>NC_134543.1:18307500-19673500 GCF_050624435.1 Tenrec ecaudatus
CAATGGGGCAGCACCTTATGTGCAGTTGTATCCTTGTGTGTTTCCTCGTATAGAGTAGTGTAGGGAATTTCCCGTGCCAAGTATAATCGCCTTATTCTTTTTTATTAATAAGATTTTATTAGATAACCAGCATGTTCCAACACTAAGTACACATTTTTTAGATTAAAGTATCTGAATCTAAATCATGTCTCCTAAGATAAAGTATCTAATTGAATTACTGGTGTGTAGTCAATAAAATGATTATCTGATTGTATTGTACAATGTAATCTTCAGAAGGATAGAGACCTTTGCCTTTATTTTGTTCCAAGAACCAACATTGGTGCTTCAGAAAACTTATGGAAAAACCGGGATTAAAAGATAGTGGGATTTTTCTATGAGTATTTTGAAGACACATAATATGTGCCTAGTATACAAAGCTATGCATAAGATTTTCATAACTTTGTTTAGCTTAGAATGAAGCAGAGCAAGGATGTTACTTTGCGTTGTAACATGTGCCTCATCCTAGACTTGGTATGTTCCATTGCATGATATGCTGGTGAAAGTTGGACAATGAATACAGAAGGGACATAGAAAAATCGATGTATTTGAATTGTGGTGCTGGGGAAATACGATGCAGTACCTGGAAAAGGACAAAGAGATCTGTGTTGGAAGAAGTAAGGCCAGAATGTTCCTTAGAGGCAAGAATGGCAAGACTTCGTCTTACCAACTTCAGACACATTGTCAGGAAAGACCAGTCCCTGGAGGTGGACATCATGTTTGGTAAGGCAGAGGCGGTGGGGATAAAGAGAAAGGCCCACAGGGCTGAGATGGATTGACACAACAATTGTAAGGATGGAAGGGTCAGCGGTGTTTTGTTGTATGTTGGGTGGCTACCAGTCAGACGTGATTCAAAAGCATAAAACAACAATAGTCATTGTCTTGACTGCTGTACAGAAACAGTGTAGCGCCCAACTAAATGATGATAATGGAGAAAAGGAGAGCAGCATTATTGTGTTTGTGAATTCATGAGTGTGTGGTCTTACTACTAGTGTTCAACTAGACTGCGGGCCCTTTATTCTCCCAGACAAATGTGGGAAATTTGTTTGTGGGAAGATTAGAACCCTTGAACTAGACAAATATAGGTGTTTTACTTTGCCAAGCTTTAATTCAACACTTTCTAAGACCACCTAAAATTTAAAGTTTAAAACAGAGGTAGAGAGAAAGAAAGCAAGAGAGCAAGCCTAAAGAAAATATTTGTGTATTATTTGGTCGAACTGCCTTCTCCAAATCCTGAGATGATAAACCAGAAAATGATTTCAGAGTTAGTCTTCAGGTTTTTGTTTTTGTTTCAGCTTGGCATTAACTTAATCTGTCTCCAGGCCCTACTTTAATACTGTCTTTTGGGAACACAACTATTCCTTAGTCTGTGAATTCTCATCTATAACTTTTGCAAAGTACTATATATAAGGGTATGTAAGAAAATATTGCTACAAAATCTGAAGCATTTTGTTAAGCAAAAACATCAAGATTTGACACTATTTTTCCTTTACATAGCCTCCGTATAGCGCTATCCATTTGTGAAAGCTCTCTCCTTATCTTTCACCCCTTCCCAAATAAGTCTATGCTCTTCAATTTAGCCCACGTTAAATGGCCATTTTGGCATTCTAAAGATACTCAAGTTTCTTCTTTTTAAATTTTTTTGAGTTTGGGTAACAAAAGAAGTTTGGTGGGAAAGCTCAGGGGTGTAGGATGGGTGCAGTCAGTTTTTCCAGTGACTTTCATGTAAGATAGATTTTATTACCTGTAAGAATGAGTAGGTGTATTGCCATATTTGGAAGAAAAAAAAAGGCCTCAGGAAATTTCTTTCTCTTTTTTTCACCAATGCAGTTTTCATTTTACTTAAAATTTCTTTCTAATATGTCATCATGGTCATCCAGTATCTTTCAGGAAAATCTATCAAGATTACTCCCTTTGAAATTTTGAACTCTCAAAACACCAGTCAAGACTGACCTCTCTCTCTGGAATGTAACTGGCCCATCAGATTCCTTGATTTAGATCTTTCTTTGAAGGTACACTAATGAGACTGCTATAAATGTGTTACCGAGGGAACTTGTCTACAAGCATCTACAGATCACAGAGGCAGGTTCAAATATGTTTTCTTTGGAGGAAAAACATTCATATATAAACTAAAAACAATACATTTGGGCATGTCCTTGAATTTTCTAACCTAATGAGCAGGAAGTACTTTTTCTTTACTTGATCTCACTCTACATAACTCTATTCGAAAGCATTAGGTACTCACTTTCATCAAGAAAGTAGGCAGCTCTGAGCAACAACCTCCTTGGAGTTAGCAGGACCTTGTGAAGGCAGATTTAAGCCTTTCCTTTCAGCAGGTCTTATTTTAAGAAAGTGAAGTGGGAATGAGTAAGCTAGGACTATGTGGGGTGTGAATGTGTCCAAGGATACGGATCGAGAATGGAGCTGGAACAGGAGACTACATATCCCAACAGATTTATTCATAAAGCAAGTCACAGGTCTGTCTAAATAAGACAGGCTGGATGAACTATCTGGAGGAAAGACAATGGGACCGAGAGTTAGGGAGGGACTTGGGATAGGGGAGGAAAGGGGGTAAGGAAGTGGTGTTAACAAACACAGGGACAAGGGAACAACATGGGATGCAAAATGGTAGTGAGGGGGCAGTGGCAGGCCTGGTAGCGAATGATCAAGGGTAAGGTTACATAAAGAAGAGGTATAGCTGTAACCCAGGTGGGGATGGAGCATGGTAGTAGGGCAGGAGGAAAGTCAAGGGAGATGGAGGAAAGAGCTAGGAGTCAAAGGGCATTTATAGAGGTCTAGACAAAGACATGTACATGCAAATATATATATGAGGATGGGGATATAGATCTATGTGTCTATATTTATAGGTTTAGGATTAAGGTGGCAGAAGGACCTTGGGCCTCTACTCAAGCACTCCCTCAATGCATGAATACTTTATTTTATTAATTTTTGGCACTCTATGATGCTCACCCTCCTGACACAACTGCTAAAGCCAATGCGGGTGAACAAGTAAATGTGGTGAAGAAAGCTGATGGTGCCCGGCTATCAAAAGAGATAGTGTCTGGGGTCTTAAAGGCTTGAAGATAAACAAGCGGCCATCTAGCTCAGAAGCAACAAAGCCCACATGGAAGAACACACCAGCCTGTGTGATCACGTCGTCCCAAAGGAATCAGTTATCAGGCATCAAAGAACAAAATATCATATCACTGGCTGCACACCTCCATTATACGATCGCCGAAGACAAAAAGGGGGAATAAGCAAGTGTGGTGAAGAAAGCTGATGGTGCCTGACTATCAAAAGAGAGAGTGTCTGGGGTCTTAAAGGCTTGAAGGTGAACAAGCAGCCATATAGCTCAGAAGCAACAAAGCCCACATGGAAGAAGCACACCAGCCTGTGGGATCACAAGGTGCCAAAGGGACCAGGTATAAGGCATCGTGCAAAATATATATATACCATAGTGAATGAAATTGGGAGTGCAGAGTGGAGACCCAAAGCCCATTTGTCGGCCACTGGAGATCCCCTCACAGAGGGGTTTAGGAGAGGAGATGGGTCAGTCAGGGTGCAATGTAGTACCGATGAAGAACACAGCTTTCCCCCAGATCCTGGATGCTTCCTCCCCACAGCTACCATGATCTGAATTCTACCTTGCAGGACTGGATAGGGCAGAGGTTGTACACTGGTACATATGGGAGCTGGAGGCACAGGGAATCCAGGGTGGATGATACCTTCAGGACCAGGGGTGTGAGGGGTGATACTGGGAGAGTAGAGGGTGAGTAGGTTGGAAAGGGGGAGCCGATTACAAGGATCCACATGTGACCTCCTTCCTGGGAGATGGACAGTAGAGAAGGGGGGGGGGGTGACTCAGGATAAGGCAAGATATGACAAAATAACAATCTATAAATTATCAAGGGCTCCTGAGGGAGGGGGGAGCGGGGAGGGAGGGGAAAAAAAGAGGACCTGATGCAAATGGCTTAAGTGGAGAGCAAATGCTTTGAAAATGATTAGGGCAAAGAATGTATGGATGTGCTTTATACAATTGATGTATGTATATGTATGGATTGTGATAAGAGTTGTATGAGCCCCTACTAAAATGTTACAGTAAAAAAAACAAGTCACCATATTTAGGGGAGTTGGTTGGGTAGATTTTTAAAGGTCTACCTGAGTCCTCTCCAGGTGGCTGGCTCAGTTGTCCTCCAAGGTGTGGCTTCTGCTGTGGTCTCTGAAGAAAAATGGCTCTCAATTTCAGAGTGCCACTAACATTCACGATGACATTGTCCTGTGCTCAAAAGTGACTAGAAGGCACTCAAAAATCTCATGTAAGACCAAGAAGGCATTCAAAAACAGAGCATGAAGCTCATTATCATCAGAAAACACACCAGTGCTTGAATTGGGGGTAGAGGGTAAGGAAGTAGACTATTGTGATTCGTGAGAATGCTGAACACAAAGGTAAGCATGACTCATAGCATTGTCAATGAATTTGAATTTGACATCTCAAGCACAGACAGCCAGGCGATGAACTGATTATGTTCTTGCGAGTACAGCAACGAAGGCAGCACTTTCTGTGAAAGAAGTTTTAACATAGGACCCAGTTAATTAAAAAAAATCCATCTTTCATCTCAACCATTTTTACACGACTGGGTTTAATAGGGCATGCGAACTTAGAAGCAGATGGAAATCAGAAGTGAGAGCACATTGCTAAAAGTTTGGAAATGGCATTCTAAGGAACTACAAACCATTGCTTTGAATCAATGTCAGTGATTAGCCTTAGATGGAGTAATGCTTATAGTAGCAAACAGCCTTTAATTTCTCTTGCCAAAGGGCTGGAAGGTTCAGTCCACTGACCTTGCAGGTATCAGCTCCACACTTAACCCACTGTGCTACCAGGACTCCTACAAATCAGATTGGAGCATTTTTATTCATGTGTGTTGAGAGGGCCACCTGACATTGGTATGATCTGGTGTATTGATAAATAATTTATATTCTTGGTCTCAAATCCATACTTGTAAAAAGTTGAGCTCCAGAAATCCACTATTAACAAATATATGAGTAACATGTTCATTAGGTTTAGAAATGTCTGCTGAGTCACATCTTGCCTTAAAAGCCATGGAAGCTGATGAAGAGGTTGAAAATTTAGCTGCCAGATATTCCACTCCTCACCCTGTGAATATACAGCTCTTGCAGCTCTTACAATATTCCATCCATGAATTATATCAAGCACATTTGTACATATGTTGCCATCATTATTTTCTTTCTTTTTAAAAATCATTTTATTGGGGGCTCATACAATTCTTATCACAATCCATCCATCCATCCATTATGTCAAGCACATTTGTACATTTGTTGCCATCATCATTCTCAAAACCTTTGCTTTCCACTTGAGCCCCTAATATCAGCTCCTCATTTTTCCTCCTCCCTCCTTGCTCTTCCATCCCTCATGAATCCTTCATAATTCATAAATTATTATTATTTTGTTATATCTTACACTGTCTGATGTCTCCCTTCACCCACTTGTCTATTGTCCATTCCCCAGGGAGGAGGTTATATGTAGATCCTTGTAATCGGTTCTCCCTTTCTACCCCCACCTTCCCTCCACCCTCCAGGTATCGCCTCTCTCACCACTGGTCCTGAAGGGGTCATCGGTTCTGGATTCCTTGTTTCCAGTTCCTATCTGTATCAATATACATCCTCTGGTCTAGCCAGATTTGTAGGGTAGAATTGGGATCATGATAGTGGGCGGAGGAAGCATTTAAGAACTAGAGGAAAGTTGTATGTTTCATCATTGCTACCCTGCACCCTAACTGGCTTACGTCCTCCCTGAAAACCTCCAGTAAGTGGTGTCCAGTTGCCTACTGATGGGCTTTGGGTCTCCACTTTGCACTCACCCTTATTTACAGTGATATGATTTTTTTGTTCTTTGATGGCTGGTACCCTATCCCTTCGACACCTCGTGGTCACACAGGCTGGTGTGCTTCTTCCATGTGGGCTTTGTCGCTTCTCAGCTAGATGGCCTCTTGTTTATCTTCAAGCCTTTAAGACCCTAGCCGCTATATCTTTAGATAGCCAGGCACCATCAGCTTTCTTCACCACGTTTACTTATGCACCTATTTGTGGCTGACGGCTCAATGGCAAGACCATCAGCATCTTCACAACTGGATTCAGGGGTGATACTCTCTGAAGTGTATAAGCCCAGGTGGAAGATATGTTGAGAAACAATAACTTCACATTTCAATAGACTTGTTTGATAAAGGCTTCTTTGATTTTGTTGCAATACCTTTTAATTTACCCTCATAATATCTTGGCATATCATTCTCTGACTTTTCCTTGGACTTTCCTTCTACCTATCAGAGGATATATGTTCAGCAGAATTAACAAAAGGAAAATAAATAGAAATACTCAGCTTTCTCAGTTTTGGAAATGAACCCATATAATATTTGGCAGAGGCAATAATTCAAGAGAAGTTAATTCTTTGGTATGGTTAGAAAGTCTGGGATTTCAGCATAAAAATCCAGGGGCATGATTGACTTTGATTTTTAAGTAATAAATGGGAAGCAAATTTTCTCTGTTTTTTTTCCAGTCACAGAGAAGACAACATCTTCTCATTCGGGAGAGAAGAGAGTCAAGGAGGAGAACTATGGCATGCCTATGGCTGCAAAGGTAACCGTAAAAGGGCTCTGGACCCCGCTACAGCTCCTCTCTCTCACCTCCCAAGATACTGCTGTTGACCTAGAGTGCCAGGACCTCCCAGATCCAGAGACTGGAGGCAGAAAGCCACTTTTCCTCTTTCCCCAAGCCCAGCCCTGTCAGCACAATGAGGCAGCGGTATAGTGGAACGTGCGGCTGACTAAATCTAGACCAGCTTTCTCAAAGTGAGTGACACCACCCCCTGTGGGTAGGGGGAGGGGTTGGTGGTGGATCGATCCAGGGTGTGCCCGATGGTTGGAAAAGCAGATACCTATATTTTATCCTGAATTATACACTCTTGGACAAAAGATTTTTATTGCCTTGGAGAAAGTGGAGGAATTTTTTTTCCTTGTGAAAAATGGCCACATACATTTTGAGAACCTATAATCTAAACAAAGAATTTTCACATGAAATGCAAGTTCCCAGTCACCACAAAACAGATTTTTACAATGGATGGATGGGTGGATTGTGATAAGAGTTGTATGAGCCACAAAAAAATGATTAAATAAAAAATTTTAAATATGTAAATTTATTGGTTTCGTAAGTCCTGTGGCATGTGACATCTGTGAGAGATGGCAGGCACTGAAGAAACTTTGTCAGCATTTTGCCATGGACACTGGACTTTCAACCGCTAAGGCGCTCGGTGCTGACTGGAAGTCCACCGAGAGGTTCCTTGGTAGAAAGGGCTGGTGATCTGCCCTGGAAAACCAGCCAATGGAAACCCCAAGGAGCAGAGCTCGACTCTGATAGACTGGAGGTTGTCAGGAGACGGAAAGGAGTTGATGGAAAAGCCTCTGTCCTGACAGCCAGAGAGCTCAGAGGGAATGAGATCGTCCTTGGGTTGAGCAGAGTGACATTGGCCTTAGTAGACATTGGATTCGATGAGTTGGGTGGGGTGGGTGGGTGGAGGGGGACAGGAGCTGGATGCTGCATAAGATCCAGGGGATGTGGTGCAACAATCAGCAGGAGGAGTAAAACCAAATGGTGAAGTTGAGTGAGTTTCAGATGAGGAGTTTTGGTAAGAGGGGAGTCGACATTTTCAGTGATAAACTTCTCTGTAGAAAAGCCAAGAGAGTTCCTTTCTTGACACACCTAAGTTCTTGGCCTGGGAGGCACATGCCTGCCATCCATGTCTAATTTTACACCGGCTTCAGTGGGAAGAGCAAGCATTTGCTATCATTTTATCTAGGGTGATTCATCACATACCTCTGACAAATAGAACATGTTTGATAATCTCCTGCACATGGTCCCTAAGCAACTTAAAGCAAGGTAACCTGAGAGAACTCACATTGCTTTCCAGCCTGATTATTTTTGGAATCATTTTTTTTGTGTGTGCTTAAAGAAAATTCTGATTACGTTTCCCCAGTGGTAAATAGCTGTTTTCATACCTTAGACGCCGAAGCTTCAGTGTTGATTTCCACATTCCCTTTTATTCATGTATCTGTAATCTAACCTGATGATTTTTCCCCCTTTAAAAATGCTTCTTCCTCTCTTTCCCAGCCACTTCTCACCTTCCTTATTTCCGTTTCTCTTTGGAACCAACTACAATACACCTGTCTGACTGGATTCCTGAGCTAGCTAGCTCTCACATTAAAATTTGAAAATGCTGCATACTTGTTGAAACTCTGTAATAAGTCCTCATCCCACCCGACCAAACTGACCAAAGGGGCAAGAGAGACCGTCATGCCCCCCTTTCTTTGTCAGTAATTATGTCCAGACAAGACCTTGCAGTGCTAGCCGGATGTGATGAGAATGGAAAACAAATGGATTCCAAATTTCTAAAGTGCGGTGAACAAAGCATGGGAGAGGAAAGAAAGAGGGGCCGTCCCCATCTTTTTCTCCTTCTGGCCCTGCCGGACACTTTCTTTGTTCTATCTTCTATCTCACTGAGATTAAAGCACCGATCTTCCCTTTTGAAAGTGATGTCAGTCCCCACCTCTTTTCTTTTGCTGAGGCAGCGAGCAAGTTCATTACAAGTCGGTGGTATGACTGATGGATTTGAACAGGTAAGGCAGAGGGGGAAAAACACATTAGGGAAAGGTATGAAACTACAGAGACAGGCTGACAATTAAACTGGAATAAGAGCGCAGACAGGGGATAAGGAGACATAGATGGTGGAGGTAAATGTCTCTTCCATATTCTCTCGTATAGCTGCAGAAAAACTATTTTTATTTCCTTGATTGCTTTCTCCTGAAGCTCTGCCATGGGCTAACATTCATTTCTTGTGTTTCCTGGTGAGGGCCAGACGCTTTGGGTGATATTATTTCCGTCAGGTCATTGTGGATATTTTTGATGTTCAGGGTGGGGAAGCCATTTCCCTTTACTGTTAGAAAAGGGAAAATTAGTTTGGTGCTGAATCTGATTTACTACAATTGCTGGTCATTGGACTGCGTGGCAGTTTACATAGGAAGCATTTCAGATGTAAAACCAGATTGAAGTGCCACAATCGAATGCCATTTATGTTGTTTAAAATGATTAGTGACACATGCAGAACTTGGGAATGTAAAGATTTCCTTTTATTCCCCCAGGCCCAATCGAGATGGAGTCAGTGGAGCGGGCTTCCAAGTGACTGCAAAGGCTACTTTACTGAATCATTTGGCATCTAGTGATAAAATACACACACCACGTACACACACGCACGCGCTTGCACGCATCCCCAAAGCTGACAGCATCCTGTAAAAATAACTATCATTTTTATGAGTCTCATAGGATTGCACCTTTTTAAAATGTCTCCATTTCTCCTTTTGAAGCTTATTTCTGTCCTGATTAAGATCTATTTTTTTGTGGCGGTCACTGTTGCATCTGTGTTTCTGGGCTGGTATTGGGTCTGGAGCGGGCTGTACAGAGAAGTGACCAGTGGAGGTGGAGAAGAGCCCACTGAGACAAACGGTTCCCAGGCTGGCTTTGTCTGTCAAGAACGCTCCTCATTCTCTCTCTTTCCCGGGAATCCACTGTTAACCTCCGGTCTCCATCGCTCCCCTCCCCTCTTTCCTTTTAACACATAATAGAAATATTTATGGTAGCACTTGCAGGTCTGTGGAGAATGGTGTGTGTGTTGCTGATAAGCTTCCACTTTCAACCCCTCTTGCCTGCTGCATATGACACATCAATCACAGTGCTGGTTCTTCTCTTCCATTACCTATTGGTGCTCTGGAACAATAGTCACCTGCTCAGTTACATGCAGAAAAGCCAAAAGTGTGTGTGTGTGAGTCTGGGATATTAGAGAAACAAATACACAGAAACTCATATGTATAAGAGAGAGTCATATAAAGGGTAAGTGCACATCAAGAAAACATCCCAATCCAGTGCTGCCCAAGCCCACAAATCCAATATTAACCCATAGTCCAACACCAATCCACAAAGTCCTCCTCCATCTCACAAAACACACACTAAGACACCAACTGCAGGAGGAAAGCTGAATCAGTGAACGTGTAAGCATCTCAGCACTGGCGGGGGTCTTCACACGGCTGTTCCAGCACCCAGGGCTGCATCGGGGTAGGTCCTTGAGGATGTCTTGCAGGAAGTGACCCTTGCCAGCTGAAGCAGGGAATTGCTAAGGCAGCTGCACCCTGGTCCAACCATCAGAAAGCAATAGACCTGAGAACTAGAAGGGGACGTTCACTGAACCAATTCTCTGACCTTGAGTTAATCCCACGTGTGTTTATCGGCCAGGTTGGCACAATGAACTTGAACTGTCTCAATGTGAAACCAGCAGCTCCAAGGGAGTGAGATGTGGCAATCTGCTCTGAGTACTGTTCAGTCTTGGAAGTTTTACTCTGTCTTATAGGGTCTCTATGAGTTGGAGTCCTTGAGACAGCAAGGAGGTGGTCTTCAAGAAAACCTAAACTTCAGCTATGCTATTACTTCTCTCAACCCCAACTATTCTTGTTGCCTGATGATTAAATCCAAGCTACATAGCTCCGCTGCCAATTGCTCCTCTCTTGCTTTTTGTCAAACATTGCCATTTCCTCTGCTCCTAAACACAGTGGACTATTACATATCTGTTTCCGCCTTGCCTCTGCCCAGGATGTCCTTCTGAATGAGCTCCATTCATCCAGAGAATGGCTCCATACCCAGGCGAAGCAGTGTGGACCCTTCGGGGACACCTTTTGTTTACTCACAAGAATGACTCCCTCTCTTAGCCGGTACTTTGAGTTTAATATCTCGATTCCTTTTTATGCCTTTTTATATGTTGATCTTTCACCACATGATCACAGGAGCATAATTTACCGGCAAGTAGTCATATACCGAGCTAATAGTTAGTACTCCCTAGGTAAAAAAATAATCGTTGTATCGATGAACGTATGCAAAGCCTAGCCCCTGATTTCAGATGAAAAGACTTCAGGACTATGCACCTACTTTCACGTGTTCTTTTTCTTAGGAAACAAAGACTCCCAAAATGGGCATGGAATTAATGAAAATTAATCAAAACCATCATCAAAAATAAGGCACCACATAAGGAGGGGTAAAATGCCTTGCCTGACCATCATCCTGGGAGGTCCTCTTCGTGCACAGTGCAATCTCTTCTTCTTCGTAACGTCTAAGTGATTAGACCCCCAGCAGTCCCCATCCTTCTGGTTCTGGTTGTCGGAACCCAGACAACACAGGAAGGCGAAGCAAAAGCAAAATGTTGTCCATGCATCCAAATGCATTTATCAGTCCAGTTTGTATAGTGACTACCTGCTTGGCAGAGTCCCTTAGTAGTAGAACCGGTTAACCTCCTCAGCTGGCAACACAAAGTGGGGTTGTGTCTTTCCAAGAAAGGTCTAACCATCTGCTTCCAAGAAAACGGTCCTTGAAAGCCTGGTGGAGCAGCTCAGCTCTACTCTGATTGCCCATGAGGCTGCTATGGGTCAGAATCATCTTCCTGTTCTCTGGTTTTCCGGGACCTGCTTGGCATTCAGGAAAGCCCCTTCTGGCTTGTATATGTGCTTCTGCTTACTCTCGGTATATTTTTTTCCAATAATGAAAAGAGTGGCCCAGGGAGGTTTGAGTCTTTGCAGATTTCCATTGATCCTGAATACCCCGACCTTGCATAGGAGGCAGGTCCATTCCATGTAGCTCAAACTCCTCCTGAGGGAGGTAACTAGCCCAAGTGTGAAAGCTGACAGCTAGCCTCGCTCGCATTGACATCAAGTCGATGCCCACTCCTGATTCTCCTGTGTTTGGGTATTTCACACTCTTCTCAGTTACTACGGAACTGCATTACTAAAATGAATCGGGACTTTTGGATTCTTCAGCTCATCCAGTAATAATGCCAGATCAGCACATTGATGAATCATATCATGTGCAGAATTCCAGAAATCAAAGTCTCTCCCAAGTCCTGGAAGATCATGTTCTTAGAATGCTTTTGTAGCTGTGATCGCTATTTGGTGACCCACCCCCACCGCCACCCCAGAGCAGGAATAAGAGAGCAAGCAGACTTAGGCGCTTAGTGCGTGCCTGTGCGTGTCTCAGGGCTCACCTGGAGCAGTGGGAGGTCTGGGGGAATCTTCATTTGACCTGGGGGCAATGGTTTCAGAGAGAGACAGTAAAATGGACAGGGGCTCAAGGGAAAACAGTCTAATTTAAGCTGTCATTCTGGACCCACACTTCTGCCCTTCACCCAATGGCTCTTAAGAAATGGCTCTCAGAAAGGTTAAACAAGATAAATACTTCTGAAATTCATTTCTCAATTAAGAAGAGCAAAACTGTTGACTGGCAGTAGCAGGCTGAACATCAATGGGTGACATCAGAAGGACTTTATCAGAGTCGACTCAAGCCTCCTTAATTTCTCCAATCTCTTAGGCTTGTGCTTATCTGGTTTCAGAATACCTGCTAGATGCCCAAGTATGTCTTTAATGTCTTTAGAACCAAAGGAAAATATTTTCTACTTATTTATTCCTTTTTTGAGGCATTGCAGCTATATTAAGGAGCCCTGGTGGCACTTTGGGATAGGGACAGAGCTGCCAACCACAATACCAGTGTTTAAAACCCACCAGAAGTTCAGTGGGAGAAAGCTAAAGCTGTCAGTCCCATAGAGATTTACAGTCTCAGAAACCATGTGCCTGGCCGTCCTCTATTCAGAAAACAAAACAAAATAAAACAAAATTATTCAGTGCACCCTTGACAATTAAAAACATTGTACTGCATCTCATAATCCTAAGCAAAGCTTAGTATCTGCTTTTGCAGACTCTGCATTGTCCCTGACCCCTAGGGGGCGTGGCAGATCCCTCATTTGGGGAAACTGTAGTGCATAGGATCACCAGGAGTCAGAACTGACTAAAGAGCAGGGTTTAAAAAAAATGTTTTGGTTAACTGTAAAGAGAACACAAATCCTTCATGCACTTTGTTGGTCACTGAAAGCTTGGAGGCTTGAGTCAAATGAGAGGCATCTCTAGTGAGCAACCAAGTGATCTCCTTCTGGAAGAAGCAGCCATTGAAACTCCTTCGGAGCATAGCTCTAGTCTGAAACCCATCGGTTTCCATGAGCCAGGGTTGAGTGGAGACGACTCCTCCCCTTCCCTTCCCCTTTAGATAGATTAATGAAGAACACCCCTACTCCTAGCTGTCAGAACATATTTCCTGAAATCTGTCTTAGTATGGAATGGCCAGGGATCCCATAATTCATGTGCCAATAGTTGGTTATTTGGGAGGCCGTCTTCAGAAATACTGATAACGAAGTGGATAAGTGGAACTGGCAAGGGAAGGCCAATCAAGAAAAAAAAATGTGTGCCTTTAAGGAATTTCCTCTGAAGAAGAATTTCCTCTTCAAAAGACCTCTTTCAAATGCTCAAACGCAAGGGAGTCATTTTGAGGACTACAGTCTACCTGACTGAAGCCATTTCAATGACCTCAGGCATGTGAAACCTGGAAAACAAATACAGAGGACAGAAGAATTGATGACTTTGGATTATGGCCTTGGCAGTACATCCCAAGAATGAGAAGACAATATGTACAATAGATTTAAAACAGGATGAATGAGTCTGTCTTGGAAGAAGTACAGCCAGAAAGCTTCTAGACGTGAACGTGGCGGGAGTCTGTCTCATAACTTCGGACATGTTATCAAAAGAGACCAGCACCTGTAGAGGGTCATCATTGATGGTAAGATAGAGGGTAAGTGGAAATTGCTATCCTCAATGAGATGGATTAGCTTGGCAGCTGCAACAATGAACTCAAATACAGCAACAATCGTGAGGGTGATGCTCCACTGGGCAGTGTTTAGTTCCACTGTGCACAGATTTCTGTGAGTCATAAGTGAGTCAGTGACCTCTAACAGTAAGGCAAGTTCCCACTGGAGAAGCTGCAAGTTAGCAGTAAGAAACTTCTCTGGGAACTCACGTGGCTCTGCGGCAGCCCACCAGAAAGAGGAGGGAGGTGGGTCATTCAGCAGCCTTTCCAATCAGTCATAGGATGAGGGCTGCTATCCGACTTTCATTCCCAGTCAGCACTTCCACAGTCTAATGAGCAGGAGTCTAATGAGCAGAGAGAGGCCCCAGGTAAAGACTCACAAATGTGGGCGAAGTTGGAGATCAACTCCATAGGCACTGCTGTGGTAAGTCCCAAAGATGAGGACCCGCTTCATAACTGTAGCTACATCTGTTGCCAACATTCAATGGCTTGAATGTCTGAGGAATGACTTTGCCCAGTGTCTATGGGGCTCTTGGAAGCTTTGCTAAGAAGGTGCAGTGTCCTTGTCAACCAAGGAATTTCCCTTATCATTACTATCCTCTCACTGCTCTTGAGTCCCTGCTGACTCACAGTGACCCCATAGGACAAGGTAGAGCTGTCTCTGTGAATTTCCGAGATTGGTACTCTTTACAAGATTACAAAGCCCTGTGTTTACTCAACAGGAGAGCTGGTGGTTTCCAACTGCTGACCTTGCAGTTAGCAGCCCAGTCCATGACTTCTGTGCCAATCGCAACACTAATTCCCATCATTTCTTGAGCTGCAACTCCAGGGTAATTCAAGAACACTGACTGAAATGTCCTTGCTCCATGAAGAAGGCCTTAGCCATTCTCCATGCTCAACAAGCAGAAGAGGCATTTCTCAACCGATTTCAGAAATACATCAATTAAATTACCGTGATTGACAGGTCTTTGTGTTTCATGCTGATAAATACAAAATAGGTGCTCAATACAGCTTAGTGGGATAAATGAATGATGATGAATATGATTCTACTTAAAAAATTATATGATGCATCTTTTAAAATTCTGTTGTTCTTTTCGGGTGCCATTGAGTGTATTCTGGCTCCTAGTCATGCTCTGTCCAACAGCATGGACCTCCCCCTCCCCACCAGGTCCTGTGCCATCCCCATGGCTGTTCTTCTGTTTGAGACCATTATTGCAGTCACTGCGTCAGTCTGTCTTGTTGAGGGTGCTCCTCTGTTTTGTTGTCCCTCTACTTTACCAAGCATGGTGCCCCTTTCCAGGGGCTGGTCTCTCCTAATACCATGTACCCTCCAGGCCAAGTTGGTATTGCTATGTATGCACTTATCGAATAGAAATTCTGTCGGTTGGCCTCTGCTGATAATGTTATGGAAACATTATTGTGTTACAAGGAGTACTTATATTACAAAAAGAAAGAAAGAAAGAAAAAATACACTCACTACCAACAAGTCAATTCTACCTCATAGCAATCCAATAGAACAGAGTAAATGACCTCTATGGAATTTTGAGACTATAAATCTTTACAGGAGTTGTCTGTCATGATAACCAAAACAAATTCACTGCCATTGAGCTGATGCCACCTCAGAATGACCCCTTAGGTCAAGGTAGAACTGTCTCTATGAGTTCCCAAGACTAATTCTTTATGTGCATGGAAATCATGAATCACAATAGGCTCTTTAGTTATCTATCATGCTATGATGAAGATTCCCGATCAGACCCTTTTCTAAGTCATTCTGTGGTGGTGCTGAAGATCGTTATGAATGTCACAGGGAAAGTAAGACAATGTATTGCCCAGGAATGCGTATAAAAACTAGTGTCACAGGGAGGTCCCAGCTAATTGCTAGAAGCAGGAATCCCCTCATATATTAGTTGATTGTATTTTAATCCAAACAGTGATAAGCCAAACTCTAAAATTTAAAAATTTTATTTAAATTTAAAAATTAAAAATTTTATTTTCCCATAATCTTATTGTTCATCTTCAGTTTTATCCTGTAATATATACATCTTTATAAGTCTTTTAAAGTATAGATCATTTTGGGGGGGAATGTTTAATTGATCTGAGAGTTTATAATGGAAAAATTGGGGTTCAGAGATGCTTTAGAGAAAGTAAGATTTTTCTTCTGTAAATTCTTTTTATTTTTGTTCCAAAATGGACTAATTTGCATAGTATTAATTCAAAAAACAGATACAACTTTTTAAATATGAACGAAAGGAAATTGTCAAGGACAAAATTGGCTCTTCTTAAAGCACACACTACACAAAATGTTCTATAGCAATTTTTTAGTAGATTTTACCTTTCTTTAGTTTTATGAATTTTGTCAAGGATGTCCACTGGTTTTCCAAAAATATTGCTATGTTTGCTCTTTTTTTTTTTTTTAACAAGAGAAAGAAGGAAAGGACGAAGCAGCACTTCTTCATTGCTTTTGTTTTAAAACCTCTTCTGCCCGGCTTTGAATGACAGAGAAATGCATGAGATACAGCTCATGTTTTCCGTTGGACAAACAGGTTCCCAAATGGGATTACATGTCCATTTCTAAATTCTTGTGGCAAAGAGAAAAATAAAAGACATGGTAATATTTCATATACCAGAATTAGACAGGAAGCAAAATGTGTAACTCCTTTCTATAACAGCCAATTGTAAATGTAGGATTGTTTTTGAATTAGGAATTTTAATTGAATTGAAAAGAGAAATGCCTCTATTATCTTCACTATATCAGTGATATGGATCCCCAAATCTAATTTCTTTCTCTCTTTTTTAAAGCAAATTTCTTAAGAAACATTTGTTTACTCAACCATTCATTCTTTTACATATATTGATAATGCTGGGCATTCAGATTTTTAAAAATAGTGGTACAGACCTATGTTTTCATGGTTAACATGCTTTCCATGGACAATTCAGTGACATTAATTACATTTATCATGTTGTTCAACTCTCACCGGGCTCGGTTTCTCCATTTTCCCATAACCTTTAACACAATCTCAGTGTTCCCTAGACAATGAATCCCCTCTTCCTCTCCCTTCCTCTTGACCTTGGAAAGCACTAATAAAATTTGGTCTCTATACACTTGCCTACTCTAGACATTTCAGATAAGTGGTAGCATACAGTTTTTGTCTTTTGGTGACTCTGACTTGTACTTTTGAGAATTAGTTAAAGACATTCCATCTGCCAAATCGCATATTTGAGACAGAACCCTACATTTCTCCTTTCTTCGCATCCTTGAAATTTGTCACATATGGAGAGATTCAGTTTTCCAGTAGAATTCTTATTTATTATCAAAGACAGCTTTTGTAAGGAAAGCAACACTTTCTTTTAATGACAAGCACACTTTGTTTGCATATAATATACAAAGTGAAAATTAATATTACACAGTGTTTGCAGTACTATGAAGATACTGGTATCTTATTTTGACTAATTATACATCTTAACTTCTCCTACAATGAAACATTTAGCAGAGACATATTCTTGCTTCTCACTGTTCGTTTTTTTTTTAAGTTGAGGTGTGAGTTTTTTTTGTCTTGGCTTCATTCCAGTTTGTGCAGTAAAATTATATTTTATAAAAAGCTTTCTACTTCAAATTTACCTTTGATTTTCTTGTCTGGAATCTTTATTTTCCTTGAGATCCAGAAATATACCATGGTTATTGTGAATATTGCCAGTTGCATGTTACAGCCTGGGGTCCAAATCCAGTGTGCACCTCTTTCTGTATGTACACAAGCGAAGAATGATTTTCACTTTAAAATACTTGAGGCGTGCATAAACAAGTGTGGTGAAGAATGCTGATGGTGCCTGGCTACTGAGAGATATAGCATCTGGGGACTTAAAGGCTTGAAAGCAAACAAGCGGCCATCTAGCCCAGAAGCAACAAAGCCCACACGGAAGCAGCACACCAACATGGGTGATCGCAAAGGGCAGAGGAGACCAGGTCTCAAACAACAAAGGCGGGGGTGTGGGGTGGGGGCTGGTATGTGAATCACATCACCGTGAATGAGGGGGAGTGCGTGATGGGGACCCAATGCCCATCTGTAGACAGCTGGACATCCCTTGCAGAGGGGTAGTGGGGAGGAGATGAGTCACTCAGGGTAGCAACAATGAAACTCAAAACCTTCCTCTAGTTCTTGAATGTTTCTTCCCTTCCCAAGTATCATGACCCCAATTCTACCTTGTGGACCTGGTTATACCAGAGGATGTACAGAGGTGCAGTAGGGATCTGGAAACACAGGGAATCTAGGACGGATGAACCCCTCAGGGCCAGCTGTGGGAGTGGCGACACCAGGAGGGAAGGGGTGTAGAAAGGGAGAACCGATCTTGAAGATCTATTTGTAACCTCTCTCTGGGAGATGGGCAATGGGAAGGTGGGTGAGGGGAGACGCCGAGCAGTGTAAGATAAGATAAAATAATTATTTATAAACTATCAAGGGACCAGGGGGAAGGGGGGAGTGGGGAGGGAGTGGGGGGAAAGGAAACAGAGCTGATTCCAGGAACCCAAGTGGAAGGCGAATTTTGAGAATGACGAGTGCAAAGAATGTATAGGGGTGCTTTGCTCAATTGATGTACGCATGGATTGTGATAAGAGTTGCATGAGCCCCAATAAAAAGATTTATTAATTTAAAAAATACTTGAAAAAATAAAAATGATAGAAAAGGAAATTTGTAACATATCAGGATTTAAGACATGAAATTTATTCATCATCGGTAACTTACACTTCATTGCAATGTAGCCACATATGTTGTGCATTTCCAATGACTCCTTTCTTGCTGCAACACACACACAGACACACCCACCAGTGGGATCATGGCAAGAGAGACCAGATGGTCCAGCAAGCCTAAAATAGGCAATATCTGGCCTTTTGAGGGAAAATATGCAGATATATATATAATATACACATATATATACGCATACATAGATTGGTAGATATCATCTAATTACAAAACACCTTTATTTGATATTTAAATAATATTAGATGGATTTGGACATGCTTACGTTAGTCCAGAGAACAAAATTTAGAGCCATCAATATTACTTGTCCTAATTTACAGTTTAGGTAAACATGGCATATGAATCAGCAGGCGGGCTCCCCACGTTTGTCCTGTGGACTCTTTGCCAGGCCGACCTCAGACAGAGAGAGTTAGCACCTCCACGCAGAGGTGTGCTTCCACCGTGGGGCAGACACTGGCGTTTCCACACGTTCCTTTTCAACATGCCATTTCCCGCTCCCGGGTCTCTCACACAGCCTCATAAAACGCTTCAAATTTACCACGTTTCTAAAAGGATACAATTTGTGCAGTAGGTAACTGTCACATTCTATATAGACATTGGTGAATTATATTCCAAAAGCAAATCAGTTCTTTCTCTCCTTTGCCCAGAGATGGAAAATCATTCCAGCCCATAAAAACCGCCCTCTGATTTTATTTTTATCTGTTTTATAGTTGAAAATACGAAGCTCACGGCTGACTTGGGTGGTGTTTTCTACGTTTTGGATGTCCTTACTTCTGGGGTGCCAGAGCAAATGCTTGCTCTCGAGCACAGCCATTATTGGGGGCACTGTTGAAATCACGTTTCAGAATTAAGGAGACCACGGAGAATAGATCCTACAGGTTCTTTCTCGGTATGCTTCATCATTACTGTGATTTCCCCATCAGCCCATCAGAGGCAGATTTCACAATGTATACCTTTTATTCCTCCCTCTGTACATCTATTTAGTGAAAGTTCAAAATTCCTGTGAGTGAGGGCTGGGTGTGGATGTGCTGCTGGGCACTCGGTGGAGGAGTGTCTGCTGCTGGCAGGAGACTAGGTTCACTTTCTGGACAGTTCCTCCGGGGCAGCCACCACTCATCTGGCTGTGAAAATGTGCATGTGGCCATGCTGCTGGAGATTTTAGCCGAGCTTTCGGTCAAAGATGGGCTAGGAAGAAAGGCTTGGCTATCTACATCAGAAAATTGGTCAAGATTTGTAGATCATAATGGTCCAAACCCCACATGGTCACTGGACTCGCCCCAAGCCTGGCAATGGGTCACCCTGTCGTTCATGGCGTTGGCATGCGTTCAGGCTGGCTTGGCAGTAGCTACCAGCGGCAAGAACAGCCACACAGATGTAAATAGGTTGTGTTTGTGTATGCCTGTCTTTGTCTCTGAGTGTGAATGTGTGAATAGCATGGGCAGAGCAAACACGGGGCATTTCATTTACAGGTAGTCATTTAGACTAATATTACACTGACAAAAGGATAATAGTTTTGTCCTCATTTTCCCTGAATTAGTGTCACTAAGATATGCATTTTCAAAAATATGTATTATGTCAAGTGCTTTGTGACTACAATTAACATACAAACTCAATTTTGAGAAACATTTTTATGACTAGACAATTCAGGATAAAATCAAGATGATCTGACTAGTGTGAAAAATAGTGGGCATAACTTAATGATTTCAGACCCAGGGATGTAACAGAGTTTAAAAGGCAAACATGTTTCAATTCTGCTAAAATAAATATCTTTCCTTTCATCACCTTCGAGGTAGGCTTATTTGATAATATGGACTCTTGGAAAGCATTATTTACTCTGTAAGCTCATAATATTTTTTTCATGTTGAATCTGTTGAAGATAAAATTCTACTCTTTAATGCTGACATTTAGGTATACTCTTTTAGGAATGTTGGGAGGAGGCAAGAAAGGAAGTGAGGGATTTGCATTTCAGAGCAGGGATGTGTCCTGAGCCGACATCAACCAAAGGAGAGCCCCAGTGGGAGCGTGCTGAGCAGCACAGGAGCAGGGTCTGAGTGGCCCTCCGTCTCTGTGCATTCTACTGAGGAACCCACCAGCAGATATGTGCACCCCTCAATTCAGTGGTTCTTAACCTTCCTAGTGCCCCGATACTTTAATACAGTTCCTCATGTGGTGGTGACCCCCAATCATAGAATTATTTTCGTTGTTACTGCATCACTGTCATTTTGCTACTGTTATGAATCAGGCGAATCTGTGAAAAGGTCATTCGACCCCCAAAGGGGTCGCGACCTCACAGGTTGAGGACTGCTGCCTTGATTGAATGTCGTTAAACACATCACTTCCTGCCAGCTGTTCATCCTCTCCTGGGAAATGGCTACTTGGTCCAAATTAGACAACACCAGTTGCTATCAAGGTGATTCCTGCTCATGTCAACTCCATGTATGTCAGAGTAGAATTCTGTCCCATGGGATTTTCAATGGCTGAATTTTGAAAAGTACATCTCCTATTATAGGGTCTCTATGAATCAAATCTACTCAAAAGCAGTGAGGTATGTTTGGAGATCCCTCAGCCTTTCATTCTTGGATGGACTTGGCCTTGCAATCCTTTGGTTAGCCGCTGAGCACACATAGCATGTGCACCATGTTGAGAGAGACTCCTTCCAAATTAGATATTGTTAGGAGGCGGGGAGTCAGACCTGACTCATGGGGACTCGATGGACAACAGAATGAAACACTGCCTGGTCCTGCGTTATCCTCACAGTTGTTCTCATTTTTGAGCCTAGATAAGTCACATCATTTTATTTCATCATTCAATTCATTGAATTAAAGTATATGGAGGGATTTGGAATGGTGGTAAATTGGCATTTTCTGTGTCAAAGCAATCTGCTTTGGCATTTTTCTTAAACTGAGCATCAGGCTATACATTTTTTTTCTCTTAAAATACTAATTCTTACAAAGAACGTTTTCAGATGACCTATCAAGAAGTGATATTTTCATTGTCTCTCACTGTCACCCAGTCAATTTTGACTCATCTGGAGCCTGTAGGACAGAGTAGAATTGGCCCCGTTGGCTTGAAAGACTGAGGCTCTAGAGTAGAGAGCCCGTCTTTCTCTAGAGTGGCTGGTGGTTTCCAACGGCCCCTGTGGTTAACAGTGCAATGCCAACCCACGGGGTCACCAGGGCCCCTGAGAATGGTCACAGCACCTGACAGCACTAGAGTCCTGCTAAACTTAAATGGCGTTCTCTTAACCCATAAAAACAGAAGGAAATGGAACAATACAATAAACGCAGGTGAGTTTGTAAAACAAGGGGAAGTTGATTTAGGTAAGGTATAGACAACAGTGCCTCTTTTAGCCACATGGATGCATTTCTGTTTTAATAGCATATTTGCTTTTTGTCAGATGCTTCTATGTTTTATTGATTAAAATAAAACAAAAGAAGCCCAATCTCTAAATGCTACCCTCACCAAGTTTCTATATACCAAGTTTCTATATATGAAAATTATATCTATATTTTCTATCCTAGACTATTGAAATAGCCCATTACATGACCATATTAGCAACAGCTGCATTCTAGGTCAAAACCCTTTGGAATTGAAAGGCAATTTAGACTCCTATTTTTATTTGGACAACAAATTCCTTGGGTTGGTGAGGGCTAACAGAGCCACAGACTTCCAAGATGAATTAGTTTCATTTTTATTTTTATTACTATATTGCCAGCTTCTCTTCCAAATTACATTTTTAATAAATTTGATCTATAACCATTCTGAAGGGTGAAAACCCATAAACACATCTTTCTGCTTTAATTGCCCTTATAAAGCATTTACTCAAATGGGCAGTTTTTCTTCCCAATTGTATTACCAGTTTTCATAAGTGAATCTGCCAGCCTCTCAGGATCAGCTGACGCTCACTGTTTAAAAAAGGAGTCAGATGCTGTGGGTGTTAACCAGTCGCCCACACTGAAATTTACAGAAGAAAAGAATTGTTTTTTCAGGTTCTGGGCCAATCAAATCACAGGTACCATTAAAATTCTAATTTCTTGACAGAGTCATATCTGTTATAGTCTACAAATCATTGTCCCTTTCCTGGCACTTGCTGGCTGCAACTGTTCAGCAGTTAAGGAACCACACCTTTTAAAATCATAGAACAACAACAGGTTTGAGCAAGTTTTCTTCTGGGCTTGACATCCTTCTGTGCTCTGTTTTTATGCACACTCCTTTCCAGGTGAGCTCACCCAGAATCATGAACTGACTATTCCGCCTTGATGCTCATGATTCGCTGGTTTGGATCCCCACTGTGGTCTCTTCCCAGGCTCTGGCACAGAAACTTGATTACTTCCTCCTCATGGATGTCTGTCTGGTGCCTCAGATTTCGCATGTCCAATACTAACGGTCTCGTCTTCCTCTTCCCAATCAAGCGTGCTGATATTAAATGCTTGAATGAAGACCCTGGTGTATATCTTTGACCTCTTGTCTTAGATTCTTAGTGTAGCTGTAAGAGGCATCATTGAAGCGGGTGGCTCTATAGAACATAAACGTCTTTTTTTTTCACAGCTGAGGAGACTGTTCCCTGCCTTTTAGTTCATTTTGACCAATAGTGTAGCCCAGTGGAGCGGCTTCATAGTGTTTCTGAGGCTTCACATCTTTAAAGGAACACACACATGGTCTCTTCCTTCTTCCACAATGCCACTGAGGGCTTGGAACAGGGAAATGTTTGGTTAGAAGCTCAGTGCTCACTCTGCTATGTCACCAGGACTCCTTTCAAGAAGCTATAACATGCATTAAGGCACTGATTCCACAGGAACGCTCTCTATTCACTCTGGGGAAGACCGTGGGCACTTTCGGCTTCTGTCTCTGAGTTCCTTGATATTCCCCACATGACAGCTCTCTCCCCCTGCCCGTAACTCAGAGATCATTTAATTTAGGACATATGCGACACTGATATGACTTCATTAACACCATGGGGAAAAACACCTTATTTCCAAATAAGATTTTAGATGGACAGGGATTGGGGTTCCCAAACATATTGGGGAGTGCATGGATGCTCCTCGGCTAACCTATTAGCAATTCAAATGAGCTCCTACTTCACAGTCTAAATGATTACAGAATCCACCTGGTGTCCACACTTACTCTGCCAACCTCTGGACCAACCCACAAACGTTGCTCACCTGGACCATAACAGACTATTAACAGGTTTCCCTGCTTCAAAGCAATTACCCAAATACCAGCTCTACTAATATTTTAAAATGAAAATTAGCGAATTTTCTCCCCCTAACTCAAAAGATGATCTCCAGCACACACAGAATAAAACCTAAGTAACATGAGTTTCGGTGCCCTACATCATGAAGGAGCTGCATTCTCTTTCTTGCTGTCATCTCCATCGACTTTCTATCTCACTCACATTACTCCACCTACACTGACTGTGGTAGTTATATAATCTGGTGTCAGTTTGGGAGGATTACAGTGAAGGGGAGGAGTCTGGCTGTCAACCAAGATATAACCAATGAGGCCTCTATGTGGGCCTGGCCTTTTCCTGAGAATTCTGGAACTCCGGTATTTTCCTTCTTGGAGGCGGGAGCCAATATCTCTCGCTCTGCTCACTCCTTTGGAGATGCTCTACTGAGAAGACACATGGCACTACCCTAATAGACCATGTGACTTGGGAACTGGAGAAGCCACATAGATACCTCTGGCAGTGCTGAGATGCTTACAATGCCACTGGATCCAGAAGACTTTCAACCCACTGGCC
This sequence comes from Tenrec ecaudatus, assembly GCF_050624435.1. NCBI lineage: Eukaryota > Metazoa > Chordata > Mammalia > Afrosoricida > Tenrecidae > Tenrec > Tenrec ecaudatus. The sequence goes on from NC_134543.1 coordinate 18,331,825, forward strand.
TGTGATCTTCCTGCATTCTGCACCATTGCCTGTGCTTCGTGAGTCTGAAGATGACCTTATAGATTGATATCGGACATAAGGCATTATAATATCAGACTTATGAACTTGATCTGGACCGGGTTGGGATGTTTGTCAATATTCAATTGCTATTGTACATAAACCTCTTTCTTATACACATAAGAGTGTTTCATATGGATTTGTTTCTCTAGGCAACCCAGACTAACACACTGACCTTCATGATTCAGTGAACTAGCCAAGCACCTTCTTGCTCAGAGTGTTTGTGCATTCTGCTCACTCTGTCTGCTCTGCTCCTGAGATTTGCGGATGGTTCACTCTCCTATTTCCATCAAGTTTCAACTCAAATAACAAACCTTAAGGGAGGCCATCGCTGTCTAACCTATAATTTCTACCCTAATTTGTAATTCTCTAGCATCATACATTTATGAAATTTATATGCAGCATTTATTGCTAGATATCTTACATCATTTAAACATTTGTTCTGTTAATATCATTTGTGTCTCCCTCAAGGGAATCTTGAATCACTACCAAGGTCAAGTCTGAAACATATCATCAATTAATCATATGCATGCTCAGGTTTAAGATGAGGAAAATTAAAAACAAGTCTACAAGATGCCGAAGAAACCATAAGTATACCCACCTGAATTTAGGGACCATCTCAAGAACAGATTTGAGACATTAAACACGAATGACTGAAGCCCAAATGAGTTGTGGGATGATATAAAAATCAACATGCATGAAGAAAGGAAAACATCGTTAACAAGGTAGAAAACAAAGAAAAGACCAAAATGAATGTCAGAAAAGATTCTGTGCCCCTTCCTTGAATGTAAGATAGATGAAGCTAAGAAACAATGTAGCAAAACAGGAGAACAGAATAGCTCAAGCGGCAGCATAAGAAGACAAAATAAAGTATTAAAGTGATATGTACAAATACCTGGAGTTGGAAAGTGTAATATGACAAACATGCGTCATTAGATATGAGGTGTGTGATACATAGGTTTTGTGTCAACATGACTAGGCCAGGATCTTCAGTATCTTGGACATGGCATAATATAAGCAACCCTTGGCTGCCCCATTAAGCAAGACAACCCTTACCTCAAGTGGCAGACTGATGATGTCTTCTCAGGGGTGTGGCTTACTCCATTGCCCATAGAGGAGACTAAGCAAGTGCCCCCTTCTTCTTCCTGATGGTCTGGATCCTGCATTTAGTCCCTTGGGATGTGGGTCAGTGCCCCCAGATATTGCTTGCAGATACTGTGATATTATCATTGGTCTGCCATAACACCTGATCTGTCAATTTGTCTCGGTGTCCACCTACCACAAGCTTCCTCTTTGTGTCCCAGTTTCACCATCTTGCCTCCTAATTTGTTTTCTAGCATCCTGTTTTTCCAGCTCCAGCAGCCAGTGAGTTGGAAAAAACATATTTTAATACAGCTTTACATCTGACACACACACACTTGAACCAAACTGAATTTAACCACTTCTACAACTGTGTGAGTCAGTTTCTTTATATAAATTTCTCTTTATAAACTATATGTGCCACTGGACTTTGCTTCTCTAGAGAACACAGCATCACACAAGATGTAAGTACAAATTAAACATGAACACTTCATTATATGTTCAGATAACGAGTGTGCTTCTTACCTAAATCATGACTCTATCATCAACAGCTGGGGTGTAGGAGGGAGAAGTGAGGAAAAGTTAGGGGAGTAATGTAGTGTGTAAGTCTGGGTAAACTAGGGAAACAAATCCACAGAAACTCATATGTATAAGAGAGAGTTTCATATAAAGGGTAAGTGTACATTAAGAAAGAATCCCACCCCAGTGTTGCCCAAACCCGTAAGTCCAACATTAACCCATATGTCTGACACTGATCTACAAAGTCCTCCCCAATCTCACAAAACACATGCAATGATGCCAACTGCAGAAGGAAAGCCAAATCAGTGAGTGTGTAAGCATCTCAGCACTGGCAAGGTTCTCCACACGGCTGCTCCAGGACCTAGGGCTGCATCAGGGTAGGTCCATGTGGCTTCTCCTCAGGGATGTCTCACAGGAAGTGAGCCTTGCCAGCTGAAGCAGGGAACTGGGTAAGGCAGCTGCAACTGGTCCAACCATCAGAAAGCAAGAGACCTGAGAACTAGAAAGGCGAGGCTCAGCAAGCCATTAATCTCCTTGCCCTCCAATTAACCCCATATGTGTTTATCGGCCAGGTTATCACAATACACTTTAACTGTAGAAACATGGATATTATGGGATATCAGATACTGCAAATAGGTAGTGAAGGAATTTAGGTGTGAGTATCCTTCTTTTAATGACTGATAAGGCAATTAGTTGGGTCAAACTGAAAAGTGATATCAGAGAAAATGTTCTCAATGTTGTTTTTGGTTTCCCATACACATTTGGCAATCACAATAGCTTAGTAGTTGGTGTTGGGTACCATCAAGTTGATTCTGGCCCATAGTGTCCCTAAGCACAACAGAAAAACAATAAACCATAAAGACACAACCAGGTCCTGGGTAATTTTCACAATCATTCCTATGCCCCAGCCCATTGTGGGAGCCATTGTGTCAATTTCATCTCAATGAGGGTCTTCCTTTGTTTTGAAGCCGATCCACTTTATCAAGCTTGATGTCCTCTGTCAGAGCGGAGTCTCTCCTGACTGGATAAAGTAGATTGCAGTCTCACCATCCTTGTCTTTAGGGAGCACACTGGCTGTGTTTCTTCCAAGGCAAGGAATAAGCCAGCTGCACCTCAGTGCTCAAAGCAACCTCCTTGCTTTTCAATAGTCTAAAGAGGTCTTGTGAAGTAAATGTATCTTTATAGGACTATTTAATAGCAGTACTGTAAAAATCCCTAGGAAGCAATTTTACAATGTACATGCCAACCTTGACCCTGAGATTGGGTTCTGCAATTTCTAAAGGATTCAGACGCAAGTCATCCCTGAAAATATTTTGAAGAACTGAATGGGAGCTATGAGATCGGCTTGCTATCAATTAAGTAGGGAAAGAATTCTCTTCTTATTTCCTATGGTGCACAGTGAAAATATCATAAAGATCATCTGAGCTTAGAGATGAATGCAGGAAATGGTTTAGGACGCATCAATCCTGTCTGGTTTATTGTAGTGTTTGTAAGCAGTATTCTTTTTAATGTAATATTAAATTATAGGACTTTTATCAAAGTATTTCCTTTGTCTCTCTGTTGCTGAAAATTAGGATAATGGCTACATCTACATTAGATGGTCATAAAGAGATCAGCATTATCTAGCTTAGTATCTGGCACAATCTTAGTGATTATTATTATAAATAGATTATTATATGTTGTCATATATTGCTGTTGTAATGAAGTATCATCAAGTCAGTTCTGACCCATTGCGACTCTACTCAAAACCGAAGGAAACACTGAGCTCACAATTGGTCCTGTGCCTGAGACCATTGTTCTAGCCACTGTGTCAATCCATGTCACTGAGTGCTTTTCTCTTTTCACTGTCTCTACACTTTACCAAGCATGATGGCCTTCTCCAGGGACTGGTCTCTCCTGACAATATGTCCAAAGTCTGTAAGACCAATTGTTGACATCCTTGCCTCTAAGGAGCACTCTGGCAGTACTAACTCCAAGGCAGATCAGCGTGTTCTTTTAATTGTCCATGGTGCTTCCAATAGCTTTCTCCTGCACCACAATTCAAATGCTTGGCTTATTTTGTCTTCCTTATTCTTTGTCCAACTTTCACATGCATCTGAGGCAATGAAGAACACCAGGGCTTGGATCAGGCACACTTTAGTCTTCAAAGTCACACCGTTGTTTGCTAACACTTGAGATAGTTAAGATTTATTGTGCCAACATGGCCAATGAACACATGTGGGATTAATTGAAGGGCGGAGAGAGAAATGGCTCCACAAGCCTCACCTTTCTTGTCTCTTGCTCTTTGATCATCAGACCAAGGGTGAATGCCTTGCTTGCTCTGTGCCTCCATTTGCAAGCTACACTACCTGTGGGACACCTAACCCATGTAGTGTATTGCTTTAATTTGAGGTTCCTTCAAGACCTGCTTTGTCACACTACTGGAATTTATATCTCTTGAGCTGGGGACTGTCCCACCCTGTCATCTGGCTGGCTGTTGGCGACTTGCTTGCTATTTGCTGCCTGTTGCCGGATATCCTGAATTGCTCTATAAAGGACTACCCGGCAGCCCTCAAGACTTGAAGGACTGCCAGTGTGTTAGCTGTCTCATGGAAGTGAGTTGCACTGAGCCATTTCTATTGCTTTATAGATTAATTAACTGTTTATTTCTTATGTTATACATCTATCTAAATATGTATAAAATTATTAGTTTCCTGGTTTTGTGTCTCTAGAGAACCTGGTCTAACAAACTCTAAAGAAGTTTATGTAGGAAACTTTAAAAGTTTGTTCACATGGATATTTCCATTCTTATTATGCTTATTTTATTTTTTAATTTAAGGTGTAAAATTGACATCTAAATTTTCACAAACTCTGGGTTAATTAGGTACAAAAACATTTTGTATTAAAGAAAGCACTTAAAGGTCAACTTCAGTCAGTGTGATAATTAGGCTAAATTTCTATTTCTAAGAATAAGTTGAAACTGGCATTTACTGAAATCCACATTGTTAAATTTCACATAAATATTAATTTTAGTTTATTCAGTAAGCATATATATGCACATATCAAAATTCATGTGTACATAAAAAATAAAGTAAATAAGACAGATAAAAAATTTACCCATTTGAAGGAAACAGATGGTGCCTGGCTATCAAAAGATAAAGCATCTGAGGTCTTAAAGGCCTGAAGATAAACAAGCAGCCATCATGCTGAGAAACAAAGCCACATGGAAGAAGCGCACCAGCCTATCCCGACATAATCGCTGAAGACAAAGTGGGTGCATAAGCAAACGTGGTAAGGAAAGCTGATGGTGCCTGGCTATCAAAATATATAGAGTCTGGGGTCCTAAAAGCTTGAAAAATAATCAAGTGGCCATCTAACTGAGAAACAACAAAGCCCACATGGAAGAAGCACACCAGCTTGTGAGATCAAGAGGCATAGAAGAGATCTGCTATCAGGAATCAAAGACCCCCACAAAATCATAGCATTGTGAATGAGGGGGATTACAGAGTGGGAACCCAGGCCCCATGTGTGGGCAATTGGACACCCCCTTGCAGAACAGTCACAGGGAGGAGATGAGCCAGCCAGAGTGCAGTTTGGCAATGATGAAACATACCATTTTCCTCTAGTTCTTGAATACTCCCCCCCCCCCACTATCATGATCCCAATTCTACCTTACAAATCTGCCTGGACAGGAGGATGTATATTGGTACAGATAGTTACTGGAAACACAGGGAATCTAGAACAGATGAATCCCTCAGGACCAGTGGTAAGAGTGAGGGTACCAGGAGGGTGGAGGGAAGGTGAGGGAGAAAGGGGGAACCAATTACAAGGATCTACATATAACTTCCTCCCTGGGGACGGACAGTAGAGAAGTGGGCGTAGAAGACATTGGATGGTGTATGATATCACAAAATAATAATAATTTATAAATTATCAAGGGTTATTGGGGGAGACGGAAAAAATGAGGAGTTGATACCAAGGGCTGAAGTAGAAAGCAAATGTTTTGGGAATGATGAGGGAAACAAATGTACAAAAGTGAGCTTGACACAATGGATATATGTGTGGATTCTGATGAGTTGTACAAGCCCCCAATAAAATGATTTAATAATTTTAAAAAGAAACATTCCTAACTTACCTTTAAAAATTACCTATAATATCATCATGTAAGAGAATCACTATTAGTCTATTGATGTCTACCATGTATAATTTCACTTTACTGTATACATAAAAGTTTATCAAAGAGAACTGTACAAAATCAGTGTAATAATTTATAAACTTATCTGCTCATTTTTCCAATAAAATATATCTTAAGGTTCATTCTTTATTTTTTCCCCCTTTGGTGTGGGGGTGGGGGAGTGGGAGGGAGGGGCCAGTAGTGTTTATCTAATATTTTGTTCCCCTGTACTGTAGCTTTTATAACCAGAGCATGGACACTATTTCATCAGGGGGAAAACTCTGCTCATATGCAAAATCTCTATTGTGACCTTCTTAGCAGTCATCACTAAGTTGTTTCTGATTCATGACTATTTCACATGCATTTATGTTAGAACTGTGTTCTATAGGTTTTATATACCTGGGTTTTCAGTAATAAATCATCAGAGTTCCTTTCAACAAATTGTACACAGTTTGCTTCATCTCACTATTTGAAAGCCCCATGATATGACATCCCTTATTCCAGTGGGTCTCAACCTTCCTAATGCCCTGGCCCTTTCATACCATTCCTCATGTGGTGGTGACACCCAACCATAAAATTATTTTCGTTGCTACTTCGTCACTGTAATTTGCTACTGTTATGAATTGGGAGACCCCTATGAAAGGTTCGTTCAACCCCCAAAGGGGTTAGGACCCACAGGTTGAGAACCACTGCCTTATTCCATTTCTTACCTGTTTCTTGTTTCCATTTCTCCTTCTTTCATAAGTATCCAAAATTTTTCTTTTTTTTTTCCCCAAAATTTTTCTTGAGGAAATGTTGTGTGCATAACTGGAAGGTGTGCACCCCTACTACCTACTGTTATTGTCCCCCTTATAGACTTGTCCATTGTTCAACTAAATATTGAGTTGAATTAATTGTCAGATCTGAAGGGTAACTACTGGCCAGGCCATAGTTTGCTCTGTAAACTGTCACTCAGTTCACAATGCTAAGTTTAAAAAGAAAACAGAAAGAATGTTGGCACATTGTAGGGAAATAAGGAAGAAGCAAAAATCACAGGGAACCCACTCCAGGAAGGTGCTCTGAGTGGATTTGAACCTCTGCCCTTTCTGTTAGTAGCCAACAGAGCTTGGTAACTTTTTGTACAAGTCATGGACTTATGCAGTCTTCCAGGGCGTCTCAGTGAATGCAACATACAGGAGGACCAATAGGAAATCAATGAATGTGTCCTTACCAGGAACAGTGTAAGGGGAGAAGATGACAGCTGTCTTCTGTTCTGTTTACAACGTTGTGCAAAAGAAGTGGCACTTCACTCTGCCCTGCAGGGTCCCTATGAGTTGAATTGACTCACCGGCATTGGTTTTTAAAACAATTCTTACAGCAATCTAATGACACACTTTAACAATAACTGTTAGTTTAATTACCCATAGCTGTGATGATAGATTTGTATGGTAGCAACAAAAACAAAGAAATAACAATAATAAAAAGTCAAGTTATGCTCAGTCCCTTTAATTATGCATTATTTGGAAAGGGTTATTTCCCTGACAAAAACTCCAGCTCATAATTGCAGGTCCCTGCTGAAACATTTTTGGCATCGATGCTTACAGCCTACCGCCTGGTTTTCTATGTCTTCTAGGGGTCTGAGATACCCATATGGGATACTGGGGATTTATCTTTAGCACAGAAGTTTGTGAAAAATCATCCAACGCTCCCCCATCACCACTCTTCTTAAAAATTTGTTGCAGCTTCTTCCTGTACAGACAATACACCTATCCTTCAATTATACAGCATCAATATAATTGTATTTCCCTTTATTTCTCACTTTTATGTCTTTGTTTTGAAAGGCAATGGTGTGTAAATAAAAACTTTGGAGGGAAGACACTGAATTGAATTTCAGCTGGAGGTTTGCTTGTTGTGTGACCTTGGACAATATCCTCAACTTGCCCAATCCTCAGTTTACTAATTTGTAAAATTTAAGTGGTGATACTAAAAACAATACATTTGAGTAATATGAAGCATAGATTCTTCCGTCACAATGTGAAGCTTCAATCTGTCTTCCTTTCATTTTCCTTGAGTAAGCTGTACATTTTCCTCCATCTGTTCTTTGCTTGTCACATATTTTTAATTTCCTCCTCTCATTAGCTTTTATTATTTCCAGAGTGATTTCAGTTGCACAAGGAATAACGGAGACCATCTGACTTATCAATTGTTTGAAAAAGTTACATTTGTTTTCCTTCACATTGATAATTTCAACATACTGTCAACTTTCTTTGAAATGGGCATAAATATGGATCTCTTCCCGTTGGTTGGGCAGGGAGCTATCTTCAAGATTTGTTGCCATAGACAAGTCAGTCCTTCATCAGTTTTTTTTGAAACATCCTAATTGGTATTCTATCAATTTCTGGAGTTTTGTTGCTAATCCCTTAAGCACAGCTTGGACTTCTTCTTTAGGTCCCATTGCTTCTTGATCACATGTTCTCTCTGGAAATGGATGAACATCAACCAATTCTTTTTGACGCTGTGACTGTATTTCCCTTCCCTCTTCCCTTGCTGTATTTCACCCACAAATAACCATGCCCAGCCCCTTATTTAACTTACTTTTGCATCTTTCCATGGTGATGACTTTGTTGCGCTTAGGTGCTGTGCTAGACTTGGTTTCCTAGAGCAACAAAACCAGAACACTTGTGATTTTATATATATTCAGATAGATAGAAACATAAGAACTAAACAGCTAATTAATCTATAGAGTAGTACAAATTGCTCATTGCAACTCACTTCTGTGAGACAGCTAATGTGCTGACAATCCTTCAAGTCTTGAGGGGCCCCGGGTCAAGGAAACAGACAGCTGAGTCCTATGTAGAGCAATCCAGGCTATCTGGCTACAGGCTGAAAACAGCAAGGCAGGCCACCAACAGTCAGCCAGATGACAGGGTCCGAGAACCCCCAACTAAAGCAATGTATACTCCAGTAGTGTTGTGTAGCAGGACTTGAAGGAATTTCAAACTACAGTGACACAGTCCATGGATTAGGTGTCCCACAGATAGTGTAGCCTGCAAATTGAGGCAGAGAACAAGCTAAGGCTGCCACACACAGTCTCTGATCATCAAAAAGCAAGAGACAAGAAAGGCGAGGCTTGCTGAGTCATTTCTCTCTCTGCCCTTCAATTAATTCCACATGTGTTCATTGGCCAGTTTGGCCCAATAAGCCTACCTATCACAGGTGCCCTTGGGTTGGTTTCAACACACAGCAACAATAGAACAAAACGCTGCCCGGTCCTGTACCATCCTCACAATTATTCCTCTGTCTGAGCCCATTGTTGCAGATGCACGGTGCCAACCCTTCTCCTTGAGGGCCTTCATCTTTTTGCTGCCCCTCTACCAAACACGAGGTCCTTCTCCAGGGACCGGTCTCTCCTGACAAGACTTACAAACTGTGTAAGACGAAATTTCTAAAGTGCACTCTGGCCTTCTTTCTTCCAAGACAGATCAGTCTGTCCTTTCAGCAGACGATGGCACTTTCACGATTCTTCTCCAGCACCACAGTTCAAATGCAGCAATTGTTCTTCAGGCTTCCTTAGCCACATCCAGCTTTCATACACATATGAGGCAACGGAAAATATGATGGGTTGGGTCAGGTGCATCCTGACTGTCAAAGTAGCATCCTTGCTTTTTGATACTACAGAGGTCGTGTGCAGCAGAGTTACCTACTGTGACTTGTAGTTTGATCTCCTGACTGCTGCTTCCATGAGCAGTGATTGTGGATGCTAGCAAGAAAAAAAAAGAAAGTATGGCAATATGTGCAATTATTCCTTGCTATCTGGAGGGTTTCATTTCAGGAAACCCTGCAGGTACCAAAATCTGAGAGTTCTCAGTTTTCAACATAAAATGGCAACGTATTTGCATCTCACCTAGGTACAAGATCCTGCCTTCCACCTCAAATCATCTCCAGATTATTTGCAATTCCTCTTTCTCTCACTGCCATTCAGTCATTTCTGATTCATAGTGACCCAAAACACACTGGAACTGCCCCTGTGGGTTTGCAAGACTAACTCTTTCCTAGAGTGGAAAGTGTAGTCTTGAAGATCTAGTATAATGTATAATGTAAATTCTGTGTACTTGACATGGTTTGCTCCCTTTTAACCTTTGAAGGATTGATTTGATTACTTAATCGACTCACCTCTGTTTCTAAACTTTTGATTCCTAGGATTACTATGAGTCAGCCATGACTCTATCGTACTAGGTCTGGTTGGGTGAGCTGGGAGTGTGAGTGCCACTGTATACCCAAGTTATGCAGCCTATCATCTCCTTACAAGGTTTTCTTCACCCAAAGGAGCATAAAGTAGATTCACAAGTGCTATCTTTTGTCATCATCCCAGAACACAAGCTACTGAATACCTTCTGATCATAGACCAGCGTTGAATCATGACTTCTGTTGGCTAGACATCTTTTCTAGAAAAAGTATTATAATCAGCATGATGATGTTGGCCACTTCCACTTTTAAAAATTAATTGTTAATTAATATATCATTCAACAGTTCAATAATGTCAAGATGAATGTACATTTGCTATCACAATTCATTTCCAAACATTTCTACATGGACTTCTTGACATTGTCCCCCCCCGCACCCCCACCAGCATCATTGTACCCATCCTCCTGAAGAATCCCTTCTTTGACTTGCTATCTCTATAGCAATTGTTTATTGTCTTAGAAATGTCACCTTTATTTACTATTTAAGGGTTTTTTAATTGAATTGAGTAATTGATCCAATCAAAGATCAAACCACCAAACTGAGGACACTTCTCTAAAAACATACTTTCTTGTTCCCAGAATGTGGAATAATATCGCTGGTTGAATTGAAGATATCTTCATGTTTGACTTCCTTAAACGTACAAATCCACAGTCTTAGTGTGTTTGTATTATTTCCCCTTCAACTTGAAGAAGTTTAATTATCTTCCATATCCCTGTTTTCCCCATGCATTTTGATCACTTAATGGATCACCATCCCTACTCTCTTCTTGAACACGGGGTTGATTGTTTTGATTATTGCTCTGATTTTCTTTTTGTCTTTCCATCCCTTTACCCTTATCTCATGCAAACACCCTCCTTTACCGCTCTGATTTGTGCACCAATTTCTTTCTCCTCTTTTCTCCCCCCCCCCATCGCTGCTCTCATTAAACAGGTCTGAAATGCAAAGTGTCCTCCTGGCTGCTATTAAATCTTTTAGCTCCATTCCTTCAGCCCCCAGCTTTCTCCCAGCACTCTCTTTGACACTCTGCTATGCCCCCACAAAGAAGCAACGCTTTTCTCACATTGGTATTTCCGCTGGCATTTAAATGCTCTTCCTATTTTTGCAAAAATATGTTCATGTTGCAAATCCATTTTCTAATATATCCAGTTTTTCAGGAAGATATTAGTATAATGGTTTGAAAAATCACACTTTCTTAGTTACTCTTTACATATAAACCCAAAGAGTTTCTAAGGTAAAAGGTCTACAAGGTACAAGCAGTTTTCAGTTTTTCTGATATAGATATATCTGATTCTATATATTTCCATTAGTAGGTCAGTTTTAGTTTTTATGGGTCCTAAACCTGGATTTCACATTTTATTTTTGGTCCATGGGAATTTCCGTGTATTTATTCTAATTTTTAAAATAGTAGCTCTTTGCATTTTGGTAGAGGTTGCAGCAGTAGCTCAATTTCTTATATAACAATTTCTACATAAATGACTCAATGACATTGGTAACATTTTTCACAATATGTGAACAGTCATTACTTTTACTCTGGTTGTTCCATTTCCATTAATCTAGTTTCCCTGCCCCTTTATATTTGGGCTTTGTTTAAACTAATTGTGGACTTTGTGATTTTATATAGGTGATTTTTTAAAAGTCCACTTTGTTAATGATATAAACTGTGATCAAAGAAACTCATCTAATATCTTGTCGTACAAAATGGAAAGAATCTATAGCATTCAGTCTGCTATGCTTCCTCTGTCTTTCTTCTAAGAACTCATGTTGTTGTTATTGTTTTAATGAAACAAAAGCATGTGAAATATTTTGTTTACAAATTAATTTCTTTTCTTACCAATGTCTTAGATGTCTCTTGTTATTTTATATAGACCTATATAGATGACATTTAATTGCTTCTTATAATTCCAAGTAGTTTTACCACAATTTGCTTAATTTTTACTCCTATTGCATTTCAAGAAACAGCACAACATATCCTGGGATGATATGTCTTAAAGCAATCATACTGTAAATTTTGACAATGTTCTTCATTTCATTATAGCTATTTAAAGAAGACTTAACGAATTGTGTTAGGAGATCTAGACTCATGAGGGGACATGCGCTCTCTGCCTTTCTCAAATTCTGTACGTCATACTCCTGGTACTAATACTATGATCGCTCCCAGTTTTGTATAAAAGCTAATACTCGTGGAGAGTAATTGTCATTTTCTTTATCAGCCTTTATGCACAACTAACACATTTCAGCACAAAATCTTCACTGATTGTATTTTTGTCCTTGCCGGCTGTTGCAGAAATGTACAAAGCTGGAACTCAAGGACCTGGGTTTCTTGTCAAAGATGCCATATGGTGTCTTTCAGGTCTGCTTTGAATAGGTTTATATGAAAATCTTCTAATTTCACTACCCACATTTCAATGTTATCTACTTATTGCATGACGATTGATTGCTTGTTATAATATAATAGGCACCTACAGGAGGACTGGTATCTCTACGACAGATTAAATTATGTCCTCCAAAAAGATTTCTTGAAGTCCTAATCCTTGTACTTGTGAGTGTGACCCTATTTAGAAGTAGGCTTTTCCTCGAAGATGCTATTACTTACAAAGTCTTACTTGAGTGAGGCGAGCGCGTATCCATCCTGCATGGTGTATCATAGAAGGGGAAAACAAACAGAAACACAGCAAGGGAGATATCAGGTGAAGGCAAAGATACATCTACAAGCAGCAAAGAAATCCCAGGGATGGTTGGCAACCACAGAAGCTAGGCAAAAGCGATAGAATAATTTATTCTTCAGAATCTCAGCAGAAATTGGCTTGGCTTACTACATGCCTGTGATTTAAAGTTACTCAGTTTGTGGCATTTTGTTACGGCAGCCCAGAAACCTCAGACAGTCTACAAATATCTTATTACTAAGATTATTCAATCTATAATAACTGTGTAGGTTTTATTACCAATATCTAAAAGAGGAAGATGGTATTTTTGTTGTTTATTTTAAAAGCAGGTACCTCTGGATGTTATTATATAACACAAATTTTCTCAACTGCTAATAGATGGAGATGATATCTTGGTCTTTATTTCTAGAAATATTTTGGCAGCACTTTATGTTTGTCTAAATGAAAACCATATGAAAATAATTGATAAAACTCATTTTCCTTTTGAGACGGTGTGTGTGTGTGTGTGTGTGTGTGTGTGTGTGTGTGTGTGTGTTTCCTTGAGGGTACATCTCTTGTTCACAGATAAAGCAAATTTCCTTTAGGAAAACACACAAATCTTTGAAGTGGTTAGATTCTTATCATTTCTAACTTTGTAAAGAGAAAACTAAGTATAGAGACCTGTAATATTTATCCAGAGTCACAAAATTAGCTACTGACTAATCAAGACAGAGAATTTAAATCTCACTCCTTGTCTGCTATCCTTGGGACATCCTATGTTCTTCCATAGTGAGATTATGTTTATACTTTCTAGAAAGAAGCCTGTTGGCATAGTGGTTAAGCTTTTGACTGTTAACCAAAAATGGTTGAAAGGTCAATGTTTCCGAACCCACCAGCTTCTCTACAGGAAATAATGTGGCGATTTCTCTCAGAAGACTACAACCTTGGAAATCCAATGGGAGCAGTTCTACACTTTCCTGGGTCTCTGTGAATCATAAGTTACATGAGGGTAATGGGTACAGCTGAATGCTCACTATTTCACTTACTATAAGGTAAAAAAAGGAACCTCGGTGGACTACACGTTGGGGTGCTAACACCACAGTTAGCAGTTCGAAATCACTGGCAGATCTGATCTGCAAGAGCAGATGGTTCTTCCTATTCCCATACATATTTACAGAATCTTAAACCCACAGGGGCAGTGCTATTAGGTCCTACAGGTCAATGTGAGTCAGAATTGACTCAATAGCAGGGAGTTTGGTTTTGGAATTACAGCATAATAACAATTGTCCTATCAGTAAGGCCTGGTCTTCATAAATGTCTTCCAGAGTTCAAATGTTAACTCGATAGACGGTGTGATAGAATGAATCTGCACCATGTACTAATATGATCTATTACATTAAGGAAGAGAACACATCAGTGATGATGTATTTGTATTTCAAATATTAAGACTATTGAAAAGCAGCTCTTATAAACTTAGTGTAAAATATGTCTGTTAATATAGAAGAAGTGTTTATTAGATACCAAAAGAAAGGAATATAACAATGAATTTTATTAGGAAATAATGATAAGTTATGTCTTCCATATAACCCAGCAGAGTTATTAACTCTAAAGAATAGAACACATTCATATACATATATATTAATCTGACACATAAAACTACCATGGTTTTGAAATGTGATCAATGCACAATTGTATATTTGTTTCACTTTGTCTCATTAAAATTTATTTGAATAATATTTATCCAGCGTTTCAGAATAGAAATAGAGGGACCCATGATGCTTCTGTTCCCCTTAGGAAATAAATAACCCTATGATCTGTTTAAATCAAAATATGTGTAAGTTAAGATTCTAAATCTTATTCTTAGATATTAATCAACTTTTTGTTCATTCAGAGTAAAAGTATTGCTCCCTCTAGGAGATTGCTGCCTGCCTTTGTTTCACCAGCCCCCCTTTCCCCTAGGGACAGTGCCAAAGGAGAGAACAAAGAGAGTTTCTTGCTTTCAGATTAAGGTGATTTCCTATAAGATAATTCACATAAACTAACCACTGTGCTCTGTCCTGTAAGATGTATAACGTTGACCCTTTCTTTGTCTCTTTCATTACTTTTTTTCCTTTAAGTAGTTGCTCCAAAACCGAGTTCATATACATTTTAACTACTGGTTTCCATAGTCACTCTTTCCCTGTTGGAGATCCATCAGTCTCTGAAGTATCTTCTTTTGTAGCTTTCTCTCTCTCTCTTACCTGGCTTAATGCACTACAATCAGGCATGCATCAACTTGACAAGCTCTTGGACCGAGGTTCATCTCTGACTCCTAGAGCCACTCACCCCACTCTTCTTTTCCAGAAGAGTTGGGCAGTCTGTTTGCCAGCCTCTCGGCTTCTAGGGAGGAGTTTGTTAGATCACATGCCACTGTGCCCTCCCCACACAGCGTGCCCACACTCTCAAAGGAGAGATCTTTCAGCTTTCTGTGGGGAACGTCGGACTACCATCTCCTGGGATAAGCGGATGGGAAAGAACTTTTCAAGCAGTGAATATTTCTCAGTGGGAAAGTATCTCTTTCTCTCTTGCTTTTTTCTTTAAAATGAAATAACATAAACAATAATTTTTATTGTAATTTAGGTGAAGCCTTACAGAGCAGATCATCAGGTTTGCATTCCACAATTTATATACATTTGGTTTGAATGTATCCATTTTAACCCCTCAATGTGCCATGACTTATCCCAAGCCCTCCCAGCGTTTCTTGTTTCTTTTCCCATCCTTTCAGAATCATTTGTCTATGGGTAAATTCTGCCTATTGTATTTTAAGCAGGTGATTGTTTTAACATGGAGGTGAATTCTATTTGCCTCGCTCTGCAGCCTTTATATCCTCCTCCTTCAGGAAGATGGAGATCTCGAGTGTGGAACCCACGTTTTAGAAGGATTCTTGGAAAAACCTGCTATCATCTTATTTTAGATAGCGGTATCTGTAATACTAGGGTTTGACAATTCTTTTGTTTCACCTTCTTATCATATATCTTAAACTTTCTGTGTATGAGACATCCCAACTCTCCACGTTCCCATTTTAACAATTAGAACAAGAAACTAGAGGAAAGATTAAGAGTTAGGGAAACTAACATGTAGTTGACACTTTTAAATCACACATATTCAGCTCTTTTCTATTCAGAAGCCTACCACTTCTTCAGTTATTCCAACAGTGAGCATCTCATCTCTTTTGTCTTTCACGAGATAGCAAACAGAGTCAGAGAGGTTATGTAGTTTGCCTGGGGTGATGCTGTCCAAAAGTAGGAGAGAAAAAATGGGACACCTTCATTTGTCTGACTTTTAAGGTCATGCTGTCTCATTTATGCCACTTTGCTTTTAGGGAAAAAAAAAAAACCCCTTTCCCCTTCATATCTCCCACTCACCCTGGAATCATCCAAAATCAAGACCAATCCACCACCACAGTCCACTCTGACTCAGTCACCCTATAAGATGGTGGAGCGGGGGGGGGGGGGGGGCCCGCGGGGGGAGCAGAAAGCCCCATTGTTCTCCTTCAGAGCAGCCAGTGGTTTCCAATTGCTAACCGCTTGGTTAGTATTCAAATGCATAGCCCACTGTGCTACCCGGACATCTCTGGAGTCAACCCGCTGGATTGTCTGAAGTGTTCCACCTGGCTTTCATCCCGTTTTAACGTGCCTCCGTTTCACGTATGTTAAAGCAGGGATAATAGTAATGATCTCACCACCCTAAGGATGTTCAAACAATTTGATTAGCTCATAGTTGAATACTTACTACAATCGTTGAATAACACTGGGTTTTGATTCAGGATCCTTGAAGCTTGAAGTGGAGTACTTTATCTACTAACTGTGAGATCGTGGAAGAGTCAGCAAACTGGCTTTGGTGTGCATATCAATACAGCCATTTTCTGTTCTGAAAAAAAAAAAGCATTTTATTTTATCATTCCATGATTTGAAACTTTTTCAACATCCCCTACCTTGCCTGGGAGCCGGCTGGTCCATCAACAATGTTCATTAGGACAGAGCTCAACCCTCCACATGTTGTCCCGTGTTGTCCAATGCTGAGGAAGCGAAAGCCTAATAAAGTGTCATGACGCTCCCTAACTGCCCACTACTGTCTCCCAGGGAGTGTCTATTGTCCTCTGTGAAAGCATGATCAGTCACCAAGGACATGGGCTCTTGGTGAGGCCCCATCATACCCACTGAGTTCTGTAAATGATGGAACTATAAAGAGGGGTTAGAGTAGTCCCAGCTGAGTGTTAATTTAACTGCCGCCATATATAGTGCAGTTCAAAGTGGAGGAAGAAAAGGCACCCTATTAACATGTATGAGTTTGTTAAGACTTCAGGGCACCAATCATGGGGAGCCATACAGCAGATATAAAACATGGATTTTATGAGCCACAAACTGCTCTTGAAATTAGAGCTCAGCAAAAAATAAATATTTGGCCACCAGATCCATCTTAGAGAATGGCAGTACAGTTTCAAAGGATAAAGCTTGGAAGTGTTTAAAAATTAACTTTAAATCAACCTCTTCCAGTATTATTGATTGGTAGCTGCAGCTGTTTCTTAAAAAGAAACTATGCTTCCGTGTAAATGTTTAGACTCAGAGAAATATTGGGAATTTAGGTTAGACAAGCCAACAAGGAAGATGTCATCAGGGTAAACAGATAAGAGACTAGCATTAAATGACAAATGGTTATGAAGCAATCAGCTTATCAGACCATGAATTGTTTATAGTCCATCACTGTATCTTTGCTCGCTGAGATTCTTTGCATCAGCTAACACCAAGTCTTTCAAATGGAGTAAATATAAATATTTACTGAATAAAGAAGTTTATCTACAGTAATGTGCCCCTCCTTTTATGATTCCAGTTTCCATCAATAGATTACCTTTCTTTTAATCCCCCCAAAGGGACTGTCTTGGATTATCATTGATAAATTCTTTGCTGTTTCCAGCCACATTTAATGGATTAATTATGCTCTAAAAATGATTTGACACCTCGCCTTTCTCACTTCCAAGAGCACAAGCCTTTGTTGTCTTTTTCCAATTGAAATAATCTTCCAACTGGTCCCTTACCTGTTAACTTATTTTCAGTTGTACCTTTGTTAGTTTCTTAAATCACCAATATGTTTGTTGCTCCTCTGGCTGAAAACAAAACAAAACAAGTATTCTTTTTTAAAGCACGGGTGTTTTTCACTTGCTATCTAACACCTGCTTGTTGTCTCTGGCAGTAGGTAGATTTTGTTTGGCCAATGGCATTTAAAAACAAGTTACCGGTCAATATTTAATAATTTTGAGAGTTCTCAGAAAATTTTTCCTACTCTCCCTGTAAAAGAGCAAGTGGCATGAGTGGACAGACGTTCTTCCCACGAACCTGTCTGCTGTCCTCATCCTCTCCCCAAAATGTCTCTATTTTACGACACTCCTCTCCACTTCCAGTTTTCTCCACGTCTCAGCACAGAAACCATCCTTTGGTTCTCATTTATGATGCTGGTTTTTAACTATACAGTCTCATATACACAACTGTGTTAGTTAGGCTTTTCATCAATGTGGCTGGGCCATGAGTCTCAGTGGTGTGTCATTTCAGCCCTAGAAGTAATGGCCTATAACGGGACCTAATGCAATAAAATCATTTCTATAATGGGATCTGCTGTGAGCAACTGGTCCATTGTAAGAAGGTTAGAGGAGAAGGCAACTGCCTTACTCAGTTCACCCCACAGATGCAATCATTAGAAAGGATAGTCTTAGGGAGTGTAGCCTGCTTCCAGTATAAGCAGACACTCTAGAAAAGAGCCCCAGCTCCACAAGTGAGGAGAAAATTTCAGGCTAACATCTGATCCAGGACTTGGAACCTGCCTAGATTTAAACTTTCTCATGTTTACAACTCTCTGAACATTCTTGATATAACCAAGCCATGCTACTTTTAACCACTTCATATGCAGGTGAACGTTGGACACTAAATAAGGAATTTCAAAGAAGAAAAAGGCATTTGAATTGTGGTGCTGGCAAAGAGTATTGAAAATACCATGGACCGAGAAAAGAACAAACAGATCTGTCTAGGAAGAAGTACAGCCAGAATGCTCCTCAGAGGTAAGGATGGCAAGATTTCGTCTCATGTACTTTGGACATGTCAGGAGAGATTAATCACTGGCGAAGAGCCTCATGTTTTGTAAAGTAGTGGGTCAAGGAGAAAGAGGAAGGCCCCCAGGAAGAAAGATTGACCAGTGGACGCATCAATGGGCTCAACCATGAGAACCATGTGAGGACGGCACAGGATTGGGCGGGGTTTTGCTCTGTTGACAGAGGGTCGCTCTGAGTCAGACTCACCTTGCCGGCATCTGAAAATAACTAGAACTACATGGTAAAGCTCCCTTCCTTTGTTCTTGGTATGACTTCTGCATCTGGTTCAGCTTCTGGCTCTTTGGACTTGAGCCAGCATCCTGCCATATGGTTACTGATTCTGGAAGTCATCATGAATGAGTCTGCCCTCTGACCGACTGGTCATGGATTTCTCACCTCTGCAAGTACCAGCTTGTCACCTTACTGCGGATCTTACATTCATCAGAGGCTCCAGCTACACAGGTTCGGTAAAGACTCAGTCTAACATCTGACCAAGGACTTTGCACACGCCTCGCCTTGAACTCACTCCTTTCTGCAACTCTGTGAGCCATCTGGATCTACACGTCTCTGTGGGTGATCACGTACTTCACTTCCTGGCTCCCTAGAGGACCCTAAGACACCAACCTATTTCCTTAAGCACATTCTAATAGTCATAACTCTTGGCACAATATTCAAGGCCCTTATAAGTAAACACCATTATTCTTTGCCCTGTCTCCTTTTCCTATTCCACACTGTTTTATTACACTATATCAGACAGTTCCTTGCTCCTGAATCCTGCCACAAACCCAGGATTTGAATTCAGGTAGTGCTAGACTGTCTGAGGTCAAATTTTGACTTCACCTTCATTAACATTTGAGCTTCATTAAATTACCAAACCTCCATGTGCCGATATATATATATATATCATTTGTAAAATAGAGCTATCGGTGCTTACTTTATAGAATCATGGTGAACATTTGAAGGGATTAATACGAAGAAGAAGCATTGGTAGTTCAATAGTAGAATTCATGGTTTTTATGCAGGATACCCACAATTGCTTGTCACTGTACTTCATATGCAGGCACTCTACTCGACTGTGAATAGTGTACTGCAGGGTGATGCAACCCTGAGATACATGGGTGCTGTGTCCACATGCTGTGTCCACACTGAGATGGACCGAGAAGAAAGATCTTGTGATCTATTTTCCCAAATCAGACAGTCCAAATGCTATGGGTTGAAGAGTCACTGGGTTGATAAGTTCTCCCAGGGGCAGATGAGGAGAAATGGTGAGCTAATTATGAAGAGTACAAGAAAGAAGAAAATGTTCTGATATTGTTTGTGGTAATCACTGTGCAACTCTTTTTCAAATATATTGAAACCATTAAATTGTATGCCACATAAATGGTTTATCAATAAAACTGTCAAATTTTGTAAAATACCACCAATCATAGGGATGAGTCAGTGGTTTATTCAACGTTCACAGAATCACCATGAATCAGAGGCCAACAGTAGAAGCAACACAGTGGAAGGCCTTGGCATTTCGTATGTGCTCAGTAAGTTATAGATATGAATATCCCACTGGCTGTTTTACTCGTGATGTTCTATCAGCTAGGGAATGCACTTCCGTTCCTGTTTCGCCTGGTGAATTTGCACTTCTTCTTCTTCAATATCTAACAGAAATACTATGTCAGAAGAACGTTTCCATGTTCTCCACAAGACTGAATTGCTCTGACTGTTTATTTGCGTACTCCCAGGGCTAGTTTGGCGATACTCCTTTTATGTACTTGCTATATCTCACACTGGATGTTCAGTTACTCCAGGGAAGGAACTGGGCAGTCCACATCAGTTTATCTTCTGAGTATGTAGTTGAGTGTTTTACAAATATTTGTTGCTCAGGAAAAAAAGTTTGTAATTTGAATACAAATGATTTCATGGAAGGAATTCAAGATGGCGACTTGAATCAATGCACCAGAAATCTGTTCCCCTATGTTCAAATCTGGAGAAATCAAGTGAAAATGAGAACCCCATAACCCTCATCATCACGTGGAAGAATGAAGAATTAGACCGAACTCCAAGGGAAATGACCAATAGAATGAAACAGTGTAGGGCGAGATATACGGATCCTCGGTCCATTGCCAGCCGATTGGCACAGCATGGCCATTGGGCCAACATGGGCAGCACTCCCGGGTAAGAAACATTGGAAAGCAATTGTACAAAGCTCACAACAGGCAAAAGAGAGATAGTGTAGACAGAACTGGAATGAAGCAAGGAGAGTAGGATTCAAGCCAGGGATGAAAATGGAAAGCCCAGGAAGACTAGGGAAGAGCCTGAGTGATCCTGCCAACCACGGAGAGAAGGAGCCAGGAACTGGGAGCACTACTGTCAGTGGCAGTGCCTGATGATCTGCCCAGTAAACTCCCACTGAAGAGTAACTTTGTGGAGGAACCACTAGTGGTCTCCCATCTAATGAGTTTTTATGTACCCACCTAAAACCTCATATTTATCAGACCACGCTCCAATGTCTGGGAGTGGCCAGGCAGGAGCATGAGCCACACTGTGCCCAGAAACTGGTGGAGGAAACCTCAATATGATGCTCCCCACTTCCCCGTCACTAGAACCGCAAATAGCAGCGTTGTCTATCAACTAGCAGGTGTGCTGATGTGATCATCCAGAAACTAGCAGATGCACTGCAGCGAGAGACCATCTCACCCCCACAGCCATGGCACTGTCATTAAAGGGGCAGGAAACAAATGCTGGCAAAGGTGTGGGGAGAGCAGGACCCTTATACAATGCCGGTAGGATTTCATCATGGTACAATCCCTGTGGGAAATGGTGTGGTATTCCTAGAAAAGGAAACACTCTAGGATTCAGCAATCACATACCTAGGTATGTATCCTAGGGAACCCAAGGCTATGACATCAATTGCCACGTACACCAATGTTTCCTGCAGTGTTATGCACAAGAGCAAAAGGACGGGCCTAACCTAATGTCTACCAACTGATGAATCAATCAATAAATTGTGATACATGCATACAATGGAATACTAAGTAGCAATAAATACTAATGATGAATCCATGAAACATCTCACAGCATGGATAAGCTTTGGAGATATTATACTGAGTGAAATAAGTCAATCATGGAGAAATGAATATTTTATGAGACCACTACTTAAAAAAGTCAAAAATAGATTTACACACAAAAAGAAACACTTTTTAATGATTTCCAGGATTAGTCAGGAACGTTGAATCACTAAGCAGGAGAATCACTGCCATGGAGGTGATGGTGACTCACAGTGGCCCTGGTGTCTTAGTGTGGTTGGCCTGTTATCCCCAAGGTTGATAGTGCAAAACCACTAGCCTGCTCTGTGGGAGAAATATGATGTTCTACTCCCATAAACAGTGTTTCAGAAACTCAGAATTCTACCTTGTCCTATATAGCCACTATGAAAAGATACTAAACATATGTTAATCCTGCCGAAGGCAAAGGCAATCGACAACATTGTGAAAAAGGCAAAGGAAGACAGTGAGAGGCATGCAAGAATAAAGGACAACTAAAGAGAATATTGCCACATACGTAATTCTACAACAAGTCATAACAAACAACAATACGTGAGTGGCTGTACAAGTAAATATATGTACTGAATGCGTATGGAAGATCCCAGGAACCTGAATCAGCATGACTGTACAGTTGTGCTGTTGTTCGCTGCCGTTGAGTTGGTTCTGGCTCAGCAACCATGTGTCCAAACCCTGCCTGGTCCAGTGCCAGCTCAGAATTGTTCTTATCTTTGAGCACATTGATGTTGCCACTGTGTTAACCCAACTATTCGAGGATCTTCCCCTTTATCATTCTCTCATGATGTCCTCCAGGAACTGGCCTCTCCTGACAATACATCCAAAGTACATGAAGTGACGTCTCTCCAACCTTACCTCTAAGGAACATTCTGTGTGTACATCTTCCTAGGCAGATGTTTGTTCTTTGGGCAGTCCATGGCACTCAATGTTTTTCTCCAGCACCACAATTCAAATGCATCAATTCTCATTCGATCGTCTTTATTCAGTGTCCAACTGTTGCATGCATATACGATTATTGAAAATACCATGCTAGGATCAGATGCACCTTCGTCCTCAAAGTAACATCCCTGCTTTTCAGAACTTGAATGAGGTCTGTGTAGCATAGTTGCCAAATGCAACATATCATTCGATATCTTCGCTACTGCTTCCATGAGCATTGCTTGTGGATCCAAGAAAGACAAAATTCTTGGCAACTTCAATCTTTTCTTCATTGATTGTGATGTTAACTATTAGTCCAGATGTGAGGATTTGGGTTTTCTGTGCATTGAGTTGAATCCATACAAAAGGCTGCGATCCTTGACCTCCACCAGCAAGTGCTGCAAGTCCTCTTCCTTTTCAGCCAGCGAGATTGTGTCATCTTCCTATTGTGGGTTGTTAATAAGCCTTTGTCCAATCCCGAGACCACATTCTGCTCCATATAAGCCAGGTTATCTGATTATTTGCTAGGCATACAGATTAAATAAGTCTGGTGAGAGAATACAACCCTGATGCACACCTTTCCGGGTTTTAAGCCACACAATACTGCCTTGTGCTGTTAGCCTACCTGCGTCTTGGCCCAGGTACGGATTCCACATTCACACAATGTAGTGTTCTGAAATTCCCATGTCTCTAAAGGTATCCATGGTTCGTTTTCTCTGGCCCACATAGTCAAATCCCTTAGCAATGTCATAAAACACAAATGAACATCTCTCTGGTAATCTCTGCCTTCAGCCAAGATTCACTGAAGTCAGCGATGATATTTCCTGTTCCACATCATCTACAGAATCCCACCTGAATCTCTGCCTCCTCCCTCACAACGTACTGCTGCGACCGTCGCGGGTGATCTTCTACAATATCTAGCGATTGTCATGGGATTTTTACATACATATTTTCATGCGCTGTATGCACGTTTCTCATAGAACCTATAGGAGGTCTGGTTATGGAAACTTCTTAGCATTAGCCAAACATCTCGTGAAGTTGAAGTACTCAGATTGAAGGCTAGGGATTATAATCTCCAGGTATATTGAGGTCGATTGGCATAACATACACAACAAAAACAATTTTCTATGTCCTAGTTTAGTGTGTAGCATCATGGAGACTTAAAAATCTGGGATTGCTTATCTAAAACACAACTATGACTCTCTTCTCACCAAGAACAAAAGAGACTAGAGAAAGGCAAAGGTTCAATGAAACAATTAGTGAAACTATTAATGGCCGACGTGAGCCCTCTCCTGCTCCAGCCACAGATCAGAACTAAATAGCGCTTTGCTCCCACAACTGACAGCTCTGACCAAGGATACAACACAAGGTCCTGGCTTGAATTGGGAAAAATGTAAAGTCATTAAAAACAGCAGACTTACTGGCTTGATAGAAATTGCAAGAATGGTCCAAATGATTATCTTAAACCAATCTTCTAAGATGTAAGTGAAACCTTCCAGCCAAATACTACACTGACTTACAAAATAAACCCCAACACCTCTGAGCAACCCGCTCCATACCATACTCAACTATGCCAGAGCCTAAGGATAACAGTGGATGGAAAGTAAAGACGAAGAAGTAGGGTGAGGCAGGGAGACAAAAGAAATTAAGGGTGCAAAAGAGGAGAGCCAGGGACACGTTGGGATTTCCATCATTGTCACGGAATTCTTTTGTGTGATTTACTGAATTGAAAACTAATTTGGTGTGAAAACATTATTCACCTAAAGCACCTAGGATATTAAAAAAAAAAAGCAGTTCATGAATTTGTCTTTGATGGATCAAGTAAATACAGAGCTGCACTAATCTTAAAGGGAATCACATACAATTAATTAATTGGAAAAGTGAAAACAAGAAAAATATGAAAATTCAATATTTTTCCTAAGGCTATAATTGTGGCAAAACAAGGACCAGACTGCCAAGACTGTGGGCCTCCTTTTCTCCTTCTTCATCTTCATCCTTATCATCTTCTTCTTTTGGCTGGTCTTAGGTTTATTTAAAAACAGCACAGACCCCTAGCTTCATACAGACATCAGCCCAGTGGTCACACCACCCACTCCTGTCCTCAGATGGAGAAGTCTATGTTGTGGCAGCCTAGGAACCCTTGAAAACTTGAGCTGGGGTCTTGGCATCTTTGGGACCTTGAGCTTGAGTTGAGGTCTCAGCTAGATGGTCGGCCTTACTTTTCCCTGGTTTTGGACTTTGGCTGGCAGCATCTCAGACTCAGGGCAATACATACCTGAGCCTGATTGCCAAGCTTGGGATGGGTACTGTAATCCAGTTGACTGACTTTGCAGTTGATGTCCATTAAGATGTTAGCCTTGACCTCCTTCAGTTCATAAAAGCTTTGATGTCCTTGGCAAGGCCATCCATGGTCTTTGTGTTGTTGGCCTGCAGTTTCTTCTTCTTGTGCTTCTTGGAAAATTGCATGTTCTTCAAGAACAGGGGATCCAGCCCCTTAGAAATTCATCTTGTGGTAATCGGGGTCACTTGATGCCATTTCCATGACATTTGGGGGATTGGTTGTACGTGATGTAGTTCTTGACCTTGGCCATGTCTGCATCGACACCTGCTGTTCTCTGAACACCACATACTTGAAGAGCCCTTTCCTTCTTAGTGTATGCATATCTGTGAGAAGCAGTCTTCCAAATGGCAGTGTAGCCACTCCAGTGGGGTTTGGAGACGGTACCAAGTAAGGTGATGAGGCCAGCAATTGATGGCTTGCTGGAGATTGCAATGGATCAGACTTTGATTTAACTTTTACATCACCGCCTTTGCACATGGTACTTGGTAAGTCTTCTTTTTAGTAGTGACTCATAGAACCCTTATCCTCTTATTACTCACTAAATCCTCAAAGGTCAGCACTAACAGGCAATACGTTTTTAGTAAACATTTATTACATAGCTGAATAAAGCATACATGCTATCCCTAAAGCCACATACCTGATAAGTAGTAGAACTAAGATTTGAACCTAGACCCTTCTGTGTCCCTTGGCGGTAACATACCACAGGATCGGGTAGCTGCTTTTTATAAATCTGTAGAGGGTCGGTTCAGTTTTACAGAGCCACATTTCAGTAAGCATCTTTTGCATAATTGATCCCATAGGCACTTCCTTCACATCTGGAGGCATTCACAATCACTTCCACTCATCGTTAAAAGCACACAACAGAAGCATCCCCTCTTGTGGCCAGTAGTGTCACTGGATCCATGTGGCTCCCCCTACCTCCTCCCCTCCCCAGTGGCTAAAGTAGAGACCCTTCCCTTCCCCTCTGGAAGGCTCTGCAGCCTGGCCCACCCTCACCTGACTGGCAGATGATAATGGATATGTACTTTGGTGATATGGACTTAATGTATTGGTGGCACCAACCCCAATGGCACCAGTGCCTTAACAATTAATTCCCACTGCAATATTGTCTTGCCTGCTGCCACTGTCATTGCTGTGTATCCGGGGGTCATGCCAGGGAGGGAGGCCTCTTTCGCCAACACAGTAGTGATGTTATTGTTGCTGTCTTTGTCTGACGGTGCCCATGGTGTCTCTGCCGCAGCCCTATCAACATGCTCCTCTCACTTAACTCATAGTACCTGTGTTTGTCACTACTCCCCAAATACAAGCTACTTGGGGACAGATAACTGAGTTCTTGGCAAGTTAGAAATGTGTGGTGAATATTTGTTGAATTAATATGTGAAATCTATGGCACAAAACCCTAAAAAAACTTTGGAATTATATAGAAGGATGGAACTAACAATTGCCTCGGTACATGCTGCCTAGCAAGCATGTAACAATTTATTGCCAAGATCCCATTGTTCCTTGTTCCTAATTATATATATGTATATATTCCTAACTGATCCTAATTGAAAAGCTCTGTGCTGCAGTGCTTTTAAAGTGAACATCTACTAAAGAGAAGATGGGTAGTTCACACCCACCAGACTCACTGAGAGAAAGATGTGACCATCTGTTTCCATAAAGATTATCAACAACAACAAAAACAAACAAACTCACAGGCATTGAGTGGATTCTGACTCACAGACTGTAGAGCAGGGTATTACTACTCCTGTGGGTTTCAGGGGCTGCCCCTGGTTGGGGAGTAGAAACTCGCTTCTCTCTCCCTCTGAGCAGCTGGTGGTTTCCACTGCTGACCTCACAGTAAGTGCCCAACACATACCCCCTCCAGTCTCGAAACCCTCTGGACCCTTGGATTCTACCTTTTACGTTTGCTCTAAGTGTGGATTCTGCACACACCAGGGGGCTGTTGTTTGTTCCCCCCCTAATTCCACTAGAAATAAAAACATTAAGACCTAGAAAACTTTCCTCCTTTTTCTTAGGCTATTTGCCCCACTTTCCATTAAAATGGAGTTGCCACCATGTAAGCTTTTCTTTTCTTTCCCTCTGGTTAGCTTCGGGCATTGTTTCAAGGCCCAAACTAGAACAAAACAAAAAGAAACCTTAGGTGGAAGTTTGTAGTTGCAACAAAACGAAGATGAGCAGCAGTAGTTGAGCACGAAATGGATGCAGCCTTGAGATGACACCAGCACCTTCAAGCACACCCGTGAGTGTAAGTTGAAAAAGCTGTTGGTCTAGCGTGTTTGCATTCAAAAGCCTCCAAGGAACAACTGTCGAGATTCTGTGAGCACTAAAGGGTTAAAAGAAGTTCACATATCAGGGTACAAATGTAAAAACCATGTCAGAGCAGGAGGGAGGCGTGTGCTTCTTAACTTCTCGCCTGAGACCATGTCCTAAGAACGTAAACCCCAAGACTAGAGGAGAATTGGATGGCTCCATTCTGTCGGAACATTGCTACTGAGAGCACTCGGGATGCTGCCGATAACGCAGTTCTTCAAGCCCTGAGGTTCTACCAGAATAGACTCTTGGATAAGATTATTGTTAACAGCAGACGTGTTGATATAGCTACGAGTTAATAGCTACTGGCAAACAGCAACCTTTTTTGTTCTATATGAATAGGTCTTCCTCTTCCAGTCTGCCAAACGAAGCACATTTGGTGTGTTTTCCAAGTGGTACAGGAGGTCAATTCATCAATCAGCCTCAAATCGTGGGGAGCAGAGACGCCTGCCTGGGAAGCCACTGGAGTTGCAGTCCTTTCTGGTTTGAGTTTCAAGTGCCGAGGTGATATCATTTTGTTTCGCTTTTCCCAAAGTTCTCTCCTTCTGTTCCTGCTTCCTTAAGGGTTTGTATATTCTCTCGTCTGTTTATGTTAGAACACAAATGACCGTGTTCTCTTCTATTATACCCTGGAAGGGGGCTCAGGTAGACGAGAATTTTAAAAGGTCTTAAATTTTACTCTAATTGCATATGGTGTATAAAACATCTTGTCAACATCTACCTCCCCCACCCCACTGAGAAAACTGCTTCTCTGGGTGCACTAATCTTCTCAATGATTGGCCAGCACGTACCTATCTTAGGTGGGAACTAGATGAAGGCACTTTTCAGCACCATCGCTCCAGCCCTACCCAGTTCCTCGAGCTTCCTTTGCAAGCTTGCACTGTGGCAGCACACAGAGCTAGGTAGGGGCTGGGTGAACGCTCTTTTTAACCATGAGTCTTTGGGAAATTTGCATATCTTCCTTAAACTTTCCTTTCATCATCCTACAACAGACATATTTTAGACACTTACATGCTCTCCAGAGTGTAGGAAGGTTAAATTAGATGATACACGCAACATTTCTGCACTGAAAATAAAATTCCTTAGAATCCTCTCTCCGGCCTTCTTCCTTCCTCTTTCTCCAGGCACTGTTAAACATCCTTCACCTCTCTCTTCTCCTGCCTCTCCTTGTAGTCCCACTTCTCACGCCAACACATCGAGCCTCTGCTTTCTTATATTCATCTGGGTTATTCTACAAACCCAGGTAAGACACATGCATAGTTTCTGGATTTTACCTGGTTATTCTAGATTAATTGGACTCCCTTCAGAAAATCACTACAATAATTATTTTCTCCGTTAGCGCTATGATGTCTTAAGTTTAGTATTACTGAATGTATGCATGTAAATATATACATATATATATTTCACAACTTTTTGGAAAATGGAATTAGAAGATAATTTGTAAGATGTTTTCAAGATCTACTGAAGGGGCCTCTCATGTATATTCAGAAGAAAACCTAGCCAGCTATTAAAGTAAAACAAGTAATTTAAAACCTTGTGGAACACAATTCTGATCCGAAGCATAGTGGTGATACTGCATCACCATTGACCTGATGACTATGATTTTTTAAAGAAAATAGTTGTATTGGCATATACTTCACATATCATATTATTTCATTGTTCAATCATATTAATTTTTTCCAATCACCACCACAATCAATTGAGAACATTTTCTTTTTGTACTGGTTGTTGTTAGCTCCCATTTGCACCTATCCTCCCCTGCCATGCCCGTGGGCATTTATCAATCCATTTACCAGGTGACTACACATGTTACGCACATTCATATAAACAAAAATACATACACGTATGTGTGTAACTCTATCTATCTATCTATCTATCTATCTATCTATCTATCTATCTATCTATCTATCTATCTATCTATCTATCTGTCTATCTGTCTATCTATCTGTCTATCTATCTATCTATCTATCTATCTATCTATCTATCTATCTATCTATCTATCATCTGTCTATCTAACAATAATTTATCATCTATCTAATCTATGAGAGACCGACAGAGAGCAGACCAACCTTTGTGGACACAAATGGTTACATTTTTAACTACTCATGGAAAGGTGGTGGCTTGAGCCCCACAAGATTTCTCTAGAAGAAAGATGTCAATATCTGCTGCCTGCAGCTCGTCTTGATAGAGATCTCTGGAAGGGCTGTTTCCCTGTGCATACAGGAGGTGACCAAGAAGAGTAACTGTTTCAACTGCAATGGGTGGTGTGTATGTGTGTGTGTTCTGAACACACACACACACTGAGGCAACATTTATATTTTTGGTAGATATGTTAAAATGAACTGAACTGAACAGTGCTTCTTGGTGGAATGTATATAATTTAGGTATAAAGTAGAGCAACATGGATATAACTAAGAAAAGCTTCATATTTTAATTTATTTGGGTCTCTAATGAAAGGCAGGAGACCGTTGCTTGCAGCCTGAATTCTGTTTACATTCACAATAAACTAATTTTGAGTTTGATCCTCCTGAGGCTTCGAAGTGGAAAGGACTTGAGATTTCTGAGGACGTGGCTGCAGCTGGCTCTTTTGTTTGGGCGAGGGACTCAGAGAGCTGAGCATCTCCTGTAATATCAGATGGAACACGAGAGACTTTCCGCGCTGCTCTCTGGATCTCTGTAAAATGTCCTGTTTGTTTTGTAGGTCAAAGATTCTCAGTGGTAATTGAATACAGAGTATACAATGCTTTCCCACTTTAGATTTGAGGCCTCCAAAGCTGATCAGGCAACAGAGCTCTGGCATTTTGTTTGCTTTCATGTGAATGTAAGACTCAAATATTTAATTGATTTTGAGCCTCTCCAGTGTGTGGTTTCATCCTCCCTGAGAAGCCAGCACCGTGTTCTTCAGTTCTTTGTCCCAGCGCCCAGCTCTCTCCCCGTCGGTCCTCAGCATCCTCACACTATACTTAAGACC
The DNA here is from genome assembly GCF_050624435.1 of Tenrec ecaudatus. NCBI lineage: Eukaryota > Metazoa > Chordata > Mammalia > Afrosoricida > Tenrecidae > Tenrec > Tenrec ecaudatus. Next base: position 18,362,211 of record NC_134543.1, read on the forward strand.
AGTTTAGTGCTTGTCCAATCCTTTCCAGGCTCATGCTTTAAAATAAGTAAACATGCAACTAAAAACTACATCGACGGGACCACTTCCTTCCATTTCATTCTGTGCCCAGTGCTGCTTCCTGAACTGTCTTGGCTTGGTCATCTGTCCTTCACTCCTATGACTTTTGATTTTTTTGTATTTGGTACAGGCCCCTATTTCTCAAATGCAGCCCTCTGACTTCTCTCACAAACAGAAAAGCAAGGAAATGCCACCTGATCCAGATGGTTGTATTGGCTGCTGCAATCTTTTTGGATGAACACTTGGTCATTCTTCCATGACACTGATGGGTGTGTTAGAACAACCAACCTTTAGGTTAATGAATAACTGCAAATTGAATTGCTTGCACAACCCAGGGTCCTGGCTGCTTTACAAAAAATGAGGTTTGAGTGAAACTGCTCTGATGAAAAATTTTCTGTGACCAGAGAAAACCTTCCCAGGCAATGCCACAGAATGCACTAACTCAGAGAGACTTGCTTGAAGCTCGCCTACTGAGAAAAATGCGTACTATGAAAGCTCCACCCAGCGGAGACCCAAAGCCCATTTGTTGGCCACTGGAGATCCCCTTGCAGAGGGGTCTAGGGGAGGAGATGAGTCAGTCAGGGTGTGATGTAGCATCAATGAAGAATACAGCTTTCCTCTAGTTCCTAAATGCTTCCCCCCCCCCCCACCCAACTATCATGATCCGAATTCTACCTTGCAAGTCTGGATAGAGCAGGTGATGTACACTGGTGCAGATAGGAGCTGGAGGCACAGGGATTCCAGGGTGGATGATACCTTCAGGACCAGGGGTGTGAGGGGAGATACTGGGAGGGTAGAGGGAGAGTGGGTTGGAAAGAGGGAACCGATTCCAAGGATCTACTTGTGACCTCTTCCCTGGGGGACGGACAACAGAAAAGGGGGTGAAGGGAGATGTCAGACAGGGCAAGATATGACAAAATAATAATTTATAAAATTATCAAGGGCTCATGAGGGAGGGAGGGGGAAAAAAGAGGACCTGATGCAAAGGGCTTAAGTGGAGAGCAAATGCTTTGAAAATGATGAGGGCAAAGAATGTACAGATGTGCTTTACACAATTGATGTATGCATGGATTGTGATAAGAGTTGTATGTGTCCCTAATAAAATGTTTTTTTTAAAAAAAAGCCTCACCCAAAGGAACTTTTTTCCTCATTTTTGGGGTACCACTTCTCTCATAATATCTATCTCTATCTATATATATGTATATTTATAGATCTATATTTATATATATGTGAGATAGTGTATTGTATCAGCCTGGCCGATAAACACATGTGGGATTAATTGAAGGGTGGAGAGATAAATGGCTTGCCTTGCCTTTCTTGTCTCTCGCTCTCTGATCATCAGACCAGTGTGTGGCCGACTTGCTTGTTCTGTGCCTCAATTTGAAGACTACACTACCTATGGGACACCTGACCTGTGGACTGTGTTGCTATCATTCGAGGTCCCTTTAAGACCTGCTTCGTGACACAATTGGAATTTACATCTCTTGAGCTGGGGACTGACTGTTGGTCACCTGGCTGACTGTTGGTGACCTGCCTTGCTGTTTGCTGCCTGTGCAGGGATAGCCTGAATCTCTCTACAGAGGGCTACCTGGAGGCCCTGAAGACTTGAAGGACTGTCAGTGTCTCACAACTCTCACAGGAGTGAGTTGCACTGAGCCATTTGTACTGCTTAATAATTTAACTGTTCATTTCTTGTATTATATATCTATATATAATTTAACTGTTCATTTTGTGTATTATATAGCTATCTATCTTTATTAATATATATAAAATTATTAGCATTCTGGTTTTGTCTCTCTAGAGAACCCTGTCTAACATAATATGACTAAAGAATGTGGAATCCATCCTCAACCAGGACAGCTGTAGGAAGTCAAGCAGCATGTTCAACACGGGAGACTTCACTCCAGAAATGATTTAGAAAGCAGGCTTGTTGGGATGAACGCCCTGGATCCTGGGTCCAGGCACGAGCAAAGGAAACTTGAGCCAACTGCGTAGTTCTCTGGATCTCAGTCCACCGCTCATGAATGGATAAACACGAAGGACTGCACCTAATTTGGATGGTATTTTTGAAAAGCTCATTCTATATTGTTTTTTAATTTAATGAGTTACTAGTTTAACATAGGTAAAGCTCATGGGGCAGCGACTGACCAAAAATAAGCACAGAACGCTGCCAGGCTTTCTTAGCAATAGTCACAGTAGCATACTGACTCAGAATCATGTATCTGTGCTTGTGCAAACAGTGCAGTTATAGTTGCATGACCACAAGCATAGAAGTGTATTTTCCTGGCCCACGTAGATGTGTATACATTTAAAAAGAAACTTTATTATTTGACTCTGTCCCAATTGTTTCTGGGGAATCAGCAAACACACACAAACATACACACACACACACACACACACACACACACACACACTTCCCTATTGCATTCTTCAATCCTCAATGTACTTCAGGAAGTGCACAGAGACTGCATTATTTTCACATAGAACTGTACATTTTTCTAGGGCCTCCACATGTTTTCTAATAACTGCCTCACAAAGTTTGCCAGACTTGAGCACATTCTTGAACTGGGTGCAGCAAGGGCTGGCTCTGGAAGGGAAGGCTCAGAGTGCTGCTGCCTGTGTGTGGTCCCTCCCCTCGTGGGGCCCCACCCTTGGCCTCTGAGAGGCTGCCAATGGCATTTCACCCAAAGAAAAAGTGTCTCCAAGGTGGTAATTTCATCCCCAAAATGTGAGGGAAAAAAAACATGCCCAGAGGAGAATTTCAGAGCTCACAGAACAGGTTGGAAAGAGGGAGGGGGGTTGGCTTCTGAGTTTTTGGCTAAGTTTCCTGATACCAGTACTTTCTGGAGTTTAATCAAAGTAATATGTGAGCACTTAGGATGGGGTGATGGAATTCACTCAACCATTCATCAATTTCTGAGGCTCCCTTGGAGGCCAAGCCACACATGAGAGGGACAAGAGAAAAAGGAAAGTGAGGATAAAAGTTAGTTACCACCAAGTCGGTTCTTTCTCAGGGAGGTCCCACGTGTGTCAGAGTCCCACATGGCTCCACAGGGTTTTCTATGATGGGATTTTAAATAAGTAGGTCGAAAGGTGCTTTTCCCCTAAGGCAAGTGTGTGTGGACTCAACCCTCTTGGATTTTAGTTAGCATTTGGGTACCTTAATTACTTGCACCACCGAACGATTCTATGATATTTTCAATAACCATGGTATTTTCAATAACCTCATATGCATGTGAAACTTAGACACTGAATAAGGAATAAGGACATTGCAAAGATGAATTAATGCATTTGAATTGTGGTTGTGGTGAAGAATATTGACGTCACCATGGACTGCCAAAAGAACAAACAAATCTGTCTTGGAAAATATACAGTCAGAGTGCCCTTTAGAGACAAGGATAGCAAGAGTTTGTCTCATATACTTTGGACTTATCAGAAGAAAAAAACAAAACACAGTCCCTGGGGAAGGACGTCATGCTTGGAAAAGTACAAGGGCAGGGAAAAAGAGGCAGGCCCGCAATGATCAATCCTTCCTTAATCCATCCATTGACACAGTGGCTAAAACAATGAGCTCATGCATAGGAGCAATGGTGAGGGTGGTGCTGAATGGTACAATTTCCTTCTGCTGAACAGCGGGTCCCTATGAGTCTGACCCAATTCAATGGCACCTAACAGCAATCTATTCCAAGTGGGATAAAGCATAATTTTACCATGGAGTTGAATAGGTAAATATGTTAAATATATAGTAATGAGGAAACAGAGGATAAAGTTCTAGTGTTTCTTGAGGAATGGATGACATGCAAAAGTAGCAAAGTAACTTTTGGCAGAAGGAACAAGTAAAAGATGGGGAAGCCCCAACCACCTAGTTCTCTTCGGAGCTGGAAGAAGCTACAGGAAGGTGCACACAAGTATGTTTCAGGACCAAGAGCTAGACCGTGTACATCAGCACCAATAGTGAAAGAGTGCTTGTGAGATGCTGAAGAGCTAATCCGTTTCACACTCGAGAGATGAGTCTAACAACAGTTTATGCCTGAGTTGTGTATGTGAAACAAGAAGAATGGCTGGATTTGAAATAATTCAATCAGATAAAAACCTCCCTGTCATTGAGTTGATTCCTATGCACAGTGACCCTAAAAGGTGGGGTAGGAATGCCCCTGTGAGTCCCTGACACTGTTACTCCTCCTAAGAGTAGAAACCTTTGGCTTCCTCCTGCGGAGTGACTGATGGTTTTGAATTTCTGACCTTATAATTAGAGAAATAATACATTACCAAGAAATAATCTATTAATTATATATATTTTAATAGTCATGAATGACCACAAGAGTTGGGCTCCGAGGTACCTGCTGATGCTTATGCTTTGCTCCAGGAAGGACAGGGTTGGACTGGGAGATACAGGTTTCATTTTGTTCGTGTTTAGTTAGAAGAAGTATAGTAGCATCCATTCAGGTATTTACCAGATTGAAGTTAAGAGGGTCTTTCTCCTGGATTATTAGTTTGTCAGTAAGAATACTAAGAGGCCAGAATTACCAAAAAAGCTGTAGAAGGACTATAAAACAAACAAACAAATCCCACTACTGTTAGCAACACTGTATATGCTTTCGGAGATTGTCAGCTAGTGGGTTGGAACCACTGATGACAGTGGAGGAGTAAGTAGTAATTTAATTCAGTAGGTAGGTGGAATAGCGTGATTGCTAAGATGATGAAGATTGGAGGTTCATTCATTGAGTACAATTTGTGTGTTCATAACTTACTATTTATGCTTAGGCAAATAATTTAATCTTCCTGAGTCTTTTTTTTCAACTGTAATGTGGGAACAATAGTAATATCACATAGTAGGTGGTCAATAAATATTGATATTTTAGATAATTATAGTGAATTAAATGCATCAGTAAATGTTTGCGGTGAGGGAAAATATTACCATTTTGAAGAGAACTAAATTTAGGAAATGTCAATATTTAAAGGTAGAAGAATCCCTTGGTGAAAAGTATAAAACAGAGCCACAAAGGATAGGTGTCTTCAATTACACCTATGGAATGGAAACCAGGGGAGAAAACATCTTCTGAAGTGCTTACCATGAGCCAACCCTGGCACACAGTTTAAGTAAGATTATATTGAGGAGTATCTTTAAATTTGTCAACAGTGATAGGTTCAGTAGGAGGAGAATCTTTCCAACAACATGATCAAGAAGAACTAACTGAATATTAATAAAGGACATAAACAAAAATACTCCAAACTCATTACCATCGGGTCAATACTGATTTACAGTGAAACCCCCACCCCAAGAGTTTCCTAGACTGTAATTGTTTACTACAGTTGAAAACCCAGTCTTTCTCCTGCCAATCGGCTGGTGGTTTCAAACTGCTGGCCATACCGATCACACCCCAATACATAACCACTACACCACCAGGGCTCCAAAAAGATTATAAGCATGAAATAATTGTGAAAATAGTTACAGATCTTGACTCGTGGTGACCCCACATGTGCCAGAATCGTACTATGCTCCCTAGGATTGTCAATGGCTGAGTTCTCAGTAGTATATTCCCCAGGCTTCTATACCAACCATTAATAATTGTAAATGAAAATGTACAAAGTGTGAATGTGGAAAACATGGAAGCCTTCACACTTGAAATTATGCACACGAAGATAGATATCCTAGGCTTTGTTGTTAGGTGCCAACCACTCAGTTCTCACTCATAACAACACCTTGTGCAGCAGAATGAAACGTTGTCTGGCTCCGTGCCCCCTCTCCCATACTGTGCTTGAGGCCATTGTGCAGACAAAGCAGGTCTATCTTGTTAGGAGGCCTCCTCTTTATCACGGTCCTTCTTAATTGCGGAGTAGGATGTCTTCTTCCAGGGACTGCTCCCAATTGTCAACACCTTCAAAGTACAGGAGACAAAGTTTTCCCATCCTTTCTTCTAAGGATCTTTCTGGCTGTACTTCTTTGGAGACAGTTTTGGTTGTTCTTCTGGCAGTCCCCACTACTGAACAGGGATTACTGAGCCAAAATAGACTGGTGGTAGGCATGCGCATTGGGCATGTGCATGACTTACTGTGCCATAAAGAAGCAATCAACCAGAGAGGACTGGTGTCCTGTTCATCTTCAAACGGAACATTCCAAGGTCTGTTGAAGTACAATGTTGTCAGTGATAATACAAGTGGGAAATTTCATGATAGAATTTTGAACTATCAGACTTATTCATTGCAAATACACCTTTTCAGCCACACAAAAAAGGTGGATCTCACTGGAAGGAATCTATAGCCACCAAATTGATTACATCTATGAAAAGAGTTGATGTAGAAGCTCATTATTGTCACTCAAACAAGGCTAGGTGCTCAATGTGAAACAATCACCCACTGTTCACATGTAAGTTCAACACCCCACCCCCCACCCCATTAAAATGTGTCCATGAGAATTAGAATTTGAACTTGAGTATATCCCACCGGGACTTAAAGACCTTTTCTTTGGCCAGTAGTGATTGGAGATGAACTGTGAGGTGAATCTGTCTATCTCTATCTCTATCATCTATATCTATCTATATCTATATATGAAGAAAATGTCATTATGATGGCAGGAAAGAAAGAAAAGATCAAAGTGGTGTCAGAATAGACCCTGGAACTTGCTTTTGGATGTAGAGTAGCTAAAGCCAGTGGAAGAAATGGTGAAACCAAAGAGCTGTACAGAAAATTTCACGGAAGCTCAAACATATAAAGAAACCCATTATAATGAAATGTTTGAAGACCTGGAGCTAGGAAAACAAAATATTGAATAATTCAGGAAGTATCCAAAGAAGAAACATACAGAGTCCCTGCACCTCTAAAACACAGTGTCATTCTGAGATGTAGCCTCTGATCCAGAATCCGTGGTCCTGAAACAAGAAGTCTCACTGCGCCGAATGCACTGGTGGGCAAAAGACTGGCAGTGGATCAGAAAGCACATGAAATGTTTCAGTAACTGAATACAGTGCTGGAAAATACTCATAGCTATTTCAAAAAATTTGGAAGACCACTGCCTTCTCAATTAATTGGAAAAGATCTATATGCCCATTCCAGAGAAAGGTGAGCCAACAAAATTTGGAAGTTTTAAAGCAATATAATTAATATCGCATGCAAGTAAACTTTGATGAAGCTCATTCAATAACAGTTGCAATAGTGCATTGAAAGAGAACTGCCTGAAATTCAATCTTAATTCAAAAGAGGTCATGAAATGGAAAATATCACTGTTGACATCATATGGATTTTCACGGAAAGCAGAGACTATCAGGGAGATTTTACTTGTGTTTCATTGACCACAAAAGGCATTAGACTGGATCATAGCAAAATAGAGATTCCATTGAGAAGAATAGGAATTCCAGAACATTTCATTACATTCATGCAAAATCTGTAAATGGACAAAGAAGCAGTCATTCAAATAGAACAAGGGAACACTGCATGGTTAAGCACCAGGGAAATTATGTATGTACTTCCATGTACTTTGGACATCATATTAGGAGGAACAAGCCTCTGGAAAAGACATCATCCTTGGTAAAATTGAGAGTCGGTGAAAAGGGAGGAGTCCTTCTATAAGGAGAATTTACACAGTGGCTTCCAAAGTGGGTTGAAAGAATGTCACAGGATCAGGTGGTTTTTTTTTTTTTTTTTTTTTTTTTTGCATAGGGTCCATGAATTAGTCTGGGTAGACTAGAGAAACAAAATCCACAGAAACTCATATGTGTATAAGAGAAAGAGTTTTATATAAAAGGTATGTGTACATTAAGAAAGCATCCCGACACAAACCAGTCCAAGCCCATAAGTCCAACATTATCCCATATGTCCAACACCCATCTACAAAGTCCTCCTCAAACTCACAAAACACACACAATGATGCCAAATGCAGATGATCAGAGGCCAATGGGTAGAAAATCTTTGAATTCAGTGGCAGTATAAGCATCTCAGTGCTTCCAGGAGCCTCCATGCGGCTTCTCCAGCACCCAGGGCTGCATCAGGGTAGGTTCAAGTGGCTTCTCCTCAGGGATGTCTCACAGGAAGTGAGTCTTGCCAGCTGAGGCAGAGAACTAGCTAAGGGAGCTGCACACTGGTCTGACCATCAGAGAACAAGAGACAAGACAGGTGAAGCTCGCCAAGCCATTTCTCTCTCCATCCTTTAGTCAATCCCTCATGTGTTCATTGACCAGGTTGACACAATAAACCTTAACTATCACAGTCATGTGAGTCAGAACTAATTCCATTACAGCTAATAACAAGATTTTGCTCAAGGACAGTATACTAACTACATAATCTTAATCTACTTCTGTGAGTCTTCTTTTTAACTCAAGCATAATATTGGCAAAGTTAAGCACATGGACAATTAAATCAGAACAAATATGCCTATGAAGTTGGCATGAATCTGGACCTCACACAACTTGATTTACCTAGTTGATAAAATGGGATAAAATAGTGCCTGCAGGGACAGTGAATTATTTAATGTGACTCTTTTAGTCAAAAGTCTCTAACTCTCATCAATTACTGTTCCCTGCATGGATTTGGTAAAAAGGTGGGGCTGGGAGGAAATACTGATAGAATTCGCCTGTGAGTAACTGCAAATAGGATTTCATGGAGCATCATCCTGTGGGTATGAAATGAGCCCTCTGAGAAGCAGGAGGAAGGATCCCATTACTAGCAAGAGTCAGGAGTGGGGCATGTCCTCTGGACCCCAGATCCTTGCACAGTGAAGCTCCTGGATCCAGCTACATCAGCGCAGCAGTGGCAGACCCGGAAGCCAGACCATGGAAACAAAGTGACGGATTTCCCAACCCGTGGAGCTTGTAAAGCTCAGTGCTTTTTGTTTAGGAGGCTGCCTTATCGGAGGGCGGTGCCTCTGGGCATTTTATTCAGGGAGCTGGTTTCTCTGACCCATGGAACTGGAGCTGAACGCCATAGGTTTGAGGTGTACATCAGAGTGGTATGCCCTTTGGGCATTTATTATCAGACTGGTAAGAACATGTCCTCATAAACAACTAACTGAGCATTTTTCACTGGTGTTACAACTTGTTACCTTCGTAATTCGTAATCATGAATGGAATCTGTGAGTTGAGTCTGTGAATTCTGTGTAGCAATTGCAATGGATAGTTGAACCCAGAAAAATAACTCCTCATCTTCCTGGGTTCTTTGGTGCCATCAAGTCAGTTCTGACCCATAGCAGTCTTAAACACAGCACCGCATACAAGAACCCCTGCCTGGTTCTGTGCCATCTTCACATTAGCTCCTACTCTTGAGCCAATTGTTGCAAACACTGTGTCAATCCATCCTCTTTCACACTGTCTCTCTACTTGACCAAGCATGAAATCCTCTCCGGTGACTGGTTTCTTCTGATGACATGTTCAGAGTATGTGAGAGGAAGTTTCTCTATCCTTGCCTCTAAGGAGTATTCTTCCAGGACAGATTTGTTTGTCCTTTTGGCAGTCCATAGTACTTCCAATATTCTTGGCCAAACCCACAATTCAAATGCATTGATTCTTCGTTAGTTTCTTTAACAATGCCCAATTTTCACATGCATGTAAGGCTATTGACAATGCTATGGGAGAAGTAAAATAGTGAATGCTAATCAAGACGATACAGTGTCTGATTCAATGAAGTTCTTTGAGGATTCACGAACATTTTTATCACATTCTTGTGTAAAAACTAGCAAACAGAATGCTGTTTTTCTTCTTGGTTCTCTTTCTTCTTCTTCTTCTTTGTAAAAATCTATTCTCACTATTATTTCAGAGCTTATATTGTTAGCGCACTTGTTTAGTAGTTTAAATGAAAAGTAGTTTATAGCGTACTCCGGAGCATGAAGACTGTCTTTGGCCTTGGCGCACTGGCTAGGGGAGTCGAATAAAGGCCTGGTGTGATGTCTGCCTGGCTGCATGATTGCTGCTGTTGCCAGTCCACCCTTCAAAACTATCATTCCACTGAAAGAAGGAAAAAGAGCCGGTGTTTATGTAAGGATGCATGATAGCATTCCTCAAGGGATCTGAGAGAGTTAGCATTAAGCTCTTTCTTCCTAAAGAAAGGGAGGGGAAGGAGAACTAAATTGGAGCAGAACAAACCATCTCCCATAGGGAAACGCCATGATATCCCACATTCTGTTCCCCATTTCCCTATTGGATACAACTGTATTTAATGAAAACTCAATTCACTCATTCAGATATGTCCAAATGGCAGCCCGACTAAAAATTCTCTGCAGGCCTCGTCACCTCTTCCGAGGGTTTGGGGACTCTTCCTCTACTCCCGTGTGATTTATGCTGGTGTAATCTACACTCACCGTGTGGTCACAAGGATATAAAACTCATAATTTGATTTAGCATGTGTTTCGGTCTGAGTGTGATCTTAAACAAATCCTCTGGAATCAATACTCCAAGTTAAAAAAAATAATAATAGAAGCAATACCTAGCAGTTGGTTTCCCTCCCCAACTCCGTCTCTACATGTATCTGACTCAGGGTTTCAAAAAAATCACTGAGCAGAATACAAAAGTCTAGAAAAACCCTTTTTACAAATAGACTTAATAGTTAGCATTCTTAGTCATTCGTTCTCTGTAAGCCTTTTCTTGTGTTTTATACCTGTATTGTTCGTTCTTTTTAATGTTTATTATGAATATTTAGGGGTGCATTCGTTGGTGTTATCACATCCTCGACATGGTGGTTCTCTGCATATTGTTAGGCTTCTCACATTTTATGTTTCCCTTATCCTCATAATTTTCTTGTTCTCTTGCTCAAAAGGAAGAAAATATTAAGGAAATATATATAATGTAAAATGTACAGTGCAGGGAGACATGTGAGCCATAAACATTCTCGAACTTGGAGCCCATGTGACTAATGCTGAAACCCAGAGCACCATAAATAATCTCATGGTAACATGAGCATGTACACTGCACAGAAAGTCACGACTTCTGAGTGAAACACCATCCAAAGAATGTTCAAAGACCTGCCATATTTCGTCTGGGGCAATACCAGTGCTCGCATTCCAAACATCTGTTTGGAAGAGTTTTCCTGCAAGGACAGCTCCTTTGACACGGACACCAAAGAGAGCATCCGGAGCTTCCCATTCCATCATGCTGCAGACTTTCTATGTGTCTCTGAGGGGCAGTGTGTATGAACTTAAAGCATCCTCCAATAAATGTCAGCATGAGCTGCCCACAGTTTGTGCCCAGAAGACATTTCTGAAGATTTGACGTTGAAAGATGATTTCAAACAGACCCATCGTGGCTTTATTCTTAAATACGATTTGAGAATAAAAGTAGGCGTGATGCAGTCTTTGGTTATTCTATCTTGGTTAACAACAGGTGGAGGAAAACAAAACCATCTAAATAAAAAAGAAGCCAAACAGCCTCCAAACAAGTATGATTCATAAAGACCCCAGCAAAGGGGAAGACTCTCGGGACTATGATTTATATATTTTAGAAGTGGCTTTCATCTCCCACAAACTTCCAGAAAGAAAATAGCTCTTGAGTAAAGTATTACACACCTGAGAGAGTAAGGATTAGATGTGAAAGTTTTCAGTGGCCTATTGACCTGTAGAGAGGAAGCCCCCTAGGAGCACAAGGTAGAGACGGAGTGAGTTTTACCAGGAAGGACACAAGGTGTAGAGTCCTGACTTTACTCTCTTTACCATGGGTTTCATTTCAGTAATCTACCCCTGTTTCACCACCTTACAAAAAAGAAGAGACAAGAAAAGGTTAAACAATCAAACTAACAGTAGTTTAACTTAACTAGTAAAAAAAAATATCTGCTTTGAGCTCTGTGCACTCTGAAGAAGTATCTGTATGGCAAAGGGGCTGCACAAGTCCAAGCAGGCAGGCAGGGTCACTAAAGGATGCTTCTAGACACTGTGGGATTCGTGTATGCTCTACTGTGTATGGTCTCAACAGCAACAAAATGAATTTTTTTAAAAAAGGACTAGTTTGATATCTGAGCCAGATAAGGAACAAGGTGTGATGGTTAAATCATATGTTTATAAAACGTGCTTTTGAAATATGAAACCTGAACCCAATGGCTTACAAAGGAACGTAAGCTTTGAACGACAGCATAGATTTTGTATTCAGACTTTAGTTTAATTTCACCTTTCAGATATTCACTGCAGGATTTCAAATACAATTTCTTAACTACTTAAGAGTCTTCTACCTTTCCCGTATGATATAGTTTACTATAGCAGAAACTATTGTTTTTGTTTTACTCAGTGTCTAAAACTGCGACCACACATTGCAGATTCCCAAATGTTTCCCTACCAAATTTTCATAGGAATTTAAACGGTCTCAAACCACATGATAACAAGTGCGCTTCCATCAAGCCCATTCCAACTCTTACCGACATCATAGGATAGAGCACAGCCGCCCCTGTGAAATTCTGAAGCTGTCAGTGTTCTTGAGAGCAGAAAGCCTCATCTTGGTCCTTTGGAGTGGCTGGGCGGTTCGAACTGCTTACCTGGTTAACAGCTCAGTTCATAGCTCACTGTGCCACCAGGACAAAGCAATACAAAAAAGCCTCATACAAAATAATGACTCTCTGGAACAAGTATCTGCTGCAAGATTGCAAGCAGGATACGGACCACCAGGTTGAAAGGAAAATAAATGTGGATTTTGTTAGTTCGATGAATGTTTCTCACCCTCCTGTGCTGTCTAGTAAAGGTGAATGGAGGGCAATTTGCAAAACTGCCATGTTTCTTACACGTAATGACTAATGATGAGTTTCCTCTAGTACATGAATGATTTAACTCCTCCCTCATCTTATCTTGATAATATGAAATCAATACTTACATTTGTAAGTGTTGAAATACATTGACGATGCCTATCACTATTCTCTACATAAAAAATGTTAACGTGGCATTATGAAAGAAGCACAACCTTAACACTTTATAATGATATGCTTTTTAATGAAACATTTATAGGTTGAAATGTTGTTTCTAATGTCATTGGTTCAATAAATGAGGCCTTCTGATCTGGAGAAATTTGTCCATCAGTGGCCTTTCTTCCAGAACAAGTGTGAGCCAATCAAGTCGGTGCTGTTTGCCAGAGGACCGCCAAAGGAATGCATTTGTGAAGCTATTTTTCATATTGCTGGAGCTTCCTTTAAGTCATACATCTAGAGTTGTTGCTTCTAAGCCACAAGAGGCACACATAGGCATGGATGCAGTAGAGGCAGGCGTCTCTGTGTAAAAAATACTACTGTGTACAACCCATAGTTATGAACCGCCCCCACCCTCACCCCTATGAAAAAGTCTATGATATTAAAAATGTGAGGTACATTCCCAGTGTGATAGTTACACAATCTGCTGTCAGTTTGAGATCTATGAGTCAAGGGGTAGAGTATAGCCTGTCTAGCAGGTCACAGAATGATGACCTGATTTGGAGGCTCTAAGGAGATAAATAGCTCATTCGAGAGGAGACACATGCTTACTCCCTGTGAGATATTCTTGTTGACAAGCCACATAGAGACAGGCTGATGGCAGCCAAAGCCTCTGAGCTGGAGAAGCCACGTGGAAACCCCTGCCAGTGCTGAGATGCTTACACTGCCACTGGACCCACAAGACTTTCTACCCAGTGGTCTGTGATCATCCTGCATTTGGCATCATTGCAGGTGTTGTGTGAGTCTGAAGAGGAATTTATAGATTGATATCATACATATGGACTAATAAAGGACTTATGGACTTGATCTGGACTGGGCTGGGATGTTGTCTCAATATTCAATTGTTCTTGTATATAAAGCTCTTTCTTATACACAGAAGGATGATTACGAATTTGTTTCTCTAGACTACCCAGATTAACGCACCTATGAAAGCCCCTGATCTTAAAAATTTGAGGTACACACCACGATATATAGCAACATCCTGGCATACTGGGTTGCAACACACATCAAAACATGATGTCTCTGTTATTATGTTAAAGTTGTTTTTAGTGCAGCTAGAAGTTTCTGTAATATGTGTTATGCACAGGAAGGTACAGATATACTACACAGCAAACATTTACTAACTGATGTTAAAAAAAAAACTGTACCTAACATTCCAGTTTACATACACATTTGAATTCAAGACAGATTTAGGAAGCAACCACAATTGCCCCACAATCTGGGGACTACCTCTACACACTGTCTCCCACTGTCGGACGAGCAGCCCCCATGATGATTTCATGAAACACAGGCTCAGAGAAAACAAGAGTCAACAGGCAACCAAACACCATTTCTGTTTTGCTTATTATTTTTTCCATAACTTCATATTACAACCAAATTTTATCACCAAGGACAGAATAAGAAACATTAATTTAAAAGAACTTGAGGGAAATCATACTACAGCTTCATGGCAAATTTAATTTAAAGTGCTGCAAGCAAATGCTTTCCCTGTACACTGTGTTTGCCTTTTAGGAAACAGGAGCATGAGAACGGATTCTCATTTTTATTAAGTGACTATCTGTAATTGCAAGATTCTGAGAGTCAGAAAGGAAAACCCACACACCATTAGGAACGAACAAGTTCTTATTACTCGACAATTTATTTTTTCAAGGCTTGTTAATCATTTTACCCAACAACCAATTGAATCTGTTTAAATACCCTCATCCCCTTGCAATGCCACGAATAAAAAGAAATAGCTCTCAAAATTATTTTCTAAGAGCGAGAGAGAAGCTTTAAAAATCAGTTACAGCCACAGGCACATTTTAAAAAAAGTTAAGGCAAAACCAAAAAAAAAAAAAAGAGCTGATACCATCGCCGTTCCACTTTATTATTTGTATTTATTTATTTATTTTATTTTGTGTCAGCACTTTGACTTGGCAGCTTGCTTTTATTGTACTTTCCAGTAATCCCGAGGAGATACTTTGTGGATTTTATTTAGTGAATTTCCTTTCTTTTCTCTTTAGGAAGCCTCACGGGCATGAGGCAACAGAGAACACTTCATTTCAGAGGCATTAGGTGATGAAAAGGTTGTGTGTCGAAGGCACACGTGGCAGACTACCCAGGCTGAGCTGAGCATGACTTTAATATGCAATGTTCATAGAGGGTATAATCACTTATTCTTTTCATAGAAACACTCAAAACCTCGGTGCTGAGACAGCTTCTTGGTGAAGACTCCTTACAACGGACCCTTCAAAAAGCATCTTCATACCGCATTCCATTTCAGCCATCTGGCCAGCCAATAACAAGGAAACTACTAGGTTGTTTAAATATCTGGTGAACTAACTAATCCAGTAGCTTTAGAGTCAGAATAAAGAAACACTACTAAGTGAATGATCCTTGAAAATGTTAATGACCTTGCTCACCTTTAATCTTTGAAATAATCTGAATTAATGATTTAGGAATAGTGAGGACAGTCCCCTTCCCCTTAAAATTTCCCCTAAGATACAGAAAAGAACCTTTATGGCATCTCAGAAGATTGGCAACATGATCTCTTTAATTGCAAATCATAATCTTATTCATGTTATTTGACTTCTTTAGCTTCAACACTTACCTACTGATTATCTTTATTATAAAGTTAAATTTTAACGGATGAAATAAAATTTCATAAATAAGTCACACAATGACAGATCCAAGCAATACTAGGATATTTGAAAAGGACGGCAAGAAGTCCTTTGTTACCCGAGAGGCTTAAATCATGTTTCAATTACACATATAACAAGATAACCACTGGTCTATTATTTTGGTAAACTCTGGACAAGATAATGTGGTTTCTTAAAAGGTATAGTATGTAATTCATATATGTAAATTAAAATAAATTCAGCACTATTTTACCATGATAAATGTTTGGATTCTACTATACTTACAACTCTCTTTTCTTCCCCTTTGATATTAAAAGCTCTCTTACTGATCTCAATGACTGATGTATACCCCTACCCTCACCCCCAGGGGGATGAACAACAGAAAGGTGGATGAAGGGAGAAAGTGAACTTTGTAAGATATGAAAATAATAATTTATAATATCAAGAATTCATGAGGGTTGGAGAGTAGGGAAGGGAGGGGGAAAAAGCAGCTGATACCAAGGGCTCAAGTTGAAAGAATATCAACATATGTACAAACGTGGTTGATATAATTGATGTATGGATTGTTATAAGAGCTGTAAAGCCCCCAATAAAGTGATTACCAAAAAAAAAAAGCTATCTTAGTTACCTAAGGATGCTATAATGGAAAACCTCGAATGGATGGCTTTAACAAAATATATGTCCTCCATGTTTAGCAGGCTAGAAGTCCAAATTTATGGAACTGACTCTAAGGGAAAACTTTCTTTCTCGGTCAGCTTTTCCCCTCAATTCTTCTTTCCTTTCAACATTGTGGGCTTAGTGCTTCTTGAAGATCTACAAGCATCTTGATACCAATCTTTCCCTGGGTCTTGGAATTTCTTTGCACAAAACCCCTTAGTCCAAAGAATTAATCTACTCCTTGCTCTTATTTCTGGGTGGCAGTCGAGTCCCTCTTTCTACTCCTTTTAGATCTTACAAGACAAAAGTTAGTGCGGGCCACTTCTGAGGGAAATGCCTCTTATATTGGATCGGGGCTGGGACCTGAGTATTTGTGTTAGGCCTGGTTGACTTGAGAAATAAATTCATAAACACTCATATGTGTATAAGAAAGAGCTTTATATAAAGAGAAATTGAATGTTGAGAAAACAGCCTAGCCCAGGTCAGATCAGGTCCATAAGTCAGATGTTAGCCCATTTGTCTGATTCTAGTTCATACATTTTTCTTTAGATTCATGCAGCACATGTAATGATGAAGAATGCAGGAAGATCACAGCCCAGTGGGTAGAAGGTCTTGTGGATCCAGTGGCAGTGGAAGCATCTCAATACTGGCATGGGGTCTCCATGTATCTCCTCCAGCTCTATGAGTGTCTCAACAGCAGGAAATGGAAGGCAGAGAGTGTGTATCTTGCCTCCAGGGAGAAAGACAAAAGTTCCCAGAATCCTCAGGAGAAGGCCATGCCCACAGAAAGACATCATTGGCTGTGACCTGAATGACAGGCTAGACTCCACCCCTTGACTCAAGTTGATGGGAGATTCTGTAACAGCCACAGCATTGTGTACCACTCTGATGTCTTACAACTGATTGGCTGACCATATCAAGTTACATCATAGGGCAATTACATCCTTTGATAACTGTCCAATTGCATCTTTATATAACTGCCATACCACTAAGAATCATGGTCCAGTAAAGTTGACACATATTTTAGGGTGGGGAAAAGTCAGTGCATAACAATAGGAATATTTTAGAACTGCCCTACTCGCACCTATATCTTTAATGCTTCCTCTGTACAACTTTTAAAATTGGAACAGAGTGAATTTTATTACTTAATTTAATTATTATCCCATTGTTTGGAATGCTGTTGTCTGGAAAACAAAGCCCAAGCTCCTTTGTTAGGCCAACAACTCTGTCCTCCAGCTGCTCCCTGCTCTGCCTTTTCCCCGCCCCTTGGCTGCCATGGGCTCTGTCTGAATTGCTGTAGTTTCCTATATGCATACCAACATACACACATGCGCACCGCGGTAGATGTAACAACACAACATACACACATGATGAGAACAACACTGACAGCTATTACAGGAGTCGATACAACTCTTGGTTGCAATAACAATTGAGTAAGCAGAGCAAGTGCATTAGAAGACGGTGCGCAAGAGTTCAGAACAAGTTTTCTGGTTTATTCTTAGTGAGTTTATATTAACCAGGGGTGAGGAAGCTCCCTGTTGTTATGAAATATAGACTAGGGGAATGGTTTGTAGAAACAAAGGAGTGATAAAATTCAGAATCATTGAATAGGGATAGAAAAGATGTGTAACCTTAATTTGTACTTCAATATCATGAAGCAATGAGAGTGATGGATTTCCTTTTATGTTCGTGTGAGATTTTCACATGTTAATTCAGTAGATACTATCCAGATAGAGCACCATGTGATGGCTCTCAAGAATCTTCCATAGTGAATGGAAATATTCTTATTATCTCACTTATCTTTCTGCTGGCTTTGGATGACTAGATAAGGAGTCATAATTTAATATTACAAGAGTTAATATAACTATTAAATTACTTATGTATTTAATATTTAACTATTCTATAAGGAACAAAATGTCTATAGCTGATATATAAAAATAATTGGGGGAATATGTTGTTTTATAGTACATAGTTCTAAGTGTATAAATAATAAAGTAAATTTTAGTATTTACAAGTCAAATGATTTCTTTTTAGCTCTGATAAAACTAATGTAAGGAAAATAAGACTTGAATTTTAAGCAATATTGATGAGAAGAGCAATCAAAATCCTAGAAACAAACAGTTGTAAATGTCTATTTCAGTATCTCCTTAATTCAAAGCCAGATTAAGCATGTAAATTGCCTTGAGATTGGGTTTAGAAAAAAAAAGACATTCTAAAGAATTCATCTCAATATATGTTTATTTATGACTATTTTTATTTATTATATTGAAATCTAGACATCTTCATTTTAGTTTTTATTATGCTGTGTGCTATAGTTTATTGTGCCAGCCTGGCTGATAAACACAAGTAGGATTAACTGAAGGGCAGAGGGATTAATGACTCGGTGAGCCTCACCTTGGTTGTTCTGTGCCTCAGTTTAAAGGGGTACACTACTCCTGGGATGCCTTGCCTGTGGACTGTGTCACTGTAAGTTGAGGTCTCTTTAAGCCCACACGATTGGAATGTTCATCTCTGGAGCTGGGGACTAACAGTTGATGACAGTTGGGGACCTGGCTTGCTGTTTGCTGCCTGGGTATATATAGCCCAGCTCTCTCTACAGAAGGGGACTGGCAACTGGGAGCTCTCAAAACGTGAAGGACTGCTAGTGTCTCACTGCTTTATAATTTAACAGTTCATTTCTTGTATTATATATCTATCTTTATAAATATATTCATATATAATTACTAGCAATCTGGTTTGTCTCTCTAGAGAACCCTGTCCAACACACTGTGTTAGTCTGGGTAGACTAGAGAAACAAAATAATAGATACATGTGTATAAAAAAGAGCTTTATATTAAAGAGCATTTGAATATTGAGAAAACATCCCAGCCCAGTCCACATCAAGTCCATAAGTCTGATATTAACCCATATGTCTGATACCAATCTATAAAGTTTTTAGACTCACAGAACAAATGCAATGATGTGGAATACAAGAAGATCACAGACCAGTGGTTGTAAAGTCTTCTGGATCCAGTGGTGGTGGAAGCATCTCAGCAGGCAGGGGTCTCCACGTGGCTCCTCCAGTTCCCAGTGCACAGTGTCTATCCGCATAGTGCCATGTGTTTTGTCAGTAGAGTATCTCTCAGGGAGTGAGCTGAGAGAGTGTCTCTGCATCAAAGGAGGAATACAGTTACCATGGTAACATGCCCACACAGGCGTCATTGGCTATATCATGATTGACAGACCAGACTCCACCCCTGCACACATAATCCTCTCATACTGACAGATTATATAACTACCACACCTGCAAGAGTAAAATCAAATCTGTTATTGAAACATGGAATCATTCCCAAACCAGTTGTTTCCAATGGATAGCAGGTGATGGAAAGAATAAACTTTGTCAGCAAACACTTTCAAAACACTTTGAAATGAATAAATATTATGAATTTAAGAGTACCATAAGGGCAGCAAAACCATACACAAGCTCCTCACTTATTTACATGTTTAGGTTCAAAAGACCAGTTATATTAAAAAATAATAAAAAATAATTTAAAAAACCACAAAGACCAGTTAGATGAAGATCAGTGCTATTGGAAATGGAGGATGGCCACGTCAGAACACAAACTTGAAGATGTCTGAGCCATTAGAGACTGTCACATTACACCATTACATACTTTCCAAATCACTGACCATCATGGCCCAGACAGGTGGACCCAGAGCCTTAAGCATCACAGCCAGCCAGCATTTCTCTTAGTTTGCACCTGGGCATATGCTTTTGCCAATCATAAATTATTAATAAGCAAAATAGGTGCAGAGACTTTTACTATCATCATAAATGTTAAATGTTGGATAACAAGACAGTAGATATGTGAGAAGTAGTTGTTGATGATGTCTGAAAGAATAATGAATAATATAGACCGATTAAGTTATTTGTGGGACAGTTCTACAAACGGTTTATCTCTGTAGGTAGACCCTCCTCTCGAAGAAATGGCAGGCTTCTGCTGTTGTCGGAGCCGTGACATAGAAGGGCAGGGAATGTCCCTCTTTCCCTAAGGCCAAACCCCATTTTCACACAGGAGAGTTCCAGGGTGAGACCTTCACTCTGACGAAATAAACATCCACATTGTCGGTGACGTCATAAAGCCTTGGAACCCTCTGATCCTGACCCTCCTTAAGCCCAAACCCTTTTGCAGGCCTGTGGTCGCTATTTCCATGGCAATGGTGATTTTTAAAATGACAAGGAAAGCATTCACCACAAACCTTAGAATAATTTCTACCCTCTTGGCAAAAAGACAAAAAAGGAGAGCGATTCCAAAACATTTTGTTAGTTTAAGAAAAAATCATATTTATGATCTGTTTACACGTTCACGTGCTGCTTTCCAGGGAGAGGTTGGAAGGTGAGGTGGTCGGTCTAGGAAAGAGAAGGAGAGGACAGCCACAGCAGAACCAATTCCCTACCCCCGACCCCCCAGTCCTCTGCTGCTGAAGCCAAGCGTGCTGTGGGTCAGAAACACCAGGTTAATGTTGCTGGTGGAAAATATGGTCTGAATTCCAGAAGAGAACTTATGGAAAAATATGATTGTAAGCAAAAGGAATTTCATAAAAAACAACCTGAACCATTTTGGTTGCTGTTGTGAGAACCTTCTGCTTAAAATCTCTTTCAGTGAGCCCAATGAAGCTGTGCCCAAAACCCAAAGTTTATTAATCCTGAGATCGACACATAGCCTTAGTGATTGTTTGTATAATATCTCTTTAGATAAGAAAGGGTACACCCTTATGTAATGGAAACCTAACTTCCTTTATAAAACTCAATAAATCAATAAAATATATGTATTTTACATATGTATATATATTTATATCTAGTATATATATATTTTCTTCTAATACATATTATGGGGCCACATTTGTAGTTCAGACTTAGTCCTTTATTGTTCCAAACTAGTTTACAACAAAGTAATTATATTCCCTAGGGACATTGCAAATTGAGCACAGACATAGGAAACATTTTGATATATTTATTTTAGTATAAGATGAAAAAGAACAAAAGGAAGAAATAATGGTGATTATGTGGATTATTACAACAAGTAAATAATTGCTTAAAGGTATTTATCATAAAAATATATAGTAAAGTGATTTTTCACTTATTAGAGATAGTGTTAGGAGATATTTTATATCATAATTGCTAAACGGCCACGAACCCTGACAAATATGAACACTGAGTAGTTAAGGAGCCAATTCATAAGCAGGAAAAGAATGCAAGCAAGTTATTTAGCATGGAGAGAAAAGTGCCATAAAATATCTTTAGACAAAGGTAAGTGTAGAAACAATACGATATTGTGTTCATTATCAATTGCACGGCGATCTTTCAAAAATTAATAATTAAATATTGAGCTTGATTTTGTTATTGTTATGTGCCATTGAGTCGGTTCCACTCACCGTGACCCCCTTTATAGCAGAAGAAAACACGCCTGGTCCTGCACCATCCTCACAATTGGCCTTCTGTTCAAGACCATGGCTGCAGCCACTGCGTCAGTCCATCTTGTTGAGGGCCTTCCTCTTATTCGCTGCTCCTCTGTCTTACCAGGAATGATGTCTTTGACCAAGTATGATGATACAGATACTATTTTATCCTTCCAATGGTGATAGCTGTCCTCTTGTCTATCTGGAAAGCAATTTGAAGTAGTCACCATTAGCTTTAAATAAAAAAAAATGATCCTTATCCTTTGTCCCTTTGTCAGTAATTTTATATCCAGGAATCTATATTAAAGAAGGCTTTAAAATATGGCAAAATTGATGTACGAATACACTTGCAACGTAAACATGGTGGTAAAATTTGAGAAGAATAGATATCTCTTAGTACGATAATGATTATGATAGATAGTAAGAACCATTTTAAAAAATAGTTCAATTAAGTTTGTTCCATATTTATAGTAGGAGACAGTCTCCTGAAACCAGCATGTCAATGTATAGTCTTAAGTCAATAGATGATTGGCTTTTCTATAGATAAATGAAAAATTGATAGACAGAGACAAACAGACAGACATGGTGGTAGGTAGGAATGCAGCATTTTT
The DNA here is from genome assembly GCF_050624435.1 of Tenrec ecaudatus. NCBI lineage: Eukaryota > Metazoa > Chordata > Mammalia > Afrosoricida > Tenrecidae > Tenrec > Tenrec ecaudatus. Next base: position 18,384,454 of record NC_134543.1, read on the forward strand.
CTTGAAGATTATAATATCTCAGAATGGTTGTCTAATGAGGAGGAATGCTAATCTTCCTGAAGAACCACTGAAATGAGAGAGCTAAGGTGCATGGGACTCCAAAGGAATTCTTTGAAGGGACAGAATAGAAATCTGAAAAATCGAATCCAAGATTTCAAGATGGTACATTGGTTATTGACTGCTGTTTAACAAAGTTACATTTTAAAAAAAAGATGGCATAAAACAGCCACCATTCCATTTGTTTACAATTACCTGTTAACTGGTAAGACCGGGACCAGCAAGATGGCTTTTCAGTTATCTCACCTGGAATTATTCTTGTAACTTAACTGTTGACATCACGATGATGGGGTGCTCAGGTTCTCTTCATTCACAGGATGGGAACTTGCAAGTCCTGTTTTGGGACCTCTTCTCCACATAGGCTTTGTCTCCAAGGGTGCACCCGAAGGCTGCTCCACAGAGGACACCCCTACAGAAACAGTCTCTAAATGCAAGATGCAAAGATCTCCTAGGTAATCTTCAGAATCTTTAGAAATGCTCAGAAATCACATAATATTCTTCCCACTATTGGTCAAAGCAAGTCACAAGGCCAGCTCAAATTCAAAGGGAGGAGAAATTGATGCCATCTTGTGAAGGAAGAGTGGTGAAATTATATTGCAAAGGGCAGGCACACAGAGGTGGAAAGTATTATTATACTTATTTTGGCAAAAGCCTATACAGAGCAAAACCTGTGTTTACCAGATTACGATCAGACTGATCAAGGTTAATTGACCAGATAGTCCTTGGAGAAAAGTCCTCATTAGAGGGGGAAAGAATGGAGTGGTAACAGAGGCCCGTGTCCTGAAGAGTTAATTATTTTAGGAGGGAGAGTCTGGCACTGCAAATCTGGAGCATGAAGGGCTTCCAAGTGCAGCCTGGTGTCTAATTGGTAGGGAATGGCTGAGCATGTTTAATGTGCAAAAAAGATGCCTGCTTTGAACCAGCACCACGAGGCTAATGCATAAATTCATAGTCTATGCTCATTTTTCATTCTACAGCTTTTACATGATCTTCTTGAAAAGCCATGATTCAGGCCAGGCACATTTTAGTCCCCAAACTCGAGTCTCTGATGGAGTTCTCCAGGGCACCATCCTGTTTGATTTCTTGACTGCTGCTCCCAACGATGCTTATTGTTGATCCAAGCAGAATAAAACTCTTGATCATTTTGATTTCTTGTATCATGATGTTGTTTTGTGACCCAGTTGGGAAAATTTTCGTTTTCTTCGCCTTGAGATATAATTCAAACTGAAGACTGAGGTCTTTTACTTTCATCAATAAATGCTTCAGTTGGTCTCCATGTCTGTAAAAATGTTTGTCAAGGAACAATCAATGTAGAATATACTGTCAGAAGAAGAACAACAACAAAAAATCAGTCTTGGAAGAAATACCAGATTTCTCCTTAGAAATGAGGGTGGTAAGACGTCTGCTCTGTGACTTTGCATACATCATTAGGAAAGAACACTTGCTAGCGGACAAAATAGTTGATAAATTGGAGGGTCAGTGAAAGCAAAGAAAATCCCCAGTTATATGGAATGATGCTGTTTCCTTAACATATCAAAGACTATGGAGATAGCAAAGGAGCAGGAGATAGTTCATCATTATACATAGGATATGGCATGATTTGAAGTCAACTGGGCAACACCTAGCGACAACAAAATACTCCTAACTCTTGGCAAACATGTGTTGGGTAGACAGAGGAAACATGAGAGGTTAGTTTCAATTGGACTGTCTGACCCTCATATATTTGTCTTCCCATCAGTTGTTCTATTCAACTTGTACATCAATCACTTGCCTCCTGATTTGATGATTTTGTTCATAGTTACTAAGTTGTTAAAATGACCCTTTAAGCCCTAAAAACCCTCAGTGTTAAAGACTTGGACCCCGCTCTGTAAAAAGGAAGTTGTTAGTAAACAAACCTTTAGCGATCATAGAGTACATCCAAAGTTTATACTTAATTATTGATTTAAGGGATTTAAAAATCATTCCAATATTTATGCTCCTCTTTGAAATATATCCTTGTGATGTTATTTACTACTGTATTTTATGATTGCCATTTTATAAATGAGGAGATGGAATCAGGGACCGGTTAACTACTTAATAAAGGTCCCAGTGCTTCTGAGCCTGGCAGTAGGATTTGAACCGATAGAGAATCTGACTCTATATCCTGCTTTTTCTGGAGTATGGCATAATTTTGGGAGATAAACTTGACATAGAGAGTAATGATGGATAACATATTGCCAGGAATCTGAATAAAATGACTTGTCATGGTAGCCTCCATGATTTCTGGCTCGAGTGACATCAAGATGACCCATGGTGGTACCTTCTCAACGATGGAAGTGGACCAGGTGTGGAGTAGCATGATTCACGTTGGGACATGCTGACTTCGAGATGTCTTTGAGATATTCAAGTATCAGGAACGTCAGAATTTAACACTAGCTAAGTTGTCTTACAAATTACAATCATTAAATATTTGAATGTCAAAGAAAAGTTTGAAATGATTTTAAAATTTCTTAAAAGTAACCAGAGTTGAGTTATTTGCTGAATGCATACGTCCCTAACTTCTTTAGCTGTTGGGTTGCTCAGTTCATGGATTTAAATATCTTTACTTGTGTCATTTGTTACTTATCTCAGTGATTTTCTAAGTAGATCCATTTGGGGAAAAGGTTGAAACTGCTATTTAAATCCTATGAGTGCGAGGCCTGCATGGAAATCCAAATGTTTTTATTTTAGTGGAATTTCCTTGTAACCAGTGTATCATATTCTCAACACACATGCCCTTTTTATCCTAACTCCATCACAACCTCTTTTTATCTCCTGCAAGCTCTCTGGTGTCTGGTGTTGAATTAGAAAGTGAAGGAAAATCCTGTAAAGACGGGAAACTCTGCATGCTACTGCCTGACAAGGAGCGATCTCCAGAAGACCTGAAAGCCTTTAATCCTGCTCGTGGTGTACGCAGTGTTAGAGAATGAGCAACTGGCTAGCGTGATCTAAGCTCCGAATGATAATTTTTCTGTCTTCACCTCTGCATACCTTTGAGGATTTAATTATATTTTGCCCATTATGAATGCCTTGTGCATGCTTGATTATTATTTTAACATGATACTAAAATACTTGAGATATTGGGCTATAATTTGGGGGATTATGTGAGAAAATCTAAGAGTCAGGTATTCGGAAATTTAGGATTGAGACCTAGAAATGAGTGTATTTATTGGTTTGCCTTCCTAATTTTTAACTCCTTCAACAATACATTTTCAACCATGCATTAAGTGAAAGAAACAGATGAAAAGCATAAAAACCTTTGTAGCAAAGAAAGCAAAATTGACACATGACAACAATGAAAACTTTTCAAAAAACAAAACCATCCCCAGAAACCAAAACAACAACAACCGAAAAGACCAATGCAAAACTAACAACAACAAACCTAACATTTACATTTTCACTACCTAATTAACAGTTTGAAGTACTCTTGATTGGCTTGGGTAAAATGAGCTTAACTTAAATTAATTTAATATAATCATATATAACACAGTCTAGTTTTTAGATTCTGATACTTCCAAGGGTGTGTGTGTGTGTCTGTGTTTACAAGTAAGCACTTGTGTGCTGTGTGTTGGGGGTTGTGGGCTGTGAATTGAATGCTGTGGCAGATAATATTTGGAGGTTATTCAAGTTAGTTTGGGTCAGAGCCATCAGCTGTTTATATTGGAATCCACACAGGCTCTGTTAACTCTCTACTGAACCCCATGCATATGAGGGTGTTTAAAAACTCTATGGAAAATGAAATGAAAAGACAATGATCACTGAAGATACAGGCGATGTATAAAAAGTGGGTTAAAGAAGCCACCAGATGTTGCCAGCTAACAGAGAGAGTAGTGTCTGGGGCCTTAAAGAGTTGACTTTACACAGTCCTCTAGTGATGTATCATATAAGCCTGTCTGAAAGAAGTACATGGCCTCTATGATTGGGGATTGCACGCAATAAAATGCAAATCTGAAGGAGGGAATGGAGCCAGAGATGAAATTATGAACACTTGGTTTGCAGAAGACGATAGACAGTAGAAGCCCAAAATCCATTTTCAGGGTCTCCATATGGATTAAGCCTCCGATGAATTCCCTCTGACCACAGTCCCGGGATGTGAAATTCCTTGCTATCAGACTTAGAGCATTGTAAAGGTGATTATAGTTGCAAAGTTGATGTAGTTAAGTTAAAATATATTACATTATGTGATCTCCCTTTTGACCAGTTTTAAAGGGTTTTATTTGTTAATATTGTTTCATTTATTAACACTTTCTACTTTCTTATCTAGTGAGATTTTCCTCTATTTTGTTTTCTTACTCTTATTGCGGTTTTTGTTTGGTTCTTTGCTTCCTGTTTTTGTTTTATATGATTATCTGTATAAGAATTTCAAGATGGTAAATCTACAGAGACAGAAACTAGATCAATAACTACATTGGAGCATGGCAGAGGAAAAGGGGAGCTAAGAATGAGTACAAGAAAGAAGAAAAGGTCCAGAAATTTTTTGCGGTGATGACTGCACAACTCCTCTAAATTTAATTTAAAGATCAAATTGTTATTATATGTAAATTACATGCCAATAGAGCTATTTTTAAAAGCTAGTGTATTTTTTCCATGAAAATTTTGAAGCCCCCTCCTACCTATTATGGTAACACTTAGAGACTACTAACTCAAGTTACAGGAGTGTTTGGGAGCTGCAAATAGTTAAATACTTGACTAATAACGAAATTATTGACAGTTGAAATTCATCCACAGCTGAAAATAGAGGTCTGGCCATCAATTTGATGCGCAGCTCTACTCTGACACACACGCATTCAGCATGAACTGGAATTGACTCGAGGGTAACTAGGTAGCTTTGACCACTTGCCTCCGTCTGTACTATCTCGGTGCCTTGTGCGCTGCTGTGGTACAGGAAGCGTTACCACCTGTATTTCAAATACCAGCAGGTTCCGTCATATTAGGCAGGCTTCAGCAGAACTGTCAGACTCAGACAGAGAAGGAAGAGGTTAGACGAGACAGTCTATGTCTGAAAAGTTAGTCACAGAAAACCGGATGAATAGCAATGGAATGCTGTCGGATGCAGTGCCAGATGATGAGAGCCTTGATTGGAAGGAACTCACAGAATAACTAGAGTTACCTGCTCAAAGTAGCAGAGACCTTAATGACACTGATGGAGTCACACTCCCAGGACCTTAATTTGCTAATGTGTTGCCATTTGAAATAAGCAGAAACAGCTAACGATAAGAATGAATGACCAGAATGTATATGAAGTATCAGTTTAGGAAAATTGGTAATCATCATGAATGACTTTTTTTCTTCAACTTCAACCTGAACTTAGATATGAGCAATTGACGATCTGTTCTAGGGTTAGTCCCTGGCCTCCTTTAGCTGCTGATATTGAACTTTCCCCTAGTCTCTCCCAACAGTTGTAGTCAATTTGATTTCTGTGTATTCTATTTAGAGAAGTGAGAGTGTAAGCTCATAAATCGTATTGTTAAAAAAAGGGCATTTTCAATAAAATTTGTTGTGCAAAATTCTACCACGGACTATCCAGCTTCATTTATATCAGTGAGGCCATGTGACCCAACAGTTTCTCCTCCCTCCTCTTTTGGTTTCCACATTTTGCATTCCAATTGCCAATCATTAACAATGCACCTCCATTGCATGTTTGATCAATTTCTAACTGAAGGCCTGGGTAGACTTCTACAATTTCTTTACCAAGAGCTTTAGTGGCTGGTGCATAAATTTGAATACTAATTGTATCGCCTGGTTTTCTTTGAAACTAGATAGACTAAGCCTCCAATGTGAACCTTTTTCCTACGATGCATTCCTTTCTCATACACAAGCATCACTGGTTTTGCTGCTCTAGAGAACCTATTTTGACACAAACACCTACCTGGCCAACTGATAGGAAGAGAATCCTATTTGTGCCCATTTCAAAGAAAGGTGACCCAATAGAATGTGTAAATTAAAAAATTTTTCATTAATAATATATGTGATTATTTTTTCTGAAGATCCTTCAAAGTTGCTGAAATATAATCATCAGGGAATGGCCAGAGATTCAAGCCAAATTCAGAAGACAACTCAGAATGAACAGTCTATTGTTGTTGATATCAGTTGTGTCATGGTTGAAAACACAAGCTATTTACATCTCTATTGTTGATTATGTAAAGGCATTTGACCGTAAGGACTATGACCAATTATAGATAACACTCTGAAGAATAAGAATTGCAGAACATTTCGTTGTGCTCATGTAGAATTTTACATAGACAAGAGGTTGTCATTCTAACAGAACAGGGCAATATTGTGTGGTTTACAGTCAGGAAATACTTGTGTTAGGATATTATCCTTTTACAATGCATATGAAATCTGTAAGCTGAGCAGATACTCTGAGAAGCTGGACTCCATGACGAACTAGGCACCAAGATGGGAGGAAGACTCATTGTTGCTCTTGTCGTCTGGAACCATTGAGTGCTTTTTGACCTGCCTGGTCCGATGCTATCTTCCCAGCTGCTAGGCTTGAACCCATTGTTTTAGCCATATTGAAACGGGCCAATCCATATTGTCAAGGGTCTTCCTCTTTAACACTTCTCTTCTACTTTACCAAATTAGATGTTCTTTTCTAGGGACTGGTCTCTCCTGACAACATGTTCAAAGTACGTGGTGAGATGAAGATTCACCTCCCAGCATCTAAAGAGCATTCTGGTTGTATTTCTTCCAAAACAGAGGTGCACCTAAGATGCTCCTTAGAATGCTCCTTAGAATGGGCATTGGGATTGAAGGAAGAATCATTAGCAATTTAAGACGTGCAGAAGATATAACCATGATGCCTGAAATCAAGAAGAACTGCTTGATGAAGATCAGATATTGAAGCTTTCAATATGGATTACATCTAAAAATAAAGAAAACAAAACTCACAACTGGACCAACAAGAAACAGTATGGTATGTGAAGAAAATATTGAAGACATTAATTTCATTTTAGTTGGATCCATAATCATTGTCCATGGAAATAGCTCAGAAAATCAAATGATATGTTTCATATGGCATATTTGGTCAAAAAGGTATATTTAAATTGTTAAAAAGAAAAGATTTTGCTATGAAAACTACGGTGCACTTGAACCAAGTCATAATTGTTTCTGGGTCCAGAGATCTGGTTGCATCACAGTAGGTCCATGTGGTTGCTCTAGCTCCCAGGGCATAGAACTATGTGTCTTGGTCGGTCAGTAGAGCATCTCCAAGGGAATGAGCAGAGTGGAGGAAATCCAAGAGTTCCCAGAATTCTTAGGAGGAAGCCAGGCCAACACAGAGACCTCATTGGCTATGATCCGATTGACAGACTGGGCTCCACCCCTTCACTCTTAATCCTGTCAAATCCCAACTTGATACCAGATTATGTAACTACCACAATAGTCAAGGAGATGGATTTACACTGTGTCTGCAACTCTGAGCTCAAACTTCACACTTGTGGCGTAGGAGTGGGCTGTGTCTCATTCTGCTGTACAGGGGCTTGCTGCACCAATTCAGTGGCATCTAACAACAGCGCCAAGGGAGCTCAAATCCCACCAACACCGTAACACTGTTGATTCTTTCAACTCAAATATTATTTCCTCCGCTAAATCACGGAATCAATTCACGTGTGTTTCATACAACATTTTTAAAATCAATGTTTGGTCATTCTAATCTAGGCCCAGAGCTCAAACATCTTGCAAATTTCTGCATGTCAGTGTTTTCTTTTCAAAAAGTATCTCAATAACTAAACAGTACTGAACCTGTACTAGGTGTTCTTGAATGATCTTTCCTACTTTTTCTCCAATGAGAAGATTATATTCTGGGCTCATTCTGGGCGCAAGGTCAGAAATTTGAATGCAGAAATATGTGGCAGTCTGCTTCTGTAAACATTACAACCTTTGAACCCTCGTGAGACCATTCAACTTCGTCCTGTAGGGTAGCTATGAATTGGAATCAACTGGAGAGAATACTATGGATTTTTACACATCTTTTTCTTCAGTCTCTTTATACATTCTAGTGTTCAATGGGCCAGGTTCATTTTTATTATTTTTCCCCCATGCACTTCCACCAACAGACAGAATGATTGTTCCTTTTTGCTAACACCACTGCACACTATTGATTAGATACAGAACCGCCTTTACTGTCTAAATGTGCCAGGCATAGAACATTCATTCTCTCTTATCCTCGCAGCAGCCATGAGGGATGAACATTATTAGCGTTCTTATCGGGCTGCTTTGTATCCCTGTGCTTCGGTCGTTAGCATGCTTCCAGCCTCATTTGTGGACGTGCGGCTACGAGGGCGTGTTTGCCACAAAGATCTCTCGTGTTCACAGTCCAGGCTCTGTCACTTACAAACACTTCCTAAGTCCATGAGCTTGGGGAAGTTCCTTAACGTTGTTGTCACTTAGGTTATGTAAGTGTAAAATGTGATGATGATACTCCCTGTTCCATAGGCTTATTTTGTAAATTAAATAAATCAATTCATGTAGGACATATATTAATGACCCATTAGCTATCAAGTACTATTATTGTTATAGCATAAAGCCTTGAACTCTCTGGTGAGGTAACCAAATGGGATATGATGGTGCTAGACTTGTGCTGCCGAAAGTACAGGTTCCAGGAGGACCGCAGATTTGCTTTTATCCCCAGTAATGTCTTATCACATTGACATTGTGACTCGTTACACATCCGTGCAGTTGAAGCCCTCAAATAGCCTTTCTCTCTTTGGACTTGTGAGTGCGTGTCTCCAGATTCAGACGGTGGAGTCCACGTCAGTGGATTCTCAGACTCCAGGAATAGCCTTGGTGGAAGACCTCAGTTAGCAGCTCTTGCAGGTTCTGCCTCCCCTTCCAGGGAGCTGCCTTGCCCACCCTGAAGTCAAACCTCCTTGGGAAGCACCATCTAGAGCCTGGCTCAGGTGGGGGGACAAAATGCCACCCGTTCAGGGTGACAGTGGAGAACGCCACACCTGGTTTCCGGCTTGTCTTGCTTGCTGGTGGCTTTGAAGGCCAGCATTTGCCGTCTGACTTCTGTCTCTGTCTAATCCTGCCTCCCTGTTTCCCTTCGCAGGTAGTGATTTCTGATCAACCTATGAGAATTATAATGGAGAATTCAATCAAGGAAAAGTTTTTATGGATTATCAGAGCACGGGGACTCTGCCATCTTCAATCAACGGTTACATGCAAAGTTGGGGGACCATTTCTCCATTCCCACCTTCTCATTAACAAGTGAGGAAGTGGAGGCCCACAATGATGTATGGTTGTGTGCCAGCCAGTTGATTGTGGCCCGTAGTGACCATGTAGGACAGAATACAACTGCCTAGAGGCTTTCCTTCTTGAACTCAGGGAAATGACAGTGCGTGTCAGGTTTGTGGGTTTCCTCTGTCGGAGAGCAGGTTATCAGGTCTTTTTTGCTACCTTTCAGTTAGCACCCCAGCTCTTACCCATTGAGTCATTAGGGCTGCTTCTGAGAACTGTGTTGTTATTTTTAGATGCCGTTGAGTTGCTGGTTCTAACTCACTCTGACCCTCTGAACAAAAGAAGGAGGCACTGCCTCATGTTGCACCATCCTCACAATTGTTACTAGGCTTAAGCCCATTGTTGCAGCCACTGTGTCAGTCCATCTTGTCAAGGGTCTTCCTCTTTTTTATTTTATTACTTCAGCACGATTTTACAGTCAATCACAAAGTCTCTCAAATCCACACAAATTCCTCAGTTCCCAAGAAGCCTGGAGCATGTTCACAGGTACGGATAAGATCTCTCGACACTGAATCCAGGACAGATCAACCCCTCAGGAACAATAAAGGGAGTAGCGATACCAGGAGGGTAGCTAGAAGGTGAAGGGAGGGAAGGGGAATTATCACAATGATCCATGCATAACTCACACACCCACTGCGTATGGCCCCCCAGGGAGTGGAGGGAGATAGTAAGAAAATAATCGTTTAAGGGAAGGACAAAGAGAGGAGCTGATACCAAGGGCTCAAGTAGAAAGGAACTATTTTGAAAATGATGATGGCAACATATGCACAAATATACTTGATACAATTGATGTATAACAGCTGTAAAAGCCCCAATCAAATGATTTATTAAAAATCTAACACAAATTCAAAATCAAAATGATCTCAACTTAATGTTTTAACAAAATATTTGAAAAAATATATAGAAAGTGATTTGATTCATTTCCCAGTTCCCATTCCTTAAAGATACTTTGTTTTTAGAGTAGTTCTCCATAAGGGATGTCTGAAGAGGAACTTTGTAAATTAGCTGAAAGCAGACGAACTCAGTCAAAGAACAAAGCCTAGGCTGATTAAGTAATCTCTTTTACAATTTAACAAACCCTGTTATGCTGGGACTTTGGGCCTCAACAAAAATAAAATCCGTTCAGCATTTGTGACTGAGCAGTAGGCCTGCCCTGTGATCCCATAGCCATGATGAAAGGGTTTAGGCCACACGATGAGCTCAGACTGGGGTCACTGAGGTCTGCAGTTTCGTTCTCTCGCTCAGAGAAATTTAGGTTTCAAAACACTCTGGTCTATTGAAAGTTGCATGTGCTTTGCCAACTGTGGGTGTTCTCAATCGGGATGACTTTAAGGCCCCCCTGAAGGCTATATGGCAACTTCTGCAGATATTTAAGTTGTCCTACCAGGGTGGGGGGTGGTATGCTGCCGGGGTATAGAGGACTGGGATGTTAAGCATCCTACTGTGCACAATACCGTCTAGCCCCCGCGACAAAGAATACTTCGGTCTAAAGTGTCAATAGCATGGTAGTAAAGAAGCTTAAACTTATGCCATTGTCACAGAACTGGAAAACTCGAAGGAGGCATAGACCAGGAATCCTAAAACTCAGTGTTGTCATCCGGAGTTGGTCCCTTTCAGTGAGATTCTAAAGAACACTTTGACTGGTTACATCTAACATGCACAGTTAGATCATAATCCATCTCAAGGATTAATCTCACCGAGTCTAGTAAGCCAGAACTCCTGTGCATATCCATGAGCATTTAATGAGCACAATGAGATAGGCTGCGCCATAATGAGATGGGCCTTGTTAAACGAGCTGTAATTAAGAATGGCTAAAAAGCCTGTGCCCTGTTGAGAGTTCAAATGCTACACGAGGTTGAACTATTATCTACAAGGAAGAGAGAGCTGAGCAGTAAAAATGGCAGCAAATGAACAATGTTGTCCGGAAAGATGACAACTGGACATTAATTTTCTTTTCTTTTTAAAAAAATCATTTTATTGGGGGCTCGTACAATTCTTATCACAATCCATACATACATCCATTGTGTCAATCACATATGTACATTTGTGGCCATCATCATTCTCAAAACATTAACCTTCTACTTGAGCCCTTAATATCGGCTGCTCATTTCCCCCCTCTCTCCCCACTCCTCCCTACCTCATGAACCCTTCATAAGTCATAAATTATTATTATTTTGTCATATGTTTCACTGTCCAATGTCTCCCCTCACCCTTTTCTCTGCTGTCCATCCCCCAGGGAGGAGGCTATACATAGATTCTTGTAATTGGTTTCCCCTTTCTACACCACATTCCCTCTACCCTCCAGGCATCACCACTCTTACCAATGGTCTTAAAGGAGTCTTCTGTCCTGGATTCCCTGTGTTTCCAGTTGCTATCTGTACCAATGTACATTTTCTGGTCTAGCCAGATTTGTAAGGTAGAATTGGGATCATGATAGTGGCAGGCGGGGAGGAAATTTAAGAACTAGAGGAAAGTTATTTGTTTCATCATTGATACCTTGCACCCTGTCTGGCTCATCTCCTCCCCACAACCCTTCAGTAAGGGGGTCTCCAGTTGCCTACCAATGGGCTTTGAGTCTCCACTCTGCACTCACCCACATTTATAATGATATGATTTTTTTTTCTTTGATGCTTGATGCCTGATCCCTTCAACAGCTCGTGGTCACACAGGCTGGTGTGTTTCTTCCATGTGGGCTTCGATGCTTCTGAACTAGATAGCCACTTGGTTATCTCCAAGCCTTTAAGACCCAAGACACTATAACTTTTGATAGCCAGACACCATCAGCTTTCTTCACCACATTTGCTTTTGCATATGTTTGTCTTCAGCGATCATATCAGGAAGATAGGCACCCACTGATATGATCTTTAATTCTTTGATGTCTGATAAATGGTCCCTTCTATACCTCGTGGTCAGACAGGCTGGTCTGCTTCTTCTGTGTGGGCTTCTCAGCTAGATGGCCGCATGTTTATCTTCAAGCCTTTAAGACCCCAGATGTCAGGCACCATTAGCTTTCTTCACTACATTTGCTTATGCACACGTTTGTATTCAGTGATCATGTCCGGAAGGTGGGCACCCACTGATATGATTTTTAGTTCTTCAATGTCTGGTAACTGGTCCCTTCTACACCTCACAGTCAGACAGGCTGGTCTGCTTCTTCCATGTGGGCTTCTCACCGGCCACCATCAGCTTTCTTCACCACATTTGCTTATGCACACGTTTGTCTTCAGCAATCGTGTCTGGGGGTGTGCATCCTGGAATGCCAATTTAATAGAACAACGAGTTCTTGCATTGAGTAAGTGCTTGAGTAGACGCCCAATGTCCATCTGCTGCCTTAATACTAAACCTATAAATAAATGCACATAGATCTGTTTCACCGTACTCTTATATAAATATATTTACATATGTACATTCCAGTCTTTAGACCTCTATAAATACCCTTTGTCACCTAGTTCTTTCCTCTATTTCCTTTTACTTTCCTCTTGTCCCACTATCATGCTCAGTCTGCATTTGGGTTTCATTAATTTCTCTCTGTTACATTGCCATTGCTGAATCCCTACCAGGCCTCTCACACCCTCCTTGCCACTGATTTTGGATCACTTTTTCTCCCCTATCCCTGGGTTGGTCAGCACCACCTCCTTACCCCTGCTGCCCCATCTCCCATGTCTCCTAGGAACCATTGGTCCCATTGTTTTCTCCTCCAGACTATTCACCCAGTCTATCTTATCTAGATAGATCTGTAGAGATAATAATAGGCACCAAAAATCAAGCGATAGCAAGATAGGCCATGTGTGAGAACACAGTTATGACAACAAAAAAGGAAACCAATTATCCAAAGAAGAATAAATTAATTAAAAGAAAGAAAAACCTGTAAATAGATCAAGGTCTGATTTTTGATCTCTAGGCGTGCCCTTCAGTCAGGTCCAATGCAGTACCATGCTTTGACCCCAGAGTCTGTCCTTGTACTCCCTCTGGGGCTCCCTGCTCTGCTCCCACGGTTGCTCTGCCGCATGCTTTTAGTGGTTGGCCTCTGTGTCACAGGGTCAGTCTGGGCCAGTCCCGGCACTAAGTTTCCAGTGTTGTCCCCTAAGGGCCCTGGGCCATCAAGGGACGGCGTGTGTTTTAGTGGGATCAGTCATATTGTCCACTCTATTCATTGACTGTTCAGAGCGGGGATATCGTCCTCCAGGCCTGGTGGGTCAGGCTGTGCTCCACTCTCTCTTCCTCCCCCTTCTTTGCTCCTATTTGCTCACAGGAATACCTTTCCATATAGTGCATCTTCACAAAGTGTCACCGGGAAAATTAGCTTCTTTCCTCTGTAGTTCGTTAGTGCCATTGAGCCAGTTCTGATACACAGAGACCCTTCGTACAGGACAACCAAACACCCTCAGGGCCCCTGGTACCCTCACAATTGGTACCTATGTGCCATTTGGCAGCCTCTGTGTCCATTCCTCTTTCTGAGGGTTTTCCTATTTGCCCCTGGCCCTCTCCTTTGCCAAGCATGAAGTCCTTATCCAAAGACTGGTACCTTGGGATAACACATCCAAAGTGCTGAGAGGTAGTCTTGCCATCCTTGAAACTATGATGCATTTTGGCCATGCTTCTTTCAGGACAAAATTGTTCATTTTCTGGTAGCCCACGGCATATTCAATCTCTTTGCCAAAACCATAATGAAAAAGCATCAATTCTTCCTTGCTCTGACTTATTTACTGTCTAGTTTACTCATGTATATCAAATGATTTTACTTCTCTGTCCCTGTTTTGTTTATTCTTCTTTAACATGGAAAGTGATGAAGGCCGCATCCCAGGCAAAGATGGTTTTTTACATGGTGTCATGGCTGTGACCAGTGTAAGGGTGCTGTGTTCCATCGTAATTCTCTTAAACTTGGTTAGCTAATCACATCAGACCACATGATGTGGGATGAGTACATCACCATCTAATCGCCAAATTGCATCATTAATTAGTTGCCAAGCAACTGGGAATCATGGTCCAGTCACTTTTTTGAGGGGGATGCAATTCAAACCATGACACGGTTTCGTTCACAATTGCATCTTCTAGACACAAAGCATGAGTAATCGCTGTGCTGTTAGAGGTAGGGAGACATGTCATTGCGTTAGAACCAATATCTAACTCCAAAAGGGTTAACAACAACGACAACGAGGCTGCTCACAGAAGTGAATTGAATTTAGAACACTGAGTTCTAAAGGTAGAACGAGACCCAACCTATGGGAGGGAACGACGAAAAGGCGATATTTCAACATGAAATTCCAAATGAGTATTTTTATGTGAAATGATTTTCAAACTCAGGTTCAAGATGGAAACCTTAGAACCTTACCATTGCTCATGACTCCTTTTTAAAAAGCAAACAAACAACAATGAAAAGTCTGTTGCCCTGCCTACAGGCTTAAGGACCCTATAAGACAGTGTGTCAGATGATGTCATCTTGGCGCGCAAAAAAAAAAAGATGTAATCTTTATGAAAATCAACTGCCACTTCTCTCTCCTTTGGAGCAGCTGGTGGATTTGAACCACCAACCCTTTAGTTAATAGCTGAGTGCTTTAGAAAACACAAGAATAAATAAATAACTATGCAACCCCACCTACGCTAATTTTCCTAAAGGATTGTTATGGTAATATAGAAGCTTCTCCTGCTGAGGTTCTTGACTTTTTTGTATCACGATGAAATTAATTTGAACAATATTAAGGAGGCTTCAATAGAAATCAATTTCCACTTCTGGGGTCAGCTAAGAATCCTTATCTCATGGCAAAATTTTCACACATATTCTAATATGATCTTGTGGATCAAGCTCAGATGTAAACAAAAAACAAGCAAACAAAATACCCTTCCTTGAGTGAAGGAAACAGTCCTGAAGCACATTCTCATAAAAGACCATCTCCTTAATAACAAGGAGCCACCTAGGAGTCATTTATTTTCTTTCCTCACAGGCACCCAGCTGTTACTTCCATTTGTGGTCTTAGTGCTAATTGCATAATGTCCCTAATTTATACCCGCTGGTAGATCTGATCACCGCATTACCTGGAGGGCAAGCTTTAATTAGAGAAATTTCTGAACAAATTGTCTAAAGAGCTTGTTTAGTGTGATTAAATGTGAGGGGCTCCCCCTCCCCCCTCTTTAAAAATGAGCATTTACTTTATACCAGAACTTTGCAGATAAAAAGCAACATCGCTTCTAATTAAGGGCTATAAAATGAACAGCAACATTACCCAAGAAAACCAATTGAATTTTGTTGTCTGCAGCTGAAATATATAAGGCTCAAGGCTGCATTTATTCAACAGCTTTTGGCATTTCCACTTTGCCGCTGTCAAAACTAACAAGGTGAAACAGCAAACTGATTGAAAAAGGATAAACTGTGAGAAGATGATACACTGATGTGCAATTCTAATTCAACTGTGGCTTATGAAAAGAGATTAGAATCGTATGCGTTCTCACCTTAACACCACCAGGCTCTTGAGCAAACTCACGGGAAGCTAAATCTTCCATATTGTTAACAGGCAGTAAGATAGTATGTGAATTAATATGCAATCATGACACATTCAACTAAAGTGCAAATAAGATAAATATCGTAATAGGATCAACAAACTTTGATAATCCCCCAAACAATTAAGGTCAACTTCATTGTTTAGATGGAGTACTTTGGCTAAATGTCAATGTCATAACAAAGTACACTCAGATGGATTAGCCCAGAGAATTTAGGACTCTACCTCATTTTGCTATCAGCTGCTATGAAGTGTTTGGATTATTCTAAATCATCATTAATTTTGACAATGCCTACCTCTGTTGGAGCCCTGCTAGAGAACACGTTACTATTACAATCTGTTGTCCTGCTTTGAGATACAAGGAGGACAGAGTAAAATGTAATAAATTATTTGATTCTGTTGAGTGAACCTTTGAAAAGGGCTTAAAACAAAAAACAACTCTAATTATCAACTTCCCTAATGGTTATAAGCACAGACTGCGCATTGAAATCACTTTTTAAAAATACTACACCCCACCCCAACTAATATGATTATTTGAACTACTAAAACAGATTATCTGGAAGTTTGATCTAGCTATGGAAAATTTTATGATGCACAATAAAAGTTTTAAAATGGCTGAAGCCTTTGAATATAATCATTGAATCAATTATATATCAAATATTAATCTTCAATTAGATTGATCACCAGTGGTAGGAGGTTATTCCTTGATCTAGATTCTAGAACATTGTTTCTTCACAGGATCACAAACTTTATTTAACTTCTGGAACCAATGATTCCTAATGTCTTATGTTCTGATTCAAACTAAGTAATTTCATTCATTTTATTTTCAGCTTATGCCCATTACTGCTAACATTTAGTGCCAAAAATAATAGAATTAAAAAATTTTACACATACTGGTCTCTCTTGTCGTTAAGAGATCATCTATTTTGAAGTAATTTCATTTACGGTAAAAGCGGAGTAGAGAAAGATCTGCTTCCCTAAGAATCCTGGGGCAGCTACAATGCGGTGGGGGGGGGGGGAGATTCACAATATTTCCCATTGTCTCTGGCTTCACCTGTTAATCTCTCTTTCCTGGTCACTCATCGAAACCCCACCAGTATAAGTGATGCAGAGTGTGTTCTATACCCCACATGTGAAATAGAACAATTGAATTGACCATAAATACATTTGTCCTTTATCTGGTCTCTCATTGATTTACTCATGACACGATGGCTTATGGTTTGATTGACTCAATGACTTGAGTGCTTGGTTAATTCATTCATTCATTTCATTTATTCATTCATTCAATTAATATGTATTTTCCGGAGAGTAAATTAAAACACAAGTTCTACCTCTGGAGATTCCCAGTGAGAATAAGCCCATAGTGTTTTTTATCTATGGGAGTAATCTGCTCATTAATTTCACACTCCAACTACAGGTTTCATTCTTTTGCCTCTCAGTTTTCCTAAGAACATTGGACATCAATTGTTAGGTTTGGGGGAGCAAATGTTGGAAAAACAAAGTAACTTTCCTCTGAGGTTGTGCAGAAATGAAAACATACGGAGGAAATAGCCACCATCTCGTTACAAGGAAGAGAGAGGCTGCTGAGAATGGAGTCGATATTGAAGAGAAGAGAGTCAACATATAAGCAATTTTTTGGAAAATGTAAAGCTTGTTTCTCTATTACATTGACTGGACTCCTGGATCCAGCTGTGCTTAAATTCATAATTACTCTTTACCTTTCACTGAAGTGAGTCAATAAATCCCTTTGTTTGCCTAACACAAGTTGCCAAGTTGGATTGCCATTTATAATAAAGGAATTGTAGTTAATTCATCCTTACCACTTCCCGATGACATCTAAAAACGACTCTTCGCTCTACACACACACACACACACACACACACACACACACACACACACACAGATCCATTAATTATTACAAGATTTGGTTTTACAAAAAGATATTGACTAAAAAATAACTTGTCTGTATAGCAGGGATTTCTTAAGATCTCTACATAATATTACGTATATACTGAATCTTCCAAGTCTAATTTTCAAATATCTATACCTATTTGTAAGGAGTCCTGGTGACTTGGGGGGATACGCATTGGGTCTCCAGCAACAAGGACTAACCCAGCAGCTTCTTTTTGAGAGAAAGATGAAGAAGCAGCCGGCTTCCTTACAGATTTACAGTCTCAGAAACCCAAAGGGGATGGTTCCACCCTGCCCTCTCCCTTGGCTGTGAATTGGAATTGTCAGGAGCTTTAGTTTAGGACCCCTTTTTGTAAAATATGGGATATCTATCTGTATCTATTATTTACTTACTTTTATTTTAAGCATTATTCTTTCCCTCCCCAATAAAGCAAACCATTTGAATAACATATTTTATCTAAAAGAAATTTAGGAAGTCTGAAGCCTACCAATGTATCTAAGAATAGCTTATGTAATGAATCAGGGGATATTGATTTATTAACTTTATATCTTTATGTTTAGTCTCTATTTGGGTTATTATTATTTTTGGGGTGTTAACAGAATTTGGGGCTAATAACACAAATGGAATTGAAAAATATTTAAAATGTTATGCTCCTTTCCTGTCATATGAGAATTTTCTATGAAATAATCTTGTCTTGGTTATCACTAAAAGTCTTTAAATCCTTTTCTACGCTGGTGAATGAATGTATCATGCTGATGGTACTTTAAATTTTTAGAATAAACAATAGCTCTATGAAAAACATTCCTTTAGTGTTCAGAGCTTCCTGTTTTTCAGGATTATTGGCTTCAGTTTACTAATCAAAATATTGTGAGTTTGTTTAAAGAAAATAACTATTCTAAAATGGTAAACTGATTTGTAGTGAGACCAACAATATATGTTGCCTCTAGTTTCTTTATACCC
Source organism: Tenrec ecaudatus (assembly GCF_050624435.1). NCBI lineage: Eukaryota > Metazoa > Chordata > Mammalia > Afrosoricida > Tenrecidae > Tenrec > Tenrec ecaudatus. The sequence goes on from NC_134543.1 coordinate 18,403,135, forward strand.
TTGTCAGAGCTGGGTGCTATTTTTAAGAATTTTTTTCCCGTTGATTATAAAACAACACATGCTCACAGTCTATGATGTGAAGAGCATAGAACAGTATAAAGATTTTTTAAATTGTCTATAATATGACTATCCTATGTCTTCTCTTTTAATTAATTTGTATAAATTTGGTTTTATGGAATTAGAATTATACTACATACTTAATGCTAATTTGATTTCTCATGATTTTAACAATATACTGAGTGCTCTAGCCGTTGAATTAATTACTTTAAAATCCATATTAAAATTGCTACTGAATAGTAATTTTTAAAATTATGGCTATTGCCAAACTTGAAGCATATTTTATTGTTAGAGGCTAGTTCCAATTCTTCCTTTAACAATTATTGGGAGGAAAATCCTTTTGTACATATTATTAGCAACATTTTTGATTAATTATTGGATATAAGTTTTAGGATTTAGATTACTATGGAGTGGAGTTCTAAATAAGGCTCTTGATACATTACCTTAAATATACAGGATCATTTGGAAAGTCATCATCGGGCATCCACATTTTTTTTGACAAGCACAGCCATGTCAATGGTCAATAGATGATGGAAAACCACTGACGTAATTGTTAAATACAACACATGCAGACTCACATATTAACATATCTTTCTGGACAACTTGATATTAGTACTTTTTATTTGTGTTTTTAAGTTTCAAAAATGCATGCACATATGGCCACAGCAAAAGCATGAAAAATAAACAGCAATAGTTATCAAAACAAAGGGTGTCATATGTGCTTAATTACTTCTCCAGTAATCCGATCTAGTGGTCATAGCAGAAGAAGGCTTACAATTTTAGAAAGAGCATTTGGTGGAATTTCACACACTTTTACATTAAAAAAAAATACTTGAAATTGCAATATGTCAAACAAAATTGTGCTGAAGTAGTTTGCTATTAATCAAAAAAGAGTCACTTCCACAACAGTCTAAGTCATAACTCTTTCATTTAAGAGCAGTCATTGCCATTTGCTACCTCAAATCCATTTGCTGCTAAAAGATATTACCTGCAAACAATTCCAGGTTCAACTTAAAAGCTTCTCAAAGAAAACCAGGATCACTGTGAGAATCTGCGGAGAGGGTTTTACATGCCAATGACAGACACCTTGCCCAGCTTTACTGCAAGTGAGAACTCTGGAAATAGCATCAACTTTAGGCTAAAAGTTCTCTTGTCCACAACCTTCAGCTATTGGCCTTTCCTTTCTCTCCCCTTTCCCTTCCTCCCAGCTCCTGTGTAATTTCAGCATTATCCTCAATCCATGCCCCTGCTTCCCAACTCCCATGAATGTTAGAATAGACAGCCTTTGGCCATTCAGTCTTCACACTGTGCTCCTAATTACGATATAACTGAGAAAAGAAAAAAACACGCCAGAAACCAACCCCACTGCCATCCCGTTGATTCCACTTCATAAGGACTCGTAGGGCAGAGTGGAATGGCCAAAATGGGATTCGTAAAATTGTGAATTTTCATGCATTCAGAATGTCTCATCTTTCTCAGTGAGAAAGGGGGAAACCTGCCTCCTTATGAGAGTTTCAGTGACAGTGATGACTGCGCGTGGAAAGCAAATCCAAATGCCCTCCAGGCCGTTTCATCTCATGGAGACACTGTCCGAGAACTGTGCTCCACAGGGGTCTCAACGATTGATTTTCCAGTACTACGCCAAGTCTTTCTTCCAGACCTTTCTTACAAGGCGCCTTTGGATGGACATGAATCGCTGAACTTCCAGCCGACTACTGACCATATTATAGTTTCAGTCGCCCAGGGGCTCTTAGCATTCTCCCTAACACATTCTCGGTGTGTCACTACTGCTTGGATCCACAAACAAGGCTCGTGAAACAGCACTCAAGAGATCAAATGATGCCTTGTATTGGGTAAGTCTGTTGAACAGGGCATCTTTAATGTGTTAAAAAGAAAGGATGTTACTTTGAGGAATAAGATGTGCCTGACCCAACCCAGGGTATTTCCAAGCATCTCACGTGCATGTGAAAGTTGGGCCTTGAACAAGGAAGCTCAGAGTAGAATTGATCCATCGGAATCATGGTTCTGACAGCAAAGTTGAGAGTAGCATAGACTGCTAAAAGAACCAACCAATCTGGCTTGGAAGAAGTATCGCCAGAATGCTCCTTAGGGGTAAGGATGGTGAGACCCCTTCTCATACATTGGACATGTTGTCAAGAGAGACCAGTCCCTAGAGAAGGACAACATCCTTGATAAAATGGAGGGGCAGCAAAGAAGAGAAAGGTCCTTAGTGAGATGGATGACCATCTTTTGACCTATTTTGGACACAGGGTTGCTGTGGGTCCGAACGGACTTGAAGGCGCCTAACAGCAATAACAGCAACAACAAGCTGTCATCTGCTCTCAATCCTATCAGGAGGTAGGGGGACCGAGGGAGAAGTCTTGAACCAATCCCCTAGCACATGGATGAAGAGGGTAGCTTCTGAAGCAGAATCACTTTTCTTTTTCCAGAAAAAGTAGGAAAGAATACAAGAAAGGCAAAGTGCACATACTTGTACACAAAGGATTAGATACCAGCTCAAAAGGTATTTCTCTAGTAGATTTAGATGTAGCATCAATATAGGAGCTCCATAGCAAATGAGAGAATTTATAGGTGTATTACTTTTTAAAAACGCTTTAAAAAGGTATCTGCTTTTAACTTTACACTATGTGACTAGCTAACCACGAAGATGAAATTTTAGTCAGAAGAGACTGGAGGGGATACACCTGCCTAGGGAATGCTGAGGAAGCTTGCCAACTGATTCCAGACCCAGCTGCTAGTTCGCAGCAGACATGTCCATTACGGTCACTTCCGGGCGTGAATTGTAGACACAGTGGCCCTGGAAGGGGCATAAAGTAGTCCAAATGAGTCAGATTCAAGAGAGAAAGAGGAAACAGAACATCATTATCTGCTTATTTTTTACGGCAAACAGAAAACTGGAGGAACTGAAGGTGAGAACAACTTGTACGAAGAAAGGGGAAGTTCAAGGAATGGATGGCATTCAACGTAGAAATTGAAAATGACCGTCTTACCATTTTTGTGGTGTGAAATATCCAAATTCATTTAATGCTAAATACCTAGAATCTCGTGGAAAATCATCGAGGATATTAAAGTGAATAGAAAGTTAAATCTAAAGTGGAGATGAAAAAGAAATGCATATGGACTCAAATCTATAGGAGCAATCTCATGCTGCCCTTGGGCTCAGGTCTGACCAACATAATTGAGGTCAGGCCTACGGGCTATTAAGGACTTGGGAATCAGGAAAGATGGCAACGATTCCAGAAGGAATGTTGCATCTGCTAAATACCTTGCTAAGCACCCTGAGATCAAAGCAAAGTGGAGTTTCTACCTCCAAGAAGTTCATCAGAGAGACATCAGGGCTTGGTCACCCGTGTGATAAAGGCTAAGATTAGGTCATAGTACGAACACCCTTATAATGATACCTTGCAGTCATTATTAGAAGATAGCGACTAATTCTGCCTGGGAGGATTAGAGAAGCCTTCATGTGGAGCCTGGTATTAATAAAAGTGAACTTTGTGCATTTTGGGAACAAGAAAACATAAACCGAGTCGTGAGCGCAATTAGCCACTTTTTTGACCGCAGTAAGACATGTTCAGGCCATCTCATGACTTTTCTGTCTGACCATTGTTATGGGGGCAAACCTAGCAAATACTTGGTGATTAAAAAAAAAACAGGAAGAAAAATAACTTTTCCCCAGGTGAATGATGCCCTAAACTTCCACTTTATTAGGCAGCAGTTTTCACTGGTTCATTTCTTTTCAAATTTGCACAGAAAGAACGAGAGGAGAAAAGCACTTTCTGAGAAAGAACAAGAGGGCTGAGTGGCAGAGAGAGCAATGTTGTTTTCCCTGGAGCATCCCGGGCAAAGCAGGGCAATGCAGATAAGTGGCTTTGCTTGTTGGGGAGAGATTCAGGTTGTGTCCACACAATGCTTTCACCACTGGGAACACGGTTTTGATTTTTTTTTCACACACTCAAGTAAATAGTAGGACAAATTTTCCCACTCAATTGACCTTTGTTCATCACTATAAAGATGCAACCTGAATCACCTTTGAGACCAGGAGGTTCTGATCCCCTACTTTTGGACAAACAATAGCAAGCCATTTAACCAAGCTCTTAATTTATTCCGTTTATCACCGGTGGACTTTTCACTTCCCATTTAGGCTTCACAGTGTCTTCTACAAGCCTGTTTCTCCCCCTTACAACCAATACTTCTCTCCCCCACACACAAAAAAAATCTTTTGAAATTCAAACAGGATTTTCTCTATATTAGTAATTATGATTTTTAGAAAAAAATCTCAATTACTATGTTACTGTTGTGGGTTTGCTATTTTTTTTCAAATGCAGTAAGACTCCACTGGGTAAGTCATTTTTATTTTATTTTCAAAATTGTGTTTCTGGGCACAGCAAACTCTTAAGGTGCTCCCTCCGTGCTAATAAAAATGTTGTCACTTCAAGTCCACCCAGAGGTGCTTTGGAAGAAAGAACTGGAAATCTACTTCCAAAATAGCAGTCACTGAGTATTATATGAAACCCAGCACTCTATTGATACTAACTAACTAACTAACTAACTAACTAACTAACTAACTAACTAACTGCCAGGGAGTTGACTCCAACTCATTTCGACCCTATAGGACAGAGTAAACTGGCCCTGTGAGTTTCTGAGACTCTAACTCTGTATTGGAGGAGAAACCTCATCTTAAACCCCCTGAGTGGTGGATGGTCTCACAGTGCCGACTTGCTGTTAACCGCCCAGTGAATGACTCACCCGGAACACCAGGGATCCTTACTAGGATGCACAGGGAATTCACTTGACTGCCAGTGGTGTGCTGAATATCTTCAAAACAATTTTTAAAATAATTTTAAAAACACTGTCAGAGTGATATGTGTCAGTACATTCCAGATAATTATGGTCCTTCTAACTATTTGTGAATAAACAACAGTTTAGGGAATATATAATTTAGGGAAAATACAATTGAAAATTTCTATAGCATAATTAGAACCAAGGATCGTGACTTATTCTCTTGTGCTTTAGACACAGTATCTTGAGGGACCAGTGGCTGGAGAGGGACTGGAAATGAAAAATGGGAAGAGCCTCACAGAGATGGGTTGACACCGTGGCTGCAACTATGGGCCCAGAAACAAGAATGGTGAGAACAGCCCAGTAGTAGGGAGTTTTGCTCTGTCGTGCATAGGGATACTGCGCCTTGATGATACTTAACAGTCATGTCAGAAACAAAGCCTGATTAACAAAACATTTTGATAAGAAAGTAAATCTTACAAAGATACAATATTATGCTTGCAAGTTATATTATTGCAAAGCAATATGCTACATATAAAATAGGTAAACAGAATATCATGTTTCCTGTTGCCTGTTTATAAGATCCACCATTTATTTATCTGTCAATTTGTTGTATTGTGGTTGCTTGTGTCTTGCGGTGATGCTTTGTGAAGTTATGTTACTGGTGTTTCAAATAAAAGTAGGATCACCCCCAATGAGCAGGCTTTAGCTGAGGTTCCAGACTAAGAATCTGTAGTGTGTCCACTTTGGAAGAATTAGCGACTGAAAATCTGATTGGATAACATTAGAACATTTCAGATAAGGACGGGCCACCGTATCAGAGATATTGCCCGAAGATGAGCCCCTCAGGTCAGGAGGGACTCAAAGTACAACTGAGGCACAGCCGCCTTCTCTAAGTGGAGTTGACCCCGAGGACAGGACCAGAGGAAACCCTGTGGGAGCAGAGCCTTCAGGCCCTGCATTTGCTGATGGGCCCCAACTCATCATGAGAAGCAGCAGCGGCAAAAGTCTACTAATAATCAGAACTTGGAAGGTACAAGCATGAATCTAAGACAATTGGAAGTCTTCAGAAAAGAAATGGAAAGATCACTAACCGAGAACTGACTCAGAGGTACCCAGCAACAATAATAACGCATGGGGATTTTCTTACAGAACATCGATGCATTGCTTTTTCCAATGTCTCCTTTATTAGCCAAATAGTCTCTTCCTTGAAATAACATGTTGTTATTGCCAAATGCCAGGGAGTCAGCCTCTGAAATAAAATGGTGCCATGCACCACTGGTTTAGACAGTTATGATTATCAAGGTTTCTGTGGTTCACTTTTCCGAAATAAGTGATAGGCTTTTGTTTCTAGTTGGTCTTTGTCTGGAAGCTCCCTAGAAATGTGTTCAGCATGCTTTCTCTGAGAGATGAGGGGTGCCTGCACTTGAGCGGCATTGTCCAGGATTAGAACTCAGGTCTCTTGGAAGGAGAGAATTCTACCATTGAGCCCCACTGCCCTCAAGGCTACTGTATGTGTCAGTAAAATAATGAGTGACCTCATTCAAGGTGATTGCTTTAGTAAATCCTCGGTTCCTTTTGTGCTTTCTCGACAGAGACCTGTGTAGCCTTTTTATTTTACGCCCATCTATATCCCTAAATAATGAGCTTTTAAGAGGAAGCAACCATGTTTCATAACTTTTGAATTTCCAGAGCCAAATAATGTACTTAGTATATAGCAGATAATTATATCTCAGATGCACACCTACCCAGAAGAATGTGTTGGTCAAAGTTCCAGATAATATTTTCTACTCTTTGAAAATTAAACCCCAAACCAAACAAAATGTATTGCCATGAGTCCGTTCTAATTCATCTCTACCCTTGGGGACAAAGTAGAATAGCACGTGTGGATTTCTGAGACTGTAAATCTTTACAGGACTTGAACGTTTCATCTTTCTAGTGGATGGTGGGTTTGAACTGCTGACCTTGTACCTAGCAGTCCACCAAGGAAGCAGCTATGCCACCAGGGCATCTTACTTTGGGACTAAGAAACATGATTTGGCAGTTTGGTCTGTTTACAATGTATCTTCAGACTAGATTTTGACTTCTTAAATGGGAAATCTGCTCAATAGTACCACATTGCTATCTAAGTGGCTACCTTGCCCCAGCTCTACTTAGCTGTCTGTACAGATGAGAAGTTCTTGGAATCTCAGTTCTCTTCACCACACGTTTTCTGTGGAGAGCTACAGATTAGATGGGTCTCTTCAGCAGCCTACAAAGGACTTGAGTACCACACAGATGCAACGTGAGCTTAATTATCTGGAGTCCTTTCCAAGGAGATCAATGTCCTATGAAGGGGGTGCAGCTACTTTTGTGGAATACTGATCCTTTAGAGAGAAAAATGGCATCCCCGTTCATACTGTTGCTTCACTGAGAGTTTTAAGCTGCAAATTGGAGGAGAGCATAGCCCATGTGGGATTCATGCAATCTGAGTTCTGGGTGTCCTCTAGTTACAGAATCATGTATAATGACCATATATGCATGGAAAACAATATAACACATTTGCTATTGTCTTCATATGGTGTAAAGGTGACATGTGGCATGTCATCGAATATCCATGCGGCACCTTCCTTGTACATACACACAGGAAAAAAGGTGACATACCAGGTGTCCTTCATCAGGTGCATACAGCATGGTGGCTTTTCATAATGAATACATTTATAGATTGATACAATTATAGATGCAATGATTGATTCTAGCAATTGGATTCTGTGGCATCTGACTCATGGTGACTCGCTGCATCACCTCGTGCCAGAGAATTCTTGGGTTTTCCAAGATTTTCAATGTCTATAAAGTTTGGAAGCAAATCACCAAGCCTTTCTTCCTAGGCACTTCTGGTTAAACTGGTGAAAACACAGGTCTTGTGGTGAGAAGCAGAGGGTGCTGACCATTGGCATCACTCAGAGATAGCTGCCAAACTTAGAGGAGTGTTATTGTGACTGCTATAAATCGGGACTACTCATGACAGACTACATCCATGGCCTTGATCTCACACCTTTCTCCCAAGTAGGGAATGAAATCAGAATAGAGAATTGAGTTCTTCTTATAAGAGGAGGTGTAATCAGAACTGTAAATGTCCTGGTGGTCGTGCGTAGAGGCGGTGGAAATGCCATGGAAATGTTAACCTTGACACTTCTACCTTGCTGGCAGAATTCCCGAGGCTACCCCATGTTCATTCAGTCTACCCCTGCCCAACCAAGGCAAGCAGCAGAGTGGCTCCTTTCCACAAAGGGCAGGCGCCCCGGCGAGCGAAGGCAGAGCTGTGTGCTTCCCTGGACCATGGCCTTCCTTTCATTTGGCAAGGAGATTTCAGCTTGCATTGCTGAGGATAATGGGAAGCAATACTGAACTTCATAACCTCGATTCATATCCCTTTCTCTTAATGGCTCTAACAGGACAACTGAAATTTATATTGCCTGATTGAAAAGAAACTTTATTTGACCCAGACATGCAGTTAGTATTCCAATTCTTCCCCAGCCTTTGAACCATAAAATATTAAATGCCTAGAATTTGTACCTTACAACATAAAATAAATGAGAGAACTTTTTACTGGTAAATGATCGATAGTCTATTAAAACAATTTTAGAATATAATTTTCCTTTTTGTAGAGAGACAAAGTTTATTTGGTCCTGTAGGATTTTTTTTCTATACAGCTGTAGAATAAATTTTGGAAGTAATGTATTCAAGAAGATGGTGCCCAGAGGGGGGAGTAGTGGTTAAGACGTCTGGCTACTAACCAAAAGGGCAGTCGTCGGAACCCACTAGCCTTTCCAGGGGAGAAAGGTTTGGCAGCATGTTTCCAAAAAACCGTACAGTCCTGGAAACCCCCTGGAGAAGTTCTACTCCATTGTCCAGAGTAGCAGTGAGTTGGAATCAACTCAACAACCATAGGTTGGACTTTTATTTTTTTTCAGGGATAAGATAATGCAATGAACAATAACTCAATTTGATAAATAAGTTAATTGCAATAAAGTTTGGTATATCGATTTTATGTCCGCTAAGACTTTTGAAATGCAGAACAGCTCACAATATTTATGTTTACCATTATTTATGTTTACCATTCAAAGAATTTAGGAGGATTATTAATATTCAGAAACACACCCTAATTTCCTTTGAGGGGAGATAATTCATTGGCTGTAAAGGAAGCTCTGGCTTTGAAAATGGATAAACCAAGTTTAAATTCTGGCTCTCCTACTTACCTGTCACATAGATGTCAGGTAAGTGATTTAACCTTGAGTTTCCTTAGCTAACAAAATCCCAGGGATAATGATGTTGGAAGCATTAGTATTCCCCCCAGGATCTCAGAAAAGAGGGAAATTAGCCTGCACATAGCCACTCGCTAATCAGTTAACTTTATGGCCTCAGATTAATGTGGAGTCACAGTAATCCTGTGTTCAGAGTACTATTGTGCTCCATAGAGTTTTCCATGGCTGGATTTTCCAAAGTAGATCCAAGGAGAAGCATCTGGGAGAACGCAAACTGCAAACCTTTCAGTTGGCCGTCAATAGTGTTGGCATTTTCACCATCCAGGGTTCCCAGTCACTATCCACAGGTGCCATCAAATCCATGCTAACCCATAGCCACTCTCTGCACAACAGAATGAAACACTGCCCGGTCCTGTGCCAGCTGCACAGTTGTTCCTATGCTTGAATCCACTGTAGCAGCCGCGGTGTCAATGCATCGCATCAAGGGCCTTCCTCTCCTTCACTGTTCCTCCACTCTACCGAGCATGATGTCCTTCTCCAGGGACTGGTCTCTTCTTACCCCAGAGATGATAGCAATGAGTCTTGATTGGAAATCAGGGCATCGGTGTCTGTTTCTCATCCCCAAGCACACTCCTATTCCTTATGGAGAGGTCAACCGAGTAGAAGTTACAAGCAATATCGGTAATAAACTAAATTGTGAATGAACTGTGGATTCAGACAGATTTGTGTCTCACTAGTTGTGTGTCTTAGTTATTTATTTAGTTTCCAAAATTTCATTTTTTCCCATTTATAAAGCAGAAGAGCTGCCACCTTTGTTTCTCTTAGCCCAGTGATCTCCGAGTTGTACTTGAGTAGATGGATTTCTTCTAATACATGCAAGCCAAGGATTCTTTCACAGGTTTATGTTCTTCTGTAAAATCTCTATCACACTGTCTAGGGAGCCGTAGTGATTCACTGGATAGGAGATGACCTGTCATTTCACCAAAAATATGCCCTCATCCACGAAGCTTCACGTTCCTCTCATTTTCTTCCCATATGAACTCCTTTTCAAGTTACTTTTGGGTTGGAAGGAGCCTTAGTGGCACTCTGGAGTAAGTGTTAGCCTGCTAACCACAGGTTGGTGGTTCAAATCCACCAGCCGGTCTTTAGGAGGAAGATACGCTGTCTGCTTTCCTAAACATTTACAGGTTTGAAAACTCTATATCGAGTCACTAAGAGTCTAAATTGTGTTGATGACATATACTTTGGTGAGTGTGGGGGTTGAAAGGAATTCTCTCTTGAATACTATGCTTATCATATGATGCTGTTGCCTTGCTGAACCCCATTCAATCTAGAATAAAAGTGCTATTCTCCGCCATCAAATCCTAAATCATCCCTTCAGCTTCGGTTTTAACCCACATGAGACAGGTTGGTCTATTCACCTTGTCCCATTTCATGCATCCCCAGTTTGTGCTTTTGTTTGTACCTTTCCCTTTGTTTTGAAGGGATGTGTTTTCTCTCCTTGCTCAAAAACACAGTTGAAACAGTAGCGCTTCTGTACAGCCCTTTCTATGAGGTGCTGTGAATCTTTCTTCCTTTTACTCAATCTCTATTGTTAGTCTCCCTTTCGTGGGTGCACTTCTTTTTCTTTTCAGATCCATTGAAACTACTTGAGAACAGATCTAGCAATATTTTTTCTTCTAAATTTACTAGCCTACAACGCCTTCCTTCATTATTTTTTCCCCAACATATACCTTGTGCCAGAAACCTTGGCTTTGGAAATGGATAAACTAAGTTTAAAACCTGGCTTTGCTACTTATCTTGTACACAATGCTAGATAACTGATTTAATCTTGATTTTTCTTATCTGAGTAGTGGGTTGGAGGTTTGGATCCATTCTAACGTGCCTTGACAGAAGGCTTGAGGATCCTTATTTGAACAACAAACGTCATTGAAAACCCTATGCAAGTGCAGTTCTATTCTGAAACACATCGGGTCACCAGGAGCCAGAATCAGTAAAAAACTCAGTGGTTCTGGTTATTAGGTGTCAAGAATGCCTTTAGACATTTGCCATTCATCAAATAACAAAACTGTATCTTTTAAATATGTAAGAGTGCCAAATTGTTTCCTTCCGTAGTTTGCTGAATCTTAGAACAATCGAAACAACAAGCAAAAAAAACAGTTGTAATGAACTGATTTCAACTTATGGTGACCACATGTGTGTGTCACCGTACAAGCCTGCCCCAGAGGAATTCCCATGACGGTGATCTCTAAGGGAGCCCTGGTGGTGAAGTAAGTAATGTATGTGGCGGCTAACTGCAAAGTTAAGAGCTTGAGTCCTGAGGAGAAAGACAAACTTTCTACTCTCATTAAGGGTAGAGTCAGGTAAGACTTCCTTGAAGAAAGGCAGAAAAGACAAAGATGACAAGCCTAAAAGGATTTATAATTCAGCAAAAGAAAGAAAGAGAAAGAAATAAAAAAAGAAAGAAAGAAAGAAAGAACAAGACAATAATTTGATTTGATTTGTTAGGGCACTTGCTACAAGATAGCACCTAAGAGTTACTTAAAACAGAGACTATGGGCCCATTCAGACCAACAAAATCGGAGTGCATTTTACCTATATCCTTAGTCAATTTGATGCACATTCAAGTTTGAGAATTCCAGTTCTTAGAAACTTCCCCAAAGGAACTGTTTGTGAATTCCTCGGTGAGATACCTGAAGCCACTCTGCTTCCTGTTCTTCAGAAACCTAATCTTATAAATATTCCTATAATTCCATAAACGACCCTAGGAATGTTACAATAAAATTATCTTCCACTGAAAGTGGTAAGATTCTTATTGTATTCTTTTCAAGAAAAGTACCCAAATATGTGAAGATTCCTTTTCAGGAATTTGGAAGGAAAAAAAAAAGGTGAAACCCTGAACTATATCTTGCATTTTTATTAGACTTTGATAATATAATGCAAGTATTTCATGCATAATTAGAAATATGGTTTCCTTTACTCATAATCATCCTATAAATCAGTTAAAGCCAATTGTCTTTGTTGTTGCTAAGAATTTGGTGTTTTCCATTAGTGTTAGGGTTTCCATCTTCTGAGTTGCATATGTACAGTTCGTGAACCCTATATTTGTATAATAGCATATCACAAACATAACAGGTTTTATTATTTTGCATAATAAAATATCACAAACATACCAGGTTAAGAAAAGAAGCTTTCATCATTTCACGGTTTCTGTGAGCCAAGCATTGAAGAATGGCTTCGATGGGTCACTTAGACTCAAAGGCTCTCATGAGATGGACATGAAGATGTTGATCCAGAGCTACAGGCATCTGAAGACTAGAATGTGATGGAAGAGCTGATCCCAAGAAGACTTTCACACATGGCTGACTTGGCACTGCTGCCTGTGGGAGGAGGCCTTAGTTACTCCTCACACAGACTACTCCATATGTCTGCCTGATATACTTGCCCCGCAGTAACTGACTTTCCCAAAGGAAACTTATCCATCAGAGCAAAATAGTGCTACACTGTCATTCATAAGCTAGCCTAAGAAGTCATCCTCCATCATTTCTGCAGTATCTTACTGATTCCACAGGTTAATCCCCTGCAGTGTGTAGGTGGCTGCGGTAGTTATATAATCTGTTGTTAACTTGAGACTTAAGAGTAAAGGGGGAGAGTTTAGCCTGACTATCAAGTCACAGCTTCATGACCTCCTCTGGAGGTGCCAAGGTGATAAATAGCTCATTGGAGGTGGGACACATGCTCACTCTCTGCAAGACATTACTGGCAATGAGCTTGGTTAAGCTGTGCTGATGCAGCCAGAGCCCTGCAGCTGCCACATGGAGACCCACGCCAGCGCTGAGATGCCTCTACTGCCACTGGATCCACAAGACTTTCCACCCACTGGCCTGTAATCTTCCTGCATTTGGTGTCATCGCATGTGTTTCATGAGCCTGAAGATGAATTTGTAGATTGGTATCAGACATGTGTGCTAGTACAGACGTATGGACATAATCTGGACTGGGCTGGGAAGTTTTCTCAATTTACAGTTGCTCTTGTATATAAAGCTCGTTCTTATAGACATATAAGTGTCTATGAACTTGTTTCTCTAGTCTCCCCAATACCAACTCTATGAGAGGACGCATAGAGCTGTGAAAACCAAGGAAGGAGCCTTAATGGCTGGCTAACACAAAGCTCATGTTTCATATTATTTAACTTTCTTCCAACTTAAAAAAGAGTAAAATCCAATAACACATCAACTCTCTTATATGTAGATCTAGACCAAAATGAAACTATATGATCCATGACAGCAAGTTTTGTAATAATGTTAGAGTCTTGAAAAGCAGAGGTATCAAGGACTAATATCCTCAATAGCCTGGCCCATCACCTCATATGGATGTGAAAGTTCGACGCTGACTAAGGAAGACTGAATAAAAAAGGCATATGAATTGTGGCACTAGAGAAGAATATAAAAAGTTTCAAAAGATATAGTGTCTGGGATCTTAAAGGCTTGAAGGCAAACAAGCGGCCATGCAGCTCGGAAGCAACAAAGTCTACAAAGAAGCACACAAGCCTGTGTGAACACAAGGTGTTGAAGGGATCAGGTAGCAGACACCAAAGAACAAATACCATCATTGTGCGATCACCTTCCCCACATAAACGCTGAGATGAATGTGTGCATAAGAAAGTGTAGTGAAGAAAGCTGATGGGGCCCGGCTATCAAGAGATATAGCATTTGGGGCTTAAAGGCTTGAAAGTAAACAAGCGGCCATCTGGCCCAGAAACAACAAAGCCCACATTGAAGCAGCACACCATGTGTGATCATGAAGGGCCGAGGGGACAAGGTTTCAAGCACCAAGGTTGGGGGAGGAGGGAATCATATCATCGTGAATGAGGGGACCACGTGATGGGGACTCAATGCCATCTGTAGACAACTGAACAACCTTTGAAGAGGGATAGTGGGGAGGAAATGAGTCACTCAGGGCTCAGTGTAGCAATAATGAAACTCACAACCTTCCTCTAGTTCTTAAATGCTTCCTCCTCCCAACTTTCATGATCCCAATTCTACCTTGCAAACCTGGTTAGGCCAGAGGATGCACAGCGGTACAGATGGGAACTGGAAGCATAGGGAATCTAGGACAGATGAACCCCTCAGGACCAGAGGTGAGAGTGGTGATACCGGAAGGAAAGGAGGGGTAGAAAGCGGGAACTGATCACAGTATCTACATATAACCTCCTTTTTGGGGGATGGGCAACAGAAAAATGGGTGAAGGGAGATGCTGGTCAGTGTAAGATAAGATACAATAATAATTTATAAATTATTAAGGGTTCATGAGGGAGAGGAAAAAGGAAAATGAGGAGCTGATTCCAGGAACCCAAGTGGAAAGGGAATTTTGAGAATGAAGAGGACAACTAATGTGTAAGTGTGCTTTACACAACTGATGTATGTATGGATTGTGATAAGAATTGTATGAGCCCCAATAAAATGATTTAAAAAAAGAAAGAACAAAATAATATATGTCTATTAAAGTCATAAATTTTTTTAAAAGACTTAAAAAAAAGAGAAAGTATCTTTGTTTCCTATGACCAAAAGAACAAAATAATCTGTCTTGGAAGAAGTACAATCAGAGTACTCCTTAGAGGGAAGGCTTCAATTTGCATATTTTGCATAAGTTGTCAGGAGAGAGCAGTCCCTAGAAAGAAACATAATATTGGTAAAGAGAGGGGCAGTGAAAAAGAGGCAGGTCCTCCAGAAGATGGATTGACACGGTGGCTGTAATGATGGGCTCAAACATGGGAACGATTGTGAGGAGGGCACAAGTGTGAGGTTCTATTGTGCATGAAGTCATCATTGGTAGGAAGTGACTCAATGGCACCCAAGAACAATAAAGTTAACAATACGATATTCAGCAGGCACACAATACAATGTGCCCTGCATTATTATATGGCTTTTGTACATATTAATATAGTTAATACTCAGGACAGTCTTGGGGAGTAAGTATCATTCTTTTTCTAATTTAAACAATGAGAAAACTTAGGTTTCTGAGCAGGATTGTGGCTGTTTTCTCTAACTGCCTATTTTAACAACCAAACTGCTTCTCCCAGCTGTTTAAGTGGTAGAAATGGAGTATTGATTTGCAGCAATGTGGGCAATAACCACCTGGAAGGCTTGAAGACTGATAATTGTTACTATTTACTGATATTCAATGTCAGAGGATACGTACAAGAAATACAAAATACACCATCTTAACCTTTAGGAAACTTGAAATAATCCCATCTAAAGAACAAAAATTTAATGTCATTTCATGTCATTTTTAACCACCCAACAAATCATTTTATATATTTTACAAGCCAACAAATATTTATTGAACATCTGCTATAGGTTAAGCCCTGTTTAAGAAAGTATAATAGGGAACAAAGCAAATACAAATCCCTGCCTTTGTGGACTTTGTAATCTACTGTGGAGTGCCCTTTTGACCAACCATCCAGTGCTAACCAACTACCCTGCCAGAGACATTACTATTTATATGATGGTGGAGCATAAGTAAGTTAATCAAATAACTAAGAGCAATAGCTATCGCTGAGCAGGATGATGGCATCCTACAGGAGAGTTCATGTTCATCTAAGATTGCACTTTGAAGCTCTGGAAAGGGCCCAAGCTCATGCACCCACAAAATGAAGCTGATCCAAATCAAAAGGTTTTTTGATACCCTACTGAGCTAATGGCAAGTGGTTCAGAAATATAAAGATTTTTAAAAGTGGTAGTATGATGCTTTAGAGAAGTATTTTTTAATATGCTAACTGACTCATGATCAAAGACAAAGCTTGGCAAATTCTACAGGCATTAAATAAAAAGTAGGGGGAAAAGATCAAAGATTAGATTTGTTACATAAGGTAAAACTATTCCTAGACTTTCCAACTAGCTATTTATGGACACCTAATCAAAAATCAAGGCAAAATTGAAATGGATATCACTATTTTTCTCTTTAAAGCATAATAAAACACAATTTAAGATCCAAAAGAATTCATTTTTATACCACACAACCTTTTGTTAATGAGAGATTCTATGCACAACTCTGACATCTCCAGTCTTGTAAAAACAAAACATCTAACTAATTAGGGAAATTTAAATTTTCCAAAATGATCATTAGTACTACAAATATGTGAGGGCTTACTGTGAACCAAATGCTAATTAATAATTCAATAACTTTTATGAGCCCTCTCTCTCTCTCTCTTTTTTAGCATAGGAAACCAATAAGTCCCAAATGGGATAACATTATAAGATTCATTTCTCTATACCTGGAAATAATTATGGAGATAATTTAATTCATCTCCCCTGACCTACACCCATTTGATAAATGCAATAAATGGGGCACTTGAAGTGGAGCAATTTGTTTAGTGACTATGATAGTTAATTCCAAAGTTGAAACTGAGAAGTAGACAAAATGTTCACTCTTTCTCTCATTGTAATATGAGAGGGTACCCCCCTAAATGGATGAAAGCTCCACTGGGTGTAGTTTTTTGAGTACACATTTTCCCCCTAGTGGGCCATCAAGTAAATCACTCAGTTAGTGCACCCAGTGGCATTGCCTGGGAAGGTTCTCGTTGGTCACAATGAATATTTTTGTAAAAGTAGTTTCATTCAAACTTCATTTTTTGTAATGGACAATTTATGAGAACAGTAGGTGGCTGTGAAATTTTGTTTCTTGCTCAGAAAAAAATGCTGCAAAACTGTTGTGATGTTGAACACAGCTTACACGGAGAGTGGTATGGAAAAAACTCAAATGTATGACTGGTTTTCTCATCTTAAAAAAAAGGTGAATATCTATTAATGACAAACCTTGTTCTAGATGTCCCTCAGCTTCCCAAACAGATGAAATTGTCATCAAAATTCATGCACCTGTACTTGAAGACTGACTGACCATTGAAGAGATGGGGACATTATCTGGACTATCTTGAAGCTCAATTTAGATGATTTTAATGGAAGCTTTAGGAATGAGAAAATTTGTTGTGAAATTTGTGCCTCAGGTTCTGACTGAGCACAAAAAAAAGTGTCTAGTGGAAACATGTCATGCTTTGAAAGAACAGTTCTGAAGGTACCCTGACTTTTCCCTCAAGGTCATTACTCGTGAGGAGACATGGTGCTATTTTTACAACCCCAAAACAAACATCAATGAAGCCAGGGGAAGACACCATTGTCCCCTCACCCAAAAAAAGCTAGTCAAGTGAAATCAAAGATCAAGAAGATGTTCATTTTTCTTTTGATGTGAGGGGAATAGTGCATTTGGAGTTTGTTCCACCAGGTCAGACTGTTAATCAAGCATCCTGTTTAGAGGTTCTGGAAAGTTTCATAACAGTGTGCTACAGAAAAAGCCTGATTACTGTCATATGGGGGACTGGTTTTGCCACTACAACAATGCACCTGCTCACCCAGCCATCTCTGTGTGGCAGTCTTTGCCATAAAACGGCATGCCCCTCTTGTCCTATGTACCTTACTCACCTGACCTCTCTCCATGGGACTTCTTGTTTCTACAAATGAAGAGGGACATGAAAGGAGAGCGATTTTATTTGATGAAGTAAAATGTAAAGAAAGAGAATGAGGTAGGTGCTGTCAGCCATTCAAAGAGAAGAGTTTGAAAAATGTTTCCAAGAATGGAATCACAGGTGTGACAAATGTTTTAGGTGTAATGGAGAGTACTTTGAAGGTGATATGATTGTTTTGTGGGGAAAAATAATTACCCACCACATCGAGGCAAAACATTAAGGGGGTACAACAGAACAGCAAGGGAATGGAGCAGCAAGGTGCACAGGGAATGCTGAAGGTGGACTTTGGAACCAGGGCGTGGTGCCCCAACAGACTGGACTGGAAAACATTCCTAAAGGCCAACAAACAGTCCTTGAACTAACTACAAGCTTTTATTTCTTGTTATGTTTTGTTTTGTTGTCATTGGTGTGTTGTTGCTGTTGTTTTGTTGTGTATTGTTGCTTGGTTTTTCTCCGTCTTGTTTTTGTACGTGTTATTATCTCCGCAGATCTGTCTAAATAAGATAGACAGGATGAATAATCTGGAGGAGAAAACAACGGGACCGATAGTTCCGGGGGGACATGGTTGGTGAGGAGGTGGGGGGAAAGGTAGTTGTTAACAAACCCAGAGACAAGGGAACAACAAGTGATCCAAATCGGTGGTGAGGAGGGTGTAGGAGGCCTGATAAGGCATGATCAGGGTAATGTAACCGAGAGTAATTGCTGAAACCCAGCTGGGAACTGAGCATGATAGTGGGACAGGAGGAAAGTCAAAGGAAATAGAGGAAAGAGCTAGGAGGCAAAGGGCATTTATAGAGGTCTAAATAAAGGCATGTATATATGCAAATATATTTATATGTGAGGATAGGATCCAGTAGAACTAACCTATAGGGTTCCCAAGACCTTTCTAGAAGTAGATAGCTGTATCTTTCTTTCTCAGAGTAAATGATGGACTGGACATAATAGCTTTCCAGGTAGCAGCCTAGTGTTTATTTAATCACTGTGCCACCTGGGCCCCCAATATACTATAAGTATTCAATTGCAAATTAATTTGCAATTATATTTTATTAAACTGTTAAAATGCTGTGTTTCCTACTTAGTGTCACTTTAAGAAATAGCCACGGTTCTGTGAGGATACATGAAAGGTAATTATAAAAGAACATCCTTTATTTTTACCCCTGGTGTGAAATTGTAAATCTACTGCCAAGCTACCTATGTGGTGCAGTGAAGCGCTTATAGAGACACACAGCCAGGCCAACTGGGTTTCCATCAACGTCCTCAGTGCTGCAGAGCGTCTGCCACACTCCACTCATCGAATTCAATTTTGAAACCTAAATCAATAAATTTCTCTGTGATTATTATCAACCTCTCCCAGAAATCCACAAAGGACAAACCCCCGGAATGGTAAAGTAGTCCTAGTCTCCAGTGCCTCCCGGATCAGGTCTACTTCTGCTGGGTGCAAAAAGGTGGCCTCTTAAAATAAGGGAAGATGTCAGTGATGGTACTGGATCCACGGGCTGTGGAAGAGCAACACATGTGGGCTGGAATTCTCCAGAAGTCAGAGAATATTCATGCAAGAACTGGTGAGAAAAACTAAATGAAATCAGTAAAGGAGAAAATCCAACACAAGCTCCATTTTCTTTTACCACTGACTACAATGTACTTTCCGCTTGCTGCGTGCTAGTGGAATTTTGTTCTAAAGAGCCTCTTTTGAAATCCTTTCTGATAAATATCTAAGTACTAATCCAAACTCCTGACCCCTAAATGAGATGTAAGACTCTAGAACAAATGTAGCTCCTAAGTTAAAAAGCAAGACCTACAGGTGAACCTGTGAGATAGATATTGGACTGCTACCTGTATGATCAGTGGTTCAAAACCATCAGCTTCTCTGAAGGATAAAAATGAGGCCATTTGTTCCTGTGATGTCCACATGACATCAGTGGGTTTTGGGTTGAATGAAATAGCACATTTATATACATGTTTTCAATGTCCTTGACTTGATTTTGATTCAGATCAAACCCATATGTGTCTGACCAGAATTGTGGTCCATAGAGTTGTCGATGGGTGATATTTTGGAAGTAGATTGCCAGGCCTTTCTTCCTAAACACCTCTGCCTGCACTCAAACTGCCATGGTAGTTAGTAGTTGAGCATGCTCAAAGCTTCGATGACCCAATGACTTCCAAACACGAATCAAGTAGTTTCTTTTTCCGCCAGGCACCAAAATTGCATAACAGTAATTTTTATCTTCCACGAATTCAAAAAAATAAAATATGGCAAGCAATAAATTATGAGACTTTAAAAATCTGTTCACTATGCACACACCTTCACTTTCAAGTTTGCTACAGAAGGACTGTGTTCACTCTGGAGCTGCATGACTGCCTTTACGTACCTTGCCACGATGCAGCTGTGAGTGTTTAGCAATCATCTACTTCTCTCTGTCCAGCCATGGAAGAGTAATAATTTAAG
Organism: Tenrec ecaudatus; assembly: GCF_050624435.1. Classification (NCBI taxonomy): domain Eukaryota; kingdom Metazoa; phylum Chordata; class Mammalia; order Afrosoricida; family Tenrecidae; genus Tenrec; species Tenrec ecaudatus. Next base: position 18,423,202 of record NC_134543.1, read on the forward strand.
GCCAACCAAGTCACTGAAATGGAGTCCTTTTCCAGATGAAAATTTCAAAAGTCAAAGTTCTATTTTCTGGGCTGTGCAACTTCAGTGCATTCTCAATGAGCAAAAAAAGGACTGCAATGGTCAAGGAGATGTTATTAACGTGATTGCTCTTTTGTGAACACACACACAGACCCCTGGACGTATACACAAATATTTGCATAGATATGTACTCCCAGAATTCAATTCTGAAGATTCTTCTTACCTGGATCCTCAGAGTCAGCACAAAGGTGAGGTAAGTGAGTTCCTTGAAGGCTTACAAAATTTAAGTGGGAATCATATAACTCATCGATCAAAATAAAGGATCAGTGACATTGCACTGAGCCATAAGAGATTCTGGGGCAAAAAGAAAAAAAAATCAGGGTAGCTGTCTTTAAGCAATTAATATGCATATTGTCATTTGCAAAACTGAATGTTCTTTATCATAAGCTTTCCACATTTGTTTTTAACTTATTGCATTAAATACCATTTCCTTGATTACTGAGTGCTTTATTTTGAGTGCCCCTTGAAATGTTATTCTGGAGTGTAGTGCCTCATTGCGCCTCTTCTCCTCCCCCGAGTGTGGGCCTTGCCTGGTTGGTTCTCTTTAATCCATATCGCACAAGAAATAGTCAAGGATTCTAAGATTCACAGATTGCATGCTATGATTTCAGTTTCTCGTTCAACAACACGAATGTTCAGCCACAGAACAACACTCTAAAAGTAGAGTCATATGACATTTTCGAAGAGCAACAGATACATGAAGGAGAAAAAGCACATTCTTTAAAATAGTCTAGTATTGAAATCTAAGACTTTAGAAGGATCTCAAACACCGATCATTCATCGGAATGTGGTGGCTTGCATGTTGCTGCGCTGCTGGAAGCTACGACACTGGTGTATGCACTCTCAGCAGGCTCATCCACGGTGGACAGATTGCAGCCAAGCTTCCAGAATCAACAGCCTAGAAAGGAGGACTTGGCAGCCTCCATCTGCAAATAGGACCAATGTAAACCTTGTGAACAGCCACGGAACATGGTCCAACATAGTGGCAGAAGTTGTCCCTCCGGTTGGAAGGCACTCAAAATATTTAAAAAAAAAAAAAAAAAGCTGGTAGAGAGTCCATGGAGGGAGTAAAGATTTCAGGACCTTTGCTGATGTGGCACAAATCTAGAAGAGAAACAGCCGCAGATGCTCACTGCATATTGGAATGTGGAATAGACAAGCTCGAAATCGAAGGGAATTAGAAGAGATGCAGCTAGACGGCTTCATAGAAGTAAGGATGGTACGACTTCAACTCCTATACTTCGGGCAAGTTACTAGGAGGGACCCGTGGAGAAGAAGCTGATGCTTGGTGGAGGGCTAGTGAAAGGCGAAAAATATCCAGTAGCCACCCAAGGGTACAGCAAGGAGCATCCACAGAGCAACCCATGTGAGAATGGGGCAAGACGAGGCAATGTTGCGTTCTGTCGCACATAGGGTTCACTAGGAGTCAGCATTGACTTGCCTGCACCTCACAACCAGAAACCCGGGGACCAGGAAATACGACAGGGATTTCAAAAGGTTGTTTGAGAAATATTGAAAAATTTCCACGAATGTTTTGAAACCCTCTTTTCTATCTCTATTCCAAACACGAGTCTCATTTATATCAAGAACACACTAGGCACCTGCAGTGATGGACATTGACCTTCTTGCTAACACGTTCACTCCAACTGTAAACTAGTAACAATCTGACACCAAGTAACATTTGGGTCTTTCTTCTTGATGGCTCACACACTGTCTGCCTCAGATCCATTGAACTATTATTTAACAGGACTTATCTGGACCACTCTCTACCTTAGCTCTTTACAATTTGAAGGCAGATGAAAACTGCCATCCTCTTGGGGAAAGTGCCTTTCTTTGTAAACATTTATCCTAAGGAGATAGTTATTACTTTCTTATTAAATATTATTTGGGGGCCTGGCACCCTTTTGAAATAAGAATGAAAATCCTGGCTATCATCATGGTCATCAGTCCATGGACACATGGTTTCCTTCGAGTTGAAAACATGCTGACCTTTGCAACCCCGACTGGTTATCAGACTCTCCCTGTGGAGTTTGAAAGACATCAGTATCTGTGAAAACATGTCAGGGATTTTGAAGCTCTTTTGGAAAGTACAATCACTGGTATACTGTCAAAAAGACATTTGGGGGGAAATGGGTTGAATCTCTTTCGTGCAATGCTTGTGGAGAGGAAAATTTTAGTAAATATAGTACAGCCTCAAAGAAGTAAGGTATAGGTCTTCTAGAAGTTGAGGAATCCTGGTGAATTTTCTGTGTTGAAACGCAGGAAAAACACTGATTTTCTTGCAAAATGTTGTAACAAAGGAGAATCATAATACATAATGTTTTACATCAAAAGCTTTGTGTCTATCCTCTCTCTAGGAGACACACAAAAACTCCATGGTGAAGAGAAGCAACACATCACATCAGTATGCTTACTCATGAATGTGACCTGTACAAGGTGCCGAATATAGATTACAGGTACTCTCATGCCAATGATATGAACTTAATTGAGTAAGAGCTACCATAATCACAATTTTAATCTACATGAAATATGCTATGATTATTTTATTGGTTTAATAAAATATTATTCATTAAAAATAGAGGAATAAGAAAAAGCACGTCAAATTAACCAGGTTTAAATGATAAACCTGGTTTATTAGCATATTGATTTGATGAAGGGAAATGATAGCTTTATAATTACTGTTTTAGAATAAACATTCACTGACTTAATGAAATTTTATTGTACCTGATTAACTGTTGATTTCATCCACAAAAGCCGACATGTGCAGTACAGGGGAAAGAGCGTGTGGTCTTGCTGGTTGCTTATTTGGGCAGAATCAGAAGCACTTTTAAATCTGGCTATTTTTAAACTATTTCCCATTTAAAAGCATATAATAACTACAAGGCATATCTTTAGGTTTCCTGTGCCCGTAGTAAATGTAGAATAGTTTCATTGAGCCTTGGAGCTGAACTGCATGTTGTTAATTGCGAGTGGTTTCCGTTTAGAATCTACTTTACTGATAAACCAGTCACCTCAAGGATGCACTGATTAAAATCTTACTTCTCATCAAAACATCAGTGATTCTCACCCATCAGTCTCTCCATGAAAGAAAAGATTGGACCATTTGGTCCCATCAAGATTTTATCCTAGAACACCCTGTGACTCAGGTCTACTGTCTTGCGTAGCATGGCTGTGAATGAGAATCAACTGAAGAGCATATATTCATCAGCAATCGCTGAGTGCTGGCACTGTGTTAGCAAGCCTCTAGTCAAAGATGAATGAGGCATGCAACATATTCTCATAGGCCTTTCATCAAAGTCTCAACGAGATGACAGTCGTGTACTAGGACTAAGTTATTGCAGAGCCAGGGTGGCTGCAGACTTCAGTTTACATTCAGAGTCATAAGATGATCGGCCACAGCCTACTCATCGTGCCAGGTTACAATAATGCAATGGTTACTTAGCCACTGAATTAGCCATTGGTGGCCAGAACAGAAGATCACGAATACTTCAACACTCTGTGTGACTATCCTGTGGTAGCTTTCTTTGGTTTGCGCTCTTATGGGTAAGTATAATTAATTTCCATTAAGGAAAAGTATCTGGATTGTAGGAAAAGGAGTCTTGTCATAATGGTTTCTCAATTTGCATTGATTTAATAAACCCCACTGTAACCCTTGTCAAATAGTGTCAGGAGTTATATGCATAGATATTAAGGTAAACGGCATATATTTATAGGCTTGAAACGGAATTTTTTGCAAAAATCTCTCTTGCAGCTTGCTAAATTCTGTTAAGCAAATTACTGCTGAGTTGGGCCCTTGGAGTCAAAATCTGATTACATTGTAAACTCAAGTTATCCTTGGCCATTCCCCTTGAGCTAGAAAGACACAGGTTGTCGGCTCCATGTATAACATTATCACGAAAGGGAGCTGGAAAGAGACATCAATGTGAGAAATGATCACAGAACCCCTCCATGCTATAGTTGTCCAGCATGTCATGTTGGATTCATTTAGACAGAAACTGCATTCACAGAATGCCCACCAGACAAGCTCCCACAGGCTGCGTGGCCATCTGTACTATTAAAGAGTATCCATTATGGGTGCCTGGGGGCGAATCTTTTAGAATTCATTACAAAGTGTTCATGATGCATTATCTAACGTGGAATCATTGGCTTTAATTTTCCTAAAAATGAATAAAAAGTCAACCAGGAGGCTTATTAAATCTGCACGGAACAACTGCATAAACACACACACACGCACACACACACACATTTGATAAACCAAAAACAAACCCAGTCATTGATAAGCTACAAGGCAAAGGAGAGCTGCTCTATCAGGTTTCTGTGACTAAATATTTGCAGGAGCCCACCCTTTACCCCTGGAGTGACCAGTGGATGGAGACTACTACTTAGCCTAGTGTAACCCTCAGACTTTTTCATTGCTTGTAATCTATCTCTATTAATAATGTTTGACTCAACGATGGTCACGGAAACGGTATGGATAATATAATGTCCCACTGATGCCCTTTGCTCCTTTACTTATAATGCAAAAAGGAATATCTCAAAGTGCACAAGCATGTAACTCCTAAAAAGGAATAATGCGTTCTCGTTTTTCTTAGGTGTGGAATTGAGATGTAGGTGAAATTACATGGAAAGCTAGAAACGTGGTCTGTAAACCCTGTGCTGCGAGAGATCTCTCTCATTGAAGGAGAAGATAAACAACACCTTGGGGGTATTTACATCACTCGATTAAATTTAAAACACCTCTTCCATACGCCTTCAGATGAGCTCCTGCTGCAGTACGTTTTTATTTCATAATGGAGAGTTTTAAAAGGTTTGCGTTGTTATCATTGTCGTGAAGTGCTGTTCTGACTCAGTGACTCTATGGGATCCGGGACGAAGCACCGCCTGATCTTGCTCCATCCTCACGACTGTTGCTCTGCTTGAGCTCCTACTTGCAGCCTCTGGTGTGAATCGTGGGTTTTTACTGCCCCTCTACTTTATCAAGTCCTTTTCCAGGGGCTGGCCTCTCCTGACTTGCTCATAGTCCCTGAGAATAAGAAGTCTCACCCCCTCGCTTCTAAGGAACAGTTTTGTTGTACTTCTTCCAAGGCAGAGTTGCTTGTCCTTTTGCCCATCTGGGGAATTTTCATTATTCTTCACCAGCACCCTAATTGACATTTTTCACTTCTCTGGACTTCTGTATCCAATGTTCAACTTTCCCAAGTTTTTTTTATGTGTTATAACCTCTTTCTAGTTGTGGGGATGACGTGGTAGTATGGCCAATGCTTGGAATCAGGTAAATGCAGAAGCACAAAGACATGCTTTCAAGGACTTTCAGAATGATTGGTCTGTGTTTATTGTCCCTTGCATGCTGCTTCTCTCAGAAAGCACAATGATGAAAACATAATTTCTGTCTCAAATGAACGACAAATAAGTTTCCAAAATGTTATCAGAAGAAAATGGCGTAACTCTTATGCAAGTTACATTTGTAATTGCTACCCTTTATCAATCATAAAAGCTTTGATTTAGAACTGATCCCCAAGGTCACTTTGTCATTGCGTCTGTCTGCCACACCAAGAAGTTATCATATATACCCTTCAAGACTTCTCAGAGAATTCACATGCAATGTGCTTTGAGTTTAATTGAACTAAATATCTTTGACAAAAGAGTAAACAACCCATTTGAGTACAATTTTGGCAGGTCCTTCAACGTTTTGATTTTTCTAAATGTTGGATTTTATCTTACTTTATTTTTTTGAGGCGGACCTTTGTTGTGTCTCTGGTCACTTGATGGAAGCATTCTTCTTTCCCAACACTGAAGAATGGCCACTCCCACTGTTACCTGCAGTCTCCAGGTAAGCGTAGGCCAAGGTGCTCCTCATGCCCATTTCAGAGACTACAATAGGCTTCCTGTCTCCTCCTTCTGAAAAGATGGAAATCTGACAGGAGCTACACCTCCCTATTCAAGGACCTCCAATATTTGGAGCATGAAAACAAAAATTATAATGACAAACAAAACATAACAAAAAATCAGCAACTAAAACAAGGGGCCGGGTTTCATCTCCAGATGCTACCCAGAGCAGGCAGTTTCCCTCAGCTATGGCTGTTGACTTGTAGGGTTCCTGGAATGTAATGTATTGTTAAAATTTTGCTTTATTGCTTTGGCTACTTTAAAATCCACTCCAGTATGCTTCAGTAAACCTGTACTATTGACCTACATTTCCTGCAAACATGGAATTACCTCATCAAATTTCTCAGTTATTCTGTTCTTTGTGCCCAACTTTATTTCCAGGACTTTTATTTATCCATATACACAAAGCCAATTTTTTAATACTAAATTCCATCTATCACCTAATCCCTGCTTCCTACAACTGTGACTTAGAATGCTTGAATACTACTCCTCATCAAACTGTGATTGCCCTTTTGTGGATTGTGTGCTCATATTGAACTTGAAGTTTCAGAAAACACCACAAGATTTATTATCATTATGATTTTTATCAACAGATAATGACTCTGGGTTTTGTTACATTATCTGCAATGCCATTTTTGATTTCTTAATTTTCAAATTAATTTGATATTTTAATTTGATCCACATTACATTTGGTCTAATGAATTACCACCATGAACGTGGCACCTATGGGTTATGTTGTTAGATGCAAGGACAGCAGTTTGAAATGATCAGCTGCTCTTTGGGCGACAAACAAGTTTTTCTGCTCCTATAAAGAGATACAGTCTCGGAAATGGACATCAACTCTATGGAGGTGAGTGTGGTGGCTGTTGTCTTCTTGATTAGGTGCCATTGAGTCATCTGTGACTCATAGCGACCTTATGCATAAGGGAAGGAAATATTGCTCAGTCCTGCACCATCCGCACGTGCTCTTTTTGGACGAGTCCATACTTCACCACACAGAATGTCATTCACTAGGGACTGGTTTCTTCTGATCACGTGTCCCAAGTTTGTAACACACGTTCCACCAGCTTCCCTTTGAAGGATCGTTATGGTTGTACTTCAAGGTATATTGTTATTCTTCTGGAAGTCCATGGCACTTTTCCAAATTCTTTGCCAATTCAATAATTCAAATTAATCAATTACTCTCCAGGCTTCCATATTCATTGCCTACCTTTCCCATGCATCTGAGACACATGAAAGTACCAGGGATAGTATGGCATACCCTAGTACTTAAAGACATTCTTGCCTTTAACACTTTAAATAGATCTTGTGTAACCGATCTGCCCAGTGCAATCTACCCAGACCTTTGATTTCTTCACAGCAGTTTCTGTGGGGCTGATGGCTGTGGAGTTAGAATGCATGAAGGAGGAATGGCGTAGAAAGCACAGAATACTGCCCAGCCTTCTCGAGAGGGCCTGAAAAGCGGCAAACCGTCTCTCCATTACTGGTGAGATCCAATAGCCCCAAGATAAATCAACTCTGTAAGCTGCTGCAAGTTCTAAGAACAAGGAAGTAAGGGCGGTAACCATTGATTGGCGGATGCACCCTATATAAACTGTGTAAAGACAACAGTAACATAGCTCTGCCCATCAGAGCCTGGTCTCTGGAATCTCTATGCGCACGGTAGGTTGGTGGGTAGGTCGGTGACTCTGTCTCCCTCACTCGCCTGCAGGCCGACCTGTTCCCACAAGCTTCCATGCGCATTCATTTTGGATTCATGTAAAATGAAATCCTTAACAACTTTAACCTTCTCTGCGCCAGTCTTGATGTTGTTTATTGGCTCTTGTGAAGATTTTGGTTTTCTTTCCTTTCACTGGTCATCTACAGTGGAGGCTCTAGTCTTTGATGCTCACCAGTAAATGTTTCTAGTCCTCTGCAAAAGGAAGGCAGTATGATCTGCACATTGTAAGTTTTTGATTAACTTGCTCCCGTCTTTGTTCATACAGTCATACTTCTGTTCAGCATACAGGTTGAATAAGTGTGCTGAAAGGATACAAGGTGACACAGTGCACTGTTTTTACAGCCACACATTGTGTCCTTGTTCTCCTCGGATGGAAAAACTGCCTCTTGGTCTATGTCCTCCACATGAGCACAATGAAGTGTTCTGGGATTCTCGCTCTCGTCAATGGGATCCATGGCTTTTTATGAAGCACAGAGTGGAGTGTCTTTGCATAGTCAGTCAAACAAGAGTAAACACCTTGCTGATCATTCCTGTTTTCAGCTGACATTGACAAGATCAATCTGACATCAGCAAAGATATCTCTTGCAATGTGCTGCTAATTTCACTTTTGCATTCTCTTCAGAAAAATGTTGCTTCTATGAAATATTAATTATTGCTTGAGCTTGTAATAATTTCAAATAACCAAAACCCAATTGATTACTAAGTGTGTGATGCTTTCTGCTGGGTCATCTTTCTTTGGAATAGGCTCAGTGAGTATCAGTCTTCCAACTTCTTGGCCTAGACTGGTGAGTGCATCCGGGCTCCATCAGCCAGTTGAAGCATTCCAATTACTGTTCAATCAGTTCCTGCAGCCTTCTTTGTTTCTAATGCCTTCACTGTAGCAAGAACCTCTATTTTCAGTACCACATCTCTTGATCCTATGCTAGGTCTTGAAATGACTGAAGATTATTCTTGTTGGGCTAGGTTCTCCATAGGTCTACATCTAGATATTTATCTTTGGCAGATGGGATGGTAGTATGTAGAAATATAGCCAGGATACTGCTCAGGGGTATCACTATGCGTCAGACCAAACTCAATGGTACCTAACAACGATATCACGATATCTATCTATCTATCTATCTATCTATCTATCTATCTATCTATCTATCTATCATCTATCTACAGAGAGATTTGTATCAAGAAAATGGCCCAAACAATTGTAGAAAAGGCTACGTCAAGCCTGGTTCAAGTCTGTGAGTTAGATGGTAACCTGTAGGCTTTTGGCTTGTGGAGCTTTAAAAGCTGATAAGCCAAGAATTTGGAAGACCCGATTAAGAAGCAGGAAGATGAGCTATGAAGTGGGAAGAAGAAACAGGAAGAGCACCGGCTGGTGGAATCCAAGTTCAAAAAGTCAAGGTTGTGTCTGCAGAGTCCAATGAATCCAGGTTGACAGGTCAAATGGCAGGGCAGGTGGTAGACTGCAGATGAATTCCAGAGTTGGCAGGTTAAGCCCAAAGATACAGAGATCAGTAATCCAAACGGGGGAGGGAGAGTGGGGAAGGAGGGGGAAAATGAGGAGCTGATACCAAGGATTCAAGTGGAAAGCAAATGTTTTGAGAATGATGAGGTAAACAAATGTACAAAAGTGCTTGACAAATTGGATGTATGTATGGATTGTGATAAGAGTTGTACTAGCTACCAATACAATGATTTTTTAAAATTTTAAAAAGAGAAAGTCTAGACCAAAAAGAGTCAAGCTATCTTCCCCACAGCATCAATGCCACACTCCAGAAATTCCCTTCCAACTGCCTGAGAATTATGACCTGAGTAAAAGAATTATAGTCCATCGGAGTCTTTCCACGGATGCTTGGCTACTCACAGAACTTACCATTCTGGTGCTGATTGCATTATGTGAAGTCACACCCTGAAGGATCGCTGCCAGACTACTGAGAACCTGATCCAGCCAAATTTACACACACACACAAAAAAAACTACTGCACCAATCTTTTTTTAAAATGCTCTCAATCATTCAATATCTTGACCATGGAATTCTTCATTATGAAAATTGGATCCTTAAATTTTTCTTCAGTTCTTTCACCTAAAGATATGTTGAATGTGTTCTCTCTTTTTGGCTTCCTCACTCCAGATCTTTGCACATTTCAGTATGATATTCTACTTTGTCTTCTTGAGATGTCTTTTGAAAATTTCTGTTCACCTTTTTTACTCAATCATTACTCTTATTCAATTTAGCAACTCTACATTCACGTGCAAGTTTCAGATAATCTTCTCAAATTCCCTTTCAAATTTCTTTCTTTTCTAACTTTTTAATGACCCTTTGCTTACCTCATGTATGATTGTTCATGATGCCACCCCACAACTCATCTCTCCTTTGATCATAACTATTCAACGTGTCACATCTTTTATTGATATGTTCTTGAAATTTGGATGAGATATACTCAAATTTGTATTCATGGACCCATTATAACTTTCTAACTTTCAACCTCAACTTGCATATGAACAATTGAACCACATTTGGCTCCTGGCCTTGTTTTGGTTTATGATAGTAAACTTTGAAATTATATTTTCCTGAAAATCCATTTAATTTGATTCATATGTATTATTCCATCTGGTGATGTTCATGTATGTAATTGTTGAGGGGGAAAAAAGGAAGTTTTCAATAAAGAAGTTTTTAGTTTTGCAAAATTCTGTCATACAAGGGGATATGAAAACAACAACAACAACAATTCTGGAATTGTACTGGACCAGAGTTTTCTTGGTACGTATTTTTCCAGCTGGGTGAGAAGCAACTTGCTCTGAGTTAGTGCACCCAGTGGCATTGCTTGGGAAGGTTCTCTCTGGTCACATGGAGTTTTTTTGGGGGAGAGCAGTTTTGCTCAAACCTCAATTTTGGGGATGGCTTATTTAAGAGAACAGTGTGCAGCTGTGAAATTTTGTTTCCTGCTCAGGAAGAATGTTGTGGTGTTGTGGTGTTGAACATAGCTTACTGTTGTGGTGTTGAACATAGAAGAAACTGTTGTGGTGTTGAACATAGCTTACAAGGACAGTACTATGGGAAAAACTCAAGAGTACGAGTGGTTTTCTTATTTCAAAAAAGGTGAAATGCCTCTTGATGACAAACCTCCTTCTGGACATCCATCAACTTCTAAATGGGTTAAAATGTTGACTTCCAGTGCATTTGGAGTTCATTGTACCAGGTCAGACCATTATCAAACTTTGTATTTAGAAGTTCTGAAAAGACTGCATAACAGTGTGCAACAAAAACGGCCTGATTTGTGGCAGATGGGGGACTGGTTTTGTCTTCACAGCAAGACACCTGCTCATGCAGCCATCTCAGTGTACCTGCTTTTGGCATAAAACAACATGCCTCTTGCCCCACGCACCTTACTTACCTGACCTCTGTCTGTGCAGCTTCTTTTTGTTTCTGCAAATGCAGAGGGACGTGAAAGAACAGTGATTGGATGACAGAGAAGAGGTAAAGAAAAAAAAAAGAGAGGTACTGTCAGCCATCCAAACAGATGCGTTTGAAAACTGTTTCCAAAAATGGAATTGCAGATTTGACAAATGTATTAAGTGTAATGAAGAGCACTTTGGCAGTTATAAGGTTATTTGGTAAAAGACATTTAAATACATAGCTTTGAAAATATTCCATTTTTAGGGGGGTAGCCCCTTATATAATCTCCAACTTCATTTCTATCATATAGAGTAGTTTCCAACTACTGACCCTTCCTTTTTGTTTCCAACATTAGCTGGTCTTATTCGTAAGTTTATAGATGTTATCCTATCACAGGCAGCATTAGAGTTCAAAATATATCTGGAAATATCCTTTTTGACCACAAAAGCTGTACTGCTCATCTTGAATTTGTCATTGCCAGCTTTGTAGCCCTATGCTTTTCTGACTCAACATGGCCAATATCATTCCAATATCCTAGAGTTACTAATGTCTCGGTTACTATTGGTCTGTATGGGTTACATTCAATTTTTACAACTTTGTATTTTCCTTGATTCACCATTTGTACATCCCACCTTCTAGTTACACATAAGGGTTTGCAACTGTCTCTTCTCACGTTGAATCCTGCCCCATTAACAAGTGAAAATGTCGAAACCTTTGCATCATCTACATCTGTAAGGTTGGCTCTATTTGGAGAAAGCAAGTCTTCCTGATTTACCTTTGGAGTGTTTCCAAACAGAGGGGCTCATCTGCCGGCACATGTTACTGGCACTGTGTCTGACATTGTTCCCCTGCTATGAAGAAGTTTGTCTGTGGTCAATCCCTGAGAACGAGAGAGGCTTTTTCTTGTTTTCTAGTCTGTTCTTAGTCTAGAAGCTTTGCTAAAACCCATTCGTGATGGGTGACTCTGCTGCTATTTTATTTACAAATGACAGAGCCACTAGGGTCAAAGCAACACACAAACCAAGACATAGCAGGAGCTGACAAAAGAGTCAGCAACCACACCTATATATCGAATCGTGCTTCAGAAACAACACCTATTCTTGCTTTATGCAATGCATTCCATTAGTTTTCATCTATGTTCTATTTTATTAACAGTTTTATTGATATTCCAACTACATAGCATACCATTCAATAGCTCAATCTTATCAAGAAGAATTATACAATCTTTACCACAATCAATTTTAGAATATTTTTTCTTCCTTGTACTCATTGTTTCCATGTAAATTTTTTCTAATTTAGCAAAACTATACAAGACATTCTACAATTCTGCGATGTCTACATATATAATTCAGTGTCATTGATTATCTCTTCATGTTGTACAACCATTATTGATATCCCATTCCAAATTGTTCTACCACCATTAAAATAAGCTCAATGACCCCTAAGCAAAATCTTCCTTCACCCACCCATGATAACCACAGGTCAAGTTTGATTCTTATGTTCTATAGCCTCTCTTTTCTGTTTTATTCTTAAATCAGACATATTTATACATTAGTGAATTGTATCTATATTACTATCAATTTGTTGGTAATGATATTGTACTGTAAAATAAAGCATAAAAACCCAGGGAACTTACTGCCATCATGTCAGTCCTGATTCACAGTGACCCTATAAGTAAGGTGACCAGATTTTAACATTGGTAAAGCAGGGCAGCAGCATGAGACCATTGATAAAAGTCATATCCTGGTGAAATAGCCACATGGGAGCTGAAAACCATATACCCTAGCTTGTCATGCATTTTTTCCAAAAATCAGGACTTTTTTAAATCACCGCAGGACATGGAAAAAATTGTTAAAAATCTGGACTGTCCCATATAAGACAAAGCAGAACTATCTCTATGGATTTTTGAAGCTATATATCTTTCAAAATTAAAAAAAAAATTCACTGCCATCAAGTTCATGACAACTCATTACAATCCTCTATGACAGGGTAAAACTGTCCCTATGAGTTTCCTAGATGATACCTCTTCACAGGAGTAGGGAGCCCTGATCTTGGACTCCTTATTGTACTATAATTATGCAAAATGATACCTTGGGAAAGCTTAGTAAAAGACATAAGGGATTTCTTTGTATTAGTTTTAAACATCTGCATGTGAATCTGCCACTAATTCAAAATATAAAAGTAATCTTAAAATATAAATTAATCAGGATAACTCATTTTTATTTGTGATTCACTAATGATTCATCAAAAGGAATTTATAAAACCTTATAATTGGACATTAGTAAAATAGTAATTTAAAAATGTGATTGCTATGTCCAATATTTTAAAATGTTTTTTGTAAATTGTCTATAAAATTAAAACAGGTAATATCCAAAAATAGTATTGTAATAAGACCAAATATAAACATATGCAGAATAAAAGGTTATTTATGAGGAAAAACTTTAAAGAGAAATTGGAGAGAAGACAAAGGAAAAGGAAAAAAATCATCCAGAAAGGAAATTATTGTAATAAATAAAAATTACTTGTACTAATATAAATAAAATATTATATTAAAACTCAGTTATTGAAAAGCATATTCAGAAAGCTAATAACATTAAATTTTGTTGTGGTTTTGGTAGATATTATCTCAACCTGCTGTTAAGAGCATAAATAGGTACAAATGTTTTAGAAAACAATAGCACATTATGTTCTCCTATAAAAGTTAACTAGATAGCCTTGGTCCCCTGTCTTTGGATTCCATTTTAAGTGTATAAAGAACTTCTATAAACATTTATATGATAAACAATGTACTGCAGCTAAATATAGACTAAAGCTCTTGCTCCATCCAGTGAATTTCAACTGAGAACATCCCTAAGTCTGTCACAGCAAAACTGACCTTCATAGATTTTTAAAGCTTGATAGTTTTGGAAGTAGTTTTGCCAAGCCTTTCTTCTGAGTTGTCCAGTTACAGTGAATGCGTTAACCATTTGCACTGTCCCACCAAAACATTCAATCTCACTGCCATCCAGTTCTGATGTACGGTGACCATACCGAACTGCACCTATGGGTTTCTGAGGCTGTAACCCTTTACAGAAGTAGAAAGCCTCATCTTTCTCCCACGGAGTGGGCTGGTGGTATCAAAAGGCTAACCTTGTAGTTAGCAGCCTGACATGTAAATGCTATGTATCAGTGACCCTCTTGTACTACCCCAAATTATAATAGTAACATAAGAAAAATATAAATAAAGCTTATAGAACCCTATACTTGGGTTCTATTTAAATATATTTACAGATAGATTATTAACAGCTCTAATAATGCATTTTTACTGAGTATTGACTGTCTGAAGTACTTACTGAAATGCAATGACAAATTGCCAGAAGGACGTCCATCAAACTGCTAACATGAAGGAAAGTCAGAAAGTGTTGCTACACAACCACATAATGTCCAATACAAAAACATGACGCTATTGCTTCTCCCCACCTTCTCTGTTGATAGGAAGTGAACTTTCATTCTATTGTAAGGAATTAGGAGGCATTGACCTTCTGTGATGATGAACAGTTTACAAGAAGATAACAATATACTTCACTTCGATGCTAGATAGATTTTCTCTTATAGAGTCACTATTAAAATCAGGCATCAAATACCCTGAGCAAAATATTATAATGTGAATGAGTGGGGGAGTGTGGAGTGGAGATCAAAAGCCAATCTCTAAGCAATTGAACATTCCCTTAGAGAAGGGCTGTGGGGAGAAGATGGACCACTCAGCATGCTGTATAGCACTGGTGAAACATATAGTTTTCCTCTGGTTCTTTAATGATTCTTCCCCACACCCCAACTATCATGACCCAAATTCTACCTTAAAAATCTGGCTTGACCAGATCATGTACATGGGTACAGATAAGAGCTGGAAACACAGAGACTACAGGACAGATAAACTTCTTGAAACCAATATTGAAAGTAGCCATACCAGGAGGGTAAGGAGAATGTGGGGGGAGAAAGGGGGAACCAATCACAATGGCCTGCTATAACCCCCTCCCAGGGAGATGGACAACAGACAAGGGGGTAAAGGGATTCATCGGACAGTATGAGACATGAAAAAATGATAATAATTTATAAATTATCAAGGGTTCCTGAAGGAGAGAGGGGGAGGGAGGGGAAAAAATAAGGATCTGATACCAAGGGCTCAAGTAGAAAGAAAATGCTTTGAAAATGATGATGACAACCTATATACAAATGTTCTAGGGACAATAGATGGATGTAAGGATTGTGATAACACTTGTATGAACCCCCCAAAAATGATTTTAAAAATAAGAATGTATAGTAGCTGATTTAAAGTGATTTCAAGCAGTAATAAAAATATGGTAGCTACATATTTTTACATGTAGCTACATCCAACACGGAGCTTATGCTATCGTTTATTGTTAGGTGATACCGAGTTAGTTCAGACACACAGAAAGCCCGTGTACAGCAGAACGAAACACCGCTTGGTCCTGTGCGCTCTTTGAAAGTGGTCTTTGGTTTGAGCCCATGGTTGCAGCCACATGAACTATAAGTAATGGAACTATTCAGATTTGAAAACAACAGCTCAGGGGATTGTGGGTACAGGAAAACCATCTTCCTTTGGTCCCAGGACACACTGGCAACAAAGCTAACATATAGATTCTTATTTAATTGCATTGCAGTTTCATGTACTGAGAGATCAGTTATTTAAAACATCCCTGAATACTATAATTTTCAGAAAAATGTCTCTTCTGAGAACTCAGAACTATGGAACATATCCAAATCAGCCTTGAAAACCCACAGACTGAAGCCATTAATTATACCCTAACAATTTATTTCACATAGAAGTGGACAAAACTCAAAGTGGAGAAGTTTCAACCCGGGTCAGATGAAAATGCACTATGAAGATGTTACTTTTGCTTGTTTGGGTTAGTGTGATTAGTTGTTCACATTCCTTAAAACTATTGGGTCCTAATAGGCTCCTTTATATTCATAAGACTAGCATTTACACAGTTCAAAAAAATTATCCTAGGAACCACAAAGACCAAATATTCTGACTTAAAATATATATTTTAATTGCACTTTGTGCCATACAGCCCAATTCTGGAATGTCTTACGAACTCTTTGTTTTACTGGTTTTGAAAATGACAGTAGTGATAACCACAGTTGGGTGGTTGGGACATACATCACCTTATCCTTAATAAGCCTGACAGGCACCTGAGCAAAGAGCTTTACAAATTGAATTTCTCTGCAGTAATTCTTCAAGCATTTACTTGTGCATGCAATTTTTGTTTTATGTTGAAAAGACCGAATGTTTAAAAACATCATAGCAACTAATCGATACTACAATAATTTTGTTCACATTAAAACTAAGCCAATGTTTAGATACCAAGATTTGTTCAAAAACACAAAACAACCAAACAATCAAATGGTGCTTCTGACTTGATAAAAGGATGGACTTAAATCACAGGCTTATATCCATATAAAATGTTGTTGAAACTCATGACATATCATTTTTTTAAATTGGAGAATATTTGTTATATTGTTGAATTTTAGTCAGACTCATTATATCAGGTAGTATGTTAAACCTGTAGAAGAGGGAAAAGGTGACTATGTATTTTTTTAACACTTTATTAGGGGCTGATACAACTCTAATCACAATCCATTCATATACATACATCAATTGCCCTCCCTCATGAGCCCTTGATAATCCACAGATTGTTATTTTGTCGTATCTTGCCCTATCCGGAGTCTCCCTTCCCCCACTTCTCTGCTGTCCATCTCCCAGGGAGGAGGTCACATGTGGATCCTTTTAATCAGTTCCCCCTTTCCAACCCACTCACCCTCTACTTTCCCAGCCTCGCCCCTCACACCCCTGGTCCTGAAGTTATCGTCCACCCTGGATTCCCTGTGCCTCCAGCTCCCATATGCACCAGTGTACAATCTCTGCCCTATCCAGTCCTGCAAGGTAGAATTCGGATCATGGTAGTTGGGGGGAGGAAGCATCCAGGATCTGGGGGAAAGCTGTGTTCTTCATCAGTACTACATCGCACCCTGACACCTTGCAAAAAAAAGAATATAAATGTGTGTGTGTGTGTGTGTGTGTGTGTGTACACCATAGTGAATGAAGGGGGAAGTGCAAAGTGGAGACCCAGGGCCCAAGTGTCGGCCACTGGAGATCCCCTCATAGAGGGGTTTAGGAGAGGAGATGGGTCAGTGACTATGTATTTTTATAAATGCTTAACTAGAAATGTCCATGCGATTGTCTAATGAGTGTTCACTGTTTATTATATATAGATTTTGAATATTTTCAGTTCCGTATTATTTAGACTCCTTTCTTTTGAGTAAATTCACTAAGCAGTACTATTTTCATTTGTTAAAATTTCCAGTGATTCGATATGAATTCTAATTCCTTCTTTTTCATTCATGTATTTGAAAGAGTTACATATAATGCTGTGGAGATGTTTGCACTTAATGCTAGCTAGTTATTTTAAATTTCAATGCTTTCCGTTGACATCTTCTTTAATGGCTGATATGAAAGACTACCGTCAGCAAGAAGTGCTTAAGAAACCAATGGCAGGCATAAACGGGTTTTAAATGTCAATGAACCCAATCCTAGGAAGTCTAACTCTGTATCTTACTGGTATTGAAGTGACAGGGTAGTCTTTACTTATGTCATCTCATCTTTAATAAGACTCACAGGCAACTGAGCTGAGATTTTTCCTAATTACACGTCTTTTCAGTAATTCTCCACACCCTTGAATGTAAAATCTCTAGCATTTACCCAACTAGCAAATTCTTATTTGAATCCCAAACAAGCATCTTTCTTGAGTTAAAAAATGTTTACAAATAGCACCTCTTACCAAATTTTGTTTTTGTATAACTATGTTGTGTATACTTATGCTCGCCCCACAATGGAAATCCATTATACAGATTGGTTATTAGATTAATTTGGTTTGGTTAGAATCACTTAAATTACTGCACTTCTGTGGCTCGAGCAATAAGTCATTTCTACAGGGTGGGAATTTGTCAGAAATTGTACCATTTTACCTTAAGATGATGAAATAAAAACTTCCTCCGTTCATATTCTCTTTTTTTATTACTGTCACATCTAATAGTTTAAATCAGTTAACTTGGTTGGAGCATTGTGCTAAGTAGGCTAAGGACAGAAGCTCAATCTCTTTACAAGCTGATTAATTTTACACACACACACACACACACACAAATGATTTAATGCCTACAGATTGTCGCCTCCCTCACAAATTCAGATTATAGTTATAATGAAATCAAGTACATAATTTAGCATAAACCCTTGATCTGAAATGGAAAACTAACTCAAATTATATAGACTTTTAAAATGATATTTAATGTAATATTTTAAAATATTATTTTCATTACAATGTTCTCTGGGTCAGTTAATTAAATAGTATGCTGAAGACTCAAACTTCAATAAATTGTACTTCACCAAAAATTAAGTTCAAATACAGATGAAACAGAAAAAGAAAAATGTTATCCTTTTAATACTGAGCTCTTGTTAAATGGGGTATATTAACACTCCATTTAATATCTCCTGAACTTAATAAGGTAGCAGTCTTAAACACACAAAGATGATTTGATATCATACACATCTAATTTCTGTTCTTGGCTTTTGTGGTTGTTTATCTTAATACCTACCTCTCAGGTTAAGTTTTTATTAGGTGATTTTAAGATTATTAAACCAAAAATTTTAGATAAAGAACTACTGTGGAGCACTTTCATTGCAGTTACACTCAACTCGTCACTGCCTTTTAGAGTAGGATGGATTCCATCAACAGATCGCCCTCCAAAAATATGTTGTACTCTCCCCTCATTCACAATGACACAATGTTTTGTTGTGATGATACCTGATACCTGATCCCTTTGACACCTTGTGATCCCACAGGCTGGTGTACTCCTTCAATGTGGGCTTTGTTACTTCTGAGCTAGATGGCTGCTTGTTTACCTTCAAACTTTTAAGACCCCAGATGCTATATTTTTTGATAGCCGGGCACCATCAGCTTTCTTTACCACATTTTCTTATTCACCCAAATCCCATTTGTAGGCCACTGGACATCCCCTTACAGAAGGGTCGTAGGGAGGCGACGAGCCAGTCATGGTGTGATGTAGCAATGATGAAACATACAACTTTCCTCTACTTCCTAACTGCTTCCTCCTCCCCCACTATCATGATCCCAATTCAACCTTACAAATATGGCTAGACCAGAGGATGTACACTGGTATAGATAGGAACTGGAAACGTAGGGAATCCAGGGAGGATGCTCCCTTCAGGACCAGTGGGGTGAGTAGCGATACTGCAAGGGTGGAAGAATGGTGGGTTGGAAAAGGGGAACCAATTACAAGCATGTACATGTGTCCTCCTCCTTGGAGGACAGATAACAGAAAAGTGGGTGAAGGGAGATGTCAGACAGGACAAGATATGACAAAATAATAATTTATACTTTATCAAGGGTTCATGAGGGAGAGGGGAGGGGAAAAATGAGCTGATGCCAGGGGCTTAGGTGGAGAGCAACTGTTTTGAGAATGATAAGGGCAATGAATGTACAAATGCACTTTACACAATTGATGTATGGATGGATTGTGATAAGAGTTGTATGAGCCCCTAATAAAATGATTAAAATTAAAAAAAACATGTATTGATCTAAACTAAGACCATTGTTGTCCACTGTTGCTCCTTAGTTTCAGTGTACAGGGCTGAGAGACTGCCCAGGGTCCTTCTACCTTTGAAGCTTTCTTCTCCATGTTTGGATTGTCTGCACTTGGCTTCATGAATGCTACAAGTCCTAGAGATTGGGACTCGAGTTGGAGAGTCAGTACTGTGGCTGTGGCTCTTGTTAGGTGCCCATGAGCCAGTTCCAACTCACAGGGGCCTGAGAACAGGTCTGAAGTATGGGAGAGGGAGTCTTGCTACCCTGACTTCTAAGGAACATATTGGTTATGGTTCTTCCAAGACAGATTTCTTTGTCCTTCTGGCTGTCCACAGTACATTAAATATTATTTGCCAACAATGTAATCCAAACACATCAACTCAGAATGTTCTAATTAAGTAATTGCTTCTACTAAGGATAATGTGGGTACCTTTTATAATGTAAGCATGATCAGAATCCAGGTTAACAGTGAGAAAACAAGCACCGTTTTGAAACCAAAATCAAACTCCCTGCTGCTGAGTTGATTCTGGTTCATATTGACCCTGTCCTGCTGGGCGGAACCGCCCAATGCATTCCTGAGTCCATAGTCTTTTTATTTTTATTTTTTTGAAACCATAGTCTTTACATGAGTAGAAAGCCTCATCTTTCTTCCATGGAGTGCCTGGTGGTTTCAAACTACTGACTTCACTGTTAGCAGTCTTATGGGTCACCAGGGCTCCTTACATTAAAAGAGACCTTTTAAAATCCAATTTTTGGTAGTAAATTCAAAGATAATTGGCAAAAAAGTTTAACATGAATCCTGAGATGTGAGAATGTGTGTGGAAGTATCTGTATGCACTTCGGAATCACTGCTACCTGCTTTAAACATTAAGTACTACTGAGAAATAAGCCCTCATGCCCTTATGAAGGAGCCCTGGTGGGCACTGTCAGGTAAAGGGTGGACTGCTATCGGAAGGTTAGTGATTCAAACCCACCAGCTCACTCAGCTGGAGAAAGAGGAGGCTATCAACATTTCCAGTAAATATTTACAAAGCCATGGAAACTCTGAACAGGGTTTGTAGGAATTTGAATGGGCTCCCTGGCAACAGATGGACTCTAAACAGAATTAGTGGATGTGAAGTCCTTACCTTAAGAACAGCTGCTTTAATTCAAAGCTATAATTCTGACATCTGAGATAGGAACGTTTTAACCCTTATTAATTTTTATATTTGTTGAGTTTTGGCAAGTGCTTACATAATAACCCCTTTGGATACATAATGAAAAAAATGAAGAAGCTTGATGATAATAATGGAACCCAAAGACCATCTGTAAGCAGTTGGACATCCCCTTACAGAAGGGTCACAGGGAGGAGATGAACTAGTCAGGGTGCAGTATAACACCGATGAAACATACAACTTTCCTCTAGTCCTTTAATGCTTGCCCCTCCCCCCATCATGACCCTAATTCTACCTAACAAATATGACTAGACCAGAGCATGTACAGATAAGAGCTGGAGACACAGGAATCCAAGACAGATAAACCCTGCAGGTCCAATATTGAGAGTAGCCATACCAGCAGGGGAAGGGGAAGATGGGGGGAGGGCGAAAGCAGAGGACTGATCACAATGATCTACATATAACCCCTTCCTAGGGGGACGGACAACAGAAAAGTGGGTGAAGGGAAAGATCAGTCAATGTGTTAGTCTGGGCAGAGAGGAGAAACAAATCCATAGAAACTCATATGTATATAAAAAGAGTTTTACATAAAGGGTAAGTGTTTTTTTAAGAAAACATCACAACCCAGTGCTATCCAAGCCCATAAGTCCAACATTAACCCATATGTCTGACACTGGTCTACAAAGTCCTCCTCCATCTCACAAAACACACGCAATGACGCCGACTCCAGGAGCAAGCCGAATCAGTGAGCATGTAAGCATCTTAACGCTGGCAGGGGTCTCTGCATAGCTACTCCAGCGCCCAAGGCTGCATCGGAGTAGGTCCATGTTGCTTCTCCTCAGGAATGTCTTGCAGGAAGTCAGCCTTGCCAGCTGAAGCAAGGAACTGGTTAAGACAGCGCATCCTAGTCTAACCATCAGAGAGCAAGGAACTCAAGAACTTGAAAGGCAAGGCTCACTGAGCCATTTATCCCTTTGCCCTTTAATTAACCCCACATGTTTTTATCAGCCAGGTTGGCAGCATAAACCTTAGCTATCTCAGTCAGCATACGACATGAAAAAATAATAATAATTTATAAATTATCAAGTGTTTGTGAGAGAGGGAAGGTGGGAGAGGGAGGAAAAATTATGATGAGCTGATACCAAGGGCTCAAGTAGAAAGAAATTGTTTTGAGAACGATGATGGCAACAAATGTACAAATGTGCTTGACACAACGGATGGACACATGGCTTGTGATAAGAGTTGTATGAGCCTCCAATAAAATGATTTAATTAAAAAAAATAATGATGGAGAAAAAAATAATAATAATGGGTAAGTATTGGCCTGCCAGTCACCAGGTCATTAACTCAAACCCACAGCATGTCTACAGGAAAAATGTGAGGTGATTGGCTCCCATAATGATTGATGGCTTTGGGAACGCTACATAGTGTTAATATGAGTCACAATAAAATTTTGGCATTGGGCTTTTTTTTTGTACAGTGAATACAGATAAAATTCATTAGCTATTAAAGTAAATTAAAGTTAATAGTCATTAGCCATTGAAACAATTAACTATTAAAGCTATGAACATCATAAAGGAAGAGCATAACCTACAATATATGAAAGAATTGAAAAATAATTCAAGCCTCTAGTTCAATACTGAATGAGTCCGTGGGAAAATCATTGAACATTGGAAGCAGCTCAAAAGAAGATAGGAAAAATATACTGAGT
Organism: Tenrec ecaudatus; assembly: GCF_050624435.1. Taxonomy (NCBI): domain Eukaryota; kingdom Metazoa; phylum Chordata; class Mammalia; order Afrosoricida; family Tenrecidae; genus Tenrec; species Tenrec ecaudatus. Next base: position 18,445,804 of record NC_134543.1, read on the forward strand.
CACTCTCAAATGGCAACCAGAAGACATTCAACCAGTACAAGAGGTAGCATATGACCAAGACCAATAGTACTGAAGGAAGAAGTCCAAGATTTACTGAAGGTTTTAGTAAATCCATGAAGAACATGGTTTTAGACGTTGAGAGAATACCAATAAAGTGTTTTAACAAGCTAATGAAACACTATGCATAAAGTTTTTATCAGCTAATTATTCTGAAGTGGGCCTCCCAAACCTTTTTTGTTATATGTTCTTTGTTTGGAAGCTCTGTTGAAAACTGTTCACTTTGAGTCACCCTGCTAACACATGAAATAATAGCAGCACAGCAACACACAAGCCACCTTAGTAGGACAGACTGACAGAAAAGAATTTGCTGATGAAGACAAAAGATTGTAATATGTAATACATAGCCAATAATCAGTGTAAAGAAAATCAAAATTCTCACAATTACACCAGTTGGTAATGTGGAAAATGGAGAAAAGACTGATGTTGCCAAGGATCTCTTTTTGCTTGGATTCACCATCACTCACTATTCCTGGAGACAGCAAACAAGACATCAAAAGCTATATCACATTGGGTAAGCCTGCTCACAAGACCTCTTCAGAGTATTGTAAAGCAAGTGTGTTACTTTGAGGACAATGCGCCTGACCCAACCCACGGTATTGCTTTTCCTTTCCTTTTCTAAACCATGGTGTTTTCAATCGCCTCATATACATGTGGCATTTGGTGTGGAAGAAGGGAGACTGACGAAGAACTGCATTTAAATCGTGGTGCTTTTGATGAATAATGAAAGTACCATGGACTGCCAAAGGGACGCACACACAAAAATCTGTCTTAGAAGTTTAGCAAGACTGCACCTTAGAGGCAAGGATGGTGTGACTGCATCTTAGTTACTTTATCAAGTTGTCGGCAGAGATCCAGTCTCTGGAGAAGGACATCATGCTTGGTTAAGTGGCTGGAAAGAGAACAAGAGAAAGGCCCTCAGTGAGAAGATTTTGACAAAATGGGTGCGACAATGGGCTCAACCACAGCAGCGATTTGAAGAGGGTGCAGGACGGACAGTATTTCGTTCTGTTGTACGTAGCTTTGCTGTGGGTGAGAGAAGCCTTGAGCACACCCTCCCCGTCAATAAGGGACTGGAGCCACTCACTTGTCCAAGCCGAGAAATTTGGAAGTTAGCTATTCGGCCAAACTGACTGGACGAGGCAGATTAATACCCATTCCAAATAAAGGAGACCCGCCATACTACCGCCTGCAATTATGCTCTTGCTGCAGATGGTTACAAATCAGTGTCAGTATTACAAGTGCAGGGAACTCTGTGAGAAAGCTGAGTGAGACTGAGAAGAGGATGCGGCACGAGGGCTGACATTGGTGACATTGGACAGATCTTGTCTGAAAGCAGACAATCCCAGATACATGCTTACTTGTGTCTTATTGGCAGTGCTAAAGCATTCAAATGTGTGGATGATTACCCACGAAGGACAAAAGAATAGGAATTCTGGAACACTTCGGCGTGGTTATGTGGAATCTCTACGTGGATCAAGAAGCAGTCGTGTCAACAGAACAAGGGAATACCGCAGAGAGTAAAATCGGGAAAGGTGGGCAACAGGGGCTGTACCCTTTCATCATATGTATCCAATCTGTATGCAGAGCGAATCATCTGAGAAGCTAGATTATATTAAGAAGAATGTGGTATCAGGTTTGGAGAAAGACGTATTTCCAAGACCCAGGTACACCATCTTGCTTTCTGAACATGAGGAGGACTTGAAACAATTGATGACGTAGATCCAGGAATAACCCTTCGGACATTCAACGCTTTGTATCATAACAAACTGTGGATTAACATTGCGAAGAAGGAAAGTTCCAGAGCACTTTATTGTGCTCATGGAGAAACTGTACATAAACCCAAAAAATAGTTGTTCTTAAAAAGTTACTGCAGAAAGGGAAAATGCATGTTTTAAATCAGGGAAGGTGTGCGATCGGGTTGTATCCTTTCACTAAGGTCCCTCTGAGGAGAACGACGCCTCAGAAATGAAAGGAAGCTTTAAGCAACCTGAGAGATGCCGGTGATGCTACCTTGCTACTTACTTTGGGCAAATATACTTTGTAGCAGAGTAAGGACGTCACTTTGGGAACTAAAGTGTAACTGACCCATACTATGGTATTTTCAATTGCCTCATATGCCTGTGAAAGTTGAACAAAGAATTAGAAAGACTTGAGGAAAATGCATATAGTTGAATTTTATTGGAAAAAAAATATTGAAAGTTCCATGGAGTGCCAGAAGATTAAGCAATACTCTCTTGGAAGATGGAGAGTCAGAATGCTCCTCAGAGACAAGAACGGTGAGTCTCTGTCTTGTACTTTGGATGTGTGATCAGTCGAGGCCACTCCCTGGGAAAGGACATCATGCTGGGTGAGGCTGAGGTTCAGTGGTGAAGATAGAATTCCTCCGTGAGATGCGTTGATCAGAGATTGCCACAATGGGCTACACGATGACAGTTGTGAGGATGACGCAGGAGCTGTTGTCCTGCTGTGCATAGGGTTGCATGAGTCAGAGCAGACTCAAATCTATCAAAAACAAAAGCTGTTACATGATTATAATGCAATCCTATTGAAATATTTTCTTAGTTAATTTAACCAAGGAATCCAAAACAGCAAGACTTAAGTAACGATTTCATCATGCATTACTAAATACAATGGACTTAGTTCTCATTCTTCCTATTTAAAATCAAGATAGTAATGTCAGTTTCCATTATTGACAAAAGTTAAGCTAATTAAGATTTGTCTAAAGATAGTGTCTAAAGTTTTCATCTAAAACTACAATTAGTCTAGAAGAAAATAAAATATGTTCTAATGTATAGCATGTGAATAATAATATCCAAACTATAAGAGGAATATCCTGTTGGATACAATAACCACCCCCCCCAATTTAAGCATCTGTAAGAATTTCATTTAGAGGCTAATATGACATTATCTGGATAAATCACACACACACACACACACACACACACACACACACACACACACACACACACACCCCGTTCCTCATGTTGTCAAGAAAGCATGTGAAATTTCTCCTGGATAAATTGCCTATTCAGTTACATAGAAGTAAAGGCTATTGCACACCAAAAAAAGCAAAGGGATAATTATCTTTTTCCAACATTCTCCACACTTTTTGGTCACTGTCTTCTTCTTGTAATATAACCAACACATAACATACACACTATACTCACTGCCATGGAGTCAATGCTGACTTAGCGTGACCTTACAGGATAGCGCAGAACTGACTCTGTGGGTTTCCAAGACTGTAACTCTTTATTGGGGTAGAAAGCTTCTACCAACACACTGCCTTTGAGTTGATTCTAACTCATAGCAACCCTATAAAGGATTTCTGAGACGGCAATTCTTTACAGAAACAGTAAATCTTAACTTTCTCCTAGGTAGCAGCTGGTGGGTTTGAACTGTTGACTGTAAGATCGGCAGACCAACACCTAACCCACAGTGCCACCAGAGAATCCTTAAGTTACTAATCTACAGCTATTTTTAAATGTCCTATATATAGTATTGTCTTATTCTGATATAACTAGATATAAAGAATTGTTGAAGTAATATAATCAAATATGTAAAGATAGAAACTTTTGATTCCTGAAATTCTAATATTAGCTAGTCCCTGTTATAGGGTTGATAGGACCCACTATAAGGACTTCTGAGTCACATCAAACAATGGTAAATAGTTAGCACCTGTATGCTCACTGAAAGGTCAGTGATTGAAACCACCAGGTACTCCATAGGAGACAAATGGCAGTCCTCATCAAGATTTATAGCCTTGGACGCCCTAGCAGGGAGTCCACCCTGTCCTTTTGGGTCTCCTGTGGGTTGGAATTTATTCCATGGTCATGGATGGGTTGTGGTTCACATTATAAGTGTCTAATGCTTAAAGACATTTTCTTTCTCTACCTCGAAATCTGCATGCAAATACCGAGAGAGACTATCATGAGTGGCAAGTGTCTTCTTTTTTAGCTTTGCTGATCTTCTCACCCATCAAAGCAGATAGCCAATGTATTATTTGTAAACAAGGCACTGTGTGGCATTCTTGTAAGCCTGCATTTCTCTTCTAAAACACATCGTCTCTTAAAGGTGGCCGAAAGCTGCAGGGGAAGGTTCAAAGAAGAATATTTCTCTCAACTCTAGTCAAAGAATGTTATTTCCACAATTCTCATTTAAAAAGGCATTGGCTTACCCACTGTTAAGTGTCCTTCCACCAAAATAAATGAAACAGAACAAAAGCCTCAGCAGTTACAAAAGTAGAGATGAGTGTCTATCTGTCCTAGTTATTAATTTTTTAAGGAGGAAGAATTGTCAGCCTACAATGAATAAGCCTAAGAATGCATTGGGTTGATATTTGGAAAACTACATGTGGAATTGTTTTATTGCAGTTTTGTACTGTTTTTCAATATGACCATATTTACTTTTCCGAAGGGCCAGCTGTATTGTCCTGGCTGGTGAGTCACCCCTGGATGTGGTACAACAATCCCAATAAATCAATCTGCAGGGCGGTATGTTTTTTCCCAAGGAAAAGCAACTGAATACATTTGGGATGTGCACAGACCCTCCTACACCCTGACCTTCCCAGACCCGAGAGAACATTTTTAATTTGCGCCCTACCCAAAGAATACATCACCACTAACGCTCATGTCAGAGGATATTTTTACCCGCCAGCTGATTGCATGGTTCAGAGAAACTGGACTGGAAAAGACAATGGCATATTCAACAGAACAAACAAGGTGACCACAAATGCACCATTAACCACTAGCTTTCGGTATTGACAGTCCTATAAAAGGCAGTTCCTGTCTCACATTGTCACAAGTAATTTAATTTGCTAGCTCATGTTGGAGGATTATTTCAGGTGAAATAAAAGCAATTCTTTGCAATAACATTTTGGTTTTGCAGTGAATTCACATAATTTAGCATGTGTCACAAACTCAATTTGCTAAGGTAGTGCACATATAAAAATTAATGCTATACATATACTTTACAGCCACTGCTGAATAAGTGTCGTTGACAAGTGTATGCCATACGTGCGGTGCAACCTCCACACTGACAGCTTGTGGAATAATGAAGGTAATAGAACAGTGAGTAATACCGTCACCGTCACTCAGGCATTATATAAAATAAAGTTTTAAAGTTGTTAACTTTGCCTCCAAACGCATTACTTAGATTTTCACAGAACTGGTAAAACTTCCATGTTTAAAAACGGTCTATTTGTTGGAAAGGAGTAAGACACATTCCAGTTAGAGTAAAAAACAGAGGTTATTGTAAGGCTACAAGCAGATGTGACCTAAAAGAATACCAATGACCAGGAAGGGCAGGTCCAGCGTGAGATCAGACCATAACATTTTCACTTTGGAATATCGCCATTAATTTGACTCAGCGTCTGTGTGCTCATCACAGTCGATTTCCAGGTTTCCAGTTCAGTTTGTTCTTCCAGTTTACGTGATACACAGAGGAAATCCGATGCACTCAGCCCCTCTGTTTACAGCCATACACCTCATAACCTGCTACCAAGTGTCTGCTGCCTTTAGTTCATCACGTCAATGGACTCAGACAGAGCAGAGAGCCTTAGATGAGGTTTTAAGGAGGAGGTATAGTTGAAGATCACTGGAGCAGAGCTTAATGCCTTTAACATACTTAGTTTTCTGATCCAGACCTCTAACTGGTTGTATCCAACCAAGGGTGGATCATCCCAAAAGATGAGTTCTAGCTTCTTTGGGAAGTAGCACGCCAATGCTAGGCAACCTCTTCCTAATGAGTCCAATTAATCTGTCCCCGATCCTTAACACACATTCTTCTTATTGCCACATTGGAACCCACTTACCATATATACTCGTGTATAGGCCTAGTTTTCTAAGGACATTTTAATGCCATTTTATGGTCAAATTAGGTGTCTCTGCTGGTATTCAGGTTGGCTTATACTCAAGTATCTATGGTACTTTAGCCCAATAACAATGGTCTTTGTAGAAATTGTCACTTTCTCCCCAAATGTCCATCGAAGCAATTCGTTTTGCCTCTGCCATTAATCACCAAATCCCTGCAATACATGTTTATTAAAATAAAATAGAAATGCTTATAAACATAAAGCTGAAGTAGATATTTATATCTGATAAAACTGATTTTTCACACAGAAATTTTGGATCCCATGGGACAATTGTCATTGTCTAAAGACATTTTTGTTTATCATAACTGATTGAGTGCGATCGCTCTTTGGTTGGTAGAAGGCATTAATGCTATTTAACTTCCTAAAATGCATGAGAGTCTTAACTACAAATAACTCTTTAATTCAAAATGCTAATGGTGCCAACGTGAGAAACCCTGGTCTAAAGGAACTTGCAAACCCTCATCCCAGGATGCATATGTGCAGCCTAGTTTGAAAGGCCATCTCCAAATCTGTCAGGTGTCTGCTTTCCCAGACTTGATCACTTGCTATCATGTGTTGCATTCCTTGGCGAGGTTCTGATACATGTATGTCCACAGACTGTTTGGGAATATAATGTCCTTTTCTCTCCACTCTCTCAAACGATAATGCATAGAGTAAAGATCCCAATTCGAAATCTTACCAAACATCCTCTCTTGCATGTACAGAAGCTTTGGAATTCGGATGCAAATAAGGCCCCTCCTGCCCATTTGTTGTGAGGTGCTGGCAACACTCTTCTGGCTCATAGTGACCCCATACACAAAAGAAAGAATGAACCATTGCCTGTCCTGCACCATCTTCACAATCGTTAGGCCTGAGAGCATTGTTGCGGCCCCTGTGTTAATCCATTTAATTTAGAGTCTTTCTCTTTTACACTGTCCTGCCACTTTACTAAGTGTGATGTCCTTTCCAGGGACTGGTCGCTCCTGTTTGTATGTCTAAGTATGTGACACAAAGTCTCACCATCCTTGCTTTCAAAGAGCATTCTGGCTGTACTTCTTTCAAAACACATTTGCTTGTTATTCTGGCCGTGAGCAATAATTTCAATATTCTCTACTAACACCACAATTCAAATGCATTGCTTCTCTATCAGTCCTTATTCAGTGTCCAACTTTCAAATCCATATGAGGTGATTGAAAATACCATGGCCTAGGTCAGGTACACTAAGGTCCTCAAAGGGACATCCTTCCTCTTCAACATTTTAAAGAGAGTATGCAGAAGATTTGCCTAAAACAACAACATATCTATTGATTTCTTGACACCCACTCCCATGAGAATTGGTTGTGTTACCAAGGAAGATAAGACTCTTGGCAACTACAATCTTCTCTCTGGTTAGCATGACGTTACCTCTTGGTCAGCTGTGAGAATTTTGGTGGCCTTTCCACTGAGTTGCAATCCATCCTGCAGACTACAAGCTTTCAGTTTTTTCATAATCCAGACCTACGTTAGTGGAATTAGTCAGGCCTAGCCAACTTGGTCTTCATAGATTTAATTCAAATTATGGAGATTACTCAGGCCTACTCAGCCTGGTCTTCACAGATTTCATTCAAAGTATGGGATTGCTAACTTGGGGGAGAACTTAACATTTCGCTGGGGTTTTGCTCTATGCCAGATTATGTGCTTCCCTGGAGTCGAGGGTAAGATTGAAGAGAGTTCTTTATCCACTTACATTTCATAGATCATGGTGTGTGCCATATAAAATCTGTTTTTTCCTTTGAGTGTATTTTCCCCCAATGCCGATGCGATGGTAGCACACAATGCCAGGCCTATCCTTGGTGCACACTAAATATTTTCCGAGCATGCAAATTTTTCTCAACACTGTACTCTTCCCCAGTACAAAGGAGGAATATATTAGCACTCCCACCTCCCATCAACAACAACAGAGTGGCTATTTTAAAATAGATGTGAAGTGGGCCGTAATCAAATATGTGCTAGGTGGGAGGACAGAGAAGAGAGTGATGTGGTACTTTAACAGACACCTCAAGTGCATCTGCTTCCCCTGACCAACCAGGAAAGTGACTGCTTTAATTGTTCTGACCACCATTTCTGTCTCAGTGAAGCTATTCTTGGTTTACAAAACATGTAAAACGCTGCCTCTGTCTGAATATCCACAGCAGAAACAACACCAGAATTACAATCGCCAAACAATAGCAAACATGGTTTGAGCACTTGTGAGATATCAAGCACTATTAAAATTCTCATGTATCTATTTTCTCTTTAAATCCTACAATATGGTTGCCATTATTAGCTCCATAATACATATGAAACAAATGAGGTGCAAAATGCCAATTCAGTTGGATTCTGCCACCTGTTTCCAGATCTTCGTTTTTCCCACCATTCCTGCCCATCCAACGCTCTTCATTTCTATTTTGACTCTTTCTTATGAATCCAATTTTCTTTCTGTCTCAGAAGTCTGCTCCTTACGTCATAGGATTGTCTCATACAGTTTGGAAGTTCATTGTCCACTTCCTTTGGGCCACTTCTGTCTAGATGCATTGCAGTTTGTATTTGCTAGTGGTTATCGGGTAGCGCAGTCTTTCAGGGAGGAAATGTCACATGCCTAGTTTATCTTAATCAGACTACAATTGTCCTGATCACTGCTTGATACTCAACATCCATTTGTTTCTATTTAGAATTTACATAAAATCAAGTGGAATCCAAAAGAGGCAAAATGTCCACCCTTGTCCATATGAGATGATTATGTCATAATGCTGTATATTCTAATGCTAGGCACCTCCAGACTCACCAGACAGTTTCTATTATCAGAAGCCATGAGCCCAGTAGCCCAGAAGACATGGAGGTAGGAGGGCTGACCCACCGGTTGGCATCTAAGAACGCAGGTTTTCTGGGATTTATAAAAAGGGAGTTATTCTTCTAGGTAATATTATTTCTGATGACTGACTCTTCACCATTAACAACTGTTTAATCTACTTGTTTGCTTTTCATATCATTTTTATAACCACCAACAGAAAGGAAAATTATCGGAGATTTTTTTTCAGGGAAATAAAAAGTCAAACTCCATTATCCATTTCTTTCCAAGCACATTTCCTCTCCTTAACCTTTGCTTGTATGCATTCACATTTTCCTTAGACATTTTTGCTTTCAGCAAGCAAGAGTGTGACATACACTTTTCACAGGTATTTAATGAGGCTTCATCAAATCCCAATGATATGTTCTTCACATCATCTGGTTTATCAGTTCTTTGCGCTGTATACAAATGGGCTAGTTTAGTGAAAAATACAATGCTAGGATCCACTTTTCTTAATAAAAAAACCATGCCTGATTCTAAAATATGTAATATACCCTCTTGCTGCTTCAGAGTCTATTTCTTAGTATGTGTACAGGTTCCACATGACCTCAATAGTGTTCTCAAATTCTAGTTTTCACATGTGTTCTGATTCACACAGTTAAGTGCCTAACACAGGTAGACTTCTGTGTTAGGCTGTGTGGTCCAGATAAACAAAACCAATGACATCCATATATGTATCAGAAAGAATCTTGTGCCAAGAAGTAATTTTTATAACAGGAAGGCATCCCAGCCCAGTTCAACTCAGAACTAGGGTTCTGGTGTGAGCTTCAGCCGTCCAGATAGATGGTGTAGAAAGATGAAACAGGAAGAAGATAGATCATAGACTGGTGGGTGCGGGGTGTGTTGGAGCCCAGGGAAGCGGGAATGTAAGAAAACATTGGCATCTCACAGATTGGCTTCCTGGGTCAGCAGCCTACATGGGCCATACCAAGAGGCAGAAATTCCCAGCAATTGGGAGGTCAAGGGCCAGAAAGAGAGAGAATCCCAAGGTCTCTCTCATAAAAAGGCCACCTGCCCTAGGAAGTCTCACCAGGCCATACCACCCAAATGACAGATTAGATCCATCTGACTCATGTCTCCATTGACCTGAATTTGGATTTTCTTTCTTTTGTGTATTTTTAATGAGATTTTGCCGTCTCGTGTATGATGTTTTGGACATCAGATCATAACTTGTCTCCCCTCGAACATTATCCCTCACTGATTCCTAAGGCTGTATCTAAATTCAGATGGATTATACTCAAAGTCATGCTTTGGGTCTGGTGGACTTGTTTTCACTTTCTTCAGCTATAACTTGAACATGTGGACGAGCAAATGCTGAACTCTTGTGTTATTTGCCCCTGGGGCTATTCTGAAGATGGCGATTGAGCTTTTCAAAGAACTTTCTTTCCACAGCTGTTGTTGATTAAATTCCTGTGTATTCTAGGACTCCAAAACCAAGCCCAACATCATTGCCATCGCTGACTCATAGGGAACACCCTTTAGGTTTCCAAGACAGACTGTTTACGGGAGTACAAACCCAGTCTTTGTCCAGCAGAGCTGCTGATGGTTTCAAACTACTGACCATGAGGGTAGAAAGTAGCCTAACGCATAACCACTGCACCACCAGGTCTAGGTCCATGTATAGTGACTGTTATACTGTTGAAAAAAGATATTTGTAATGCACAAAAAATTGGTCTTGGGAACATTTATATGTGCTCTCTGATTTTATTCTTATCAGCAGGCCATCTTTTCTAGCTACTGGCTCTTCGTCTTCCATTTGGTGGTACAACAGGTTAAACTTGAGGAGCAAGTTTTTGAGATGCAGCTGTTTGAACTCATCAGTCACTCTCTAGGCAAAAGATGGAGCAATCTGCTTCCAGGGGACACTTCTAGTCTATCCGAGAGGGTTAATCAGTGAATGAGTTTTGAACTGCTGCTTCATTGTTTACAGGAAAATGCTAATAATCAGCAATGATCAATACATCTTTACCGCATGTTTGATCAATTTTAAACTGTAGAAGTTAGTAAAAAATCTTTCATTTCTAACCTTTGGCGTGAGTTGTTGGTACACAAATTTGAATAATAGCCAGATGACCTGATCTCCTTTATAAGCACATGGATCTTACCCTATCAATGATAATGCTGTTCTTCAGGATAGAGCTTGAAATATTCTTTCATCAATGAATATAACACCATTCCTCTTCAATGCTTCATTTCAAAGACAGGAAACCATATGATTGTCCCATTTTAAATCACCTACACCAATCTGTAGCAGCTCATGAATGCCTGTGACATCTATATATATATCCCATTTCATTTTGATGATTTCCATTTGTATATTCACATATGTCATATATTCCATGTTTTGACTGATAATGAAAATTCGCAGATATCTATTCTCTTCAATAACTGAAGGTTCTGCAAGCTCTCCTCCTTCCATGTCATTAAGGTTGACTCTATTCTGAGGAGACAACTCTTTCCTAATCATATTTTCACTGCCTTCGAACTCCGGAAGCTCGCCTTTGGGTATGCACTCAAACCAAGCTTTGTGGCTATTCATAAGATTTTTCCCTAGTCCATTAAAAGAACTTGAGAAGTAAGTGTCCAGGTCATTCTACTTGGTCTGTTTTGTCCGGAAGCTCCACTGAAACCTGTCCACCATGGCGACACAGCTGGTCTTTGAGAGACCAACGACATCACTCGTCTTCACATCAACTCAGCACGTGATCCCCTGCAGTGTCGCACACAGGTGAGCGGAGGATGCAAGAGTGGGGGGCTTAGAAGAAATCTTCAAAATATCTCTTGGATAAATTGATCGGTCTTTATTATCTGATTCAAAAACCAGTGGCCCTCCCGATGATCCTGACTTGTGATGGTTCCATGGGTTTCGGGGGGAATTATGTCTCATAGGGTTTTCAGGGGCCGTTGTTCTAGAACTTGGTCACTGGGCCTTTTGCCTGAGCAGCTTTTGGATGGATTTGAACCTCCATTGGGGTAAGCAGGAAATTGTATTAGCCATTGGCACCACCTCAAGACCCCCTGACCTGATTATAGGTCTGGAAAAGAAGAAACGAAAGAGTGGACTTTCAAAGGAGGAGTATTTGAAGACCGTGGTGAGGAGATTAACAGGTAAATTGTGTATTATCTGAGTTTTATCAGGGTCAGAACCAAATACCAAATAATAGCATTCTAGGTTTCACTTCTTCTATTGCCAGGAATGGCAGAGGAAAAGAAAAATCTCAAGAGATTTTATTTTATCCACAAAGTAAAAGCCTGTTTCAGTAAGTCTAAACCCAAGAATAAAATTTTAGCCTCATTGAAAAGAGTTAAAATCTGTTGGTGGGATTTTTTTTGTTTTTGTTTTATAGAGCATGATCTAGATCAATTTATTAGACATTAATTTGAGGCACTCAGAAAAATTAAAACTTACCGTGAGCGAATTGCAATATGCCAGGACCAAAGCTAGCATATTTACAGTGACATTGTGTGTGTGTTTTCTAGTGCTTCGGCTAACGTCACAGATGCACCACACTCAGACTGAAATGGGAGGAGAAAGATATGTAACCTGGAAATGTGAAGGGTTTTTTTTTAATAGGCATAGCATTTCAAATATCTGTAAACTCTATTTCATTGAATGGCTGATGTTTCAAGTTATCATGCTAGCCTTCACGTATGCTCCAAGATGAAGTTAGCGGCTTTTAGGCAATGCTCCTTGGTTATATAGTCAGAAACCTTCATTTTCAAAGAGGATTTTCTTCTCTGGTTCAGTCTGAAAGCCTCAAGAATGTGAATCTTCAGCTTGCTGTATTTGAAGAATTAAGCTCTTGTCCACAGCGTGGAAGGATAGTTGGCTACTTGAGTTATTTATTTTTCTAGGAAACATTTTACAAGGCTTCTTTTCAAATGTCTAAACCAGTAGCTGCGCCTACGTGCATTGAAAAGCGAGCCCAAGAGAAGAATCTCCCTGGCACACTAAATGAATTAAGCCCATCAGACATGCCCCGAGACCACTTTGGAATCTAATATATAACATCAGGAGAGTTTATTTTTCCATGTATCTTTCCTCCAATTACTGTATATTCTAGCTCTGCCACTTCATGCGACGTTATGTAAAGAATTCTCTGTTAAAGTTGTAGCTATAAACTTCATTGAGTTTAACTTCTGAGGTCCACTTTCCATGGGATAAACAGCCTACACATGTTACTCATTTGAATGCATTTCTTCTGTAGATGCTGTCATTTGGGCTAGATAACAAACATAACAGCATTGAAAGTAATGTGATGCAGAAGATATTGTTAGCATTATTATTTTATCTGGATTTTTAAATCCGACTCACAAGAATGTTTTTCATGTCTTGTAAAAAAGGAGACTGTAACCCAATCACTGGACAATCTGTTCATAGCAAACATCAAGGAAACATAATTCATTTGTTTTGATAACTTCTCATTGAGCGACTTTTAGAAACCACTCTGAAAATTAGTTGTAACCAAGTTAGCGGAGGAGGGGTGGTGTGTTTCTTAGGTATGCGAAGATGGGACTCTCCTACTGGTTATAGCTACTTGTTTAAGCACAATCACATAATATTTCTAAATGATTATACCTCCCCACCACCCCCGCTATTTAATGAAAGCATTAGGTATGTGGCTTGATCATAGTCTCAGAGAGAAATTTATCTCTTTCTGTTCTGGACCAAGTTTTTGTTCTATGTTCTGCACCTAACCATGAACACCTTCAGAGATTACTAATGGGACTTAATTTTGCATAAGCTATTTTATCTTGTTGGCAGCTTCTTTGTTTGTTTTTTTTTTTTGCAATAGTCTTGTTTTTAACCTATGTTTAAAAATACACTGCCAGTGAGGCTGTCTTGCCATATTAATTTGACTCAGGGGGATCAGCTGTGGAGTTTCTGAGGCTCTAGATCTTTATGGGAGTAGACAGCCTCTTCTTTATGCTGGAGTCGATGGTTGGTTTCAACCCCTGACCTTTCGGTTAGCAGCCCAATTTCATAAACCACAGCACCACCAAGACTACATTAGTATTAGAATACTATAGTCATTGTCAGATTGTGTGTGTGTTTTTTTCTAATGTATAAACATATCCCTTGAACTAAATAAGAGAACTGCCTGTGGCATTAAGCTATCACTCCATTTTTATAATGGTATAAAATAATTCCATCAGCCTCATGCATTTGTATGTAGCTAATAAACTATTTACCTGGTCTAGTCATTACTATCTTTTGAATTAGGGCACCATTTTACCCTAAGATAACTGGGGATTCATTATTGTTTAAATGCTTGCCTTCACAAATTGTATTACTTATATCAAAGGCAAGGTTAAAATACAGCCTATTGAGTAATTGAAATGCACAATTTAGACATATTCAGATTGCTTCCCATATCACACACACTGTCTCTTCTAAAAGTCATTTTGATTTAAGGTAAATGGACATATGAGATATTGGATACACTAAATTGTTTTCATTCACAGGCCCCACTAATTCTCCATTCCCCTTAATTATGTTTTCATATAACTTCTCTTTTTAGCTCCTATAAATAGCAGGAGTGTGTACTTATAAATAGGCAATTAAATATTTTTTAAACCAAAACAAATTGGTATAAGATGCCTGAGTATATGCAGAGAAAAAGTGTTTACTCCGTTCAGTAGTATAAATTAATGAGACTCTGTTTTCTTGGTCAGACAGAAGATGACATATTTTTCTTGACATACCCCTAGAAAAGAAACAGCAAGTTCTGATTCATAATAATATCACCACAGTCATTATTTACTACGAAGGCACAGTTTATGGCTTGAAATACACATGTTGAAAGTGGAGTCTATGAAGCAAATGCTATTGGATTTGATGCATTGGCTTCCCTGAATTGTGTTCTTAAGCATCGGTGCTCCTTATCAGGTTCTGGGAGATGGCTGCAGAAGTTACGCCACACATAGGATATTTTGTGGGTTTGACATAATTCGTGCAGTAAGCCTTACGTGGATCGGGATTGAACTAAATTCATGGTTTTTTCGCTACTGTAATGTAAAGTGCATTACATAGTCCCTCTCTGGGTTATTCATGTCTCAAAATTAGATGTCTTGTTTTCAAAGCGGCAAGGTGAGATATGGGGGGGGGGGGAACACCCGATGTAACATTTTCAGTTTTCCATTTGTGAGCTGGGTTCTTAGAGCCCTGGGAACTCAACCGCACAATTAAGGCTGCATCATCAGCTGTGTCATGACACTGCAGAGAGCCTGGCTAGGGCTTTGCAGTTTACATGTTTATGTGACTTCTCTGAGTTTGGGGTTGTTTTAAAATAGAGTTTTTAAAAGGTGTCAAATTGACACGCTGTGACTTCATCTAGGCTTTGGTGAAATATCAGGGATGGAAGTGAGGAACACAGCTCTCCCACAAGGTTCTGAGAACCAAGGTGAGATCATCACCTGGGGAGCCAATGAGGAAGTCTAGACAGGCAGGCCCTAAAGTCTCTCCGAAGCACTTACACCCCAACCCTAGGGGGTAGCAGAGAACAAAGTGGATGTACAGAGAAGCAAGAGGTTAGGGCAGAGCCTGATCAAGGCAACCCCATCCTGTACGAATCTACACCACCATCACCACCACCCCGTCCCCCCCCCCCCCCCCGTGGTTGCGCCCTTTGTTCGTTCTTGCTCTACAACAGGCTCGGCACTAACACAGCTTCAGTTTCTTTCTTTCCTTACAACAAAGCCAAAAAGCAGATACTATGATCCTCAAAGTGCAGATGAAAAGCACCGCGGCACAGATATATTAAACAAGTTATTTCAGGCCGTAAAGCTACCAAGGGGCAAAGCTTACATTCCAGTCTACACATAGCCCTGAACGGAACTAGTGTTCATTTCTACCCCAAGTTCGCCCACCATCACCAGCTCCAAACCCCTGCCCCAATACAGCCCTGCACTCAGCCTGCACCTTTGGGGTCTAACATGATTTGTTTCTCTACTAAATAGACTTTGTGTGTGTGTGTGTGTGTCAATGCAGATTTGAGCAGAACATTTTGATCAGTCTCCTTTCAAAAGCTCAGGTCTCCTATTTTTTATTTCACTTCATCAAAGACAAGAGGGTCCACCTCCCAAGTAAATGAATGAATGCCTCCACTGTGGACCTTGGTGTTTAATTTAACTTTTTCTCTTTATGAGTGTCACCATGACACTCACACTTCCATGCCATCAAAACATTGTATGTAAGATAGCTTCAGATGTAGGCTATGAATGTATGATAGAGTCACTGGATGGCACAGATGGTTAAGCATTTTACTACAAGCTGAAAACTAGTGCTTCAAACCCACTCAGCGGCACCTTGGAAACCAGGCCTGGTGATCCGCTTTTGAAAGGTCAGCACTTTGAAAACATGACAACGCAATTGGACGCTGAACACGCAGAATTGATTCAATGGCTGCCAACACCAACAATAATGTGCTTGTGCATGTATGTTTGTGTTTGTGTGTGTGTCTATCTCTCTATATAATATAGATATATAGAGTTAAAACTTTATAGAAATTTTTCATTGTTCTTTAATTCAATTTTTCCATGAACTTTTGAAGCCCTCTGGTGAGTTTGTGTTGGGTGAGGGGCGGGGCAGGGGGGGGCAGGGGGTGTCCTCATTTAAGAGAAAGATACAATACAGGTAGCATACAAATTGCTAGTCATCAGGATCCAGTTCCTTTTTCCTCACGGTCACTTGGGAAGGAGATGACAGAGACTTGACTAGTGGTTTCACTTTTAGGTTCACAAATCAGACGACTTTGAGTTTGAATCCTGGCCACAGGTCCAAGTTTCAGCTCTGTAAACTAGCATCTCTGATCTTCATTTTTTCTTTATAACAACAACAAAAAAAGATCATTATATCATAGTGTCTGACTTCTTCCTTCAGGCTCTCGGGTTTCTAGTGGCAGTGTTTCACAGGCACTATTATTTGAAATGGGCCCTGCCCTCCTGACACGGCCACCCAAAGTGTGAGAGGCATACACTTCCCCTCTCACATGCAAGAACAGGGTAGGCAAGTCAGAGGACAACTATATTCAAATAATAGAAAAAGGTTGGGATCAACTGAACTTTTGCTTGATGTCAAAATTGGTTTGGCAGGGCATATTAGGAGTTGAGGTCACAGGGTACAGAGGGGGTCTTTATGGCAGTCTCCTTGGTCCTAGTGCACCAATTCTTTTGGCAACAGGAGCCCACGTAGTAGGGCAGAAAGCGCTACTGACGATGATGGATGGGCAGAGGCAAGCAACGGCCATAAATCTCGCATCCATTCCAGAAGGATCTTCAAAAGGCTGTTCTAAAGCTAAGCCCAGAGGACAGGCTTCATCCCTACAGTGAGATACTCCACAGAAGGGGTCTTTGAGGTCTTTCAACTCATTACAAACTCAAGCATCTACCAGGTCTTGGGTCACATGACTGCAAGGGTAGAGTTTAGCTGTCAAAGACATGCATGCACATTCTGGTTAATTCATAAGTGGATGTTGTGAGTCGCGACATGAAGTCACTCCATACATTCACTTAAAAATTGTTTAATTGATGTAAATATGCATATTTAAAAATATTTGTCAATGAATATATGTAGTTCAAAGACATTGATTATATTCATTTTGTTATACAACCACCACCACTATCTGTTTCCAGCGTATTCTGCCACCATTAATAGAAACTCAATATCCCCTAAGCTGAGTCCCCTTTTCTTCCTCCCTCCCACACTTAATCACCACTAATACACTTCAGTGCCTATGTGTTTGCCTATTTCATATAAATGCTATCATACAATATTTGCCCATTTCTGACTGGCTTATTTCATTCTGCATAATGGCTTCAAGTTTCATCCATGCCGTATTGAACATTCGCTTTTGTCTTTCATGGCACAGTTCTTTCCTTGAGCCAGTCCTGTCAACCCAAACTCTGGTGAGCAGCCCAATCATTAACAGTCAAGGGTAGCCTTGATCTTCAGCATGCGTCCTCTCTTTGAAGAAGAAAAGATCTCAAATTCAAATATCATCACAACACACTGAAGGAGTAAATGAATATAAACAGTAATCTAAAAGACAAGCTAAAACAACGCATACTATTTTGCAGTTAAAAAACAACAACAAACAAAACAAAGAACCGTGATTACACCAATAGAATGTCATAAGTCGACTTGATCACAGTAAGCTGGGCCCAAAAATAAATAAAAGGAAATAAATAGTCCTCATAAAACAGTGGTGAGGGACTTTTAACTCCATTTTATCTTCATATGATTCTAGCATCTTGTATTCATTTTCTACTATTGCTTTAACACATTACTACAAAATGAGTACCTTAGAACTGCATACCTTTATTATCTGGTATTTCTGGAGATCAACATATGAAGTTGTACACAGGGCTGTTTTCCTTCTGGATGCTGTAGAAGAGATTCTATCTGACTGCTTTTTTCTATCTTCTAAAACTCACCTACATATCTTGGTTTCTGGTCCCTTCTTAGGTCTTCAAAACATACAGCTCCAGCCTCTCTTGTAATCGTCTGTCTTTCCTTTGACTGAGACCCTTGTGTCTTTGTTTGACATTGAGACCACCCTAAGAGGTCAGAATGCTCTCTCCATCAAGATCTTTAATCAAATCACATTTGCAAAGTCACCGTTGCCATGTAAATAACATATTCATAGGTGTGTTAGTCTGGGTAAACTAGCTAAACAAATTCATAGACACTCTTATGTATATAAGAAAGAGCTTTATAAATAAGAGCAATTGAATATTGAAAAACATCCCACCCAGTCGAGCTCTAATCCTAAATGCTATATTAGTCCAATATGCCTGATGCCAATCAGTAAAATCCTCTTCAGACTGACCAAACACATGGTGCCAAATTCGGGAAGATCACAGGCCAATGGGTAGAAAGTCACATGGATCCAGTGGTGGTAGAAGCATCTCAGTGCCAGCAGGGGTCTCTAAGGGCTCCTACAGCTTCCAGGACTCTGGCTCCATCAGGCACTCTCCATATGGCTTGTTGACAGCAATGTCTTGCAGGGAGTGAGTGTGTGTCCTTCCTCCAACAAGCTATGTGTGTCCTTCCTCCAACAAGCTATTTATCTCCTTAGCACCTCCAAATGAAGTCATCAAACTCTGACCTGATTAACAGGCTAAACTCCACCCCTTCACTGGTAAGTCTCAAATTGACAGCAGTTTATATAACTATCACAATAATCTCCAGGGATTTGAATGTGGACATCTTTCCCTCAACCCTAAAGGACCGACTAGAACTGCCCTTTTGGGTTTCTGAGGCTAAAACATCTTTGAAAGAGCAGAAAGTGTCATCTGTCTCCCTCAGAGAAGGTGATGGTTTTGACCTTATGATTAGAAGATCAATTTTTAATGCACTATACCAACAGAGTTCCTGTGTACATCTTAGGGAGTGATTTTTAGTTTATCACATAAATCAACCAAATTTATTGAGTAATTTCAAGTTCTACCACCCATTTGTCAGTTGGTCATCCCATGATAGCTTGAATATTGCTATAATACTAGATGCTATGCCATGGGTACTTCCAAGACCATCAATTTTCATGTGGACAAATTTCAGCAGAGCTTCCACATTAAGATATTGCTATTGTGTTTAGGTGCCATTGAGTCAATTCCAAATCATTTCAATACTATGTATGACAGAATGAACCACTGTCTGGTCTTCAACCATCTTCACAATTGTTCTTATAGTTGAGCCCATTGTTACAGCTACTGTGTCAGCTCATCATGTTGCGGTTCTTCCACTTTTTCTCGATTTTCCCAAGCATTATGTCCTTTTCCAGGGATTGGTCTCTCTTGATAACCTGTCCAGATACATGAGACAAAGTCTTAACATCCTCATTTTTAAGAAGCATTTTATCTGTACTTCTTCTAACACAGACTTCTTTGTTCTTCTGGAACTCCATGGTCTGTTCAATATTCTTCACCAGCACCATAATTCAAATGCATCAATTATTCTGTCTGATTCAATGCCCAATTTTCACATGTATATGAGATATTTGAAAATACTATGACTTCAGTCAGGCTCCCATTAATCTTCAAAGTAGCATGCTTATTTTTAAACACTAGAAAGATGTGGTACAACTCAAAATGAGAAGGAAGAGCTGCAAACATCTACTAATCATTGGAACTTGGACTGTATGAAATTAGAATCCAGGAACATTGGAGGTTGTCCATTAAGATAGGTTAGAAAAGAGATATAGTAATCTACTTTCAAAACCTGAAGTAAAAAATAAGCCTAAAAATATAACTCCAGAATATTGTCAGATATCATACTAGCAGATATAGTCCTCTGAGCATTCAAAATACACGGTGTCAGTAACAAGTGACTCAAGCACATGATCATCATGAAGACAGTTCGGGACCAAACACCATTTCCTTCTGCTGTGCTTGGAACCTCTGCGGGGCAGGGCTGACTTGATGGCAACTAACACAATTACATTTATTATTTTCATTAAACATATTAAATATCTCATATGATATAAGAAAACTTTTATATTTTAGTGATACAAAAATGAATATGGCTACATCCTTACCCATAGTATAAGAAGAAAATACTGATATTCTCAAGGATTTTGTTTTGCTTGGATCCACAATCCATGCTCATGGAAGCAGTAGTGAAAAGATGAAACTATACTAATTTTTTTTTTTTGTAATCTGCTGTCCAAGGCCTCTGTAAAGTGTTGAAAGGCAAGGAGGTTACTTTGAGAACTGAGGCACTCCCAAACCAAGCCATGGCATGGCATCCTCAGTGGCCTGATGTACATGTGGCAGTTGGACATTGAAAAAGGAAGATCAAAGAAGAATCAATGCATTCAAATGATGGTGCTGGCAAAGCTCGTTGGCAGTACCATGGACCCCCACAAAGAAAAAGAGGATATGCCTTGAAGAAGTACATCCAGAATCTTTCTTAGAGGCAAGGATGGTGAGATTTTCGTCTCATGTACTTTGGACATGTCAGGAGAGACCAGTCCCTGGGGAAGGACATCATGCTTGGGAAAGCAGAGGGACCATCAAAAAGATGGACACTGTGGCTGAAACACTGGGCACAAAGCAAACAACAACAGAACAGTTTTGAAAATGGCCCCAAGACTGCAAAGTGTTTCTGTGGGAAACTAGCATTGAAGGAAATAAAACTGGGACTTATTCCCTGACTGGTACAGAGGGAATCTGGAAGAAAGAGAAAGATTTCTCCCAAGTTGTCTCCCCCAAATATATGCCAAACGTAGCTGCTTGCTACACATGGCGGATGACTATACACTTGATGGTCAACAGAAGTAGGTCAGGGGTTATTCTCCCTAAAAGTTATCAGCCATCCAGAGCAAGCAGACACCACTGTTTATCCCACAACAGGTAGGGCCCACTCCCTTCTGATAAGGATAGTAGTAGATTGTTTCCTGGGGAACCCAGGGAAGTCAAGCCCACTCAAGGGTGACCAAGGTTAGGCTGCCATATGGAGTCTAGGGTCTGCCCTTCTTGTCACATGTATACTCTTAGCCCCTCCCCTTCCTATCATGTGTACACCCCCTAACTCCTCCCTTTCCTGTTACGCCTATGTCCAGTGTATATCCCCCTCCTAATCCTTGTATTGCCTATTGTACAGCTTCTTCCTATGACGTGTGTGGTTACCTGTAATCACGCCCCCTAAGTAAATAGAAGCCATGATTAGCAATAAACAGAGGTCTCCTCCCCACCTTGCCTCATTCTTTGACTCCAGGTAGACCACTAAGCGGGGATCAAGTGAGCATGCTATCATGAAATGTGTCTGACTCCATTATTTCAAGCTCTCTCCTATCCCTCATGCTCTCCATGACTTTACTATAATCTTTACTTATTATTGCTGTACAAATACGCCTACCGGACCTGTGATAATGTGCTAGGGGCTCTCTCCCCCACATGCTTCATGCTGTAGCGTCCCTATGAGTTGAAACTAACCGGATGACACCTCACAACCACATAGCATGAAAAAAAAAAGATCAGATATTTTCTGAGCTCGAGATATGTTCTAGGTACTTTGCATATTTAATTCTTGTTTAAATCACATAAATGCCCATGCAGTAGGCATTACTGAGACCGTTATACAGACGAGGAAACGGAATCCCTGGGATTTTAAGAACATCTCCCAAATTGAAGAGCTATTCTTGTTAGTTGCCCTCTGGTCAGTTTGGAGAGTAAATATACGATCCGAATTTAGGAAGTGTGTCTTGGAATCTGTCACACACCAACTCTCCTGCCAAGAAGCTCCCCTGACAGTTCAATACTTATTTCCTGTCAGAATAAATCATTCAGACTTCAGCAAACTTTAAGAACACTTCCGGAAAAGTGGGAAGCACTTTGTAAATCATAATGATGGCAATGCTGATAACGATAGGCTTAATAATGTTGTGAAGAACAAATTGCCTTCCTTTACTAGGGAGCGATTGGGCTAAGAGAAAGCAGAGCTCTAATGGTCACGAAGTCAGTAGCACTGCCAGGTATTATATCAAAGGAAATGCCAGGCTCCAATGAGGGAGAATTCCAGAGCACGCCTCTTGATGAGGAAGAAGGGGGATAGGCAGTTCTTGATGGCCATTTTTATCTGAAATCTCTGCTATCTGTTCCTAGAATGAGACAATATGATTCTCCTATGGCTTCCCTAATTATGAACTAATTAAGGAGATGATGGATAACCACTGTCTCTTCCTCATAGTAAAACAAACTAGGTGGGCCAACTCCCTAAGCAAAGGGGTGTGACAAATGAATAGCACGACAGGGCATCTGCCACCAGACACCTAGCCTCCGCTCCCAGCACGGGGAAACTCAGCCAGTCTTTTCCATAGTCCTGTGATTAGATTTGCTCTAAATTATGTCCCTCCAGGTTGTTCAGATCCAGAAACTTCTACATCATCTCGCACATAAGCTAAGTATACTTAAGGACAAAAATTGACATCTCAGTTCATTAACGGCAAAGTCTACTCAATCATGATAATTGAGTTTCTATTAAGTCATCCTGGGAGGTATAGCTTACTAACAGGAAAGGAAAGTCATGCTACTGGAAGCCCTGAGAAGTAGAACTCCAAAGATATTAAACTCAAAATCTCACCGCCATATATTACTTACCCAACCACCACCAGCCACACCACCATGCCTGGTGGTTCTGGATTTGAATTTTGCCTTCACTTTCAAGCATGTCATTACCAGAGATGGTGCTTGGTGACACTATCAGAGATGGTGATACACAAAAGGTTGCCTATAAAATATTGCACAGAATTTCAAAAATATGATTTTTAAAAATAAAAATACCCCTGTAGTTAGCATTGAAAACATTTCTCACAAGCTCACCTTACAGAAGGCCAAACTCCCTGCCAATTTACTTGCTCTATCAAAATACTTCATCTTCTATCCTTTGGACATATTGTCAGGAGAGATCAATCATGCTTGGTAAAATGGGAGGGAGAAGAAGACCCTCCACAAGATGTCTTGACACTGTGCCTCGCAGCCAGGGGCTCGGGCATGGGGGCCATCACAATGAGGGCGCAGGACACGCAGAGTCACAGTTTCATTTTGTTTTCCTATGTGTTGGAACCAACGAGATGGCACCTTAACAACAACAAATTCACTTTTCGAATCCTCTAAAACTCTCTAGTCAGAATTGTCATTATTATCCACGTTACAGCAATGCTTCAAATCACATGACGTCTGCACGAACTAAAGGCTGCTGTTTTGTTGCTGCTGGCAATTTTCTACTTATAATTCGTCAGATTTCATGGTGTTTAATGCTAACATTAACTCTTTCCAATTAACATCGGTACTTGTGGATCTATCCCAATAACCTTTGAAAGCATAAAGTAATAATTAAAGGAAACAGAAAAAATTAGGTGGCTTATATTCAGTTATTAATAATGAAACTGTTAAAGTCATTTACTGTAGAAAGACTTTATAAAACAATGTCATCGTATTCATGTGATCAAAGGAGTATTAAATTTAACAATCAATAACTAGATTTTATCGTATGATTAGAATGGACAGTCACGAAGATTACTAAGGATTTTGTATGGTCTGATATGGGAGAAGAGAAGGTCCATGGAACTAGATAAGATGGTAGGCTAAGCTAGCATCAACCCCAGTGATACTACGGTTATTCGACTGGTATTCTTTTTGCTATAATGCCTTTTGTTTGTAATGCTTTCATAATAGATAATATTTAAACATTGGAATGAAAGGATTGACCAATTATAGATCAGATGATACTAAAAAGGCCCTACTAATAAGATCTACCTTTCAAATAACAGATGGTAAAGCATCAAATAACTAATGTGATAGTTGTTCTGATAGATTATAAATCCTTGAGGTTTACATAGCTAGCCTGAAATATTTGGGGAGACTAAAAATATTTTTAAACAAAAATGCCATTCAGTCATTCAAAATCCATTTAGTGAATGATAGCAGGTTAATGGGTATGGATATGTTTAGGGTCAGAGTGAGAATGGAGAATGTCAAATTTCATAGAAAAGCTGGCTTTTGATATTTACATTTAAGGTGAGATGGGATTATGAATGAAAGAGATAGGGGCAAGGAATTCTAAACACAGAAAGTGTCAGGGGTGAAGATAATTTATTTGGGTGGAGAATCAAGATTCATTTCTATCAAGCTAATGATTTTGCAACTTCCTGTGATATAATGGAATGCGAGAGCCAGAAAATATTAGATATGAGAGGAACAAAAAAGATAAATAGTTTCACTGTTTGACAATCTTTTACCCCTTGACTGCTGGAGATGTAATCAGCAATAAAAGGAAAGACTATCTATCCACTTTAACTGACTAGTGTAACAAACTATCCCCAAAGTCCCCAGCTTAAAATTTTCTGGGTTGCCCTAACTGGTAAACACTAGACTTCTAGACAAGTTTGGCAGTTTCAACACATTCAATCATCCAATGATCTGCTTTGAACAGGCCACATCCTTGAAAACTCTATGGCACTCAATTGCACTCTGCACAGTGGAGTCAACGCAAGTAAAAATTGATAACAACGAACAACAGAAACAATAGAATAATAAAGGATTATGGGGAAAGCACTCTGGGTTTTGCGTTGACCACCAAATGAATATGAGCCAAGTGTTTTCACTGGAAAAATAATGGCCGAAGAAAAGACCTAGAACACTGACAAATTGTTTCGGGTACAATTACTATGTTTTACTTCCATCATCATTTGATGCACATTGAATCCTTCAATACTGCAACTCGAGGTTCAATTTTTAATTCAGTTCTCTTGTGAACTGTCAGTTTATTTTTTTAGCTTTCTGATTTTAAATTTTTACACATTTTATTATACTTCCTTTTGTTATCTTGAGACACCCTTTGAAATCTTCTGCTCAGCTCTTGTATTCGTAATTATTTCTTTCATTTTTGCTGTTCTAATTGAGGAGGAAGCTTCAGAGTATCTTCTGACATCTACTTTGGTCTTTTGTTCCTCTCTGTCTTTTCCGTGACTTTTTAATTTCTTCATGTGCAATGCCTTTGATTCCACAACTCCCCTGCTCTTCGATCATTTGGTTCAATGTAGGAAAGTTTGAGAGGGTGTCTAAAATCACCTGAATAATACTCAAGGTCATATGTTAGCCATCTAGGATCTAGTTAAATTTTCAGATTCAACGTCAACTTGCATATTCACAACTTAGGTCTATTCTGCAAATCACCTGGGGCCTTGCTGTGTGTGACTGATGCTATTGTTTCCTCGTCATCTCTTTCCACACATATAGTGGATTTGATTCCTATGCATTCAGTCTGATGAATGCATAGGATTCTGTATGTTTGCCATTTATGTGGCTGGAAAAAGACAATGAGTAAGTGGTTGCAATAAGTAAGTGTTTAGTCTTGCAAACACCATCATGCTATCACCACCATTTTCATTCTTGCCAAGACCATATCGTCTAGTGTATCTTTCTTCTTTGTTTCCAATTTTCACATTCCAATCACAAATCATTACCGGTGCATCTTGATTCCAAGTTTAATCAGTTCTAGACTGCAGAAGTTTCTAAAAATCTCCAATTGCTTCATCTTGGTGTCAGCGGTTGGTGTGTGAGTTTTCACTCTATTCCTATTATCTGGTCTTCCTTGTGGCAATATGGTCACTATCTATCGCCAACTGGCGTAACAGACCACATGACCACTTCATTCAAAATGACCAATAGCAGTTCGTTTCTGTTCACTAGCATCTAGGACAGGGGTCCTCAAACTACGGCCCGCCAGGCCCGCCGGGTGTTTTTGCCCCATTTGTTTGTTTTGTTTGTTTTTTTTCACTTCAATATATGTGCCAGGCCGCTTGGGAAATGAAGTCCAAGTGCCATGTCACCTCAGGCCAGCGCTCCACGGTGTTGTCGCCTTTCCCTGGCTCCTGTCCCTTTTCCTCTGATGGCATTTCTAACCCTAGCCCAGGTTCCAGGGACCAGAAGCTCCGGAAGGGCCTGTCTGATGCTGAAGCTCCCAGCCCCTGCAAACGGAAAGGGCCTCGGCTGCCCCACGGCGGGACAGGAGGCTCTGGTCATCAGGCGAAAACGGTCGTGAGTCCTGGGGCAGGGCGGCCCAGGACAGCGACTTTCCAAACATAAAGCATGAAGCTGGGAGCTAAGCCGAGGGCGCCCGCGGAGCCCAGATCCTCCAGGCACTTCCGGCATTGAAATCTGGTTTTCGAAAGCCAGGAAGGCGTCCCCATGACAACCGAGGATGGCTCTATGAGCTCCTTGCCTTAGAGCGAGCGAAAACAGTCCTGATTCAGGCCGCAGGCCTCTTCTGTGTGGGTGCTAGAGCCAGGAGCTGTTTTCTGGAAAACTCTGGAATGTGCCCCTGGAGGCCCAGGAGCAGAAGGAAGATGCTCCAGACCAGTAACTACAGCCTGGTCCTCTCACTGCAGTTCCTACTGCTGACCTATGACCTCTTTGTCAGTTCCTTCTCGGCGCTCCTCCCAGTAGCTCCCGTCATCCAGCTCGCCCTCTTCATCTTCCAGAACAGGCAATTCTCTTCAGCAGCACCATCGTCTGCCTCATGTTCAACACTTTCGTCTTCCAGGCGGGGCTGGTCAACCTCCTGTTCCACAAGTTCAAAGGCGCCATCCTCCTGACAGTGGTGTACTTCACCCCCAGCATCTCCCTTCACATCTCGGTGATGAATTTACCCTGGAAAAACTCCAACCTCTTCGTCTGGACCGATGGCCTGCAGACACCGTGTTTCTGAGACTAGCAGACGTCCTGTACTGTTACTTCTACAAGCGGACGGCTGGGCGCCTGGGGGGTCCGCTCTTCTACCAGGACTCGCTCTGGCTGCCCAGGAGTTCCTGCAAGGTTGAAGGTGACCTCTTCAGATCCCTGGGAGGCGCTCTTCCTTTCATGTGCTGCTCCCATCGGAGGTTGGCCTCCTCGGACCCGTGCAGGCCCATGCGATCAGTATTCCCGAAGGAAAAGCCTCCCCTCTTGCACATTCAAGTGTTCGAGTCCCTCCTGCCTACCTCAGCCCGGTGCCCCACCCTCTCCTGCTCCACCCCTTCATACTCCTCTCAGAACCTCTGACTTTTGGGAATTCTGTGCCTGTCCTGTAGTGCGTGTGGCACAGGAGAACCTCCGGGGCCTGCCTTCCATGCACCACGTTCTCGTGACTGAATGGGCCCAGAGGTAGCCTCCTGGGTGCCTGACTGCCCCAGGACTCTTAGATTTGATACCCAAGATACTCCCCCTGCCCCCATTTTCTAAATAGGGAATAAATGGATTTTCCCCCTACCAAAAAATATATGTGCAGTGTGCATAGGAATTTGTTCATAGTTTTTTTTTTAAATTATAGTCTGGCCCTTCAACCGGTCTGAGGGACAGTGCACTGGCCTCCTGCTTAAAAAGTTTGAGGGCCCCTGATCTAGGGCATCTATCTTTGTAGGTTCCATTTGATTTTGGACTGTTTGTAATCTTCATAGATACATTGTTAGTGCATTTCACATTCCAATTATAAGTGGGTACGTGCAGCTCTTTCCTCTCACTCGGAGTCATCTTTGAGAAGTCAAGGTTGGTCTCCAAAGCTTTACTTCCCCCATCATTAAAGCCAACTCTACTATGAAAAGGCAGGTTTCCCGGAGTCACCTTGTGAAAGCCTTCACACCTGGGACCGTCTTACGGCACTACAGCGGACACTGTTCTGCTGTTATTCATTGGATTTTCTTTCTTTCTTTCTTTCTTTCTTTCTTTCTTTCTTTCTTTCTTTCTTTCTTTCTTTCTTTCTGTCTGTCTGTCTGTCTGTCTGTCTGTCTGTCTTTCTTTCAACTCCCAAGTCATTCTTCCTAGTTGGTCTTATCCTGTAAGTTTTGCTGAACCTGTTGACCATGGAAAAGTCAGCTGGTATTTGAAAGTCCGCTGGCTTGGCCTTCGGCATCGTACCCCTCCAGCCAGCACAGTATGACAAATGGGCAGATGAGAGGGGAAGACGTCTCTTCTTGCCACCTTACTTCATTTAGAGTTGCTCTTTGAGGCAGTTACATTCTGGGTGGTGATGGGGGTGAATCAATAAGCTCTCCTATTAAGAACTAAGTTGTCATGGGAACAAGATGAGATCCTAGAACAATGGGTACCTTTAGAACCTTCTTCAACTTTGGGGCAGAGGCAGAGCTCCTCCTGAGAAGCATCCAAAAATGACACTAAGATATATTATGATGGTTTATTTGCCTCCAACTTAGAGAAGCTGTAATACGGACTTCTGCTACCTTGGTGATTGCGGACATATTTGAGCCAATCATTGTTGCACTTGTGATAATCCCTCTCAGGGAAGCCTCCACCATCCTCACAGGCTCTTTCCTTCCCCAAATATACCATCTTCCTCTAGCAATGGATCCCGCTTGATACAGCAGTATCTAAAGCAAGTACGTTGGTCAGACAATGTTCTCTTAGGATCTTCAGGCATTGGTTGACTTATTTCCAAAATTAAACTGACAAAGCTTTCTTCTTGTCTCAAAGCAAACTCTCTGCTTAAATATTTTTACTCTGATGATCCTGATGGTATATGAAATACAGATGACACAGCACCCAGTATCATGGCAACACATAAACAAACACTACGTGATAAACGGACAGGTGATGGCATGAGGCCTAGTCAGTTCTGCACGTGCCAGACTTCTTCACAAGCCATCTTTGTTCCCGAAACCTAGCCCACTGGCTGGGGCTTCCCTTCCTCCACATTTTCTATACACAGGTGTCAGCCACAACAGTCAAAGATCTTTCTTCTCTACTTCCACCCAACCTCCCTTATTACTTGATAGCACGGTACCTTACAATAAATTATTGCATTTCCAGACTCTGTCTTGACATCTTCAGGGCTCAAATATCAGTAGGAGAAAAATTGAAAGCATATTTCTTTGATTTTTAGATCACCATAAACAAGATTCCGTGTGTCCATTCAGATTCTCTAATATTTCCCTACCCACCCCTAATTTGTAGGCTGATGTTGTTGTTGCTGGTGTTAACGAATGTGGTTTTGACCTATAGTGACCCTGTGTGCATAAAAAGCAGTACTGCCTTGTCGAACACCAGCTTCACAATTCTCACTATGTTGGAGTCCATTGTGCAGCCATGGAGTCAATTCTTTTTGCCCTAGGTCTTCCTCTTTTGGGCTGCCCCTCCACTTTTCCAAGCACGATATGCTTTTGCAGTTATTGGTCTCTCCTGATAAAGTGTCCAAAGTATAAGAGATGAAGTCATGCCATCCTCACTTCTAAGGAACATTCTGGCTGTAGTTCCCCTTAGAGAGACTGCTGTGTCCTGTTAGCAGTCGATGGGATTTCCAGGAGCACCACTACTCAAATGCATCCATTCTTCTTCCATCTTCCTTTGGTCCAATTGCTGTTTGCATATGAGTTCTTTGAAAGCAGGTTCCCATATATGATGATGATGATGTTATCTACCACATATGCTTCAATTATTGAGGCCTAGACTCATATTTTAATTTTCTATCATTCTTAATTTCCTTCATCTAAATTCTAGTATCTAAAAATTCAGCTCAATGCCACATACTTTTATCCTGTTTTAAAAAAGTAATCTTCTTCCTAGTTTGGGTTCCCTAAAGAAGCGAAACCAGTGTCATATAGATTTGAAATTTATATCAATAAAATGTCTCACACAGCAGTAGAAGCAAGAAAATCCAGTCCAAGTTTCCACAGGCAGGCTGGTGGCTGCAGATATAGATGAATCCCAGGTCAGCAGAGTAGGCTTTTGTCTAGAGCAGTGGTTCACAGCCTGGGGGTTGCGACCCCTTGGGGGGGGGTGTCAAACAATCTTTTAATAGGGGTCACCCAATTCATAACAGTAGAAAAATTACAGTTGTGAGATAGCAATGAACTTAATTTGATGGTTGGGGGATCACCACAACCCGAGGAACTGTATTAAAGGGTCCAGCATTAAGAAGGCTGAGAACCACTGGTGTATAGAGACACATGATTCAAAGTTTGGCAATTCAGATGGCAGGCTGCTGATGCCTCCTGGGATTGGCATGCAATATGACAGGCCTGTGGCTCTGGTCCAAAGAAGTGAAGGTTGATGAACCAGACTTAGGTTTCCCACACTGTCCACTTATATAGGAAGTAGGTCACACCCCAGAGGAAACTTCCTTTCAATGTCATCCGGGCTGCTACCTAAGTAAGGGTGCTATGTTTTAACCTAATCTTCTTACAATCAACTTCTTGGTTGCTCACAGCAGACCCCTTTATGGAATTGATTGCATATGGAATTCCTCAGACTCAACTGCTGAAGCACTGAGAATGCTCTTCCAGCCAAATTGACACAGAGCCAGCCTACCACCTATTTCTAAAATCTCCAGTACTTGATTTTGAGAGAGAAAGGAGGGGTGGGAAGCCCTTATAGTATAGCCCTTAAATATTTTAATGGTTTAGCTATTCGATTTCAATAACTCTGATGTCAATTAAAAGAACATTTTTATTGCTCTCTTGTTCTCAGCAGCTAAGAGAGTTCTTGGTACAGGGCATACTCTTAAGAAATTTTTGTTGATGGAGCCAGACCTATGCACCACTCAAAATCAGCTAAAGCAAAATAGCAGCTACTATCAGATATGAAAGAAAAGAACTGGACCTCTAAGCACATAAGGAAGCAGTGTGTTTCTAATTAAATTTCAGACTTGTTAGGAGGCTGCCCTGAGATTTGATGATAATGAGAAGTCTGGACACTGGGAGGAAGTGTAATACAGAAGTGGCTTTATCACATAAATCACAGAAGATTTTTTTTTAAATCACATACAACCTTGACCTAAGCAGTGTCATTAAATGCTCTACTAATGTGAACCACTTTGGAGAAAAAGGAAGAAACAAAAATAATCTTTGCCTTATTTTTTCCCCCTTCAAAGTCATGATTTATTTAATGAGTCAAAAACAGGGATCTTTTTCAGGAAGTAATCTTGACAAGCAAAGGCTTATCTCCCTTTGACAGCAACAATAAACGGAGAGTGAGGAATGAAAGGCTAAGGAAGAAAAGACGATTGTGATTTCAGTGTGTGTGCGGTTGCTTGAGCTGCATCTGAGTGTCTGCCCGTGAACTAGACTTGACTTCTTTGGGAATGGAGGAGAACTCTCTGCTAAAGACAAGGCAGACTCTTTTGTGACTCCTTTGTCTTCTGGAGGGCAAATGACTCAACAAGACAGCACTTAGTGAACTCATGGGAAAGAAGCTCGACCGGGTTTTGTAAACCTGGCACACAGCACTCTGAGAGCCAGCTCCCCTCCCGGAAGCTGAAGAGGCAGGGGGCGGGAAATCTGGAGCCCAGAGCTCCCTCAAGCAAAGAGAGATCATGACACGGGAAGAATACAAATAAATTCCAGGGCAATCGCTTAGGCACTTCGTTTTCTAATGCCTTGCTACCCCTTCCCAATTTGAATACGGGATTAGGCACCACTGGGAAAGTATGAAAGAAAAAGTTCTGTCCAGACACAATTATACTACTGACTTCAGTCATAAAATTTAATTTGTGAGTCAATTTTACTGTGGCACCACAATGTTTCTGCTACTTCAGCGGCAGTAGGGATAAATGTCGTTACCCACTTCTCCCACCGTCTACGTGGCCCTCTTTAAATTCATACTTTCAAAACACATTCATGAAGAAGCTAACCTTCCAAAATTGAGTGCTTTATTTTGTGTTTCTGACCAGAAGAAGAAGAAGAAGTTTGTGAGTCCATTCAAAGTCCTTGAGGGTGGCAGTGGTGATTTTATTTGCATAAATAATGACATATATATTGCATATATAAAATCTCATCATTCAAATAGTCTACTGCTATATTCTCTTCAAAGGAATGGAAGTCCTTTTGAATCTTGCTTGGAATGCTGTGAGTTCAATTGGTAGCAGCAACACGTAGGATTTGTGGAATCGCTACCTGGGCTTGGTCAAGACAAGAGAATTCATGGGTGACTCGTGGTCTCTGCAGTGATGGGTACTGATTATTTAGAACTCATTGTCATATGTACATACAATATATCATTGAGGATTAGAGACTTTTCAATTCTTTCCAAGGAGGAGTCCCAAGTCAGACTGAGCAAACAAGAGTCCAGAATCTTCTGTAGAAAACAAATAAAAGTATTCTTATTATTCATAAAATGTTTTCTTTTTTCTTATAGTATTCTATAAGAACAGTTAAAAATACCTTAAACAAACCTGGCCCCACCTTCCAAGAGAAACTGGTTATGTTTGTTGTACTTTTGCATTCTTAGACTGTAGACTAATTGAAATAGATCTTTTGTTGACATCATAAGTATTAAAGTTATGGGTTTTTATGAATACATGGAGGAGTTCTTGTGGAGCCATTGTTAAACCCAAAGTTGACAACCCCAGGGTGAGAGGTTCAAACCTGCCTTTCCACGCCTGCAGAGAAAGATGTGTCACTCTGTTTCCATAAAGATTACTCCCTTGGAAATTGTACAGGGCTGTGGAAGGGTCCTTAACTACCTATGAGTTAAAGCTAACTTTCAATGGAGTAAAATTATATATGTAAATTTATAGTGTCACATAAAATTTCTAAGAAGTTAAAACTTAAATTTGAACTAATAACAGCAATTCCATTACTCTTAGTTTAAATTAAACTGACAGAATAAGTTATAATTATCTCAGAATATGCCAGAAAGTTTAAAAAGAGGGTGGATTGAAATTATCTAAGTTTCTTACAGTGTATCTTCAAAAAACACACCACCATAATGTCAATTCTGACTCGCAGTGACTCACAGTAATAGGGAAATTCCTAGGTTGTAACTCTTTACTAGAGCAGAAAGCCCCATCTTTCTGCTCTGAAATGACTCGTAGTTTCAAACTGTCCTCCCTACACCATGCCTAAGCACTGTACCCCCCGCTTAGGTTACAAACATAATATGTAAGGATGCAATCTATTTGTGCTTTTGAAGAAGTCTATCTCAGGTGATGGTTGAGAAACGAATCCGTTTCACTAGAATCATTGAAGAGCACTTTGTATATCTTTCTATGGCATGTCTCAAACATGAGACTGTTGGAAAATTTAAGAAATGAATTAAGTTTTTCTAAGCAGATATTGTGCTGGGAATCATTAAGATTAATGAAAATTTGAATTCGGGACAAAATAAACAGGATTAAAATTTCCAGAATTTTACATCTCTAAAATTAAAGACCAAATCCACGTTGAGTAGATTTTAACTCAACGTGACCTTATATAGTATTTTCAAGGTTGTCCATCTTTCCAGAAGCAAAGCGCCTTGTCTTTCTCCTATGGAGAGGCTGGTGGGTTGGAATCACTGACTTTGCCATTAGCACGCGAACACTTACCTGATTATGTCATTAGGACTGGAGGGGACAATTAGCTCCTAGTGTACAGCTTCTGAAAGGAGCCTTCCTGACATAGTGGGTTACAAGTTGGGTTGCTAACTTCAAGGTCAACAGTTTGAAACCACTGACAACTCTGCTGGAGAAAAAGGAGACTTTCCACTCCCATCAAAGTTTACAGTCTCAGAAACCCACAGTGGCAGTTCTTTTCTGCCATATAAGGTTGCTATGATCTGGGATCAGTGGCGGCGAATTGGGTTTGTTTTGAATATAACGTCTCGAGAGTGAACCAATAGAAGAACACATGTCATGCTGCCCAGTGGTCACGAGGCCCTTCTGCTCTGGTCAATGGACCCCCTCCCGTATCTGGATCAGAAGTCAGAAGTCTAGCTGTGCTATAGGCTTATTCAGATATCACTTCCAGAGTTTTGATACAGTCTACCAATGCAGTCTATTGGTAGCATTGATGAGAATCGCTCTAGTTACCACTTCCATACATTGGTCCTCCTAAAGGATGTTAACCTACTTGGTCTATAGACGGGACCAGTCATTGCTTTCCAATAATAGGGATCAGGCCTTTCCATCCTTTTGATACAATGCACCCACCCTGGCATTGCTAAGTCTAGTAATAGACATAACTTTCTGGGGTGTTTTTCCCCCAATGGTAAATAGGTGGCTTTTCCTTACATTTTTAAGTCATTTAAAATAAACTTTACTGCTTAAATAAGAATAATAGCATTCACAAAAGTTAGAGATGTGCTTACCCTTATCTCCACTTTAGAGCTAAGAAAATGCAGATAAAACAAGCCCTTCACCGAACATGTCTGACAACAAAACACATGCCTCTTTCCCTGAGTCCCACCTGACCCCAATTTGGAAATTATTTCATATTGTTCCATGTACCAACAATGCATTCAGGAAAATGAAGAGACATAAAAGGTATTTGGTCAACTTCCATTTAGCACTTTCTAACAGGACAGAACACTGAGGTCTACTATGACCTCATCTTGGTCAAGTTCATCTTGGTACCATTTGTTGTCCTGCTTTCTTTCCATACTTTTATTGGGGGCTTTTATATCTCTTATCACAATCCACACATTCATCCAGTGTTAGACAAAACTTACTTAATGATAATTTCTATTAAAAATAAATAAAAAATCAAAGTCACTGGCATCAAGTCAAATTCAACTCAGTGACCTTCACAGGGTTTCTGAGGCTGCATATCTTTATGGAAGCAGAGAGCCCTAGATAGTCCACCGACCCTGAGGTTAACAGTCCGGTGTCTACTAGATAGAAACATCAGGGGCTACTCATCAATATAGACCTTAAATGTGTTCCAAGGGGAAACCCAAGGAATGAAATGTGACTGAGGGTAGTAACATGCATAGGGATAATGGAACCTGGAGGTTAAAAAAGAACAACGATAACAACAAACCTCTCCCACCTATTCTTAAAATTTACTTTGGATCAGAATCACCCATGGGTATTTAAAAGGATGCAGAATCATTGTTAACCCAAAGCCATCCTGTGTGTTCTGACGCATAGAGACCGCGTGGGACAGAGTAGAACTGATTTTTGGAGATTCCAAGGCTGTAAATCTGTATGAGAGTAGGCAGCCTCATCTTTCGCCCACAGAGCAGCTGTTGGGTTTGAGCCATCAACCTTGAGGTTGGCAACCTAACACTTAACCAGGTGCAGTATAAGGGCTCCTTAATCAGGCTTCAACAATCTGGAAATATGATTCAGAAAGCCAGGAGTGTGATTAAAATAAGGAATCCAAATGTTTGATAAAGAACCTTGCTATTTGATGCCAGGGGGTTGAGGGATATTCCCTAAAATTGTAGCTTTGAGTGAATGAAGGTTTTTAATCTCTTAACAAACCCCAAATTCCTCTTTCAAATAAGCTCTGAGTTAGAGATGTGATAAAGTGTTCATCAAGTGATCATCAGGTTGTTGAAGACAGTAGGTTTTTTCCTCGTTTTCTTTCCCACGGGCACTAATGGACATTTATCCTTAGCACAGTCACTTCCACAGCCCACGCATTTAGTGATGGCACAACCCTGTGGTTATAAGCTTCATAAATGGAAATATACACAGCAGTGGTGGCCTTTTATTTATATGCTCATTTCAAAGGGAAGCCAGAGCAGTTAGCTGCTCGTCTGTTTACTAAACAGTTTGAGCAATGGGTGTAGACAGCGATCCTTTCAGTTTAATGTCTACCAGATGATTTAAAAAGTTTCCAGTTAGTTTCCTGCTCGCAACGTAGCCAGCAAAGCAGCAATACCTGCAAAATAATTAGGGTACGGCATGGGCTTAATTTACTCCAAACATTGCAAGATTTTCACATTAGCATTAATGGCTTGCTTATAGTGGAACCCTAGAGGCAACATAAAATAATAGGAGGCTAAAACGTTATAGCTGAAAAGGAAGTGTTAAAAAATGTGCATACTGGTTGTGGGGTGTTCCACCGAAAGATTGTGGTTCAATGTCCACATTGTTCTCTCCAGACAGTACTAATTTGTTTCCAATTAAAAGAAAATGGATTGCAAATGACTTCACAGAACAGCCTGGTCAAAGGAATAAGGCCTAGCTTATCATGTGGCCTAAGGAACAAACTATTTGGCTGCAGGGTATAAATCGAGTCCTCCACAGAGCAGGCTAGCTATGTCTAAAGAGGAGAGTGTGTGCTTCTGTGGTGACGTAATTTATTGTGTAGCTGAAGTTAATTATTATCTTTGATTCGGGTAGTTTTGCAGAAGCTTATAGGTCTTTGTAATGGAGAAAGATGAATAAACTTGCATCTCAATTCACTTTGAGCAGTTTTTAATGTTTACTGTTATATTGCGTAATCTAAAGCCTCCCCGTACCCCAACCCCCCATATTCCTTGATATGAGAGGGTAATTGTTTCCTTATGATCTTCGGCTCTTTGATATCTGCACAGTGAGCTAGAGGATGGGCCTCTGGTGGAGAAAAAGAAGACAAGGAGAAAGGAAGTGTTCCTAGTGATATGAGAAAAGATACTGAAGATCTGTGAGCCCTTCTGACCCATGACAAATAAAAGTCGAATAATGCTTTCATCACTCATGTTTGGATTAAAATCCAGGAAGCCACAGAAGTGAGGATGTTCCCAGCTGGAAAGGGACTTGTGATTAAAAATAGGTCGTGTGAAAAGCTTAACTCGCCTACATTCTCTTAACCACCTTTACATGGTCCAGAGACACTGGGTCCTTGACAATCTTTAATTAGATGCGCAGAATTTCTGTGCACATTTGGTAGAGAGAATCTGGGCCTCTGTGGAATTAATTATCTCCAGGCGTTAAGAACCACTAGTCAAAATAGTCTCTTTGTCGTCAGAGGTGAATTGTTCTCCATTAGGAGAATCCTCTGAACTAGGTCAAATACAAGGAACAATTGACAAGTTCTCCTAAGATCTGAGTTGCTACCTGTGAGGGTTTATCTGGGAGCAAAGGACACAGATTCCAAGTCAAACAGGCTTAAACAAAAGCAAAGAATTTTTTTGGGACAGAAAGAGAATTCTATTTAAGAGTCTAAGCTTCATGAATATGTATCTTCAACTTCCTGGATCTTAAAAGATGGTAGGAATGAACATACTGAGGAGCCATACATACATCTCATTATTTTTTAAAGCATTTCTCTGAAAGCTAAATTGTCTTACTAATGCAAAACTAGGAAATTGGCAAAAACTCTAAGCTCACTGCCATGAAGTTGATTCCAACTCATAGCAATTCTATGAGACAGAGTTGATGCATTTGAATTATAGTGCTCACCAAGAATGTTGAGAATATATGGACTATCCGAAGAACAAATAAATCAATCTTGGAAGAAGTACAGCCAGAATTCTCCTTGGAAGTGAGAAAGGGCAGACTTTGTCTCATGTACTTTGGGCATGTTATCAGGAGAGACCACTCCCTAAAGAAGTATGAGGGGGGGTACCTTCCTTCAAAATGAAGACAAGCTCTCCTAGGCAGAGCTTTCATAGTACACATTTTTCCCACTAGGCAAGCCTGGAGCAAATTACTCTGAGTTAATGCACCCTGTGGCATCACCCAGGAAGGTTCTCTTGGGTCACAGTGATTTTTTTTTCATAAATGCAGTTTCACTTGAACCTCATTTTTTGTGATAGCTGATTTAAGAAAACAGAGTGTGGCTGTGAAATTTTGTTTTCTGCATTGGAAAACATTCCAGAAACTGTTTTGATATTGAACACAGCTTACAAGGACAATGCTATGGTGAACACTCAAGTATATGAGTGGTTTTCTTGTTTCAAAAAAGGTGAAATGTCAATTAAAGACAAACCTCATTGCAGACATCCCTCAACGTCCCAAACAGACAAAAATGTGCACAAAATTTGTGCACTTGTGCTTAAAGACAGGTGATGGGCCACGGAAGAGATAGGGAAGCTTTCCAGACTATCTTGGAGATTGGTTCAGGGAATGTACACGGAAGATTTTGGAATGAGAAGGGTCATTGGGAAACTTGCACCTCGGATTCTGACTGAGCAGGAAAATGAGTGTCAACTGGAAACATGACATGCTTTGAAAGAACAGCTCTGAAGAGACCCACACATTTTCCCCAAGGTCATTACTTATGATGAGACTTGGCACTATTCTTACAGCCAGGAAAGCAAACATCAACCAAGCCAATGGAAGACACCATGTCACCTCATCCTAAAAAAGGTCATCAAGTTAAAGATCAAGACAGTCCTCAGTTGTTTGTTTGATTTAAGGAGGGTAGTGCATTTGAAGTTTGTTCTACCAGGTCAGACTGTTCATGAAGCTTTATATTAGAGGTTCTGGAAAGATTGCATACTAGTGTTCTGTTAGTCTGGATACATTAGAGAAACAAATCCACAGAAACTCATATGTATAAGAGAGAGTTTTATCTAAGTGCACATCAAGAAAACATCCCAACCCAATGCTGCCCAAGTCCACAAGTCCAACATTAACCCATGTGTCCTACACAAAGTCCTCCTCCATCTCACAAAACATACACAACGCCATCAACTGCAGGAGGACAGCCGAGTCAGTGAATGTGTAAGCATCTCAGTGCTGACAGGTCTTCACACGGCTGCTCCAGCACCCAGAGCTGCATCAGGGTAGGTCCATGTAGCTCCTCCTTGGGGATGTCTTACAGGAAGCGAGCCTTGCCAGCTGAAGCAGGGAACTGGCTAAACAGCTGCACCCTGGTCCGACCATCACAAAGCAAGAGACCCAAGAACTAGAAAGGTGAGGTTCACTGAGCCATTTATCTCTCTTCCCTTCAATCAACCCCACATGTGTTTTACCAGCCAGATTGGCGCAATAAACTTTAACTATCTCAAGTGTGTAACACAAATGGCCTTATTTGTGGCAGATGGACAACTGGTTTTGCCACCAAGACAATGCACCTGCTCATGCAGCCATGTCAGTGTGCCAGTTTGGGGCAAAAAAGAGCATGCCTTTCTTGGCCCATGAACCTGACTCACCTGACCTTGCTCCACCTGACTTCTTTGTTTCCATCAAGGCAGAGGGACATGAAAGAACAGTGATTTGACTATATAGAAGCGGTGAGGACAGAAAATAGGGAGGTGCTGCCAGCCATCCAAACAGATGAGTTTGAAAACTGTTCCTAAGAATGGAAATAGAGATTTGATAAATGTATTAAATGCAATGGAGAGTACTTTGAATGTGATAAGGTTGTTTTGTTAAAACATTTAAATATATAGTTTTGAAAAAAAGTCCTTTTTTGGTCGGGTACCCCATGTTATATCATGCTTGGTAAAGTGGAGGAGCAGCCCAAATCTGGAAGGCCCTTGATGAGACACAGCTTCCTGTGCTAAAAGGACTACAAATCTGGTACAAAGCAGTGGTGTTTTTTTTCACAGTTATATAGGCGAATGGGCCCACTCATTTACTGCTGAGTAAAGATCCCAATGTCATTTTTATATAACCCAAAACCAAAGTGACTGCCACTAAGTCCATTCTGACTTGTGGCCACCCTAGAGGGCAGGATAGAAGTGCTTCTCTGGCTGCTTTCTGGGTCTGTAACTCTTCACAGAAGTAGAAAACCGCATCTTCCTCCCGAGGAGCAGCTGATGGTATCTGACTACCGAGCTCAAGCGCATAAGGAATATGACACCAGGGCCTTATTTTTATATAGCAGAGATGGATTTTTTTAAAAAAGTGAATCCACAAAGTTATAGTGAATTGCCCAGGGGAACCATAATCACTTTATTATCTAAACCAGCTGTTTTCTCCTTTTTTCTTTATTTAAAAATGCTCTGGTGGTGCTGTGAGATAAACATTGGGCTGTTAACTTGAAGGTCAGGGGGTTCCAATCCACCATCTACTCCAGTGGAAAGATGAGCCTGTGTGTTCCTATTAATATTCCAGTCTCAGAAATGCTATATCGCGTCACTATGAGTCAGGGTCCCCTTGCTGGTAGTAGGTTTTTGGTGTCTGCTTTATGCTGTTAATAATACAAACCTAAATCCCCAAATGATTTTAAACTCATCTATTGCATTAGTTCCCTCTCAATTTAAAAAAATGGAACAAAGTCTCCAATAAACGTTTATTTTATTTAATGGAACTTCCAAAAATTTGCTGGAAATTGTGACTATCTTTTCATTCCAACACACCCCCACCCCCACCCCTGGTAAAATTTTTGAAATCCATCCTACTTGATTTTTCCTTTTGGAAAAGATGCTTTAGCAATAGCTAAATTGCATTTTTAGGACAGTCATTTATAAAACATAAGCTGATCCTGGTGTGTAAATACTTTTTAGAAGATTTTTTTCACCCAGAAATGTCTCTAGATAAATCAACAAGAATGGACTCTATTATTTTCCAGCGATTTCTGCTCTTCCTTGCCTCGGGTGCCTTTGTATTTACTATTTGCTCTTCTGGAGTCCTCCCCTTCCAAAACTGTGCACCTGCCCTGCCCCTTCTTTCAGGCGTCGCTTAAATGCCATTTTGTAGAAGAGGTTTTTCTTGATAATCCCACTTGAAATAAAATCTTCCCATCACTTTCCACACTTGCCTGTCAGTTTGTCGCCCTGAGTGGTTCGTGTGTTCCTTATCGTATTGTACTTGATCTGCACGGCCCTGGCTGATGCCAACATGAAATGCTCAGAGGTTCAAACACAGTTGCCTTGGGAAAAGGGCCTGCTGGTCTGCTTCCAAAAGGACACAGACGTGGATCACACTCTACTTTACAACTTATGGGGTCGCTGTGAATCAGAATTGACTCAGTATCAATTAGCTTTCATAGGTGACATTCTTTGTAACTTGTCTGTTTTCCTCGATTAAAAGACGATTTTCCCGAGATCAGGGACAGCATCCATCTGCTGTGATTTATACTTGCATCTGATCAAATTTCTAGATATAATCTGTATCAGTTGCTACAAACAGGAAATCAGATAGGAACCCCAGAGGCAACTTGAGGAAACCCACAGGACGGTCCTACCCCATCTCTATGAATCACAGGTGACTCAATTATAGGGAGTCTGGCTTGACTATCTGCCACCACCTCCTATGGCAACACTAGCTGAGTATCTACCGATTCTACTCAGCTACATAAAATACCAACGTAAAGAAAAGCTCTATCCCTTGACCTTCTAAAGGTTCCCCAGCATTAGGCGGTCCATAACTGAATCGGTTTATCTAATAGCTCTGTGTGTGTGTGAAAGGGAAGCCATAATACATCCAGGCTTAAAACTGAGAGGTAGGGGTGAAATGACTTCCTGAGGAATATACTTCTGCACTAAATGCTAAAACAAGATTACACCTCAAATTTCTCAGTTAAAAAAGAAAAAAAGTTTTCCACAACCCTGACGGTGCGTATAACCCAGAAGGCTACTAGCAGTCTGGCTAAACGTTTAGCGTTAAAGCGGATGTTATTTTTTAAACTTGAATGAGAAACACAAGTTCCTGGGTACTGAGGAAGGAGCTATTTGGTCTTGCAACAAGTGGCTCTTGGACCAGATGACCTGCCAATCAGAAATGAGGAAGCTGAGAGAACATCATCAACTGGGTTGTAAAGGAGAATGCTTTATTTGAGATATGGGAGATTGTTGCATGCACAGTTGAGATGGACATCGCAAAGAGACTTTCAAATAGGTAAATTCCTTTTAGAAACCACAGCACCGGGTCTTGTTCACTTGTATCCCTTTGCGACCCGTGGGAACGTTAGCAGCGTAATTAGCGCCTGGATTTCTAGATCAAAACAAGCACACTGGAAACCGTAGTCATCTGCTTGAACATCTGATTCGTTCTCACTTTCTTTTTTGTGGCCCGTCTGTACCTGGACTGTGCACAGTTGGGGGGAGGGGAGAGGGTCTAAATCCAGCAAAAAACAGAGGAAGCAGGCAATTGTCTTTGAATTCTTAAAGAAAGAGTAATTTATGAATGCTGCCCTGACATCAAAGCTGTTTTTGTTGTTGTTGTTGCTTTGGTTGTTTTTATTACCAGTACAATGGAACATGGTGCACTTTTACAAAAGCATTTCCATAAACCAGTGTATCGAGTGTGGATTTGAAAGGTAACACAGATTGAGGTCCCCCAAAATGAAAGCTTTTTAAATAGGAAACATCTCCTCTCTTTTGCATCTAATGGAAGTGGAGAAAAGATCCTAAATGACCTACTGTCTATATTCGTGTATAAGCCGAGTTTTTCAGCACAAAAAATGTGCTGGAAAACTGGAGTTCGGCTTATACAC
The DNA here is from genome assembly GCF_050624435.1 of Tenrec ecaudatus. Classification (NCBI taxonomy): domain Eukaryota; kingdom Metazoa; phylum Chordata; class Mammalia; order Afrosoricida; family Tenrecidae; genus Tenrec; species Tenrec ecaudatus. The sequence continues at coordinate 18,488,087 of NC_134543.1, forward strand.
AGGCCAGTGGTACCCCAGTGAGCTGTAACATCTTGAGTGTGCTTTCCCTTCCTCCGCTGTTCATTAGAAGCCCCGCTGACACTGCAGGGCTTTGCATGTTTGTTTACTCACATCTAACCAATCAGAGCCGGCCTATGAAGTGGACGGTTCCAATTCACAGAAGCACCTGTAGTGATTCTCTTACGCCGGCAGCTGAGCTGGTAAGGATGTGTCTGTGGCTGTGCTCGTCTCTCCCCTCTGGTCTCTGTGTTAATTCACATCCTGCATTTCCCACCCTAGGCTTATACTCCAGTCAATCAGTTTTTCTGGTTTCTCAGGTGATAATTAGGTACCTTGGCTTATACTTGGGTCAGCTTATATTCGTGTATATACGGTAGTTCCTTTTCGTTGTTAGAATCAGAATTCACAGCCATGGATTGACTCCTTCTCATAGAGACCCTATAGGACAGGGGAGAACTGCCACTGTGGGTTTCCTGATCTGTGATGTTTTCTTCCCCCAACAGTTTTATTGGCATATGTAATTCACATGCTATACAATTCAATAGTTCAATCACATCAAGACGAGTTGTGCAATAATTACAATCAGTATTAGGATGTGTTCTATATTCTATATTCATTGTTATTAACTCCTCATGCCCCCAATCACCCCTCCTCTGCCCCTAAAGAATTATTAATCTATAATCAATAGTTCCATATCCCCAAGGCACACTAATCTACAATCTGTCTCTATAGATTTACCTATCCTGAATTTCATATACAGAAAAATATTAATTTCAAAAAGCTGACAGCAATGTAAAATAAAAACCTCAATAGAAAAGAAAGCAGAGAATATTAAAAAACTAGAACAAATTTAAATGGATCATAATGGGGAATCAAATGATAAGGTGCTAAATTTTAACCTAACTACATCTGCAACAATCTACTTTCTAATGCATTCTGCACAATAACTAGGCTATTCACATCCCTGATCTATGGCCAGAGGGGAACCACCCGGGGCTTATAATCCACATGTAACTATGGTAGTAGAAAGCCAAGTGCACTAATAACCCAAGGCCCCCCTTTCCACCACACCACAGCACCCAACATTCTTCTTCGGTTGAAAAATAAATGAAGACTAGTCTGTACATTCTTCAGAAGTAGAAACAGTTCAGAAATGTCTTTCCTTGATTGTGATGAAATTATTTATTATCATTATATATTATTATTGTAATATATAGTATTATATAGTATACATCTGTTCTCAACTTTCCATGAACTTAACTCCTCAGAAGATAAAAGGAACCTAATTTGCTCCAAAAGCTTTTCTTTTTTAAATCCCACCAATGAATCTTTTTTGTATTTCTTTTTTTGTATCCCTAATTTTTGGGAACCAAAAATTTGACAGACTACTTCCTTGATATAGATGAGAACTTCAATTTTTCCTTGGAAATTTCCTTGAAAAAAATTTCCTTGGAAAAATGGAAGAAATTGGCAAATAGTTTTGATTGCCTAGATTTCTGTTGGGGCAAAGGGATAAACTGTAAAAAAAAAAAAAAAAAAGTTGTAAAAAAAAAACTGTAAAAAAAAAAAAAAAAAAAAAGCAGCTAACACTAGGACTATTTGTGCACTATCCAAACCAGAGCCAACTCACTGCCATGAAACCAATTCCAACTCATACTCAAGCCATTGAATATACTGACCAGTCAAATTGATGCCAAATCCAGCTATCTCAAACACCTATGTAATCAGTCAAATACAGATATACAGTCCTGACTGGAAATAGAACGCTTGCACTATGGTTCAAATGAAAACAACAGCAACAAAATAAAAATCAACTTAAACGATCTCATATCATGTACAGAACTGCGGTCAGGGTAGGGAAAGAAAAGCACCGAAAGAAGAGATAAGGTGCACCCTGAGGCCGCCAGCTCTCAAAAGCGATGGCACAGGGAAGGAGTGTGGGAAACGCCCATGAAACCTGGAGGGGTGTGTCCTGTCCAGAGCTCTCATTCACTGGGATCACGTCTATTCTGAATCACAGACCCCACAGAGAAGAGTAGAATTACCCTGTGGGTTCCAGAGACAGTGGCTCTCTAGGGGAGTACAAAGCCTCATATTTCTCTCTCATTGTAGCTGGTGGTTTTGAACTGTTGCTGTTGCAGTTAGCAGCCCAAGAAGCCCCCTACACCACCAGAGCTCAGTAGTTCTAGGTTTGGAGAAATACAATTACTGCTAGAATCAGCACCTAAGCAGAAATAACAGTGGGAAAGAAAGTACACGTGTCTCTCTTTTCCTGACCTTTAGTCTACCCCTGTCTCAATTTCACCATTCTCTATTGAAAACCAACCAGCTAGCTGACAGGAGACCCTGGAAACCACAGTTCGCAGTGGTCAGCCTTCTATGGCATCAGGCCAGACAGATGGGAAGAAGAAAGACCTGTGGAAGAGGAAAAAGTGAAGACCACTAAATTCGTTAACCTTGAACCAGGAATGGAGATAAAGCCATAGGGATTTTTACTCCACCCCTTAGAATGACCTCCAGAGTTTATGCATTATTATCTCCATATTTAGCTGGAAGATAAAACTCAAAGGGAGATGTATCAAAGTGGCCATGTCTTCCTCATTCTTGTCTTCTCCTCCACATTGGCCTCATTGGCTTTCCTCAAGAGGACATATCCATTCTTGGGCACTGCACTTACCATTTCCTTTGCTCAATGCACCGTTTCCTCTGGGTTCTGGATGGTTCTCTACTTCTTGTATTGGCCAGCCCTTCCAGAGCATCCCTTCCCAGTTTCTTTTTCCTCTTAATCTTGAACTCAACCTCAAACCTCAGATGCACACTTACATGCTGTCTGTTGTCAACAGCACAATTTAAGCATCGAAGCACAGTCTTGTATTCTTAGTGCTTCATACATTAAAAAGTGCTTCCAAAACACCTCAATGTTTGAGAATGGGGCAGGCTCTGAATTCAAAAGCCACTGACTTATGATGAGATAAAATTCCAGGAAAATGGAGTCTAAGTGCTATGCATACTCCACTCAACAATTCCATTACCAGAACAACAAAAATGAAATACTACATGTAAGGAGCTACTAAGTATCCACCACCAAGTTAACATCATTAGGAAAAGCAGGGTTGTTTGAGTACATCCTAAATTGGGTTGAATACTACTCCCCTGCCCCCCACCCCACGTCACCTGCCAACATCATGTGCACCTAGAACCTCAGGGTGTGATCTTGTTTGCAATTAGGTCTTTGTAGATGTGACCTGTTAGGTTAAGAGAAGGTTGACTCGACAAGAGTGAGTCTTACCATTAGTATAACCAGTGTCTTTAAGGGGAAAACTCAACAGTCACAAAGGAAAAAATGATCCCATAATGATATAAGTAGAGACCAGCGTGATGCAATGTCAAGGTCAGAAAACACAAAACCAAAATCCCTGCTGTGGCGTCAAATCCAACCCCTCGCCACACTATAAGACACAGTAGAACTTTCCCTGTGGATTTGGGGGTTATAACTCATTCAGGAGGGGACAAAAGCCTCATCTTTCTCCGACAGAGAGGCTAGTGGGTACGAACTGCTGGCTTTTCGGCTGGCAGCCCAAAGCATGACCTACTATACCACTAGCATTCGTAGTATAAAAGAAGGAAAGATTTTGCCTTAAACTTTCAAAAAGATCAAAAGCCTGCCAGATACTATGAGGTTGGACTTATAGCCTACAGACAAGTAGGTAAATATATTAATTTTAAGAAAGAAATTTTAATTACTCTTTTTGGGGTAATTTACTACTATAAACCCAAGAAACTCCTACTCATATGAAAAAAGTCCCAACAATCGGCTAGGAATTTGTTTCAGGGTTTTCTCTCTCTTTTGCCTATAAATACACACACACACACACACACATACACATACACACACACACACAGACACATACATCATGACTCCCCACAGGCTCGCCTTCCTCTCACCGAGAAAAGCTGACACGTGTGTACTGAATTCCACACAGTCACATCCGGGCCAGGCAGATAAGCAGATGATGTACCCACACTGCGGATCCAGATGGGGGCTCTGACACCAAACAGAGCTATTTGTGCAGATCTTCCAGCCAGCTCTGAGGTTCTGGGAGGACTTCCCCATTCGCTGCCAGTTTCACAGAAAGAGAACCAACTGGGGATTTCAACCACGTGCTGTTCTAAATCACAGCAGGGAGACAGAGTGGGTGCTTGCTGTACGGGAATCATTCTCCCCTGATGGCTTGGCTAGAGAGGACTCATTTCACCCTCTTTAATTAAGCTCCTCTTTTGGTACTTTACATGTGAAATGTATAGCACATAATAGAACTAAACAGGCTTTCTGGAAAGCACTCCTGTGTTAAAGGGAAAAGCTACCATGTGCTCTCTTCTCTGTAAAGATGCTAGTGTGTATTAGCTTTTAAAATGATAGATGTGGACAGAGACCATTCTAGTTGCCAGCTGGCCAAAGACAGTGTGGGGAAGAAAAGGAGTTTGCGAGGTTAACATTGGCAACCCTTCAACTTCCTGAGTTCGTTTTTTCATGATCCTGAAGACTCTAGTGGTTACATTGAATACTTATCAAATAATAAAGCTGTTTAGTATATGAGCTAAGACGGGATAAGGAGGAGACTTGGAACTCCCAATGTAGATCATCTCTCGGCAGAACTTGAATGGTTTCTCTCAACCTTGGGCTGCCATCAGCAGAACCCCAGGGGCCAGCCTGGCAGCGATACTTGTTCTGTGGGAACCATCTACCTCAGAAGACTGCGGATTGGGACAGTCTTATCGCTTCTTAACGTCTTCATATATCTTTTGCAATTTATTTTCATTCTACTTAAAATCTGTTCCTCATTGGGAAGAATGGATCCCTCCTTTTGGCCTAAGCCCCATGCAGAGTGGAAATGCCGATGATGCGCAGTCCATGCATGCCTGCCCCGCTACAGTCATGGCTGGAAGCTGCCCATGGTGGATGCATTGTCTGATGCTTGCTTCCTCACACATGAGCTCTAGGCCAGGACAAAGCTCAGTGTTGGCAGCCTGGGCATCATGGCTGAGACCTCTCGTTTAGGTGGGCAGGGGGGTGGGGGCTGGGATGGAGGACTTTCTCAGATCTTGGGCCTCTTGTGTGCTTCCCCATGGCTGGCTGCTGAGGAAAGGCTGGTTTGTCTGGTACTGCTAATAGTAACATATGTGACCCTGGCAGAGTGTCTCCGTGCCTCTCCCAGTGACAAAGACAAGCAAATTGTACATACTTTGCTGTCCTTTTCTGTATTATCTAGCTCTGAAGTTTCATTTTCCCCCTAATCATGTTCAACTTTTCTTCTTCCCTTTTCCTGTTTTATGACTTTGATAATTATTTTAGTTTGGAAGCTGGAAAATTCAAAATTGTCTTTACTAAAGGGTGTAAAGATCTAGGGGGAAAGTAACGTAATAGCCTTTTTTCATAGCATAGAGAAATAGAACGCTACCTGCTGTAAGTCCTGAGAACAATTTTGTTCATTATTTAAGAAGGGAAGAAATTCTGTGATCCTAATTAAATGATTTGACTGAGACGACAGCTTTGTCCAGAAAGGTGATGATGGGGGTGGCCTCTGGATTCCTTAATTTGAATGGCAGGTCAATCACTTATTGTTTGGGCGTCTGTTTATTGAGAAACACAGAATGACCTCTTACCCCAGGTAGTAAGTTGTCCTGGTGGTTGTTAGCTACTGTCAAGTTGCCTCTGACTTGTGACAACCTTTTGCTCAACAGTGTAAAACATGGCCTGTCCCTCCGCCACCACATGTTTGAATATATCATGGGGCTATGGGCCCAATCCATCTCACTCTGGATGGAAAGTTGTTATTGCGCTCTATTTGACCAAGCAGGATGCCTTCCTCCTGTGGGGGCTCCTCCCTGATGACATGCTCAAAGCCAGCCAGTCAGTCAATATATAGCTGTGAACCATAAGCTTTCATCAGCGAATATTCAGAAGCAGATCACTCCGCCTTCCTTCACAGTCTGTCTTAGTCTGGAAGCTGTGCTGAAGCCTATGTACCAAGAGTCACCCGGTACTTGAAACCATGGTGACCTTACTTCCAGTATTGTAGCAACATGCGAGCCACCGCAGTAGGACAAGCCGGTGGACAGACCGATCGATGAGGGGTGGCTATAAATACTCAGTGAGTTTGAATTATTCTTATGAGGAATTTTAAGTTTGCATAATAATCATTAGGTGGGTATATAGCTACATTTCTGAAAGTTTACAAATTGTGACACTGAGAGTTTCATTCCCCCCCCCCTTTGAATATCAAAAGCACATTTGGTGTTCAAAAATTCCAAACCTCACTCTGAACATTATAATTGTATTATTTTTCATCTAAAATGCAGGCATGCTGAGAAGAATTATATCAGTCTAATATGCAGGCTCTGACATAGGAATTCCTAATATTTCCTGACGTTGCTATACTCACATCAGAGCTGTGAATCATGCGACTACATTTAAGCAGAGCAGATTCCGCTGAGGAGAAGGCTTAAATGGAAATGAAGTATATTTTTCAATCCCTATTCATTCTGCCATCCTATGAATGTCAGTGAGAATTATGTATTATATAAAAAAGCATAGATCACTATTTTTATCAACAGCTCAGTACATTTGGATACCCTATGATATTAGATTTCTTTCCTTTTAACATCCCCTTAAAACAACAACAATAACAACAACAGAAAGAAAGCCAAATCCACTGCTATGGCTTTGGTTCTGACTCATAGTGATCTTGTAGAAGGATTCTAAAGTTTTAAATATTGAGGGGAACTTTTTTCTCCCTCAAAGCTGTTGCTGGATTTGACCTTTTGATTAGCAGCAGCAAATGCTTACCCAAACAGCACCACCAGGGTTTCTTTGATTGTTTGTTTGTTTGTTTGTTTGTTTTAAGCACACTGAAAAACCCAAACCAAGCCCAGCATACAGAATTGACCCTCACTTGTAGAGACCACAGTAGGAGCTTAATGCAAATGCAGGAGAGGGATGTGTGAATCCCCAGTTTTCGCTTCTGTTTCCCCCAGATCTGACCATCCCTATGTGTACCCCATTCGTTATCTGAAGGTGCCAATGAAAGGAAACCAGATTCCAAATCTGCAGCATTCGTTGTGCTTGTTCATTTGGAATTAGTTTGTGTGCCACAAAGGAATTTCAGTTCGTTTCCATCTTACTTTTGCTCCTTTGATGGCCACTCGGACCAGTGGTTTGGTCTGGTGGGTAAGGAATCTGCAAGGGTTCTTAAGGCTATAATTCTTCGCTCTCTTAAAAATATTCATTATTATTTTCCTTTTATTTGTAGAATTTAGCACATACAAAGAAAAATATGCTCAATGTAGTTACACAGCCCATCCCATCAAAGCAGTAGATCCTCCGAGTCTGCATTATTCTATCTTGAATTCTGGCCTAATCTCTAGCACCTCCCTTTGCCCCTTCACTCCACTCACAGGCTTATCCATTTTAATGTCGCAGTGCTCTCCTAGGAAGAGAGAAACCTAACCATGGCACAGGGAAATGATCCCAAGCTCTGATCTTGAAAAATAATTCAGAATTGATATTATTTGCTCTGTCCTGTATCTACAGCATTCGATTCAATATGACTCATATGTGGCTAGGATATAATGCATACTATTGATTTTGATTTTTTTCCCCTTCCAGGCTGTGTCTTACTTCCTAGCCTTGATCTTAAAAGTAAGATAGATGTTAGGCATTATTATCTAGCAGAAGGAGTAAAAAAATCAATGTTATCTCCTGGCACTTCATTTCCTATCCCTGCGATGGCCAGGCAGTCACACTGGAGCAACCATGAGCTCACATTTAGTTATTAAAGAAGAGGATGCTGGTCTCTGCTCAGAATATGCTAGTCTCTTTGTTGATTCAGGTGCTTGTTTTCAGACGACAAATATACAAACATCACCAGTGAATGTGCTCTCTTACAGTGATCGTAATGGTTTAGAACCATTTCTGTAGTCATGAGCTAGTTTAAAGCAACTCTTATTAATTTGAATAGTTTTAGATTTACAGAAGAGCCACGAAGATAGCACAGAATGTTTTGGATACTTTGCATCCAGCTTCCCCTAGCATTCGCTAGCATGTTATGTAACCAGGTTACATTTCTCAAAGCAACCCTGACAGTTAAGCATTGCTAGAATACTATTCTTTAACCTGCAAACCGCATTAAGATTTGCACAATTTTCCCAGCAGTATTCCTTTCTGTTCCAAGGTCCATTCCAAGATACTACATTTTATTAAGACAATATATTTTTTTCACACACACATTTTGAGAAACATGTTTGCTAGTGGCAAGAATGTAAATGGAACTGAACACCAAATTATAGAGATTTTTTAATGATGGTTATTTACATTTTAAATACTTCAGTAAAGGAAAGACTTTTGATGAGTCCATCAATAATATAATGAAACAGTTTGCTGCTTCATTGTCAAAACACACAGATGCGTTTTAATAACAGAAAGTTAAAGTGAAAACTGCTGTGAACAATAAATAATTGAAGATTGCAAGTAGTTTATTTATTCATAAAATAGACAGTGGAAGTTTATACTGGTAGTAACCTTACTCTCAATGGCATTGCTAAAAGTTCTAAGGGAAAGCAGACTTTACAGCCATGACATCTCTTATTTCTCATAAACATCACTGTAGTCTTTCCTTGTTTTGTTTCTTGGTTTCTCAATCTTTCAAGTGGGGCAGAAATCCCCATTTCTTCAACTTACTATAAAGATCCACAGCATAGGAAGAGTGGCTTCGTCATTGTGCAATATCTTGTGGGAATAGTTAGAAAACGATTGCTTGATTTATTTTAATCATCTTGTCTCTCCAATGTTGATTGCTACATACTTCGTTTCCATCTAGAGCTTGGGGATCCTGGTCATGTAGAAGGATATACTCAATTGGAGACTAACGGTAACATCCCAGCTTCTTTTCACTACATTTTTGTGGGGGCGACTATGCTTCTTACTTTTGTTGTTGTTAGAGCACACAAATGTGTTCTTTTTTCACTGGAGTATTACCTTCATACATGGGGGAAGGGGCTTTCTTCTTATTATTATTTTTAATTTTGGAAAGAATCAAATTGTTTGATTATGGACTAAAGGAAGTCTTCCTAGGAAAAAGAAGATTAAGACTATCAATAAACAGAGTTCATTGATGAAAAAAATCCCACATGAGGCTGAATAGCATCCTGTCTTGATAAAAAGTGCATGAGTTAATCTACCGTGAGCAAGGTCGTTGTTTTCTTGGCTATCCAAAGGATGGAGATAAACAGAATCCACATAGCCTCCCTTTTCAGCAATTTCATTATGCACAGTTTTGTATTTATGAAAACTTGAAAAAAATTTTCAGAGACACCTCTGATGATCTGATACCCATGTGGGGCCATATAGGCGCAGGGCACCCCTCCTACCCCTGGTCCATACAGAACAACAACTGGAGGCCTAGTGATGATCTAGGCACACAAAGGATGGTGGCTGACCAGCCAATGAGAACAGTCTCCTGTTCATTCCTGATGGAAGGGTCTGGAGATGGAGGACACAGGCAGACAGCAGTGATGTACAGCTGCAGGTGAGCAGGCACTGGCAGGGCAAGGATGCAGGTGTCAGGGAGCTGAGAAGGTAGAGGTGGTCAGGGAAAGACAGAGTAAGGAGGCTCATGGTGTTGTGGGACCTGGATGAGTGAATGGTAAGGGCGGTTCCCAACCATGGCAGATACTGGGAGGGAATGCGAGTGTGCAGCCCGTGACACTGAACTACCACCACTTCCACCACCCTGCCCACACACCAACATCTGCAAGTTCCACAGCTGGGGCAGAGGATGGAGAAGAAGGGCTGTGAAAACAGAGAGAGATAGTTCATATCTGACCTCTGGCTTCCCTATTGGCATGAGACAGAAGACAGACATGCCTCCACATTCCATCCTTTTTATCTGTTTTGACACCAACTGTCCATCTCACTGCACTCTACATATATAGTGGACTCAATAATTTGTTGCAGCGGCTGCACAGAATTCACAGAAAGTGCTCGGCACCAAGGAGGTTTAGTAGGAGAATTGACAGGTTACTAAAAGTCAGGATCAATAAACAGGAAGAATAGTCACTGGTCCATCGCAAGCACTTTCCTCAGCCATCAGCTAAGCCTCTCTCTCTTCTTAAGCCTTTCAACCATGTGGTCCCCCTGCCTCCATGGCCAGGATACCCCTGTCACCCTGCACACAGTCCCATAGTCTTGGCTTGACCCCTCTGCTCTGTCTCATAGTTTCCTTGTCAGTCTGTGGTCAATGTCTGGATATTTTGCTCTGTTGTCAGCCTCTGTGCCAGACTCTGGTGTCTCTGGTCTCCCTCTCTATCACTTCAGACAGAGATTTAGAATGTTCTCTCCTGAGATTTCTCTCTCTTCCTGCCAAGGCAACTCATCCTCAAAGCCAGGGAAGTGGCAATGACAACTGATCAATCTTTGCTATGAGTATTACACACGCTTTGTCTTGAACTCTCACTCAATCATCCGGTGGGAGTTCCTGGAATCATTGCTCTGCCCAGATGAACCCTCACAATTTCATGCTTTATTTTGTTTGTAGTTATTGCAGATGAAACCATCACAGAGAAAGGGAATTTGAATTATTGTACCAAGAGAGAGAAAAAGAGCCACTACACTGTGTTCAGAGACGTGTGGAAGAGTCATAGTAAGATGAGCCAGTCAGGGTGCAGGGTAGCAACGATGAAACATATAACTTTCCTCTAGTTCTTAAATGCTTCCTCCCTCCTCCCCCTGCCCCGAATATCATGATCGCAGTTCTACCTTACAAAGCTGTCTAGACCAGAGGATGTACATAGGTACAGATAGCAACTGGAAACACAGGGAATCCAGGACAGATGACTCCTTCAGGACCAGTGGTGAGAGTGGCGATGCCTGGAGGGTTGAGAGAATGTGGGGTAGAAAGGGGGAACTGATTATAAGAATCTACGTATAGCCTCCTCCCTGGGGGAGGGTCAGCAGAGAAGAAGGCAGGGGGAGACGTAGGACAGTGTAACATATGACAAAATAATAATAATTTATGAATGATGAAGGGTTCATGAGGTAAGGGAGAGTGGAGAGGGAGGGGGGAAATGAGCAGCCGATATTAAGGGCTCAAGTAGAAGGTAAATTTTTTGAGCATGATGATGGCAACAAATGTACACATGTGCTTGACACAACCGATGGATGTATGGATTGTGATAAGAATTGTAAAACCCCCAATAAAATGATTTTAAAAAATTAAAAATTTTAAAAAAGAAGAAATGTCACACCACCACAAGGGCCTGCTTCATCACTTGCTTCCAAGGGCTTGGGTTGGCTGGTGGGGAGGGGGGGGCAGGGAACCAGGCGAGTCACCCGTGTTGCTAACAGGGCCCAGCCTCTGACTCTTGCATCACGCCAATTTTACAGGAGTAGAAAGGCCAGTCTTTCTCCCATGGAGCAACAGTGATTTCAAACTGCTGGCTTTGTAGCTGACAGCCCAACCTGTAGCCACTCTGCCACCAGGTCTCTAGCATCAGAGGAGTTTTATATAGTACCTGCTCTTTAGAACCTAATCACATTCCTCAGTGAGGAGTGGCTATAGGTACTGAACTATTTGTAATGAATTCAAGGTAGGGATGTGAAGAAAGTTTATGATTAATGATGTACATTCTCCCTATTGTTTAGGAGGCATATTTGTGTACTAATGGTAACAAAGAGAGTGTATCGAAGTGAGTTTGATGAGCATGATGAAAATTTAGCATATGTGCTGGGATTGTGGGAAATGAAAAGGAGTTCGAAGAGGTGCCTACCAAAACCTAACCCACTGCTCTCACGTTGAGCTCTGACTCCTAGCGACCCCACAGAGGATTGCCTAGGCTGTCAACCTTTATAAAAGCAGGTTAGAGACCAAAAGGCTCGAACTCACAGCCATCAGGTAGATGTCCAATCAAGGATCCTATTGGGCAGGGTAACACTGTCCCTGACAGTTACAAAGACTGTAACTCTTCAACACGAGTAGGAAGCCCCATCTTTCTCCCTCAGAGACCCCTGTTTTGAACTGCTGACTTGGCAGATCATAGCCCAACACATAATCACTACACCACTAGGGCTCATTTAATATATTATATGTAAATCATAAATAATGATACACTATAGTATAAGATATCAATTATACATATATAATTACATATTGATATGATATGCCAATACAGAATATATCTTAATAATATATAGTTATTATTATTATTACTTTTCACCTCTCAGGGCATAGCAGCCAGGACAGCAGATATTAGATTGAATCAATATTGAAAATTTTTTTTCTAAGCTAGGAATGGCAGAATAGTGATACAATTCAGTGCTTTCAGTTAATAGGACTTGAAATAAGGTGGGAGATGAGCTCTGGCCAGGAGAGAAAAGGTAATGGCATCAGACGAAGTCAAATAGAGCTAGAGTGAATACAAGGAAGTGTCAGTAGGGAGGACAATCAAACCAGAATTAAACGATGGGATTGACTATGTAATTGAGAGTTAGCCAAGGGCTGATTATTTCATCTTATCCATCGCTCTCCACTTCCTTGGCAAAATTGTCAAGCTTTTAACTACATTACAGGCTTGTGAGGAAGACTATACACAAGAAAAAGCACTTATGGGAAAACATCAGGATTAATAGTTTTTCATCTTGCTATTACGACTCACCACTAATAGGGTTAAAGAACTAGGTCGACTATAGGAACATCCTGGGAGTGAGCATGCTACTGTTTACTGCCTGTTCAGAGGAAGACCCATTTCATCTTCTATCAAAGATCAAGCCAGTGATATTTTATGGTAAACACAGAAAATACCTTACAGAAAATTACTGTTTTAACAGGTGCAGTCTGATACTTGACAGTGATTTAAAATCAACCTTGTGGTTAGTATTGTACTCTCAGCACACATTCAAGTAATTTTCCTGGATCTATCCTCACACATAAACATCATTAAAGGGAATATGTGCATGATGTTTAATCACAGAGTATTCATGAAAACATTCCTCTGCCCAGATGAACTCTCACGATTTCCTATTTTTTATTTTGTTTGTTGTTATTGCAGATGAAACCATCATAGAGAAAGGGAATCTGAATTATTGCACCAAGGGAGAGAAAAAGAGCCACCACAATGCTTTCGGAGAGGTTGATAATATGATTGCTGGGCATAAAGAGCAGCCCCCCATTTACTCAATAAATACGTGTCTAGCATCTGCTAAGCACAGGCTTTGTGCTAGGTAATGTGTGAAGCATCTGTTTACAGTACCAAAAAAACAACAACAGCCTCCACTCCTATACTTATGTGGTAGATGTAACAGCGAAAATGATTTATTTATTCATTGCAATATAACACTTACTATAATGTGATCTCCCAAGAGCAGGGCTTTGCACCGCTTTCCCATCCCTCTGTTTCCAGGGCTGTGAAAATCAGACATGTAGAGCCTGACAAGTCAGACACAGCCAAGCAACATTAATTGATCTATTGGAGATTTTTTATTTACTCATGTATAATACATATAATCCATCAAGCTTATATACATATAACTTAACAAAGCTCAGATATTTTATACATACATATATATGAATATGTATATCATTTAGGAGCCCTGGTGGCATGATGAATATGTGTTGGGCTATGATCCACAAGGTCAGCAGTTTGAAACCACAATGTCGGTAGTTCGAAACCACTAGCCACTCCTCGGGAGAAGGACGGCTTGCTATTCCCGTAAAGACCTACAGTTTCTATGAGTCAGCATTGACTCAGTGACCGTGAGTTTGGGGCTTTTTGTTTGTTTCGTTGGTTTGGCGGCATGATGAGTTAAGTGGTAGGCTGTTAATTGCAAAATAAGGAGTGCAAACCACCAGCTGCTCAGTAGGAGAGAGATGAGGATTTTTTTTCTCCCCATAATGAGTTACAGTTTCAGAAACCCACAAACACATTTCTACCCAACCCCACAGGGTCATTACAAGTCAGAATAGACTCAAGGACAGTGACTGAGACCTATAATTTATCAATTCTTCAGCAGTCTGGACAGAGCAACACCGATTTGAATATGGATCCCGTGGATGTAAGATTTGGATGTGGTGGTAAAGTAAAATTGTTTAATGTGGCTCTTCTATCCATAGCCTTTGTAACTCTCACCAAATGACCTGGTGGGAGCGTGTAAGTAAGATGTGTCCAACTCTAACATGGGAATGGTCTGTTTTGTAATTCTGCTGCATATGAAAGGAGCCACCTCAGAAGCAAGAATGAGGGAAACCATGACCATCAGGAAAGAGATTCATGAACAAAGCACATCTGCGATCCTTGGGTGGAGAAGCAGTGATGGTCACAGAGGCCTTGAGACAGAATGTCAGGTTCTCTAGCTCACGAAGTGAATCGAGTTGAGGGCCTTCGGGCAAGAGGCTTGCTTGCTGAGTGAGGTTCCCTTTCAGTATTTTTCAACACTAGAAGAACTTTGTAAAATTTACCAAAACAGGGCTGAGGCAGAGGATGAGAGAGAGGCATTCCTACAGGCACAAATGAGAAGCACCGCAGACAAAATAACTGTACCCTTAACATTGCTGATCCTGATATGCAACCTGCTAACTTTACTAACAAAATTCATAATTGTGAGTTGTTGCTCTCAGGTGGTTCCCAATAGCACAAAGCACCACGTGATCTTGCACCATCTTCACAATTCTTCTTTTTGAGCCCATTGTGTGACCACATGTGAACCCATGCAGTCGAAGGCCTTCCCATTTATTGCTGCCCCTGTACTGTATCAACCATTGTGTCCTTCTCGAGGACATCATGCCCAAAGACTGTGAGATGAAGTCTTGCCATCCTGGCAACATTACAAAGAATGCAGAGAAGAAGTCATCCCCTTGGGATGAAAGAAGATAGATGAGGGTTCAGACCTTTTGGTGTAGGGAGTCAAAACCATTTCCTTTTTGTTTTATTTTTTATATATTTCGAGTAGAGTAAGTCACAAGGACATCTGCTGAAAGTTAGGAGTTTCTGAGATGTTTAAAGAATGTGGAAAATTTTGAAAGTCACTCTGGAGGGAGGAAGAGCCCAATGATGGGAAACAGAGGAGACTTGCTACACGAGTGGTCCAGGCTTGTGTGAGGTCTTTGGTGATGCTAGGTGCTAGGGAGTTGGTTACTACTCACAGCGACCTTTTGCAACCAGTCTTTGGTCTCTTGAGTGCTGCTTCCATGTGCTTTTATTGTGAATCCAAGCAAGTTGAAATTCTTGACCATCAGTCTTTTCTCCATTTATCACGATGTGATCTAACGGTCCAGTTGTGATGATTTTAGTTTTCTTTACATTGTGTTGCAGTCTACACAAGGCTGCTTCAAGTTCTCCTCATTTTCAGCAAGCAAGGTTGTGTCATCTGCATATTGCAGATCATAAATTAGCCTTCTTGCAATTCTTACACTACATTATTCTTTGCATTATCCAGCTTCTCAAATTGTTTACTCAGCATAAAGTTTGAGGAAGTGTGATGAGAGAATGCAACACTGACACACACTCTCTTGATTTAAACTCTGCTGCAGAATATTCCCATATTCTGTTTACACACCTGCCTATTGATCCATGTACAAGTTTCACATGAGCACAATGAAGTGATCTGGAATTCCGGTTCTTCTCAAGGTGTACTGTGGTTTGCTATGATCACACAGGCAAATTCTTTGGCATAGTCAATAAAAACCAAATAAAAATCTTTCTGGTGTTCTCCGCTTTCAACAAACATCTATTTGACATCAACAATGGAATTTCTTGTTCCATGTTCTCTTCTGAATCCAGCCTGAACCTCTGGAAGTTTTATGTCAATGTACTGTTGCAACTGTTGTTGGATGATCTTCAGCAAATAAATTACTTGCCTGTGACCTCATTGATATTGTTCTAACATTTGAGCATTCTGTTAAGTTGTGTTTCTTTGGAATCAGTACCAATATGGTTTGCTCCCAGTCAGTAGGCCAAGTAGCTGTCTTCCAAATTTCCTAGCATAGTCAGGTACGTGCTTCCAGGGTTTCATCATCTTGTTAAAACATATCTATCCCTTGCAGGACTGGATAGGGCAGGTTGTATACTGGTGCATATGGGAGCTGGAGGCACAGGGAATCCAGGGTGGATGATACCTTCAGGACCAGGGGTGTGAGGGGTGATGCTGGGAGAGTGGAGGGTGAGTGGGTTGGAAAGGGGGAACCGATTACAAGGATCCACATGTGACCTCCTCCCTGGGAGACAGACGGCAGAGAAGGGGAGGAAGGGAGACTCCGGATAGGGCAAGATATGACAAAATAACAATCTATAAATTATCAAGGGCTCATGAGGGAAGGGGGAGTGGGGAGGGAGGGGGAAAAAAAGAGGACCTGATGCAAAGGGCTTAAGTGGAGAGCAAATGCTTTGAAAATGATTAGGGCAAAGAATGTACGGATGTGCTTTATACAATTGATGTATGTATATGTATGGATTGTGATAAGAGTTATATGAACCCCTAATAAAATGTAAAAAACAAACAAAACTTATCTATCAGTATTCCATCAATTCCTGGAGTCTAGATTTTGGCCAATGTCTTCAGTGAAGCTTAAATATCTTCCTGCAGAAATGTCAACTCACTCTTTTACATACAATGACTATTTTTTCCATCTTTCTTTATTGTTTCCTGGATCATCCAATATTTTGCCCACACAATCTTTCAATAATGAAAGGCAAGACTTATTTTTTCTTGAGTTTTCAGTTTAAGATATGCTGAGCATGTTTTCCCTTTTTGGTTTTCTACATCTAGAGCTGTGTATATTTCATTAGAATATTTTACTTTGTCTTCTCCGGTTGGCTTTTGAAATGAACTGTTCTACTTCTTTCCTTCATTATTTTTCCATTTGCCTTAGCGACTCTATGATTAAGAGCAAGTTTCAAAGGGTCTTCTGAGGTCCACTTTGATTTTTTTCTTCTGTCTTTTGAATTAATTTTTACTTTCCTCCTGTAGGACAGTGGTTCTCAACCTTCCTAATGCCGCTGCAACCCTTTAATACAGTTCCTCGTGTTGTGGTGACCCCCAAACCATAAAATTATTTTCGTTGCGTCTTCATCACTGTCATATTGGTACTGTTATGAATCAGGTAACCTCTGTGAAAGGGTTGTTTGACCGCCAAAGGGGTCTCCACCTACATGTTGAGAACAGCTGATGTAGGATGTTCTTTATGTCATCCTATTGCTGATCTGTTCTTGTGATTTTGGTGACAGTCAACTGGGATGTACACCAATATCTTCTTTTGGACCCAGGGACTTGTGTTGCTAGTTGTTTTTAGCTTCAAACTGAACTTACATATGAGTAACTGGTGTTCGGTTCTACAGTTGACGCCTGGCCTGATTGTAACGGCTGATATGGAGCTTCTCTACAGTCTCTTCTCACAGATACAGACGATTTGATTTCTGGGTATTCCATCTGGAGAAGTGCTTGTGCAGATTTGCCACTTGTGTTGTTGAGAAGAACGTATTTGCTGTTGAACAGTTGTCGGTGTTTCAAAATTCTATCACATGATCTCGTTACGTTTCCCTCACCAAGACCATGCATTCCAAGTATGTTTCTAAATTTGGCATTCCAATTAACAATAAATTATCAATACATCTTGTTTACATATTTGATCAACTTCAGACTGAAGGCTTGATAGTGATTTTTGGTTTCTACATCCCAAGCGTAGTGGTTGGTGCTTAAATCTGAATAATACTTGCCTTGCCTCTGTGGTCCTTCTTGGTCTTGAAATACCCATTTTGAATACGAATGCTATGCCATTCCTCTTAAATTTGTCATTATGTCCTTGTAAGTCACAGGGTTTTCTAATTCAAAATGGATAATGCCATCCCATTTCAGCTCACAAACACCGAGAAAATCCATCTTTAAGTTTCCCATTTCCAATTCTACCCTTTTAATTTTCCTAGGTGCAAATGTTTTATTAGCTCCAATTACTAATTGAGGTTTGCAGTTTCTTCTTCTTCCTCTTCCTCTTCCTCTTCCATTTCTTCTTCAGCGTCATGCCCAACCAGGAAATAAAGGCCCCAGAGGCTTTCCTCCAGCAGGCTGTACTCCATCTAGGTCATTGTGGTTGCCTCTGCTTTGAGAAGACAGTTCTGGTGCAGTTATATTTTGGGTTCCTTCTGACATTAGGGACTCACCTTCTGGCACTCTCTCTGACAACGCCCTGCTTCTATTCATTTGGTGCCAGTACCTGCAATGTTTTGATGTTCCCCATTAGTATTCAGTGGCTAATTCCTCAGAACTAGATGTCCTGTTCCTTCTTTACAGTCTACTCTTAGTCAGGAAGCTCTGGTGAAACTTGTTCACTTTTGATGACATAGCTTCTAGCATCTCAACAACACACACGTTGTCACCACAGTATGAAAAACTGATATCTCATAGAGGTGTAAAAATGTTTTTAAAAAAACCACACACTGGGGTTGACTCTTCTTTTGTTCTACAGCCTAGAATTTTCCTGAAGACAATTCAGTAAAGGAGTTTCGTTTTCCCCCTCAGGGATACATCATGAAGGGTCAAAGGGGCCAAGAGATTTAAGAAACTGGTACGAAGCATTGGCATGAGCTGGCTGTGGAGATAAGTGAACACAGAAATAAGTGGGATGATAGATGGGAGCACTGTGCAAATCTGGTGTCAAAGGACATCTTAGAAGAAGTGGCACACAAATTGTGAGGTTAAACCAAACCAACCCTAACCAAAAATACTGCCATTGGATCATTTCTGACTCATAGTGACCCTATAAAACAGGTTAGAGCTGGCTCTGTGTGTTTCTAAGACTTTAACATTTTATGGGGAGAAAAACCCTCAACTTTCTCCCTGGAACACGGACTTTGGGATTGTGAAATGTTGAAGCGATTACAAGTAATGGCCAGTCCTAGCGGGAGGAGGAGGAGGAGGAGGCTGTGGCCGAGGACGTGAGTCTCCTAGAGTCCTGAGTGTTGGTGTGTTTCTCAGATTAATTCTAAAGCCAGAAGAGAAGCAAGAGGAAGACTTTAATCAAGAAAACAAAAATATCAGGGAGTGAATGGCAAGTATGTGGCAAAACTACAAGAAGAGACGAGTGTGGAGCGATAGAAGTAAAACACAGCAGGGTGAGACCATGTCTGCAAAGAGTAAGGATAAGAGGTTAGACACGATAAAGAAGATCCTGACTAGCCTAGCATCTCCAAATTCTTCATTCAAAAGATGTAAGATGTCCCAAGAAAGGGCTAATTTCATTTTTGGAAGTGTCAGAGCAATGTAGCTTCAGGCAGAGATCCTTTGAATTGAACTGAAATCTTTGATTGACATGTGGAGGAGGAGATACTGGGGTGCTCTGACCATGTCCTAGGTCTTCCAAAGGTCCATTGCAACAATTTAGAAGTGATGTTCGATGCGTAAAGATGCACCAAACTCAGTGCATCGTGGAGCCAACGGGTTAATAGGGGCACTAGGCTGACAGTGTTGTTAAGTGTCGTGAAGAAAAACTTAGGCCCAATTATGAGTAAAGCCTGATAGTCCTAGTTTTTGCACTTTCCTCTCTACTATTAACCTAAAGGCTGACAATTCAAACCCCAGCAGTGCTGTGCCTGCAAGTACCTAACAAATCTATTTCCTCGTAAGATTGCATTTTAGAAAATCCTGTGCTACATTATGTGGGATGCCAGGAGTGTGAATCAACTGAGGGCTGTTCCTGTGAGAGGCCCACAGGGATTAAGCCTACACTCAATTTCTTCTGACCGTTGACCAAGCCATGAATAGCCATCCTCAGGGAGAGTGTATTAAAAAGTGGGTTACCGCCATTCCCTCTCCAGCCAGCCCAGAGGGAGGCAATCTCCCTTGGGCTTGCCTGTGTGTCCTCAATGGAGATCGCCTTTCTGGGGAATCACTTAATCATGAGCCATGCTCTTTTCAGCATGCCCTGACTGCCTTCATCAAAAGACCAGGGACCGATCGCCTAAATTCTACTGTGCAACGTAATTTATGTGTCCCAAACATGGTCCTCTTCTTGTAGTCCAACTTGGAACTGTGATGTATTGATCTGCTGCCAATCATGAATTTATAAGTTTCTTTTGGTTTGCTTTCCGTGCCTTACTTAAGTAGCTACTGTAAATCCGTGGATGCCATTAAGACCTCATGCTAATGTTCTCCCTTGGGTCCAGATGATGTGTCTTTGTCCCATTTAAGACTTAAAAAATATTCTTCTTAAATTGTATTTTAAATGTGAGGTTGCTGTTGCATCCTAAAATAGGAGAAGCCCCTTTTAGCAGAATGGCAATGGCACAGGTCCAGACTGGTCGGTTGAGGAGAGACCTGAGCAACTTTAGGCTTCTGTGTCAGTGAGAACAAAAACAAGAGGGGCATACAAACTGTGACACGCTTTCGTGGGAAGAGGAACAAAGACATTGCCTGTTTCCTGACACACATGTCTGAACAAAGGAATCCAAGCATTTGGCACATTTCATACTCTAAGCCAGGCACTGTTGCATCCTAGTCCATCCACACTTGCTTTCAAAATAGATGGATAAAATAATCCCAAATGAAATATATAAAGCTATATCTTATTCTACCCATAAAACAAACAAACCCATTATCTCGGGGTAGATTTTGATACATGACTGTCTCTTGTGTGTACCCTTAACAATTGGTTACTGTACTGATTTTAAGCAGAGACTCTGTTTTCTTTTAGATACATTTTTGTTGTTGTTGCTCTTGTTCTTGTTGAGAATGTATATAACAAAGCAAAACACATAGCAACTCAACCAATTCAGCAACATTGGCTACATACTTTGAGTTATTCCCTAATTATCACCCTCCTATTCAGTTATTTCTCCCACATTCACATAAACTCTAAGGGCTCCATGTCATCTTTTGAGTGGCTGTTATCTCTTGAACTCCGTATAGGTAGGTCTTAAAAGGGCTTAAGCCTCAGGAAGATATTTTTTACTCATTAAGCTAGACTATGTATTGTTTGGTTTTGAGAAGACTTCAACAGATATTTGTGGTTGCAATTCTAAAGATCATCTCAGGGCAAATATCTTAAAGCCAAATGTTTTCAAGTTTTTATAATTTTATTCTTTCAACTTGTTTCAAAAAATTGGCTGAAACTTATGGTAACAATTTGCCTCAATGTGTTCATTTTCAAAATTTGCCATAGGCCACTGCCCTCAAAACTCCAATAAATTACCCAAATAAAACAAGCCCACAGCCATCAAGTTGATTCCCACTCACAGCAGCCCAATAAAGATTTTCAGAAACTATAATTCTTTATAGGAGCAAACAGCTTCATCTTTCTCCTGGTGAGTGGATGGTGAGGTCAAACTACCAGCCCTGCCGTCCGTGACCCAACACCTAAGCCCAGCACTCGATAAGGCAATACAGAAGGAATGATAGTCACCCAAAATAATGCCTAGGAGTGCCAGGTTGGTACTGGCTTAGAGAGACTCATGCTAACACAGGAAGACTGTGTCAACTTCACTAAGACAACCCAGCAGATGCTATTTTCTCATCTAGATGACAAAAATATTTGGTGTATAAGGATACTTTATTAAATGAATGCAACTGGATTTTTTAATGGTGCGTTTAGGCCACTGCACCCCTTTGGGCTTCATTTCCCTGACTTGGATGTACACTATCCAGGTCATTTCGCTTCATTATTTGCTTAGGCTTTGTAAATCCTTTCCAGATGGTCATCTTGGTATACTTAACGCCCTCTTCAGCAAGCCCGCTGTGTACTCCACTGGATATTACGGACCTAGCTCTCCTTATGTACTGTGCCAATAGGAAGCCTGGGATCAATCTGATCCTCCGTGAGATGGATTCTTTAAAGCACCATAATCCAGGTGGCACTCAACACAAAGAGTTCTAGTTCTGTCCATTGCCAATATTCCATATGCATGTACTCTATTCCTAGTTTTGCAGTTCGCCATCAAATCTGATCTCTTGGCTTTCTTATTTTCTTGAATGTACACTTGTCCCTTATTCCTAAAAGAAGATTTTTCCTATTTTAGGTTCTTGGTGCTCTTTTAACTACAGAATTTACTTTGTCTCACGATTTTCACCTGGCTTCTGAGCATTCCATGTTTACTCTAAAAAAGGAGATGTGACAGCCTCCACCCGGCTTCCCTTAACTTCCAGCCCAAGCCTGGTTGTAGCCGAGTGACCCATCCTCCTGCTATCTTCTTACTCCCACACCAGAAAAAGTTCAATTACCTGATATTATCTTGACAGTATTAGAAAGATATAATATGTCTAGATAAGATTTCATGAGTATCATGGGGATGCAAACAATGTATCAAACTTGGGAACAATAGCCCTGCATATGATATGTGATATTCAGGAGTGTGTGTGTGTGTGTGTGTGTGTGTGTGTGTGTGTGTTGTAAAGAAAGACATGGGGCTGCCAAGGAGCATGAGCTCCCCTCCCTCCCCTTCTGCTCCATCTGAAAGCGTGGCACTCAGATGAGGTCAGAGACCAGGCTTGCTGATTTCTGAACAGCGATATTGAACATTTGCAACACGCTGTGCAGCTTTAACTACCAGTAACAAGTTCTCTCGCCTCATCTTCACCGGAACGAAATGAGGGAACTGAGCCATTGATAAGTTCAATCAAATACTTCCCATTCCTTTGGTGTGAAAAGATATTGCAGAGACATGATGTTGTTAGAGCAATGTGCAAAATAAAGATGTGCTTCAGCAAAACTGCTTTGCAGTGGAATTGAAAGGATATAATGAAAGTGGAAAGATTTCTCAATTTCAAAAAGAAAAAAAATTACTTTCAGTGTAAGACCCCATAGCATTTGTGAATGGAGTTTTATTCAGGTTATAGATCTCCAAAACATGAAATAAAATACATGTTTCCTCAGAAAGCCATGTACAACTACTCTTTTCTCTAGAAATAATTGTTTATTCATAAAGTGTATCATAAAACTCGAGACACTATCTCTCCTTTCTGTGTGCCCACCGACTGCTTCTCAGTCTTAATGAACGAAGAAGGAAAAATTTGCAATCCTATTAAAAACCAAACTTACTGCCATCAAGTAGATGCCAACTCATAGAGACCCTATAGGGCAGCGTAGAACTGCCCCTGTGGATTTCTGAGATTGTGACTCTTTTATTTTATTTTTTAAATAGTTGTATTCGGGGCTCATACAACTCTTATCACAATCCACACATACATCCATTGTGTCAAGTACATTTGTACATTTGTGCCCTCATCATTCTCAAAACATTTGCTTTCTACTTTGGCCCTTGGTATCAGCTCCTCACTCTTTCCCCTCTCTCCTCTCCCCATTCCCTCATGAACCCTTGATAATTTATAAAGTATTATTTTGTCATATCTTTCCCTGTCCAATGTCTCCCTTCCCCCACTTTTCTGTTGTCCATCCCCCAGGGAGGAGGTTATATGTAGATCCTTGTAATCGGTTCCCCCTTTTCACCCCACTTTCCACCCACCCTCCCGGTGTTGTCACTCTCACCACTGGTCCTGCGGGATCATCTGTGGGAGTAGAAAGCCCCTGTTTCTCCCTGCAATCCCATGGCAATATGATAAATCCAACATGAACCTGTATTCATGAAAAACAATGATATTTTTCCCAGTGTTAATGTCCTGTGGCATTGTTCAAATCTTAAATAAATTGGGACTCTTAAATGTATCCACAGAATAACTCAAATGTCAACTACCCTACCATTGAGTTGATTTTGCCTCGTATTGACCTATAATTTAATAGCCTGCACCATGTGTTAATATCTTTACAAGTAAGGATTAGGCTATGTAGTAGAAGAGGAAAAAGAACTGCTAAGTGCAGTATTACCAGAGCAGAATTGAATAAGCATGTTGAATGAATTTCCTAAATAAATAAGTCATGGTGGCATAGTGGTACCATGTTGGCCTGCTAACTGCAAGGTCGGTAGTTTGAAACCACCAGCTGCTCTGTGGGACACAGACAAGACTTTCTACTCCCTTTAAGAGTTACAGCCTCAGAAACCCATAGGGCAGCTCTGCCCCATCCCATAAGGTCATTATATGTCAGAATCACCTCGATGCCAGTGAGTGATTCCCTAAAAGCACAACATTTTATGTGGCAAAGCAAGTGTTATGCATGTTTATTATCATGACCTACCGCAACCCCACTTGACACCCTGGTGGCACAATCGTTAAGCTCTAAGCCAACTGACACATCAGCTTTTGGCCTGACCCAGTGGCTCAGTAAGAAAAGAAGACCTGGTAGTCAATGTCAGAATCAACCCCATGGCCGTGCGGTTGTTTTGGGAAGAAGCTCTATGGGGCAGTTCTACTCTGCTGTGCTGTCGGGAGAAGCCCAAATGGACTTGACAACACACAGCCGTAATAGCCACAAGCCCACTGTCATTCTTATAAACGGTTTTTAAGCTGGCCTCGGACTCTGGTGACCACATTCACAATAGAAAGACATGCTGTCCAGGCTTCCCCATCCATGGGGAAATCAGAACATTGTGATTCAAAGGGATGACATTGGTTGATATTTGGAAGTAGGTAACCATGCCTTTTTTCTTAGTCTGGAAGCAGTGCTGAAATCTGTTCAACGTCATAACCACCTGCAAGTCTCCAAGGACTGCTGTGCATAAAGTGCATTTATTAGGAGTTAGAATGCAATCTTTTGCATAAAAAGATAAAAATTCTACTACTGAATATATGACTACTACAGTATTCTGATGATGATTGTTGTGTGTCAACTTTGCTAAACTATGATTCTTAGTATTCTGTGGTTGCCTTCAAAGTAGTGATCTGATGTAATTATCCTCAATTTGGTGATACTTTTCGCAATAAATGGAGGTGGATATATTTGACCTCCTGTGGCTTCCTTATTGCCATGAGATAAGAGTTAAATCTGGCTTCATGTGCCATTCTTTGCTACCTATTCTGACACCAATTGTTCCTCCCAGACCAGTCGACATCTATACTGGATGTGAAAATTTACTGCCATGTCTACACAGAACTCACAGAGGGTACTCACAATTAAGGGGGTTTATTAGGGAGGTTAAGATCAGCAAACAATAAAGAGACCAATCAAGATAAGCAAATCTTGATCACAAATCAAGTTCAGCAGACAATAAGGATATAGTCATTGGTTTCCTCAGCCAGCAGATCAGTCTCTCTCTGGTTCTCAGCCTCTCAGCCACAGGAGAGGGAAGTCTTTTTCCAGTCCTTAGTCTCTCAACCATAGATTCTCTTGGTCTTTGTCTCCATAGGCCAGGAAGTCAGCTGCCTCTCACTGTCCCACAGTTCCATAGTCTCAGGCCAGATAAAAGGAGAATGAACTTGATAGTTCCAGAGCTGGTCCTCTGAGCCTAAATGCCAGTTTCTGTTGCATTCCATCGAGGCAGCCTCAGCCACTTCAGAGATCTTGCTTTTATTTATCCAAGATCCTTAGGATTGGTCTCTCTCTCTGCTGCTGTTTCAAAGATGTCTCGCCCTTATAGCCAGGGGAGTGGTAATTAAAATGGACCAGTTCCCTCTATTAGCATTACACACACCATATTTGCGTAGTACCACCCAATCATTTGGTAGGAGTTACAGAGATTCCAGTAGAAGAGTTATATTAAGAAATTTCACTCCATAACATTTGCTATTATTCTCCATCTTACGTGTTATTTATTCTAACTTGTAGGAAGGGATTTCAAAATTTCGTGGAAAAATGGCATACCAAATAGTGGAAATCTTCCATGAAATTTTGAAACCTCCTCATATGTATTAATTAGTATTCGTGTGAAATATCTTGAGTCTCGACCTTACAAGAGAGGCTAATTCAAGTTCCACCTTTACCTAAATCCGTTGTTACTCAAACTATATCTCACTCACTCAGAAGTGAGATGGATTTTCTTGGAGGTGTGACTGGTATCTGATATCTATGCATGTGGTTGCTCTTGAAAGCTCTTTTCTTGCTCTGATTCCTGTTCTTGAAATGTGAGCTCTCAACACATGGTCTGACAAGCCAGTTCTGACATTCCCTACTCCTCTGTGCTAATAGCCTGTCCTGTGCGGATTCCATACTCCCTGCCACCATGGGTGCCCAGTGAAATCGACAGTTAAGACTTGCCAGCTTCTACATTCATGTGAGTCGGATTCTTTAAGCAAATCTCTCTCTTATTCTCTGTGTATGGACACATGGACACATGTGATATGATTTGTGTTTAGCTACTAGCCATAAGATTGACAGTTTAAACTCATGGGTCACATCAAGGGAGAAAGACGAGGTTGTCTGCTCCCGTGATGATTTATTGTCTCAGAAACCTTAGGGAACTGTTCTACCCTATGCTATTGGGCTGTGAGTTGGATTAGACTTTCCTTCTGCAGAGTTACCTGTGGTTTTGAACTGTTGAACTTGTGGTTTGTAGCCCAACTCAAAACCTGCTACACCACCAGGGCTTTCAAAAAAGGTTAAGTAACTGAAATTATACAATTTGTGAGCAATAAATCTTTTCAAGAAATGGTACTTTTAATGGTACTTCATGTTAATTCTACTTTACCACTTAATGTTACCCTTTAGTTTTATTTTAAAATATTTTCCTCTTGTTGTTATTGGTGTTTTTATCATTAGGTGCTGTCGAGTCAGCTCCGACTCATAGCAACCTTATGTACAACAGAAAGAAACACTGCCCGGTCTTGTGCCATCCTCCCAAAGGGGTTCGAGCCAATTGTTGCAGTCAATTTTTGTTGTTGTTGTTTTGATGAGTCAGATCTTTGAAGCACCAGATATCATTATGATATTTGTAGTATGCTGAATCAAGAAGGGGAAAATATTATGGAAGGATTGTTTCTATATAACACTACCCAGACATTTTCATTTTAGAGTTCTAATATTTGCTTTTAATGGATTCTTTCTTTGTCTTGCTTCATGAGATCATTAGCTATTACTTTGTTCGGTCTCAACACATTGACCACTAGCAACAAACTCTATCCTGCCAGAAAATGCTACATTTAATCTCCTACATGTTGGAAAAAATGAATAAATAAAAGCATTAGAACTACATACCAGATACATACTACATGCTACATAATCATGATAAATAAAATCTAGATGAAAGTAAGAGGATACATATTTCTTTGCCACACCCCAGGAAGGGTTTCATTTGTGTTTGCACATTCCTGGCTTTACTTTTTGCCTAAGTTTTGTTGGTTGTTTTTTTTTTGGGGGGGGGGCGGCAAATGTGAGATTGTACAGCAAATTACATTTATTTCACAAGGTTTTCCAATCTCTCACTCTTTTCCCCTTTGCTCCATTCTTTGCTCCCTTGATCTCTCCCATTTTATTACATAATAGCCTTTCACAAAGGTTCACTGCTTGTCTGTGAGTCACAGTGTGATTGGTTCATTGCTCTGTTCATCTTCAAATGGTGTTTGGCTATTAAAAAAACAAAACACTTGTGAGTCCTGCTAAGTTTTAAAGACCTACACCTTCATCTCTGGACTTCAGAGAGGGTATTTGGAAGTCATGGTGGACAATCATGTCTTCCATGACATAACTAAATTGGCTACTATGGTCATCACTTAAAATTTTGTCAAAGTTGTGTGCCTAATATCTTATCAAAAATGAGGCATGGCATGACCAAGAGGTATTGAAGGGATCAGGTATGTATCAGCATCAAAGAACAAAAAATGATATCATTGTGAATGAGGGGGATTGCAGATTGGGGAACCAAAGTCCATCTGTAGGCAACTGGACATCCCCTTACAGAAGGGTCACAGGGAGGATACGAACCAGTCGGGGTGCAGTTTAGCAATGATGAAACATACAGCTTTCCTCAAGTTCCTAAATGCTTCCTCCCCACCCACTATGATGATCCCAATTCTACTTTACAAATCTAGCTAGAACAGAGAATGTACACTGATACATATAGAAATGGAAACACGGGGAATCCAGGACAGATGAACACCTCAGGGCCAGTGGTGAGAGTGGCGATAGTGGGAGGGTGGAGGGAAGGTAGGAAGGGGGAACCAATTACAAGGATCTACATATAACCTCCTCCCTGGGGGATGGACAAAAGAAAAGTGGGTAACAGGAGATGTTGGACAGTGTAAGATATGGCAAAATAATACTCTATAGATTAGCAAAGATTCATGAGAGAGGATGGAGCAAGGAGGGAGGGAGAAAATTGGGGAGCTGAAATCAAGGGCTCAAGTAGCAAGCGGATGTTTTGAGAAGGATGAGGGTGTGCTAGTCTGGGAAGACTAGAGAAACAAATCCATGGACACAAATATGTTTATAAGAAAGAGATTTACATACAAGAGCAATTAAACACTGAGAAAACAATCCCAGCCCAGTCTAAATCAAGTCCATAAGTCCAATATTAGCCTATATGTCTGATACCAATCTATAAAGTCCTCTTCAGACTCACGAAATACATGTAATGATGCCAAATGGAGACGATCACAGGCCAGTGGGTAGAAAGTCTTTGGATCCACCAAGGAGGCGATACTCCCACGCCATGCTCAGCATTCCAGTTGCAGAGGAAAACACCACAGGCCATCTACGGTGCTCCAAGAACCGGGAAGCCTTCTTAGAGATTGGCCAGGGAAGCAGCGCCCTCCTGGGCCCACAACAACCCAATCAGCATCACATAAGAGTAATATCCAACACACATTCCAAATAATGGAATTCTGGATGGCTAGGATAAGAGTGAAACCACAAGAAGATATAGCGATAGCCTAACCCCTCAGTACAGCTACTGGCAGGTAGTACGTAGAAGCACTCATACAAATCCCCCAAGAGAGAGCCCAAGGCTCTTTGACTCAGGAAGAAGGCTCTAGAATCCTATAAAACAACACATAAACAGCAACCAGTTCTAACAGCTTCAATGAAAAAGCAGGAGAAACAGAAGACAATGCCAGAAGAAATCATGGACTTAATGATGGGCATAGAAGAAGCAGATATTAACCTGCCACAAAAAGAACATTTCAGAATGTTGCTTGGAGTCATAAAGGATATGAGGGAAGCAATGCAGAAAAAAGATGAAATGATTTAGGAGATAAAGGCAATGCACCAAAGGGAAATACAAGACTTAAGGGATGAAATAACAAAATCCGGTGACAAATTGACAGACCTTGCCAACAGACTTGAGGAGGCAGAGAATCGCACTAGTGACCAAACTGAGCTCAGCAAACAGGAAAAGGAGTCAAATAAAACAATCAAAGAACCTGAAGAAAACTTGCGAGCCATATCTGATGCTATGAAAAGAAACAATATTGGAATAATTGGACTACTGGAACAAGGCACAACAAAGAAGTCAACAGCGAAAATAGCGAGGGAATTCTTAGAGGAAAACTTTCCCAGCTTAATAGATGATAATCAGGCAACCATTCATGAGGCTGAAAGAACACCAGCCATATTGATTCTTAAAAAGAAGTCACCAAGACACATAATTGTCAAATTATCCAACTATGAAGAAAAGAAGAGCATAAAAGCATTGAGGGAAAAGCAAACAGTCATGTATAAAGGCACCCCAATAAGTATGTTCAGACGTATCAGCGGAAACAATGAAGAAGAGGAGGGAATGGAGTAACATATTCCAAAAATTGAAGGAAAACAACGCAAACCCAAGAATACTTTACACATGATCTATTAGCACATTGCGAACAGATCCCGAGTTTACTTGTGTTTTGTGTGCCATCTGTTATGGACAGATCACGAGATAACTCATGATTTCTACACGCTGTCTTCAGATGCCATCTGCTTGGATAATATTTTAACTACTTCATCTATTTAGGTGTTTACATCAGTAATAAATGTATCAAACTCGATTGTCTTCATGTTCTTTTTGTTTATTTAGCATTTTAGTGCATTTTGGTTGAATCAAATAGTTACTATTTTCGTCTTCAATTTCTGCCTACTTTTAGAGACGGCCTCATTCAGAAAATGGTAGGAACTGAACGTATATGAAATGCTTTCCTAAGTTTTTGACGATGATTATTCAGATGTTCCTTGTGAAAATGCAGGTGCGGATGACTGTGTGAATGAAGGTTTTGATGGTTCTGAGGACGCCTCCAGTGACAGTGACATTATGAGACTAGTAAAGGAACATAAAGTGGCAGTGCTTTCAAGTGATTCTGACACTAACAAAGGTATTCTGCTTTTGTAATCATGTTACGAATGACTGGTGTGAAATTGACATTCCACCACGTTTGGAAATGTTTGAAGGTCATCCCTGGAGTTATTACATTTCCAGCTCAATGTGACTCTATAACCTCTGTGAGTAGCCGGATGCTTGGTGATGACTTGTTTGAATTGTTTTGCAGGGAGTGGTGCACTTATCATGATCAAACCTCAGTGAAATGTAAACCATCACCTAAATCGCGCTGTGCTCTCCCGTTACACAAAAAGACACGAAGAAATTCTTTGCCCTAATTCTTCTAATGGGAGACTTAAGTAAAGAGAGCTGGAAAGCTTCTTGGTCAAGAGATCCTATAATAGCTACCCCAATATTTTCACAGACTATGAGTCATAATAGATTTGAGCAAATATGGACATTCTGGCACTTTAATGATAATGCAAAAAATAACAATAGCTCTGGAAGACTCTAAAATTCAACCTGTGCTGAGTTATTTCCTCAATAAATTCAGGCCACTTTACAGACCAAAGCAACAGTTGTCTTTGGACGAGGGTATGATTCTGTGGAAAGGATGCCTGAGGTTTTGAACATACAACCCAGCAAAGATTACAAAGTATGGTTTACTTGTTAGCATGGTGTACGAGAGTGACGCAGGCTATATCTGCAATATGGAAATTTATACTGGTGAAGGGAATAAATTGGAAGAAATATTTTTAATCATTTTATTGGGTGCTCATACAACTCTTATCACAACCTATGCATACGTCAATTGTGTAAAGCACATCTGTACATTCACTTCCCTCATCATTCTCAAAATATTTGCTCTCAACTTAAGTCCCCGGCACCAGGTCCTCATTTTTCCCCTCCTTCCTCGCTCACCTCTTCCTCATGAGCCCTTGATAATTTATAAATTATTATTTTGTCATATCTTGCTCGGTCCAATGTCTCCCTTAACCCACTTTTCTGCTGTCTTTCCCCGAGGGAGGAGGTCACATGTAGATCCTTGTTATCAGTTCCCTCTTTCAAATCCACTCTCCCTTAACCCTCCCAGTATCACCACTCACACCACTGGCCCTGAAGGGATCATCCACCCTGGATTCCCTGTGTTTCCAGTTCCTATCTGTACCAGTGTACACCCTCTGGGCTAGCCAGACTTGCAAGGTAGAATTCGGATTATGATAGTGGGGCGTAGGGGGGGAGCATTTAGGAACTAGAGGAAAGTTATATTTTTCATCGTTTCTACATCACTTTCACTGGCTCATCTCCTCCCCTAGACCCCCCTGCAAGGGGATCTCCAGTGGCTGGCAAATGGACTTTGGGTCTTCCCTCTGCACTCCCCCATGCCCTTTCACTATGGTAAGATTTTTTTTTTGTTCTAATGATGCCTTACACCTGATCCCTTCAACACTGCGTGTTGCACAGGCTGGTGTACTTATAACATGTGGGCTTTTTTGCTTCTGAGCTAGTTTGCTTCTGACCGCTTGTTTACCTTCAAGCCTTTAAGACCCCAGATGCTATATCTTTTGATAGCCTGGCACTATCAGCTTTCTTCGCTACATTTTCTTATGCACCCATTTGTCTTCAGCAATCTTATCATGGAGGTGTGCACCCAATGATATGATATTTTTATTCTTTGATGCCTGGTACCTGATCTCTTCGACACCTTGTGATCACACAGGCTGGTGTGTTCTTCCATGTGGGCTTTGCTGCTTCTGAGCTAAATAACCCCTTGTTTACCCTCCAACTTTTAAGATCCCAGATGCTATATCTTTTGATAGCTGGGCACCATCAGCTTTCTTCACCACATTTGCTTATTCACCTGCTTTATCGTCAGTGATTGTGTCGGGAAGGTAAGCATCATCGAACGCCAATTTAGTAGAAGAAAGTATTCTTGCATTGAGGGAATACTTGAGTGACGGCCCAATGTCCTTCTGATACTTTAATATTAAACCTATGAATATAGGCACATAGATTTATGTCCCCATCCTCATATATAAATATATTTGCATATGTACATGTCTTTGTCTAAACCTCTATAAATGCCCTTTGCCTCCCAGCTCTTTCCGCTATTTCCCCTTATTTTCCTCCTGTCCCACTATCATGTTCAATCCCCACCTGGGTTTAAGCAATTCATCTTGGTTACATTACCCTTGATCACGTCCTCCCACACCAACCTCACCACCAATTTGGATGACTTCTCATTCTCTTCTCCCTGGGTTTGTTAACACCACTTCCTTTCCCCCCACCTTCCCCTATCCAATGTCTTCCTGGAACTGTCAGTTCCGTTGTTTTCTCCTCCAGATTGCTCACCCAGCCTATCTTATGTAGACAGACCTGTGGAGATAATAACATGCACAAAAATAAGAGAGCAAAACCAAGCAACGATATACAACAAAACAACAACAAACCACTGACAAAGAAAAAAAACAAGCACAACAAGAAAGAAAAGCGTGTAGTTAGTTAAAGGATCATTTGTTGGCCTTTAGGAGTGTTTTCAAGTCCAGTCAGTTGGGGCACCATGCCCTGGGCCCAAAGTTCACCTTCAGCATTCCCTGGGGACCTTGCCGCTCTATTCCATTGCTGTTCCGCTGCACACCCCCCCCCCCCCCAGTGCTTTCTCTTGGTCAGCAGAATCAGTTTGAAGCAATTCCCACACTGTGTCTCTGGCGCTGTCCCCCTCAGGGCCATGGGTCAGTGATGGGTATAATGTTTCATAGTGGGGCTGGCCATGTGGTCCTCTCTGTGGACTGGCTGCTCTAATTGGGGTCATCATCCTCTAGGCCTGATGGGCCAGGATGTGCTCCACTCTTTCCTACTCCCCCTTCATCTGCTCCCATGTGCTAGGATCAGATATGCCCCACTCCCAGAGCTGCAGGTTCAATGCCATCCTTTGAAAAAAAATTCTAGGGAGAGGGGCAGACGTCCACTTTGTATTTGGGAATGGAGCTAGCCCCCCAGTGGAAGAAACTTTTCTCTCAGCTCTTGGCCCTTATCTTGGTATGTGGCACCATATATACCAGGATAATAACTATAACAGTACCTCTACTGCTGATTTACTATTGAAAATAAAAACTATAGTCTGTGGTGCTATTAGAGTGAAAACCAACTCTAAAATCCAAAACATCAAGAATGAAGAAAAGTGACACAGTTTTCTGTAGAAAAGGTGACATTCTTCTCCTCATATGGAAAGATAAACAAGATGTCAGAATTATATCAACCATTCATGATACTTCTGTCTCAAATACAGGAAAGAACAATAGAATAACTGGAGAGAATATATTGAAACCTGTGTGTATGCATCAATAAAATGCCCAAATGAGGAGAGTTGATCGTGCAGATCAGTACCTCTCATATTATCCTATTCTAAGGAAAACAGTGAAATGGATAAAAAGTCATCCTTTATTTCATAAACTGTGGATTTTTCCACTGTTATAGAATGTACAATGCCCTGAATCCAGAGAAAAAACATGAAGTACAGCAGTTTTCTCCTTTCAGTGGCAAAATACTGGATTACTGACAATGAAAAGGAAGGCTCTCTGGAATCAGAGAGAGCTATGACCAGCCCAACCCCTGATAGAGCGGGAAGAACACCATGTAAAGACCCACCAGGAAGGTTGCCAGGTGACATGAAGCAGCATGAACCTGTGTTCATTTCAAGCAATGGAAAAAAGAAATTCCCTATCAGAGACTGTAGAATTTGCACTGCCCATGGAAAAAGAAGTGAAACCAGGAATATTTGCAAATTTTGTAAAGTACTTCTTTACAGAGAAAATTGTTATACAAGGTGCCATACATTAAAAAAATTACTAGGAACTCTTGTTTATATATAGGTCCTATGCTAACTACAATATATGAGATAATTGTCACTGTTTAGGATAAGGTCTCCACAACTAATCAAACCAAAAGGCTAGGAGATAATTTTTGTACAGTTTTTCAGGGATAATATTTTCATACTGTCTTTGTTTCTCAATATAGTTGTAGAGTATAGTAACAATAGTATCTTGTATAACAAAGTAACTTTTCAAGAAATGAACACTGGGGAAGAAGGAATGTATTTTTTGTTTGATATATTGTATTTATTTTGACTGTTTTTCAAAATAACAAGGATTATGTTGATTGCTTTTATGAGAAGTTTATAATTTCATGAAGATTATAGTTAATAAAAGTAATAATGTTCTGCATACATTGAAAAATATTGTTTCATAAAGTTATACAATTTTTATATTCAAAAAAGGAAAGTTATAAATAAAGATGATAAAAATTGAAGAGATATAAACCCATTTATGGTTTAATGAAAAAAAAAACCTAAAAGCCAAAAAATACATGGCCACTTGGGTAGGTTGGTAGAAAATTATCCGTTTTTAATGTGTTAAGATAGATGGAGAAGTAAGAGTCTTCTCACACAAGGACAACCTCAAAGAATACATAAAAAGAAACCCAGCCCTACAAAAGATCCTTGCCGATATAGTATTGACAGACGATCAACACTCACCGAGGGCAAATAAGAGAGCATCACATCGTACAATTCCACCCATAAAGCGACAACGAGGAAATGGCCACCAGGATAGCATCAGCTCAACAGTGGAAAGAAGGCAAACATAAACCACACACAACACAAGCAGATAAAGATAGGTAGATTGAAAATATCCAACACAAAAGGTACAAGATGACATCACAGAGTCCACAGATGGATGAGACAGATGTAATAACACTGAATATCAATGGCTTGAACTCAGGCATTAAAAAGCAGAGGCTAACAGACTGTTTCAGAAAACATAACCCATCAATCTGCTTCCTCCAGGAGACTCATCTCAAGCTTGCAGACAAAAACAGGTTGATAATTAAAGGCTGGAGAAATATATACCAAGCAAATGGCAATGCAAAAAAGCAGGGGTAGCGATCTTAATATCTGACCAAATTGACCTCAGGTATAGGCCACAACAAGAGACAAGGAATGGCACTATATAATGCTGAAGGGAACAATAGACCAAGAACCAGTGAGCATAATAAACATATATGCACCTAACAAGAGACCTGCCCAATTTGTAAATCAAACACTCCAAAAGATGAAAAGAGAGATAACAGGCTCAACAATTATAGTTGGTGACTTTAATACAACACTCTATGAAAAAGACAGATCATTGGGAAAGAAGCTCAACACAAAGGCTATAGATCTAAATAGCACTTTGGATGACTTCACTTGATAGATTTTTTCAGAGCTTTCCAACCAAATTTTAAGAAATTCACATTCTTTTCAAGCCCACATGGTATATATTCGAAAATAGACCACATGCTGGGACACAAGTCAAACTTGAGTAAATTCAAGCATATAGAGGTTATATAGACATCTCTCTTTGATCACTGTGTCATAAGTCTGGCAATTAACAGGATAGCAAAGAAAACAAGTGCTAAAAGTTGGAGGATGAGCAATTTTCTATTGCAAAAGGAGTGGGTATTGACCCAGATCAGAGATGAAATCAGAAACCAATGAGAATGTAAATACCCCATACCAAAACTTGTGAAATACAGCAAAGGCATTAATCAGAGGAAGGCTGATAGAAATAAATGCACACATTAAAAAATAAGAGAGAAACATGGATGATATGCTGGCACAAAACTTACACCAATTAGATCAGAATCAACAGAACAACCCTACTAATAGCAAGAGGATAGATATAATAAAAATCAGAGTCAAAATACAGGAGAGGGAAAACAATAAAACTATTGAAAAAATTAATGCTGCAAAAGTTGGTTCTTTGAAAGAATTTACAGAATAGATAGACTGCTGGCAGACCTAACCAAAGAAAGGAAGGAACAAATGACATTTTCAAGGATGAGGGCTGAAACATGGGACATTAAAAGGGGATATTAAAATGAAATCAAAAGGATAATTATACAGTATTATGAAGGTCTCTATTCAACAATTTAGAAGACATGGACAAATATTTGGAAACAATCCCTCCCTGGACTACCCCAAATGGATGTCAAGAACCTCAAGAGACCCATAGCAATGGAAGAAATAGACAAGATAATCAAAGGATTACTAACAAAAAATCCCCTGATGGCTTCACAGAAGAATTCTACCAAGCATTCAGGGAAGAACTGACACCAATCCTATGCAAACTCCTCCAGAACATAGAAAAAGACGGAAAACTCCCAAATCTTTCCATGAAACCAGTATAACTCTGATACCCAAAGCAGGCAAAGATACCACAAGAATCAGAATTACAGACCAATATCTCTAAGACACATTGATGCAAAAATCATCGTGACCAAGTGGGATTCATACCAGGGATGCAGGGATGGTTCAACATATGAAAGACTATCAGCATTATTTGCCACATTGGCAGGAAAAAGATAAGAACCACATGGTAGTATGGATAGATGCGGAAAAAACATTCAACACAATCCAACACACATTCCTGTTTAAGACATGAAGATAGGAGTAGAAGGAAATTTTCTCAATATTATACAAGCCATGAATGAAAAACCAATCACCAACATGGTAATTAATGGAGAAAAGACTAAAACAATTCCACTGAAAAAGGGGATCAGACAAGGGTGCCCCTTGTCCCCACTCCTATTTACCATCATACTGCAGGTCCTAGCTAACAACAAGACAGAGGAAAGATATTGAAGGTATTCATCTGGGGATGGAAGAGGTGAAATTATCATTATTCACAGATAATATGATTCTATATATCGAAGACTCCTTAAATTCCACAAGCAGAGTGTTGGTAGGAATAGAGGACTATGGCAAGGTGGCAGGATACAAAATCAACAAACAGAAGTCTATTGGACTGCTCTACACATCAGACAAGATCACAGAAGAGATGATTAAAAAGGTAGTACCCTTTACAATAGCTAAGCACAAATTGAAATACCTAGGGATATACCTGACTAAAAGAAACAAAGATTTGTTTAGGGAAAATTATAAAACACTACTACAAGAAATCAAGAGTGACCTCAATAAATTGAAGAATATCCTATGCTTGTGGTTTGGCAGACTCAATGTAGTAAAAATGTCAATTCTCCCGAAGGCACTACATAAGTTCTATGCTATACCGATATGAATACCATGATCCTTCTTCAAAGAATTGGAAAAGCAGATTACCAACTTTATATGGAGGAGGAAGAAGCCCAGAATTAGTAGAGAACTCCTCAAGAAGAAAGACAAAGTGGGAGGGTTTTCTCTACCTGACTTTAGCACATATTACATAGCCACAGTAATCAAAACAGTGTGGTACTGGTATAACAACATATATTCAAACCAATGGACAAGAGCTGAAGACCCAGAAATAAAAGCATCAGCATACAGGCAACTGATCTTTGATAAGGGCCCAAAATATTAAATGGGGGGCAGATGCCATCTTCAATAAATGGTGATGGAAACAATGGATATCTATCTGCAGAAAAATGAAGCAAGACCCTTACTTTACTCCATGCACAAGAATAAACTCAAGGTGGATCACAGACCTTGAGATAAAACCCCAAATAATTAGGGCCATTAATGAGGAAATTTGGATAAACCTGAGAACCTTGGCACAGAGAATACATAGGCTATCAGAAATAGGGAAGGGTACCAATACAGAGGAGTCACAAATAGACAAATGGGATATGCTGAAGATAAGACACATGCATACATCGAAAGAATTCACCAAGGGAGTAATAAGAGAGTCCACAGACTTGGAAAACATCTTTAGCAATGACACATCAGACAAAAGTCCTTATTACTAAAATCTACAATATTTTGAACGTTTACAATAAGAGAAAAACTAATTGCCCACTGAGGAGGTGGACAAAGGACCTCAATAGAAGTTTCACAGAGTGTGAAATCCGAATGGCTTATAAACATATGAGAAAATGTTCCTGATCATTAGCCATCAGAGAAATACAAATCAAAACAACTATGAGATACCACCTAAAACCCTCAAAGATAGCCCAATTCAAAATATCAGAAAGCAACAAGTGTTAGAGGGGCTGTGGTGAGATAGGAACTCTAA
Organism: Tenrec ecaudatus; assembly: GCF_050624435.1. Taxonomy (NCBI): domain Eukaryota; kingdom Metazoa; phylum Chordata; class Mammalia; order Afrosoricida; family Tenrecidae; genus Tenrec; species Tenrec ecaudatus. The sequence continues at coordinate 18,526,216 of NC_134543.1, forward strand.
TCTACTGCTGGTAGACCTGTAGGTATGTACAGCCACTATGGAAATCGATTTGGTGATTTCTAAAAGAGATGGAAATTGAGCTACCCTATGACCCAGCAATCCCCCTCTTGGGTGTATACCCAGAAGAGGCAAGAAACAAACCATGGCCAGAATCTATGCTCCAATGTTCATTTGGGCACAGTTCACATTTGCAAGGAGTTGGAAACAACCCAAATTTCCATCAACAGACAAATGAACTTAAAAAAAAAACTGTGGTACATACATACAATGGAGTACTATGCATCGCTAAAAAGCAGTGATAAACTCATGAAGCATATCGCCACATGGGAAGAACTGGAGGAAATTGTGCTACATTAAGTAAGCCAAGCACAAAAGGACAAGTATAACATGAGTCCGCTGAGGTAAGTTTATATATATAAAGAACAGAAAAGTAAATGCAAAAGGGGCACAGCCAAAAAACTACTGTATACAAACACTCCAGGGGTGAGGTTCAGGTAGCATTGCACAGGTCAGACCAAATCCAGGGGTACATAGGGTAGCCAACTAAAAAGGAGGTGGACTGGAGGAAATGGGAAAAATAAAGATGTGTGCCAGGGGAATAGGGCACTGACACTCCCAAGGGGAGGATGTTGTTTGTGTCTCCACAGAAAAAGAGGGACTAGACTTAAAGCCAGTGCCAGATGAATGTAGCCTGCCGGCAAGGAGTGGGGAGACAATGGAGGGGTCTGAGGGCTTGGCCCCCATGCCAGCTGCGTGGACAACTGCCCCTCTCCCCAGAAGAATTTACTTGAGAGGATGGCACTGAAGCTGCAGCTAAGGGAGAGGGGCATGTCTGATCAGAGCACACAGGAGCAAATAAATGGGAAGGAAGAGAGAGTGGAGCACATGTTGGCCCACCTGGCCTGGAGGATGATATCCCTGCTCTGAACAGCCAATGCACAGAGTGGACAATATGACTGATCCCACTATGAGACACACCGTCCCTTGCTGTCCCAGGTCCCTAGGGGACAACTCTGGAGACTCAGTGTCTGGACTGGCCTGGACTGACCCTGTGACGCCGAGACAAACCACTAAAAGTGTGAGGCAAAGCAACCATGGGAGTAGAGCAGAGAGCCCCCAAGGGAGTACAAAGGACAGAATCTGGAGCCAGAGCATGGCACTGCATCGGACCTGACTGAAGAGATCAAAAATCAGACCTTGATCTATTTACAGGTTTTTCTTTAAATTTTTTGTTTGTCTTTTAATTAATTTATTCTTTATGGGTCATTGGTTTTCCTGTTTGTTGTCATCGCTGTGTTCTCACTCATCGTCCATCTTACTATGGCTTGATTTTTGAGGCATATTATTATCTATACAGATCTATCTAGATAAGATAGGCTGGAAGAATAGTCTGGAGGAGAAACCATTGGGACCCATCGTTCTGGGGGGACATGGGAGAGTGTGAGGTGGGGATAAGGAGTTGATACTGAGCAACCGAGGGGCAGGGGAGAAACAAGTGATCCAAAATCAATGGCAAGGAGGGTGTGAGAGGCCTGGTAGGGATTCAGCAAGGGCAATGTAACTGAGAGAAATTATTGAAACCCAAATGAAGGCTGAGCATGATAGTGGGACAAGAGGAAAGTAAAAGGAAGTAGAGAAAAGACTTAGGTGGAAAAGGGTATTTATAGAGGTCTAAATACTGGCATGTGCATATGTAAATATATTTACACAGGAGGGGGGAAATAGATCTGTGTGCATATATTTATAGGTTTATTATTAAGACAGCAGATGGACATTGGGCCTCCAATCAACTACTTTCTCAATGCAAGAAGGTCTTAGAAACAGAATTTTTGCTCCTTTTCATACAAAGTAGAGTATAATTATGTGCCATATATTATTCTAATTTGAATCAGATATTATTATTATAACTGTTATTTTGATTAACTTCTTGTGGTTGAGGAAGCCAAAATATGGGAAGCATAATTAACTTATCTAATCATGTTGAGAATGAGCTTCACAGTAAGGCCATCTGATGTGTATAGCTCAAGAGCTTAATTGATTCTTCATAGCATTGATGAAACCCAGGTTGTGACTCTTATCTACATGCGAATGAAAAGTAAAGATTATTTGAGTTGAGAGTGTTTAAAGAGCCATGCTCTTACACTCTCTCTCTAATATTGTATGCATCACTGTACTCCACCATAGGGTTAAAAAAAACTATTTTTTAGTGAATTAGGACATGACAAAATGTTAATAATATAATCTGTAGAACTTCCATGAACGCAATTTGACTTAAGCTTTTTACTTATAACTCAGGACAGAAATATGAGGGGCTTCAAAAAGTTCTGGAGTAAATGGAATCAAAAGATAATAGAATTATTCTGAATTTCTTGAAGCCCTCTTGTACCCTGGGAAATATAATACAACAACACTGAGTTTATAGTACTCCATCTGGAAGGCCACTTTCTTTACTCTGTTACAGTAAAAAGAATAAAATCTGATAAATAGTCATTGGCTCATTATGTGCACTTCATTCAAAGATTATATTTCTTTGTTTAAGCCTTTAGTGTTTATAAAATAAGCAGCACATGGAAGTAGCCAACAGTGAAATGTAATCAATTACTCTGGGAAGCCTTCTGAATTGTTCTAGTCCAAAGTTCATCACATTCAAATGTTAAATGTTAGCAACCTAACCCTGTGTGTGTCCATACAGTCAAATCTTCTATTTCAGAGCAGGAAATTCCATTCACTTATAAACTTAATTAAAATTTTGTTATATTCCATATAAGCAAGGTTTCCTGAAAATATGGCAATACAAAACAAGAGAAAAACCTGTCATTTGCTGGAAAGATGTTAGTCTGGGTTCATGAGACAAAAATATCCATAGACATTTATATGTGTATGAGAGAGTTTTGTGTCAATGAACAATTGTATATTGAGAAAATGCTCCAGCCCAGTCCAGATCAAGTGCATAAGTCCTATATTAGCCCACATGTCCAATACTAGCCATAAATTCCTCTTTAGACTCACACAGCACATGCGATGATACCGAATGCAGGAAGATCACAGGCCTGTGGGTGGAAAATCTTGTGGATCCAGTGGGTGATGGAAGCATCTCCAGGGATCTGGCTGCCATCATTGTGGTTACCTGTGGCTTGTCAACAGGAATGTGAAGCAGAGGGAAAGTTCCCAGAATCTTTATGAGAAAGCCACACCCACAAGGAGGGACCAGGTTGTGACTTGATTGACAGGCTAGATGTCATCCCTTCATTCTTATTTATCAAGTTGGCATGGAATAGTGTGACTACCACAAACAATATTCAGAATTCTAGAAAGACAGAACTAAGGGTGTCTCTCTGTCTATCCTGAAAATATATTAGAATATGTTTGTCTTATATTCAGATCCTTTTAATATAATTAAAGTTCATTACCATCAGTTAAGATCTACTTCTAAAATAAAAATATTTTCACAATCAGCCTTGAATACCCACTGTCATAGAATGGATTTCAACACATAGTGACCTATAACTATGAGTATATTTTGAATACAATCTTATTTTTTAGACTTACATAATATTTAACATGAGTTTATGGAAAAATGGGGGTCTTACAGGTCTAACAGGATATTTATTCCAGTAGCCAGACTATGAGTTAGATTTTTCTGCTGTAACTGTTTGTCCCTCAGTTTGCTCCACATCCAATAGACAAAGAGGTCATGTGGTCTTGAGTTAGTGTCTATACCAAATGGTACACATGTTTATTGACCACTATCCATGATATTGATTTATAGATCAAAGAAAAGTCCCATCTGAAGATAAAACCACATCTTTACATGATTTTATATCCTGAGAAAATAAAGAATTCATTTATTTTCTTAGAAATTGAAAATTTAAAGGATTTTTAGTGGTTCCACTTAAAATCAAGATACCTTTTAAATAATATTTGTTTCATTTTCATTGTTTTAATTTATTTTTTCTGGGCATCAAGAATCAGGGTTTTATATTTCCCTATTTTATCTCAGAAAAATGTAATGGAAACATTTACTTTCCATTCCTTGGACTTTCTGATAACACCCAAGTCTTACATATAAGAGTTATTATATAAATTGTGGAGATTTTTCTTCTGATCATTTTCCTGGCTCCATTTACATACAGCCCCATCTTTATTTAAACTAATTAATAGAAATGTGCAGATGTTTGTGATATAAATTCTTATTGGTAGTGGTTTTTCTTCAAATGAAATTTCTACTAAGGCTATTATTAAGTGCCATTCAGTTTGCAGAATCTAAAATAATTCACTTAATGTGATTTTATTGATGAAGTGAGTTATATGTGACATATTTCAATATTAGTAATACTTCACACTTTCTGAAAGTTTCAGAGTTTATAAAACATTTTTATGTATATTAACTCATTGAATTAATACTGACATAACTCACAATGTTGGTGGATATGGAATTTGTTTTAACAGAGAAATTAAAAACATGATGTGAAGTTGATTCATGGAACTGTGAAGGGAAAAACTGTGGAAGAGTTTCCAAGGTGAATGCAGAGTTAGCTTCAGGTGAAGGACAGATCAGGTTGAAAGCATCAGTCTAGGTAGCAATTAACACAGTAACCAAGGTTTGAGACTTGAGCTGATGTTACAGTTACCAACACTCACGGATGAGGGGATCCTTGCTAGCCCCCTCCCCCACTCCCAAATTCATTAGCCAGAGACCCTTGAAATAGTGCATTCTAACTATTAGAGGCTTAGTTTCTGCATCTGCAAAAGGTCAATGATAAAAATTGTGCTGGTTTCATAAGATTACTACTATCAGTATGCTTGGAAGGGAGGTAATAGAAATAAACAAACAAATAAATAATTGCTAATATAACAGTTCCTATCAGAGATTGATCTGGGTCTAGAGATAAGACTTTATAGACTGCTTTCACACTAATTGATAAGGCCCTCAGGGGAAAATCTGGAAAGAGAGAGTCAAACAAGAAAACGCTTTGTGGCTTTGAAAATGACATTTACAGGCATTTTGGAAATAGAAATTGGAGTTATGAAAGGACATATTTTGAGGGTGTTGATTAAATACTAGGCATGAATTTACTATTTTAATGCCCTCATTGTTTTTTCATGACATGTATCATGAGTTTAGTAAGCATGGCTCTGCCTTTGTGAATGAGTGCAATTGAAAGTTTTGCCCTATCACCAACCCCCATTATTTGTGTAAATAGTGTCCAGTCACTTAAGAGTTTAATCTGTACAAGTCAACATTCCATGTATGGTGGTCTGAAGCCAGTCAATACTTATATAATTACTTTTCCTCAACAGAGTTTTAAATTATATCCAAAATGACTAAATTAATGAGATGATCAATAGGTTTACCTTATGATTTATACTTTTCTCTACCATAAGGTGATAATAATATCTCTCAAGTGAACCACAGACATATATATATAAGCCATAACTATATGAATAGATTCTGGGCTCCCAGTTAATTCTAATACTACTATAAGAGCAATTAGTTCTTATGAGATGGCCTGCATGATGTTTGACCTCATGAAGAGATCACTGATGATATGGTTGCTGTAGCCAAGCATGGTGAAGGAAACCAGATGGGACCTAGCCATCATAAATAATAGCATCTGGGGTCTTAATGGATTGTCTTCAAACCTGCAACCATCTATGTGAGGTTGCAACTAAATGCACATGGGAGAACCATACTAGTCTGTGTGATCTGAGCAACCAATCTGGGTGATCCAAGGGTTGTAAATAACTAGATCCAAATCCTTTGAAGCGAATGGTATCAGAGCTTAAATTCCCAACATTTGGTTTGCAGAAGGCTGTGGATGACACTGGAAGCCCCAAATCCATTTGCAGGGTCCCCACCTGGATTAAGTCTCCAGTGAATTCCTCTGAACACAGTCCAGGGATGTGAATAGTCTTGCTATTAGGCAGAGAGCATTGTCAAATCTGTTATGGCAGATGTGATTAGGTTGAAATGTAATACCTTGTCATTCGTTACCACCTTGGAGCCATTTTAAAGTTGTTTCTGTTTTGTATATGTTCTGCTTTCTTTTTGATTAAGGGTTTTCTATGGTGTCTAGTCATTGTTGTTGGTTTTGCTTCCTGTTTGTGTTTCTTATGATTTTCTGTATATATAATTGTGCTATTCGGGCTACTTTAGAGAAACAAATCCACAGAAACTCATGTAAAAGAGAAAGTTTTATATAAAGGTTAAGTGCATATCAAGAAACCATCCCAACCCAGTGCTGCCCAAGCCCACCAGTCCAACATTAACCCATATGTCTGACACTAATACACAAAGGCCTCCTCCATCTCACAAAACACACACTATGACGCCGAAGGCAGGAGGAAAGCCGAATCAGTGTATGTGTAAGCAGGGGCTGCATGGGAGTAGGCCCATGCGGCTTCTCCTTGGGGATGTCTTGCAGGAAGTGAGTCTTGCCAGCTGAAACAGGAACCAGCTAAGACAGCTGCACCCTGATCCATCCATCACAAAGTAAGAGACCCAAGGACTAGAAAGGCAAGGTTCACCGAGCCATTTATCTCTCTGTACTACAATTAACCCCACATGTGTTTATCGGCCAGATTGACACAATAAAGTTTAACTATATCAGTAATCCAGGTTAAGTAGGTCTATAGGAAGAGTAATTTAATTGATATCTGCCTAGAAGCATGGCAGGAGAGGATGGAGGAAATGGGAAACCAAATTCTTGTTACTAGGAGACAATATTCTGGGATTGATTGTGGTGGATATTGCACAAATATTCTTAATATAATTGGATGACTAAATTGAAGTATGTGAAGTGTATGCCAATAAGACTATTTAAAAGAAATAAAAAGGATAAATGCTTGAGAAGACAGAGAAGGGGAGAGTCAGTGAAGAATCCATCTGGAAAGAGAGACATCTCTGAGATATTCCAGAGCATAAGAAAAGGACTCAAAAATTGTGTTAAATACTGTAATTAAACTGTTTGTGGTCCAGGGATTTAAAGCCCTGTGTTGTCCTCATCTCCAGTGTCTGAAATGCACCTCTCTGCTTCTGGAACTATTCTATTTTTGGATGGAAAGGTTTTGAGACTTGTTCTGTAATGGATTGAATTGTGGTCTGAAAAGTAAGTGTTAAAAATCCTAACCTCTGAACCAATAAGTATGAGCCGGTTGGGAAACAGACCATTTATTTTGCTATGTTAATGAAGCCGTCCCAGAGTAGGGTGAGATCTAACCCGAATCACTTCTGAGTTATGAAAGAACGGAAAGACACAGAAACTCATCCGAAGCACACACAAGCTGTAAATGCTTCTAACAAGTCCAAAACGCCGACTTTCACCTTTATTTGAATTAAAGGCATCCCCTGAGAGTCATGATCTAATTTCAGACATCTCGTCTCCTGGACTACCAGCAAATGAAACATCCGTTCTTAAGTCACCAGGTGGTAAATATGATTCAGATAAACAATGAAGTCAATGATCTGTAAGAGAATATATATTTGTGTGATATGTGACTTAAAGGAAGGAAGAATTCACAATAAAAGTTAGTGCATTGATAATACTAGCAGGGTATGTTTACAGTATTTTACTTTAGCACATAAATTCCTTATAATGAGTGAAGTTTATGTCATGAGTAAAATAAAATGTCCACATCTCGAGGGCCAACCCTTTCTAGAAATAGATCTTTATTTTACTGATGTAATACCTGAAATGATGTTACATAGATTTCAAAAAATAATGCCTTTACATTTATATTTTAAAAAATGGAACATTAACTTTTTAAAAGATATGAAAAAATGTTATGGAAAGTTGCTGAAGTTGCTTGCGTTCACGTAATTTTACTACGTAGAATTGCTTTTTGATTCAACCATCCCTTTTATTTCTGTTTATTTTGTTTGTAGAATTAATTAATTTTATCTTTTTTGCTAGCAGTGAAGTAGGACAAATCTGCTAAACTCATAGTCTCAGTTGGAACAATATCCTATGTTATTTTACACTCAAGCATGGGCTAGGAGATACAATGCATTCCACAGTAAATACGAAGTGATAATTATAATACTAATAAGGCTCCTGCATTAATAATACTAGCCGTGTATGCTTATCATATTTGTAAACAACACTCCAGAAATGCTAAACAGGTAGCAAGACACTTTAACATTGCTGGGATTAGGAAGTCAAGAGACAAAAATCATTCCCCAGGCTATCCAGCTGTGATCTGTAAAAGGGAAACCCATCTCCATCTCATCAACAATCAATGCCTGTGGTATTTGCTTTCTCCTGGGAAGGGATTAAAGGGTTGTGCTTCACTTGTTCACTGAGCTGTTGATTCAGTCAACAATGAAACCTGCCTCTCAACATTCAAACACGAGCAATCTCACCCCCTTGATAAAGATTCAGAATCACTTTTTCACAAAGAAAAGAAAATATAGGCAGATTTTTAAAAAAAGCAAATGATTAACTGGAAGAAGGAAGAATAGACCATATGTTTTCTTTTGATACTTTTTGTGATAGGTCACTTTCACTTTGTAATTGTTGTTTCCACATTCTTGGTTATGTGCTAGATTCTAGTATTCCTAACTGTGGCTGATACAGACCAATTTCTCTGAAGGGCTTTGTGGCCTTGGCTAAATTCCCAATGGGCCATGCTTTTGCTGATGACACATATTTCTTGTTTTAAAGGAAACATGGGCTCGTCCTCTTCCTGCTTCATTGTACTGAAGCACTAAATAGCTATAATATTTCTGCTATAGATGGCTGCTTCCAAGGTATGCATATTAATAAGCATAATCATAGGCATTCTGAGACTTCTTAGTATAAAACACAATTTTTAGGTTGACAAAATTATATAGGTTTGTTAAAAATGGAAACCATGAAGTTTTAAATTTTTTTATTAATTTTTTCATGAAGTTTTTTAATGCAGCCAGTTTTAAAAATTATTTTATTGGGGGCTCTTACAGATCTTATAACATTCCATACATCAGTTGGATCAAGTATATTTGTACATATGTTATCATAATAATTTTCCAAACCTTTTTTACTTGAACCCTTGGTATAAGCTCCTCTTTTTGCCCCTCCCTCCCCCACCCTCCCACCCTCATGAATCCTTAATAAATTAGATATTATTATTCTTATTTCATATCTTACACTGTCCATTGTCTCCCTTCACCCGCATTTATTTTATTCTTCCCCTTCAGGGTGGGTAGCTATATATCTAATCTTGTACTAGGTTTCACTTTTCTCACCCTTCCCCCTCCCTGGTCAGCCCCCTACCCTAATGATATCACTACTCCCACTACTGTTCTTGAGAGTTTATCTTTCCTGAATTCCATGTGTTGAGAGCTCTTATCTATATGTTCTCTGGCCTAGCCATGTTTGTAGATAGAGCTGGGACATGGTAGTGGGGTGGAAGGGTGGGTGGTGGTGGTGGAGGAAGTATTCAGGAACTAGAGGAATGAAGTGTGATTTGTCAGAGCTATACTGCACCTTGGCTGAATCATCCCTTCCTTAATATAGCCAGTTTCTACATTCTAAATTCTAATGGGGTGAGTTAGTTAGTTGATGGTGCTAACCTGGCTGATAAACACATGTGGGGTTAATTTAAAGGCGGAGGGATAAATGGCTCAGTGAGCCTTACCTTTCTTGTTCTTGGGTCTCTTGCTTTGTGATGGTCGGACCAGGGTGCAGCTGCCTTAGCCAGTTCTCTGCTTCAGCTGGCAAGACTCACTTCGTGGAAGACATCCCTGAGGAGAAGCCACATGGACCTACCCCGATGCAACCCTGGGTGCTGGAGCACCTGTGTGGAGACCCCAGCTAGCGCTGAGATGTTTACACATTCACTGACTCAGCTTTCCTCCTGCAGTTGGCATTATTACGTCTGTTTTGTGAGATGGAGGACTTACTTTGTGGATTGGTGTTGGACATACGGGTTAATAGGTTAATGTTGGACTTGTGGGCTTGGGCAGCACTGGGTTGGGATGTTTTCTTTATGCGCACTTAACCTTTATATAAAACTCTCTCTTATACATGAGTTTCTGTGGATTTGTTTCTCTAAAGTACCCAGACGAATACATGGGGAAATTAAATATTACGTTTGAATATTACTCTAAATTAATTACAGTGATAATTGCAAGAATATCAAGTTCAAGTTCTCTGAATCCGTTGGAAAAGAAATGAAGAAACAGGGTATCAGTTTTCAGAGTGTACTAGTTAACTCTAGGTTAATCAAAATTGTCAAGCCAGTTAGAGGGAAGATATGATTCAGATTAGCAACGAAGAATTATTCAGACTAGATTAATAAACCAAACCCGCTGTCTTTGAGTCAATTCCAACTCAAAGCAATCTTAAGTAGAGTTTCCGAGGCTGTAGATCTTTATAGGAGCAGACAGCCTCATCTTTATCCCTTTGAAAGTCTAGTGGATTTGAACTGCCAACCAAGCACTTTGCAGCCTATTGCCTAAACCAGTGGGCCACTAAGACTCCTTTGTGTTGACAATAAGGAGGGATCAATATCACAAACTTCTAAGTGATCTGTTTCCATAATGATTACAGGCTTGGAATCCACACGCAGTTCTACTCTGTCACCCATGGGGTTCCCATGAGTTGGAATCAGCGTGACGGTACCAGGCTCCTACTGCCGCTCACCACAGGGATGTCATTAGCGGTGAGCCAGGCAAAGCTGCCCTCAGCCACCATGGACCATAGTCTCTAGAAGGGAAGGGAAGAATTCATATATTTTTCAATTACACTTATTTAATAATCATAGATATAATGATTATAAGAAAATTTGAGGGCATGCATTGTTTTGCTTTTGAGGATATAACTGGCAATCATTGCTGCCTTTTCTCCTGCCCTTCATGGTTTTTCTATGACTTTCTAAGGCTTGGTTCTTATATGTTTAGAGATTGGGAAGTAGATACAGATCTGTTTTAGGTTATCATACACAGAGAAAAACTCCAAACTGCTCATTTTTTTTTGTTCAACATGCTACTAATTATATTCCTGTTCAACATGTTCTAGTGATGTCCCATTGTCCTTAATATAAAATTCCAAATTCTTAATACAGCTTACATAGATTTTCAAGATACCCCTGTCTGTTATCCACTGGTGTACTTCGCCGTCTTATCAGTCCTGGATCTTTGTACTTGCCTTTTCTTTCTTGGTCTGCGCCATAACCCCATCTTTCTTGCTCTCCTCTAAACACACCTCTCCTCTTCCATTTCCTGACATTCTTACACTTTAATGTCCTTTGTATCACTTTAAAAAAAATCATCTTATTGGGGCTCGTACAATTCTTATCACAATCCATACATATATCCATTGTGTAAAGCACATATGTATATTTGTTGCCATCCTTATTCTCAAAATATTTGCCTTTTACTTGAGCCCTTAATATCAGCTGCACATTTTCCCCCTCCCTTCCCACTAACCCTACCTCATGAACCCTTCATAATTCATAAATTTTTATTATTTTGTCATATGTTACACTGTCTGACGTTTCCCCCCACCCTCTTCTCTGCTCTCCAGCCCCCAGGGAGGAGGCTATATGTAGATTCTTGTAGTCAGTTCCCCATTTCTACCCCACATTCCCTCTACCCTCCATGCATCGCCATTCTCACCACTGGTCCTGAAGGAGTCCTCTGTCCTGGATTCTCTTTGTTTCTAGTTGCTATCTGTACTAATGTACATTCTCTGGTCTAGCCAGATTTGTAAGGTAGATTTGGCATCGTGATGGTGGGGGAAAAGAACTAGAGGAAGGTTATATGTTTCATTTTTGCTACCCTGCACCCTTACTGGCTCATCTCCTCCCCACAATCCTTCAGTAAGGGGATGTCTCGATGGCTACTGATGGGCTTTGAATCTCCACTCTGCACTCACCTACATTTACAATAATATGAGTTTTTGTTCCTTGATGCTTAATACCTGATCCCTTCGACAGCTCGTGGTCACACAGGCCGGTGTATTTCTTCCATGTGGGCTTAGTTGCTTCTGAAATAGATGGTCACTTGTTTATCTTCGAGCCTTTAAGACCCCAGACGCTATCTTTTGATAGACAGGCACGGTCAGCTTTTTTCACCACCTTTGCTTATGCACACATTTTTCTTCAGCAATCATGTCAGGAAGGTGTGCATCCTGGAATGCATTTTTAATAGAACAATGTGTTCCTGCATTGAGTAAGAGCTTGAGTGGAGGCCCAATATTCATCTGCTGTCTTAATACTAAACCTATAAATATATGCACATAGATCTGTTTCCCCACATTTTATATAAATATATTTACATTTGTAAATGAGTCTTTAGATCTCTATAAATACCCTTTGACACCTACTTCTTTCCTCTATTTCCATTTGCTTTCTTCTTGTCCCACTATCATGCTCAGCCTTCTTTTGGGTTTCAGTAATTTATCTCGGTTACCTTGCCCTTTCTGAACCCTACCAGGCCTCTCACACCCTCCTTGCCACTGATTTTGGATTACTTGTTGCTATCCTGTCCTTGGGTTGGTCAGCACCACCTCTTTACCCCCTCCTGTCCCTCTCCCATGTCCCCCCAGGAACCATTGTCCCATTGTTTTTTCTTCCAGACTATTTACCCAGTCTATCTTATTGAGATAGAGCTGTGGAGATAATAATATGCACCAAAAATCAAGCCATAGCAAGATAGGCGATGAGTGAGAACACAGCGATGACAACAAAAAAGGAAACCAATTACCCATAGAAGTATAAATTAATTAAAAGAAATTTTTTTTAAAGAAAGAAAAACCTTTAGAGCAAGGTCTGATTTTTGATCTCTAGGCCTGTTCTTCAGTAAGGTCCACTGGGGTACCATGCTTTGGCCCCAGAGTCTGTCCTTTGTACTCCCTGGGGGCTCCCTGCTGTGCTCCCATGGTTGCTGTGTCACAGGCTTTTAGTGGTTTGTCTCTGTGTCACAGGGTCAGTCTGGGCCGGTCCCGACACTGAGTCTTTAGTGTTGTCCCCCTTAGAGCGCTGGGCCATCAAGGCACGGCATGTCTCATAGTGGGTTCAGCCATCTTTCCACTCTGTCTATTGGCTGTTCAGAGCGGGGATATTGTCCTCCAGGACAGATGGGCCAGGATGTGCTCCATTCTCTCTTCCTCCCCATTTATTTGCTCCCATTTGCTCTGATTAGACATGCCCCTCTCCCCTAGCTGCAGCTTTAGTGCAGTCCTCTCAAGTAAATTCTTCTGGGGTGAGGGGCAGTTGTCCACATAGCTGGTATGGGGGCCGAGCCCTCAGGCCCCTCCACTGGCTCCCCACTCCTTGCTAGCACACTGTATTCATCTGGCACTGGCTTTACATCTGGTCCCTCTTTTCCCGTGGAGACACAAACAATACCCTCCTCTTGAGTGGGTCAGTGTCTTAGTCCCTCATCATACATTTTTTTATTTATTTCCTCTTTCCTCCCTACCCTCTTTTTAGATGGCTACCATAAGTACCCCTGGATTTGGTCTGGCCCCTGCCTGTATCACAATCTGAATGCTACACATTTCAACAATTAGTTCGACTCGTCCTTCCACCGTGTGTTCCCTTGAACCTCATACCTGAGCAATCATGCACTGTCTATAAATGAGGAAGTGCTGTCTCTGCTCCCAGTATGAACATTACATGGGCTCATCCTTTTCAAAGCTCCATCTCAACCCATTGGCCATGGATCTATCCAATGTAACTCAAGAATTACTTGTGGAATGTAAATTCCAGATCTTGTACAACGGCATCACTACACTTGTAAGCATAGTTTTCAGTGCCAAGCAGAGCAAGGGCATTAAATTAGAATTCGTTTTTAAATTACTAAATTGATAAATATGCAGATTGATTTGGAGAAAGGAACTTTAGGAATCCTCTTTGAGAAATTAGTTTCGATACATGTCAATCTTTGGGGGCCAGGACTTGGGTGTATTTTCACTTTCAAACACTGTTCCTGTGTTCATTACATTCTGGATGAGAAAGAAAGAAGTTTTAAGAAGGATACTAAATTTCAGAACACACATGTGTTATGGCACACCTTTGATAAATGATTTTGCAAATGTTAGCTGATGTAAACGTAAGAATAGTCCTGTGTCGTAGGACCCAGTTACACGAAGTGACATGGCTTGGGATCTGAAACATATTCTCAGATTGTGAGTATGAAGACTTTTTGCTATCAAATTGCTAGATAACTGAACTTCGAAAGATGAAGTCAGTGTACAGCACGGGTAGCAGGGGGCAGAGAGTTATTAGGTGCCATAGTGTTGGTTTCAACTCATAGCAACCCTATCACAATAGGAAAACAAATACTGTGTGTTCTGTACAGTTCTCACAATGGTTATGCTTGAGGTCACGGTTGCAGCCCCTGAGTCAATCCTTCTTGTGCCGGGACCCTCTCTTTCTTCATGGGCACTCTACCAAGTATGTCCTTTTCCAGGAACGGGTCCCTCTTGGTGCTCATGTCGGAAGTGTATGAGACAGTCCTGGTACGCTCGCTGCATTCTGGCAGTACTTATCCCAGGGCAGATTTGTCTGTGTTGGACAGACCATGGCACTTTTCACATTCTCCATCAGCGCTGTCATTCAAATGCACCAATTTTTTTCTGGTCTCCAGGGGCAAACGTTCACATACGGAAGAGGCAACTGAAAATATTATGGCTTGGGTGAGGAGCACCTTACTCCTCAAAGTATCTTCCTTTTCAAAACTCTAACAAGGGCTTGTGCAGCAGAGCTACCCAAGGCAATGTGTCCATTGACCTCTTGGCTGCTGCTTCTGTGAGTATTGCTTGTGGATCCAAGTAAGATGAAATCCTGAACAGTCCCAGTCTTTTCTTATTTATCTTGATGTTGTCTATTGGTTCTGTTGTGAGGGTTTGGGTTTTCTTTCCATTACGTTGTAATCCACACGGAAGGCTGCACTCCTTGATTTTCATAGCAAGTGCTTCAAGTATGGATGTCCTCCAGTCTGTTTGAAATCACTGTAGGACAGTGGTTCTGCATTGGTCTGCTAACTAACTGCAAGGTCAGCAATGCAAATCCACCAACAGAAGAAAACAAGGCTGTGTCCTCCCATAAGGAGTTAGTCTGAAAAACCCACAGAGGCAGGTCTACCCTGTTTTAGAAGATAGCCATGAATTGGAATCAACTCAATGGCAATGAATTAAGCTGATGTCCAAATTAGGTGAAACTAAGTTTTTCTATTTTTGCTTCTGATGAGTATTTAGTTCTACTTCTTCCAGGAACTACAGTGGGAATGTTACCTCCCGTAAAAATCTTTTATAGTTACAGAATGGTATTCAAACTTCAAACAATTGAGATGTTTTAGTGTAATGTGGTGATTTGGGAGGCCAGCTTCACAAACCAAGGGCATTCTAGGTCCAGAACATTATCACAACTTACTTTAATACACACACAATCACTCACTCACACATCAGCAGTGGATTGCACCAGTCTTACCCACCTGCACATATTAATTTTGATAAATCCTTCTCTATACTGATCTCCTTAATAATTCCCTTCAGATGTTTGAATTATCCCTGGTTAATCCCATATTGCTCTGGATGAGTCTGCGTTTAAATAAGTTTTAAAATAATCAAGTATGCTGAGTTGTTAAGTGGTGTTATCAGTAAGAGAAGGGGATGGGCTTGGACTCTGCCGGTCAGTTCCATTATGCACAGTGTTGGTCTCAAGGGAAGACAGCCAGGAAGTCTTGACTGATGATCACATGTATGGGCATAAGGAGAAAATGCAACCCTGCTAATGGTGACCAAAGGACAAGGCGTTAGTCACCAAGAAGCCTGTACTCTGTTTATCTTTCATTTTGCACTAATAATAGATTTAGAGGAAGTAGCAGAGAAATGTTCGAGGAGGTTGTATGCATCCTTCATCTTTCTGGATGTTCACATTTTGCATAACTAGAGTGTAATATGACACCAGGGAAATTGAAACTTAGTAAAATCTTGCAGTGTGTGTGTGTGTGTGTGTGTGTGTGTGTGTGCGTCCAAGGTGAATACCTTAAGGGAAGAGACAAAAGAAGCTCTAGAGTTCAGCACGTAGGGTGACTTCCAGGATCAAGCCCAATTACTTTTCTTGAAGAAAAGACAATTCCAAAAGTTGAACGCTTTTAGTAAAAGCTATTCTCCATGTCCCAATTATGGGGGGCGGATATTATCATCCTACATTTCTATACAGAGAAATAGACAGTTACTTGACTTTCCTAAAACCCAGAATATGTGGCTGGTGGGAAGAGAAACTTGTATTCCTTCTACTAGGGCAGGCTCCATTTCTCAATACATTCTGAATCTCCCCCACCCCCAAAGTTTTCTTAATTACTAAAAACATTTCTAATCTCTTGAAATTTAAAAAAAATGATCAAACTAAACACTGTCATTTTGTATGGAGCATAATAAGAGCATAACTTCACAAATCACTGCCACCCAGGAAACGCAACATGAGACACCACCATTTGTTTGACTTTTAAGCTAAAACTGTCTCATTAGTGCCATTTTGCTTTTGGAATACATAAATAATAAACTTCTCACACACCAAACATACTGCTCCTGAGTTCATTCCTACTTCCAGTGGCCCTTTCGGGTGGGGCAGAAATTCCCCTGTGGGTTTCTGAGACTCATTCTATGGAGGACAAAGCCTCATTTCTCTCCTGCAGATCTTCTGGTGACACGCAGGATTGAACTAGCGATTAGCAACCCAATGCATAAAAGCATATGTCGTAGATATATAATCATTTCCAATTTGAGAATTAAGAGTGTCAGGGTGGAGTCTAGCTTGTCAATCAGATCATAACCAGGGAGGCCTCTGTGTGAGCTTGGTCTTTTCCTGATAATTCTGGGAAATCCTGGTACTTCCTCCTTGGAGATGGGAGACATTGTCTCTCTGCTCACTCCCTGGGAGACATCAGCTGACAAGCCACATGGATCTACCATGATGCAACCAGACCTCTGAAGCTGGAGAAGCCACGTAGAGACCCCTGCCAGTGCTGAGATGCTTGCAATACCACTGGATCTACAAGACTTTCTACCCACTGGCCTGTGATCACCCTGCATTTGGCATCATTGCATGTGTTTTGTGAGTCTCAAGAGGACTTTATAGATTGATATCAGACATATGGACTAATATCAGACGTATGTATGGACTTAGTATGGACTGGGCTGGGATGTTTTCTCAATGTTCAATTGCTCTTGTATATAAATCCCTTTCTTATACACATATGTGTGTCCATGGATTTATTTCTCTAGTCTACCCAGACTAACACAACATAGTTGGTTTATATTATTTCATTTGGTGATATGAATGTCCTAAGGCCTAATGACTTTACCAGTTTTCTAAACAAACAAAAAAACCAGAAAGAAACAAAAGAAATTCATTCCACATAAAAAGTTCAGTGTAGCCATTTGACTCTATAAGTCACATTAGACGTTAGAATTGTATTTCCTCTCTGTCTTGAAACTAGCTAACAACCATATAACAAATACTCCACATATGGTGTCTTCTGCAGGCCTTGTGGAGCATTTCCAGCTCCTGGTGACAATGGAGGAGGGGATTCCCATGCAGGAGAACCATGCTCCACGGAGTTTTCGATGGTGACTCTTCAAAAGATCTCAGTCCTTTCTTCAGAAATACATTTTGGTGAATTAGAATCACCTACCTTTCCATTTGTATCAGAGTGCATTCATTGTTTTCACCACCCAAGGGCTGAGGAGAAACATTCTATATTAATAAAACTTATTGCCAAAGCCTATTAATCATATGGAAACGAGATGCTGACTTTTCGAGAAAAAATAGTCACATAATGGCCTACTCTGATGTTTTTCGTCTGAACCACGTAGGAGGGAAAGGAATGCAGTGTGCATGAGTGTTTCCTTGTCACTGAGGAATATACTGGCTTAATTAAAAGAGCAAAAATTAAGTCTGAGTTTCTATTCCCATAAATAGTTGCAGTCTCAGAAACTCACCGGGCAGTTCTACCCTGTCGTAGAGAGTCACTGTGAGTCAGCATGGACTCAATGGCAGTATGTTTGGTTTGGTTCCCTACTAGGTGTTGAAAGTTTGCAATGCCTGATATGAATTTGTAGAGGGCCTTAAGTGTCACCACATTCTTGTTTAGTTCTCATCTAAGGTGAGCAAAAAATAAAATAAAATAAACATTACATTATTACAGCTCTTTATTCTATAAGGCTGGCAAAACTTCATCTTACATTCTTTGGACATATTGTTAGAAGAGACCAGTCCCTGGAGAAGGGCGTCATGGTTGGTCAAGTGGAAGGGCAGCGTAAAAGAGAAAGACCCTCAACGAGATAGATTGACACAGTGGCTGCACCAATGGGCTCAGACACAGGAGGAATTGTCAGGGTAGCCCAGGACTGTGCAGTGTCTCATTCTGTTGTGCATGGGGTCTCTATGGGTCAGAGCCAACTGGATGGTGCCCTCTTAGTCTATTAGACATGAAGGTTTAGTTAGCAATAAGAGAATAATGGATTCTTTACGCGTTAGAGGCTCGGAGGCTCAAGTGGGATGAGTTGCTCAGGATACAAGCCCAGAGTTGATAAGCTAGTGAAACCTAGAAAGAGAAGCCTGTTCCCCAATCAGTACTGCAGCAACACCTAACTATATAAATGGTAGAGGGCATGTTCTTTGTCTTCCTTTACTGATCCCGATAATAACAATACTAAACTTACGGAAACGTTGAGATTTAGACGACATTCCTGCAGCTCAAGACCATTCATCGTCTTCACTTGCGAAATATGGTAACTGGATTTTGAATATTTTTACCTTCCCTTCTTCCATACTCACTGAGGATTTCAGACATTTCCAAGCTAACTATCTGTATTTTTATATCAATGCTGTCTATCTAACACAGCCCTTTAAAATATAGTAAATTAATAAAGTGTAAATGAATGACAAAGATCCAATAAAGCTCATAGATTGTTTCTTCCCAAAATAAAGAGCACAGATAAAATTAAAGGTTACAATACAAATGTTTGTTTTACGTTCACTTGGGATGAGAGCTGCTCCAAGATACTTGAAGTTATTTCTATCCACCAGCCATCTGACAAATTCTCACAGATTTTTCTCATCTCTTTAAAAATTTCTCCTCATTGGCACAAACTCTGGAAACAACTCTTTGGAAAGAATTTCTATGAAATGTTTGGCATGTTTTTTGAATGGCGTCTATCGAATGGGGCAACTGCATGAGTAGAATACACTGCACCTGTTCTGAATCAGCTTAAAAATACCACCGTGAATGGCTTGTGATATAAAAAGGCGACTATTGAGTAGGAATGAACATTGATAAGAGCTATTAATATTTACAGCCAGGGAAACCTGAATCAAGCAGGTGTTGATACACCAAATGGAATTAATTCATACATGTCTAGCAATAGATCAGCCAAAGGTGAATTCTTCAGTTTAAAAATTAAAAAAGAATTTCTGTAAATCCAGAGACTAATTCATGCTCTGAGGTTGAATTTTTCATTTAATATTATCAGACAGTGCTGAGGGGTTCCAGGGGAGAATATCTATGAATAAGTGGTAATAGGTAACTTTTGTTTCAATTAAGAAGAGGTGAACTGGTGTCATTCTGCAGAAAATGAATATACTGTTGGGATTCTGCCTCATAGTTATGCCACATGGTATCCTCTATATTGCTCTAAATTTAAGATGTGATGAAATTGCATTTTATAAAAGCTTAAACAATCATTTCATTCTATAGAGGTACATATCTCTTGCAGATATGTCAGTACACATTCAAAAGGAACATTCTTAGTTGAGGAAAACTTTACTGCGTCCTTATTGATCCTATCCTTTGGAAATTCTTGTTTGCTCTTCTCTCTCTTCTCATTTTGATTCCAGTTCAATCTCCTGCTGAGTACTTGCATTTCTGACTGGATACGTTAAATCAGAAGTGTTGTTGTTAGGTTCCATGGAGTCAGTTCTCACCCACAGCAACTGTGTGCACAACAGAACTAAACAGTTCACTGTCCTACCCCATCCTCACAATCATCCCCATGCCTCGACCTAATGTCATCGACACTGTGTCAATCCATCCCATCCAGGGCCTTCCTCTCTTCCACTGCCTCATCCCCTCCCCCAAACCTGACGTCATTCTCCAGGGTATGGCCTCTCCTGACAATAAGCCTAAAGTATGCAAGTCTTCCCATCCTTGCCACAAAGGAGCACTCTGGCCATACTCCTTCCAAGACGAATCAGTTTGTCCTTTTAGCACTCGATGGCACTTTCAATATTCTCCTCTAGCACCACAATTCAAAGGAATTGTTTCTTCTTTAGTCTTCTTTATTCAATATCCAATCTTTAAAGGCAATGGAAAATACCATGGCTTGGGTCAGGTGCACCTTACTCCTCAAAGAAGCAGCCTTGCTTTGCAGTACTCTAAAGAGGTCTTGTGCAGCCAATTTACTTAATGCAATTCATCTTGATCTCTTGACTGCTGCTTCCATGAGTAGTGAGTGTACATTCAAGCAAGATAAAATCCTTGGCTACATAAACCTATTATCCATTTAGCATGATGTTACTTATTGGTCCGGCTGTGAGGATCTTGGTCTTCCTTACACTGACTCCTAATCCATGGTGAAGGCTATCTTCTTCCATCTTCATCAGCAAGTGTTTTGAGCCCTCCTCACTTTCAGCAAGCAAGGCTATATATCACCATTTATTAATAAATCTTCCTCTAACCCCAAGGCCACATTCTTCTTCATATAGTCCAAATTTTCTTATTATTTGCTCAGCACACAAATGGAACAAGTATGGTGAGAATTTTTACCTTGTTGCACACCTTTCCTGATTTTAAACCACACAGTATTTTGTTGTTGTTCCATTCAGATAACTTCCTCTGGATCCATATACAAGTTACACATAAACACAATGAAGCATTGTGGAATTCCCATTATGGTTCACACATTCAAATGCCTTAGCATAGTCAATGAAACAGAAGGAAGCATCTTTCTGGGATTCTCTGCTGGAGTCAAGATCCATCTGACATTAGCAATGATACCCCTAGTTCCATGCCCTCTTCTGAATCAGGCCTGAACCTGTGGCAGCTCCCTATCAATGTACTATTGCCACTGCTGTTGGATGATCTTAGGAAAAATATTACTTGCATGTGATAGCAGTGATAGTGTTCTAAAGTTTGAGCATACTGGAGCAGTGGGACTTATTCCTACATGACTAGTGTCTTATACAAGAAGAGGTGAAGTCCCACAGGGCGCAGATGAAATGTGAAGATACATTGATAAGCAGCCAAGGGTTACCAGCAGAACAGAGCAGGTAGGATAGGCATGCAGCAACTTCTGTCTTATAGCTCGCAGGAGGAATTGACACAAGTGAGACCCCCCCATTTGAACTTTTCTCCTCAGGAACTGTGAGATCACACTTTTCGGTTCTCTAATCCTACCCACTTTGGGGTATTTTGTAACTGTGGTCCTTGGAAACTAAGACAGTCATATTCCAAACTCCTGTTTTTCAACAATAAAAGTGATTTCTCTTTGACAACTTCCCACTTGCATACCACAAAAGAAAACAAAAATTCTTAGTAATTTACTTATACTTTTTTGTGGCTTGAATAATTCAAAAGAGAAAGGTTAAATAAGTAATAAGATAGCATTCGTGCTAGTCTTACTACCTCAGAAAGAGCCCTGTGACTTAAAGCAAGATTGCTCAATAAGAAAGTGACTACATTGAAAGTGAAGCCTTTGATAACCACAAGCATTTTAAACAAGGAGCTTTCTACACACAGATTTTCTATTGTTAACGGAGGCCATTAAACTGTATATATTTTTAACTGCTCCGGCCCAGTGATGATGAACTCGAGGCCTGGTATTTTTTCTGTTGTTGTCTTATGACTGAAAACCTGGAGCATGTGTATTTGCCATGCATTGCTTCATTTAGATGTAGTGCAGTGTGTGGTATTTCATTTTCCCAGCTCACATCAATTACACTGCTGCTGATGGTGCTGTGCATGACAACAGGAAATGACCACACGCTTAACTTTTTCCTTTCAGTGTGTAACTTGAAGGTACAGACAGTGGCACCAAACACAACCCACAGTACATTCAACTCAGGTTTAATTAGTTAAAGAAGACCCCGTAAGAATAGTTTGGGTTTGTTCTGTTTTTCTTTTCTTCTATAAACTAAGGATTTAGTTTAGATAAAGTAATAAACTGGTAACAAAACAGAGAACCTTGGAGAGGTGAGTGTAGGAAATCAAAATGATAAACCTGACCGGAACAGCTAGAACCTTGTCAGTGGATCCCGCCCATATACATAGGCTGGGTTTCAGCACTGTGTGTGTGTGTGTGTGTGCGTGCGTGCATGCGCGCGTTTTCTTTTTCTCCATATTAGGGTTTATCTCTGATATATTTTCTCATTGGGGGTAGCCCTCTTGAATTTCTGCTGTGTTTTATCTGTTTTTCAGTATATGAAACCCAAGATGGACAAACCTATAGAGTCAGCAGGCAGAGTCAGGGTTCCTGAGCAGGATGCAGTATGGGAGGGTGGGGAATAAAGAGGAGATGGTACCAAGGGGTTCAAAATGAAGAGAATATTTTAAAACTGATTGGGGTAGTAAATGTACAGTACTGCTTGATGTGCTTGAACTATGAAATGATATGATCTTTGTACTACCTCCCAATCAGAAGGCTTTGGGGAAAAATATAAGCAAAAAATATAAAAATAAACTCTAATATATGTATATATATTGATAAGTAAATAGTCTCATAATTATTGGTTTCTTATCAAATGAGATATAACTCGGTCTAAAGTTTTAATTTCATGCAAGAAGTAACAGAACAAAATAGAAGAAATACACAAGAGTAACTGTGTCACAGGCGTGGTAAATAGTCAAGAATTTCCAGACATGCCATGTGGTCAAAAACTATGGTACTGAAGACAGAAGTCCAAACTGCATTGAAGGCTTTAGCAAAAAGCAAGGGTCAAGGAGTGATGGGCTATCAACTGAGAGATTTTAAACTATGGATGTAATGCTGCAAACACTCATGTACAACAAGAAATCGAGAAGATAGTTGTCTGGTCAAACAACTGAAGGTGATACATTTTATGCCCATTCCAAAGAAAGGTTTCTCAATGGAATAAGAAAATCTCTGAACAATATTAAATAGAAGTAAACATTTTCTGAAGATAATTAAAAATGGTTGTAGCATAATATCCTCAGTAAACTGTCAGAAATTCCTGCAGCATTCAAATGAAGTCATGGAACAAAAGAGAATTATTGATGTCAAACGAGTCTTGGCTATAAACAGAGAATAGCGATGGCAGTTACATAATCTTGTGTCAGTTTGAGGACTGAAGGCATATCTGTCAATCACGTCATACCCAATGAGGTATCTGTGTGGGCTTGGCCTTCTCCTGAAGATTCTGGGAACTCCGGCAATCCTCCTTGGCGGCAGGAGACTCTCTTGGCTCACTCCTTGTGAGACATCCCTGTGGAGAAGACATATGGAGAGAGCCTGATAGAGGCAGATCTTTGGAGCAGGAGAAGCCATGTGCAGATCCCTACCAGTGCTGAGATGCTTACATCACCACTGGACCCATAAGACTTCACACCAACTGGTCTGTAATCTTCCTGCAGGTGGTTTGTGAGTCTGAAGAGGGATTTACTGATTGATATTGAGCATACGGGTTAATATCAGACTTATGGACTTGATCTGGACTGGGCTGGGATGTTTTCTCAATATTCAACTCCTCTTGCATATAAAGCTCTTTCTTATATACACGAGTCTCCCTGCATTTCTTTCTCTAGTCTACCTGGACTAACACAATAGCAGAAAGATATTTACCTGTGTTCTTGACTACCAAAAGGCATTTGGCTGTGTGGATCAGAACAAACTATGGGTAGCATTGCAAAGAATCAGAATTTCAGAACACTTTTTTTGCACTCATGTATAGCAGCACTCTGTTGTGATACATAGGTCAAGAAGATCATTCAAATAGACCAAGGAGATATTGAGTGGTTAGATCAGGAAAGGTATATGTCTGGATACTCCTCTTCAACCATAATCATTCCATCTGTATGCAATTATTCAATGAAACATGACTATAAAAAGAGAAACATGGCAGCAGGACTGGAGGAAGATTCATTAATAACCTGCAATACACAGATGAAACACTTTGCTTGCTAAAGTGAAGCTCGAAGCATCTACTGATGAAAATCAAAGACTCCAGCCCTCAGGATAGATTACACCCCAACATAAGTAAACCCACATCCTCAAAATTGGACTAATAAGCAGCATCACGATAAATAGACAATATCGAAGATGTCAAAGAATTCATTTTCTTTGGCTCTGCAATCTATGCCCATGAAAACAGCAGTCAAGAACGCAAACCACATATTGCCTTGGGAGCATCTGTTTCAAAAAACCTCTTTTAAGTGTTAAAATCCAGAGATGAGGGAAAAGGTGTGGCTGAGCTAAGCCTTCAGTTGAGACCTTCTTATTCCACGAGAGAATGGAACAGTGTATATCTCAGTAGATAAACATTCCGAATTCTCCTCCGAAGCAAAGATGGCCTCATATACTTTGGACATATTGTCAGGAGGAACCACACCTTAGAGAAAGCATCATACTGGGCAGCATAGATGGTTAGGTGAAGCGGAAGACGCCCAATGAGCTGGATTGACACAGAAGCTGCAACAATGGGCCCAACACAGCAGCAGTAGCGACAATGGGAGAGGACCAGTTGATCTGTGGCACCTCACAACTGCAACCACAAAGTCTCCATAGTTTTCTTGGATAAAATCTTTGAATGTTATGAACCTTAGCTGTGCTAGAATGTACAGAAGCTGATAATTGACAAAAATGCCATGCTTGAAATGGCTTCTGCATTTTTATGCACATGTGTAGCACAGATATCGACACAATACAACTGGTAATTCGATGTAAAAAACAAAACAAATGATCCTCACCATTAGACCAATGGGTACCATCCCTATAAATGGAGGAAACACTGAAATTGTGAAGAATTTCATCCTGTTTGGATCTACAACCAACACTCCTGGAGGCAGCCGCCCACGCCCTGGCATGTCAATCGCCTCATAGACATGCGAAAGTTGGACATGGAATAAGGAAGACCGAAGAAGAATCAATGTATTTGAATTATGGTGCTGGGGAAGAACATTGAAAAGTCCATGTACTGTCAGAAAAACCAACAAGTCTATCCTGGAAGAAGTCCAACAAGCTGCTCTGTGGTAGCAAAGACTTTGATCTCATGTCATTGATGTATTGTCAGGAGAGTTGGGTCCCGGGAGGAGCAGTGGAAAAAGGAAGATGCTCGACAAATGGACTGACACAGCACTGGTGGGCTCAAGTAAAATGTGAGGATTCCGCCGGACCAGGCCGTGCTTCATTCTGTTGTGAATAGCCTTTTATGAACACACTCATCTATTCATCCAGTACTATTTCATTTATTCACTCATCTATTTGATCATTGAACAATTTGGGGATATTTATTTATGCTTGCATTCTACAAACTCCCTATATACACGGACAACATACACAACCTGTGATCTCAAAGTTTTCCATGCAATATTTAATCCCCTTTCTATTTCATTACTGAAAAATATTGTCATTTCCATGTAAATTTTATTTTTGCTGTTGTGAATCACTGTGGGTCAAAGAGAAATCATTTGAAAAATACCTGGATTACAGTAATTTTAGGTTTTCTGATCTGTTGGGTAACAAGCTCAAGAACATAATTAGCTAACTGCAGCCTGTATATCGTGAGAACAAATTTGCAAAAGAAAATAAACCAACATGTTTGAGGAAGCAAATACAGCTCCAGTTACCACCTGTGTTAGTCTGGGGAGACTAGAGAAAAATCCGCAGAAACTCATATATGTATAAGAGATAGTTTTATATAAAGGGTAATGGTACATTAAGCATCCCGACCCAGTCCAGTCCAAGCCCAGAAGCCCAACAATAGCCCATATGTCCGACATCGATTTACAAAGTCCTCTTCAAACTCACAAAATACACATAATGACACTGAATGCAGGAGGAAAGCCGAATCAGTGAGCGTGTAAGCATCTCTGCGGTGGCAGGGGCCTCCATGTGGCTTCTCCAGCACCCAGGGCTGCATCAGGGTAGCTCCATGTGGCTTCTCCTCAGAGATGTCATGCAGGAAGCGAGCCTTGCCAGCTGAGACAGAACTAGCTAAGACAGCCGCAACTGGTCCGACCATCAGAGAGCAAGAGACCAGACAGGCGAGGCTCACAGAGCCATTTCTCTCTCTGCCCTTCAATTAATCCCTCGTGTGTTTAAAGGCCAGGTTGGCACAATAAACCGTAACTACCACACCACTTTAATCTGGTTGTTTTTGCTCACGTTCTGGTCACACTCATCCAGCATGAAAATATTTAAAGCTCTCTTATTCCTTCAATGATAAAATCAATGACATTCGTTAAACCATTGCAAACCTCTACACATTATGTGCAAGGCATTGTGCTCCTACAAGCCTTGAGAAAATGAAGACTCTATTAAGCTTTGGCAGAACTTGCAATCCCACGGCAACATTTTGAGGTGAGATGACATAAGAAAAGTATAGAAAACTAGAGGCCGTAAGACAGGTTTACACAACAAATCCAAAGCTGTCTGACAGAAAGAATTTGGAAAGCATCTTCAAGGAGGATCTTGATGACAATTGACATTTGAGAGTGGGTATTGAAGGTGGTAGTAGAGTGTAATATAAGGAAAAAATATCACTCTCTCCCCATGTTGGTGAAGAATGTTATTCACACACTGCTGACACCAGATTTGGTCTAGTGCGTTGCTTCTGTTCGACCTACGCTCCAGTTAGAAGTCCATGGCTGTAGTGTCAACATGAGATGTCGTTCTCTCTCCATCTCCTCTATCAGGGCTCTGATGCACCGCTCTACAGAAGAACTAGTCAATTAACCTCAGCCCAAGCGTGAGGGGACATGACATGAAATCACAGCTAAACAGTGTGAGCATGAATGAGTGGGGCATAAACCTTTATTTTTTTAAACCTTTAAGGTTTGAAGATAATTTATAAGTAGTAAAGAATTTTGCATAGTAAGTCTGATATCGCAACCGAGCATTTTAGGATATGGTATCAAACGCGTCCAAAGCAGAACACCAAGAAGCAGTTTTGAACAGTTGCAGAAAATACATTTTGATCTAGAAACAAAGTGAATAGGGAGGAGTGGGCAGGGAAATGTCACTTGTACTTGCCTCGTTGAGCACCGTTTGATCTTGGAGGGTAGACGGGTGTTGCTTTTGACCCACAGCAACTACAGACGACAGAAAAGAGCTGCCCCACGGGATTTTCTAGATTGCAATCCTTACGTGCACAGGCTTTGTCCCTCAGAACCAGGGGCTGAGTTTGAATCAAATACCAAACTTTATAGGCAACAGAAACATAGAAGGGGTTTTTTGAACTCACAGATGACTGTACAAGAAGGATTTGGGGGATACACAAAGGGCACTGGGGCTGGAAATGTATATACTCCTTTCTGTTTCTGAGCACTTCTGTGGGAGGCACGGGGAAGAACAGGGGTCATGCAACAGGGAGGAGATGGTGGTTCTAACAAAGGCTACATTGTGGAAGAGACTCAGATAGATGATTATACAAGTACATCGTGCAAATTAGTTTTTTTAAAACGCAGATGATTATACAAGTACATCGTGCAAATTAGTTTTTTTAAAACGCTACAATAGTGAGTCAGTGAAAATCACTTAGAGCTCACTTAGAGACTACAGTGGAACCCCAGACTTGGTGTTAATCCGTTCTAGAAGGAGCGTAGAGATGTGATGCAGCCGAGTTCCAAATCACTTTTTCCCACAAGAAATAACTGAAAACGGATTCATCTGTTCTCAACCACCAAGTTTTTGCCCTAACTTTGCCTTTTTATATAAGACATTACACAGAAATTTCAAAGTAAATAAGTTCAGAACTAAATAATATAATCTAAATAAGAAACACAACATTTAAAATGTTTTTTACAACTACAGGATGGCCCATACCTTGAGATGGATGAGGATCTGGATCTGTGGACAGGGATGTGGAGAGGAGGGATGGAGAGAGAGTCATTATTTGGAAGGGGAATCACTTTCCATAAAATCAACTGGTAGGAGATTTTTCCCTTCTTTGCCCTTTTTTCACTAGGACCTGCCTGGCTTTCTCAAAAACAAACAAAAAAAATCTGTCTAATGTAGTCTGTTGTTGGCATTCCTTACCTGTTTTCTAAAAGGGTTTATTAAATTATCATCAACAATATCGATAACATGGCTAACCAGTCCATGATAGTTAAAAGAATCATGATAATTCTTTTTTAAAAAACCTCTTTCTTAGGACCCGTGGTTTTTATCTAAAAACCGTATTAAAAAAGCCACAAAAACTAAGAAAATTATAGCAAAATGCTTGAAATACAGTCACGAAAGGTTTAAACAAAGCATACTAACAACACCAACTAACCCAGAGTGACCGAAACCCGAACTGCTTTTGTTTACAAAAATCACACACATTGAGTCGGATTCTGATATTTAGTTCGAGCTCTGATGCAAATTTTCTCAGCACGGCGCGTAGAAATCCGATAATGCCAATGACTGATGCGACCAAGTGTTTCAAAGGCCTTCCAATAAAATGAGAGGAGTGTCTTAAAAAAGCGGCGAGGAGGGGAGCTAATGACAATAAGCCACATTGTGGAAATAGATTTTGCAGACTAACTTGGTAACATTTTAAGTCCAGGAAATGAACGACAAAGATGATGTCCACATGCCTAAATTTGGGGTGTGGGTTACTAGGAACAGGATAGAGCTTTCACATTGGAAGGGAAAGCAGTTCTAAGAGGAATAAGGATTATTAGAGGAAACTTCAGTTAAATTTCAGATTTCTGAGGAAGACAGACTTTCATTGGAAACTTGGTCCGTTGAGGTGAGGCTGGAAAGATGCATCTATCAAAATGGTTGGAGGGACTAAAGGGGAATGGCAGTGGATAAATGTAGTGGAAAATATAAGGGTAAGAAAGAAAGTATTGTTTAAAGTCCTACATTTATAAAACAAAAAATGTGTGACTGTAAAGTCATTGTTCGCAACAGATCCTCTTCTAGGGTTTGCACTTGGCAGTTTCTGTGTCTCTAATCATTTCCTGAGGGATTCTGTGCTGTTTAATTTACATTACATGGAAATGATAATTTTGTCTTCCACAAGTAACTCAAATCATATATGTTTTAAATTGTAAATTAGGTGGAGGTTTACAATTCTGAACAACAGTTTAAAGTACTCAACAATCCCCCCACTAGTTTATCCCTCACCTGTCCCCAGATTTCTCTTCTTTCTCCTGTGGATGTAATCCATCCGTTAGCACTGTCCACAGTCTAGCCCGTTGCTTTCTCTGCCCTCCTCCTCTTGTTCCCTCCCCGCAAGCAAACTCCAGAGTCTGTTCCCCTTGTCATGAAAGTCGTTAACTTTTTGCTTCCCTTTATGACAGTAGTCTTACAGCATATTTGTCCTTCTGTGATTTCAATCAGCGTAATAGTTTCAGGTCCACCCAGGCTATGAAGGGCTCTGTGGTTTCATCATTGATTTTTAGTGTTTCGTGGTAGGTCATTGGGTGTATGTGTGAACATTGATCTATTCCTCTACTGGTGGGCCTTTAGCCTTTACGTGGTTTCTATCTTCTTGGTCTTGTGAACAGTGCTGCACTGAACATGGATGTGCATGCTACGACTTAGATTTCTTGATGTTATGTTCCCCTAAAAATACTGTAGATAGTATTGAAATTTCTATTCCCAGTTTTCTGAGGTCATGCCTTATTGCTTGCAACAGTGGTTTCAATTACCTATATATTCGAGCATAAGCCAACCTGAATGTCAGCCTAGGCCACAAAAATGTGCTGAAAAAACTCGGCTTATACACGAGTATATATGGTACATCCCCACCAGAAGTGTATGAGAATTTCAAGCTCTCTTCACCCAAGCTAGCATCTGTTTTGTTTTTTAATCATTGTCTTGGGGGCTCGTACAATGCTTATCACAATCCATGCATACATCTGTTGTGTCAAGCACATTTGCACATTTGTTGCCATCATCATTCTCAAAATATCTACTTTCTACCAGAGCCCCTGGCATCAGCTCCTCATTTTCCCCCTCCCTTCCCTGCCCACCCCCCATGAACCCTTGATAATTTACGAGTCATTATTATTTTGTCATATCTTACACCATCCAACATCTTCCCTCACCCACTTTTCTGTTGACCGACCTCCAGGGAGGAGGTTATATGCAGATCCTTGTAATTGGTTTCCCCTTTCTACCTCCACCTTCCCTCCACCCTCCCAGTATCATCCCTCTCACCTCTGTTATTTTTTATTGTACCTTGGCTCTCATTGTTAGTGTCAGGTGTTATCTCATTGTTGCTTTGATACCTATCTCCCAGGTGGTTTGTGATCAGGAGCCATTATTTACATGTTTTTTGGCCATTTGAATGGCATTTTTGATGGGATATCTGTTTATGCCCTTTGCCCACTTTCTAACTTCCTTCCTGAGGTGTTGACATTTTCTATAGATTTTAGACATTAATCCCTTTTCCTTTTTGTCATGACAATTATTTTTCTCTCCCCATAGGCTCTCCTTTTACTCTGCTGATGCACCTAAGTGTCTTGTTTTCACCAGGTCCCCATCATCTATTTTGTCATCTTTTGTGTGTGTTTCCTTCATTGTATTTGACATTGCATTTATGCCCTGCAGCAGGGGCCTTAAGGTAGTCCCTATTTTCTTATTGACGGTTTGTATAGTTCTGGGATTTACATTTAGGTTTTTGATGTTTCTTGAGTTCACTTTTGTGCATGGGATGAGGTATGGGTTTTGTTACCCTCTTTCACCGATGGAGATCCATTTATTTCAACACCATTTGTTGAAGACCTCTGTCGATACCATTTAATGTTTTGGACCCTGTGTCGTATCAGTTGCTTATAGATGGTTTAATTTATTTCTGAGTCCTCTTTTCAATTCCAGTAAATCTGTGTATCTATCATTCTACCAGTACCATGCTGTTTTCACTACTGCTGCGATGTATAGGTTATTTATGTATAGGCACAATGTGAGGGGCCTCCTATTTTATTCTTCTTGGTAACTTCTTTGCTTTTCCAAGATCTCTTCCCTCTTCATATATGGGTAATAATTGGTGTTCACATTTCTTTCAAGCACAAAGTTGGAATCAGATTCAGAATTGTATTATATTTATAGATTGCTTTGGGTAGTATTGACATTTTCACAATATTATTGTTAAACTCTTCTGTCCATGAACATGGAACTTTTTTTTATTAATGTAGATCTGTTTGGGATTCTTGTAATAGTGTCCCATAGTTTTCACTATACCAACTTTTGTATCTCTGGTTAGGTTAACTCTTTAGTGTTTCATTTTGGGTGACTGTTGTAAATGATACCGTTTCCTTAATTTCTCATTCAGAGCTCTCTTGGATGGGAGCACACTGCCTCAACTTTCTTCATCACAGAGCCTGGCGGGTTCCACCTGCTTACTTTTCCATTTCAATTTGATCATGGAATCCCTGTGCTCCCAGAAACACTATGGGGCCATTCTCGAGGGTCACCTAGAGTCAGAATTAACTTGGTGCATTGTGTTTGGGTTTTCTTTTTCATTTTTTTCTACAGTCAAGGTATTTTCTAGATTCTGGGAACAGAGTTTAAGTATGAATAGATTTTTTTCACCTGCTTTTCACAGTCCTGTGGAAAAGAGACATGTGAACAAGAACAGTCTACATTAGAGAGTAAACTTGAATAAAAGAAACAGGGGGAGAACATGAGGCACGCCTTATAGGAGACAGCATAGTTGAGCTGTATCTTAGAGGAAAAGCAAGTCTGATGGATCAAACGGTGCAAACTGTATTTGAAAACAAGGTATCTATTTAAAAAAAGAATGAGAAAAGTCAGTACTTACGTAGCGGAGCAAGAGAAAAGCCAGGTGTGTATGGATAGGTGCAGGGGCAGGAATTGTGACACAAAGGAAGAAATGTTCTACTAGGAGCTGACACAGGGGACAGGATGTGAACGGCATGAATGTGTCACTTACAGAGAGCCAGTGAAAAAGAGGAAGGTCCTCCAGGAAATGGATCGACACCATGGCTGTGACACTGGGTTCAAGCAGGAGCCTAATTGTGAGGATGGCACAGGTCCAGTCAGTGTTCTGTTGGGTCTAATGTTGCTATGGGTTGGAAATGACTTAATAGCACCTAACAACAACAACAGCAACAACAATAGTGGACATTATATTTATCCTTAAGATGAATAGAATCTTACTTCCTCCTTATTTTGTAACAAGTAATGGTATTCACACTTATATTGTTATTTTTCATAACGAATGATTTTGTCCTTTTTAGGTTTACCTGTTACCCTAGTATCATGATACATAATATATATATATATGTAGGCATACATGTATATACAAATAGACATACAGATTTATATGCGAAGGTGGAGGTGAAAGTGAAGATGGAGATGGAGAGAGAGATAAAGGAAAAGAAAAACCAGCTCTTATCACATGGGCCCCAAAAGAATTGATAAAAGCCCTACAGAGAGGCAAGTATAAAGTTGGTTTGTCTGGCCCCTCCCCCACAAAAAAATGCCAGGTGGGAACAGAGGATACAACTCCAGCAGACATCAGCACAAGTTACTCTAGCATACATTTAGTTCACTAAACTCCATCAAGAGGATATGTACAGACAACATCTATTTCCAGTTTGCTTGGGAAAATACTTGCGCTATAGCCACAGTTTTAATTTGCATGTGGTCTAACAGAACCAGTGGAGAGCTCTCAGGCCAGATAAAATATCTATTGCCAAATGACTTTGGAAAACTATCTGAGAGGCCAGATCCATCCGATCTTACAATTTTGGACCTCTAAATTAGGAGATCATTTCAAAAGACTCTGTGAATCCAGCAGCATATGGTTTGTAATTTTTTTTCTTGAAAAAGCCCACTCTATCTCTGCTTCTCAGAAACACATGCCCACACACACAGCAAATAGAACTTGGATTTATTCTGTTAATACTGACAGAGGAATGGTATTGTGTAAATAAACCACAGCATCCTGATCTGAGGCAGCCTAAGCTAATCACGGTGCTGCCAGATCTAGAGTATAAATAAATAAAAGCCAAAAAAATAACAAGCTAATGTTCAGTGAGATACAATCAAACATTGGATTAAGGTTTAAAATTTTTACGTTGTCCTCAGGCAAATTTATATGAAAAAAATAATAGTCTGCCTCTAGGCAAATTTATAAGGAAAAGGAAAAGAAAAGGTCGAATCTTTTTGGACTGCTTGGGGAGTTATCTCAATTATTATTTTGTTTCAGAAAAGGATCTTAAACCATGATAACTAAAAAACAAATAAAAATAGATGATTAGAACACACTTAAAAATTAATCTACTTAATACTGAACTACAGCTTTCTTTATAAATAGGTTATATGATAATTCACTTTGCAAATGTAATAAGCAGTTCAATCATAACAGTTTTAATGGAGATTTTTTTCCAACTCCTCCACAGCCCATGCCTATGTACATTTCACAAACTTGTTTCTTACCAGGATATCCATCTTGAAATAGAAACACACAAGCAAATAAAATAATCACTTACTTAGTTACTCTGTCTCCCAATCGAGACTCATGTCTTCTCTTTTTAAAAAAGCCTACTTCTAATCCAACAACGGTTTTTGCCTTCAAAGCACATACAAACATGACCACTGCTCAGCACCTCTGCCATCACCAGCTACAAGGAAAAGAGTGAAGGTCATTCCTGGGAATCAATCTTACTACAAATGTAAAAGATTCATACAAGGAAACCTTCACGATATTTCTATAAGACCTGTATACATGGAAACATACACCACGTTCATGGATTAGAACGTGTAGCATGGTGAAACTGACTACTATACAAAGCATATTTTGTCGTGGCTAATTTCTCAGAAGGAGACAACAAATGTACAAATGTGCTGGACACAGTGGAAGTATGGATGGATTATGATAAGTGTTGTACGAGCCCCCGATAAAATGATTTTGTTTTATAAAAAAGAAGTTGACAGTTTATTCTGTCTTCTTGGTCTGTTCTTAGTGTGAAAGCCCTACTGAAACTTGTTCATGTCGGTTGTCCCTGCTGGCACGTTACATACCAGTTACATAGCTTCCGCCCTCGCAGCAACACACAAGCCACCACAGTACGCCAAACAGATAGATCACAGAACCTACCACTTGCTATGAAAAATTGGCAATGCAATGTCTGATATGGGTTTCATCTCTCTCTATAGAAAATGTCATTACATCAACGTAATAAAGACAAACAATCCAATTTAAAAATGAGCAACAGGACATGAAGACACTGCAACCAAGACGAGATTCAGGCCACCAGCAAACATATGAAGAAATGCCTGTCATCATTTGTCATTCTCACGGCCACTGAGTCAATAATGACTCATAGTGACCATGGTTTTCTGAGACCATACCAATTTACGGGAGCAGAAATCCCAGTCTCTCTTCCATGAAGCTTCTGGTGGATTTTAAGTGCCAAGTATGAGAAAAAGAATCAAAATTATAATGAATCACGTCACCCTAGAAATAATGGCATTGATCAAATAAGAGAGGAAGCATCAAACGTTGGTGCTGTCGTAGGGCGGTTAGAATGCACAAACTGCTGTTGGGATGGTGAAGAAAAGGCTGGAACGTCCTCAAACAACTGTAAATGTAAATACCATGTGGTCCAGCAATTCTGTTCCCAAGTATCTGTCCTAGATAAATGAGAGGGGTCACAGGAAGAAGCACATATAAAGCAACATGCAGCATTATTCACAGTTGCAAAAGAATGGAAACAACTCACTGGCAAGTGCCCATCAGTAATGAAAGATAAGCAAAATGCAGTACATGCAGACAATGAAATAGTGCTCGATGAACAATAATGATGGTGGGTTTGTGAAATGTAACGTGGATGAATCTTGAGGATTCATGACTAAATGAAATGAGTCAATTACATTTTAGAAGTGATTTTATAGCCAACAAGGGAGGGAAAAAATTAAAAGGAAAGTCCTTTGTCCCTTCACCCTTTTTCTCAAATTTTCCTGTGTTATTGCTGCGAGGCCCCTGCTTTCCCAGGGCTTTTCAGAGCCCTTGGTTAGTAGAAAACCCTCAAACACCGAAACCCACTGCCCTCTAGTCGATTCTGACTCATAATTACTGGAGAGAGTTTCGGAGGCCACCCCGCTCTAATAGGGCAGCCCATTTTGATGGGAGAGATAGCCGCATTGCTCTCCTGCAGAGCAGCTGGTGGATTTGAACTGCCGGGCTACATAAAACAGTCCAGCGCTGGCTGACAGGGAACACAGAGATCCTCGGCTTGTAGTCCTTAGTGGGTGCTATTCAGCACCGCTGAGTCCTTTGCCATCCCCACAATGCTAATATTTAAGCCTATTGTTGCAGCCACTGTGTAAATTTATATCTTCATAAGCGTGCTCTTTTTCTACTCTATGGTTTTTTTTCTTGATTATTTGGTTGTTTTTTTTTTATAAGTAGGAATATTTAGACATGAATTCAACATCAAGGGCACTTGATGGATTTCTTAGCAAGGGAAGCCTATAATCTGTATCACTTTGGGAGATATGTATTGGCTTTTTCCGA
The DNA here is from genome assembly GCF_050624435.1 of Tenrec ecaudatus. Classification (NCBI taxonomy): domain Eukaryota; kingdom Metazoa; phylum Chordata; class Mammalia; order Afrosoricida; family Tenrecidae; genus Tenrec; species Tenrec ecaudatus. The sequence continues at coordinate 18,561,859 of NC_134543.1, forward strand.
ATACGTTTTTGGTATCTTTTTATGAAATGAAACCTCTGCTGGGCAGCTGGGATGCAGATTGACACCTGGCACTGCTCTGCTTTTCACAGATCACTGGTGACACGGTGTGTCCCTCTGGACTCTGCGTTAGGGATGGCAAGTCACAGATGTCACCTTTGGAGTGAAGAAAGGGGCCCAGTCTCACTGTTAACCGGAATCCTATTATAATAGCTTCATGCCTCTGTTAGAGCAGGGAGATCATGCACAATTATGGAATATTTTAGCTAAGCAGCCATGCCTCCTCAGTACAGAGATCACTCAATTCTATGAAAGCTCAAGAGCAGAAATGATTTTGTCATCAGGTTAGACTTGAGTAATCAAGGCAGTACATCAGCATTTTTTGCCCTGAAAACATTATGCTGGCTTGTTAGTCTGCACTAGGAAAAATATTCAAAACTCATGATGTGCCATTACTTACAGAGAAGAAAATGGCCTGGAAAATGAGCTGGGACAACAGGGGCGGTTTCATTCGACCTGGATTTTTCCTCTAGGAGGATAGTCATGATGTGTCAAGTACTGAGGGGTCTGTATCCTGTGGTTCCCAAGCACAGGGTGTAAGGACGAGGGCCACGCCTTCAAATATCATGAAAGCACAGGGAAAAGACTGTCTATAAAAAAAAAGTACCCGAGTTTAACTCAGTTTCTAGTGAGGCAGATTACAAATGGATAGACTTAAACTTTTGCTAAAGGACCTTTGGAATTCTCTAGTATAGGTGGAAGCTTCAGAAAAGTTTGTGGGAAAATTCCATGATCTTCTAATTACATTTTTGCACAAACTTTGCAAAGCTCCCTCCATATAGCCATTCCTTTGGGACATAAAGCAGACACTGGTGAAGACATTCCCAGAATTTAACACCTGGTGTTTTCCAGTCTGTTTCCTCAAAGAAAAGCAACATACTGAGCAGAGGGTTGGTGGGGTGCAGACCAGGAACACAGCTGGATGAGCATTTATTTTGAACACACAGTATCTGGCACCATCTGAGTTAAGACTCACACTTAACCTGCCATGTATTTTACTGAGGCACATTGCAAGCATTGCATTAATAATTATGGACCTGAGGAGTTATCTGCAAACGCATAGAAAATACTCAGTTTCTACATCTTGGGCATTGGTGCTTGGTTCATCAATTTGAATAAGAGTCATATGAACTAGTCTTCCTTGAATGGCTATTACCCCGTTAGTGACAGTGTTATACTCAGGGTAGATCTTGAAATGTCCTTTTGACAAAAAAAGGAATGTCATTTCTCTTCAATTTGTCATTCCTGACATAGTTGACCATAGGTTTGTCCAATTTAATATGACTATCACCGGTCCATTGTAGCTTTTCATGCCTTGGCATCTATATGAGTAGGTGTCACTGAATGTGATCTATAGGAGTCAAATTGATTATGTCTGGAGAAAGAGATAATGGAGCAGTTCAATATCATCACTGTGGAAAAAGGTCAAAGGTTGGCTGCCGAACAGACCAAGGGAAACCGATTCACTGCTATTGAGTCAATTCTTAATTCTCATAAACCGTTTTCTGAGCTTATAACTGTTTATGAGAATAAAAAGCCTCATCTTTCCCTCCATGATGCAGCTGATGTTATTAAACCACCAACCTTGTGGTCAGCGCTCAAAGAATAACCCAGGACACCACCAGGGCTCCTCAGAGCAAGGGTGTGGCGTTGAGTGTGACGGGTGGGGTAAGAGATGGTGGGTGGGGTTGGGGGTGGGATGACCAGCAAGGAGATGTGGAAGGGAGGGGCTGGGAGGGATGACTGCATGTAGCTAAGAACCTTCCTCTAACCCTGACCCCATGATAATCTCCCTGTAGTCTAACTTCTTGGATTATTTGCTCAGAATACATATGGAATAAATTTGCCGAAAGGATACAACCATGCCGTACACCTTTTCTGATTTTAGACCATGCAGTACACCCTTTGCTCTGCTGGAATGGCTGCCTCTTGATCTTTGTACGGGTTCCACAGAGCACAAACCCAATTGAAAAACTACTTCCAATTCTACCTAGATTCTTAAACAAATAAAATCCCCAAGCTATAAAAGGAAAGAAATCCATAAAGCTAATTAAGATTAGTGGTGCACACATCTTGCACCACAAGGGAAACTAGCCACTCTAGCAACTTCCCTGTGCTTCCTCACCTCTATAAATTCTAGAGGGCTTACTTCCTGCCTTGGGAAGAAATAACTCACTCTTGAGCACCCTGCTCATTTATAAAGTGTTTCCAGAACAGAGGACAAGTTGTGCCAAATATTGCAAATCATATATGATCTGTGCCATGAGACACTCGAGCCGTTTCACTTACAAGTATGTAAAACCTGCTGTAATTTGAACTGTAGTCCTGAGAGGGAAGGATCAGTGCTCCCTTCGCTGTTCTTAGTGAGGACTCCCTGGTACTGCCTCCAGAGGTTGTATGGGCCAAGATATTTTTGATTTCTTCCTTTTTGCATTTTACCTGACAAAAAATGGTTCACCTTGTTTCATTGCGATGATGCAACCAATTGTAGTAATATCCATTAACAGCTGTAAATGTTTCCATCTTAATCTAATTCACCATAAATTAGGCAAAAGAACCAACAACAACAAAAAGTTCATGCCTGCAGATGAAAAGTGTAAAGGGATCATTGGTATAATATGGATTAATAATCTTATTTTTTTATTCCAGGGGGAATAAAATAAGAAAGGTAGATTTTAACCAAAGCAAGAGAGACATGTTAAAATAAGACTTTTATTCTATGGTTCAATCAATTTTCTGGGGGAAAAAATGATCCCAGCCAGATACCTGTGTCATGTGAGGGCTTCTCAGTCTCCCCAGTCTTGCTCCCTCAGCCTCAGAGAAGACCCGGCATGCATAAATCCATGGAAATGCGACCTGATCAAATCGCTCCTCAACTTGCTCTCATCCCCCAAGCTGGCCCTTCTCTGCCACAGAGTCAAACGTGTCCAATTTGCCTGTGGACTTTCTCAGATTTTTCACTCAAAACTTTTTTTTTATCCAAGAACACCTTCATTCCCAAGCATATGGATGATCAGTCATCTCTCTGTGGATTCTGTATCATGGACAGTCATACACATGTAACCAGCAAATATGCAGGAGGTAAGACTCCCTGGGGTACATATTTGTCCAGTGCGCATTGGGATCGGCAGATCACTCTCCCTCCATTCTTTCAATGTAGTACTCCAGTCTTGTCTGTTTACCGTGATGTTACCCACTTGTCCACTTGTGAGGACTTCATTCTGCTTTGCATTGGTTGTAATACACACTGTAAGCTTGCTCCTTGATCTTCATCAGCAAGTAAAGTTGTATCATCTGCATATGCCAGGTTGTTAATAAGCCCTCCTCCGATCCTGAAGGCTGCATTCTTCCTGTGGAGCGCAGCTTCTCCGACGGGTTGCTTAGCATATAGACTGACTAAGTATGGTTAGCGGATACAACCCTGACAGACACACCCCCCCTGATTGCAAACCATGTTGTATTCCTTTATTTTCTCTGTCTGCACAACTGCCTCTCGGTGCCTGTACAATTCTAAATGAGCACAATGAAATTGCCTGGAAGCCCCATGTCTCTCCCGGATATTCATAGTGTGTTGAGATCCACGCAGGCAGAGGGCTTGGCAGAGTCATTAAAACACGAGTCACTGTGCCACATTGGTTATGCGTGAGCTGAAATTTACCAGGCCAAAGCCACCGCCTGCTCCACAGGAGAAAGATTGGGCTTTCTATTCTGGTAAACAGTTACCGTCTCAGAAACTCAAAGGGTCAGTTCTACCCTGCCCTGTAGAGTTGATATGCGTTGACTTTTAACTCAATGGCAGTGGATTTTGGTTAAGTGTTTCTCTGGTATTCTCTGATTTGAGCCAAAATCCATCTGACATCAGCAATGGTATTCCTTGTTCCACATCTTCTTCCAAATCTGGCCCGAACCTCTGGCAGCTCCCTGTCAATGTTCCACTTTTTGGATATTCTTCATCAAAAGTTTACTTGCATCTGATATTAAAGATATTATTTTATGATTTGATATTAATGATATTGCTCTATATTTTGAGCATTCTGCTAAGTACCCTTTCTTTGGAATGGGTACAAATATGGATTTCCTCCAGTCAGTCCGCCAAGTAGTTCTCTTCCAAATTTCCTGGCATTGATGAGTAAGTGCTTCCAGTGCTTCACCAGCTTGTTGAAACATTTTAATTGGAATTCCATCAATTCCTGGGTCCTTGTTTTTGGCTAATGCTTTCAGTACAGCTTTAACATTTTTTCTTGGTACCATGTGTTCTGGCTCATATGCTATCTCCTGAAGTGCTGGAATGTTGAGTACTTCTTTCTGGTACAGTGCACTGTGTATTGTTTCCATCTTCTTCGGATGCGTCCTGCATCATTCAATACTTTGTCCATAGATTCTTTCAGCATTGCAACTCGAGGCCTGGATTTTCTCCTCTCTTTTTTCAATGTAAGATATGCTGAGTGTGATCTTCTCTTTTTGCTTTTGACGCTCTAGGCATTTGCACATTTCATTGTAATATTTGACTTTGTTTTCTCATGGTGCCCTGGGAAATTTTCTATTCAGCTCTTTGACTTCATCCTTTCCTATATTTGCTTTAGGTAATCAATGTCTAAGAGCTACTTTCAGAGTCTCTTCTGACATCTCTTTTCTCTTTCCTGTCTTTTTAATGACCTTTTGAATTCTTCATGGATAAGCTTCTTGATATCCCCCCCCACAGTCCAACCCGCCACAATATGCTAAAAATCAGGAGTAGAATTCAATTGTAAAATCATAGTTGTAAAAGGGATAGAATGCCACTCTCAGTGGGAATCCAATACCAAAGGCAGGATTTTTATATGAAAAGAACTGGTAGTTGATCTTGAGATGCTCAAAGCCTATATTTTTTAAAACTCTGGGGTGACAAAATTACCTCTCCTTATCCGAGGAGATCACCACACTCCCCCTTTTTTCCGAGACTTCTCTTGCAGTCTCATCTTGCAGTCTGATTTTCCTCCTCAAGATGTGTTCTTCCCCTTCCTCTTCATGTCAGCCTCAGAGCCAATGGCAGATTTCAACACAGCTGCAGCAATAGCACAGGGGCTGTGTCTGTCCTCTTCCAAATCCAGAAGGGGAAAGGAGGATTGAGCTTCACACCAGCCCACGTCTGATTACTATGAGACAGAAGTCAGAAATGCCTGTACTCTCCAATCTGTTTGACGCCATTCTGACGCCATTTGCCTCAGCATTTCTGAATATTTTATAATTTATTGCAATATCATGACTGGACTTACAAACAATACTCAAAACTATGGGGTTTCTTAGTGAAGCTAGCACAATTCGGGGTCACAAAAATATTGAAGATACAGACATTTTGCCCAGAGCATCTCTTTTCAACCAGGCTGCGCATCTCTCTTTAGTCCTAACCTCACAGATATCCATACCTTTGTCCTCTGCCCTGCTTGTGAATGTGCTACAAAGCTCTCTTATTGCTGATAAGTGACCAAAGGGCACCAAGCTATGCTAGTCAGCCTTTTGCCAGAAGTCACTCAGCTTTATATGTACATGGATCTATTTCCCTATCACTATATATAAATATATTTACATATGTACATGCCTGTATTTAGAACTCTATAAACGTCCTTTGCCTCCTGGTTCTTTCCTCTATTTTCTTTTACTTTCCTTTTGTCCCACTATTATGTTTGGCCTTCATTTGGGTTTCAGTAATTCCTCTCCGCTTTCTTGCCCTGATCAAGCCCCACTAAGCATCCTATGCCCTCCTCCCCATCGATTTTAGTTCACTTGTGGTTTCCTCATCCCTGGGTTGGGCAACACCTCCCTTCCTCCCCTCACTTTCCTTTCTCCCATTGTTCCCCCAGAACCATTGGTCCCATTGTCTTCTCCTCCTGATTGTTTATCCTGCCTGTTTTATCTAGATAGACATGCAGAAACAATAATAAGCACAAAAATGAGACAGGACAAAACAAGAGATAACAAAAAAATAAAACAACAACAAAAGCTGACAAAAAAGGAATAATCTATAAATAGTTCCAGTTCTCTTTGGACAACAGAAAAGTGGGTGAAGGGAGTTATCAGTCAGTGTAAGACATTGGGGGGGGGGGGAATATGTATATATATAAATTATCAGTGGTTCATGAGGGAGGGAGGGTGAGGAGGGGGAAAGTAAGCTGATACCAAGGACTCAGTAGAAAGAAAATGTTTTGAGAATGATGATGGCAACTTTTGTACAAATGTGCTTGACACAATGGATGGATGCATGGATTGTGATAAGAGGTATATGAGCCCCCAGTAAAATGATTTTAAAAAATATTTGCAATATGCCTCAAAGTAATGACCAGTAAAAACTTCCTCTCCTCTCTCACTTCTAACCTGGATCAGATTTTAAAAAAGATGCCAATTTCCAAACTCAGCCTGTCTCTTCATTGCTGCCTTTCTCCCATTTCCGCACAATAAGTGGTCACCACAATGAACATTCTAGAACACTGACAAGCTACTTTAACTTTCAGTCCTGGAAAAGGGTTGGGTTTTATCTGATGGGCACAGGTTTGTCCTGCTGTAGTGTATTCAAACACAAACCAATTGCTCAAATTTAAAAATAATCTCTTTTACCCCGTAGGTATTTCCTGCAAAGGTAAATCTCCTATTCTGTGAGCAATTCCAGGTCTGTACATCTTTTCAAATGCAAATGCCCTGATGTTGAAGGATTTAGGTAGAGTTCATTTTCTACCTAATGCCTCAACTCTACTTTGACTGAAAAAAACTTGTTTTCTTGGGGCAATCTTTAGATGTCTTTTTAGCAAACCCAGTTATGTTAGTTTGGGTTGACTAGAGAAACAAATTAAGAGCTACTTACATGCATGTAAGAGAGATGATTGTAACAAAGAGCACTTGTATATTGAGAAAACATTCCAGCCCAGTAGAGATCAAGTTCATAAGTCTGATACTAGTCTATATGTCCAATAGTAGTCCATAAGTTCCTGTCAGACTCATGTAGCACATGCAATGATACCTAATGCAGGAAGATCACAGGCTGGTAGGTGGAAAGTCTTGCAGATCCAGTGGCAGTGGAGGCATTTCCAGGTGGCTCCTCCAGCTCCTGAGTGTGTCTCCTCAGCGGGAAGGTGAAAGCAGAGAGAGAGAGAGGAAATTTCTAGAATTCTCATGAGAAAGTCAGGCCCACCAGGAGACATCATCTGGTTGTGACTTAATTGACAGGCTAAGCTCTACCCCTTCACTCTATTTATCGAGCTGACATGAAATTATGTTACTACCACACCAATTAAGTGTTACAAGCTTACAAGGTCTGTATAATCATAATTCTTTATATTCATTTTTATCACATACAAATGTGTGACACATTAGGTTGGGGAAATAAATGTCAAAAGTGCAGTCAGCTAAGCATATACTCCTATACACACGATGCTTTTAAAACACTGGAGTTAAATGTTCTCTACAGCATCGCGAGATATGCACATGGCCTTGGGCTGGATAGACCCAGCAGACTTTGACCTCTTTTAGTCATCTTGTTTAACTAGTTTGGCTTTTGCCCCAGGCCACTCCAGAAGCAAGTTTTCTCCCCTCAGCTGCAGTTTAACACACTGTAAGTTACTTTCTTTCAGCCATTACAGATAAAACCCACCATCTAAAAAGCAAAAGTTTCATTTCTCAAGTTTCATTGATCTTCTTATAAAAGTCCATGTTTTCATGAATCTAGATCCATTGCAATGAATCCCACTTGTCCCAACAGCTCACACAAAGAATTATATTATTTTCTTCAAAAAGAAAAATATATGTGCTAGGAATTGTAGAACTCTGATAATGTGGGCCAACGAGAGTCAGAAGAACAGGATGGGTAGTGGATCAGAAAGGCAATGGGTCAACGTGCATATAAAATAAGTCTGGAAAGATGTGAATTGATGAACAGGAAGAAACTTGTCCATAGCTCAGGTGTCAATAGGTAACAGACAGCACCAAGAGATGATCCTAAGAGTTGACTGTAATGTCCCTTGAATCTTGAAGATGATGATGGTTACCCTCCACAAATGACTTTGAGAGGAGGAAACTTTCTGGATAGAAGATTGAAAACATAAGTCAGGGACTGAGGATGGTGATAGTTCTTGAATTTACCATGTAAGACTTGGAAACATTCCACTCGTCTGTATTCTACGGAAGAGCACAGAAGGAAATTCCATCATTAAAGCTATAAGCACTGCACTGGTGGAGAACATCTTTGAGAAGTTCATTAGTGGCTGTCCTCTGTAGGCCGATGCTTCCCTTATATTGGACTCCCTAGTATAACTCAGAACGGTGTCATTCTAAAATAAAATAGGGGGATTATCTCAGGGAACTATGATCATTTTTAATAGGCCAGGATATTCCTGGACCCAAGATAAATAGGCAGCCTACTAGACTGTAACTTACCTTTTTATAATCAAAAGGACTCAAATGTTTCTGCTCGTGGAGACAGCAATTAAGAGATCAAAGGGCGCACTACCTTGGGTAAATCTGTTCCACGAGACCTCTTCGGAGTCTGGAAAAGCTAGGCTGTTACTTTGAGGACAAAGACGTGCCTGACCCAAACCATGGCATTTTCAATTGTCTCATATGCTTCTGAAAGTTGGAAGCATATGAGGAATATGAAAGACCAAAGAATTAATATGTCCGTATTGTGATGTTGACTAAGACTATTGGATGCACCATGGACTGCCAAAAGAATAAACAACTCTATCTCCACAGAAATGTGGCCGGAGTGTTCCTTACAGGCAAGGGTGGCAAGACTTTGATGCACGTACTTTGGACGTGTAATCAAGAGAGAGCGGTCCTTGAAGAAGGACACAATGCTTGGTAAAGTAGAAGGGTAGCAAAAGAAAGGAAGACCCCGGAGGAAATGGGTGGCTGTCATGGCTGCAACAATGGGCTCCAACACAGGCACAATTGGGAAGGTGGTGTAATAGGGGGCAGTGTTGCATTCTGTTGTGCATAGAGTCACTGCGGGTCACAACCAACTCCATGGCGCTGAACAACAAGTAGAAGATCCTATCAACTGCAGGGTTTAATAATCATAACCCCACACTCATTTTTTTAGAGCACAGAACAAAGCTTCATGTTGTATCATGGGGCGGGTGCATGATGAAAGACACTGATGGTGACAGTGCAATGTGGAGTAAACTCAGACATCCATAAGCACTGGCTCACACTTTCTCAGGTGTACTTGTTTCTTGTTGTTGCTATCATACATCCTGGTGCCTAGCTGTCCACACAGGTGAAACATGATGATGCCTTGCTTTCATATCCATACTGGCAACTTTGCTTTTTCTCTGTTGAGTTATGAAATGGCCCATTGATGCTGAGATGGGGAAATTGGGGATCACTCCTTGGTGTCCAATATGTGTGATCCAGAATAACATGGAAATTTGATTGTGGTGGCATGAACCAGATCAAACCAAACACGTACATTTCTTTCTTCTTGGGTGCGTAGTGCTGAGACTCAATTAGAAGGACTTCTGGAAAGCTGTAGCGCGAGATCATGAGTAGAACATTCAGTGGTGGTCAGCTTCCTAGGTCGACTTCACAATTGCCTTTCTATGAACTTTGCTTCTGCTATGTTGAAGATTATCTACAACAGAGATTCAAAAGGTTACTGGAAATCAAATCAAATATATAATGGAATTTTTTTCATGAACTAGTTGCAACACCTTCATGTGAATCCCTGGCCTCAAATATTGCTTTCTGGGGAACACAGACCACCCCCTTCTATTTTGTTAAATAAAAAATAGAGTTATAGAATTCTTTTTATTTTTGGTCCTGGGAGAGTCTAAGTGTGTGAAAGTGGTATCAGTTTCTTGGCAGAGGTTATTGTTCTTGTTGTTAAGCACCATTGAGTCAGGTCTGACTCATGGAAACCCTATGTACAACAGAATTAAACACTACCAAATACTGCTCCAGCCTCATCATTGTTCCTATGCTTGAGCCACTGTAGCAATCTATCTTGTTGGAGGTCTCACTCTTCTTCTCTGCCTTTCTTTATCAAGCATAATGTCCTTCTCATGCTAGGGGCTACTCTCTCCTGATAACATATCCAAAGTATGGAAGGTGAAGTCTCCCATCCTTGCCTTTAAGGAGCATTCTGGCTTTACTTCTTCCGTGATTGCTTTGTTTGTTCTTTTGGTAGCCCATGGTACTTTCAATTCTTAGATAGCACCATAATTCAAATTCATTGATTATTCTTCAGTCTTCCTTATTCAATGTCCAACTTTCACATGCATTTAAGGCATTCAAAAATACCGTGGCTTGGGTCAGGCGTACCTTAGTTCTCAAAGTAACATCCTTGCTATTCAACATTTTAGAGTGGTCTTGTGCAGCAGGTTTACCCAATGCAATTGTCGTTTATCTGTTGACTGCTACTTCTATGAGCATAACTTGTGGATCCAAGAAAGATGAAATCCTTGACAATTTCAGTTTTTTCTCCATTTATGTGCCCTTACCTATTGGTCTAGTGGAGAGCATTTTGGTCCACAGTGACTCTCAGTGCCCTTGAACACCCAGTGCTCAACCAAAGAATTGCATGTGGGTTCTGTCAAACTAGTGTGAACCGACTACATTCCGCCACAGATGTTTCCTCCTTAAATGGTTGAATGCCAGCGACTTCGTTGTCGGACAGTGGCTCTGTCTTCTTCTTCTATGCTTCCTGTGTCACATCGTACTGGGGGTGACAGAGAAAGAAGCCAAAGGAAAAGAAACTGATGTATCAACAAAGACATAAGAAGAGATGTCTAGATCAAATGAAAAGATAATTCAATTTTGTAAATTGTGCGTTAGTTGGTAGGTTTTGCTTTTATTAGGTGCCACCATGTCATCTTTGACTGAGGGTAACCCCAAGCACGCAGAGTGAAACACTATAGAGGAAAGATGCTCATTGCGATTTGCTAAGGATCCCGTGGATGGTGCAAACGCTTCGCTCCAAGCTGCAGGCCACCGAGTCGACGGCAGCTCGCTGCAGCCCTACAGAGCAGGGTAGAACTGTTTCTGTGAGCTTCTGAGACTGTACTTCTTTGTGGGAGGACAAGGCTCAGTCTCTCTGCTGGTGGTTTGGAGCGGCTCACCTCGCAGATTGCACCCCAATGTGTGACCACAGTGCCACCAGGGCGGCAAAGGTTTAAGCACTAGCTGGTTCCTGGGACAGATGATGGCGAAAACCCACTGAAAACATATATAGATCCAAGCGCGGAAAGGATAGGAAATTCTATTCTCACTCCCATCTCAACCTCTTGTCAGAACACCAAGCAGCTGATTGGTATTAGATCCTTCCAGATAAATGACCAGGGTCTTCCCTTTCTCAGGGTAACCACACTAATTCCCACTCATAGGGATCCAAGAGAAGAGGGCAGAACTGCCACTGTGGATTTCAGAAGCAGGGGCGTGTTACAGATATAGAAAACCTCATCTTTTTTCATCGGAGCAGCTGACTTTGCTGTGAGAAGCCCAAAGCATAATTACTATGCCACCAGGGCACATCATTTCTTTTTAATATGTGTGATCTTAAATATTATCATGCACCCTTAATTTAACCCAACAATCTGGGAGCCCCTTCTCTTAGCAGCAGCTGTGGATTTCCTGTCTGTCTCCTCTAATGGGGCCGTCCTATTCCATTTTACAAATGTGTTATAATTGGATTAGTGAGGCTCCTCCTGAAGAGGAGTTTTGCTTTCCAGCTTTTTGCACTTACAAACAGTGTGGCAGCAAACATCGCTGGCCATACATGTTTGATCATATGTGTGAGCTTATCAGTACGATCAATTCCTGAGAAGTAAAGCTAACAGGATCAAAGGGTATTTTCAATTACTACTAACAATTAGCAGTTGGTGTATTAAATCCACTAATACTCAGGGAACTTCACTGTAACTAATAGGTTGTGACAGCATTCCGTTCCTCAAAGAGGACAGAGGGCATTTTGAGTTGGTGACACTGGGGGAGTGTTTGTGGGTAAACAAGGCTGCAGCTGTGGGTGGTGAACTCCTGGACCTGGTTCCGTTCCTGCCTATCCCCTCTTCATTGTTCCTTGGCAAGCCTCACTGTGCTAACCCACCCCCACCCCCACACCAATGCTTTTCCAGGTGCAGGAGTCCATCCTGGAAACAGACATTCCAGATACCCGACTTCTCCATGGGGTGCAGAGGGACCATGTCCAAGGATGAGATGAGTCTAGAAATTGGACACTCTTAGGTGAGGAACACATGACCTTAGATCCACAGTTTTGGACAGAGTTGGAAATGGTAAGGTCAAATCTGTGGTGGGACAGAGAATTGATAGCAGTCTGGGAGAACGCATTCTTAAATCCCTTTAAGCAAACAAAACACACAGAAAATTCATTTTGGCAAGTCTCAGTTGTGTTTTGGTTTCTTGGAATTCTCAAAATAGATGCTGATGAAAAAATAAATATATTCAGGGAATTCTAACACTTAAAAGCAGACAGCTTAATCCCTCTGTTTTAACAACAGAACAAGTATCATTGTCTGTTTCTGTCTTTTTATCCTTGAAATTTAGTGACTGGATGTGTTTCTAGAAGCTCTGACAGTGCAGTGGTGACATCTGGGTGCTCACCGAACAATTGGGACTTTGACCCCCTGAGCTGCTCTCTAGGGGAAAAGGGTAGCAGTCTATTTCTAAAGATTTACAGCCTTGGAAATTCTGTGAGGTAGTTCTACTTTCTTACATGTGAGTTGAGATTGACCAAATGAGTAGGTGGGAGCATGTAATTAAAACATAGAGGATGTAGGAATTGGGCTCTGTGCCCTTCTGCTGGGTAGACAGGGAGATATTTCAGAAGCAAGAAAAGGGAATCCCATGACCATCAAAGAGAGCTGAGAGAAGAGAGCATCGTGTCTGAGATCTCTTTATGAAGTAGTGGTGCACACAGAGCAGCAAGCTTCCAGAACCCTGGAATCAGGAAAGCAGTGTATCTCTGGGCACCTGCCTGGCCTGCAGAGTGGGATGCGCTTTGGGTAGTTATCAGAGCCAACATCCTAACAAATGGACCAACAGGGAAAGTCCTGATAAGTAGAGGATCTATTGAGGTGACCTAGGATTTTTGTTTTGCTTGCATTCATGATTAAGGGAAGCAGCAGTCAGAGAACAAACAACACAGTGCATTGGGCAAATCTGCCAGACAAGAGCTCGTTAAAATACTGAGAAGCAAGGATGTTACTTTGAGGACTAAGGTGTGCCTGACCCAAGCCATGGCATTTTCAGTCACCTCATACGAATGTGAAAGTTGTGCATTGAACAAGGCAGGCCAGAAAAGCATTGATGCATTGAAATGATGGTGCTGATGGAGAACATTGAAAATACCACAGCCTGCACCCAAACAATCAAATCTTTCCTGGAAGAAGTACAGCCAGAATGTTCCTTCGAAGCAAGGGTGGTGAGATTTCATTTTATGTACTTTGGACATGCTGTCAAGAGAGAACAGTCCCTGGAGAAGGCCATCATGCTTGGTAAAATGTAAAGGTAATGAAAAAGAGCAAACCCATTAATTACAGGTAAAGACATACATCACAGGAAGGGGTTGCACTATAGGTTATGTAGCAATGAGAGGGTGGACAATCTAGGGATATACATGCAATAGGAAGAGGATGGATTGAGGGTATCCATGTGACATGATGGGCGGATCCTAGATGCAGGATGGCAGCCTAACTTTGGATGTCACTAGCTGGTTTGATCTGTTCTCTAGATCTCCATAAGAACCATTGTCAGTAGGGTGTAAACCCACCTAAGGGACCAAGCTAATGGTCATGAGCCTTTAGGGAGAAGTAGCCCATTGTCCTTAAGAGCAGGGAGTGGAGCCTACCTGTAGTCTGGCAATTGACTGCCTTCTGGGATGTAACTTGACAATCATTTATCATTAGCTACAAGCAGTGTCCTAAGTCTAACATATTTGGGGTAGACCAACTTCCAGAGAAATCTTTCTGTTCCCCACAGCTATAAATTGAAACCCACTCAAGGACCCCAAACAACAACAACAACAACCAAGGAGGGCTTTAATGTTTGCCTGAGCAGGGCAAAGGTCAGGGGGCCAAGTAGCTGAAAAGTCAAGAGAAAAGGGTATGCTGGCCGGGATGAGAAGGGCTGTGGAGAAAAGAAAGGCAGACAAATGAACTGAACATCGCACCTCTGATGCTGACGTGTAGTCGGTAGCTTCCCTCGCAGCCCCCATCCCGTGATTGTGCGTATTATCTCTGAGCTCTGCACGGCCATTGCATGAAATCACCCAAGAGAAGAAGATTGGAACGGAGAGCTGGTGTCTGACTCCGGTAATGCAGGTTGGATGATGGAGGTATGTGTCATCTCTGCTACATAGAAAGGAACCTCGGGCTGGTGTGGGGTTGTGTAGCAAGAGGGGGTCAGTGGAGAAATTCAGGACATTTCCTCAGTTTTGAATCCCTAGAATAAGTGACCTACTCATCTCCTTTCCGCTCCCATTTCCACCCTTGGCTACACAGGAAACCCTTTCCAGAATTTGGTCCCTCTTACTTCCTCTCCTGGGACTACCTTGACACACTCTTTCAAAGCACTAAGACTTCTTTGGGGAATTGGGATGTCCTCCTTTACCCCTCTCTTTGTCAATTACTAGCTATATGTACCTCAGGCCTACTCCATGAGAGTCTGTTAGATGATTCACTTCCAAGTCCAATCATGAGTTGTCCAGGGAATGCATTTAATTTTTCTCTTATGGAAATGAAGTTTTCTTTGCACGCACTGCACTTGACTCTCTCTTGTTGCTGTGCTGTCTCTGCCTTTCCTTTAAACGCACACTCATTTGGCTTTTCCTTCGCTCAGAATGGCATATCCTTAAGGGACACACTGGAGCTTGGCAAAAGGATGGGTGCCATTCAAGCATGTCCCCCACTGGGCAGCCAGTGCACCTCCGGCACTGCTGCCTGCTCCTCTGCTGTCCTTGTAGTTCTGCCAAAGCAGTCCAGGGCTGATACAGCCCCAGGCAGGCCCTGCCACTTTGGAGGCATCTGAGGAATTCAGAGGAAGGTGTGTATCACAGACAACTCGGTGTTTCCTTCTTGTGGTCGAGAAGATTTTCATCTGGCAAAAACAGCGGTTCTCTGTTAGATTTCCAGTCCTGTGGGGGCTGACAATTCTCATGGCTTGAGTTTAAATGATATGCTGCCGAAGAGCAATTATGACACGGAAATATATGGAGGCTTACCATGTAGACAGGGCCATGTGTCCATGAATGCGGTTATTGAGTAATTCTTAGAATGTCCTCCTACAACATGAGTTAGAAATAGAAGCCCCTCCACCCCCCTACTCTTCAGCACTTACTTAGAAGAACTTCCAGAGGGTTTAAAAAAGCAATTCTGAAAATCGTTCATTAGGTGGTGGTTTACATTTCAGATCATCAATTTTACAATATATACAATTTTACAATTTTACAATAATTGAAGCTACTTATTATCCTTTCCCCACACTACCTTACGCAAGCCCCTTCCTTTATTTCTCACTGTGTATTACTATCTTCCCCTCACTCAAGTTAATCCTTGGCAACCCTCTAGCCCAGTGGTCCTCAAACATCCTAATGCCGCCACCTTTTTAGACAGTTCCTCAGGTTGTGGTGACCACCCCACCAACCACAAAATTAGTTTTGTTGCTACTTCATAACTGCACTTTTGCTACTGCTATGAATCGGGCGAACCCTGTGAAAGGCTTGTTTGACCCCTAAAGGGGTCACGACCCACAGGTGGAGCACCACTGCTCTAGCCCCTTGCTGGTCTTCCTTCCCTCCCGCTCCCCACCTTGGGCCCTTCCACAGTTTGTTTCTCTTGATATGGACGTCTTTGTCTTGATTTTCATGTTGTTTTATTTTTTGAGATTCTAAATGTTTATCGAAGCAGACTGCCATATCTTTCTTTGAACTACCAACCTTGTGATCAGTGGCTGGGTAGAGCTTGACTTCAGTACTTAGAGGGCATGAATAATTGAAAGTGAACCCTGTTGCTTGAAGTTTATTGGCAGAAAATTTGTGTAGAAATTTGGAAATAGATAGTTCACAATGGAAGTGTTAAAAACATTAGCTTATATTGGGTACATGCTATCTTAGTCTTAATTTTTTTGGGGAAACCTAATTAGGGAAACTGGAATCACATGTCAATTCCATCGCTTTTCTGCTTTCATATCATTCCATCATGCTGCTGAATAAGTCACTGAAGAACTCTACTTTTTATTTCTCAAAATGAAAAGTGAAAAACTCAGACTTGTTGAGTGGGAGATACACTTAAGCTACTTCCAAAGCAACCGATGACAACCAGTCCGGTGTGTGGGCCACCTCTGACTTGATGCGGGGCATGGCAGTGCAGTCAAGCAGACAGATCTCAGGGCTTCTTTGGGAGCTTCTGGCTCCGGAAGCTATTCTTAATTTCAGCTTCCAAGTTCTTATTTATGTGTTTTACCATTAAAACTGGTGTTTCTAAACAAAATCAAGCACGACTAAAGGAAGGAAAACAAAAAGTCGGAAGTCCCTTGCTTGTTATTTCAGGGAAGAGGGGAGCAGATTAAAAAGAGAAACACATCACTCTAGGGAGCATGTCTTAAAGCATCTGTGTCTCCCTCCATCCCAAGTCTCTAACGGCATGGGGTGATCTTCCAGAGAGAGAGGGTGACAGCAGCCTCAAAGGGACATAAACACAGCCCATGAAATGCCACAACAACTACAAAACGTGAGTGCACAGAAACTAGACAGTCGCTTCCACCCCCCCCCCCAACACCAAAAATTTAAAACCCCTTGGGGGAGGGCTTTAAGGATCTGAGGCTTGCTAATTTGTTTCATTTCTGTGGCACATTAGAGACTGCGGTCAGCCAATCAGAGCGAGCGAGCCAGGCTGCTTTGATGTAACATAAGTTGGAGAGTAGCAGGTGGTCTTCCCTGCTGCTTATAGTGCAGCTTGGGGAGTTCTGTCAGATGTAGCAACTCCTCTTTATCGGCATGGAATCTGTGTAAATCACAAAAGGACAGATGGAAGAGTAGTCACACGCCCTTGTTCACCTCTCAGAAGCAGCACATAACCTCCCATACACCACTCGCCCTGCTGCAGAAAATAGCCAGCAGTGGTCGGTCACCGCACCGCTGGAGGGCAATCACCGTGTTGACAAAAACATCTAAATACACGAATTAGACAAAGAAAACACAAGCCGTGAATGGTATAAACACCCGCAGCTGCTATGTAGATGTACATACTCTGCTACGGTCTTTCAGATTCAGGTTAAGTAAATGTAGAAAAATGAGAAATTCTCTTCCATCTATCACTTCTGAATATCTGAAAGTACTTCTGTGTTGTGTCATATGGCATCAGTGATTTAATACGTTTGGCTGCTTGGTGATTGTGAGGTTTTAAATTCAAAGATTAATTTACTTGGCAATATATTTTTCCACCAAAGACTCGATTAAATATTTGATAAGGATAGACTTTATGTAGATTGTTATTTTAAAACATCAAAGAAAAGGGGGGTGGAGGATGAAACAAAAAGAGTTTGTTGCAGAGTATTTTTTTGAGTGCTATGTATTTGAATCATGTATTTTTGATGTATACAAATGTTTTACTACTAAACACATGTGTTGTTTCCTTGAATCACAACGTCTGGTTGGTCGGTTGGTTTTATGAAGCATGTATAAATACATGTGACCAAGTGCTACTTCTCTGTTTGCCTAAAACATTAGTGAGATTATGTATAAAGTCAAGTTCATGGTAAAATGATTTCATCCATAAGTCCCTAGGAATTTAGACAGACAATTAAGAGGATAAATAATCTCTAAAAGAGAAGATGGCAAGAACAAAGACACGTGGGTTCAAGGCAGAGTAGGGCAACGGAGAGTTGCATTCCAATGTTTTTAGACCATGATTTGTAAGACAAGGCGCTGAAAGAGATGAAGCTGTAGGTTAGCTGGGTCTTGACCATAGAAGACCTTAAAAGACTCATGGAAAACATGGGCTTTGGCCTGGTTGCAGCAAAGCTGACTACTGGATGTTGACCTTAATCTACTTAAAACTAAACAAATAATAAAATTGAAAAGCCTTGTTTTGTCCAAAGACAAAAAGAAAAGGGAAGGAGTCATTGCCACTTAAAAAAAATTCTCTACAGCATGCAGAAATGCTGTTATAGAAAAGTATTTTCCAGTGACAGACTTCTTAAGCAGGTACAATAAAGTCTCAAACACAATGTGATAGTGAAGTTCAGTGTCATCAGAAGTCAACATCCTGATAGGAACGCTTCAGAAGTTTCTCTTGCCTATTAACCTCAAGAAGGTGGAAAAGCCTAAGAATTATTTCTAGAGCTTCATCAAAAAAGAATTCTCTACAAATTCAGGTCAACTTGTCCATCTATGAGACCAGGAGTTCTCAATCAAAGGTCATCTTATTTGTCAGTTACACTTATCTGAAGACATATATATTCGATTGGCTTTAGGGGCGAAGGAAATGTTACTGGTCTGATTGGGTAAAGACTAAGGGCAGTGCTAACCATTTTACAATGTACAGTATAGTCCTCTACAATCAAGAATTATTCAGCTAGATATCTGTACTGCTGCACTGGAGGACCCTCTTTCAGAGATTTCGGACATTTAATCATATTTACTATTCACAAGAACACAAGACTTCAAAGTGTCCTAATTTCAACGACATGTGCTTGAATATATGAGGGAGTAAGGCCATGAGGTTGTTTCAAGGTCATTCAATAGATGACCTATTTGTATAATGGATTCTTCCTCCTTAAACTTAATCATCCAAAGCCCTGTTAGCTCTTTTATATTGAAACCTTTATTGAAAGCTATAAACATAACCCAATTACCTTGTGAAACAAAATTATGCTTGAAATGAAAATGTTACTTCTAACAAAGTGATATTTGAGTTTGAATCTTTGTATTGGGTTCAAGAGTGATCAAATCATTTTGTCAGAGTTAATCTGGATCAATTAAGCATTAGTGTTACAGAGACACATATTGAAATACCTTTGATACAGAAACATCGATGGGATGGAAACCAGTACTCATAATATAAGATTAACAGTCTTCCCCTCCTCTCAATTTTAAGTAGTCAGATGTTTGGTGCATCTTGGACTGTTATTTTCTTCATTAGTCTTTATATCACCCACATAATACAAAGTTAGTGTCAAGGTTTCAGTGAAGTTTTCATTTCTCCAGTAGGCATTCCCTTACTTTTGATAATTTCAATTAAAGGATGGCTTTGTCATACAATTATTTCTACAAAGAAATATAATAATTTCTTATTTATATTAAAATGTCTTGCTCAAAAAATATTGCTCCTTACTTTTCCTTCTTCGTAATTCCAAACAATTTAAAGGTAAAGAAGCTGAAGAAGGCAGACAGACAGAAGAATGTATGGAGATTCTGTCAGATTCTGCTTATAGGAAGTGGTGTCAAGTAACTGAAATACCAGGAAGGCTGAACATCAAATAATTATCAAAGATCATCTGAGCTAAAATAATACAGCAATGGCATATTGTTTATCCTCTGTACTTTAATGCTGACGCATGGGATTAGTGAATTTTTGACCTTCGTGCTCTATTCTTGGCACTCAGATCTGACAGAAGATGTGAAGTACTTACATGTCACAGCTTTAGTTTTGTTTTAAGTCTCATTGGAGCATTATACACTTGATGAGAGAGGGACTTTTCGTAAGGTTTGTTTGCTAGAGGTACACTTACTAAGGTAACTATCTTTCTAACATGTGACTGGAGGAGAAATAAAGAGCAGTGACCTCCAGCATCCTCAAAATTTGAGGGCACTTCTTGGGTCAGTACTTCTTGCAAGGTGCTCTTTGGCAAAAGGGACTCCTGGGCCAGTACTATTTAGAAAACCCACCCAGTTCATTTTTCACTTGGAGGGTTATAACACCCAGGGTAAAAAGCAACCAACACCTGTACTTGCCTCTCCACCTATAATTGTCTGTTGAATTCAAGTGGATTCAGTGTTTCATGCAATAACTATTAGGCAAAAAAGAGAACTAAACTATTTAGTGTATCTCTGTGATTTATTTACTTACATATGTGGAGTTGATTGAATCTTCAGTTTTGTCTTCTACGAGCTACTTCTTTCCCCCCAGAGATGTGACCTGGGTAGGAGACTAAACTTAGCTATCCTTTTAGTAGTAAGATCTAGTCAAGGCAGGTCACTGTCAATTTTTCTTCCTATACAAAATACCATTATTTAAGACAGTCAAATAATGAGAAGTATGCACAAATAAGGAAGCAAATAAGCAAAATCTAAGAGTATCCTATGGATTTTTCCATGTCTCTGTAGCAGAACAACTTGCCACTTTAAAGACCTGAGTTGCATTTTTCTCTTGAGAACTCAGAACAGGTGGCATGGGATCCATGAAGCATACCTTTTGGTCTGTCCGTGGACGATTTAATGCCCCTCCACTGTCAGAAGCCTGCCACTGTCCCTGGTGGGTAAAGATGACGTATCTTCCTTTTATTCAGGTTTGTCTGTCAAGTTAAGTATTTTGTGTGTAGCCTTGCTCACACTGTTCTCTGAAGTCCAAAATGGTGGACTTCACCCTTTTGGACTCGGCCTTTTTGTTTATAAAGATTCCTGCGGGCAACATCAAGAATAGACGTTGCACTAATTCCAGAAATCGGATAGTGCAGCTATCAGCTATCCTGTTTTCCTCCATTGGAAATGGAGGAACATATTCAGATCAGAGTGTAGGTTGGCAGGCACATTCTACTGAAATGCAATAAAGTTACAGAAGACTGGATGATGTAAAAAATGTATCATTATTCATATTCAATGCTTCCTCTGCACTTCTGTGTACCATCTGGTCTTGATGGTCGAAGTGCCAAAATACCATAAGGGAAGTTGTTTTTGTGGTATTTCTAGTCCAACCAGAATCAGAAAGTACCAGAAATCTCTTGAGAAAAACTGTTGTAAAAGGATATAAAGCTCAATTTGTTGAACCAAATGGTTGGGGGAGAGAAGTAGCTTCCATCATGCCAGTGTTCAAATTTAAATATTGAATCCAGAGAATTTTCTGGGTTTTGATTTACCAATTATATTGTATACATGCACACACCACAAAATACAGTCTATTAATTTCTTATAAATATGTTGTATTTCATTATGAGGTATTGGTCTTCTATCCATTGATTTGTTTATCCATATTCCGCTTAGGCACTGATTTTTAGGTGAATATTTATGAATGATAAAGTCAAGAAATTTACTATGAGAAATGTTTGAGAAAAAGAGGTATTAGTCACACTCATTGAATGAAGGACAGAAGATTTAAACGCCTTTACAGTGTACGTGTCATATGCACAGAACCACCTGATACAGTCATGTTTATGAGTCCTTTGATGTCCAAAATTTATTTTACATGCCATTCTACTTGCATAAAGGACATCACAGCTTGTCAAATACAAGGAATCCTGAATCTTAAAAGACTCAATCTGTGCTGTAAACTTGCTGTCCAGAAGGTTTAGAGTAGGCTGCTAAACTTGGCAAGATTTCTGCTTCCATTCAGTCCCCAAAGCTTCTAAGATTTATTTGATGCTGGGTTTTATTCAGCTTCATTTAGTACAAATAAAAAAAAGCAGGCGAGAATTTAAATGATGAATACTATTGTATAACAATTAGTCTGGTCAGAAGAACAACTTACCAAGCAGATTTTCTGCCAGGGGAGGTGTTGTCTTAAGCAAAGAACAAAGAGGGTGAGCTAGAAACGGACTCAAATCGTGTTTCTCCACCTGTCAGTTGTGTGATCTCCGGCTAGTTACTAACTGTTCTGATGTTAAGTATTCTCATCTAAAAATATAAAGCCAATTATTATACTGGGTTGAGAGGATCAATGAGCTATTGAACAGACAGTCTTGGAGGATAGCAGGTGCTCCGTCTTCTCCTCATCAGCTCTGGCTCTATACGGGACACGTAAAATGGGAGACAGCTGCAGGGCAGATACTTAAAAGGTTGGCAATTATAAACGCACATTGTAATTTTTACTTAAGTTCTTTTTTAAACCATTTAAAGAAGAGAGTGTAATTCTAGGATGAAGCTCAGATACTCTTGAGTGGTTAGAGTAATATTTTCCATCAGGAATATTGCCTACTTCATTTCCATAGGCCATGATCTAAGAGCCTTTATTGCATGAAATTGTAATGCCTCAAGTGGGACCTGACCTAAACTGGATGTCTTACCAATCTTGTGAAATGACTAGATCATTCACGATGCCCTCAACCTTGACCCACACAGGATCTTTGAGCAACAGAAGCGAAGAACACAAACCAGGTTAATGGCTTAACAACTGGAAAAAAAACAAGCAAAAAAAAAAAAACAAGAAAAAGAAAACCCAAACCAAAAATTATCTCCGTGAATCTGAGAGCTTTGTTATCTGTGTCTGTAACATGTCCTCTTTCCTAGTCTTCTGGACTACGAAAACTGTGCTTAAGCCCACTCAACTGTTTACCTTTATTTGAGATATTTACTTTCTGTATTCAAATGATAGACTCAACAAAGTGTTTAATAAAAACACAAACTCCATGATTTTTTTTTCAGGGAAGTAACAATATTGTCATACTCAAGTTCTAGTCCCTAAACCCAAAGCCTCTCTGAAGTGAGAATCTAACCTTAAAGACCTCGCTGCTCTGATTCGAATTCCTATACTTAATAGGATTTCACTTTTCTGCTCTCCTCAAATCTCTCATCATTCCTTAAAATGTTTTCTTAAATACATATAACTCCTACAGTGTCATTATATGAAAAAAAAAAAACAAAGAAATGCAAAACATTCTTCCTTTTGGAGAACTTTGTTTGAACCTTCCTCCTTCAAGGTTCTGCAGACTGAGAGCGGATGTACTGCAGCTGGTCGTTGCTTTCTTAACTCCTGTCACCTAGTCTTGAAGTTCATTGCCCAAGTGAAGTGAGTGTGCATGCATGTGTGTGTGTGTTTGAATGATAAAGCATCTATTCCGCTCCTCTGCCTGGAGCTTTGAGACACTGTCTTATTAGGAATGCAATCTGTCAGGAGAAACGCCGTGTGCCTGAAGAGAACTCCATTGTCTCTGTGTTATGTTACATTACTTTTATTAGATGGTGACATTCCCGAGACAGCACCTGCTGTGTGGCTTGGGGCGGCTGGCCCGAAATGAAAGAGAAAAGAAACGTGTGGTTTCAATCTGAGGGACACGGCCATGCATGTGCGTTGCTGCAACGAATAGAATGGGTGAACAGTTGGGACGCTTGAGGGAACTTCAGTGTATGGACACTGGGGTTCAGCCTGTACGTGAATGTCCCAGTCACTGTCAGAAATGTATGAATGTACAGATAGTGGAAACGGCTTACTTTTTAGCACATGAAGGCATGTGCCATAACCCCGCACTGACCCATCCTTTTAGGGAGAGAGGACTTTGGAAATGCAGGCAAGCCCCGGCAGCTTGTGAGTTTAAGCACAGAGTGTTACTTGTTGCTGTGGTTGTCGTTAGGTGTTACCGAGTCAGATCTGAATCATAGCGACCTCATGTTCAAAGGAACGAAACACCATTGGTCCATCCTCACAATTGTTCTTATGCTTGGGCGCCTGGTTGCAGCCACGGTGTCAATCCATCTCCTTGTGGGCTTTCCTCTTGCATGCTGCTCTCCCACCCATCCAAGCACGATGTTCTTCTCCAAGCACTGATCTCTCCCTTCAACATGTCTCACCATTCTTGCTTCGAAGGAACATTCTGGCTCTACTTTAGCAAATGTACTACCAGTGAATGGCTCTGACTCACAGTTACCCGACCAAGGGTTTCTGAGACTTGACAGCTTTCCAGGAATGGAATTCTCTGCTCCTGTAGAGTGGGTGATAGATTTGAACCACTCATGATTAAATTTGCTGTCCAACATCTGAACCACAACCCTACCAGAGATCCTTTGCTAAATCAATTTTGACTTCTGGTGACCCTGGAGGGCAGAGTAGAGGTGCCTATGTGGATTTCTGAGGCTGTCACTCTTTATAGGAGTACGGAAAGCCTCATCTTTCCCCCAGGGGCTGCTGGTGGTTTTCAACTGCTGACCTGGTGGTCAGGAGCCCAATGCGAACCTACTACTCCACCAGGACTCCAGTCAAAACATTGGCAATGGTACTGTTCACCCCTGAGGAAACGTAAAAGTAGAAAAAACAATGCCCACATGGGAATTCTTTTGAGTTCATGGGAAGCATCTATTGTCTTTTCATTCCATTTACCAAAGTGCTTTATAAAGTCCCCGCATGTTTATGACGTCTATTGATGGGCTAGTACGAGTTTTTCCTCTAGAGAAATATCTTGATTTCTTGGACTTCTCCCCTTCATCAGTTTTTGTTGCAAATGATGTAGGATACACCGGCGCTAATGCCTCTTAAATGTATAGTTGTTATTGAGATGGCCAGATGGTCAAATTCCATAAATTTAGATCCCCATTCCCTTTAGATTCCTCACCAGCCACACGGTGAAGAAGAAGAAAAAGATAAGCTGGAAATCAAACCCACTGTTGGTATCAGTGGTTAAAATTGTGAACTGTTTTTTCCTGATAATTAATTAAGCTTCAGTGAAATAGGAGCTGTTTGGAAAATTCAGGCTATTAAAGAGAAAACTACAAAACCAATCATTCAGTGCTCTTTTTGATGAAGGAAAGGTTTTATTCCATGGGCAGGGGGGACATTAAGTCATTCTATTCTTCCTTACTAAATTGACGGGGCACTGCTGTTGCCTTTCTGGTGAAAAACTTCAATAAGAAAGCTTCTTGGCCTTTTCTCCATATATCTGATGACCTTGGAAAGTGATGACTTTATAGGGTTTGACCACATGGTTCATGCCACTGGGAGGTAGGTATAGAATTCCCAAAAATCCCAGTGGGGAGAGGAAAACAACATTTTTCAGACAGAGTTTCAGAAAGCGTCTCTATTGAACAAAGTTCCATAACATTTATTCTCAAATTAAAACTAAAATTCAATTCATTTTCTGCAAATTAATGAATATCTTCTAGTACCTACAGATGCTGCTTGTATGTACGTGAGTGTGTTTGTGATTTTATACAAGAATATCTTACATAATTTGAACATATGAACCTCATTACATTCTGCTTTACATAACTTACCCTTTCTTCTCAACAGGTCAGGTCTTAGGTTAAGATAAAAAGCAGGATTTCATGTCATGAATGTAGAATTTTGAACACAGGAAATGCTGTCTTTCCATTTCTTCTGGGAATTCCTATCAATCTGATGGGCTTGTTTGTGGAGCTAACTCAGTCTTAAAAGCCTGTATATGCTTTACTGAAATGTGGAGTGCTTCTAAACTTTAAAATCAATTTTATCGATTCAATTACAGAACATAAGTGAAGACTAATGGCTTCTTATGTTCATTAACTTCTAATTTACATAAGATAGAAGATGTTAATATGGTCCCAGAGTCTTTGTGGAAGACTATTTTAGTTGAGCTGGAGAAGATGGTACTTCCGTTTTCATTTATAATGGATCAATAATTCAGAAATTGAAATGTATGGTCTTCAGATCAGATCCCATGATTCTTCCATCATTTTTGTTGGACAAAAAAAGAAAGACCAACCCTTGGTAGAATAAGTGTAACCTCTTTATCTGCTGTTCCATGGCTTTTACTGGCAGCATTGTCGTTCCCTTAAGTTTTACCAGAAGTTTAGAAATAATTGGCATCTATTTGGATTTTCTAAAGTGCAGCAAAATAAACTAGCCAAAATCATGATTAAAATAAAATTAACTAAAATACTTCCAACCTGCATTATACTCACATAAATCCTAAATATGTTGATTTTTGCATGTGAATTATTGGTTGATTTGTTTCTGCTCTTTTGGCCTTTGCTGAATACCAGTGACATTATGAATGTGATACATAGTTAAAAATGGTGCTTTTTGAGGAACATCTAAACTTCATGGATGTGCATTGACATGAGGCATAAAGGAATCTCAATTGACTTCTTAATCAAATCCTGGCTCCAATTTTCTTCCGGCCTTAGAATATTCTGCTTACTCTTTTGGAAACCAAGATAGGAATTAAGCTTATTTACATCGTACATCTTTATTTCAAGCAGTCTAGAAGGTTGTTGTTAAGAAGAAAAAAATTCCTGGAGACCACATCTGAACTCTTGCTCCCCAGGACTGGCTGCCCCAAGGCAGTGGTCAGACATGCTTCCACTTTTCAATCTTCCTTACTGATTAAACACCAACGATCCCTTGTGCATCGCTCTCCACTTCGGTGGGTATTTGAGAATTTAGGGCAGTGGTCATTCAGAACTTCACAATTATGGGGTTTATTAGGGAAGTTTACAGATTACATGTGACAAATGCCCAGGACACAGTTGTCCAATTGGCGCAGTTGTTTGGTTACCCCACTCACAGGCAGGCCTCTCTTTGACTTGTAACCTCTTGGCCTGGCTTTTGCTCTGCCCAGGCCATGTTATACAGCTACTTTAAAGCAGCCAATAAAAGCCCAAAGTTGTGCTCCATCCCTGTAACCTTAACCCAAAGGTACTCTGCTCCAGCTCTGTGGGTCAGCAAACCCAGTTTCCCCAATTAGTTGCCCAGAGGCACCCTATCCCACTAGGTATCATCTTGCCCGAAGGCATTCAACTCTACTTGGGGTGAGATGTCCACTGCTCTGCCTCATGCTCTGGCTCTGGGTTGTCCTTCTGCTGGTGCACTTTGGCCACTCCTCTGGTTTCAAAACTGTTTTCTAGATTAAGGAGTTTCAATGTGCATGGATCTTGGGGTCCAAATGATGAGCTGTATGCCCAGCTCTTCTCTTTTGGCAGTAGAGAGATTCCCCACTTCCTACTTCTTAGGTAGCTCATTTTATACCCAGAAGTATGACAATCACCATGGATTCGGTTAATGATCAATCACTGAACTTCTCTTACTTAACTCATCAGGGAAAGATCACTTGTTGGGAGCTACATAGACTGTGACTGGAAGAGGCACATTAAATAATTGACTGTACCGCTGTTCCCTTGTGGTCATCTTCCTTTGTTCACTCAGTATTTTAATTCTTTTTGCTGTGGTGGACCTGCCGAAGAGCTTGATCTGAGTTATAGCGTATTTGTTTATGGAATAGATTTATACATAACTAAAATGATTTCTAAACACATTTGAATAGAATTTATCCTACAGTTTTTGTGACTGTGATGAAGTAGCTATTCTGATTCTATTTAACTGTTCTGAAATTCAACTTTTACATTTTTGGTGGGATTATATAACATATGTGTCCAACATCCAATCCGATGGAAAAGATATGGTAGATCCTCGATCCATAATTGTCTTTCATTTCTTGTTCTATCCACTCTGTGGACTGGCCTCACTCAGGTAGTAGTCCCGTACACCTGAAGACAGGTGCCTTCTCTTATTTTCTATTTTGTTATATTTTTATACATCGTCTGTTCATTACCGAGTTATATTTGACTGTGTGGATAGACTGCTAGGCACAAGACCCACAACCTGCAATGAATTATAAATTATGACACAATAAACCAGCCTACTTACAAAACAGAGGTTAGGAGTGGGCTCTTGCCTTTAAGAAGTATTTAGTTAGTAAAAAGAAGAAAGGAACGAAACAACACAACAAAATGAAAATATCACGTTTCTTTAAATCCCAAGTACTATGTTTGCCTTTTCAATAAAATAGAAATTAACATTTTAGAAATGGCATGATGGATTGAGTAGACCAGTTCTCTTTCTTAAATCACCTCTTTCATTATAATATCAATATACAGAAAGCTGTATATTTTTATGTTTATGAATGTTCATTTTATTCTTCTTGGCCAACTCTCACACGGTTGCTTTAATAAATTATAATTAGGTTAGTTATGAGTATTTGAGTCCATTATTTATAAACAGAAGGTAGCTGTTATAAATATGAACCTAATATCAAATAATAGGAAAGAACTTGATTTTCATTCCCTTTTTCTTATACACATGACATCGCTTGGTGTGAGAAACCTCATTTCTTCCAGTGTTCAATTGTTTCTTCATGAAATAGTGAAGACAGCAAAAGGAGCTGTGCAAGAGAGAGCAGAAGAGCTGCAGCAATGGTACCAAGGGATGGTGAGGCTGAGCAGTGGGCGGGTGTCCTGGCTTCTTGAGGCAGAGTCTAAAGGACCTTATGACTTGAATGTAGTCTGAGGACCAGAGAGAGACGTGATTACTGGCTGAGCAGAGGTACAGCTGTGGATCAAAGACTGTATCCTTATTGTTTTCTGATCCTGATTTGCGCTGTCCATTAACTTCCCTAATAGACCCCCCATATTTGTAAGTATTATCTGAGTTCTTTTGTGGCCATTGCAACAGAGTTTTGAACTTCTTAGACAAGTAGAGCACGGTGTAAGGAATGACTGGCGTCAGAGTAGGTAGAGAAGGAGGAGGGTGGAGGTGTTTCTCACCTCTGCCTTGTGGCAGTGTGTTCTGAGCTGAAGGAGAGCTGGAATGTCCTTCTTTGTGTAGCTACAGGAGGTCAGATGTGGCCCCCACACCATTTATTCATATAAAAAGTGAAACCAGATAGTAGTATATTATGTGGCTTAGCAGTGAACAAATAATTGCATAGGTAGACTATTACAGACCAAGTTGATTAGTTTAGCCAAAATTGTGCTATAAATACAGGTGATTGGAGGAAAGTCATCTTTGTGTGTGTGTGTGTGTGAGTGTGTATGTTGCTTGAAAAGAATTGTTGATGTCTTAAACATAGCTATACCATCAATTAACGTAGTGAACCAACCAACAAATAGAATAGGTAAACAGTGTAGTGTCGTGTTTAGAAATCTAAAAGCAACCGCCTGAAGAAACATCTACAATAGTTGACAGTAGGCCAAAGGGCTGAGACAACGCAATGGGCCAGTCTTTCTACATAAGTGATTTACCTTTCTTTTAAAATTATGCTCACACATTGTATTAATTAAAACATTGTTTTAAAGTAAGTATTGTCATGATAGCAATGCTAGTATTTTTAAAAGAAAAATTTTAGAATAGTGATCTCTCAATCCAGATTTTTTGTGTATATATTTTCGTTAGACATATTTTTTTCATAGTGCATGAAAGAGAAGCAGTAAGTAGGTATGCTGGAACTTAATTTGTCAAGGGCATCAGTTATCTCTTTTAAAAATCAGATAGGTTGAATAGTGGGAAATACAGCCTCAATTTTTTTTGTTCTATTGACTATTTAATGGCTACTAATTTGATAAATTTTAATCTACACTATTGCCATTTTCTCAATCCCTTTCTTTAGTCTATACAATCAAAAAATAAGTCAACACTTGATTTGTAAAGGTTGCCAATGATTTATATATTTCCAATCTAATATTGTCAGTTTCAAGTTACCTATGGATAGTCTCGCCATCTGTCTGTCAGTTCTCCACACTTTGGTAACTGGTGTGTCGCAATAAGACTGGGGATGATGCCACGGGGATTTCAAATGTCAGCAGGGTCATCCATGGTGCACAAGTTTCAATGGAGCTTTGTGATCAACACAGATTCTAACCCAAAGATTTGGCGATATCCCTCTGAAAGTTAGTAAATGAAAAGCCTTTGGATCACTACAGATTATTGCCCAATATAGCAATATGAACTCTCTATGCTCCAACTCTCACTGCCATCAAGTCAACACTGACTCAGCAATCTCCTGTTTACAGGAGTAGAAAGTCCAGCCTTTCTCCTGAGGAGTGGCTGCAGACCATGGTTTTGAACTGCCAACCATGCAGAACAAGTCTAACACATAACCACTGCACCACCAGGACTCCATCCTGTGTTAAAAAGTACTGGAAATGTCGAGTGGCTGCAACAATGAACTGGGGCATAGTCATGATTGTGAAGATGCCACAGGCCAGACAACGTTTCCTTCTGTTGTTCATGGAAACACCATGAATCAGAGGTGACTGGATGACAACTAAGAACAAGGGGAAGTTTCTGAGTGTGGATTTCAGAAGAGATGTACAATTGCACCGTCTGGCTTAGCAATTCTTTTATGGGGATATAATGCAGCTAGAGCCCTTGAGTCAGTTTCAACTCATACCAACAGAATGAAACACGACTGAATCCTGCACTATCCTCCTAATTGTTATGTTTCAGCCAATGTTGCAGCCACGGCCTCAACCTATCTCATTGAAGCTTTGCACGACCCTTTGACTTTACCAAGCCTGATGTCCGGTTCCAGGAACTGAGCTCTCCTGACAGCATATCCAAAGTAGGAGAGACCAAGTTTCACTCCTCGTGCTTCTAAGGAGCATCTGGACTGTATTTTTTCGGAGCCAAATTGGTTTGATCTTTTGGCAGTCCATAGTACTTTTGATATTCTTTATCAGCACCATAATTTTAATTCTTCAGCCTACTTTATTCAATTTCCAGTGTTCACATGCATGTGAGATGATTGAAAATACCATGCCTTGGGTTGGGAGCACCTTAATCTTCAAAGCTGTGCGCTTTAAGCAGGTCTTGTGCAGATTTACCACATGAAATGCATTATTTGATCTCTTGACTGCTGCCTCCATGAACACTGATTGTGGATTCAAGTAAGCTGAAATCCTTCACAAATTCAATCGTTGCTCTATTTGTCATGATGTTACATTTTGTTAGTAAGGATTTATTTTTACACTGAATTATAATCAATACTGAAGACCATAAAGCTTGATCTTCATCAGAAAGTGTTTTAAGTAATTCTCGCTTTCTGCAAGCAAAGTTGTGTCATCTACAGAGATAAAATAGGTAAAAATAACCTCAAGAGCATGTGGCTGCTGTTAGTATGTAACATCAAATCAGTTATAACTCATAAAGCCCCGGCGTGCAACAGAATACAACACTGCCCAATCGAAATAATAGATAATAATAAAGTACGGTAAATAATTTGGAAACTAATAGATATTCAGGATTTATTTTTTGGCTTTTAATATTTTACTTAATAGTAAACTTGTGTTGATTTTTTAATAACGGCCATGTTAACAGCTGGCTCACATAAGCCCTGGTAGGTTAATACTTGTTTCTCATGAGCTCATAAGACTGGCGCCGGCATGCTACTAACTGTCTGGTGAGTCAGTAACACTTTCTGGAGAAGGTGAAATCTCAGGTGAACCTTTGCAGGTAAGTAGGAATCTGCTGCCAAAAGGTCTTGGTGAAGAAAAGGCTCTTTAAGTCGATAGATCTTGGAGTCCATACATCACTATTAGCCACTTCATTATATACTTTCTTCCTCAACTGTGCTGAAAGATTTAAGGGTAAGAAAAAAAAACAAAAAAAAATTCACTGTACCTGAGTTAATTCTGATTCATCTCACCTCTATGGGATGGAGTAGAACTCCTTCTGCAGAAGTAGAAATCCTACTCTTTCCCCCATGGAGAGGCTAGTGGCTTTGAACTGCTGATCTTGGGATTCACAGCCCAACATGTAACTACTATTTCACAAGGGCTTCCCCTACCTGTGAGGACAATGGCATTTAGTCAGTGCCAATCCATTGTGCATAAAACATACCCTTTCCTCATATTAATTAGGAACTTTAGAAATATTGAGAATAACAAAAACAAACCTCATTGATTCATGAACCAATGAACTAGATCATTCCCTAAGGTAGCCAAGAGTAGCAATCAGATGAATTAAAAATAATAATAACAGTTTCTAGATTGTTACTCTTTAAACAAATTAGAAAGTTTTCTGTGAGCATGAAATTGAGGCAACATCTGACCTCCTCCAACTTCACAAAGCAGGGTGAAGTGAGTCTCCATTAGCGCCAGCCCTCGGCTGATTCATGAGAGGCTGCGGTCAGATGTGCCTCCACCCTTTCCTCATTTACCAGTTCTTAACACCATCTATCCCACCCACGACATGACTTCCTGCCGGATTTGATGATCTGTTGCAACAGCCATGCAGAGCACATAGAGAGCAATCATGCTGATGAGGCTCATTAGAGAAGTTAGCAAGTCACCATTTAGAAAAAGACATGCTCAGGAAACAGTTCTTCTGGTAAGGAATGCCCCGCCTTATCCATGCCCACAGACTTGCCTGTCTCCAGCCCTTCTTTCTTGTCCCCAGCGTGTGCAAGTTTTACATTTCTCCTTTAGTACTGCCAGTAAATGCAAGCTGCTCCACTGTAAACTGAGTCTGAGGGTGTTCAGCTCAAGCTCTCCAGATTAAGTGACTGGAGGCACCCCACTGTACCAGGGACTCTCTTTCCCAAGGGCATTCAGTGTTACTTATTCCACGGACTGGGAAACCTCCACTCTGTCAAACCTCTGGATCAGAAGACTCTTTCCCTGGCATGGAGGAGCAGGTTAAGCACAGGGATCTCAGGGACTACAGGGTTTCTCGGTGGTTGTAAGATCCCCCCATCTCTTCCTTTGCGATGGCATATCTTATACATAGGTAGGTGGCAAAACTGACCATTCCCTACATTTGAGCTTCATGCACCCGATTTGCAGCCCCCCCCCCAATTATTTGGTGGACATTGCAAAGACTATATCTAGAAGAGTACTGTACTCTGCTATAGTACTATACTGTATTCACAGTACTGTACTATCAAATGACTGGGCGAGAGAAAAGCTGGAGAAAGGGGCAGATGTAGGAGGCATTTCAAAATGTGCAAGCTGAGGAGCAGAATTATTCAGCGAGCTTCTCCCAACATGAAGCTGTTTAGGAGAGAGACTGATCAAGAACATAGATCTGCTGACTTTCCCATTAATGCTCCTTTCACAACACCAGATTCTATCTTTAATATGCTGTGTTAGTCCAGATTGACTAGAGAAACAAACACAGACATTCACATATGTATAATAGAGAACTTTATATCAAAGGGTAATTGCATATTAATAAAACATCCCCACCCAGTCCAGATCAAGTCCAAAATTAACCCATACATCTGATACCAATCTATAAATTCATTTCAGACTCACACAGCACATGCAATGATGCTGAATGCAGGAAGATCACAAGCCAGTGGGTGGAAAGTCTTGTGGATCCATTGACGGTGGAAGCGTCTCAGCGTTGGCAGGCATCTCCACATGGTTTTTCCAGCTCCAGGGCTCTGGTTCCATCAACATAGCTCCATGTGTCTTGTCAGCAGGAATACCAAGCAGAGAGAGAGTCTGGATCTGGCCTCCAGTGAACTGTTTATCTCCTCCATGCCTCCAAATGAGGTTATCAAGCTGCAGCCTGATTGACAGGCTAAACTCCACCCCTTCACTTTTCATAGTCTCAAATTGAAAACTGATTATGTAACTATCACACACACATATAATCCGCTCATTTTTCATGTACAGTGTGCTTTTAAACAATTAATAAAATATATCACTTGGTTTTAAACAAATTATTATAATTTCAGTTATCTTAAGTGATTAGAAATGCAGGGAAATTTCTAAGACCTTATATGTTTCCTACTGTTCATCATCTCTCATAACTCAAATGCAGTCTATTAAAATATCCACCTTGTTTCTTTGAATTGCTTTTGTTTTTCTCACAATCTTCTTCAATTAAAAATATATTCCTTATTTGAATATGCAATGTGATTGTTCATAGAAGAAAGATATGGCTTGGATTATCATTGCACTATTGTTTTTTAATTATTTTTGAGACAATATTGCACTTTCCGTGATTATTC
Organism: Tenrec ecaudatus; assembly: GCF_050624435.1. NCBI lineage: Eukaryota > Metazoa > Chordata > Mammalia > Afrosoricida > Tenrecidae > Tenrec > Tenrec ecaudatus. The sequence goes on from NC_134543.1 coordinate 18,595,525, forward strand.
ACATAATGTTATTGTTCTTGTTAGAAGCCATGCATTTGTTCCAACTCATGTGACCCTACGTCCTATGCTATCCTCACAATCATTATTATATTTCAGCTCATTATTGCAGCCACTTGATAACTATCTCATTGAGGTTCTTCCCACAATTTATTTATTACTGGCCCTTGACTTTACCAAATATGGCGTACGTTTCCAGGGATTGTTCCCTACTGTTAACAAGTCTGAAGTATGTGGGGCTAAGTTTCTAAATCCTCTTTTAGGGACTTTTCTGGATGTACTTCCTCTGATTCTGGTTTGTTCTGGCAGACCACGGTATGCTAGTTAACATTCTTCAACAACGCCACAGCGGAGGCATTGTCCTCCTCTGGCCGTCCAAGCACGTCTAGCTTGCACTTGCATACAAGATGAGTGACAGCACCATTGACCGAGTCCAGCACACCTGACTCTTCACAGTCACATCTTTGCTGTTAAATAAAGAGATCTTTTGCCACCGATTCACACATGCAATTATTATATGATTTCTTGAGGGCTGCTTCCATGGGTGTTGATTATTGAATACAAGAAAATGAAATCCTTGAAAACTTGAAACTTTTGTCCATTATGATGCTGCTTATTGGTCCACTTCTGGGAATTTATGTTTTCTTTATGTTGATGTATAATCCATACAGAAGACAGTAGTCTGGTTTTCCTGAATCAATGCTTGAAGTCCTCTTTGTTTTCCATAAGCAAGGTTGTGCCGTTTGTCTGTCTCAAATACTGATGCCATTTTCTTCTTCCTATAATGCAGCACTTCAGATGATCAGCTCAGCAGAAAGGTTAAATAAAGTACGGTGAAAGGATATAGTCCTCACACACTCCTTTTCTTCTTTTAAGTCATGCAGCGTCCATCCCCGTGCTCTGATGACAGCCCACTTCTGGTCTGTGGCAAGTGCCACGAGAGCACAATTAAATAATTACCATGTTGACCATATCTTGTGATGATCAGAAGAGTTGAACGCCTTTGCATATTTGATGAAACATCGTTTATGTACGCTCTGCTTTTATTCAAGATCCATGTGCTATCAGTAATAATATCCCTCGCTCCATGTCCTCTTCTGCATCTGACTTGACTTTCTGGAAATTTCCTGTCAATGTAGTGACACAACTGTTTTTGCGTGATCTACATAAAAAATATACCAGTATGTTTTGTTAATGTTCAATACATTGTTCTGTATTCTGTTTGATCATCTTTCCCTGTAATGGACACACACACATGCATACACACTCAGTCTTGTCAGCTGCTCAGGTAACTGGCTTCCAAATTTCTTGGCATATATGATTGAGCACCTCCAGGAGTACATTCATATTTGGAAACAACACATTGGTATTCTGTGAGTTCTTTAGTTTTTAACCAGTACTTTCAGTGCAGCTTGGATTTCTTCTTTATTAGCATAGGTTCTTGATAATATGCTTGCTACCTCTTGAACAGGTTAAAACTTGACCAATTATTTTTGGAACTCTGACTATGCATTCCTTCCTCCTTCCTACCTTTGGTCTGAAAGCTCTGCTGAATCCTATCCTACTTGGGTGACCCTACTGTCTTTTAAAAATACCAACAGCCTAGCTTCCGGCATCATAACAGCATGCAAGCAGCCATGATATGACAAACTGACAGAGAAATGGTGACCACTTTATATAGCTGTGTGCTCAAGGACTACATGTACTCAAATATCTATTGAAGAAGACATATCTCCCCTGTCCCACCCATCGTTGAGCAAAGCTAACTATAGGAGGGGTTACCCTCCCACTAAATGGAAAAAAGCACTTTCATTGTACACATTTTCCCCACTAGGCGAGCATTGAGCAACTTGGAGTTGTGCAACCAGAGGTGTCACCTGGGAAGATTCTCTCTGGTCACAGTGAATTTTTTCTTAAAAGCAATTTTGCTTGAACCTCATTTTTTGTGATGGCTGATTTAAGAGAACAGCATGGGGCTGTGAAATTTTGTTTTCTGCTGGGGAAAAATTCCACAGATACTGTTGTGATGTTGAACACACCCTACGAAGACAGCCCTATGCTAAAAACGCAAGTGAACACGTGATTTTATCATTTCAAAAAGGAAATGTCGACTGATGACAAACCTCATTCTGGACATCTCTCAACTTCCTGAACAGGCAAAGATGTCGACAAAATGTGTGCACTTGTGCTCAAAGACCAACATAACAGACCATTGATGAGATGAGAAGGTATCTGCACTATCTTGGAGCTCAGTTCAGTGAATTTTAACCGAAAGTTTGGGAATGAGAAGGTTTGTTGCAGAATTTGTGCCATGGGTGTTGACTGACCAGGAAAACAGTGCATCAAGTAGAAACATTCCATGCTTTGAAATAACAGCTGGGAAGCAACCCAGACTTTTTCCCAAGGTCATTACTGATGAGGAGATATGGTCCTATTCTTTTTCTTATTATCAATCATTTTATTTGAGGAACTCTTACAAGTCTTATGACAATTCATAATTCAATTGTATTAAACACATTTGTACATATTTTTAAAAAATCATTTTATTGGGGGCTTGTACAACTCTTATCACAATGAATCATCCATCCATTGTGTCAAGCACATTTGCACATTTGTTTCCCTCATCATTCTCAAAACATCTGTTTACTACTTGAGCCCTTGGTATCAGCTCCTCATTTTTCCCCACCCTCTCTGCTCCCCTCTCCCGCATGAACCCTTGATAATTTATAAATTGTTATTATTTTTGTCATAGCTTATGACACTGAAAGCAAACATCAATCAAGCCAGTGGAAGACACCATCCTCACCTCATTCAAAGAACTCATCAAGTGAAATCAAAGATCAAGATGATGCTCATTTGGCTGTGTGAGGTGAGGGGGTAGCACATTTGGAGTTTGTTCCAGCAGGCCAGACTGTTAATCAGGCTTTGCAATTAGAGCAGTGGTTCTCAAACTATGGGTCGCGACTTCTTTGGGGGTTGAACAACCCTTTCGCAGGTGCCGCTCGAGTCATAACAATAGCAAAGTTACAGTGATGAAGTAGCAGCAAAAATAATTTTATGGTTGAGGGTCACCACAACATAAGGAACTGTATTAAAGGGCTGTGGCATTAGGTAGGTTGAGAACCACTGCCCTAGAAAAATGTAGGTATAGATCATTGTTTCTTGGGATCATTACAAAACCTACTTTGTTGGTCACATAGTTTGGAGTACTGCTTCCTATAGTTATTGCAAAACCTGCTTTTGTCCCATAATTTGGGACATATCATTGAGTGATGTTTCCCAACTGGTTGTTTGCAGCAGTGAGGAGGTAGCAAATCCCACTGTTCCCTCCTCTTGCGCGCATGCAGAGTGCACGTAGCATTTCTTGAATCAACCTGATCTCTGTCTTCGATGCAACTGTAATAGGTAATCCTGGGCCATTGTTCCTAGCAAACTGGGAGACAGTGAGGGGCAGCCTGGAAGTCCTTAAAGGAAAAGGGCCTTTGGCGAGAGCAAGAATGTTCCAGAACTTCCACTCATGGTTCCTTAGTCCAGACAATCCATGCGGTCTGCTAACATGGAAGGTTTGCTAGGTGGGGGTCCTCAGTTTACCAGAAGATCCCGAAGAGTTCCAGAACATGATTGCCAACGTGGTCCTGTGCAGACTGCCTGTCTCTCTTTCAGTCCCAAAGAGAAACCAAATTGGTGTTAGAAACTACGTTGATTCTACATTCCAGAGACAGAACGAAACAAGGGGGGTTGCTCCCTGAAAATGGCTTTGAAAGTTTAGTGAACATCAAGCAAGTTCTAGGGCCCACTCCCAAAATGAGGGGAAGAGAGTAGGTTTTTGAATCATTAAAAAGCCAATAAGCTAAGCATGTATTTTCCGAGGTTTCTGTCGAGAGTTTACATTCCCCAGACGACCATGCTCCAGTGCTCATCTGAATAGGGAGTTGGTCCATGCTTGGCTACTTCTTTTCATGGCCATGTTTACCCCAGCCTTACTTTCAGAAGACCATCCCTTTTGCTTAAGCTAAAAGGAATTTAGCTGCAAGGGGAGTGTGCTGCTAGGTACAGACAACCCTATTTAGATTTCCAACATACCAAGTCTTAAATTATGTTTCTATATATTGATTAATAGCAGACTAACCCTTTCACCTCCTCTGTCAGTGTTCTTAGAAGTTCTGGTTGTGTCGTTATTATGGATGGGGCTGCTAAACTCAAGGTCAGCATTTCACCACTACCAGCCGCTCACCAAGAAAAAGATGGGGCTTTTGATCCCATAATCAGATCTAGCCTCAGGAACGCATAGGGGCAGCTCTACCCTGTCCTACAAGGTCACTATGAGACAGCATCAACTCGAGGGTGGTGGTTTGAGTTTATCGGCTTTCATTTAAAAATTAAAGTGCCCTTCAATTCAGCCTTTGTACAAAATATTAATCATTCACCTGTAACACTACTCCCCGACAAATCTTCTAATTAATCTCATTCCCAATAAACTACTTGTGCCTACTTATTTGTAATCATTTTTTTTCCTGCAAAACCAATTTTTTTCTCTCTCTCTTTTTTGAGGGGTGAAAGGAAATCAGCATTTACATAGTCTCCAGTTTTCCTTTTTGAAAAGTTCTGTATAATATAATTAATCTGTTTCTTCCCCAGTATATCTTGAACAAAAGGTGCCTTCTATAATAATTCTATGAAATGTACAAGCACAAATGCCATGTCTCTTAACCCAAGTAAGTCTGATAACCCTAGAAATGAGAAATATCATACTGACATTTAAAAAATCCATCCCTACATTGACCTGGCATTCTAAATGGATTAAAGTGTTTCCCTTAAATGAATTTTATTTTCTAATGATAAATTCATTTAGGAGTTAGAAGTCTAAACAACATAGCACTGGAGTTGATTTGGAGATGCATTTTCTTTATGAAATTTGTCTGGGGTCAATTGGTTATAAACTTTGTAACCTCTGTACTCCAGATGTGTTTTGTTTTCAATCACGGGTAGCTGATATTTGTTTGATTGTATAGTTCAGATCTAATGCATTGCCTCAGAAATATCCTCCTGAACCTTGTGTCTGAAATGACTCCCCACCCCAGGACTCGAAGAACATTATCCAGTGCTTGCTAGACTCCTTCAAGATCATTCAGTGAGTGTGTTTGACTTCCTGTGACACAAGGGTTATGACCTTGGGTACGAATCAAAAGGTCATTCGTTTGAACTATCAAGCACCACGATGGGAGAAAGGGCATGGTTAGCTGCTTCCTGTAAAGATTACAGCCTAGGAAATGGTACGGGAAAGTTCGACTCTGTGCGAAGCCTCCATATGAACCAGGACCGATTCGGCAACACACAATCACAACCTTCCATTTCCAGTGCCCACTGCAGTCAAGCCCAGGCGCCGTTTAGTCAGCTTCAGATCATGACAACTTTGTATGGGTCAGAGGAGAACTGTTCAACATGGAGTCTTGACCACTGATTTTGGATGTCGATCACCAGGTCATTCTTCCCAGTGATCTGGGAAGATGCAAGCTCCAATCTTTGGGTTAGCAGAGGAACACAGACTCTAAATCCCAATCACCAAAGGAAATCGCACTTTTGCATCATGTCTATTCTGACTCACAGTGATCCCAGGGGAAAGACCTGAACGGTCCCAGAGGTTTTCTGAGGCTTTCCATCTCCTAGAGAAGCCCGAGTGGCACAGTGGTCCAAGTGCTTGGCAACAAACTGGACACCTGGACGCTCCAACCGCTACTCACTCTTCAGGGCAAAGATGTGAGAATCTGCTTCCAAAAAGATTACAGCCCTGAAAACCCTACATGGCAATTGCACTCTGCCCGGCAGGGTCACTGTGAGCCAAAAGTGATTAGTGGACTTGGTTTGGGTTTTAATCTTTTTGGTTTTTTTACAGCTGCCATGATAGAACTTATCATCTTCATAATATATTCAGGTAATATTATATGATTATCATATCATAATATAATAGCACAGCAAGGCTAGGCACACCTCTCAACTTTGGCCAGAGGGCATTTATCAGAGGCTAAGCCATGGAAGGGCTCTGTAAACGGATCTGGAGTCTCCCTGTCATTCAGGTGTTCACCATTTGAGCTCTGATACCATTCCATCCTTCAGATTTGCATTTATTATTTATCATCCTTGGAACACACAGTCTAGGGTGCTTCTTTCATGTAGACCTAGTTAGTGCTTCACTTAGGTGGCTGTTTGAAGACAAGCCTTTAAGGAAATCTCTCAACCAGTTCAGATGAGGTGCCAAGCGCTGTCCCTGGAGACAGAAGTCGACTTTTGGGATTCCTCCTGGACCTCGTGACTTTGTTTCCATCAGTGATCTGCTGTACCCCCTTTTGGTTTGCCCCCCACGTGGAGAGGTCAGAATGGCCTCCTTCCCCGTATGTATCTTCAGTGCTGTCCTCATGAGCCCTGTGATCTAGGGGCGAGATATCATAACTCGAGCTGGGGCCAGCTCTGCTGTCCTCTGTGGAAAGCTCTGCTCTGAACAGGAGCCTCACCTCACAGCTTGGTGCTCCAGGAGTGGCCTTCTCTTTCCCTCTTTTTCCCTCTTAGTTTGTTCCCACGTGAATGGGGCAGGCTGGCCGCTCTCCCCAGATCGAATCTTCAGTACCCTGTGGTTGTCATCTAAGGAGGGGGATGTCATAACTCGAGATGGGGCCGCACTTGCGTTCCTCTGTGAGTGGGCTGCTCTGTGCAGGGACACCACGCTCAACGATTGGTGCACCTGAAGGAGGTCTGCTCTCTTTCTCTCTCCCTTTCCCGTGGAGCCATAAACCATACCCTCCCCAGGAGTGGATTAATGCCCTCCTCCCCCAATGCCAACTTCCCCCCCCACTTCCCTCCTCCCTCTGTGGACATTAATGGCATGAGGGGAGAGGAAAAGATGTCTTTCAGCACCTTTTAAAAAAATAATAATACCATTTTGATAGAGCTTCTTCCACATATTCAATCATATCAAGAAAAATTTTACAGGCTTTACCACAATCAGTTTTAGAACATTGTCTTCTTCTTTGTAATCATTGTTATTCATGTATTTTTTCCCAATTTTGTCATAAATAGACACAACAATATTAATCGCCATTGAAGTTGACTGCCACATCTTTCCCCCGAGGAGTGGCTGGTGAGTTTGAACCGCTGACCTTTTCATTTCCAGGTTAGCAGCTGAGACACTGCACCATCAGGTCTCCTCTAACACACATGCCCCCCCAAGTAGGGACTTCCGACTTTCTTTGACGATTAAAGGAGTTCATTTTCCCATTTCTCCCTTCCTGTGATTGATTCCAAGAGGAAAACAGACAGGATAATTTATATGTGAATCTTAAAGATTACCATGATGTTGGGAAAATAGCTGGACAACAAATTAAGAAAAATGAAATAAACTTCCCCAATTGAAAAATGACAGCAAAAAAATCTGTCCCCAAATTAGATTAAAAATTCCTCACCTGTTTAAGTTACTGGTAATAACAAAAAGCTGAATACATTTGGTATCATTTTGATGGTATGAATAATATTAAAAGATAATATATTTTAATTTTTAAATATCAGATTAGCACATACATTTGTTCAATCAATTCCTTGCCATTTTCTTATTGAGTATCCCAATGGAAATTTGAGTCTATCTTTTTAGCATATTCATAGTCTGTAAATTCCTTTGGACATTACCAGTTATATATACCTAATTGATTTCGCATGGCTTGTTATAATCCATGATTCAGATCATAATATTTCAGTATGCTTAATTGGAGTGTACACTTTTGAGACAAATAGAAGAAATGATTTTTTTTCTAATTCCAACTTGGGAAAAGCTATACTTCCCTTTGTTTCTTTAATAAAATATGTTTCCCTATAAAAGAGTCCTAGTGGCACCATCTCATAAACATTGGACTGCTAACTGTCGTGTTGGTAGCTAAAACTCACCAGCCACTCTATATTTATAGTATTAGAAACCACAGCAAAGGTGTCTATGAGTGGCTGTTAACTTGATGGTAGTGTTTTCTGTTCTGTTGCTCTTTTATTTTTCCCGAGAAACAGAATAATTTATCTTGGAAACAAAGTGGATGGTTTAGATATATTTCTATTTGGGGCCTGAATGATAGTCCTTCACAGCATATGAATTGATTACATCAGTCTCTCAACACTCTAAAAATTCTGATTTATTGGAAATACTACTTCATTTCGTGGCATTACATGGCGTATGGTAAGGCTCTCTTCCTCAGTCACAATAAATTCCTGTTTCAGTGCTGCATACACCTTCAAAAGGCCTTTTATTCAATGGCCAAGGATCCAAATCTGGGTGTAGGAATCCACATTTAGATCTAATTCTACTAGGTGCAGTTATTTTATAATTTAAAGCTCAATCTGTAGAAGAAAATATACACACAGTTATGGGGATCGTGAAGTTTCCTGTAAAATATTATAACCAGGATTAGTGAGGGGACTGCAAAAGAAAAAGAGAGAGCTCTAAAGAAAACCCAGGACTGAGAGAGAAGAGCCAGGGAAGAGAGAGCCTGGAAAGTGTAGGGGGGTGAGCCATCCGGGCTGGAGGGGAGATGGTGCTGCAGGAAGGGAGATCGTGGTTGAAGTGTGCTAACAGAGCAAAGACGTCCTCTCAGTTATTCAGACTGGTTCTGGTTCCCTCATTCAATGTATTAGTTTCCTGCAGCCCATGTAACAAATGACCACAAGTGATACAGCTGGAAGAAACAGAAATGTATTTTCTCACAGTGCTGGAGGTTAGAAGCCTAAATTCCTATGAACGGGCTTGCTGAGTTCTTGGGACTCTGAAGGAGAAGCTGTTTGGTGTCTTCCCTTGGAGCTCTATCCTTCAGTGTCCCTTGGCCTGTGGCAGCATAACACAATTTCTGCCCCATCTCCATATAAGTACTTCTTGATGTAAGTACCCCAACCAGCTTGGATTAAAGTCTACCCTCATGCGAACTTGAGTAGTTTCATCCCCAAACATCCCAGGTCCCCAGCCAGTCACATTTGCAGGGATAAGAAGTTAAGGCTTGAATAATCACTTTTTGAGGTGGCACAAATCAATCCATCATGGGCAAATGAGAAATATCCCTGTGATGCAGCCAATCCCAGGCTAACAAACAAGTTCACAGAAAGACTTGAAGCACTAGAGTTCTGCTTATGAAAAGGGTGCTACAAAGTACGGTGTGTGTACTATGTCTGTGTTGCCATAACTACAGAGACGTGGTCAGTGGCCTACACATGCTTTGAGGGATCACAAGCTTTTCTCTCATGAGAGAAACTGAAGTACAGCAGACATAAGAAGAAATAAGCAAACAACAAAGTCAGTCTGCCGTGCTCAAGCTTTCCTAGATTACATTGGTTAATTATTGAGGATGTCCGTGGATCGATTCTTGCATAATACTACCGAATTCAAGGTAGTACTGGTGCCACGTTTAGAAATTGAACACTATGCATGTATTGTATAGGCAGGCTTATTTAAGGTAGATTTTGTGGTGTTTTAAGCAAGAACCACAAATTGTGTTTAGGTGGCTACTGTAAGGTTCTTTTATCTAATAGAATGCATTAGAAGCAACTGACTTCCTGGAGAGCCCTAAGCACAACAGAGTGGGAAGCACTGCCTGGTCCTGCTCCATCCTCACAATTGTTCTTATATTTGAGCCCGTTGTAGCTACTGTGTCCACCCATCTCCATGGAGGGTCCTTCTCAGTTTCGTTGCCCACTTTAGCAAGCATACTCTGGGTCTCCGGGGGCTGATTTCTCCTGACAACATGGCCGAAGTCTTGCCATTCTTGCCTCTAAGGAGTATTCTGGCTGGACTTCTTTTAAGATGAATTGTTTGTTCTTTTAGCACTCCATGCTAACTTTCTATATCCTTCACCAACGCCATAGTTCAAATGCATTCAATTTTCATCCATCTTCTCTATTCATGGTTCAGTTTCCAGACGCCTGTGAGGCTGTTGAAATACTATAGTTTGAGTCCCAGTGACGTCATTGCTTTGCAGTAATTTAAAGAAGTCGTACGCAGCCACTTTACCTGCTCTAACGTGTCATTCGATCCCTGATTGCTGCTTCATAGGCTCGCTTGTGAAAGACAATGAAGCTTCTGCTTTGCTTTCTGAAGGGCTTGGTCTCAGAGAAGACAACACTAAACAAAACAAAGCAAACACTCACAGCCACGGAGAACGGGATGGAACTGCCCTGGTGGGTTTCTGAGACAGTCACCACTTTCAGGAAGAGCAAGTTCCGTCTTTCTCCCATGGAGCACCAGGTGACTTTGAACTACTGTCCCTTCAACTTTCTAGTCAACAACTGCCCCACCACTTTACCAAGCATGATGTCCTTTTCAAGGAATTGGTCTATGTGTTAGTCTGGGTACATTAGAGAAACAAATCCACAGAAAATCATATGCATAAGAGAGAGTCTTATATAAAGAGTAAGTGCATATTAAGACAGCATCCCAACCCAGCACTGTCCAAGCCCATAAGTCTGACATTAGCCCATATGTCTGATACCAGTTTCCAAAGTCCTCCTCCATCTCACCAAACACACACAATTATGCCAACCACAGGAGGAAAGCTGAATCAGTGAGCATGTAAGCATCTCAGCACTGTCAGGGGTCTCCACACTGCTGTTCCAGCATCCAGGACGCATCAAGGTAGGTCCATGTGGCTTCTCCTCAGGGATGTCTTGCAGGAAGTGAGCCTAGCAAGCTGAAGCAGGCAACTGGCCAAGGAAGCTGCACCCTGGTCCAACCATCATAAAGCAAGAGATTCAAGAACTAGCAAGGTGAGGTTCACTGAGCCATTTATCTCTCTGCCGTTCAATTAATCCCACGTGTGTTTATTGGCCAGGTTGGAACAATAAACTTTAACTACCTCAGTCTTGCCTGACAAAATGCCCAAAGAATGTAAGACAATGTCATGACATCCTTGCCTCTGAAGAGCACTCTGGCTGGACATTTAAGACAGATTCATTTGTCCTTTGGGCACTCCAAGGTACTTTCAATATTTTTTTCAACATCCCAATTCAAATGCATTAACTCTTCTTCAGTATTCCGTATTCAATGCCCAAATTTCACATGCATATTATGCAATTGAAATAACATGGCTTGAGTCAGATGCACCTTCGTATTTAAAGTAACATCCTTCATTTTCAATGCTCTAAACTTGTGCAGTAGACTTACCTAATTGAACTCATCCTTTGAGCTCATAAATGCTAGCGGCTTCCACGAGCATTGATTGTGGATCCAAGCAAGACAAAATTGTGGACAACTTCAACATTTTCTCCATTTTTCCTAATGCCACCAACTGCTGGTTCAGTTGTGAGAACTGCATTGTGATCCATTTCATTGCATGGTGAACCATATTGAGAACTGCAATCCCTGAGCTTCAACAGTAAGCGTTTCAAGTTCTCCTCACTCTCAGCAGAGAATGCTGTGTCGTCTGCGTTTCTCGGGTTGTTAAGTCTTCCTCCAATCCTGGGGCCACATTCTTCTTCAGATAATTTTGCTCCTCTGAGGATTTGCTCAGCGTATGAATTTAGCAAGTACAGTGAGAGCATCCTACCATGTCACACAACTTTCCTGGGTTTACACCACGCAGCATTGCCTCATTCTTTTAGCACAACTGCCTCTTGGACAATATACGAGTTTCACCTGAGCACAAAGAATTCCCACTTTTCTCAAGGTTATCTGTCATTTGTGAGGGTCCACACAGTTGAAGGCTTTAGCATGGTTAATAGACACAAACATAGTCTGGTACTCCCTGCTTGGAGGCAAGATCCAGCTGATATCAGCAAGGAAATCCCTTGTTCCATCTCCTCTCGTGAAGCTGCCCTGAAACTCTGTTAGTTCTCTGTCAGGGTCCTCTTGTAACCATTGTTGTGTGAGCGTCAGCCAAACTTTACTTGCATGAGTAACATTGGTCTCTAGATAGCCTTGGGTTGGGTCACCTTTCTTCAGAATGAATACAAATATGGATCTCTTCCAGTCAGTTGGCCAATCCTTCCAAATGTCCTGTTATAGAAGAGTGGGGGGTTCCAGGGTTACATCAGCTTGTTGAGACATTTCCATTAGGATTCCATCAAAGTTGAAATTGGCTAATGGTTTCAATGAAGCTTGAACTTTCCTTTTTCAGTACCACTGGTTCTTGCTCATGCTAATTCCTGAAATGGTGGAATGCCGGCTAGTTCTTTTTAAGTACAGAGACTGTGCATTCTTACATGGTCTCTTGATGCTTCCTGCGTCATTTTGCCTCTAGAAACTTTCAAGATTGCAACTTGAGGCTTGCATTTTTTCTTCAGTTCTTTCAGTGTCAGTTATGCTGAGCAGATCCTTTTTTTATTCTCTAATTCAAGAAAATCATTTCGAGATTTCATTTCATTATAATATTTGGCTTTGTCTTCTCAAGTTGCCCTTGGAAATGTTCTATTCAGCTATTTGACTTCATCCTTACTTCCATTTGCTTTAGCTACTCTATTGTGACGAGCAAGTTTCAGAGTCTCTTCAGACATCCAATTTGCTCTTCTTTCTTTCGTGTCTTTTGATGACCTTTTATTTTCTTCATGAATAATGGCCGTAACATCCTCCCAAAGATCACCAGGTCCTCTGTCAGTGTCCAATGTGTCAAATCTGTTCTTGGAATGCTCTTATTCAGGTGGGATAGACTGAAGTTCAAATTTGACTCTCATGGAGTTGTTCTAATTTTCCAGTAGTCCTATAAAAAAATGGCTGACATCTCATTGCATACTCATGAAAAGACCTGAACCAGAACTTCTACATTGTTCTTTCTGAAAATCCACTCTAGAAAAACTGTAGGAGACCATAAGTGACTGGTTTTATACTACTAACACTACTAAGTTTGTGGTAACTTGGTACACAACTATAGAAATTTCATAGAGCAAGCCTTAGTAATTCATCTCCTTATAGAATGGCTTTCTATAATTATGGTTGCTTTATTGGTGCATGTGAAACAACAGATGCTAATCAGGTATAATCATTATAGTAAATTTATTATTAATATGCTTTTAATCTCAGGTAAAACAGTTGGGCAAACACATATATGCATCCTATTATTTTATAACATTTAAATAGAAACCCACTGGATGTGACAAAACCACCCTAACACACTGAGTGAGTAAGGCTTCGCTTGAGGACTTATTTGAAGTGACGGCTTGTGAGAGGACGCTTCATAAACAACTAATAAAAGGTGTCAACAAAATGTACTTAATTGCTTGACTTTACCTGAGGGATCTTGTTGGAAAACATTCATTTCTCTGTAAAGGCCATTTTAAAAGTCAATACGCCACAATGATTTTAGCACAAATATTATTCTGCTGTTTCTTAATGTAGTTATTGAAGTCTGGAAGAAGCCAGGGAATTTTCAGAGGTCAAGGAGATACTAGGATCTGAAAAAAGAAATCTCACACCAAAGCCTGGCACATGCACGATTGGCAAGAGTACAACTCTTGCTATTATTGCTGTGAATAGCTTTTAATTGAAGCCATATTTAGATATGATTGCCTTAGTGTCAATGAAGTATTCTAAGATACCTTAGTGCCTTATCAGAAAAGAACCTACATAATAATAATAGTCATCCTTAATATAATGAATTATGTTCACAATTACTATCTTCCCGTCTTTTCCCTTTTTAAAAAATGTTAAATCCTATTTCTCTCTCACCAATGGGAGAAAAAACCCTTAATATTTATCTACAAAATTCATCTAAAATATTTATATAAATAGAATTATACTTAAATGAGCCTTTATAGTTAATGTTCTAATAATAATAATAGACATGTGTACAGCTTATGTATAATGCATATTGCTAAGCATTTTATTATATTGATTTGCTTAATCCATACAATCTTTTGCTTCACAGGGCTCTAATTATCACATGAAGAACCTGAGACGGAGAGATTAAGGAACCACCCCAGTCACAAAGCTCCCAGAGGATTAGAGTCCAAAGACCCGCATCTCCAGAGTGACTGCGCTCAACTACAGAATGTGGTGTCCTTAGTGGGTTCATAAAGTACACAACAGGCCCACAATCACGAAGTATGCGCATCAGATTCTGCAGTTCCCCAGCAGCCTGGTGGAGAAGTGCTGCCCACAAAACGTTAGAGAACCTCAGCTGCTCCTGTTCCTGTAAAGACTATAGTCCGGGACATTCACAGGGACAGTTCTACTGTGTCCTATAGGGTCACTGTGAGGTAGCACCGCCTTGATGACAGCGGGTTTTTGAAATTTTAATTTTAGTTCTATTATGCAGATAGGAGCTGGAAGCACAGGGAATCCAGGGTGGATGATACCTTCAGGACCAGGGGCCTAAGGGGGGATACTGGGAGAGTAGAGGGTGAGTAGGTTGGAAAGGGGGAACCGATTACAAGGATCTACATGTGACCTCCTCCCCGGGGCACGGACAACAGAGAAGGGGGTGAAGGAAGATGCCGGATAGGGCAAGATATGACAACGTAATAATCTATAAATTATCAAGGGGTCATGAGGGAGGGGAGCGGGGAGGGAGGGGAAAAAAAAGAGGACCTGATGCAAAGGGAGAGCAAATGCTTTGAAAATGATGAGGGCAAAGAATGTACAGATGTGCTTTATACAATTGATGTATATATATGTGTGGATTGTGATAAGAGATGTATGAGTACCTAATAAAATGTTTAAAAATAAATAAATAAATAAATACATTTTAGCAAGTTGGGTTTATTCTCTCTATATATTTATAATTCATATGCATATATATCTTTATTATTGGAGACATAGTTTCAATTCTGAAGTGTAACCAATCCTGTGGTCATAATTTAGTCATTGAATACACTGTTTACTTTATGTTCATTATTAAAAACTGTTTACAATTTATTTTAGCTAATAAGATGTGTAAAAGGATTTAAATATCAATAGCCCCTTCTCAGATTAGTTATTGTTTTTTTATTTTTAAAGGGAGTTGTGGTTAAACATGTTCAAATTAAGTTATTAGACTAGTAATTATCATTGTTCAAATGCTTTCTCTTATAGTCTATTAGTCAAGGCTAATTCACACACATATAATATGTATATAGTTTTTTCTGTATATAAATTTTCTTAGGGAAAATTTTAAAAGAATTTTCAAGTTGAATTCAAGCATACACCAGAGCAAGAGAAAAGAAATCACCATGAGTAACAACAGTCTAGTAAAGAGGAATGGAGCCTATAAGGAAGCAAATATCGTGTGTTGGACTGGGTTTGGCACTGGAGTGGAGTGAATGTGTGTGACGCTCGCTGAAGGGTTCATTTGATATATTACATATTGTTCAAGTAATTTGCAACTTCAAATTTTTGCCTCTGGGAACAACTCATACTTGGTAACTGCCTTGATATGCACCAATTGTTACTTCAGCACCTCATCGAATGGATCAGGATATAAGCATGAAACTGTCTTTAATTTCTATTATACAAAACAATGCCATGTCCTTTACTAAGTTTGAATGGCTTACTTTAAAGAAAAAGGATCACTTAAAAAGTATAGCTTAAAGAAAATATAAGCCGCATAGTAGACATATAGTATTACTGAGTAGCTTACCCATTTCCTTTATAAAATGAATAATTGTAGGCTTTGATTGGTTTAGTTTTCATCTGGTAGAAAATGCTTCCAAAAAAAAGTTCTTTTGGTTGGTTGGTTTGTTTTAAAGACCTGCCCCACAGGGAAAGTAGTAAAGCACAGCTTTTCTGAAAAGTCTTTTGTGTCTGTTCATCCTGGTTAAGGAATTAATCCCAGACCTTGCTGTTTGTATGACAATGTTGATATCAGATCCTGTCACTCAATAGAAAATAGGAAACTTTTTTTTGCATCAGTTATTGAATTTTCCAAGATTGGGTAAAATGCAAACACCATTCAGAAGTTCATTCTTCCTCGGGAAGAATGGTAAGCTTTGATGATTTAAAATTCATATCTTATATGACTATACACTTAGATCATTTATTTGAAAGGCTCCAAACACCAGGTGAAATGAAACCAAACATCTTCTATGTCTAGTCATCCAGTTGCTGTTGTCTGCTTTGAAGCTGAGTTGTCATCTACACTTCCAACTTCATTTACATTTATCATTTCTCCTTTCCAAACAACAAAAAAACCAAAAATAGCAACTTGATTTTAAAAGAAAGTCATCAAGGAAATACAAGACAGATTGGCAAAAAAAATTTAAATCAATAAGTGGAGGCACAGGAAGGCTTGTAGAGTTACAGGTAGCAAAAGTAACTACTGGTGTATATATACAATCCTTTAATAACCATGGTGTATGAATAGAAGCTCAGATAGACCTATAGGCTGAAGAGGTTTGGGAGAATTGAATTATACTCTCATATAAGTAGATGGATGATAGATGATATTTATTCATAGACATTTACCATTGCTGCAAATATGTCCATGAATGAGGTGAAGTATTCAGGAGGCAAGCTTATGAAACTAACTTAAGCATAACCAAGCAAAGTGAAAAAATGAGTTGCTGTGCCTAGGATGTCAGGACCATAGTATGAGGTGGCGAGAAGTTCAATTGACATAACATAGTCCACAAAGATAGTACTGCACATCCTACTTTGGTGAGTAGTAGCTGAGGTCTTCAAAGTTCATGAACAACTATCTAATAAGCAACTATTGGTTTCTTCCTGTGCAAAGGAAAGAATAATGATGAGAACTGAAGACTCATGGAAACAATTTGTCCAATGGACTAATGGACCACGCAAACTGCACACATCAGCCTTCAGAATCCTGAGACAAGGAAAACTAGATGGTGTCTAGGTCCCACTGTCAACTGCTCTAACAAGGATCATATTAGCAGGTCCTGATTAGAGTGAGAGTAAAATACAGAATACAACTAAAAATAAAACAAAACACAAAAACAGGCTGGGTCGGGAAGCATGTCACTGTAGTAAGTGGTGTGACTGATCCTGATTACCAAGGAGAAATTGGACTGGTGTTACATAATGGAATCCAGGAGATACATATTTCTGGAATCCAGGAGATCCCATAGGCTGACTCTTCATGCTACTATGCCCTGTGATTAAAGTAAATGGTAAACTACAGCAACCCGATCCTAACAGGACTTCTAATGATCCGGACCCCTCAGAAATGGAGGTCTGGGTCACCCCACAGGGCTAACAACCACGGCCAGCTGAGGTGCTGGCCAATGGCAAAGGTAATACAGAATGGATAGTAGAAGAAGGCAGTTCGACCTATCAGTTATGACTACATGATCAATTGCAAAAGCGAGGTTTGTGATTGCCAGTTTATCTTCTTTATATGTCCTTATTGGATATCTTTCCGTTGTTCATGCATGATGTACCAGATACAATTAGAATCAGTGTGTTTTCATTTATATATATTGTAGATGTTTTACTTTAGGTGTAAGTGTGATTTTATTAATGTCTGGAAATTATAAATGGGTAAAGAATTGTGTACAGGTGCCAAGTTGGCAAGTGGTGGACTGTGATAGGTTTTATTGTGCCAATCTGGCCAATAGGAACATGTGGGATTAATAAGGTCACAGTGTGATTGGAGGGCAAAGAGATAAAGAACTTGGAAAGACCTACCTCTTTCCTCTGGCTCTCTGGTGACCAGACCAGCATGCAGCTGCTAGTTCTCTGCTTCAATCCGCAAGCTATACTACCGGTTGGACTGACAATCTGTGGATCGTGTCACTAGAGTTTGAGGTTTCTTTGACACCTACTTCACCATGCTGCTGGTGTGTACATCATTTGAGCTTGGGACTGCTGGGACCTTGTTGTCATGCTCACTGGGGTGACCTGCCCTGCTGTTTGCTGCCAGTGGTCAGACTGCCTGCATTGCCCAATAGAAGACTCAGCTGTCTGCTTCCTGGACCTTGGACTCAGGGGCCCTCATGAGTTGGAGGACTTCATGTATATTAACTGTTCCATGGTATTGAGTTGGACTGAGCCTGCTGTACTGCTGTGTGAGTTGATTAGCTGTTATATGCCTTTGTGTTGTATTTATCTATCTATCTATATACATAATCATAAGTGTCCTGGTTTTGTTTCTCTAGAGAACCCTGTCTAACACAATTGTTAACCCTTTCTAACACTCTTCCTGATCCACAAGACTTAGCCCTTAATCACTCACTCTATAGGTCTGTAATTAAACTCACTCTGCTTTGGCCCAATTATCAGCCAAACAACAGATCTATTAGGCAAACTGTTATACTTTTAAGTTATTTACACATGATATTGATCAACCATTTGAGGCCAAAGAACATACTTTTCCCAAGGATAAAACTCAGAAGAATTAGGAAAGAAAGAGGAATAGGAACAAGAAAGACACACTGGAGGTGGAATACACAGTGCTACATTAAAGGGATTTTAGCCAATGATAAGAAACAAAATGTGTATGAATTGCTGAATGTACATCTGATTAACTGTTCTATAAAACTTCCCCAACTTCACAATAAAAAGTTAAAAATAAATAAAACATAAGAAAAAATCACCATTAATGCCATAGCTTTGTGAGCACCCTAGAGGAAAATAAAGTGGAAAGTTGCAAATAGGTAATGACATTTCTTTCTAAGATAGTTGGGCTGAATACTTAGTTAACTGCTTTTCAAATTACTACCCACCGGTCCCCCCAATGGCTAGAAAGCCTGTCAGATTTCATTCTCATGAATATAATATTGTCTTTGTTATAGGTGTCGTCAAGTCGGATCCCACGCACCAGAGAACTAAACACTATCCGTTCCTGTGCTGTCCTCACAGTTGTCCCTGTACTTAAGCCCATCCTTACAGCTACAGTGTCAGCCCATCTCATGAAGGGGCCTCTGTTAGACATATTGTCAGGAGAGACCAGTCCCTGGAAAAGGACATCAGGTTAGTGAAGTGGAGGAGCAATGAGGAGTCCATGGTACTTTCAATTTTCTTCTATTCTTCCTCAATCTTCCTTGTTAAATTAAAATGCATCTATTTTTCTTCAGTCTTCCTCATTCAATGTTCAACTCTCACAGGCATATGAGGCCATTGAAAATACCCTGGCTTGGGTCAGGTGCACCTTAGTCCTCAAAGTAACATCCTTGCTTTTCAGTATTCTGAAGAGGTTTCATATGAAGATGTACCTAGTTCAACAGCTCTGTTGATACCTTGACTGCTGCTTCCATGAGCACTAATTTGGAGCCAAGAAAGACAAAACCCTTGACAACTTCAACCTTTCTCTATCATAGTGTTACCTATTGATACAATGGTGAAGATTTTGTTCTCCTTTACAATGAGGTGAGTTGCAATCCTTACAGAAGGCTACAATTATCGATTCTTCTAGACTAATGACAGAGTAGAGCTGCTCCTTAGGGTTTGTGAGACTCTAAGTCTTTACAGAAGCAGACCACTTCATCTTTTTCTTGAGATGCGCTGATGAGTTAGCACGGATACCCTTACTGTTAAATCCGTGATTATGCCACAGTGCCTTCATAGTTGGCTATCAAGACTCAAGCTCACCGTCACTGAGTCGATGCTGACTCAGAGCATCCCTATAGGACAGGGAAGTGAGTTTGTAGGACTGTCTTCTTATTAGACTAGAAAGCCCCATCTTTCTCTGAGGCACCAATGGTTGTTTGAAACTGCTGACCTTTCAGTTAGAAGTTCAAGGGGAAACCATTACACCACATGGCTCCTCCGAGTTGTCTGTATTTCCCCGTGAATTTATTTTCTGACCTAGCATAAAAACTCCTGTTTGAGCAAGTTCACTTCTCTGTTTAGTGTTGTAGATGACCCTCGGAGGAATATGAATCTTCCTTCAATTGGAGAATAAGTCCAGAATTGAATTCACAATTCATACCTAGGGGATAGTAAGCACACAGATATTTGTTAAAGGCATGAATCATGATAATGTGCGTTGATAAATGTGAGCGGTTTTTTAAAGTCACTGACCAGTGTTCTTCAAAAGAACTTCTTACTCCAGTCCACTTTACTCAGCTATTGTATTAGTTCCCCAGAGCTGCTACCACAAAGATATCCTATCTGGGTGGCTTCAAAGTGCATACATGTATTTTCTTACAGCTTGGAAGCTGAACGTCCAAATCAGGGTCCCAGCGATGTAGCTTCCTTTTGTGAGTCTCTCTCCTAATTTCTGGGCTCTGTCAACAATTTTTGTGTTCCTTTGTGTGTATATCTGTCTTTAATGAGATCTGTCTTATCCTGTGTTTTTATGTGCATTCTTTCTCTCTCATCATTCAGAAGTGATTAGGTTGAAGACCTACCCTACCCAGGCCTGCCCTCATGAGCACAACAGATGAAAACTTCCTATTTCCTAATTTCCAAGCAAAGTCATGTATCAGATACAAGGCTTAGATTTGGTTATATTTTTCTGGAGGACATGAGTCAATGCATAGCCACTACCTGGCTTGAAATAGTTGGGAGTACATGTAATAGATATTACAGATTATTGTCCAGCATCTCTGAGGTTGGGGTTTCTGGCTTGCTCCTGAGTCCTGGACAACTAGTATAGACGGCTGTCTGGCATTTGTGATGTGATTATGTAGTTTGCTACAGAGGCCTCGCTATCCTCAGGATTCAACTTCCCCAGGGTGACGGTTTCTGCCCAGGTGGCCACACTGATGGCTTTCCTGGGACCTTGAGAGCCCTCTGTGTGGCCCCTTACTTTCCATTGCCACTCCCTTCCTATGACTTCTCGCCTGAAGTTGTGGTGTTTTTTTTGTGCTCTTTATTTAAGTTGGACTTAGACATATATAGCTGGAGTAGAAAAAGCCCTGTTCCTGACCTGTCTAGAGCCTGGTATCAGTGCAAACCACCTTCAGAGAGCCACAGCAGAGCTCCCAGAATAAAGAATGACAGTGATAAAGGAAGGTTAAAGAACAGAGATCACTTAGCCTGGGAATGGGAAATCTAAGGGACAACTTCATAATAGGCTACCATTATGCTCGGCTTCGTTAACACCTTAGAGTTAGAAATTGCACCCAGCTGCTTTTAATCTCTACTGATGACAGAAATTATGGATATGCGTGTCAAATATGGCATAAGAGATTAGGTATGCATAAGAATAATTTCCTGATGGGCTTTTCTCACAGACATTCCAATACGGACAGATACTAGGACTTTAACTAACTCAATCTCATTTCCTACTTTTTTTTTGGCGGGGGGGGGGGGCTGAATTTATATATAGAAACCAGGACTCTGAGTGATTGGGGTGATTAACTATTCACAGCAACTATGTTCAAGGCAGGGTTTCAAAGCCATTTCCAACTACACTGAATCAGAGTGTACATTTAACAAGATTATCAAAATTCATCTGTCCACACAAACATCAGTAGCGTGCTGACCTGGAATGAACCAGTTTGAAGCCCTGGTCCATGGTCATCTATATCGCAGTGATAGAAATGAAGGATCAAGATGGCCTGAACAATGTAAATGTTCACCATCATCTCCTCCCCCCACCCCCAATGCTCAGCTTAGTAAATGTCCAGTTGAATGTTCTCTGCAGTAGAGCATACAAGGATCTTTTTTTTTTTTTCCTTCCCTGCTCCATTTCTGGGCTTTTCTTCCATTCATGTGAGCTCAAGAGAGTTCCTTTACGTGGACTGATGGTGACCCTCTACCTGATAGCATCTGAGAAATAACGTACATATATGTCCATTTCCTCTATCAGAAGTACCCGTAGAAATTGCATGAAGCCACTTTCAGAAATCTGAAAACGTTATTTCCATCAGTGACCCCAAAGGGCATTGTCTATGAGACAGATTCTGCTGTTGTGCTAATACTCTTTCTTGCCCTCCTAAAGTGGATAATGGTCCTCTCACAAGACAAGCCAAAGAAGTGGATGGTTCATCACCATAAAAAAGAGGCTTTATTTCTATTGCCTACCCCAATCAAAAATCTTACTTTGTTTTTTCACAAAATATGATTAAATCTAGCATTATCAAAAACAGTGTTCTTTGTCTTCATCCAGTTTTGTCCCATGCACACTTATGGATCAAAGAATAGATTCCTGGGTTCAGATGGCCTCCATTTTGATAGAGTGAGGATTACCTGCTAATGTACTCCCCAAGGAACATTTCCCAAAATTGGATCACAAGTATGACTGATACAGGGTTTAGAGTGCATCTCCTTGTTCACATATCCAAAAGCACTAATTTTCTCCAACTTTCTCCCCACTTCCAGGTCAGTTTTAATTTCTTCCCTTCCTGCTCCATAGCTGCAAAATACCTCTGTGAGTAAGTCCTTGGGGGTCTTCACTTCAGCCATTCACTCACAGGTGTGCAGGGTGCCCCCACATTTTCAGAACTCTTAGTTTTAATGAAACATCCAGCATCTTGCAAAAAATCACTGCATTGTATAATCTCTAAGGGCCTTCTCAGTTCATAGAACCCACTAACGCAACTTTGGTGTGCTCACGAGCTTAGCAAATTACCTAGGCAAGCCTGCTGATCAACACAGTTTAAGAAACCGTGGCTATGGAACATATTAGTGGTCATGTGCCATCTTCAAACCAACTAAATGGGGGTGTAAATTAAATTGAGAAGCTTTCTAATGGTGTCTGAGGATGCTGTACACTATCTGCAATATTCCATTTGGCATGGAGTGAGGGTCATCATTCTTGAACTCACATTCACAAGTCCTTGTCTACGAATCGTCCTCATTGTTTCCAGTGATGAGACACTAAGTACTGTCCTGCACACTCTTGGGGGCTTGCTTTGAGGTACAAAAGAAACCCCAAATCTCAAATATAATTTATGGAGACCATTTATTATGTCTAAAGAAGGCAAAGACAAAACAAAATCTTATCATCTGGACGAGGGAGATCATTAGCAAGAGGTCATAATGGCAACCAAAGATTCAGAACCAAAATAAAAGAAACTGTCATAAAATCATGTTTGGTGACAAATCAATACATCAATTATAGGTACGACTACAGAAGCTGGAAAGGGACCATGGATGGGACACATAGATTATGCTAGGCTGACGAGTTTACAAACTTGGTCCAAGGACTTCTGACAAAAGCAGTCAGAGCATGACTCATAGGGTGTGACTGGTGACTATGAGATCCCCAGTAGTATGAACTTCAACAAGGACATACCTGGACAAGCCCGGAAGAGAGACTAACCTTCCCTGGGCTGGCTAGGAAGAGTGGAGGTCATCCACTTTCCAATATACTCTGCCCAATGGTAAGAATCTTAGATCTCTGTTTAATGGTCACAACCAATTCCATGGAGACTTAAAATCTTCTTGGGACTCGGCAGATGAATTTGTGAGTTTTCATTGTCATCCATAGTCTCCCCTGCAGACCACGTGCTCAGAATTTAAGCTCTAATGCAGACTCGACCACAAGTCTACTGAACAACATATTTCGCTGTATTTCATTCAGGTTAGGAGCAAGATATGAACTCTATATGCAAATTCATTGTAAAATGTTTACTTGTAGTAACTTCAAAAATAAAAAAGACATATGCCATTGATTATTTGGTTACTGGCTCTATCATTAAAAAACAAACAGTTATTGCATGTCTATACCATGTAAGACTTCTTACCCTAACGTTTAGAACCTTGTTGGATGTTCCAATAAACAGGAACCAAAAAGATATTTGTCACTTTTGTAGGAAACAAGTTAATAAAGAAATAACAAAACAATGGAACTCAACTGAAAGAAGAACCAGCATCCTGTTAAGCGGAACGGGATGAGGAGCCGGCTTACAACATTATGTTACTATCCAAACTAACAATAAAATTAGTAGGATTTGGCAACTTTCTCATAGTGTCCATTCCCTAAATTAATGAAAACAATTATTTGATGTTGAATATAAGATTACTTGATTAGATATTTGGAAACCGACAAATACTTTAAAAAATCTTTTTCAGCTTTCCACCTTTTCCTTTTCTGGTTTTTTTTGGTCTTGCCCTAACGCAAAATGTCAGAATAAACATTTCAAAAACATTATTTTTCAAAGTTCACAACAGAACTCTTCCAAAGTAATCAACCGAGGGACACAAAATGACAGTAATGGGTCTATTGTTTCACTGGACGTCATAGTACCCGTGGAGAGAAAGTCATTTCAAATTGTTGAACTGTTTTTGACTAAATCACATCTGTAGCCACGTTTACTTAGGGGTGCGACTCAGAATGGGAGAGCAGTCCTGAGATGTGATGGTTCTGTACCTTCCCATTTCACCTGCTAACGAATCCCTTCCTACACATTTTAGCTCGTAATCGAACAAAAAGAAACCTCGGCACTCAAAGAGCTGTTGCTATTTTCAGCTAATAGACCTTATTTTGAAAAAGGCAGCAATTATTTGTTAAACTCGGCCTGTGTGTGTAGGGCAGATTGCAAAATGTCAAGGCTCAGGAAAACATCATTATGCCCCCCCGCCCCCCACCATCGGCTTAGTATAAAGAGATGTATTCTCCTTCCCTCCACCCCAAGAAAAAGATCAACTTGATAGAGAGAGAAATTAAGCTCTCCAAACTGGGTATTTATGTTTTCCTATTCAGCAATAAGGAACTTTGATGATTTACTACATACTACACATTTTCATCACACAAAACATCACTTACAGCACTTACATGTGATTCCCTCATTAAGTCATTAGACACAAAGGTGCTTATCATGAGATATTTATGTCCTGGGGATAGGAAAAAAGAAACGGAGCCCAACTTGAAGTAGGAGTGGTTCCTATTACAAGAACTCCCTTATAACAGACCGAGCACCCACATCGGCTGGTGGAGTATACAGTGGTGAGTTTTTCCAGAGAGAATTAGGGTTGGAGGCCAGACTGAAAAACATTTAATATTCAGATTTAACTCTGTATTTGGACTCTACTCATGGGGAGCTGGATATGGGCAGAGGTTCTGTGTAGGTCACTCAGAGTAGGCACCTCACGAAGGTGTGAAAACCAATCTACACAGCCAACCTACAGACTCCTCTGTAGATTTATTGTGTGAGCTGGGAAAACATCAGAGCATATCAACTGATTATAGAATAGAAAATGTCCCTCAAATGTTTTAATCAATTATATAGTTCACATAGTCAAGTGTGTATTTTTATGTGTGTATGCATAGTTATACAAACACATATTTATGTGTCCATATAAGCAAGAAGTCACAGATGAGCCCATTTTAATGAGATAATTCAAACCAATAAAATGTTTATCAATATATTGAAGTGTTATATTACTTATTACTATTAACATAATTAAAACATATGTAAGTCTAAAACCTGATGCATAAAAGTTTACACATACATCCACATTCCCTGACATGTACATAGAGTGGGTACCCCAGCCTCCAATTTTTTTTCAAAGCTATGTAATTAATACTTTTTAAATAACCTTTTCACATTCAAAGTGCTCTCCATTATACTTAATACATTTGTCAAATCTGCAATTCCATTCTTGGAAACATTTTATTACATTACAATATGTAATTCTATATTGTGAAATATTTATTTCTTATTACAAATAAATGAAATTTTGTCTTGAAACATGGTGTAGCATGGGTAACAGTCTTCATGCTGGGTACTCCCATGTGGGTGGAACCGACTGGAGACAGATAGAGAGTGGTGTCTTGGTTCCTAAGACTATTAGAAATATGTGTTTTCCGATGGTCTTAGGCGACCCCTGTGAAAGGGTCCTTTGACCCCCAAAGGGGTCTCAACCCACAGGCTGAGCACCGCTGCTCTAGGGGTTACCAGCCCACCATCCTCTTCAGCATCATTCTCCAATGCTTCCTGCCTGGCTAGCTATCTTCATGGACTTTTTTACTACCTTCCTCAGTTAGAACATCCCTAGTGAATGAGTGTAAACGAAATTTTTCTACAAGGGAGTAAGCAGTTACACTTTGGATTTCCAGAAAACTAAGTCATAAATGATGTTTTTTTTTAATAGTTTGATTAACAGCAGGCTAACTCTTTCATCCCACAATCACCATTACCTTCGCTTGATATCATAAGACTCTTAAAACTTGCAACTCACAGGGCTGGCATTGCTTGTCTTTGTAATGTAATTGTATCTCAGACACCTCTAACTTGTAAATTGAGTGACGCTTTGCTCTGGACGAAAGCACAGTGGGCATATTCGGTTGTGCTGCTCTTCACATGCTTACACGTATCTGACTAAGAAAGACAACAACGGTGTTCTACTGTAACACCGCTGGCTTTGGTACAAGGTGATTCGGGGAGATGACCACCCAGAGGTTCTCCAGATTAATATACTCTTTTATAATTGCAATTGCTTTACCGAAGGCCAGGTAAATAGGATGAAATATCTTACTTACGAGCTTTTCTAATTCTCTACAAACAGAATTCAGAAAAGAAATTCATTGCTTATTTTTCCCCCACTTCTGTTAAAAAACTGCTATTATAATTAAAAATCATGTTTAAAGAGTGTACAATAGGAAAATCTATTAATTGATTGATATAAAAGGCTTTTCTAAAGCAAATAATGTGATGATGGGGGGGGCGCGTCACTACAACATGAGGAACTGTGTTAAAGGGTAGAAGCATTAGGAAGGTTGAGAACCATTGTGATACAAGGTATTCAGACATTTTAAGTGATTAAATTATAATAAAATTGAGTTAATAGATGCTTCTTGTAATTAGAAGTTCACACTTTAAAAAGATATAGCTATCTTGAAGTCTGCTAACCATCGTGTTTATTTTTCCTAATTCTATAGGTTATAGTGAGATATACAAAAAGTTGTTGAAGAGCTCATTAATGATACAATTATTTGATATAATCAAAACTTTACCTGTCTGACTGAAAGTTCAAGCAACTTAAAGTTTTCGGGGGAGGGAGGAGTAGTGGTTATGCTTTGGCTGTGACTTACGTGGTCCACACTTTGAACTGACCAGCAACTGTGGGAGAAAGATGAGCTAGCTAATCCCATAGGGAGTTACAGTCTAGGGAACCCAAGTTGCTCACTTGGAGCCAGCTGAGTCTGGTTTCTGAGCATTAACAAGGAACTATAGTCCTTCACGTTGGGAATTGTTTTCTTCTTGATTACTAGTTTGACTATCTAATGCATTTTTTAAAAGTAGTCTGACTTCCAGGCCACAGTTGTAGACTGGATTTAAGAAACCACATGTTCTTAAAAACACACACATAAAAAGCAGACATGGGGGTGTCTTGGCTCATTCCTGACAATCCAAACTTCATGGGAAGTCATGTAACCTAAACTTACTTATTGAAATGGAACTACCCTAGCCGTGTGTTCTGTTTGCTTTCTTCCTCCCCCTAGAGTTCCTGACACTGTGTCTTCTGATCACTTTTTACATAGTTCTAGGGAAAATATGGTGTCTGAATAAACTGGCAATTGTGGGGATTGCGAAGGACCAGTCATGTTACACACAAGGTCACTATGAGTTGGAGCTGACGCCATGGCCCCTAATAACAACAATGACCACAAACCAACCTAGGTTACTGTCATTTAATCATGAGTGTGTTAGTGTGGGTTGCCACAGCAGTGGTTCTCAACCTGCAGTGGTCCTCACGACCCCTTTGGGGGTCAAACAACCCTTTCACAGGGGTTGCCCGATTCATAACAGTAGCAAATTTACAGTTATGAAACAACAAAAATAATTTTAAGGTTTGGGGGACCTCCACATGAGAAACTGTATAAAAAGGGTGGCAGCATTAGGAAGGTTGAGACCCACAATATAGAAACAAAACCAGTGACACTCATATACATATAAGAAGGAACTTTATATCAAGAGGTAATTTTATATCAAGAATACGAGCCCAGTGCAACTCAAGTCCATGTGCCTGATGCTAGTCAAAGCCCTTGTCCGACTCACATAGCTACCGACCAATAACATAGAAGGTTGAAGTGTAAGCAGGCAGGTGGGTGCAAAATCACATCAACTCAAGTCGGTGGGAACATGGTAAGGTAGCAACCTCTTCCAGGATTGGTGGCCCAAATCCTGGAGGCAGACACAGAATCCATGTAAACTGGGAAGACCAAAGTCAAAAAAGAGAGGAGAGGATCTTAACCATGTCTCACTTATAAGAAAGGCATACCCACTAGGAGGCTACTCTCTGACCGACAGACTGGACGGGACCCTATCTTCACATAGGACATAAAATCTTGTCACCACAGATCGCCATATCAGCTTTTGTTCTCTACAGATTAACTGTTGCTCTAAGACATCTGACCCAAAATTTCACACAAAAAAGGATTATACTGAACTTATTCAAAGGAACTGAGGGTCTGAGTTGGAGCCCTCAGTCTATATCAAGAAATCTGGAACTCTGGAGAGTGACAGGATTCATCAAGTACACCTGATCCCCAAATTGTCAGGAATAGAAATTAGTCACTAAATTAATTGGATGCTTCTGTAAGTTCTATGTATGTGAGAATTTTGTGGGTATTTAAAGAGTATCCTCTCTATATTAGTCACTACTTTTCTCATTTCTGTCAAGTTTTTTTAACTTATGGATTTAAAATATCATGACTCTCAAATTAAATGCAATATATCATGACTCTTCTAATAGAAAATCCACAGAGGTAGTCTCTATGCTGTTTCACAGGGCTGTAGAATTTTTATTTGAGCTATAGGTTGAAAAAGTAAAATAACAGTAAAGTTTTTTTGCTAAATTCCCAAGAGACTGTTGAATGTCTTAATAGAGGAACACTTCAGTGTCTATATTCCTATCCTTGTTAATACACATCCTGAGGTTTTTTACACACTGTAACTGCTACTGGTGTGATTTGGATATAGACAAATGCCTTATAATACTTACTGTTATTAATCTTCTGATTTATTTAATAATTTCTGGCTAAAATTGTTAATATTCCCGTCCTATCTCTAGCTTTCTAGAAGAAGGGACAGCCTACATGTGATTCATTTACCACTAGGTTATCTTTTTAACTTTGGGTCTTAGAAACAGACCAAATAACCCAAAACAAAACAAAACATTGATGCCAGAATGTCATTTTGAACTTGAATGTTGATTCAGCTAGACCAGTAGACCATTGTTCTTTGAGCATTGTGTCCTATTGAAGAATTCCATATGTTTAAAAGAACAGACTCCAAAAAAGAAAATCAGACTTGTCATCGAGTTTGGGGCAGGGGATGTTGTCACTTAATCTGGTCTCGCAAGCAATACTTCGATGTGTCTGTCTAGTGTTATAATTCATCCATCACTCCCTTATTTGTACATCTTAAAACTCAGTTCTTCAGAGGAGGCTTCATCTCAGTCAATTTTTCACTTAGGGAGAGAGTGAGAGACAACCAACGAGTTCTACAATACCGCTTTGTGTCACAGGGGAGACACCTTCAGTAGTGTTCTGGGAATTCCTATAGAAATTCATGACCAGGAGGTAGATATCTTTCTTTCTGAAATGTTGATTTCATTTTTATTGGTGGGTAAACTAGAGAAGAGTAACTTGTCTTTGGAGAAAACTGTAACATTATTAGTTTGCCAAACTGATGCACTACAATTGGTTCCGTGTCAACTCATATGGACCTTATAGGACAGGATCAAACTGCCCCTGCAGGTTTCTGAGACTGTAAATGAATATGGGAGCTTGCGAATGATGACCTTGTGGATAAGAGGTCACGCGTACCCATGCTGCTACCAGGGCTCCTATGATGGATTCCCAATTTAAAAAGTCCCACCCTGGATAGTGTTTTATTTTTTGCCTTTTGGTGAAACATACATACCTAGTACTATAGGGTATTTGAATTTTAGATTGTATCTTTTCAAGGTGTACTCATTCAAAACAAATGAGCAAACTAATAAAAATTGCTTTCTCATTAATTCTTACTGATAGCAACTTTATAAGACAGAATAGAACTTCCTTTGTGGGTTAGCAGCCCAATGCGTACAGCCTTCTTCAAATGACCCCCTGGAAGGATCCTATTTGAAAACCCCAATATGAGAATTGTATTTTACTTTCAGCATGCCCACTAACGATTAAATGGACTAAAAGCTGAAATGCCTTAATGTGTGTGAAGAGGCAGACAGGTGCTATCCCAAGGTCATGCGCTTTGTAGTCACTGGGCTTTTGTTAACATCTCTATTGCGTTGACCTTGCTCAATAATTGACAACTTGAGACTACCACATATTTTCTATTTTCGTGTTTTCTTTGCTTTAGGGCAAGTATCTTCGTTCTATAGACAAATACTTTCACCTCAGTGGATGAGTGTTACTGAAATAGCTGCCTTGTGTCGAACCCTTATTGTTTTCATAAGCAGTGTTCTATCACATATGATTTTAATTTGCACAAAAACATTTCATACACGCATACACATACATATAGAAATATTTCCTTTTTATTGGTATTTTAAATATCATTGACCAGATTAGTCTTAGAATTATGATGTGAAATGCAGGAAATTTATGTTATTCCTCAAGTTGAGAATGCTGCATCTAAGCTGGACTATATGTATATATCCAAACTCAATGCCATTGAGTCGATGACATCTCATAGCAACTTTACAGGGCAGAGTAGAACTACCTTTGTAAAATTTTGAGACTGTAACTCTTTCGAGAGTGGAAAAGTAAAACGCCCTGTTTTTCTCCCAGAATATATCTATTCAAAGAGAGAGAAAACTATTCCAGGGAGTAATATATCATACATAATATAAAATATACTAATATGTAAAACTATAGATATGCTATATATAAACTATGCATACAAGCCATATATACAATATATATTAATAGATTTTGAGCTCACACTTAATCTAAGAATAATTAGTTCTCATGATGTGGCCTTGCTCAATACTAGCCCTTAGGAAGTGGCCACTGAAGATATGCATGCAAAAGCAAAATGTCATGAAGAAATAAAATGGTGGCCAAATGTCAGAAAGAATAATGTCTGTATTAAAGGCTTGTCTTAAACAAGCAGCCCTCTAAGTGAGATGTCAACTAACTCGACACAGAAGCAGCCCATTAGCCTATAAGGTCCAAGGAATATTAATAATATAATCCATGGCCAGAGGGGAAGAATTGCATTGGAGCTAAATTCTAAACACGCTGTTTGCGAAGACTATGGACAAGAGTGAAAGCCCCAAATCCTGTGGCAGTTACATCAGCTCCTGTCAACTTGTGAAGGGTAGAGTTTAGCCTGTCAGTTATAGACAATGAGGCCTTTGTGTGCGCATGGTCTTCTCCTGAGGATTCTGGGAACAGCTGTCTTCCTCCCTGGAGGTGGGACACACATGCTCCCTGCGAGACATTCCTGTTGACGAGTCACATGGAGCTACACTGATAGAGCCTGAGTCCTGGCGCCGGAGGAGCTATATGGAGACCTACGGCAGCACTGAGATGCTTCCATCACCACTGGATCCACAATAATTTCCACCCACTGGCCTGTGATCTTCCTGCATTCTGCATCATTGCATGCATTGCATGAGTCTAAAGAGGAATTTACAGACCGGTATTGGACACATGGGCTAATATCAGACTTATGGACTTGATCTGGACTGGGCTGGGATATTTTTTTAATATAAAATTACTATTTATATATAGCTCTTTTTATACACATATGAGTGTCTATAGATTTGTTACTTTCATCAGCCCAGACTAACACAGTCCCCAAGTAGATTTAGTCTTTACTGAATTCCTTCTGACTATTGAATATGGATGTAAAGTGAGTTTTCTCCACCACTCTCCAGCTAGCCTAAGCAATTTCACTCAAGGGCCTGGGCAGCAACACTATTTTTATCATTAAGAACATGAGAAAATTTAGAAAAGCAGAGGGGAATAATACAGAGGGTGGAAGAGTTAGCTTGCTGTTAATAAAAATACTAGGAATATAACTTATTTGTTAGAAACCTAAAGTGGAGTTTTCTGTAACAGCATGCACCAACAGCACCTTCCCTATGCAATAAAAAAAATCCCTTTATTCAGAAAGGATGGTCTTCTAATTTAATAATATGGAAAACAAAATCATTAAGAGAAGTAGCCAAGCATGGAATGGGGCATTTGTGTAAATTTATGTCAACTTGATAAATAAATGTCGAGGTGGAGTTGAGCCTATCAGTCAGGTCACAGCCTGATGAAGCCTCCTTGTGGGTGTGGCCTTCTCATGAGGATTCTGGGAACTTCCTCTCTCTCTCTCTGCTTTTATCTTCCTGTTGACAAGGCATGCAGAGAGTTGCTGAGACTGGCCAGGAGTCCCTCTCTCTACTTCACCTTCCTGCTAAAGAGCCGTACTCGGAGAGCTGAAGGAGACACATGGAGACCCACTCCAGCACTGAGAAGCTTCCACCACCATATGGGCCTTGATCTACAGGACTTGCACCCACCAGGTTGTGATCTTTCTGAATATTACATCATTGCACGTGCTGTATCAGTCTGAAGAGAGATTTATGGACTAATTGGACTTATGGGCTATTATTGGACTTATGGACTTGATCTTGACTGTTCTGGGATGTTTTCTTAATACAAAATTACTCCTTGATAAATAAAAACCCTTTCTTTTTTGAAATTTTATTTTACTGGGGATTCTTAGAGCTCTTATCACAATCTATACATATATCAGTTGTGTCAAATACATCTGTACATATATTGTCATCTTTTTCAAAACATTTTCTTTCTACTTGAGCCCTGGGTATCAGCTCCTCATTTTTTATTTTTCCTGCCCCCACTGGCCCTCCTTCCCGCAAGTCCCCTTGATAATTCAAAAATTATTCTTTTTTGTTTTCCATGTCTGACCCTGACTGCTGTCTCCTTTCACCCACCTTTCTGCTGTTTATCCCCCTGGGATAATCATATATTGATTATTGTGATTGGTTTCCTCTTTCTCCCACTCCCATCTTCCCTTACCCTGCTAGTATCTCTGCTCCCCTTATTGGTCCTTGGGGGTTTCTCTGTCCTGGATTTCCTGTGTTGTGAGCTCTTCTCTGTACCAGTATACATATTCTCATCTAGCCAGATTTGAAAGATAGAATTGGGGTCACAGTAGTGGGGGTGGGTGGGTGGAGATAGCATGAAAGAACTAGAGGATGGCTGTGTATTTTGTCGGTGCTATACTTCACCCTGACTGGCTTGTCTCTTCCTTGTGGCCCTTATGACAGGAGGTGTTCAATTGACTAATAATGGGCTTTACGAAGGCTGACCATGATAGTGGGACAGGAGTAAAGTAAAAGGAAATAGAGAAAAGAACTGGGAGGCAAAGGATGTTTATAGAGGTCTAAATACAGGCATGCATATATATAAATGTATTTATATATAATGATAGGGGAATAAATCTATGTACATATATTTATTTATAAAGTATTATGGCAACAGATGGACATTAGGCCTCCACTCAAATACTCCCCAAATGCAAGAACAAATTGTTCTACTAACACGGTACTCTGTGATGTTCACTTTCCCTGACAAAATGGGTGCATAAACAAATGTGGTGAAGAAAGCTGATGGTGCCTGGCTATCAAAAGATATAGCATCTGGGGTCTTAAAAACTTGAAGATATAAACAATCAGCCATCTAGCTGAAAAGCAACAAAGCCCACATGGAAGAAGGACACCATCCTGTGTGATCATGAGGTGTCGATGGACTCAGACATCAGGCATCAAAGACCCAAAACAAACAAATAATAAAGCTGTTTCTTATACATATATAAATGTCTCTGAAGTTGTTTCTCTAGTAAACCCGGCCTAACCCAAGGAGCAGTTAATCCCCAGTAGGATGGACAGTAATGCATGACAGTGTGAGGGATAGTGGTCTGATAAATGTTGATCACCTGATAAATTTAAACCTTGGGAAATGTATGCAGAGATTATTGTCTCATTAATAATTACAAAACCTGTTCTCTCTTCAGTTTGGTTTTGGAGTATAACGTCCTTGATTTACAATGACTTTTCTAAGCCATTTGGAAGTTGCAAACCTCATTGTTCCCTTCTGCCTTAAGATTACAGAAACAATAGGAGTATCTCAAATCAACTTGGT
The DNA here is from genome assembly GCF_050624435.1 of Tenrec ecaudatus. NCBI lineage: Eukaryota > Metazoa > Chordata > Mammalia > Afrosoricida > Tenrecidae > Tenrec > Tenrec ecaudatus. Next base: position 18,629,400 of record NC_134543.1, read on the forward strand.
CTAGGCCTTTGGTTGAAACAGTGAGAGGCACTCCCAGACGCTTGTTCCCAACAATAAGACTAGAGATTATTCAGGAATCACCATTGTAAAAGAGGGGGACAAACTTTCTGTTCTCCCTCATGCAAATCCCGTGGGCCCTGATTTATGAGCATCCAGGGAAAGAATGAATGTGGTAGAATATTTTAAATCCATGGCACTTCATCCTTTCTGGGAGGGTAGGTTTTCATACCTGTGTGATTTTGAAATTGTGGTAGAGACAACCATACTGAGACCCAGGGTCTTTGATCAGGAGTCAGGACCTTCTGAAACTTTCGAGGAAATGATTTTTTTTTCGGAGATGCATTTTTCTCTGAACTGATGATTCATACAGTTTGGAGGCTACGTGGCAGGCCAAGGAGACGTTGTAGATTATATGCCAATCTACAAGGGTTTGATTTCATTAACCTGACAAGATGACCCTATTTCCAAACAGGATTATAGTCGTAGTTGTAAATAGGATTCCAACATATACTCTTGTATTTTAGGAACTATCATTTAATCCATAGCATGTATTGATTATTTTCTGGGGTCCTAAAATTTGATCCTTCAGTTTTCAACTTCAGTAGTTGCTGATGGGAGGCCATTAAAGGCTTGTTTGGTGACCCAACTCTTTGAACCTTTCTTTCTTTCTTTTTTTAGGAAAGTAAAAACTTTCCCCCTGAAATACATAACACATCAAATGGGGGAAATCAAAACATATTTATCTTTCTATAATTTGAGAATTATAGTTTCAAAGTCTGAACCAGCCCCCAGAATTAAACAACAGAACAAGCAACAGTTCCAGTTAGTATCAAAAAGCATCCTAGAATGTGAGCCAGGAGACTCCCAGACATTCAGACTTGTGGTGTCACAGAGTGTCTGTGTACTCCTCTGGAACACACTGGTGCAACCATTCAGAAGGGTTCTCATCACAACCATTACTGACATTTTTCAGCCCAATAATTCTTGATGATGCGGATAATTCTTATCTTGGGATTGTCCTGTACACTGTAGGATGTTTGGTGTTTAGCAGTATCTCTGACTTCTACACGCACACTAGCTGCCAGCCGCACTCACCACCCGGTTGTCAATGCCAAGACATTCTGCAAATATGCTCCCTCATGGGCAGGAGGGCTTCAATCTGCTTGAGTTCTTGTATAGGTTAATGATCTCAAACGTAATTCTGAGTTGAAAGTTTCTGTGATTCTAAATGACTGACCATGTTGGTGTACAGCACCGCTGGAGAGCCTTCTGTCTGTGTCCCTGATTTTACTCCTCCTGTGAAATAGGACAAGGTGCTCAGCAGTATGTTTCAGTCGCAGGATATTACTAGTTGTCTTTGAATCAACTTTGACTGTTAGGTGGAAAAGCAATAAATACCTTGGCAGCAAAAGGAAAATGGAGAAGTTCCACTTCATGCAGAGGAGCCTTGGTGGGCAGGCCTGCTAAAAATCAAGCCCTGAAAGCCCTCTGGAGTGCAGGCCCACCTGCTATACACAGGCTTATAGCCGATTACTGTGACTGAAAATGTGCTAAAGGAAAATGGAGATTGTGTGCAAGAATTTGCAGAAGGTGGCCAAAAATGCTTTCTCAATCTAGGTGCATTTTAGTTTCTTAAGAAAAGCTGGAGAAAAAAATGAGTCAAATGACAAGAGCATTCTCTATGTACTGACCTATGGGTACTCATCAACACCAGCAAAGGCTTGGGAGATGGGAAAGTCTTTCCCAGTACCCAGTAGCTGCAGAGAACTCATCAGGAATTCATGAAGCTGCTCAGACCAGCAGCCACCACTCTCCGTCATTCTCTTTCAAAGAAAACCCTTTGCATTCAGCACCCAATCACATTTGCATACTTTTGACTTCCTCTTCGGTAATTCCCCTGCTGCGCGAGGAGAAAATCATCCTATTCTAGTTTTCCTCAGAGTATTTACAGCCAGGGGCCACCTTTGCATTCTCTCTAGCTGTGCACACTGTTTCCTTCCCCTGCTGCTCTGATTACTTGATGTATTCATGACAGTGCTTCGTGACTTTTCTCTCTTCTGGAACACTGAGAGAGAGAGAGAGAGAGAGAGAGAGAGAGAGAGAGAGAGAGAGAGAGAGAGAGAGAGAGAGAGAGAGAGAGAGAGAGAGAGAGAACAAGCTAGGGCTCTAACCTCTGTGGAAAGAGTTTCTGGCTCCAGCCTGGTCAACAAGTTGCTATTTCACATCCCCTACCCCACCAGCCTCCTTTTACCTTAAGTCTGTCTCATCTTGATCCTGCGGTCAGAGTAGAAATGACCCCATAGGGACCTAAGTCTTTAAAGAAGCAACCTGTCTCATCTTTCTCCCGCAGGGTGTCTGCTAGGTTCAATTCTCCCACCCTTTGGTGAGCAGCCCAATTGCGTAACTCACTATGCCACTTCCTCCCTTCTAAATCTATGCATTTGTCTTAAACGCTCCAGTCTAAGATGGCCCGATGCCGTTTCCCCTTACACACCACTGAGTTTTCGTTCTCTAATATTTGACAAACGGCACACCTCCTAATGTTGTCTAATATTTGACAAACGGCACACCTCCTAATGTTGTCTAATATTTGACAAACGGCACACCTCCTAATGCTGAGTTGGTAAAGCAGAGACTGTGTCTCACCAACCTGTCTTCCTGACCAAGAGTGTGATTCTTGGAAGATCCGAATGGTTGGGCGGTGCTTTTCTTTGAGATTAAATGGAGGGAAGACAGGTTCCTCTTTGTAAGAGCTGTTTTTTTTTAATTATTGGGGGCTCTTATATTACTTATCACAAGCCATACATATATCCATTGTGTCAAAAAACATCTGTACATATGTTGTCATCATCTTTTTCAAAACACTTTCTTTCTACTTGAGCCCCTGGCATCAGCTCCTTATTTTCCCATCTCTCCCACAACCTCCCTCCCCCATGTCCCCTTGATAATTTATAAATTTTCTTTTCATGGCTTAACACTGGCTGCTGTTTCATTTTGCCCACTATTTTGCTTTCTGACCCCTGGGAGGAGGGGCCATATATCAATCACTGTGATCGATCCCCCCTTACCACCCCCACTCCTACCCTCACCCTCCTAATATCGCTGCTCCCCTTATTGTCTACCATGACCCCAATTCTGTCTTACAACTGAGGCTCAACCAGAACATGTATACTGGTACAGATAAGAGCTTGCTACACAGAGAATCCAGAACAGGAGCTCTGCTTTTTGTTTGGTTCTGTTTACGTGACCATTACTTCAGCATCACTGACAGTTCTTGTATTCATTAGTATAGTCCTATAAGGGGATTCATCTACTTGGTGGCAAAGGGCTGTGTTTCTGGACGTCAAGCTGTTCAGCAATGGGCACAGTTCCCAATCTGTATAGTTAAATATGGGTGTGGTGATTGAAGCCATTTAGTAGCACTTCGGATGGCCAGATGCTTTCTCCTTTTGGAAAGAATTGTCTGTGTTGCTACTGCTCTGCTACTTGCCCATAGTTGAACGTGTATTCCTTTATCAGGTTAGTAAACATAGCTGTGTAGTCTATAGATGAAAGAGGATTGATCAAACTGTTTAGCTAATGCTTCCTTGCTTACTACTAAAAAAGTATTTTGTTGTATCAGCGGTAGAACAACTAACTCTGCCTCTCCACAACTACTTCCTCACTCGTCTTTCTCCCCACCCTTTTCATTAATAAGCAACCCAGTGTGGAGCGCGTGGCTTTTAAGCCTCTGTTAATCTTGGCTGCCTGTGAGAAGGTTGAAACATGCTGGTCTGGTCGGTAGGCAGGGAGTTGTCTTGCCACGTGGCCTTGCAAGACAAACATTTGGGAGTGTTTCGATCCTTGCATCACAGCGAGCTGATGCATATTCTTGTGGGAGCACCTCTATTTTCCATGAGAATTTGTTGTTAATGGAGAACCTTGGGGGAAGTATAAACACACAAAAACACATAGCAAACATTCCTGTGAGTGAAGAAAACTTTTTAATGTTTGGTTTGTTTTGATTTTCTCCGCCTTGTTAGGAAAAAGTCACACACACACACACACACACACACACACACGCACACGCATGCTCATCATCTCATATACATTATAACCAAATTAAATAGTCTGATTTTTGTTTAGAACACCTCATCTGAAGTTAGCAATGTTCAACACGTGACACAATAGTGAGGGCAAGAGAAAAAGGAAACTTGATGGGAGAGAAAGTGATATTTTAAAGCCAACGCTCCGAGCGTTTTCATTAAGTTGAGTATTTTTACATTTCCCCCAATCTGAAATATGTTGAGGATTGGAAGGAGCACTCCACATAAACATGCGGGGACAACAAGAATGCCAGGAGCTGACTGCCGGAAGCACAGCTCCGCTGATGAACAGGAGCAGGAAACGTTCCGGTTTGTGGCTGGTCAGATGAAAGACAACGTAAAGAGGTGAGATGATCAGTCAAGGTAAAAATTATATGCATCCTTACATGTAGTACATACTTTACACACAGATGCACACACATACCGTATATAAAGAGGGAGCGACAAAAAGTCTGTGGACAATTTCCCTGATCTCTTACCTGTACTTTGCCGTGAATTCTTTTGAACCTCCTCATAGATATACATGGGTAGTGATGGAATTCAAATAATTCGACAACCAGTTCACAGACCATTTTCAGTATAAAAAAAGATATACTGAAAAGTTGCTTATTATTTCTTGCAGTTAATACTTAAATGAGTACAATAAAAGAGGCACACAAAATTAGTGTTATAAGAAAATGTTTTAAAATATAAATGAAAAAATTTTAACTAACTCCTGACAAACAGCAATAAAATTATGATTTAAAATATTCTCATATTGCTTCTAGATTAGTGTCCTCACTTGCAGTGTTCTTTGCTTTTATCCAAGCATCACCAGCTGCGGGATTTCTCCTTAACCATCTTTTCACCACAGGAGCAGGATTCCTCCCATAGAGGTAGGGCAACTAGACTAATCGCCATTGTATTTGCTATATTGGAAACAGGAGATTTCTCTTTTTGGAAAATATTTTCTCCAAGTTGAGGAAATTAAAAAGTCACACCACCCACATACATGATAACCAAACTAAATATCCTATCCAATTTCAGACATTGCTGTTTTAAAAAAATCTTGTTTAATATGATGCCATTTGAAGTTGGAAACATTTGTCTTTGAAAAGCCCTTTTCTGTTTCTGCTGAACTTACAGCAATTGTTCTGAGAATATTTTTAGCTCTTTGAATACTTTCAGGCAGGAATGGCATAATTCTGAGAATCATTCAGGTCATTATCCATGAAATCTTGATAATCATGAATATCAATTTGGTAATTAAGAATGCCTTTAAATATAAGCAATTGTTCTTCAGTTGCTTTCCATGGAAGTAGTATTCCTTCAATATTCCAGTTAGCTGGCTCAAACATTTTTGAGAAATTATAATTTGTTCCTATCTTCAAATTGGCTCCAGCTTGCTTTTAAATATTCACAACCATTCATCTTTTTATCAAACTTTTTACAATGCTTTCTAAAAATTTTTCCTAAGGAAGTCTGACAAATTAGTGATTTTGTACCAATTTCATGTTTTTGAAGCTTCTGAAGGAATTAATTCATCAACTATACCCCACCCTTTTCTTTTCCAAGCATTTGAAATGATTTAGTAGATCTTATCACAGGTTTCTCAGCCTTTATTAGGCCTATATTTCTTGCTTTCTGTGCATTTGAAAGAAGAGACATTTTGATGAAAATATCAGTAATCAATGCTAAATCAGCTATTGACTGAAAGAACATTATTAAGGGTGCTTAGAATTAGGTGGTTATGCAGATGCACATTAACAAAGGGTAAAGGCTGTAACTTTGTGATTTCTGCCCACTGCCCACCTCAGAGAGAACGCTGATTACAAGTGCCATTTTAACAACCGGTTCACCCAACTCAACAAACAGATAGGTGTCTCTTCTGCGGAACCAGCGTGAACCAGCTGAAACACACATACACTCATACACACGCACACGGTTCACCGTGTCTTTGTGCTCTAGTTATAGTCTTCCGATGCATAGTTCAAGTTTAATTTAAACTGAACCTTCAGAGCAAAGCAATCCCTAGTTGGGTTGACCATTCTTCACCTGAAAGCTGCACAAAAGGATGTGACAAATTTTATAAAACAAAAGATTTTTTTTGATAATTAACGCTTGCAAACATCTCATAGACATAAACTGCTCTTGCTTCTGCAGAAGACTAGTCGACACTTATAACCATCTATTTTCCTACACATCGTGTTTTCTTGGGTAAAAACATAACTGGTAGTTTATGGTTACATAGAGCTTTGGGAAGAAAGGGTAGGGAAGCAATTAGAGACAGGAGCAAAGCTTGGAAGGAACATGAGCTTAGCGTGAAACCAGACGATCAATGCCCTCGTCCCAGTAATGCTCTCCTCAATAATATTCTATGGGGGGAAATTACTGAGTAATTGGAGATAATGGGCCCTTAAAATTTACAACACATTTGGACATTCTCTAACTTGTGGAACATTTTTTTCTGTTTTGTTGGCCATCTGAGAGAAAGATCACTGATTCATCCACTCGCACATTTATGTAACCAGGCAAGCATAATTTCCACAAATACTTAGTGAAGACCTACTTTTATAGATTCGATGTGATCCTCCAATAGGAGTTTGAATCCTTGACCTTGTATAGGAATCGTTATTTTTTCTCTATGTTATGAGTAAACTTATAGAAGTAGGATGGATCCTAAGCACTTTCAAGTGGAGTCTTATAAAAGGGCAAGACATGCAGAATAATTGATATACAAGGGGAAGACAGACAATATTTGAAGATGCATTCAGTAGTCAAACCCAGCCCACTACTGTTAGTCCGCTGTCACAGTCAATTATGACTCATGGTGCCCATATGCCTGGGTCTACTAGAAACTTGGAGAGCCAAAGATGAATTTTCTCTTACAGTGGACAGAACTTATGGCCTTGACATCACCTTGAATTCAAATTACCAGTCTCCAGGACGGTGAGACAATAAATGTATGTTATTTAAAGTAATCCACATAAAAATATTTGGTCATAACAACCCTACAAGGCACTTGCATTCCTGCAAAATGATTAATATAGCTCACAGTCTCTTCATGGCAATCCCAAATCCCCAAAGCTCCAAAATCCAAAAACTTTTATAGCGTATGAGGGTCCAACCAAACTGGGCCTAATTTTGTGGTAAATTCCACTGAGTGGAATTGCTCTGGACGCACATCCTTTTAATCTCTATCTATTTTACTTAGTACAATTCCTCATATACTTTGCTGAAGAATTAGTAATAAGCTCCATTACGGTGCTGCCCCAGATCTCTCTGGAGTATTATATAACACACGGAGTGTAATTTGAGAAATTCTCAATTCTGAACTGCCTATGACCTTGACAGTTTGGGAGATGGGGCCGTGGACTTTAACTTTCACAATATTAGAAAGATACACTTCTAGAACTCAATAAATTGTGCTGTAGTTTCCTTGTCATCAAGAGAAAACAGCTGGAACAAAGTGGGCGTCATTCAACAGCTTTCCCCCAAACACGCATCCTTGTAAGGTGTCATCTGCATGTGTGTGTGATTGCCCCTCCAAAAAAGAATCTGATTCTTTCTCTTTGAAGGGCAGTGGCCCCCCACCAAGAAAACACAGAAACATCCTGTCAACCAGTGGTGAGCAGTCTCTGCTCCTGTGGTCTAAAATAAAAATAATTGAAACATGGTGTTACTGAAGTTTCTGATTTCCTCTCGCAGTCACAGAAAGGAAAGGGACAGGGGGACGAGGGAGGATCTCAAATGTCAGCCTTCCTGAGACCTCAGAACTCAGAAGAGAAAACCAAAACACAATAAAAGATTCAAGTGTGATGAAGGGGAGATGTTGGAGGTAGTTTATAGTCAATAAATACTTTGTAAAGTGCTACTTCACTCCTACTTTGTTGGCTGTCTATTATTCTCCAACCACTTACAGCGGCTGGAGGCTCCCTGGTTACCAAAATTGCTAAATTTCACTATTGCTAAAAGTCACCTTTAAAATCCAGAACGAACTGTTCCATTAAATATAATCGCTCATAGTTGGACATATCTCTAAACTTAACAAGTTAACACAAACATCCTGGCCTCGAAGCATTAGTTTAAATGAGATGCAGCTTCTAACACCGTATCCATTCTTCCCTTGGATAGTTTCTAGCTCAATTGTTGGAGCAAAGAAAAGGAATACTGTGCATTTATCGAACCACAGAAAAGTCTCGAATGGTCTATACAATAGTGCCATTCCAATCCAAAGCCCACAGCGGATTCAATGCGGCCATCTCTTGGGTGGACCCAAGGTACTAACTGTGTGCAGATGTACAGAACCACATTAGGCGGAGGTGCATGATGCTAGAGACCTCTTTAGGACAAACACTTCTGTGAAAGCACAGAAGTAATTTAAGTACTTACAAATAATAAACGTCCATAAAATTTCTTCTGGGACATAGATTGGACTAGCACATGATTTGTGATGAGCTTCAGAAATGTACTGATCCAGTGCGTCTTTTCTACATATGAGATACAATCACAGTATGTGTGGCCGAGCGAATGATGGCTCTTCTAGCCGTAGTCTTTGTTATTTTATCAAATGCTGGGGCAGATTACAAAAATAGGGGATATGGGACTCTCACATGGGGATTGGCCCAATGTGCCACCCCCGAGATCTCTGTACAGAACCTCTTCAATACAGAAGACAGAGTGCTGTAAGACCAGGAAAATCCTACTGCAATTGAGTCCATTTTGATTCACGGTAATCCTATTTAGGGTTCCCAAGTTTTTATATTTAACAGGCACAGAGAAACTAATGATTTTGAACTACTGACTTTATGGTTTTCAGTCTGATGCTTACCCAAAGGAACTCTGGGCCCTTGACACCAGAGAAGTGACTGTAAGTGGTGAAGAATGGGTGGTCACATAGGCAACAGAAACAAAAGCCCCAAATTTGATGGAATGGTGGGCTCTCCAGACCCTGGAGAGTGAAGCTGAGTGTCTTTGGCAGGAAGATTTCTGGCAGGGTGTGTTACTTCTAGACAAGCAAGGAACTTATATTTGGATGCTGAGTCATGGTGCTAAGCCCATATGCCCTCAGTATAAAGCTTGTAGAAAAGGGTCACATCCTCGGAGTATGTATCTGCTACTCTAAAGAAGCTTTATAACACTTGCCCAAGCAAGGCAGTGGCCCAGGGGAGGTATGACTAAGAGATCCAGGACTAGAGAGTAGTGTGCCTGTATGGACAACTGAGAAGAAGCTATTCTGACTGGGAGAACTGTATCCTGTACATTTCTGTTGCTAAATTGTGCCCTGTGGACTTTCCTAATAAACCTTGAATTGTGAGTAATGTCTATGGATTTTATGTGACTATTGGAATGTATTATTGAACCCTGCAGAGGTGAACCGTGCCACCAAAGAGAGAATGTGTGCTCAAATAAGGTCAATAAAGGTGGAGGCATTTCTGAAGGCTTCCATGACTCCTAACAAGAGCAACATGCAAAAATAATAGGAATCAAGCCTGGTTGACATCATGACAAGTGGAAAAAAATGATTAAAGTTGTTAAATATTTTATTTTAGTGGGTGAGATAGTTAAATGTTTATTGTGTCAATCTGGCTGATAAATACGTGTGGGGTTAATTGAAGCATGGAGAGATAGATGGCTAGGTGAGCCTCACCTTTCTAGTTCTCGGTTCTCCTGCTTTCTGATGGTCGGGCCAGGGTACAGCTGCCTTAGCCAGTTCCCTGCTTCAGCTGGCAAGGCTCACTTCCTGCAAGACATCTCCGAGGAGAAGCTACATGGCTCTACCCCGATGAAGCCCTGGGTGCTGGAGCAGCCACGTGGAGACCCCTGCCAGTGTTGAAATACGTACACATTCACTGAATCAGCTTTCCTCTTGCAGTTGGCATCATTGAATTTGTTTTGTGAGATGAAGGAGGACTTTGTGGATTGGTGTCGGACATATGGTTCATGTTGGACTTGTGAGCTTGGGCAGCACTGGGTTGGGATGTTTTCTTGATGTGCACTCACCCTTTATGTAAATCTCTCTCTTATCCCTGAGTTTCTGTGGATTTGTTTTTGTAAAGGCCCCGGTATGAGACAGTTAGATATGCACTCAATACTCACAGAAGCAGCAATGAAACGAAGCAATGGATTTCATTGAGCCAATCTCTGCCCAAATCCTCTTTAAAATGTTGCAGAGCAGGATTAAACTGTGAGGAGTAAAGTACCCCTAACCGAGCCATAGATTGACACCGTGACTGCAACAATGGATTCAAACCTAAGAACAACTGTGAGGCTGATGCAGGACTGGGCAGTGTTGAATTCTGTTGTACATAGGGACACTGTAAATCAGAATTGATTGAACAAGACTTAACAACAACAATCCCTGCTTGATTTTCATGGAAATTTGCAGTGGGCAGTGCAAGGTTTTCCACCTACCACATAAGATAACACTTAAAGATGATCGTGTCCGTGATGTCACAATAGGAATTTCATATATCTTGTGGACACCACTTTAAATATTAAACCCAAATCACGTTTTTTCCCCCTCTCTGAGCACTCTTCTCTCCATCCTCAAGGTTGTCTTTGGTAACTATGCTTATACACAAATACGTGATCTGGTCTTTCTGAATACAAGCAATTAGCTAGGTGTGGGCATCTAGGTGAATTTAGGCCTCTCCCATTTTATTTCCTAGGAACCTGGGAGTGGCACTTAGGGCCACTTGGGAACTGTGGGATGGCATTCTTGTCATCCTAGAGAAAGAAAACCATATAGATTCAGAGCAGAGGAAAAAAGGATGAAACAGGTGGACAAGAATAAAGGCAGGGCAGTAACATCTGAGTGCTACCTGGACTCCTTCTCTCTTTTTATTTCTAAGTCTGGCTATTTACCTGATTTCCATGTTTGTAATCAAACATTCCTGCATTACTTTCATAACTTCAATTTTCATAAAATTAACCTTCAATCAATAGCGCATTCAGAGATTATCTATGTGTTCAGAAGTGACTTCATATTCTGAGCACCCCATGGCAGATCCAGTTCACCTTGCCAATAACTGGTTCTTCCATGGTTGTCACGAGAAAGCATTTGATGTATTTATTTTGATGAGCAGTCTTCCATATTTACTTTAGAGTTTTGTTGAATACTATAATAAACCTTGCTAGGACCTTGAAAAATACCCTTTCAAAAGCACATTGTGTTTTGTGGGACTAATTAAAGTGATTTAATATAATGCTCCAATGCTGGGAGCCTCATTTGATATCTTGGTGCCTTAGTTACCTAGTGCTAGTGTAAATAAAAATACCACAAGTGGTTGACTTTAATAAACGGAAAGCTGTTTTCTCATAAGAGATTAGAAGCTGGAATTCAGGGAACAGGTTCCGGGGAAAGACAATCTCACTGTGTGCTCTGGAGAAAGGTTCTTGTCTTTTCCCACCCTCTGTTCCTAGGCTAGGCAACCTTCAAGTGCCTTGGAATTTATTCTCTTACAAAAATTCATTCGAGCTATGATTAACAAATTGTCCAACTCAACGGTCCAATCATATCAAGGATTATGCATTCATTGCCACAATCAAGTTTGAAATCTCTTCTTCCTCCTTGTAGCTATTGAAAATGAATCCTTATTTACTCCAGCTTCTCCTTCTGGGCCCCAGGCAACCATTAATCCAACTACTGTCATCATAAATCCACCCATCCTGGTGTCCTTAAACAGATAAACATACAAAACAAGGGCAAACAACAAACAAGGACCCAGCAAAAATATCAGTATTAAACTGAGAAAAACCTCAATCTAAGAGCAAGCAGAAAATATAAAAAAATGTAGAATACATTCACAATGGGTCCGGAGGGAGATTAACTTGCACAGTGTCAGGCTCCTAAGTAGAACTGCTAACATCCGCTGTAAAATGTCCTTTGTCTATGTTAAGGTTGCTAAAGGTTCCTAACCTATGTGTATTATGGATTCACCTGGGACTCAACTCATGGAAGGACCCTCCAAATAGATTGTGATCTACCACCATCATCCATAGCTCTTTGCAAATCAGGTGTTTAGAATTTAGGCACAGATACCATTTCCTTCGCTGTATTTGGATCTTATTATTTACAACCCTTGGATTGCCCAGGCAGGTGTGCTTCTTCTATGTGAACGTGGTTGACTTCTTATTTAGATGGTTGCTTGTTTTGAGACAAGTCTTTAAAAGCCCAAACACTAGTTTTCATGACAGTAAGATTCAGTGTTATGTCCATAGCACACTTTGCTATGGCACCCATGTCTCCAGTGATCCCCTCTTGAGGGGCGAGTTCCAGGGAAGGCCTTGCAAGACAACTAATTCTTCCTATACTAGGGCTGAGATCAAATGAGAGCTCAAAATCCGTTCACATAAGTATGGTTTCTTTTCTTTTAAAAATATAATTTAGTGGGTGTCCATAAAACTCTTATCCCAATCCATCCACCCACTGTGTCAAGCACATTTGTAATTTGTTGCCATCATCATTTTCAAAAAATTTTCTTTCTACTCAAGCCCTTGGTATCATCTTCTCATTTTCCCCCTCTCTCCATCATGAATCCTTGATAATTTATCACTGATTATTGTTTTTTCATGTTGTACACTGTCTTTGTTCACTCTTTGTGGTAGTTAGATAATCTGGTGTCAACTTGAGATTTAAGAGTGAAGGGGTGGAGTTTAGCCTGTCAATCAGGTTGCAGCTTGAACTGTGATGGAGATAAATAGCTCACTGGAGGCAGGGCACACACATTCCCTATGAGACATTCCTGTTGATAAGACACATGGACTTATGCTAGAGTCCCGGAGCTGGAGGAGCCACGTGGTGGCCCTGCCAGCAGTGAGATACTTCCACTGCCATGGACCCACAAGATTTTCCACCCCTGGCCTGTGAACTTCCTGCACTCAGCATCATTGTATATGTTGTTTGACTTTCGAGAGGAATTCATAGGTGAATATTGAACTAACGGGCTAATTTTGAACTCATGGACTTGATCTCGACTGGACTGGGGTGTGCTATGGATGCATAATTGCTTCTTGATATAAAGCTTTCTCTTATATACATATGAGTGTCTCTGAATTTGTTTCTCTAGTTTACCCAGACTACCACACTCTTAGCGATGTTATTGTCATTCTGTTGTAGCACATCATGTATCATCTCCATGTGATTTAAAGTAACTCTATTGATAGTAACATTGGATAAAGCACTGTTGATCAAAAGATTTTATACATGTTTAGGATCTCTAATTAGACTCCAATCCATGACTTTTAATTTCAAACTGTGGGTGACCAGATACCAGTTACACATGCCTTGAGGGTTAGAGATACGGCAATAACTTCAGTAACATTCATGTACAAGGGGAGACCCATGCCTGGGAGACTATTATATACCACACAAAGGCAGAACCATTATGAAAATGTCTGCTTTCACTAGTTCTATTCTGGAATAGTTTGTGCAGAATTGGTTGTTTCACTCAGAGCTGAGTGGAATTTCCTGTGGCGCCATCTGGTCCTGGACTTTTCTTGGGAATTTCTTGAGGTCCTCTATTTCTTCTTTTGTTAGGGATCTGTTGAAATATTCTACTTCTGTCTTGATTCATTTTGGTAGCTATTGTATTTCTAGGCATTTGTCCATTTCTAGTAGGTTATAAAACTTGGAGAACGGCTTTTCATAAAAATATATTAGAGTGGAACCCGGGACCTCAAAGCTAATCCCTTCTAGAAGGAGCGTTGAGATGCGATGCAATCAAGTTCTAAACCAATTTTTCCCATAAGAAATAAATGAAAACAGATTAATCCGTTTTTGGTCACCAACTTTTTACCCTAACCTTGCCTTATTATACAAAATATCACACAGAAATGTCAAAGTAAATAAGTTCAGAGTTAAATAATATAATTTAAATAAGAAATATAACATTAAACACGTTTTTTTTGTTGTTGTTTTTTTTTAGCAACTACAGTATGGCCCATACCTTGAGACTGATGAGGATCTGGATCTGTGGACAGGGATGTGGAGAGGAGGTCTGGAGCTGTGGCGGGTCGTTGTTTAGAAGGGGAATCTCCTTCCATAAAATCAACTGGTAGTTGCTTTTTAGGACTTTCCCCGCCTCCTTCTTTGCCTTTTTCACTCGGACCTGGCTGGCTTTCTCGAAAAAAATCTCTCTAATGTGGTCTGCTGTTGGCGTTTCCTCAACTGTTTTCTAAAAGGGTTTACTACACAGCCGCCCAAGGTTAAAACATCACGTACTAACAACACCGAGTAATGCCAAGTGACTGAAACACGCGCTGCCTTTGTTTACCAAAACCACCTGCGATGGGTCGGATTGTGATGTTTCTTTGAGCTCTGATTCAAAATCTGATTATGTCGAGTATGAATGTGATCATGTACGGGGGACCCACTGTATTATTCTCTTTGTTGCCTTTGGATCTGATGTGTTGTCACTCTTTTCATCTCGAATTTTAGATATTTGGATCTCTCTCTCTTTTTCTTTTGTTAAGTTTGCCAAGGGTTTGTTAATTTTGTGGATCCTTTCAAGGAACCAGATTCTTGTCTTTTTTAATTTTTCCCATTGTTTTTCTGTTTCCCAGCTTGTTTATTTCTGTTCTCTCTTTTAAAAAAATGAATTATTTTCTTCTGTTGTTATAGGATTTATGCGGTTGTCCTTGTCCTAGTCGTTGGATGTTTTATTAGGGGTTAATTTTGATTTTATCCTCTTTTTTCAAGGTTCATTAATTACTGTAAATTGTCCTGTGATAACTTCTTTGATATATCTGAAAGATTTTGGTAGTGCGTGTTATAACTGGTTTATTTAACAGAATTTCTTAATTTAATCCCTTATTTGGTTTATTATCCAGTATTTTTAAAGCAGTGTATTCATCACTTTCCATGTATTTAGCTTTATGTTCCTCTTCTTTCTATTGCTGATTTCCAGTTTTATAGTATTGTGACCTGAGAAAATGGCTTGTAGGAGTTCAATGTATTTGACTTGGTTAAAGTTTGCTTTGTGGCCCATCATGTGACCTATTTTACAGCGCCGAAAGAAAAAAAAAATCAAGCAAGCAAGCAAAACAAACCAAACAAGCAAGCAAACCAAAACACTTGGTGTACTTAACTTCCAGGGTAAGCTCCTGGGTTCAAGAGCAGGGCCCCTTCCCTGCTGAGTTTTCTCCAGTATTTTCAGAGGCTCTCCTGTGGTTGTTATGTGAAGGTCACTAGAATATGCAGACCATTCGCATCTATCTTCTGACACCTGTGTTTGCTAGTGCTGCTCTTTTTATTTCTCCAAAGAGATGGGTTCAAGACACATAAATACTTCTTCATTGACATAGAAAAGAAACCCACATTCAAATGAGACTTAGAGTTGACAGCCTAATGTGTAGTCCACTACACTACCAGAGCTTCCTTAACCACAAGTGAAGGGATTACTAGGTGCAACACAATTTAAAATAGTTCTGAGGGGAGATGATTTAATCTAGAGTGATTGCTAACCTCAGTGTCATTATTGCATTTTAATTAAAGGAAGTCCCCATTGTCGTTGATGTCAGAACACTTTCAAGTTACTGAAAACACAGAAAACAATATAACTGAACTTCATCAAAATAGTTAATGATGTAAAATAGTTCACTGGATTATTTTTATCCTCAAACTAGTATTCAAATTTTCAGTCACTGGTGGTTTTGCTTCCTTTTTTTGTTTTGTTTGTTTAGTTTGACATAATTAAAGACTAATAGGACCAGGCCAAAAAAGTTCAGTAAACTCTTAGAAACCTGCAGTTTAGCATTACTATGCTCACGGCACAATAGTGCATTGGGGAGTTTTATTGGCTGGGGGAGGATGGCTGATAATTGTGTGGCAGCCTGGCTAGGTTATGCTTCACAATTGTTTGGTAAAGCAAGTCTAAGTATTATTATTAAGTAGCCATATGTGATTAAATCAATTGACTTTAGGTAATAAAAATTACCTTCAATCAGCTGAAGATCTAAAAAGTGTTTTAAGGCCTGAGTGGGGGGTTTCCCTAAGGTGCATTCTGCCTCTGGAATTCCCTAACACATTAGCCTACCCACCTCATTGCGTGTTTCTCTCTTTGTCTAGCTCTTTCTCTCTCAACATCACATCACTGGTTCAATATCTCCATAGCTCTAGAGAACTCTCTTGCCTGAGCTAAGTGGTAAATAGATGGAATATTATACATATATAATATAAAATTATTGAGATGTTAAAGTACTAAGGTTCATATCATTCCTCTAATAAATCAGTTTAAACTTATTATAATTTATACTTATTCAAATACCATTGATGCTCTTAATTACATCAAGATAACTTGATATATCATCTTTCAGTAGGGAAATATTTAGAGTAGAGAAAGATATTTGCAAAGAGAAGTCATGGGAAAATGGCTTTAAAATTTAGGAATTATGTATTTTGTATTTTATAACATTTTCAACTTGGATATCTAGTGTTAGTATAACATAAGATCGGCATTAATATAATATCTTCTTTTAAAAATCATTCTATTGGCTGCTCGTACAATTCTTATCACCATCCATCCATGCATCCATTGTCTCAAGCACATTTGTGCATATGTTGCCATCGTCATTTTCAAAACATTTTCTTTCTACTTGAGCCCTTAGTATCAGTTCCTCATTTTTCCACTCTCTCACTTTCCCGCCCTCATGAACCCTGCATAATTTACAAATTATTATTTTTTCATGTATTGCACTGGCCAATGTCTGTTCCCACTCACTTCCCTGTTGTCCATCCCCTTGTGGGGGTGGGTTCTAGACAGGTCATTGAGAACAGTGCTCCTTTCTCCCTCCACCTTCCCCTCAATTTGTTAAAGCTTGTCCCAATACAAACATTTGTCCACTGCACTAATAGATGAGAATAACCCAGGGAGCTACACAGAATAGCTATGATTCTCCCAATTTCTGGATTAAATTGCACACTCAGAGAGCTTGGTGATTCACCGTTGTGTGTGCAGCACGTTTCTGGCCCAACTTGAGCCAGACTCCACCACACTGCCTGCACGTTTTATGCAGTGCATTATAAATAAGACTTTGCTAAATTGACCTCAATAAATGGGTGGCTTTTATAACGCATTCTCTCTAGAATTGGAGGCTACATTTGACAGACAGCTTCAGCTGATAGAAATCTTGTCAAATATGACAGTTGGCGTTTCAGAATTAGCCTTGATGAATACTTCTCTCTACATCTGTTAATGCTTTCTTAAAAGATTAATTCAACATGCATTGAAAAATATCCAGGCAGGAATAGAGTTGACCCCCCAAAAATATATTATAATTAAATCCAAATGCAATTAAGCAAGGCTCTTCGAGCTTTCACATTGTGACCACTTATGGCTTCAATACTGCCCGCGTTTAGTTAGTGGAGTGGTGCTTCAAGACCACTATCATACTTTGTATGTTTCCTGCTCCAGCAAAAATCTAAGTGGCCACTTATGTCTATTTGAAGAAACCCGTGTGGTACCGTGGTTAAGCAACTGAAAGGATGGTGGATTGCACCCACCAGACACTCTGGGGGAGAAAGATGTGGCACTCCACTTCAGTGGAGTTTTATAACTATAGAAATCCCAGGAAGCAGTTCTATTGTATCCTACAGGGTCCCTAGCGTTGAATTGACCAGGTGGCATACAACAACCATGCCTATGCATTTTCTTACGTGCTTATTTTTGTATGCATAGAAATTAGCATCCAAAAGTTATTTTTGTTTTGTGATTCAGTGTTTGTTTTCCTCTCGGGCATTTCAGTCTTCCTTCTGAGCAGGTATTACAATGAACGCAAACAAGGAGAAGGGAAAGTGCTTTCTGTATTTTTGAATTGATGTTCATACACTTTGGTATCTATGAGAGGGCTATCTACTCCTCCCCCCCCAAAGGTTGATCTTTAGGTCACCTGGAGTAGCCTGTTAGGATTTGTTGTTAGATGATTCCAGCAGGTGGATGTGAATACATGTTTGAAATATGTCAATGCATGCTGGTCAGAAGAGATCAGGAAGCAAATATACTGAGTCCCTAATGTCATAGATATCTAATGTCCCACCAATGAGGCGAAAAGAAAGATATTTTCTTATATTTCAAATCGGTCCTTTTCATAGGACATAATTCTTTCAAATACTCAGTATGCACCCAGGGTCCTTGCTCAATAAGATCAGTGCTACCTCACGCTGAGCAAAGTACTGGTACAGATATTCGTGGCCATGGGGAAAGTAGGTTCAACTTTCTGCTCACTCTCTCATCAGTGATTACACATTTCCTGTGGGCTCACAGGTAGCTCCTTTTACTCCCCAAACTCCCCCTTCCAGATATACAAATGATATTTCCTTTAGCTGTTCAGATCTTTCAACAAGTACACATGAGTTCCCCATTGTAGAAAGTCCCAGTGGGTCATACAGAGAAACACTACATGCTCTCTAGTGTGCAAACATTTATGCTGGTGTTTATGCAAAATTGGTGGCCCTTTTTAACCCTGTTCTGATGAAGCATAACAAACAAATAGGACTGCCGCACAGGAGAGAGGGAATGCCACATGGACATAATTTATAAGTTAATTAGCACAGTCTACTGTGGCCAAGTAGTGACAGATGTGACACCTGCTTTCAGGGGAAAAGGAGAGAGAGAGAGAGAGAGAGAGAGAGAGAGAGAGAGAGAGAGAGAGAGAGAGAGAGAGAAATAAGAAAGAACTGCAGAGGTCAGCTGCCACTCACAGGTCATAGTGCCTGGCATATCAGACAGCATGTGAAAAGGCGTGCAAATAAGCATGCAATTAAAAAGCACAAACTAAATTCTCTAACTAAGGGACAATCAAGTATTTCTACTAGGTGGAGTCGCACACATTGATGGTTGCTTACAACATCAAAATGCTCCTTAAATTTTTCAACTCATCTCTTTTTCTCACTTTTTGATAACTGCTGAATTTCTAAATAAATAGAGCCAAAGAACTGGTTAAGGCTATATGCAGGGTGATCAGCAAAAAGAGGAGGATTTACTGTACTAATATGACAAACTATTTTGTTTAGACAGTCATTATGAGTAAAGGTAATTTAAAAATAATGTCCCTTATCTAGAATCCTCAATTAGTCTGTTTTGGCTAAAACTAGGATAGTCAGTAATATGAATTTCTATAGTATTTAGCGAAAACCAATGAGTGCCTCTTATGTTAACAAGAGTTCAGTGTATGTTTGTGAAACTTAAGAAAACAAACAAAAGCAAGGAATACAGATAAGACAGTCGGCAACGTAATGGTTCATCAGACTTTGTTCCCTGTAAAGAACTCCGAAACTCCTACAAAACCTCCACTTTCCCCATATTCAGAGAGACTCTGGCCTGCATTGTCGTAGGCCCCTGACATGACACCTTCTCATACAAGTTACTTCTTTCTAATAAATCTGTTTGCTGGGCTCCCTGCCTCCTATTAACAGGGTAAGGGAAAGAATCCATCAGTGGGGCAGTCCTGCAGCAGTATTTCCACCCCAGGCATACTGAATCCCGAAGCTCCATTTTAACAAAGTGATTGGTATGCTAAATAAGGACAAGATCCTAAGTGTCACCTGGGGTCTTGCTAAAATGAAGGTCTGGAGTCTCTCTGGGGTGGAAATGCTCAGTCTCTGGAGGGAGTCATCAAACTTAAAGGAATGGGTTTGAAACCCTAACTGAAAACAAGTTGAATCACATCCATGATTACATGTTGATTTACGCTAATTTTACGCAGTTCTTTCTGGACTGTTTCCGTCTGGTGACCTGGTTGCTGCTCCCAGACAGTGACATCTGTAAGCCTGGCTTGTGAACGTTGCACCTGTGGCAAAGAAACATATTTGCGGTGTATCCAACCGTGCCCTAAGTAAGCAGAGGGTAGAAGAAACCTATCATTTTACCGTGGATTGATGAGAAGCAAAATGCCTTAAGAATCACTAGGATTTCCTCCTTAGCTAGTCTCAACAAGAGCAGGAACTCTCCTGTCTGGGATTTTATGATGATAATGACAGAAAAGATCCTTATCTTATGTAAATGTAAGATACATAACCAGTGATGTACGATGAGAGTTATTGTCTTAAAGGCTTATTCCCCCGCTCTTTTCTTTTGGAATGTTCTTGCCTGTTTGCTATTTGAGTGACGCCCCCCCCCCCCCAACCGCCCCTCTTACAGCTTCATATATACCTAAGAATCTGTAGATTTTGATTCCAGCAAATGTTGGGTGCAAAGGCAACTTCTCACCAGGGTGATAAACTGTAATAAACTGGTTTCAATCCTGGTTTTGTTATTTATTTATTTATTTCAACAATATAAGGCAGCATCATAAGAAAAAAGTTTGTTTCACTCTTTATCGTCTTTCCAGAATTTAGAATGAAAATGATGATCTGAAATATAAACCCCACCTAATTCACTAGAAATGGTGTTAAAACGATGTTAGTCATTTGCTCTTAGGTGGCCCTCAGTCATAGTGACCCTATGGACAATGGAACAAAGCACTGCCCAGTCCTGTGCCATCCTCACAATTGTTCTGATGTTTGACTCCATGGTTGCAGTCACTGTCCATCCATGTTGTTGGAGGGCTCCCTCTGTTTTGCTATCCAACTGTTTTAACTAGCAGGATCAGTGATGCCATTTTAACTCCCCAAGGTTTTCCAAGGTAGAAGGTATCTTTTGGGGTACATTTGGGTGTAGTGGGATACCACGATGCTAGGTGCTCACAATGATGGGAAGAAGAAGGTGGAGTTCTGAAAATATCCAAGCTGACTATAGATTCTTTACAGAAAAAGGTGCAGTTCAGATACTGAGTTATAGGCAACAATCACTCTTTCCTATGGCTCTTCGGTCAAGTTCAGATGAAGTCTGGCTCTGATTAGTCCTCACAGACAGATGAGATCAGAGCTGGAGTGTGTCACACAGTAATTCGACTCTCAGATGCAACGAGCAGCTCTTCATTCAAAAAGGTGATAAGCGACTAGGATTCTTGATGGGGACTTCCGCCGTGGGAGCAGAGGCCACATTTTAATCTTGGTGGAGGAAGACATAGCATTGATGTACTTGACTTTAGACAGGAATACTGTAGCTGCTTGTATTCAGACCTTAAACTGGAATGAAGGTAAAGCAGGGTTTGTCATTGGCTGATGATGGATTTTCATCAGTTCATACCAAAACTTAAGAGACCTGACAGCCTGCAGAAATAAAATAAATGAAAGAGTAGATTCATTCTTGGCAACTAATTTCAGTCCCTGTGTGAAAGTAAAGCTAACATGATTTGAAGGCCCACAGAACTGTCAATATCCCCCGGGGTTCCTTTAACTGCCCTATCCTCTCCCTCTTCTCAGTCTCTCTCTTTGCTACAGTTGGCTTGGCTCTTCTTTCTTTCTTTTTAAGGGTAAAATTATTCTTTTTTATTAGTTGTTTTATTGGGACCTCTTATAGATATTATCACAATCTATAAGTCAATTAGATCAAGCATAATTGTGCAATTACTGCCACCATCATTTTCAAAATATTTTCTTTCTTCTTGAACTCCTTGATATCAGCTCCACTTTATCGCCTCCCTTCCCTAAACTACCCCCAGCCAGGACCCTTATTATTATATTATATTATTATTATTAACATTTTACCATATCTAACCCCATCCAATGTGCCTATTCATCTACAATTCTGTTATTCATTCCCCTTGAGTGGGGTTATACAGGCATCGTTTCTTCCAGCTCCCCATACCCCCTAAACCACCAACCCTCTTCCCGTATCCTCAGGGAATTATTACTCCAATTACTGTTTCTGAAGGATTATCAATCTTGGCTTTAATGCATAGAACAAACTTAATTATACAAATAAGTGTATGCAGTATAACAAGAGTAATAAGGTAAAACAAAGACCATTATAGTAAGAGGAGGAAAGGAGGAAATATTAAAGAACTAGAAGATAGTTATGTGTTTTATCAGTGCTGTTAGGCACCTTGGATATATCATCCCTTCTATGTGGCCCTTCTGTGAGGGACTGTTCAATTATCTTATAGCTGAGTTTTAGGTCTCCACTTTGTCCTAGCTCTTCCACGCCAATTTCATTGCTGTTTTTGAACTTCTGATACCTCTTCCTGTCAATACCTCATGAACACATAGGGTGGTATGCTTCTTCCATGTAGGCTTTCTTGTTTCCCTGCTAGATAGCTGCTTGTCTAACTTCAAAATTTAAAGACCCAAGACTCTATATCAGGGGTCCTCGAACTATGATCTGTGGGCTACATGTGGCCCGCCAAGGACATTTATCTGGCCCATCAGGTGTTTTTGCCCCATTTTTTTACTTCAAAATAAGATATATGCAGTATGCATAGGAATTTGTTCATAGTTTTTTTTTAAACTATAGTCCGGCCCTCCAATGGGTCTGAGGGACAGTGAACTGGCCCCTGTTTATAAAGTTTGAGGACCCCTGCTCTATATCTTTTAATAGCCACGCAGCACCAGCTTTCTTCACCATACTTGCTTATGCATCCATTTTGTCTTCAGCAATCATGTCGGGAAGGTATCATACAGTGCCACCTTATTAGAACAAACCATTCTTGTACTGAGGTAAGATTTAAGTAGAGGCCCAAAGTCCATCTGCTTCCTTGTTGTGTGTGTGTATGCAAATAACCTATCTTTATATATATTTACATATATACATGTCTATATTTATACCTATATATGATATTTCTTTTCTTCTTTCTTATTTTTCTTTCCTCCAGCTACAATATCATATTTACCCATCATTCACCTCTTAGTTATTTATCTCAAATAGATTTCAATTGATCAAATATGTCCAGGAATGTTATACCCTCCTCACTGTCAATTTAATAAACCTTGCTATTTCCCTGTCTCTGTTGTTGTTGTTGGCTCACCGCTCCCCTCTCCCCGCCAGCTCCCCTCCCTTGCCCTCTGGAACCATTGATGATCCCATAGCTGTCTCCTTGGGATTACTTATCCTGCCTATCTTGTATAGATAGACACACACACACACACACACACACCAAAAGAAGAAAAAGGAAAAAACGAACAAAAATCCCACACTAATGTTTCCAATTGTAACTGACACATTTGACTTGTGGTTTTGAAGAAGAATATTGAATATCTCCTGGGCTGCCAAAAGAAAGAACAAATCTGTTTTGGAATAAATGCAGGCAAAATACTCAGAATTGAGGATGATGAAACCTACCTTGCTTAGTGTGTGTATCAGATTTGGTTTTCTAGAGAAGCAAAGCCAGTGGTAGGTCTATCTATCTATCTCCATCTAACTATCTATCCATCTATCTAATCTAGAGAGATTTATATCATGAAAATTGCTCAAACAGTTGTAGAAGTAGATAAGTCTAGTAAGATTCAAGTCTATGGGTCAGATATTATGTAACTGTTGGGGTTTAGGAATCAGGAAGCTTTACTACAAACCAGCAGTAGAAAGACAAAGCAGGAAGATCACAGACTGGTGGCTATTAGCAGGTCAGCAGGTGAGGCTTGTGGTTGTAGAGATTGAGTGAGTCCAAGTTCAGATGACAGGTCAGATGACAGACCACCGATGGCTCTCAGATTGTATGGAAGATTATTGGCCAAAGAACCAGAGGTCAACCATGTTGAAGCAGGATAAAGACCCAGACTAAAAATGGGAAGACGCAGTACACAATTTACATATCAAGTTGTCCACATCTTGAGGAAAAAGCATTGAATCTGTGACCTGAATAAAGGATTGTGGTCTATCCAAATCTTCTTACAGCAGCTTGGCTTCTAATGGCAGAATCCATCATGGAGTTGATTATGTTATGTTAGGGCACATCAGGAGAGAGAATTCAACTCCAAAATTACTGAAAATTCTGACCCAGCCAAGTTGGCACAAAACTTAATAAACACAGTTTGTATCTGTCATCAAGAAAACTCAATCACTAGAAAGGAATATCATGTTTAGTTCAGTAGAAGGTCAGCAGAAGGTCAGAGGGGCCCCTTTGAAATGGATGGACACAGCAGTGGCAATAGTGACTTCAAATATGCAAACAGATGTGAAGCTTGTACAGGACTGGATAACAGAGGGTCACTATGAATTAGAGCAACTATGGCTCCTATAACTTCAATAACCACATAGGATTCGCTGGCTGTGATTCTCCCTTGTAAAGTCTTTCATTGAGATTGCATTTGCTACTTGTTGAGAACATCACTTAAACTCAAAGATGTTTCAATGACATGTTGTCTTCATCCCTACAGAGATAGACCAGGATCCCAGCAGTATTTAATCAGTTGAATGGCTTTTGCTATTGTCTTGTTAGGTTATTGTTATGCTCTCAGACACTTGTCTCTTGTTTTCTTTCCTAAAAACAAGAACAAACAAACAAATGGTTAAAGTGAATTCCCTACATAGATATTAAAAATAATTTTTTAACATATTTATTGACAAGCCAGGAAAATACAGATTTATTATATCAAATGTAATACACATAATTTATTATCTTACTAAATCAGGTGTTAGTTTCCACTAAGCCAACTTTAACTCATGGAAGTCAAGATGACTCCATGTGTGACAAAGGACTCTGCTCTATTGGGCTCCTTTTTCAGATGGGGAGCATCAAACCTTTTTTCCCCAGAGCCCTCTGAATGGAGGAGAGGCCGGCCTTTCAGTTGGTAGCTGTGTAGTTCTTCACTGCTTGTGCCATTCAAGACTCCTAATTCTGATACTCAGAGATGAAGGTTGTTAGCATTTTGAGGACAGGACATATATTGCCAACCCTTTGCTCTATATACATGTCCAGATGTGGAAATATGTCAAAGAAAAGATAAATTTGCATTTCAAAAGACATAGTTTATATTTTATAAACTATTATAATACTTTTCTTTAAATATTTAAACATAATATTATTTTCATTATTTACATTAACGTACATGGAATTCATAGATTCATTATATCCTTAATGAATTCTCTATTCTTGAATATTCATACTATTTTATTTACATTTATGTTAAATAATTAGTAAATAATATCTAACCTAGCATCTCTGTATTTTCGTTAGAGTATGTCTATTTTTGGTTCCTTTTAAAATTGTAGTTTTCCAGTCTCAATTTTATCTGTTAGGAGTGCTTAAGGTATATTGCAGGTTATTGATTAGGCATTCTCCAATCCTGATTCTGCAGTCTTCTGCGTAGAAGTCGGTTTCTCTGAGGATTTGCTCAGCATACAGGTCAAATAAGTATGGTGAGAAGATACAGCCCCGGCTGACACCTCTCCTGATTTTTGTCTATGCAAGATTTCCTCATTCAGTTCACATAACTACCTCTGGATCCACATTCAGGTTCCAGACATTCAGCATACAGTAAAAACAAAAGAAAACTCTTACTTTAACAAGACTCCGAACAAATGTCACACATTTTGTTAAGGCGTCTGTTCTAATCCTGAATAAAATTTTGGACATTATCGTAATTTAAAACTTTATAAGAATTTTATCTCTGAGAGTATAGTAAAAGATTTAGTACTTTTTTTTCCTATCTGACACATGAGTATTAGGAACCATATATTATCTTGGTCAATCTGAATAAAATACTTAGTACTTAATATGTGCTCATTAATTGTTACATACTTGAATTAATGATAAAAATTTAAAAATTTAAAACTTACAGAACAGTGTTTCAATTACCAACATTTAAACTTACTATAATAGAAATTTAGTAGTACTGAAAATATTAAAGATAGAGGACTTTTAGTGCGATCCCATAAGAAATAGAATTTATAAATGAAACATTTTAAATAATAGAACATTAGGGTGGTAAATAGATGTATGAAAAGGTATTTAGCATCATAGTTTATTAGGAAAATGAATGTTGAAGCAACAATAAGACATGCCTATAACCAAATAAAATATCTAAAATCTCCAAACACTTAACACCAAATGCTGGCGAGGATATGGTGCTACAGGAAATTTTATTCATTGCTAATGTGAATGCAAAATTGTAGTTAGTTTGGAAAAGTCTGGCAATTTTTACTAAATTAATCCTAATGTTAATATATGACCCACCCACCCCCTTGGTTTATCCCAGATGAATTAGGAATCTATGCTAGCAAAAAAATTCCATATAAATATGTATAGTCACTTTATTGATTATGGTCCAAACTTGGAAGGAATCAAGATGTCCTTACATAGGTGAATGGATAGACAAATCACTGAAGAGATATTAAATAGCTATAAAATCAGCTATCATGCACTAAAAATATATGTAAACTCTTAAATTCATATTGCTAAGTAGAAAAAACCAGTCTGAAAAGTTTCTATAGTATATCATTACAACTATATGACATCTTGGAATGGATGAAGCTATAGAGAATAGAAAAGATTAGTGATTGTTAGGGGCTAAGAAGGCGGGAAAGGGATAAACAGGTGATGTCCAGGGGCATTTCCGTGCAGTGAAACTATTCTGTATGATACTGTAAGTTGAATATGAGTCTTTGCATTCCTCAAAATGCATATAGCTTTAAAAAACAGAGTAAATCCCTACGTCAACCATGAACTTGGTTTGTCAGGGGAAGCCAGCCCCTAACACATCATTATGGGTCCAGCAGGCGTAATTGTACAGCGATAATAAATAAGTAAAGATCATAGTAAAGTTATAGAGAGCATGAGAGATAAAAGTATTGAAATAAATGGAGTCAGACATGATTCATGGTAGCATTCATCCGCACCCCAGCTTGATGGTCCTCTTGGAGGGAGAGAGAGATCTTTAATGCTAGCCCAGGCTTTTTATATTCTCTGGGAACATGCAGGCCCCCTAATTACAGGTGAGGACATACGTCACAGGAAGGGGCTGTGCTATAGGTAATACAGTAATGAGAGGGGGTGGGGGGGTGGTCTAGGGACATACACACAATAGGAAGAGGAGGGATTGGGGATATACATGTGACAAGATGGGCGGATCCTAGATTTAGGATGGCAGCTTAACTTTGACCTGTTCTCTGGATCTCCATAGGAACCAAATAGATGACTGCAGGTGTCCATTGTCTTTAACAGCAGGGAGTGGGGCCCCCTGCAGTCTGGCAACTGATCGCCCTCAGGGAGGATGCCTGTGAGCATCTGACTTCCCCCCACATTGGTTATTCATGATTCATCAATATAGACTTATCAATTGTAAAAACATGCTTTTGCTGTTAAGTATCCTGAAGTGGGGTCTGATCCATAGGGATGCTCTGCATAAAAGAAGGAAACATTCCCCATCATATTCAGTCCCAATAGCAGTAGGCATCTTTAAACCCATGCTTGTATTGTTGCTTGATGTTTCTGTAAATTTGAAAGTTTTCTAAAATTAATCAATTTATTTTTAAATCATTTAATTGGGGGCTCGTACAAGTCATCACAATCCATAAATACATCCATTGTGTCAAGCACATTTGTACATTTGTTGCCATCATCATTCTCAAAACATTTGCTTTCTACTTGAGCCCTCATTTTCCCCCTCAGCTTTCCCCTCCCTTCCCCCTCCCTCATGAACCCTTGATAATTTATAAATTATTATCGTTTTGTCATATCTTACATTGTCCGCCATCTCCCCCAGGGAGGAGGCTATATGTAGATCCTTGTAATTTCCCCCTTTCACCCTACCTTCCCTGCACCCTCCAGGTATCGCCACTCTCACCACTGGTCCTGAAGGGGTCATCTGTCCTGTATTCCTGTGTTTCTGGTTCCTGTTTGTACCAGTGTACATCCTCTGGTATAACCAGATTTGTAAGGTAGAATTGGGATCATGAAAAAGCTGGGTGGGTGGGTGAGGGGAGGAAGCATTTAAGAATTAGAGGAAAGTTGTATGTTTCATTGTTGCTACACTACACGGGACTGGCTCATAGCCTTCTGTAAGGGGATGTCCAGTTGCCTACAGATGGGTCTTGGATCCCCAATTCGCACTCCCCCTCATTCACAATGATTTGAATTTTTGTTCTTTAATGCCTGATACCTGATGCCTTGTACACCTCGTGATCACACAGGCTGGTGTGCTTCTTCCATGTGGGCTTTGTTAAATAAATCTATTTCTTATACAGTTTTTAAATCATTCTGGGAGGAATGTTTAGAAAATAATGACGGAATCTTATGTGCAAATATGCTTGATATAATTGATGTATGGATGGTTATAAGAGCTTTAAGAGCCCGCAATAAAATGATCTTTTAAAAAAAATTAACAAATGCTAAGAATTTTAAAATACCAAAAAATTGCTTGACAATCCAATGTAGATTTGTTCATTATTTTTGTCCTTTTTAATTGTGCGTGCATTTATTTCCTTAAAAACAAAATGAAACAAACAAGCTAAAATTATTTTGGTCTTACTCAAGTGGTTATTACTATTATTTTAATTGGAAAGTTAAGTAGGGCTAAGTAATTCTGTTATTTTCAAGGAAAGTTCATTATACAGTAATGGAACAACATTGTGCTCTTGGAAATAGGTGCCTGTGTTTGTAAGTGTGTACATATGTGCTTACCCAACCCTTTACTTTCTAAATGATTTATTATTCTTAATGGATTCTTTGATAATTACATAATGCTTTACCAGGATAGATGATTTAAATCCTACCTAAATAATGGTTCCACTCTTTGCTTTTAATTGTTGCTTATCAAGTTTGTAAGGCTTAACTAAGTTTCTGGGAGTCTATCAGTGACACCATGTCCCCTAAATAATAACTATTTTATCATTTTCTTCAATGGCACAGGGAATGACGAATTACCTTGGGCCCATTATACCTCTTTATTTTAGTACCACAAATTCTGCATTCCATTTTCCCTTTATATTGTGGTAATAAGCAGACATGCAATATGAGATATTTCAATATTGAGGGAGTTTTTTGCCACATCAAAATGTTCTTCAGACACTTTTCAGTACAAGATATCCACATGAAATGCATACATCCAATATAAAAAGATGGAGTTTCCTAACAGTTGGAATGCCTGCCAAATTTCAGTAGTTATGCTTTCCTACTGAGCACTATTACCTTAATATCTGGATATATTTTGATGTCAAACAAGACTCTCACATATCAGGTTCACAAAATAAGCACTCAGTAGGGTTTTTGGAGAGCAAAAAAGAATATTTCCCATTTCCTTTCAAACAAAATAAGCCACCATAAAAATTCCATTTCTCCAATTACTTACTTGAAGATTGCATACGTAATAAAGCTAGGCCTTTATATAGAAGACGAATATGAAGTTGCTCAGTGGATTCACTCATATTATATATTAGTGCCCAATATTTACTGATTTTAGTGAAAGATAGGAAAGAAAAGCAGATATCAGAAGAGTATTGGTTTTAGAGCAACTAAAGCCAATGGAAGAAATGATGAGGTAAAAGAGCTGACCAGAAATTTCAAAGGGCAGCTCAAGAAGACAAAATACAGTATTACTTTACTTCAAAAGTATTATGAAATGTACAAACACCTAGAGTTAGATAACCAAAAAAAAAGAACATGCTCAGCAGAGCTCAAACTGAAATACTTGAAGAAGAAACTCAAGGCTGGAGTTACAATATTGAAAGATTCTATGCACAAAATATTGAATGATGAAGGAAACATCAAAAGAAGATGGGAAAAAATACACAGGATTATTGTACCGAGAACTAGCCAACATTCAATCAATTTAAGAGATAGCATATGATTAAGAACTGATGGTAATGTAAGAAGTCCAACCTGCCCTGAAAGTACTGATGCAAAATAAGCCTTCAGAAATGGAATACCAGTTGAAATGTTTCACCAAGCTGCTGAAGCACTGGACGCACTCACTTGACTATGCCAAGAAATTTGGAAGACAACTTCCATGTAAACTGACTGGAAGAGATCCATACTTGTACCCACTTGAAGAAAGGTGGCCCATCAGAATGAGAAAATTATAGAACAATATCATGTATAATACATGTAACTAAAATTCGTCTGAAGATCATTCAACAAGAGATGTAGCATTACATTGACAAGGGGTTCCCACAAATTCAAGCAGTATTTAGAAGAGAATGATACATGAAGAATGAAAGATATAATTGCTGATTTCAGATGACCTTTGACTGAAAGTGGAGAGTACCGGCAAGATATTTATTTGTATTTTATTGACTATGAAAAAGCTGGTGAATTAGAAGGGGGAATGATTACAAGGATCTACATATAACCTCCTCCCTGGGGGATGGACAACATAAAAGTGGATGAAGGGAGATGTCGAACAGTATAAGATTGACATAATAATAATAATTTATAAATTATCAAGGCTTCATTAGGGAGGGGGGCAGGGAGGGAGGGGAAAATGAGTTGCTGATACCAAGGGCTCAAGTAGAAAGCAAATGTTTTGGGAA
This sequence comes from Tenrec ecaudatus, assembly GCF_050624435.1. Taxonomy (NCBI): domain Eukaryota; kingdom Metazoa; phylum Chordata; class Mammalia; order Afrosoricida; family Tenrecidae; genus Tenrec; species Tenrec ecaudatus. The sequence goes on from NC_134543.1 coordinate 18,659,749, forward strand.
TGAGGAGGCCATTAAATGTACAAATGTGCTTGACACAATGGATGGATGGATGGATTGTGATAAGAATTGTACGAGCCCCCAATAAAATCATTTGAAAAAAGAAAGAAAAAGATGGTGAATTTCAGTGATGCTGGGAACTATGCCATCAGTAGTTCAAATGCCAGCAGGGTGACCCAAAGTAAATAGATTTCAACAGAGCTTTCAGACTGGGAACAGACTATAAAGAAGTGAAAGGCTGTCCACTTTCAAGAAACCGATCACGGAAACGTTATAGACAAAATCAAAAGATTGTCAGATACCGACATCCTCATGAAAAGAAATATAACATTGTCAGAGATGGTGCTGTAAGGTAAGCACTCAAAATATGACTGATGAAGAGCTGCCTCCTCAGATTAAAGTCAACCATGATAACAGGGCTGGAGTAAAGTCTGTGGGACCTTCATTGCTGATGGGGCAAGACTCAAAATGAGAAGAAACAGCTGCAAACATCAATTCATAATAAGAAATTGAAACAGAAGAAGTATGAATCTAGGAAAATTGGAAGCTGTAAAAAATGAAATGGATAAATATCGATATCATAGGCATTAGTGAGATGTAATGTCCTGGTATTAGCCATTATGAATCAGAATATCATATTATTATACTGTGAATGAAACAATGAAGAGAAAGGAAATTGCATTCATCATCAACAAGAACATTTCGAGTTCTAACTAGAAGTCCAAGATAGATTCTCTCTGTGATAGGATTATATCTATTTCCATTCAACAAAATCCAGTAAACACACTTAAGATTCAAATTTATGCACCACCATCTAAGCTAATGGTAAAGAAGTTGATGAATGCTACAGATATGTCTGAAATTGATCAAACACGCAATTAAGATGCATTGATAACTATTGGTGATTGGACAGAAAATGTTGAATACAAGGAGGAAGGAATAGTAGTTGGAAAGTATGGTCTTGGAGATAGAATTGAAGCTAGCTATCTCATGATAGAATTTTGCAAGACCAACAATTTCTTCATCACAAATGCCTTTTTCAGCAACTCCAAATGAAATACATGGAAGCCAACTTGACTACATCTGTCAAGAGAAGATGGAGAAGGACAATATCAGCAGCTTAAATCAGGCCAGAGTCTGATTGTACAACAATTCTTCATATGCAAATTCAGGTTGAAGCCAAAGAAAATTAACACAAGTCCACATAAGCCAAACGATGACCTTGAGTCTAATGTTAGGTGCCAAGGGACCAGGGGGAAGGGAGAAGTGGGGAGGGAGGGGGAAGGGGAAAAAAAAAGGAAACTGAGCTGATTCCAGGAACCGAAGTGGAAGGCGAATTTTGAGAATGACGTGTGCAACGAATGTATAACGGTGCTTTACTCAACTGATGTATGTATGGATTGTGATAAGAGTTGTATGAGCCCCAATAAAAAGATTTATTAATTAAAAAAAACCACCACATAAAGAAATTGGTTCTTATCCATAGAGATACTCTGAGCAACAGAACAAAACACTACATTGTCTTGTGCCATCCTTACAATTGTTCCTATGCCTGAGTCATGGTTGCAGACAGTGTCAATCTATCTCTCTGAAGTTCCTTCTCTTTATCAGTGCACCTCTGCTTTACCAAGCGTGATGTCCTTTGTGAGGTACTAGCCTCTCCTGACAAATAAGTAAATTCAAAATATGAAAGACAAGATGAAGTCTTGTCATCCTGACCAATTAGTAGTCCATGGTACTTTCAGTATTTATTTCTAGCACCACAATTCAAAGGCCACCAATTCTTCTTCGGCCTTTCATTTTCAATATCCAATGCGCATGCATATGAGGTAATGGAGATTACCATGGCTCGGGTCAGGCATACGATAGTCCTCAAAGTAACAACTTTGTTTTACAATACTCTAAAAAGGTCTTGTACAGTGGCTTTACCTAATGCAACACATCCTTTGATTTCTTGACTGCTACTTCTATGAGCATTGATTGTGACTTCAGGCAAGTCAAAATCCTTGGCAACTTCAGTCTTTCCTCCATTTATTATGGTGTTATCTCCTGGTCCAGTTGTGAGGATTTTGATCTTTACATTGAGTTGTAATCCATACCACAGGCTACAGTCCTTGATCTTCATCAGCCAATGCTTCAAGTCTTTCTCACTCTCATCAAGCAAGTTTATGTCATCTGCATACCGAAGATTGTTAATAAGCCTTCATTCAATGACGATACCACATTTGTTTTCATTTAAGCCAATTTCTCTAATTATTTACTTGACATATAGATTGAACCCACATATAGACTGATGCACACCTTTCCTGATTTTAAACTATGCAGTATTCCCTTGTTCTGTTCATACAATTGCCTCTTGATGCATGACCAAGTTCTGCATGGGCACAATAAAGTGGACATGAGTACCCATTCTTCCCAAGGATATCCATAGTTTCTTATGTTCCACCCACTTGAATGCTTTTGCATAGTCAATAAAACACAAAACATCAACATTCTGGCATTCTCTGCTTTCAGCTAAGATTCATCTGACATTAGTGATGATATCCTTTGTTCCATCTTCTGAATTCAGTCTAAAACTCTGGAAGTTCCTAGTTAATGTCCTGTCACAACTGTTGTTAACTAATTTTAAACAAAAGTTTACTTTAATGTGATATCTATGATATTGTTCTATACTTTGAACATTCTGTTGGGTCATCATCCTTTGAAATGGGTAAAAATACGAACCTCCTCTGGTTAGTATGGGTGACTAGAGAAACAAGTTCATAGACACACATATGTGTATAAGAAAGAGCTCTATATACAAGAAGAGTTGAATATTGAGAAAACATCCCAATCCAGTCCAGATCAAGTCCATAAGTCCTATATTAGCCTACATGTCCAGTACAAATTTATAAAGTCTTCTTCAGAGTCATGAAACACCTGCAATGACACTGAATGCAGGAAGATTACAGGCCGATAGATGGAAAGTCTTGTGGATCCATTGGCAGTGAAAATATCTCAGCTCTGGCAGGGATCTCCATGTGGCTTCTCCGCCTCCAGAGCTGTAGCTTAGATCCATGTGTCTTGTCAAAGTAATGTCTCACAGAGGGTGAGTGTGTGTCCCGCCTCCAGTGTTTTAATTATGTCCTTAGTACCTCCAAATGAGGTCATCAACTGACCCAATTGACAGGTTAAACTCCACCCCTTCACTCTCAAGTCTCAAATTGACAACAGATTATGTAACTACCACATCTTCCACTCATTTGATGAAGTAGCTTTCTTTAAAATTCCTTGGCATAGATGAATGAGTGCTTCCTCGGTTTGCTGACAGATTTCAATCGGTATCCCATCTATTCCTAGAGCCTTGTTTTTGGCTAGTGTATTCAGTGCCTCTTGAACTTCTACCTGTGTATTGTTTATGTCTTCTTGATGCTTTCTGCATCATTCAATATTTTGTCCAAAGAATCTTTCAAGATTGCAACTTGAGGCTTGAATATTTTTTGAGTTATTTTAGTTTCAGATATGCAGAGCATGGTTTTTTCTTTTGGTTTTCTAATTCCTGGTCTTTGCAGATCTCAATATAATATTTGGCGCCATCCTCTCAAGCTGTCCTTTGAATTTCCTGTTCAGCTCTTTGACTTTATCCTCTTTTCCATTTGCTTTACCTATTCTGCAAATAAGAGAAAGTGTCAAGGTTTTTCAGACATGCAGTTTAATTTTTTCTTTCTTTCCTCTCATTAGTGTTCAATGAATTAACTTTGTTCTTGAGAACTGACATATGAGCAATTGATGGCCAGTTTCACAGTCAGACCCTGATATGGTTTTAGCTGTTGATATTGAGCTACTCCATTGTTTATTCCCACAGATGTAGACAATTTGATTTCCATGTGTATTCCATCTGGAAGCCCATGTTTATTGTTACCTTTTGTGTTGTTGAAAAGGGTATTTTCTATGAACAAGTCTTTTGTTTTTCAAAATTGTATCATATGATCTCCAGCTTCATTTCTATTACCAAGACCATATTTTTCCAACTACTGTTCCTTTCTCTTTGGTTTCAAGTTTTTCATTGCAATAAAAAATATTTATCAATGCATTTTGATTGCATGTTTGATCAATTTCAGACCAAAAGCATTGGTAGAATTATTTAATTTTCTCATGCTATTTTTAGTGGTGGGTGCATAAAATTGAATGATAGCTGTGCTGATTAGATTTCTTGAATGTGGCTAGATATAATCTTATGAGTCAATATTGTACTTCATGATAGATTTTACAATGTCATTTTTGATAATTAATGTCATCCCATTCCTCTTGATTGTATTATTCCCACATATTAAATGTGGGGATAATACTTTTCTGATTCAAAATGTCAAATACCATTTATATCAGCTCACTGATCCCTAAGATATAAATCTTTATGCATTCCATGTAATTTTTGATTACTTCCAATTTTCTTAGGTTCTTATTTTGCACATTCCAAGTTCGATCATTAGCAGAGTTTTCAACTGTTTCTCCTTACTTTAGCAGAACATTGCACTGTCCTCGTGCAGAACTTGTACATGGATAGAGAGGCATTTGTGAGAATAGAACAAGGAAGGACTACTACTTGGTTTAAAATCAGGAAAGGATATCAGGGTTGCAACCTCTCACCATAGTTATTCAGTTGGTATGCTGAGCAAATAACCAGAGAAGCTGCAATACATGAAGAGAAATGCAGTATCAGAAGGGAAAGAAACCTAATTAACAAACTTCAATAAGCAGATAACACAACTTCCTTGCAGCTAGTGAAGAGGGCTTGAAGCACTTATACTGAAGATCCAGGGTTGCAGGCTTCAGTGTGGATTGCAACTCAATGGAAAGAAAACCAAAATTCTCACAGCTGGGACAGTAGGTAACATATGACAAAGGAAAACCATATTAAAATTGTCAGGGACTTTGTCTTGCTTGGATCCACAGTCCATGCGCACGGAAGCAGCAGTCAAGAGCTCACACAATGTGTTGCATTGCCTACATTTGCAAAACAAGATCTCTTTAAAGAGTTGAAAATCAAGGATGCTACTTTAAAGACTAAAGTGGGCCTGACCCAAGCTACAGTATTTTCAATCACTTCATGTGTGTTTGAAAATTTAACATGAAATGAGGAAAACCTATTGAAGCCCATTAAGACTCAGCCTTGAAACGGCTGGGAAGTCTCATGATCTAAGTGTTTGCTGGTTTCTTCTGTGACTTTATGCTTTGAACAAACTGTCAAAGACAAAAAAGCAAGCAAGGTCTAGGCAAAACCGGTTGTTTAATTTTCTCAAGAATGTCTGGCTTGGCAGAATATAGAGTTGCTATGTGTATCAAATGTGCTTGCTTAACAATGAGATAATTGACCCCGGGTTGTTTTCCACATGGATATAAGGAGTGGGTAGAATAAACTTGGGTGCTTCAGTCCATCAGAATACTGATCTCCTGATACTTTCTGCCTCTCTTTTTTTCCCTAATCCTCGCTCCCCCTTTCAGGACTGTTTGACTCGTTGGCTGGCTCCAACAAAAACCAAACAATCAATGCATTTGAATTAAGAAGCTGGTGAAGAATATTAGGGTACCATGGATTCCCCAAACAACAAATTTATCAGTCCTGGAAAAGTAAAGCCAGAATTCCCCTTAGAGTCAAGAATGGCAATCCATCATTTTCACAGATTTAGACCTGCTGTCAAGACAGACCAATCCTTGGAGAAGGACATCCTTCTTTGTGCACGATGTGTTGACAGAGTGGTTGCATCAATGGGCTCAAGGATCAGAACAATATTGAGGATGGAACAGAATCTGGGAGCTTTGTCCTTATGTACATAAGATCACTCACTCTGTGTCGGGATGGACTGAATATCATCTAATAACATGCAAAGGTATTCACTTTGTGGATTATAACACACTGTGGACAGCATTGTGAAGAATGGAAATTCCAGAACACTTAATTATGCTCACGTGGAACCAGAACAGGCATCCAGAAGCAACTGTATAAACAGAGCAAAGGAATAGTGTGTGAAATGTGTGCATTAATGTTGTATCTTTCCACCATACTTACTCCATTTGTATGATCAGAAAATAACCAGAGAAGCTAAGTTGGCATCAGAATTGGAGGGCCATTACTAACAACCGTAGATTCAGAGGACACAAACACGCTTGCCGAAAGTGAGGAGGTCTTGCTGATGAAGAACAAGTTCTGTAGTCTTCAGTATAGCTTGCAGCATTGTCTCATTCACTGTCACTTGTATTTAAAATACCACCAAGAGTATACATAGTAAACAATGTATGCTGTATGTTGCTGTAAAGATTTAGTCTCAGGGAAACTTCCAGACCTGGAGATCAACTTTTTAAAAAATGGTCCTGGGACACTATTGTCTGATGCAATGCCATCATAGTGCATTGTGCACATTTTCTTCAGAAGACAAAGTATTAAAAGTCAAGATTTTACTCTGAAACCTAAACCCTAACATTTTCCATTTCATCATATACATGCAAAAGATAGACAATGAATAAGGAAGATTGAACAATTGATACAACGGGAAAGAATATATTTGTCTGTAAAGAGATGCAGTTAGAATGCTCCTTGGAAGCAATGATGTTGAAAATAAGCACTTGGACAAGTCATCAGTAGTGACAGGTCCCTGTCGAAGGTCATCATGCTCAGTAAAGAAGAGAAAGGCTGTCAGCTAGTGAGATGGGCTGACACAGTAGCTGCAACAGTAGGTTCAAGTGTCACAATGGGTGTGTGGACAGCACAGAACTGAGACCAGCCTCCTGCTGTTGCATGGGTCGGAACCACTAACACCACTCTGCCACCCATCAGCAGCACACACAAACACAAATGGAGCAGTGTTCAGCATCAAAGGATGAAACAGCTACTACATGCAACAATATGAAAAAAATCACAAATGTAATAATGAGTAGAAAATTCCAGACAAATATATATTTATATGTATTATATATTAAACATGGGATATAATGTGTATCTATGTATATGTGTAATATAAACATATATTTTTGTCCCTATATGAATATTAGGAATGCTAGGAATGTCCCTCCTCCAATGATTATAGGGATTTATTAGAGAAGCTATAGGTTACCACACTTCAGAATCAGTAAACACTAAGATAATGCAGTTGCCTACCAAAACTGTGTGGCTGCCACACTAGCATCTGCAAGAGAAACATGAAGCTATATGTTGCTGTAAAGAGTTAGTCTCAGAAGCCCTAAGCGGCTGGTCTACCCCATCCTATATGGCCTCTATGAGAAGGATTTGACACTGCAGTGGAAGGTGTGTTTGGTTTCATACTTTGGCATAACCTTATTACCATAAAAAGTACACTTCCAAAAAGCTCACATTTATAAGTACAGTGATTCGGACTTCAATGAAAAAGAAATTGGGGTGGGGAGCATTAAAGCCATAGCAGAAGGAATAAAAACACTTTCCTACACATCAATTAAAGAGAGAGGAAATAGAACATTCCGTCATCATTATTCTTTTCCCAACACCAATAAATACTCTGGATTTCCCACAATCTGCTTACTCAAATGAAGAGAAATGATTCTTCAGAGAGTCTGACATGAACTACCCCCTTCCCTGGAGTCCTCCACATCACAGAGTCTCCATGGAAAACTTTACTTCTCAAGTATTCTAGTAGAGTGAAACCTTGGGATGGCTGGGACTGGAGCTTACAGCAACTTCAGGAATAAAGTGTATCCTGACCCCAATAAAAACCACATAATTGCTCTTGTACATAAATCTCTTTCTTATATGTGTGTCCATGGAATTGTTTCTCTAGTCCACCCAGACTAACACAGAGAGTGATCAAAATTGAACTTTTTGCCCCCACCCAGTGATTTGGGAAATAAATATTTAAATTCCAAAAAAAACCCAAAGAAACAAAACCCACATCTCCAGGCGTCTCCTGGTTTCCAATAAAAAAAAAAAAGAAGAAAAGAGGCAAATCTTGGGTAACCCCAGCCAGGTCAAAGTAAAATACCATAAAGACAAAATAAATGTATAATATTGTTTGTATGACTTTCTCATAAAAGCATTTTAAAGTCATTTCTAGAGGCTGACATCGATGAAAAGGGGAAACACAGAAGGCCCTGTGAGAAAATCTCAGTATCTAAAAGGTTTAGGGTCCACTACTTTGCAGATAAAATTGCCCAGAGTAATGAGTATACACAGAAATCCCTAGATGGTTTGTTTTGTTGGTTTGTTTGTTGTACTTTCTAAAACATAGGATCCAGAACCTCTCCACCAAATTCACAAATTGAAACTTATAGGTTCTACCTTTTCTATTGAAGGAAGAGAGAGGAAAAAAGAGAGAGAGAATTTGTTTAAACTATTTTAGTAATAAACAAACAAGTGATAATCCTTACCAGTTTGAGAACAATCCTTTATCCCATTCCATCCCCACCTCACAGCCAGTTTCAACTCCAGAAAATAGAAATATTAGTGAGTAGAAAACAAAAGAAACCCAAGTTGGGTTTTCCTGAATTTATCTATTGCCAAGTGTGTAATATCAAACTTTTAAGGATCAAAAATTTCTTAAATTTGGAACTGGATCCACATCCAGTAAACAGATTCTGTTTCTTATATAACTTGCTCTTCTATATTCACAAAACTTCCTGCATTTTGCTGGTACCATTATCAACTTTAAAATAAAATAATTCATCCACATTCCATATGGCTAATATTTCCTTGTTACCTTGAAGCTATTAACAGATTTAATAGCACTTTTGTATCCCCCACCCACCTTTTTTAAAATAGTAAAGACTCCTCTTGTGTTCTTTAAATAAAAATTTTGGCTCATATTCCACCCTGAAAACCAATTGGAACCCTCTTCAGAAAATAAAGTTCCTTTTTGACAGTCTAAAAAACTAGACAGTCAAGAACGGCTAGACTGACTGCTCATTATAGTTTCTTATCCAGTTTCCTCTTCATGTGACCTCTTTCAGTCTGACCCCTTCCCAGACCGGGGCCTCCAAGTCAAGATTTCTCACCTTGCTTCACTTCTAAGGCTCCATCTACTAAATGTCAGCCAAAGACCGAGATTTCATAAATAATGTCTTTTCTTGATCAATCAATTACTAATTTGAGAGCAAATGTTACATATGGTGGTAAAGAAAACCAAAACAATCCGATGGCTGGCATGTAGTTTTCCACTCTTCTGCACCAGGAATTGAGGTGGAGGTGAGAGTAATTAAAAAATAATCATAAGTTTTGGAGTGAAAGTCTCAGCTATATATTCAGTCTATACATGGCACACGTAAAATATGAAAATGTATAATAAGTTTTAGTAGAAATTTAGATAAAACAAAAGTGGGGATTCATTATTGGACCTAAGCATTTTTGAGGAGATATAAAATACAAGGCTTGATTAGCAGCCAGTATACAATGAATTTCCATTTTTGTGGAGTATTTCATCCTAATACTCAAAAACAAATTAAAAAAAACTGCCATCAAGCTGATTTTGACTTGCAGCAACCCTATGGGAAAGAGTAGAATTGCCTCTGTAGTCACTAGAGACTGTGAATCTGTTCAATCTCTCTCCGTAGGTTTGAACTTCTGTCTTCAGAGTTACCAGACCAATATGTAACCCACTGTGCCAATTAAGCCTTAATAAAACATCAGCAAACCAGCCAGTTGCTATTGAACCAATTGTGATTCATGGGGACCTCATGTGTACCAGAATAAAACTGTGCTCCATAGTATTTTCAGTGACTTATTTAGAAGTAGATTACCAGCTGCTTCTTTCAGGACATCCCTGGGTATACCAGACTCTCCAGCCCTTAGGTTAGCAGTTAAGCAAGTCAGCTTTCCCACCCCTCAAGGTCTTCAGATACTAACAGAGCTTCTGAATTATTGTGGCTGTTCAGTAAGGCAATTAATTGTTGGCTGGACTTAAGTACTTATCCTGCATGTTCATTTTCAAATGTCTGTTAAAGTGCTAGTACTTGGATCTCCCTGTTTTGGTCTATGTTGTTGTGTTAGTCTGGATAAATTAGAGAAACAAATTCATAGACACTCATGTGTTTAGGAAAGAGCTTTATATAAAGAGTAATTGTACATTAAGAAAGCAGCCCAGCCCAGTCCACATCAATTCCATAAATTCACTGTTAGCCCATATATCCAGGATCAGTCTTTAAATTCCTCTTCAGATTCACTCAGCACATGCAATGACATTAAGTGGAGGAAGATCACAGGCCAGTGTTTGGAAAGTCTTGTGGATCCAGTGGTGGTTGAAGCATCTTAGCACTGGCATGGGTCTCCATGTGGCTCTTCCAGCTCCAAGGCTGTGGCTGCCATCAACATAACTCCATGTGGCTTGTCAAAAGGCATGTCTTGCAAGGAGTGAGTGTGTTTTCTGGCTCCAGCAAGATACTTATCACCTTAGAACCCCCAAATAAGTTTATCAAGCTGTGACCTGATTGGCAGGTTAACTCTACCCCTTCACTCTTAAGAGTCTCAAATTGACAACAGATTATGTAACTACCACAGATGGTTTCATCTGGCAAGTCACCTCCTTTCATAAGTCACACATTTGAATGCTTTTCAATTAAAATCTCACCTTGTTCTCCAAGCCACATATATGGGTTGTTTTCCTAATGATTCTACCAGAGACAACAATCAATAATTAGTTACTCAAGGGGTGAGCAATAGAAACAAGTAGGACTCAGACTTTTGTCTGCAGGTAAATAAGGGAAAAGATTCTCTCTGTGCAGTTTATTATGTTTGGACTTGTCACATCTATGTTCTCAATCATGTGGAGAAACCAGATTTGCAATGAAAAACAATGAGAAAAGCACAGACAAGCAGGAACAAGAGCTGGGCAGAAGTGCTGTTGGGACTAATCTGTTACTTAAATGTAATATTCTCTGAAGAGTCAGAGTTGGCTGAAAAGTTTAGCATAAGGAATTTTGTTTTCAGAATCTGCACACTGCATTTTTATAAACGTCTTTCTTCCTGATTATCAAAGAAGAACTGCTTTTTGCCTCACTTTGCATCTTAAACAACTCTCTAGAATCATGAAACAATTCAACTCTGTATATGGAGAAACCAGGAAAAACACTGCACTGAGTGGCAGAAATTTCATAGTACAGCCATTTTCCCGCTAGGCATCAAGCAACTCGCCCTGAGTTAGTGCACACAGTGGCATCACCTGGGAAGTTTCTCTCTTATCACAGATAATTCTTTCATGCAGGCATTTTCACTTGAACCTCTGTTTTTTTGTGAAGGCTGATTTAAGAGAACAACTTGAAACTGTGAACTTTTGTTTCCTGTTCAGGATAAATGCTACAGAAATGGTTGTGATGTTGAACACAGATGAAAAAGACAGGGCTATGAGAAAAAAACGTAAGAGTATGAGTGTTTTTCTCATTTCAGAAATGTCAACTGATGATAAACCGTGTTCTGAATGCCAGTCAACTTCCCTAACAGATGAAAATGTCAACCCATAGTCCATTTGGAGTTTGTTTCACCGGGTCAGATTGTTAATCAAGCTTTCTATTTAGAGGATCTGAAAAGGTAGCGTAACAGTGTGTAACATAAAAGGCCTGATTTATGGCAGACAAGGGACTGGTTTTGCCACCACGACAATGCACCTCTTCACTCAGCCATCTCAGTGCACCAATTTTTGACAAAAACCAGTTTGTCTCACATAACTTACTCACCTAACCTTGCTCTGTATGACTTTGTTTTGTTTCTGTGAATGAAGAGGGACATGAAAATATAGCTGTTGATGATATAGAAGAGGTGGGGGGTAAAAACTAGGCAGGTGCTGTCAGGCATTCAAACAGATGAGTTTGAACAATATTTCCAAGAATGGAATTGCAATCATTGTGAATGAGGGGGAATGTAGAGTGGGGACTCAAAGTCCATCTGTGGTCAATTGGATTTACTGAAGGGTCAACGGGCAGGAGACAAGCCAGTCAGGGTGCATTGTAGCAATAATGAAACATACAATTTTTCTCTAGTTCCTAAATGCTTCCTCCCCACCCACTAACATGATCCCAATTCTATTTTACAAATCTGGATAGACCGGAGGATGTACACTGGTACAGATAGAAACTGAAAACACAGGGAATCCAAGATGATCCCTTCAGGACCACTGCTGAGAGTGGTGATACCGTGAGGGTAGAAGGAGGGTAGGGTAGAAAGGGGGAGCTGATTATAAGGATTTACATATAATTTCATCCCTGGGGGACGGGCAACAGAAATGTGGATGAAGGGAGACGTCAGACAGTGTAAGATATGACAAAACAATAATTTATAAATTACCAAGTGATCATGAGGGAGGAGGGAGTGGGAAGGGAGGGGGAAAGTGAGGAGCTGATGTCAGGGGCTTATGTAGAGAGCAAATGTTTTGAGAATGATGAGTGTAAGGAATGTACAAATGTACTTTATACAATTGATGCATGTATGTATTGTGATAAGAGTTGTATGAGCCCCTAATAAAATGATTTAAAAAAGAACTTGACAAATGTATTAAGTGCAATGGAGTGCACTTTGTAGGTGATAAGGTTGTTTTGTAAAAAAAATTTATATATATATATATATATATATATATATATATATATATATATATATAGAGAGAGAGAGAGAGAGAGAGAGAGAGAGAGAGAGAGAGAGATTTATCTAGCACAAATAATATACCAACTAATTAGGGTTCAGTTCAACTCATTTGCATGGAAAGTTTATACTGGAAATCCTTCAACTCAGGAGGGCTGCCAGGTCCAAGGTCAAGGAAGCAAACAGCTAAGTCTTCCCTTCGGCAATGTATGTAGAGTCCACCCCACACTACAAACAGCAGGGCAGGTCATCAACAGTCAGCAGTTTAGGAGCTTAGGGAAGCAGGCCCGGCAATGCAAGATGACAGGATCCAGCAGCCTCAGGCTCAAGCAATGTACATACCAGCAGCATGGCGAAGCAGGTCTTGAAGGAATCTCAAGCTCTAGTGCCATGATCCATGGGTAGGTTTGTCCCACATATAGTGTAGCTCACAAGTAGAGGCAGGGAACTATCTAAAGTAGCCATAAGCTGGTCAGATCACGAGAGAGCAAGAGAGAGAGGGGTCAGTCTTGCTGAGCCATTTACCTCTTTGTCCTCCAATCAAATTGCAACCTAATTAATTCCATATGCTCCTTTTGGCCAGGTTGGCACAGTAAACCTACTTATCACAGCATTGAAAAAGCAATCCATTTGGGGTGGGGTATCCACTCATAGTTATGTTAGTGGCTTTAAAACATAAAAGAACTTCTAGCTTAGACTGAGAAAAGCAATAGCATTAAGCTTATTTTACATTCATGAAACTGCCTCCAATTGCAAGAGTAAAAAAATAATCCTTTTTAATTATTTGGACCAGTAGATTAACTCCAGAAATGACAATCTTTTATGCAGTAAATCTAAAATTAACTTGATGAAACATTATTTCAAGGTTTTGTTGTTTTTCCCAAGATGATTCTCAAAGCATTTTTTTTTCCAAAGCAAAAGTCTCTTGCTCTCATTTTCACTTTGTAAACTCTTAGGAAGTTTTCTCTAGATGTCAATCAATACAAGTGTCATCTTCAGGTCTATTTTTTGAAGGAGCTGTAAAAAATCATTTTCTTGGGGATCAAATTTGCTTGACTAGCGGAGTCATATATAAGAAGGGGGTTAACAAGCTTCATCTTGGAAGTGAGAAAAAGGTCTGTACTTACGTCCAGGTTCTCTAGCTCACCAAGACCAACTGAGCCCAGTGTTTGTACAGCAGTAAATAAAGAGAAGTCTTTTTATTTGGAGTTCCAGCGCAAGCAGGCCAGGTTTATTCCAAATGGAATATGGCGGCTAAACACGTCTCTGTAACTTGTCTTGGAAGAAAAATTCTCTCAATTATATACTTGTCTTACTCTCAAAAACAAACCAAAACAAAATATCATTAACTGTATACCAAGCTCAAGTATGTGTGTCTATCTCTCTATCATAGATATATATCTACACCTCTATCTATCTATCTATCTATCTATCTATCTATCTATCTATCTATCTATCTATCTATCATCTATCTATTCTACCTATCAATCATCTATAATCATCATCATCATCTGTAATCATGACAAGGTACCTACCCAGGTTTAGAGTGTAGCAAGGGCTGTCCCAGGAGACTTTACTGGGAAACCTCACCCATCTGCCCTAGAGTTCTGAACTCCTTCAGGCATTTATTTTGCTCCAAATACTCAAAAGACATGTAAAAGAAACATGATTTGAGTTCCCCAAGGATGCTGTTGTAGTTATATAATCTGGTGTCAATTTGGGATTTGAGAAGATCGGGAGTGAAGGGATGGAGTCTAGGCTGTCAATCGGCTCATAGCCAATGAGGCCTCTGTGTGGGTATGGTCTTCCCTTGAGAATTCTGGGATTTCCTAAAATTCCTCCTTGGAGGCAGGAGAAAAACCCTCTCTCTGCTCATTCCCTGAGAGGCACTCTACTGAAAAGACAGATGTCAATGAAAGACCCTTTGCCTTGGGAACTGGAGGAGCCACATGGAGACCCCTGCTAGCGTGGAGATGCTTCTACCACCACTAGATCCACAAGACTTTGCTCCCACTGGTCTGTGATCTTTCTGCATTTGGTGTCATTGCATGTGTTTTGTGAGTCTGAAGAGGACTTTACAGATTGATATCGAACATATGGGCTAATATCGAACTTATGGACTTGATATGGACTAGGCTGGGATGTTTTCTCAATGTTCAGTTGCTCTTGTATATACACATATGAGCATATACACATATGCTCTTTCTTATACACATATGAGTCTCCATGAATTTGTTTCTCTAGTCTAACAAGACTAATACAGGTGCCAAAGCTTTTGTTTTTATGAGGTGTAAATTGACGTGTATAGAATTCTTCCAGGCAGAGTTGCTGTTACATGCTATACAGTGGTTCCAATTCATAGTAACCCTAGGTTTAGCAGAATAAGACACTAACCATCCTGGACTATTTGTTGTTATATTTGAGCCCTTTGTTGCAGTTACTTTGTCCATTAATCTCACTGAAGGCTTTCTCATTTTCAATGACCCTCTACCAAGTTGGACTAGTGTTGGTCCGTTGTGAAAATTTATGCAAACAACTTGAGACTACTGATGTTACTAAGGTAGATAAAAAGGTAGAACGTATTTTCATCTTATTAATAAAGTCAGCACCTAACATCACTCTTAATTTTGAAAATATAACATCAGAGAAAGAATGTTAACATCAGAGATAGAATGGCCCCTGATAGCTATTTAATATTTTATAGACTTTTATGCACTGCAAGAAGCAGATGTTAAAATAACAGTTCTGATTAACTGAAGGAAAATATCAAACCATCATTATTTATATAGGATAGAGATTTTTAATAGAAAATCTAAGAAAGTCAAACTTTTGAAAATAAGATTCAAATTTGATTTTTCATACAATAATTCTAAAGTTACAACACTTGGTAGATCTCTAATATTACCGAGACTCGGTTATTCAATTTAACATGGGAAAATATTCCGCCGCTAACAGAAGCAGCAATGAAAACTGCTTGGAAGTAACTATAACAAAACTTTTCTGCATTTATAAAAGTAATCTGTTTTTTTTCTGAGAAATGCAAAAGAAGGTTTAAAAATGAAGAGCTATACTAAGTTCCCAGATGGTAAATATGAATATGATAAAACAATTCTTCACTTCTTAGATTTTATGCAAATTCAATATAAGGCATAATACTTAATTTTTTACTTGAGTATACATGGATTTATGATCAGTTTAGGAAAACAAATATTGAGAATTGCAAGAAAATAATTTTGAGTATAACTACTAGTTTATACTCATCAGCTCTGTTTGTAAATCACTATATACATTTACAATAGAATGATGACAAGTAAAAAATTTCAGTCTTGGGGCAAAGTTCTGTAAGGGATCTACTAAATAAAACAGTGACAAAAGAGACAGATATTTTCATAAATAAAACTAGGAGGGTGTATTGGTAGGAAAAGGTAGTATTTTCAAATGGCATTCAAAGTTGCTAGCTCTTTTAATTAAAAGTTCCACAAATCATACACACATATAAATATACGGCAGAGAAAATGTAATAAATGAAATCAAAACAAGTAGAAAAATGTAGATGGCAACGCACTTGATTTAAGGATGAAGAAAAACGTTGTAAGGATATTAAGTCATAAAGAATCATTCAATAATTTATGCCACAATCAAATTTAAGAGTCTAGTGCTTCAACCTTTGTTTCTATATGCAGCAGAAATTAAATATAAAAAATTTGAAATATATATCAAAAGGTCTATAGCTTTAGTTCATTTGAAAAATCTTTGAGAACATAATAAAACTTGAAAAGATTATAGTTTACAGGTTACAAAGTACAAGTGGCTGAAAGATTTCAGTACCTGGTTACTCTGACTGATAATACTGAGTACCCAATTAAGCCAACACATCTTCTCTTTAGTCAAGGGAATATATTGTGAAGTTGTTGTTTATTTTTTTATGAAATTACAAGTTTAAAAAATTACAAACCTGAAAAGAAATTTATTAATCTGAATCCAAATATGTAAAAAGTTCAAAGGCAACATCACATAGTATTCTTTCTAACAATTTTCACCAGGAAATAAACATCTGGCAAAATATTTATATTAAAAGATCTTCACTGCAGTTTTATGTTTTAAAATAAACTTTTATTTTAGAACTGTTTAGACATGGAATGAAACGGTGAAAATAGTATAGAGAATCTCATATTCAGGTTCCTCTATTGTTAACATTTCAAATTAGTAAGATATATTTTTATTGCAAGTGTACCTCAAGGGACAAAGGATTGTGTTAGCAAAAGTGAAAGAAGTATTGAATTTGTAGCATTAAAAGCATTATTAAAAAAGATTAAGTATATACTACAAAATAGTTTTAAGACTAATTTAAACGTTCCCCTTTTTGAGTTTCAGATCTTTCTCATTCTCTGTAGCAAGCACTTATTGTTCTACAACAGAAATATAATTTTAAAAGGTTAAAGAAAACCCAAAATAGGATATGTTTACCACATGGCCTGGGTATATTTATGTGTACTGATATTTCAGCATTAATTCTTCTGGATAGCACTGGGGCCTCCAGAACTTATTTTTCACGGTTCACACTTTGCTCTTTTAAGAGTCGAACACCTAGCAGACATGTATCTGGACTTGCATACTCAGATGCACATTCTTTGAGCTTTGTTAATAGCAGTAAGTATAACTTTATAAATGTCAAACTTCTTATTACTTAACACCCTGATGGGATTCTATTGCTTTTGTAGGTCACTCATTTGTAGGGAAAACAAAACACAAATTGAGAAATATAAATTAAAAATAATTTTTTGGTCTTACAAGATTAACATTTTATCAGGCTCTGAGCCACACTCTTGAGATGAATAGCTTCAGTCATTTTTATCGATCCATATGTTGCTGTAAGAAGAAATACAGAGAGATCTTCAGTATGATTTATCTGGTTTGACCCAATGGTGGCCTCTTGAAAGCACAAGACCAAAACCAGGATTTGGGGCTTGGATATAATTCACCCACTTAATTCAGACACCCTTCATTGTATTTGCAATCATTTGTGTGTATGTATCTGTGGAAATTGTGGTGCATGCATGAGTATTTAGCTCTCTGCTGCTAGACAGCATGTGCAAATTCATATAGTCACTACTATAAATACCATGCAGAGGACTTGCTCACTCCCTTCTTACTCCTCAAAACTACTAACTTTTCTCTGGTTCTATAATTTCATCATTTCAAAAATGTCAGATTAATAACCCATACTCCTAAGGTAGCCATTGTCCTATTTCTAACACATAGATTGCATTTGTCATCTAAATGATTAGATTCGTGTAGATTTTGTATCTGGGTCACTTTACTTTCCATTATATGTTTGAAATTTGTACAAGGTTTCACATATTGTGGTATGCAATGCAGTGGTCGTTTTTGTTTAATTGTGAAGTATTCCAGAGTAAAAACGCATCATCATTTATTTATCCGACTGTTAGTGATACTTGGATCATTTCCTGCTTTTGACAGAGCCCTGGTAGCACAGGGGTTAAAGCAGTGGGCTGCTAACTTCAAGGGCAGCAGTTGGGCACAACCAGCCACTCCTCAGAGAAGGTATAAAGTAGGCTTTTGACTCCTGTAAAGGGTTAGAGTCTCAGAAACCCACAGGAACAGTTTTACTCTCCCCTATAGGGTCACTCTGAGTCCACATCGACTCGATGGCAGTGAGTTTAGTTTATTTAATTTTTGATTTCCAGTTTTTAGTTCTTATGAATACCGCAATCATTCTTGCTAGGCTGGTTCACTTGTGCATATATTCAAATCTAGTTGATCTCACCAGTACATTCCCACAGTCTTTATTCACATCTCTGTTTGCACCAGTGCAGGAGTTCCCTGACCAAATACAGGTTGTGAGTCTACTTTCACTCGCATGAAAAGACTGAGATTTTAGACGTTAAGGTTCATCAAATATCTGCCAAACAATAAAAAAACAATTCTTTTTTTTAAGTCTGTTTTTTAAGTCATTTTATTGGGGGCTCGTACAATTCTTATCACAATCCATACATATATCCATTGTGTCAAGAACATATGTGCATTTGTTGCCATCATCATTCTCAAAACATTTGCCTTCTACTTGAGCCCTTAATATCTGCTGCTCATTTCCCCCATAATTCCCCACTCCCCCCTACCTCGTGAACCCTTCATCATTCATATATTATTTTTTATTTTTCATATATTACACTGTCTGATGTCTCCCCCTGCCCTCTTCTCTGTTGTCCCTTCCCCAGGGGGGAGGCTATATGTAGATTTCTGTAATCAGTTCCTTCTTTCTACCCCACATTCTCTCCACCCTCCAGGCATTGCCACTCTCACCACTGGTTCTGGAGGAGCCATCTGTCCTGGATTCCCTGTGTTTCCAGTTGCCAATGTGTATCATCTGGTCTAGCCAGATTTTCAAGGTATATTTGGGATCATGATAGTGGGGGTGAGGAAGTATTTAAGAACTAGAGGAAAGTTATATGTTTCATTGTTGTTACCCCGCACCCTGCCTGGTTCATCTCCTCCCCAGAACCCCTCAGGAAGGGGTGTCCGGTTGGCTACCATTGAGCTTTGAGTTTCCACTCTGCACTCACCCACATTTTCAATGATATGATTTTTTGTTCCTTGATGCTTGATACCTGATCCCTTCAACACCTCTGGCCACACGGGCTGGTGTGTTTCTTCTGTGTGGGCTGTGTTGCTTCTGAGCTAGATGGCCACTTGTTTATCTTTGAGCCTTTAAGACCCCAGACACTATATCTTTTGATAGCTGGGCACCATCAGCTTTCTTCACCACATTTGCTTATGCACACGTTTGGCTTCATTGATCGTATCAGGGAGGTGGACACCTACTTGTATGGTTTTTAGCTCTTTGATGTCTGATAACTGGTCCCTTCTGCACCTTGTGGTCAGACAGGCTCATTTGTTTCTTCCTTGTGGGCTTTGATGCTTCTCAGCTAGACGGCCACTTGTTTATCTTCAAGCTTAAGAAATAATTCTTGCTTAAGTTTAGGTTTGCCTCATTCCAGTGATATGCTTTGCCTGTGAGAGATAAGACTGTTAACTTAAGAAAATTCTAATATAGCTTAAATCATCTCCCTTTTTCATACTTAAATCTTTTGATTGTGTCAGGTGGATACATTGACTCTTCTTTGAATCTCTCCATGAATACCTTTACCTGTTGCTCCTCCTTTGACCCGATCAAGGCCATGCCATGAACATCATGAGGTCCTCTCTAATCCTGTCCACTCACACAACCATCTCCTACTTTTTAGGAACTGTTTTAATTTGCCACTTACATTATATCAGTGGCAGAAATCCCTTGGTTTCAACGTTTAACTTTTCACTATTCTTAGTTATAAACTATTCTATTCTTGTGATAGATAGTGGAAGGCCTTTCGAAGTTAACATAGGGTTCATTGATATCCATCCACCCGGTAGCTGTTGGATGCATTGGATTGCCAATCATAAGGCCAGCCGTGCTAACCCACCGTAAGAAAACATTGAGATTGTGGATCCATGAAATTTACAGGCCTACAATGTTATATAGGGTCTCTTTGAGTCAGAATCCACTTGATAGTGGCAGTGGGTTTATGCAGCGAATAGTTAATATGAAATTGTTAACTTTAACTTGATTTTAATCTCCCTTGCACTTGAATGGATCATATAAATTTAAATATAATCATAAATTAATTATAATACAAATTTATAAAGCAGGAAGTTTGGAAAGAAACTGTGTGACTGAAGTCTGAGATGTTAAGCAGATTAAACCCCCAAATGAGCAAAGTTAAATTTTGTTTTACAACATTACTTATAATTTAGAAAAATTCAATAAATTTGGGTCATGTGAAAATACTTAGATTACAAGCTAAGTACAAAATATTACCTGAAGCATATATAAATTAAGAATAATAAGTTAAATATTAAAAGTTGGTTTTAGATGAGAAATGTAAAATAGATGAGGGTTAATGAGATGGAAAATATCATACTATAATTATTCTCAATCAGAAGATTCATAAAGGAGGGATTTTAACCTCAGGAGAGAAGAAAACTTGGCTTAATTTATCATGTTTGGAGGGTACCTAATACAAATGTCAGAGTGTTTTATATGCTTTGAAATGAATCAACAAAGGAAAGAAGAAACAGCCTAAAGTCAAAAGAAATTAAAAGCATGGCCAATCCAAATCAGTAACCCAACTTCTATATAAAACATATCAGTTGAGCTTTTTCTGAAGTTCCTATTAGGTCTGCAGTACGGTGTATAATGTAGTGGGCATTATGGGAGTAATGCAGTTTTTTTAATAGAGTGAACCCAAATCCCCTATGATAGATGTCCTTCAAAAAAGAAGAAAAGAAGCACAAATACAGAGAAACCCAGAGAGCAGATGGACATGTGGAGATGGAGGCAGAGACCAGAGAGAGGTACACTGGCACAAGGTGAGAAATGTCTGGGTCTCTCAGAAGCTGGGAGGAAAAGATCCTTTGGAAGGGGCATGACTCTGCAGGCATTACGAATTTAAAATGAAAATCTCCAAGACTGTAGGACAATAAATTCTTTTTCATCAAGCTATGCAGGAATCTCAGGCATACCATTAGTGTGGCTCATGTCATGGGTCCCAACACTGTGAACTTTCCCTGGATTGTGAGAAGCATTTCACTGCTTGCCTCAGTCTCCCCTATTTGAAAATGAGCTCTTTTCTACTGTTCAGTGGATAAATGAGAGCCCTTGAAGTGTGCCTGTGAAATATAAATTTAATCAGTGGGATATAAAATATGATGGACAAGAAACATATAAGTAAAGATGAAAATAAATTAAATTTATCTGTCAATCAGGGCAATGCAAATTTTAACAATGGAGTAGTGACTCCTATACCAACTAGAAAAAATATAATTTATGAACTCTAATATTTGCACAGGGGTAAAAGGGGAAAGGGACATTCCCATACGTGGTTGGTTGGAACCATAATGGCTACAATGACTTAGAAAGGTAATTTGGTAGTAATTGTAAAATTACATATCCTTCCTCTATTCTATTCTAGGAAGATGTAATTAAAACACCCTTGCTAAGGTGTGTAATTATGTATGTGTGTGTGTATATAGATAAACACAAACATATTTATTATAATATTATTTAGAATAGTAAATATTGGGAGGAAACCTAATGTGGAGGACCGTGTAAATTACCCAATAACCTAGGATTACAACCACACTTAACAGCTTATATTGTTTATCTCTTAATCTAGCAGAATGAGTACAGATTGCATATATGGAGATTAAGTTACAAAAATGATCTAAAGATCAATTTTGAAATATAAAACTATACACTCTTAAGAATACGTATTAAAACACTACATAAATATATCTTAAAACACTACATATTAAAAACTGTACAAAACATACCTATAGAAAAAACTATATATTAAATGCACATGCATATGTCTATATCTCTATATTTATATTTATACACACACACTTAGGCATACTATCAATGCTCATGGAAACAGCAGTCAAAAAATCAAAAGACATGTTGCACTGGGTAAATCTGCTGCACAAAATATCTTTAAAGAGTTGAAAAAGCAAGGATGTTATTTCAGGCTGAAGGTGTCCTTGAGCTAAACCAGTGTATTTTCAGTTTCCTCATGTGCAAGTGAAAGTTGGACATTGAATATGGAAGACCGAAGCAGAATCGATGCATTTGAATTATGGTGTTGATGACGAATATTGAAAGTACCATGAACTGTCAAAAGAACAAACAAATCTGTCTTGGAAGAAGGTCAGCCAGAATTCTCATTAGAGGCAAGGAGGGGGTGTTTTATGTCCACATATTGTCAGGAGAGACCAGGTCCTGGAGAAGGGCTTCGTGCTCTGTAACTGGAGGGCAGTGAAAAGCTGGAAGAGCTTAGACAAAATGGATTGACGTGTCTGAGTGTGTGTGTGTGTGTGTATGTGTGTGTGTGTGTGCATGTGCTTTTCTTGTTAGGTGCTATCGAACACACACACACACACACACACACACACACACACACACCACCCCCACCCCACGCCAGTCTGGGTGGCAGAGTTCCAGGAGAGATGCACAGAAATTCTTCCTCCTTGTTAGCAAATGCACAGCAAAGACACAGCAACTGTAACATGACAGTGATTTCCTCTTTGAGTGACAGCTGCATTCTTCTCAATGGTTACCAGACTTGCTTTATTTCACCCACGTGTTACTGGAGATACAAAGTAGCAAGCAACTCTCGGTTCTCCACCTTTTTAAATCCCCAGTTAACCTGTGCTTGCCTTGATTACAGGGTTCTGGATGGAATCCCTGGTGGAACACTGCTTATGCGTTGGGCTGTGGTGCACAGGGTGGGCCTTTTGAAATCACCAGCAGCTCCCAGGGAAAAACGCAGGGTTTTCTTCTCCGTTAAACTCTCATAGTCTTGGAAACACAGAGGGGGTAATTATGAGTCAGCCTTGACTTGATGGTAAAGAACTTGGTTTGGTTTGCTGTTGCTGGATAGCAATTACTGGCCTAGAACCATTTCCTGCTTTCTAAACACTATTTTCAGCATTCTTCAGTGGGGCTTACACGTTATCCTGGGTGCTTCCTTCCCCTACCCTTATCTTGTCAACCGGTTCCTCTGGGGTGCCTGCCTGCCTGCCTCCACGCCTGGGTTAAAAATTCGATACAGGAATGTACATATGTAAATATATTTATATATAATGATAGGGAAATAGATCTATGTACATATATTTATATGTTAAGTATTAAGGTAGCAGATGGACATTGGGCCTCAATTCAAGTACTCCCTCAATGCAATAACACTTTGTTTTAATAACCTGACATTCTGTGATGCTCACCTTCCTGACATGATCACTGAAGACAAAATGGGTACATAAACAAATGTGATGAAGAAAGTTGATGGATCCCATATATCAAAAGATATAGTGTCTGGGGTCTTAAAGGCTTGAGGATAAACAAGCAGCCTCTAGCTGAGAACAAAGCCCACATGGAAGAAGCACACCAGCCTGTGTGATCATGAGAGAATCAGGTATCGGGCATCAAAGACCCAGAACAAAAAAAAATCATATAAATGGGAATGAGGGGGAGTGTGGACTGTAGACCCAAAGCCCATGTATAGACAAGTGGACTTCCCTTCAGAGAAGGGTCGCTGAGAAGACGAGTCAGTCAAGTGCAGTATAGCACTGATGAAACATACAACTTTCCTTTAGTTCTTTAATGCCCCCACCCCCTATTATCATGACCTCAATTCTACCTTACATATCTGTCTAGACCAGAACATGTACACAGGTACAGATAAGAGCTCACAACATAGGGAATCTAGGACAGATAAACCCATCAGGACCAATAATGGGAGTGGTCATACCAAGAAGGTTAGGGGAAGGTGGCGGGGGGGAGAGAAAGGCGGAAGCAATCACAATGATCTACATCTAACTCCTTCCTGGGGGGATGGACAACAGAAACGTGGGTGAAGGAGACAGAAGTTGGTGTAAGACATGGGGGGAAATAATAAATTATCAAGGGTTCATGAGGGAAGGAAGGTGGGGGAGAGGGGGAAATGAACTGATATCAAGGGCTCAAGTAAAAAGAAAATGTTTCAAAATGATGATGGCAACATATGTAAAAATGTGCTTGACGAGGTGGATATACATATGGATTTTGATAATAGCTAAAAGAGCTCCCAATAAAATGATTAGAAAAAAACCCTTTGATGTTCTCAGATTGCAGGCTACTTCTTGCTAGTCTTGGTATATTGGGCTTTAGCAACATTGATACACATATTTATTTATAGTAGTCTTGGTGGCATAGTTGGCTACATGTTAGACTGCTAACCAGACATCTAGCAGTTGCACTCTGTGTTAGCCTGGGTAGACTATAGAAACAAATCCATGGATACACATATGTGTATAGGGAAGAGATTTATATACAAGAGCAATTGAACATTGAGAAAACATCCCAGCCCAGTCCAGACCAAGTCCATAAGTCCGATATTAGCCCATATCCGAAACCAATCCATAAAGTCCTCTTCAGACTCATGAAACACAGCTTATGATGCCGAATGTAGAAGATCACAGGCCAGTGGGTAGAAAATCTTTGGATCCAGTGGCAGTGGAAACATCTCAGCGCTGGCAGGGGTCTCTGCATCAGGGTGCGTCCACGTGTTTTGTCAGCTGCTATGTCTCCCAGGGTGTGAGCAGAGAGTCTCCCACCTCCAAGGAGGAAATACAGGTTTCCTAGAATTCTCATGGGAAGGCCATGCCCACAAAGAAACTTCATTGACTTATGATCCGATTGGCAGACTAGACTCTACCCCTTCACTCTTAATCCTCTCAAATTGACAATTCCATAACTACCACGGACTCCATCTGCTGCTCCATGAGGGAAAGATGCAGGTTTCTGCTCCCTAAAGATTTATGGCCTTGGTCATCAACAGGCTAAGTTCTACATGGTCTTTTAGGCTCTCTGGGAGTTGGAATCTATTAGATGGCAGTGTGTGCGTGTGTGTGTTTATGTATATTCACATATTTTTAGAAAATTGAAATGGAAAACAATGTGATTTTCCACAAACTTTTTGAAACTTCTTTGTATGTGTACCAATAAATGTATATAAGTGTCCACCTATTTGTATCTTATCTCCTTAGATACACCAGACAAAGTTATGAACGATGTCCATCACATTTCTGCAGAGATTACTGGGAGTTGTGTGAGTCAGGGACACATATTGGAGACTTCTGTGACTTGATTTAAAACTTTCTTCTCACGTATATGGAATGAAAGAACATTAGTGATTTTGGTTTTCTAAATAGAAGAACTTAAATAAAAAATCCATTTACTTCAGCTAGTTATTATTTTCTCTCCCTCTCTCTATTTCTCGCTCTTGCCACTCATTGGTACATCCATGCAACACACGTGCACACACACACACACACACACACACAACACCGCATAATTAAGCTTGATTCTCTGAGTTTAGACAATAGGGACTATAGATCTAGGTAATATTCTTTCAACTGCTATCACAGATTCCATAATTATTTACAATGTGAAATGTTGATTTTCTCAAATTAAATTTATCTCTAAAAGCAATAAAATGTATGCATGTGTCTTGTCTGCTTAAAATAACCCAAAGATTTACTTGACCAGCATTTAATTATACTTCTTTCAAGGTGTAGTTTTTCCCCCACATCTCTGGCAGCAAAAGGCGTGTGCATTAGAAACTGAAGCAAGTAATGGAGAGGGAATGGGGCCTTCGTTATTCTTAATTAGCTGCCATTGGTGTTCTTGCTTCTCTAAAAGGGAACACAGATGGAAAAGTAATTAATGCATAAACTAATTAGTGATCTCATTTCCCAATTGCACATGATAAATAAAACAGATTGCAGGAAATAGCAGGTTGAAGCAAGGTGAGGCCAGTAGGGCAAGATGAAGAGATACTTATGGTTGGCTTGGCAATAAACCATGAACAATTTAGCTCTGCCCTGGGTATCATTTTAGCAAGGAGGCAACAGAAAGAAAGGTAAATAAGTGAATTTATTTTTAGTTTCTTTAAAAAGAAAAGGACCAAGGCTATCCTGTAACAGTTAAGTAGATTATTTTGGCAGCAAATGAGATTGTTGTATAAAAATTATGCAAAAATTCAATATTTAGGAGTTTCATCTATCAGTGTAAACTAGCTACTTTCTTTCTGTAGAATGGCAAATGTGTTTTCATCTCTAAGGGTGTTGTTAACTGCCATCCGCTCAGCCCAATTCTCGGTGAACTTAGGCAGAGCAGAATGAAGTGCTGTTGGATCTTGGACCATCTTCACGATCTTTGACATGTTTGAGCCCGCTCTTGCATCTATTTTGTCCAGCCATCTCATTGAAGCTTTCCTTCCATCTTCCTAACGCTCTGCTGTACCAGGTAGGATGGCCTTTTGTAAGGACTTGTCTTTCTTAACGATGTGTCTAAAGTTAGCATCAAGTTTCACTAGACTTGCTTCTTCTAACTCAACACTTAGTGAGACAAGGCGAAAACAAAAAGCTCGGATTTGTTTCTTCTTGTGGGTTCTTTTAACTGGATACCCTTTTAACAAAAAGTTGTATGCCCGACTCTCCAGTATATGACTGTGTGCTACTGCTATACTTGGGATTTTACAAACTTACTAAGAAAATGGCAAAAAATGAAAATCCTAAGACCCAGGTGTCTGATTAGTAACGATCACCTGCTTTGAAGCCACAGCCTTCTCCATGTTGTCCACAGAGTTTGACTGCTGGGCCCATCTTCATATTTGGATGAAGAATATATGGACACGTGTTAAGAACAAGCAAATAAAAATGCAAATCAAAATAAACAAGTGAGGGATACTTAGACAAGTATAAATAAATAAAAGATTTAGTGCTAGAAAGACATTTGGATATTTTACAGTTAGTGTTCCAGCTGAGTTCTTCTTTTGGAAGGTTTCCTACAATGACCTCCATGAATCCAGTCACAGCAATGATTCATGAAGGTGCCACGGGATCGGCAATGCTTTCCTCTGGTATAGATATAGCCTTCATGAGTCAGAGTTAATGCAGATGACAACTAACGCAAACAGCAAAACCAACCCAGTCGCTTGGATGTTTAATAATGATATGGAGGGTGTGAGAAATCGTCAATCTATTTCTAGGTCAGCGAATTTTCCACTGGCAAAGAGTAGCGCTAGCAGTATAACCAGGTTACAGAATACAGGCCTGGATTTTCCGACAGCTAAAATAATGCAAGGTCGAGCCCCCTTTGCTGTTCAACGCTGCCATAGTAAACATGGTTCCTGCCTCTCTTTCCCCTTCTAGTGAAGACAGCCAGCACAGAGCGTGCTTCTCTTGACTCCTCTGCTTTGGATTAAGAGAGAGGCTTACGTACACTTGATTAATCCAATCACAGCTATTAACCAGTACTATTTCAAGGAATAATAGAAGCCAACAGGTGTAAGATATTTTATATTTTCCCAATGACTTTATATGCATGATCGCCTTCCATTTTCATAATGACGCTAGGTGGTTTGCAGAGTAGAGGTGCGTGCACTCATTTTATGAATGAATATAAAAAATAGAAGCGCCAAATATGTCTGAAACTATGATTCCGTTGTAACTTCATCTGTGAATATCTAACATTAATCTGCACCGTCATTGGGATCTAGTCACTTGAAATGTTATTTTGTGTCATTATTTTAGATATTATGAACTAACTACCAGACCCAAAGAAATCAAACCCATTGGCATCCAGTAGATGCCAACCATGAGTAACACTATAGGGCAGAGTAGAACTGCCTCGTAAGGTTTCCAGGGTTGTGCCCTTTATGGAAGCCGCCAACCACATCTTTCTTCCGCGGAGCTGTTGGTGAACTAGCGCAGATCAACCCTTAACCACTGAGCCACCAGGGCTCCTGACTGCAAACCACTGAATTCACCAATTAAGACAATTTGATTATATTCCACCTATAATCAATATCAATTAGCTTTTCCCAAACAGGAACAGAAACAATGACAAACATGCCAAAACACTATACTTGGAGCATGCAATTGAAAAATAAATCTCGCTAACATCAATATTAATACAATTAGTAAATAGCTGCGAT
Source organism: Tenrec ecaudatus (assembly GCF_050624435.1). Classification (NCBI taxonomy): domain Eukaryota; kingdom Metazoa; phylum Chordata; class Mammalia; order Afrosoricida; family Tenrecidae; genus Tenrec; species Tenrec ecaudatus. The sequence goes on from NC_134543.1 coordinate 18,687,904, forward strand.
GCTTGGGAAAGAGCCAGGCAGCATGCTAAGACCTTCTTATGCATCATCTGATGTGATCATTATAACAGCCATTTCGAGGGGTTTGTACTTCCTGTATTTTACAGATAGCTTAAGCTATTTGCTCGGGGTCATAGAGGTGAGAAAGAAGAACCAATCTAACTACAGGGCTTCTGGAGTTAATGCCATTTTAAGACGTTTATCAATAGGAAAATCCTTGAAATTCCTCACATGGTATTTAAATTTGTGATAATCACTCATTTGGATCCTAAAGAAAACGTTAAAGTGAGCAGCTAGTCTAGTTGTTTGCTATTTTCATTAGAGCAAAAAACCAAATAAAGACTAAAAGAATTCAATAGCAACAAAAACAGAAATATATAGCCTATTGATTCAGCTACCAAAGGGAACTTAGTAGTTATTTTGTGTCAATGTTGCGTCAGCGCTTGCATAGAAATCTGTCCCTAAGGAGCCTCCCGGCTTCTGCATGTGGAGATTTTGTGTTTGCCAAGCACCAATCTGTTCCAGGTAGCAGTTATTAGACATGGAGAGGGAAAAGCTACTGTTCCTAGTTTTATATTTATTCCTTTTGAGAAACTTTCCTACTAAAGTCATTACTCTTCAATACAGGCATTGTTCTTAATTTTTATCTCTTTAAACACTATGCACATCTCTTATTTTTTCTGTATATGTATATGTAATTTTCTATTACAAAGCTTTACATAAAATGTAGTGTATATTGAAACATTATTACTCTAGTTTTCAAGAGTGGACTTCAGGACTTTCTAGGGGACTATCTCTTTAAATGCCAAACCCATGTTGTAAAATACCATCTACCCAGTGCTGAAGACTTTCACCTAAAACCTCTTAAAATTTAGTAGAAGAAATACATCAATTCACTGCCTAGCCTACTACATGCAAGTATCATTACTGTTCTTGACTTACACTTCCACTAGCTAGTAAATTTTGATAAGGAGCTTACTCTTCTGATCTGAGTGTCAACGTGCAGTGTTTAGGGTATAAAAGTGGGAATTCAGCATGGGAAATACTTCATATTCAGCAATAGGCACTGCCATGTTATGTCCAACAAGGTTATGTATTATGTTTTCAACCACTGACAGAAATATGTATTGAGAACCCATTCTGTGCAGATTGGTGAACATTAGGTTCTGGGAGGGCTCACAAAATCCAATAAATGGCAGGACCTTTACCCTCAACAAAGCGTGCTTAGGAAGGATCTGTAAATCAAGTTGAAAATTATATTAGATAACTTCTAACACGTCTCTCAACTTTCAAGAGTGAATCATCTTTTACAATCACCTCTTTGTTTTCATTTAATTTCATTGGGGCAAAAATCTTATTTGAGCTGATTTATCCCAGTGGGCTGCTAACTGCAACGTCAGCAGTTTGGACCCAGCAACAGCCACCTGAGAGAAAGGAAAGTTTTTCTATTCTGGTAAATACCTGTCCCCTCAGAAAGCTCAGGAACAGTTCTACAAGGTCCTAGAGTGTTGGTGTACATTAGCATTGACGTGATGGCAGTGCTTTACTTGTTTTTATCAGAAATACAAGAAGAAATGGTAGGGTAAGTCCTCTTCACTGAAAGGTTGGTGGTTCAGAACTTCCCAGGGGAGAAAATCCTGGTGAAAAGATTACAGCCTGGGAAAAACCTGCCCAGAAAAGATTACAGCCTGGGAAACCTCTTGTCATACAGGTAACAACTGGCAGAAAAGTGACAGAAAAGTGACTGGCTGGCACAAGAGCATGACAACTTTATTAATACTTTCTTCGCCTAAGTCACTTAAAACAACAGGAAGTTTCAGTAAGATGGTTACTTTAAATAAGGATTGAATTGTACAGCCTTTCATTGATGGGAGTGAGACCGGAAGTTATAATGTTCTAAGATTGGAAACAAGGTGGGGAGAATAAGTCAACTGCTGACTTCCCCATCAAAATCCAGCCTGCAGTTTGAGAAAGGGATCTCAGAGACTCCATGGTGATCTGAACCTCCTTTAAAGCAAGAAAAAAAATCATTATCTATAGTTCTTTAAAAACACAGATTCCTAGAAGCTTGCTTATATCCATGTGTGGTAACCACATGTGGCTTGTCCTCCACATGCCAGACACAGATCAAGGGGGACAGAATGGTTGGAAGGAGAGCAACTGAATGATGTGAAACTTACATGACACCCAGGTTGGCTCAGTGTGTTACTGATCAATAGTCTGCACAAGATTTATAAATATACTCTTTCAGCAATTGCACAACATTGACAAAAGAGAGCATCGATACCAAGAGCTGTCATCACTCTGGTCTTATGTGGGTTGCTTTTGTTGGGGTACGGGGGAGGCTACTCCAGGCCACCCCTTTTGGTACCATCATCATTTAAAACATCATTCTGTCAGATAAAGAGAAATATTTCAGTTCTTCTTAGTAGACACTTTCTTGGCATTGACTTTGAAACACACTCTGTAGTTGAGAATTATTTTAAAGCATTTTAAGGGACATAATAAAAATGTCTCCAATGGGGTCTTGGGAAAAGAGGTAACTGCATTGTTTTCTTATGGTTGCTTCTTTAGAGAACTTCAAAAAGTGCTAAAGGTCAGAAAACAAGATGTAGTTCAGCTGAACAATATCTGTACAGTCTTACAGTTTTGGAAGAGATTTCAGAATATCCAAAAGAAAGAATTCTTAGTAAGTTCAATGACTTGTCTTATAAAGTATTAATTATTTCAGTTTCTTTGCAGTGTTGTTGTTTTGTTTACTTAGTAAGTGAAGAGAGGAAAGAGACTGGCATGTTAAGTTATGTGTGTCAGGTGGGAAATTTAATTTTCCAATCAATCTTCTCATTTGATTTCATTTCATCAACATTTGAGTCTTAGAAGGAAGTTGAAAAAGAGGGACTTTTCAGCTGTAAAGTCATTTGCTTACAGAGGTGAAATGACGCTTCTGAAATCATGTTGTGAATAAAATGCCCATGTCAGAATTGAAACATGAATTTGCTGAATTTTAAAATCCAGGTTCTTTCTGCCACAGGGTGAACAATTTCATACTTTCCTATGACAAATGCCTTTCAATCAAATACCAGTTATTTTTGCTCCTCAATTCTAAACTGCAATCCCTTTTAAGAATACACTGCTTGTTATTCTCACATTCTTTTTCCTGAAATTTCTATTCGACCATGTATGTATAATATCATGCAATTCTTCTTCATCTGGAAAGTCGATTCTATGCCAATTGAAGAAAATCCAGATGTGAATTTTCTAAGGGAGATTTGTTCACATTTATTTGTTGCACATAGTCTTACAGGAACAATTATAAATCAATGTACTAATGGCTTATATGTAAAGCCATTGGAACTAGTCTCCTTACCTGTAAAGGGAAGGTTTCATGAAGCAGATATGTCCAGTGCCGGGTTTTGTATACACCCAGCCATCTAGTCAATTCCAACTTGTCACTTCTCTAGGGCAGAGTGGACCTGTCCCTTTGGGTTTGGGGGACTGTAAGCCTTTACAGAAGCAGAAGCACCATCTTTCTCCTGCACAACAGCTGTTGGATTAGAATTGCTGACCATCCTGGTAGCCACCCAACTCATAACCTCCTATCCCACCAGGACACCTTAGGTTTGGAATAAATAGTTCACAGTGAACTGCAAGGGGCTGTGAGACTAAAATCTGATAACTTCCAGTTCTCCCCTAAAAATATGGAAGGCATAAATGATGGGTGATTTTTAAGGAAGGGAGCTTACTGAAGAGCCAGGAAAAGCACTGATACTGATCATGGCAACAATTCCCCTGGATGGATTCGCTTCTGTGAGCTGGCTACCGTAGGATGCACGTTGTAAACCAGTTCTCACTAGTGCATCAAACAATGCGAGAGTTTATGATTTTTATCCCTATTTTCACAAGACAAATTAAGATAGAGGCTACTCTCCACGCCCAACCCCACCCCATCCAGGGTTCAATGACAGAGGTGAGATTTTAAAACTGGGTCTGTCTGATTTGAAAACGGATACACTTCCCTAGGAAACCAAAGCAGTGCGAGGATCGAGCATGTGCGCTCTGTGGCAGACAGCCAGAGGCGAGTTTCACTTCCAGTCTTACAAGTTATGGGACTCGGGCCAGGTCATTCCATTCTCCAAGTCTCACTCTTTCTTATCTACACATTGGGGGTGCAGAGGAGATTCAACCAATTGATATAGGCAGCATGCTTCCTAACCAAAAGCAAGTGGTCAATACATCAAATAACTGATGATGATAGTGAAGAATAGATACACTATGTATTTAATACTTACATTCATGGTGTCTTGCACAAGGATTGGGCTATTTATTACCCCTTTTCCTAGGACAGGACTGGTCATGTACTGTTTACTCAATAAATATTTGCTAAGTCAATGTTGAGAGGGTGTTAGAAAGTTGTAAATCTTGTTTGTATCTCCTTCTTGTTTCTCCAGACAGTTTCACCCAGAGCTTGGAGAACTGCCCATGAATCCATTTAACTAGAAGTGTCATTATCATGAGTATCTGTGCTTTGAAGAAAGCACGTGTAGATGTTGTAACATTTGAGTAATGACTACACCTATTCCTCACTTATCAACTACCTCCTTATTTAACGTTTCACATTTACAACCATAATAAGAAATCTGCTATCTGACTATTTGGGACATTAACAAAGAGTCTGGCAGTAACCAACACTAAGATGACCTAGGTGGCTCACCAAGTGAGCCAATTAGGTGACTGTGATATTTAAGGCTCTATGTGTCAACTTGATTGCTCTATGATCCTCTGTGGTTTGGCAGCTATGTCATGCTGGAGTTCAACATTTATGGACGGATATAATCTCCCTTTTGTGAACTGATGTGGTCACCCTCCACTCCTGAAAAATGTTGACGACTGCATAATTACCCGATCTTCAGAACTTACATCAATAAATGAGCAGTGTGTGTACAGTATGTCACCTTAGTCAGAATCCATCCAATCTATAACTCCTACTGTTGAGTTGTTTCTGATCCATGGCAATCCTAGAGGAGAAAATAGAATTATTCCATAGAATTTCCAAAGCTGTGAGTTTTTATGAAGCAGACTACCCCATCTTTATTCCATGGAGTGGCTGCCAGGTCTGACCCAGGAGCCATGCTTAATCACTACACCCCCGGACTCCTTGACAGCAAGTACACAGATATCCATCGGATTGCTAAAATGAAAAGGGCTCCGTTGGTTTTATGGAAAGACTGTATATCAGCTATTTAGTAGGAAAATGGAAATAGCTTTTAGGGGAGATAAGGTACCAAGGAAAGAGGAAATAAGTCCACTCAGAAATTTCATTTTGCAAAATCATTTAAAAGTCTGTTTCTACTCATTCTTAAATATTAAAAATAAGTTTTCTCATCCTTGTTTAACTTCCTTAAAAAAACAAACTGACTTTCTAACTCCTTTCAGAAGACCTTGAGTTTGTTTGAGACTCAGAGCAGTAAAAAAGTTTATGATGAAATCAGAGCATTTTTGCCAAGTAAACTTACATTTTTAAGATTAAACATTTCTTCTTCTAAGTGCTGAAGGGATTTGGAAAGGACCCCATAAAGTGACCCTTGACTAATTGTAGTGCTAACAGGGGAACTCTTATAAAGTAGATAACAAATGACCATTTGCTGAGAATGCGGACAGTTTTTCAATATGTGTGTTGCTCTCCATGTCATTCCTTGCTTCCCTGAAGAATACTCCAGATGTCCAAGTTCTGTATAAACTGGCTTATTGCCAATGTTAATGGACAAAACTATTTTTTCATCTTCTCCTTCTCATTTACCCTCCTCTCTTTTTACTCTAACCCTACATATCTTTTTCCCTTTGTTCCCTCTTTCATTCAGTAATTATCATGAAGTCCTCACTTTGCCCAAATGACCATGACATATTTTGAGTTAACAAAGAAAAAGAAGATGTATATCTGGGTTGGGTTGTACTTTTTCAGCATATTTATTCACTCTGTATTCAGAACAAATAGTCCAAGAATTCAAACTATATGAAAACCTACAAAAAATCAGATGGGCTGGCTCATTAATTTTTGATGTAGATAACACAACCTTGTTTACTGAAAGTAGAGAGTAATAGAAAGTAGTAATAGAATGATAAAGATAACCTTAAAGTAGTAATAGAAAGATAAAAATAACCTTCAGTATGAATTATGATTCTGAGTTTTAAAAACTGTCTTACATGTGGATCAGAAGAACATCTTGATAACAAAAAGAAGATCAAAATTGTCCAGGATTTTATTTTACTTGGGTCCATAGTCAATGCTCAAGGAAGCAGTTGCCAAGAAATCCAATGACATGTTATTGTATTGGGTAAATCGTCTGCAAAAGACCTCTTTAAAGTATGAAAAAGAAAACTTGATACTTTGAAAAATGAATGATGCTGGACCCAAGTAGTGGTTTTGTCAATCACCTCACATTCATATGAAACCTGGATGATGAATATGGAAGACCACAGGAGACGGCCTGCATTTGAGTTATGATGCTGGTAAGGAACATTGGAAGTGTCATAAACTGTCAGGAAAACAAATACATCTGTCCCAGAGATAGTAAAGAGTGCTCCCTTTAGGAGCGACTGACAAGATATTATCTTACATACTTCGGATGTTATCAGGAAGGAGAATAGCAACAAGAGGACGACTCGTAAGGAGATGTATTGATACATTGGCTGCAACAATGGGCTCAAACATGTGAGACTTGGACAGTGTTTTGTTGTGTTGTGGATAGGGTTAAAATGAACACAACAGACCTGATGGCACCTAACAATAACAGCATTAACACAAAAGGACAATAAATATCACACACTATATTTTTTACATATAGCATATATAGTGGACATAGGAAAGTAATGGGTGAGGGGGGTGCACTATTTGGGGAAGAAAAGCATGATGTGTATGTTATTAATGTAAAAATATGGTATTCCTGTTCCGAATGGAAGACACACAATTGAGTAGAGAGAAGGGAAACATAAGTTCTTAAAGAAGTGATTCCAGAATTCCAGAATTATTTGTTCTAAGTTGTGCTGTATATTCTCCCACCCTTATGGCCATAGAATGGTTAAAGAGTTATTCAAACATAAGTATAGTATGCCTTTGTCTTTTTACAGAGCTCTGGTGGTACTTCCCAGTGAGTATTGGACTACTAACCAAAAGATCAGTCAGTGGTTCAAAACCACCAGCCGCTTGCTAGGAGATAGGTGAGGCCATTGGATTCTTTAAAGATTTACAAGCTCAAAAAATCTATCTAGGGCTGTTATGAGTTGGACTCATCTGATGGTAATGGCTTAATGTCTTTTTTGAACTTAAAATAATAACAACAAACAAATAAACTAAAATTCACACAAAACCTGTTCCCATCACATTGATTCTGACTTCATTTCAGAGTAGAATTGTGCCCCAAGAGGGTGTAAATGGTTGTGCTATTTTGGAAGAGGTTCACCTGACCTTGAATCCCAGGGAGCTTCGGGTGGATTAAAGGCACCCACCTCTTTGGAAGTAATGAAAACTCCACTGTTTGTACAACCCCGTGACTTTTCCACTTCACAATTCAATTGACAAGAACTCTGTGTGGCTACAGCACCAATGATCTCTGCCTTTTCCTTTAAATTGTTTTTAATCTTTGGGCTTGCAGGACACTCCATTTACCTACTTGTATCCCACCTTCCCGACTTCCCACCTCACCTGCTTGGTGCTCCTCCTTAACGTTCATTTCTCAGATCTCTTACCTACATTGTGTAGATTACCAGTATCAGTCATTTCCCCCATGCACCCACATCGGCTATAAGGCTAAATATATTCTCATTGATATTTCCAGGATATTGAAAGTCCCATGCACTGCAAAAAGGACAAACCAATCTATCTTGGAACAAGTATGGCCAGAGTGCTCCTTAGAGGCACGGATGGCAGGGCTTCATCTCACATGATGTGTTGTCAGCAGAGACCAGTTCCGGAACAAGGACATCATGATTGCTAAAGCAGAGAGGCATTGAGAAAGAGGACGACCCTCAACAAGATGGATTGACACAGTGGCTGCAACAGTGGACTCAAGAACAGGACCGATTGTGAGGACCAGGCAGTACTGGGGCCTGTGAGCAGGGTCCTTATGGGCCAGAATTGGCTCCAGGGCGCCTAATAACTCCAGCACTTCCAGGCCAGGTTTTGCATCTGAAATCAGTTGCCCTGGGGAGTATTTTTCTTTCTAATACTGAAAATCTTCTAACATATCATGTTATGTTCATTGTTTTCCCTTTAAAATGTATTCTTTGTATAAACCAGCAGTTCTCAACCATCCTAATGCCGTGACCCTTTAATACAGTTCCTCGTGTTGTGGTGCTCCCCCAACCATAAAATTATTTTCTTTTAAATTTAATCATTTTATTGGGGGATCGTACAACTCTTATCATAATCCATACATCCATCCATTGTATCAAGCACATTTGTACATTTGTTGACACCATCATTCTCAAGCATTTGCTTTCTACTTGAGCCCTTCATGTCAGCTCCTCATTTTCTCCCCTCCCTCATGAACCCTTGATAATTTATAAATTATAACTAGTTTGTCATATCTAGTTTGACATTGGACACTGTCCAATGTCTCCCTTCCCCACTTTTCTACTGTCTGTACCCCAGGGAGGAGGTTATATGTAGATCCTTGTAATCGGTTCCCCCTTTCCACCCCGCCCTCCCTCCACTCTCCTGACATCGTCACTCTCAGCACTGGTCCTGAAGGGATCACCTGTCCTGGATTCCCTGTGTTTCCAGTTCCTAACTCTACCAGTGTACATCCTCTGGTCTAGCCAGATTTGTAAGATAGATTTGGGATCATGATAGTGGGGGCGGGGGGAAGAAGTTAGGAACTAGAGGAAAATTGTATGTTTAATCTTTGCTACAATGCACCCTGACTGGCTCATCTCCTCCCTGCAACCCTTCTGTAAGGGGATGTCGAGTTGCCTACAGATGGATCTTGGGTTCCCAATCTGCACTCCTCCTCATTCACAATGATTTTTTTTCCTTTGATGCCTGATACCTGATGCCTTCAACACCTCATGATCACACACAGGCTGGTGTGCTTCCATGTGGGTCTTGTTGCATCTGAGCTAGATGGTCGCTTGTTTACCTTCAAGATTTTAAGGCCCCAGATGCTGTATCTTTTAATCGGCTGGCACCAGCAGCTTACTTCACCACATTTATTTATATACCCATTTGTTATCACGATCCTATTGGAAAGGTGAGCACATTTCATAACTGTAATTTTTCTACTGTTAGGAATTGGGCAGCCCCTGTTAATGAGTTGTTTGCACCCCCTCCAAGGTGTCATGACCCACAGGTTGAGAACCACTGATATAAACAGTGATTTTTGTCAATTGTTCATGGCTTATTCCCAGAGCATGAGCTCAGTGATGGGATTATTTTGTTTGGGGGTTCATGAGAGGAATCAGGATTCTTTAGGATGCACAAATACCATTCCATTCCAGCTTTCTTAGTCCAAGAGCATTGAAATGTTGATCAACCACATTTCAAGGTCAAGCAGTGTCATTTATATTCATAGCTACCACTGCATCCACGATGTACTTGAAAGTCAGGAATACACACATACACACACACATACATTTTAAAGGAATTTATTGTTTAATGCAAAGTTTCTTTGATTGGGAGATCTCCATTTTTTTTATCAACATCTGCTTGGTCTGAGAAACAAGTCTTCCATTTCCTTGCATGCCTATCATGTATTTCACATTAAAGAGTTACCTACCACATGTTAATCTACAATAGCATTCCACAATGTGAAAGAAGGCAGCAGATGTGTGTGTACCTTGCAGTGGTAAAGCCTTACTTATGTATTTATTCTTATTGTTTGTGGTACACGGCTCCAGTGCTGTGTGTGATTTATAACGTGGCCATTTATGTAGCAGGCTTGGGAAGGGATGTATGAACATGAGTAGCAATTGGTCCAAAAAGCACTTTTGCTTTAAAGAGGGTTGTTAACCAGGATGCAACCCATCTGCCTTCACAGTGAACAGAGCAACCCTTCCTCTGGCGGATCCTTTGAGTCAGTGGGATTTCTGATTGATTCCCGACTGGCAGCAAAACATAGCTGAGGAGCTCCGTAGGCCCAGATGTGAGAGATGGGTTTGTTTTCCTGCAGGTTTTTCTTTCTTTTCCTTTTTGTATCAGTATTATTGTCATGCCTCTTCTTACTGAATTCTAGAGGGAACAAGCCAGTGGTTCTTGTAACTCAACAATGGAAAAGACAGCAGGCTAGTGAAGTGATTCATACACAAGTTTAAGCTGTCATCGAAGTCCCTTAATCCCAACTATTATCAAATGAAAAAGCAAATCAAACAAGTACCTCAATAAAGGAGATCTGAGAGACTAAAGAAGCATGATACTCCCATAGTGCTTTATGTTTTTATAACGTGTTAAGTGGAAACAAAGTCAATAAATAGGAAGCAAGAATTGCTGTCTTGATATTGTTTTAAAGGCACAACCTACCCGAAGACAGACAACGATTCTCCGTATATGCCTGCTTTTTAAAAGTTTTAGTGTATTATGAAGTATGTCTTTTGAAACACTTGCGACATAACTTAATATGCTAAACCTTTGATTGTCTTGTCCACACATTTCCATGGGTTCCTTTTCTCCAGGTGTCACACTACTCATCAAAGACTGATTTCTTTCTGATTACTGTTTTACTATATCTCAGACCCTCCACTTTCGAGAGAGGCGATTCATTCCTAAGAAAAAAAATCCTTAGTTCTTTAGCAGCTTGTTGAAGCATTCTTCTGGGACTCATCCATTCAATATGTGGTCAATAGCCTGTGCCAGTGGTACTGATGATCTGACTGTCAATCCCCTTCCAGAAATAAATTTAAACATTACGAACAAAACAACAGCAACAAACAGCAAACACTACAAGCTGAGAGTAACAATTGGAGCTATCTTTGCCCAGTTGAACTTGGAGGGATCAAAGAATTCTTAGGCGTGAACTTCTTCACTTTGAGCCCCCTGTGCCAGGAGAAGTGATCCCGCAGAGGCAGACGTCTCTTGGTGTTTGCTCCAACTTGAAATTATTTTTCTTCTCTTAAGTCCACAGAATGAAATGATCACATTTACTTTATTTTTAAAAGTTTCCTTCCTAAGGTACCCGGTTTAATACCACTAACCATGTCCTTGGTATTCTTTCCCTCTCTGCGACAGGCTAACTACTATGGCAAAGGTAGAAAAGTAGAATAGACATATAAGATTTCCAAGTCTCTGTCCCTTGGAAATCTTTCTTTAGATAAGTCTTTCTAGAAAAGAAAAAATGAGGAAATGCCATCATATTGAAAATACACATTGATTTAAAGTATTTTCTGATTTTAGGGGAAAATGAAAGAATGTACTTTTTGGAAAGAAGGGTGTATGCCGCTTATTGGTAAGATCCCTTGATTGTTCCTGCAACTTTAGAAAAATCGATGGGGCTTCAAACTCCCCTCCTCCTGCTTCCTTCTTCCTTTATATTTTCCCTTTTGAGTCATCCCTTCCTTCTCCCAGGCTGAGGTCCCGCCATCCTTGGCATCTAAATGCATTTAGAAAGCAAAGCTTAACCAGAACTCACTCTTCCCGGTGCTTCTATAGTGCAGACAAACGGAAACTTTCATGGTTTGTTTTTGTCCCTCAAATACCATTCTCAGGTGCTATGACATCAGCTCTGATAAAGAATAGAAAGAAGTCAGTTAAAATGAACCTTTAGAATTTGAGGCGAGGGCTATCCACTATGGATTTTATGGACTGGAGCATGCCTTGGGAAGAAACATTTTTATGGCCTTTGAGATTTATGGTCTACTGGTACATTGAAAATAATTGGCCGTGTGAATTCACAGGAAACTACTTGTATAGCACCCACTGGGTGAGCTCCTTTTATTCAAGCCATAAATTTTGTTGAGAAATTTACTGGAAGTTGATGAAAGGTTCACATTCTAAAACAACAGAAATACCAAATAAAACCAAACTCTTCTGGAAAGCCTGAGGATCCCAGAGAAAGACAATATACTTCATCAGAAACACATAAACAAATATCTCCAAGCAGTACTCAGAAATAGGCCTTAAATATATTACTTGTTCAGAGTCAAATGTTTAAGTTCAGGAAATTGAGACAGAAGAACACAAAGGAATCCCCCAGGAGGCAGAGGTTAATATACAGTTCCTTAAAGTGAATTTGGAGATTCTTTGAAATAAATGCCATACCAGGCAGGAAGCCATGAATGAACCAGTGTAGTTCATAGTTCATAGGTCTCACTATCACATCCATCATATAGGCTACTACCGTATGACTCATGTGTTCATTAATTGATTTTATGTCATGATAGATGAAGGTAAAGGCATAGACCTAGGGGCACCTGCATTGCTCTTGTTAAGTGTCCTTGAGTCTGTTCCACCTCATAGAAACCCTATACCCAACACAACACAACACAACACAACAAAACGTAGCCCCATCCTCATTTTTGTAGCTATGTTTGAGCCAATGGTTATAGGCACTGTGTAAACCAGCTCCTTGATAGTCTTTCTCATTTTCACTGACCTTACTAAGAAGGATGCCCTTCTCCAGGGGCTTGTCCCTCCTCATGACAAGAAGTGAAGTCTCACATTTTTGTCCTCTGAGGAAATGTCTGGCTGAACAACTTCATACAGAGTTTTTGTCCTTCCAACAGGCCATGATATATTTAATGCTCTTTGTCAAAGCAAAATTCCAAGGCAGCCATTTCCCTTTGGCCCCCTTAGTCATTGGCCAACCTCACACGCAAGTGAACTAGTTGAAATTATTTTGACCTGCATGGAGTTCACTTTAGTCTTCAAGGTGTAATTTTTGCTTTTTCGTACATCAAAGTGTATGAGAGATTGAATTGTGAGCACTAGGTTTTCAGACAGCTACAACTTACAGCGGGATTCCGACAGTCTTTTTGACTCAAAATAGACATTCAACCTCCAATGAGTTCTTTCTGACATTTGACTGCAAATGTAAAAAAGCCTCTCTTTAAGCAGAATGTGTGTAGAAGTGCACTGATTATTCATTCCTCTGACCAGCCCAAGCAGTGGGGACTTTCACTAGGACTTGCCCGGGCAGGACATTAATGAGGGCTGGAGTACTGGTAAACTACTTAGATCCTGTCTTTTTACAACTCCTGGTTCTGTTTGCAGGAGTCCTGCTGGCTAAATGTTCGCGTGCTGGTCTGCTATCCAAAAGGTCGCAGTTCAAAGAGAGGCTTTCTACGCTCCTATAGTTACCGTCTTGGAAACTCCCAAGGGCAGTTCTACCCTGCCCAGAATTGACTCAGTGACAGTGGGTTTCCTATGACCCTCCGATGGTTACTCTATGATTCACCTCCATCTTATGCATTCTGGGCAAAGATGGGGTTTTCTACCCCTGGAAAGAGTTGCATTCTCAGCAACCCACAGGGGCAGGTGTACCCTGCCTTATAGGGTGGCCACAAATCAGTACTGACCCCACGGTAGCAAGTTTGGTTTGGGTTGGTGCATCCTGATGATCACCATTCCACCCCAGTACCCTTCTGCAAAGAATGGCCTTATACTCTTTCTGGCGTGGAGCCAGCCTGAGAGCACACAGAGTTTACACGTCAGTCTCCTCCAACCAATGCTGGATCCAAGGAACCTCCAAAGGGAACATATGGTCTGATCCACCGTTCTCTCTCAGCCTATTTTTTAAAAATTAAATATATTTTTTGGGGGGCTCTTACATCTCTTGTCACAAGCCATGCAATCATCCATTGTGTCAAGCACATTTGCACATATCATATGCTGCCACCATCATTTTCAAAGCATTCTCTTTCTACTTGAGCCCTTTATATTAGGTCCTCATTTGCCCCCCTCCCTTCCCTGCCTGCCTTTTCTCATGAACCCTTGAAAATTGATAGATTATGATTTTTGTATCTTAAATCGTCCTCTGTCACCCTTCACCCACTTTTCTGATGTTCGTCCCCCTGGGAGGAGGGTACTCGGGCTATTTTTTTAAGGCAGAGATTCATCTAGAGAAAATCTGGGAGAACATGACTCATCAGCTTGCTCTCCGATGGTGAAGAGAAGTGGGTTAGAGGGTGGGGCTGGGCAGGAATAAGTCAGAATCCTGGTAGTCTAAAGGGACAAAGGACCCTGGTGCCCCCAATTCAGGGAGCAACTTTTGGGTATATTGTCCATGAGACGCTCTACTGCTCCTGATCTGCACAGAAAATAATATCTATCTCATTTTGTCTTTCAGGCAGTGTCTACTTTAACTCAATCAGCTCGGGAAGCAGCGCAAGGACCCTTCGGTTTGGCAGTGCACTAGGGACTCATGGTTATGGGTCATGTCCTACCGAAATGATTGGAGGCCTCGGTCAGTCCTTCACACTTCTCTGTTTCAGGGTGCAAAAGAAACCTCAATCTCAAATGTAATTTAAGAGGAGCATTCATGAAGTCTTAAAAGGATCAAAGACAACACAAAAGTACAAACACATTTGGATGAGGGAGGCCATCAGCAGAGGTCAAAATGGTGTCCGAGGATGCAGGATCAGGAAGCTAGAAAAATAGGGCATGGAACAAAGGGAACAGTCACAAAGTCATGATTGGTGGCACGTCAATGTATCACAGTTACAGATGGGACAGGAGCTGGACCAGGATTGAGACACATATATTGTTAAATAGAAGTTTGACCAAAGAATTCTTCAGCATTCCAACTCAGGGCTTGAATTTTCCATGTGTTCTTTCAGCTTGAGAAATGTCAAACATGTTCTCCATTTTTTGGCTTCCTAACTCCAGGTATTTGCACGTATCATTATAAAGCGTTTCTTTTTTTTTTTCATGTTTGAAACTGTATGTATTTGAAACTTGTATGTCACTAAAGGCTCTAAATCCGTTTCAGTTTTACTTCTCCTCCTATTTTTATTGACTCAGGTCTGAGGGAGTAAGGAATCTGAAAGTGTATTTTAGTTTTGGATGGTTTTTTGTTTTTTTTTAAGTCTGTGTAGCTCCACTCTCATTATTTTTGTTCAAGAAGCATATTCTATCTAGGCACACAGCCCATCTTAACAAATAAAATCAGTAATATCACTTCTTTTTTCACACCCCGTTCTTCCTTCCACTGTATTTAACTTCCAGTTCCTGCCCTCTCCCAGTTCCCACCCCTGCCCGTGGCCTTCTCATAATCTTATCTTTGGTGTAAAAACCAGGGTTCTTTTTCTTATAATAATTATGTCATTCAACATTTATCTTTACAAGATTGCCTAAATTTTTCCATGTCATGTGTCATTGTTTTTCTTATTTGTGCTTATTATGTCATTGTATGAAATTGAGTTTATCCATTCCTCTATAAGCAGAGCAAAACTTTGTCATTTCAAACTACCTTTCAAAATTTTCTGATCAGCTCTTTCATTTCATCACCTCTTTCATGTGTTTAGCTACTATGTGCTCAAGTCCCAGAGTCTTTTCTGACACCCATTTTGACCTCTGTTAGCTTTCTACATGTAAGGCATGTTTGGTGTCATAGCATAAATCTTCTGGTTGTTGGTCACTGAGTGTGTCACGTCTATTCTTCAGAGGGGTGGTCTAGACTTAAGGCCATATTTTGTCTCTCATGTGCCCATTTTTACTTTTATTCAGTTTTAACTTAAATTTGCCTATGAACAATTGATGGTCTATTCTGTAGTTGGCTTTGATCTGTTTCTGAACGCTGATATTGATATTCTCCATAATTTCTTTCCACAGATGTAATTGTCTTGGTTCCTGTGCACTCCACCTTATAAAGCTCGCATATGTCATAACCTGTTGTGTTGATGAACAATGGCATTTGCAATGACTATGCCATTTGTCTTGAGCATTTCTATCAAGCAATTTCCACTGTTGTTTTTATTACCAAGGACATATTTTCAAGTTGTCTTTATAACATTCATATTCTCATCACTAGATTTAATGGTCAGAGAACAGCCTTATGAATAGCAGTAGAAGATTGTTGAATATAGAGCTGGGCTGCTTTTGCATTATGAATCAGACCGTCATGATCTACTATGCTAGGAATGACAAATTGACGAGGGTTGGCAGCAAATTCATTTCAATATCATTCTTGAAGTTCAACTCTCCCATCGTATGTCTAGGATAAAAACCAGATAAGACATCTCTTATTCACATTTGTGCTCCAACCACTGATTCTAAAGATAGTGAAATTGAAGAGTTTACCAACTTTTGCAATCTGAAATCGATCAAACATACACACAAGATGCATCAAAAATTACTGCCGATTGGTTCTGCGTTACAGCATATTCAATTTCTCATCTTTGAAGGGGAAATTATTCTACAGGGGTATTTTGGCTATCAGTTAAATATCAATCCTTTTTACCTTGGTGATGAATACACAATGTGCTGTATACAGCAGAGCAATTTGTTTTAACCAGAGCTCAAAATTAGATTTGTTCATCCTTGCAGGAGAGAAGAATAAAATAAAGGTGGGGGGGGGAGGGAGGTGAGCTCTATTTTGTTGTTGGTCTTAGACACTGTCAAGTAGAATTTGGCTCATTGGGGTCCAATGTGACAGACTAGAACGGTTAGTTTCTCTAGATTGTAATCATTGTACAATCTAGGAGATGCGCAGTGAGACAGATTGATAGAGGCCACGGCAATGTGCTTGAACGTATCAGCAATTGTGAGGATGGTGAAGGAATAGGTTTTCTTCAGTTGCACATAGCGTGGTTGAGTTGGAGTCAAGTCAAAGGCACCTAGCCAAGAGAATAACCTTTATGGAAAATGTCTTGGTGGTGCATTGGTAAAAGTTCTTGGCTACTAATCCAAAGGTCCATTGGGCAGGTTATGGGGAGCAACCAGTCCCTGGAGAAGGACCTCATGTTTGCAATAGCAGTGGGGCAGGGAAAGATAAGGAGAAGATCTTCTACAAGATGGGTCAGCAAACCAGACTTCAAGTTAGCACCAGATGAATGCAGCATGCCGGTAAGGAATGGGGAACCATTGGAGGGACCTGAGGGCGCAGCCCCCATACTGGCTAGGTGAACAACTGCCCCTCCCCCGGAAGTATTTACTTGAGAGGGCAGCACTGAAGCTGCAGCTAGGGGAGAGGGACATGTCTGATCAGAGCAAATGGGAGCAAATGAAGGGGGAGGAAGAGAGAGTGGAGCACATCCTGGCCCACCAGACCTGGAGGAAGTTATCCCCTTCTGAACAGCAAATGACAGAGTGGACAATATGGCTAATCCCACTATGAGACACACCATCACTTGCTGGCCCAGGGCCCTAAGGGGGACAACACTGGAGACTCAATGTCAGGACTGGCCCAGACTCAACCTGTGACACTGAGCCAAACCACTAAAGGAGTGCAACAGAGCAACGGTGGGACCAGAGCAGGGAGCCCCCAAGGGAGCACAAAGGACAGACTCTGGGGCCAGAGCGTGACACCCCATTGGACCTTACTGAAGGACACGCCTAGAGATCAGAAATCAGACCTTGATCTATTTACAGGTTTTTCTCCCTTTTTAATTTTTTTCCTTTTAATTAATTTATTCTTCTATGGGTAATTGGTTTTCTTTTCTGTTGTCATCACTGTGTTCTCATTCATCTCCTATCTTGCTATGGCTTGACTTTTGGTGCATATTATTATCTCTACAGATCTATCTAGATAAAACAAACTGGAAGAGTAGTCTGGAGGAGAAAACAACGGGACCAGTGGTTCCGGGGGGACATGGGAAAGGGGGAGGCAGGGGTAAGGAGATGGTGCTGACCAACCCAGGGACAGGGGAGCAACAAGTGATTCAAAATCAGTTGCAAGAAGGGTAAGAGAGGCCTGGTAGGGATTTAGCAAGGGCAATGTGACTGAGAGATTACTGAAACCTAAATGAAGGCTGAGCATGGTAGTGGGACAAGAGGGAAGTAAAAGAAAATAGTGTAAAGGACTAGGTGACAAAGGGTATTTCGAGAGCTCTAAATACTGGCATGTACATATGTAAATATATTTATATAAGAGGGTGGGGAAATAGATCTATATGCATATATTTATAGGTTTAGTATTAAGGCAGCAGATGGACATTGAGCATCCACTCAAGTACTTACTGAATGCAAGAACACGTGGTTTTATTAAATTGGCATTCCATGATGCACACATTCCTGACATGGTTGCTGAAGAAAAATGTGTGCATAGGCAGATGTGGTGAAGGAAGCTTATGGTGCCAGGCTATCAAAAATATATAGTGTCTGGGGTCTTACAGGCTTGAAGATAAACAAGCGGCCATCTAGCTCAGAAACATCAAAGACCATATGGGAGAAGCACATCATCCTGTCTGATCACAAGGAGAAGATGGGACCAGTTATCAGACATCAAAGAACTAAAATCAAATCAGTGGGTGCCTACCTTCTTGATACGATCACTGAAGACAAACATGTGCATAATCAAATGTAGTGAAGAAAGCTGATGGTGCCCGGCTATCAAAAGATATAGCATCTGGGGTCTTAAAGGCGTGAAGATAAACAAGTGGCCATCTATTTCAGAAGCAACAAAGTTCACAGGGAAGAAGTACATCAGCCTGTGTAACCATGAGCTGTTGAAGGGATCAGGTATGAAGCATCAAAGAACAAAATATCATATTGTAAATGTGGGTAAGTGCATAGTGGTGACTCAAAGCCCATCGGTAGGCAACTGGACACCTGCTTACTGAAGGACTGTGGTGAATAGATGAGCCATACAGGGTGCAGGTTAGCAATGATGAAACATAACTTTCCTCTAGTTCCTCTTCCCCACTATCATGATCCCAATTCTACCCTACAAATCTGGCTAGACCATTGGTACAGAGAGCAACTGGAAATACAGGGAATCCACTGGGAATACAGGGAATGCATGACAGATGCCTCCTTCAGGACCAGTGGTGAGAGTGGTGATGCCTGGAGGGTGGAGGGAATGTGGGTGGAATGGGGGAACCGATTACAAGAATCTACATATGGCCTCTTACCTGGGGGATGGACAGCAGAGGAGAGGGCAGCGGGAGACATTGGACAGTTAACATATGACAAAATAGTAATAATTTATGAATTTTGAAGGGTTCATGAGGGAGGGGAAGTGGGAAGGGAGGGGGAAAATTGAGGAACCGATATTAAAGGCTCAAGTAGAAGGCAAATGTTTTGAGAATGATGATGGCAACAAATGTACATATGTGCTTGAGGCAATGGATGTATGTATAGATTGTGATAACAATTGTACGAGCCCCCAATGAAATGATTTTAAAAAGTTAAAAAGATGGATTGGCAGCATTAATGGGCTCAAATAAAACAACAATGATCTGGACGGCACAGGACAGGGCAGTGTTTTGTTCTGATGGACTGTGTGTTTGACTCAATGCCACTTTAACCACCACAACAACAACCAAATGGTTGGTGGTTTGAACCCATCAGCTGCTCTGTTGTAGAAAAGATCTGGCCATCATATCTGGAGAGACGGTCGCCTAGGAAACCCTATGGAGTGGTTCGACTCTGTCACAGAGCATCATGATGAGTGGAAGTCAATGTAAAGTACTCATGAACAGTGATTTTTACAAAATCAGATCACCTGCTCCTTCTCAAGTAAAGCCTCTAAAATAACAACTGAACACTTAACTGTTTGCTTCCAAAGTTCTCTTACTCAACACCGGAGAATTTGTTGGAAATGGAGACTAACAAATTAGTACATGCATAATCACTTCATTCATATAAAGTCTAGATAAGACAAATGAATTTATAGTAACAGAAGAATTACCAGTGGTTGTCTATGGGGAATGCTTGGAGATATAGATCGCAAAACCATGGCTCTCAGATGGAAAAGTCTTTGAAAGTATTATTTCTCACCTATGAAATGAAAATATTACTTCACTGGAATATTCTGAGCACCTAAATATGGAAACGTGTGGATAAGTGCTTTAGAAAATGAATGTTACACAGATGTTAGCTATAACAGAGGATTGCCCAGTGGTTGACACGCCTGGTCTCCTGCGTCTGGGCCATTCACGGCATGCTTAGGCCAGGTGAAGTGTAGGTGGGGTGAAAAAGAGGAAGGCCATTAATGAGATGAAGTGACACTGTGGCTGCAACAGTGGCTCTGGCATAGGATCAATTGCAATCACTGCACAGGGCTCTGTAGTATTTGTTCTGTTGTGCAGAGTCGCTATGGATCTGAACGGACTTGATGGTACCTACCAACTACCACAAGCCCGGCCCCCTCTCTCCTGTCTGAAGTCCGAATCTCTGGGGCCAGAGAGCCATCTCAGCTGGCTCAGGGGAGACTCACAGCACTGCCTGAGTCACAGCACTGCCTGGTCCGGAAGTCTCATGTCTGAGAGTCAAGGTTGGGAGCTATTATTAGCCCATGCTCCTGGCATTCAGCACTGCAGGTCAGAAGCTGAGGTGTGAGAGAAACTGTCCCTGCAGGAGATTATGCCACCCAACTGGTTAGGATTAGTCTGGGTCCAACCATCCCCTGATCCAGCCACTGGGCTGAGCAGTTTCAGCCGCAGCTTCATTTGTTCATAAGGGAGGTTTTCAGGTTGGGCAGGTAAGACACCAGCCTTACACTTTCCCCCAAGGCCACACTGCCTTTGGCCTCCTGATCTGCTTTCCTTTCATCAAGAATGAGTCCACCCTGCAGTTTCCACAGGTTCAGAGGCTGCAGGCCCAAGGGGTGGGTGTGCCAGGGGGATTAGGGCCAGTTTCCTGGGGGTGGGGCAGGCGTTGATATCCTGGCAACTGAAGAGTGGATATATTCTGGATTTTTCAGCAGCCCTTTCATGGCCAGTTTTGAGGGGACTTGCAGAAAGTGGGGGAGGGCAGGAGAGGTGGCAACGGGGGAGGGTTGGCAAGACCTTTCTCACTTGAGCCACTTCTTTCCTCACATGTGTGCCGTGGTGTCACTCTTACCCGTGTCATCCCTAAGAAGGCAGACTGTCCTGCTTTATTTTCAAAGAGTTATTAACCATACCGCTTTGTAACCAAAAGAGAATATTGTGCATCTTTTTATTAAACAATGAAACAATTCCTGACTGTGTTTTTGGATCTTGTTATAGATCCTGGACAAACTGTTTAATAAATAAAATATTGTTTGTTTTTTAAAAAATATGCAACAGTGCTCTGCAGATTGTGGGAAATGGTCCATAGGCTTCAGCTCTGTGCATGCTAAAGGTTTTATGAATGAAGGCAAGATGGGATTGGGAGTTCAAAGACAGTGCTGGGAGGGGAATGGAGAGGATGGTGAGGCTGGAAGCATGTGTGTGAGAAGCCTCCATGGACCACTGAGCTTGTTTATGTCATTGGCTGTCAATCAGCACCTGGTGAAGCATTGTACAGATCTCTTCTAGTAATTTCCCTCTCAGGCACTCATATGCTTTGAAATGCTAATTTCTTTCTGAGCTTCTAGCAAAGAATGTAATTTCCTGTAACCTTCTAACCATTTGCCTCTCAGTAGGAAGTGTGAACCACATGTAGTCACTAATAGGTCAGCTTTGTTCGTAAAAGTCCACAGAAACATGGTTTTTCTTTTATCACAGACCTACTTTGTCTTTGTTATCTATTCTATTTATCATATTAGATATATGTGCAAGTTATACAATTATATCTGTACAAACACAGAGAAAGAGAGGATTGTGAGAGTCCTAATGGTCATGAGGATGATTCAAGTTAAGGGAGCCTTTTGTCCTGCTGTACATAAAATCACCTCGAGTCTGAGCGAACGTGACAGAAACTAACAACAAAATAGGCAGGTAGAAAGAAGCCCTAGTGACATAGTGGTTTATGTTGGGCTAACTGAAAGGTGAGCAGTTCCATACCACCAGCCACTTGTCAGGAAAAAGATGAGGCTTTCTTCTTTCATAAAGAGTTACAGTTTTGGAAACCCATAAGGGCAGTTCTACTATTATCACTAGGGTGGCTGGGACTCAGAGCTGACTAGATGGCAGGGAGTGTTTGTTTATTTTATTTGGTAGGTAAGAAGATATATAGATGATAGATGATAGATAGATAGATAGATAGATAGATAGATAGATAGATAGATAGGCAGATGCACAGAGATTCTTTAGGGGGTACAAGTAGTAAATGTTCTCAGCTGCTAACAAAGCAATGTGAACTCATCCATGGTCTCCTCAGAAGAAAGATCTGATAATCTATTTCAGAAAAGGCAGTCAATGATATCCCCATGGAGAGAACTATGTGCACAGAGGGCTGCTAGGAGCTGGCATTAACTGGACATTAATAAATAATAATTAAGTGCACACATGCCAATAATCTAAAATTTGTATAACTTGCTTTATTTTTATAGAGTGTATATTTTATTCCAATCCTGTTTTCGTGTTAGTCTGGGTACAGTAGAAAAACAAATCCACAGAAACTCATCTATAAGAGAGAGTTTTATATAAAGGTTAACCACACATCAAGGAAACATGCCAACCCAGTGCTGCCCAAGCCCACAAGTCCAACATTAGCCCATATGTCCAACACCTATGGATAAAGTCCTCCTCTATCTCACTAAATAGATGCAGTGATGCCGACTGCAGGAAGAAAGCTAAATCAGTGAATGTGTAAGCATCTCAGTGCTGAAAGGGGTCTCCACACAGTGCTCCGGCACCCAGGGCTGTATCAGGGTATGTCCATATGGCTTCTCCTCAGGGATGTCTTGCAGGAAGAGAACCTTGCCAGCTGAAGCAGGGCACTGGCTAAGGCAGCTGCACCCTGGTCCGACTATCAGAAAGCAATATACTACCTCAGAGTATATATTTAATTCCAATCCTGTTGTTTTCTATTCAATTGTGTATAAGTTACATTCTCTTTTAAAATTTTCTTTCTGAAAAATGCAAATAATGATCAAATTTATCGTAATTTATAAATGATAATTGATAATGATAATTAACTACAGCCTGCTCTAAGGGTTACTTGGGATAATACTGGCAAAGTGCTCAGTGCTGCCAGAATACCCAGTCACTCTGTGAGACAAAGTTGAGGTTGTATGAACCATAAACCTTTACCGCTTTGGGAAGCACATGTAGGCTCACGATGAGTCAGAATCAACTTGATAGCAGAGGGTTTCGTGTTTGGGTCTGGAATTAAAGTTATTTATTATTTTACATGATGGCGATTCTAATAACACCAGTTACAGATCTTCTATGAATTTGTTTTTGGGACAAGTGAGTCAGTTCTGACCCACAGTGACCCTAGGTACAGTAAAACAGAAATGTCCAGCCCTGAACCATGCTCCCAATTATTCTTATATTTGAGGCCACTGTTGCAGACCTGTGCCAGTTCCTCTATGTGCCACTCACCCTCTACTTCACTGAACATGATGTCCTCTCCTGGGAACTGTCTGCTCTGGTAACATGTCTGAAGTTCTTGAGTTGTTTTTCCATCCTTCATTCTAAAGAGCATTCTGGCTGTACTTTTTCCAAAAGAATTTTGTTTGTACTTCTGACAGCCCACAGTGCTTTCGATAGTCTTCATAAACACCATAATTCTAATTAATTGACTTCGCTGGTCTTCTTTACTCATTGTTCAGCTTTTATATGGCAATGGGGTGATTGAAGGTGACAAGGCATGCATGAGGCGGCTGTGCCTCAGTCTTTACGTAACATCTTTGCACCAACACTTTAAAGAGGTCTCTTGTAGCACATTTGCACAATGTGACAGATAATTTGATTTACTGACTGCTCTTTTCTTGAGCAATGATTGTGCATACAAGTCACATGAAATTATTGGCGTCTCGAGTCCTACTCTGAGTGCCTTTCCACCTGAGGCAGCTGATCATCCAGCACTATTCCAAGGGCTCTCAAGCAAGCGTCTCAGAAATGGACTGCTCCCCCTTCTTCCTGACAGTTCCACTGAAACCTGTTCAGTGGCCTTTTTTGGTGTTTGACATATTGTTGCTATAACTTCCAGTAACCTAAGCCACAATGGGTGAGGGGATGACAGACTGCCAATGGTTAAATCTTTTAGGGGAGGGATAATATTTTATACAGATCCTTAAATATAAACTCCTTCAGGTGGATACATATAATAAAAATATAATCTACCCACTGAAATGACTTAGAAAATTTGACCTGAATATTCCATCATTTTGAAGGTGAATGCTGGCCAGAATGTAGCAATTGTGAAACTAGTAAAACATAGTTTATGGACTATAATCTCACTGCTTCATTTGTGGTTTCCTTGCCATTGAGAAGTGTCTGGGCATTTGAGAAGAGCCTTTGATGCTCAGCTGGTCACTCTCCACTCACCACTTATGATGAAGCATGAAGTGATAGACTCAGAAGAAGAAGAAGAAGAAGCAGCAGCAGCAGCAGCAGCAGCAGCAGCAGTAGTAATACAAGAAGAAGAAGAAGAAAGAGAAAAAGCAACTGGGCAGAGTATCTTTGCCCAGGCTGCCATAACTTTCTTACCATGCCTCTAAAATAATTCTAGTCAGGTTTCAAAGTTAGATAAGAAAAGAATATAGAAGCACTCAACATACAATATTGTGATAATAAAAAACATATTTCTACACAAGACAGGAAAAACAGAAACCCCAGAGAAGCTTCCATTTTTCTTCTTTCAAAGTGATACGACCAGACTACTTTTGCCATATACTTCCAGTCTCTAGTTTCTTGGGAAGAACCCTGGTGGAGCAATGGTTATGCTCGTCACTGCTCACCAAAAATTTCGGATCCATACAATGGCTTCATATGAGAAATGGATCTGGTAATTCTCCCAATGAAAGATTACAGCCTATGAAATGTTGGGGTCTGTTCTCAGCCTTCCTATAGAATCACTATACTGTGTATCAGCAATGTATCAAATAAGGTAATTGGAACTACATGCCACAAGTAGGTGACACAATAACAGCTAATACATCATGTTGCAGATAAAGGGAAGATATGCAAAATCATTGGATTTGCTTTTCTGAGGCCCTGCAAATACCAGCAAGACAGAGCACCAGGGACTGATACACATTAATGACATAGCTCTGTAGAAATCTAATTCAGGGCGTGGCTTTGATATATTTGGCCCGATTCTCACACTCTTCCTCAAATTCTGTGAGTTTTCTAGGTTCTGCCAATAGTCCCATTTACTGAATTATTTTGAGTCTACTGTCCACGAATAAAGAAGTAGTTGTGTGAACAGAACAAGGAAATACTGCATAGTGTAAAATCAGGAAAGGGTGCATCGGGGTTGTATTCTCTGAAATAGTTTTAAACTGTGTGCTGAGTAGTCATCAGAGAAGATGAACCATCTGAGGAATGGGACATCAAGATCAGAGAGCAACCTGCAACATGCAGATGACACAACGTTGCTTTATGAAAGTGAGGACCTAAAGCACTTGCTGATGAGGATCAGGGATTACAGCCTTCACTCTAGATTACAGCACAATATCCGAAAGACCCGAATCCTCAGAATAGGTAACCAATAGGTAATATCATGATAATTAGAGAAAAAGTTGAAGTTATCAAGGATTGTGTCATCCTTGGATCCACAATCATGTTCACAGAAGCAGCAGAAAGAGATCAAACAATGCACTGCCTTGGACAACTCTGCACAAAGACCCGTTGAAAGTGCTGAAAAGGGGAGATGCTACATTGAGAACTATGGTGTGCCTGACCCAAGTCATGGTATTTTCAATAGACTCATATGCATGTGAAAGTGAGACATTGAAGAAGGGAGACCGAAGAAGAAGCAATGTGTTTGGATATCATTGCTGGTGAAGAATATTGAAAGGACTGTGGGATGCTGAAAGAACAAACAAAGCTGACTTAGAAGATGTGTGATTCTTTGCTCCGGAGAGGCAAGAAGGTGGCGATCTCGTCTAACGTACTTTGAACATATTGTCAGGTGCCATCAGTCTGAAGAAGAACATCATATTGGTAAAGTGGAGGGGCAGGGAAAAGAGAAAGGCCCTTGATATTGTGGATTGACACAGTGGTGGCCACAATAGGCTCAAAGATAAGAGCAATTTTGAGGCTGGAACAAAATTGTTCTATCGTACATAGGATTGCTAGGAGTCAGAACCGACTCAAAGGCACCTAACAATAACAACAAAAAACTCAACAACTGAATATAAACTATACCATCTCAGAAACAATCCACATTCAGAATTTTTTTAATTCAGGAAAATGGAGATTTGTCAGGGGTGGATAAATATAAGCTTGCCTTGCCTAGAGATGGCTTATGCATTTTCCCTATCTCTGGCCTCCTACTTGGTTCACGAGGCAAGTCTGGGCAGATTCTCCTCATAGGTAAAACAAAGCTTCAAGAACAAATGAATAAATATGTTTTCTTGAGCTTAGCTGGAGAGCTGGCCCCCAGGACTTCTTTATTCTAAGGACCAAAGTTCCCAGGAAATTAGGAGGTAAGATAATACGTCCCACCCGAAATGTGAAGACATTCCTAGTGGTGCCTATGGCACAGGGCACCGAGACACGGAGGAGAGAAGAACTGAAGTCACGACCACCAGCCAAACAGCTAGTAATGCTACAAGCGATTAAGAGAATTCCTAAACATGGTTTCAAGCTACTTTCCATAGCAACTTAAGCCTCTGTACGCGTGAAAACAGTTCAATGCTCCACTATTAACTGGAAGGATAGATTTTCTCAACTCCTCGCGCGAACTGGCCTCGGACAGGTTTAACAATCTCTTTGCAAAGTGTCCCAGCCTTTGGAACCCTATGGGACATTACATCTCTGCACACCGTGAGTTGCCACGAGTCCAAATCAACTCCATGGCACTAAGAACAGCAGCAAAGACCAAACCAAACAAAATCTTGTCTGTGAAAGGCATCCAAAAATTCCAAGAAACGTGCGATTTCTACAGACTGATAGGAGTTCAGGTTTTCCTTCTCCTTCACGGAAGTCAGGAGATGAATCTTACGGTTCTCCAAAATGTTTATTTTTTTATACAAGAAAAAAAAAAAACCTCTCTTCACAATTTAGCATTCCAAACATTTGGAATTGGTTTGGCTGAAAGGAAAAAGAAGTTTAAAAACTGTAGCTGGCAATGTTCAAACATATTGCCAAACAAACAAAACCAAAGCGTTGACCACCCAGGAGGGGACTTGCTGACTGGGCCATCTGTGATTAGTCAAACGTCCCTCACAGGCCTGCACTTAGTTCTTTGGCAAGTCTGAGCAGGGTACTGGCGAGAAAAGGGATGCTGATTTCTGAAGTTCAGACACAATCTGAACCATCACTTCCTAAATCTTTTTTATTAATCATTTTATTGAGGGACTTTTACAAATCTTATAACAATCTATCTTTCAATTATATTAAGCACACTTGCACAAATGTTACCATCAACATCTCCAAAACATTTTGTTTCTTCTTGGGCCCTTTGTAACAGCTCCTCTCTTTCCTCTTCCCTCCCTTTCCCACCTTGCCACCCTCATAAATCTTTGATCAATTATATATTATTTTGAGTATTTTGTGTCTTACACTGCCCATTGTCTCCCACTTCATCCACATGTGTTATTCGTTCCCCTGGGGAGTGGGTTATATATTCAACATTGTGATAGGTTCCCCCTTTCTCCTCCCCACCTCCTACCCAATCCTACCCTCATGGTATCACTGCTCCCACTACGGTTCCTGGGAGTTTTATCTGTGGAAAGCTCTGATCTGTACCAATCTGTGTCTAGCTGCATTTTTAAGGTAGAACTGGGTCTTGGTAGTGCAGAGGTGGAAGCATTCAGGTATTAGAGTATGATGTGTGTTTCCTCAGTGCTTTACTGTACCCTGGCTGAATTGTCCCTTCCTTGTAACCATTCTGTGGGGTGATGTCCAATTGTCTATTGATAGACTTTGGGTCTCCACTCTAAGCCCCCTCTTTCACATTGATATAATTGTTTTGGATCTTTTGATACCTGGTACCTGATCCCATTGAACCTCCTCATGATCACACAGGCTGCTGTGCTTCTTCCAGGTGGGCTTATTTGCTTCCCTTCTGGATGTCTGCTTATTTAACTTCAAGCCTTTAAGACCCCAGGTGCCATATCTTTTGATAGCCAGGCACCATCCACTTTCTTCATATTTGATTATTCACCCATTTTGTCTTCAGTGATCATGTCATGAAGGTTAGTATCAAAGAGTGCCAGGTTATTAGAACAGCGTTCTTGTGTTTAGGGAGGCCTGAGTAGAGACCCAAAGTCCCACTGCTCCTGAGGGGACATGGGAGAGGAAGGGGTAGGAGGTGGAGTGGGGAACCAACAAACTCAGGGATAAGGAAACAGGATATCTAAATTGGTTGGTGAGGAGGAGGTAGACTGCTGGTTGGGTTTGATCAAGTACAATGTATCCAAGAGGAATTACTGAGAGCTAAATGGAGGGTGAGCACAATAGTGGGGCAGGATGAAAATGAAAGGAAATTGAGGAAAGAATTAGGAGGCAAAAGTTATTTATAGAGGTATAGCTATAGGCATGTATATGTGTTAATATATTAATTTATAGTGAACTGGATAGAGGTCTGCATAATTCCTATATCTTGGGAGCTTTTACTTAAAGGATTTTTTAGTGGGGAGGGAGTCAGTATCTTGTGGTATTGGGGAAGCCAGCTTTGTGCCTAAGAGCAAGACTTTGGATTTTTTTTCCCCTTCTGAATATTTACTTACTAGCTCTGAGTTTATAGAGTATATTAACTTCTGCTGACCACAATAAAGCCTTATTTCTCACTCACATTTCATGTTCCTCCAGAGTCAATTTTGGCTCTGCTTTATAGCTTTACCATGCCAGGATCTAGGGTTGGGCAACCTGATGCCCTTATGGCTCAGGGAATATGAACAGTGGTGGAAGTACATGACAGCTTTTACAACTTGAACTTGGAAGTGACAAGTCTCATTTTTATTCATGTTACATTGAAAAATGCTAGTGATAGGGTTGAGCCTAACGTTCATTGCAAGGGAAGTGCCAATCTTTCCCAGATGGTCAAACTTCGTAAGAGGTGTGCCTGCTTTTATAAACATGCCACCTTCTCACTGGGTTGACTGGTTTTTAAGATTTCTAACAACCGTACTTGAGGGGGAAACTTCATAAGAAATTGAGGTGGGAAATATGGTTTCTCCTGTTTGTGCTTTCAGCCTAGCATGGCTATGTCTTTGGAACTCAGTTTCTTCATGTCAAAAAGCAGATTGTTTTCCATTGTCAATTTCCAATTTGCTTCAGGTCAAAAAGCAAATTAATTTCAAATATTCCAATTGTAAATTGATATATATTTGCACAGGTAAAATTAATTTTAATTTATTCATTTAAGCATTAATGTTAAGTTAAAGAATCTCATTGAACTCCCACTTAATGGGTATAAGCACAAGGACAAATGTGAAGAGTAGCTCTGCCTATTCATTTACTGAATGTTAAGCTTCTGCTGTTCATGGGCTTTGTGATGAATAAAATAATAAAATCAAAGACTATCATTCCTATGCACAGGGAGTGATAAAGAGAAAGGCAACATGATAATAAATAGGAAAATACAAGTATCAAAAAACAAGGGGATATAAGACACTCAGTGCTATAGAGAAAATAACTGGAACAAGTCAAGGAGAGTCTGGAGTGTGAAAAGGGGGAAAGATAGATCAAAGGGAAGTGACATGTTAAACAGAATTAGTAGCCAGGACAAAGATCCTTGAAAAAATGAATATTCACCTAGAGAGGGTATTTCTTTACTCCATGTATAGAGAAAGTGAGTTCCAGGTTCCAGGTACTAAGACTAGTCATAGAAAAGACTATTTCATTTGAAGATAAAAATAAGTATCAGGAAAAGTATTAGGCGATGAGGTCTAAGGGGCAAGGGTCAAAAGTAGCACAGACAATGGGTCCAATGGCCATTGATAGGCATGTAGCTTTTACACTCTGTGAAAGAGTAAGTCTACGGGGGAATTTGGGAATATGCGTTACAGGGATTTATATTTTAGAAGGTTATTTTGGATATTTTTAGGGAATATAGATAGATTCAGGAGAACCAATTATTATGATATTATATGTTCCACACAATAGATACTGCTGACTCGGACTAGTATTTTAACTGTGAAGATGCTGCGAAATGGGAAAGATATGGATGGATTTTGATAAAGGAGGGAATATGAGCTGAAAATGGCTTGGGAAGGAATATGAGTAGTTAAATTTTTGGTCATCACTTGTACTGTATATTGCATAATCATACAGAACCAAAGAGTAGGAAGCTGGATTTCAGAGGAAGGTTCTACCCTAGACATATCTTAAGGGGGTTATATTTTAAAAGCATAAAGGCCTGACATATCCACATGTTTCTTTAATACACTCTTCTTTAATAACCTTTAATTCCACTTCTCTTTTGACCACTATTCAAATACCCATTGTCCCACCTATACACATTACAGTAGGCAGTCAGTAGATATTGCTCACTTGATTATTTTACATTTGCTTCATCATCCACAAGGGTCTTTAACTAGATCATTAGATAACAAGGACAAGTCAAGAAAGTACATATTTGGTACACTTGAAGGAAAAGTCACAATTGAAGAATTGTTATCCTGTAACTAGAAAGCATTCAACTTCCTAATAAGTCATCAAACTCGGTAGAAACAAATAAAGTCTATGCTGGTAAATATTGAGCAGCCTAAGATATTAAGCATTGTCTAAGTGCTCTGTGTAGAATATAGAAGACACAGTGTCTCAGGCTGCCCGATGTGATCTCCTCCATGGAGAAAAAGACATGACTGCTTGGGTGTCTTGTCTATCACTTTATTAAGACAAAGGAAAGAAAGTTCTTTTTCTTCTTGTCCCTAATACAGAAGGGGAACACTTCCAAAGCTTGAATATTTCTAATCAGAAGTCGGTTTTTCTCCCCCTACCCCACGCATTTTATTTACTGCATAAAGGAATTTGACTTGGGGAATGCTAGTATATTATGAATAACATTGTGAAAATGGGAATTCCATGCAGAACATGTGCATATACCAAGAGAAGTCCTTTGAACAAACTAGGGGACATTATGTTGTTTAAAATCAGGGAAGTTGCATGCCAGGATAGCATCCCGGTGTCATACTTCTTAGATTGGTGTGCTGAGCAAATAATTAAAGAAGCTGGACTTTATAAAGAAAGAAAGTGATGTCAGATTACACAGACAATGCACCTCTGCTTGCTGAAAGTAAGGGAGAGTGGAAGCACTTACAAAAGAAGATCACAGACTATGCTGCCTTTAGTATGGATCAAGACTCAACATGGAGAAAACAGCCCACCCCCAATTCTAACTATGGTAACTACAGAAAGCATTGAAGGTATTGACATTTCATTTAACTTGTATCCACAGTAAGTACTCATAAAACCAGCAGTATGGAAGAGTCAATATATTGTAAGAGACCCTCACAAATATTCAAAAGCAAAGAGGACTAAATATATATCTGACACCAGCTATCGCATTTTTAATGACCTCAGACACATTTTGCAATGTTCTACTGTTGTTCATATGCTTTTAGGGGATAGATCTTTACAACAGGACAGCCTATTCCCTCATCAGAGTCTCTCCTTCGTTTGACAGCTTTCCTGATAACTGTTATTTAATGACATCAGTGGCATTTGAAATACCAATGAAGTAACTTCCAGAATCATTGTTACACACAAGCTGCCAGCAAACTGACAGACATGGAGAGGACTTAGAGTTAGATAATCGAAAAAGAGGAACACGATGTACCTTAAAGTGATAGAAACGAAGAAATAACTCAATTAAGTTGCTATATTTAAAATTTATGGGAAAATTTTGAATGATCCAGGAAACATCAAAAGGAGCTGGAAAGACTACACCAGTAACTGTGCCAAAAAGAATAGTCAACCTTCAACCCTTTCCAGAAGTAGCACATGATCAAGATCCAATGGTGCTGAAGGAAGAAGGCCAAGCAAGCTGCACTAAGGCATTAGCAAACACAGAAACAAAAAACCCAGGCTGTCCTAATTGATGCAGTACCAATTGAAACATTTCAACAACTGACGAAGCATGGACAACATTCATTCATTTATGCCAAGAAATTTGGATGATAGCTACTTAACCAACTGATGGGAAGAGGTCCATATTTGCACGATTTGCAAAGAAATGTGATCCAGCAAAATTACAGAACAATATCTTTGATGTAATGAGATTAAAATGCTGCTGAAAATCGTTCAACGATGGTGGCAGTAATGCATTGAGAGGGAGTTGCCAGAAAGTCAAGCTGGATTCAGAAGAGGACATAGAACAGAGGAATCATTGCTGATGTCACAGGGACATTGGCTGGAAGGACAGAATATCAGAAAGACGCCTACTTGTATTTTATTGGTTATGCAAAGGCATTAGATTGTGTAGATCATAACAAACTATATATTGGCTTGAGACAAAAGAAATTCCAGAACATTTCAAGGTGCTCACGTGGAACCTGTAGATGGATCAAGAGGCAGTTGTACAAATAATCCAAGGACTACTGCCCAGTTTAGAATCAGGAAAGGGTGTGTCAGGATTGTATGTTCTCACGTTACTTAATTAAATCTGTATTCTGAGCAAACAATCAGAGATGCTTGATAGTGCGAAGAAGAATATATTATCATGCTTGTAGGCAGACGTCCTAACAACCAGCTAGATGCAGATGACATAAGCTCTCTTGCTGAACGTGAGGAAGACTTGAAGCATTTGCTGATGAAGATCAAGAATTGCAGCCTTCATTATGAATGACAACTCAACGTTCAGAAGACCAAAATCCTCGCAGTCGGACTAACAGGTAACATCAATAGGTCAGTAGAGAAAAGATGGAAGCTGTGAAGGACTTTGTCTTGTTTGGATCCACAGTTAATGCTCAAGGAAGCAGCAGTTGAATTCAGACAGAGCGTATCATTGGGCAGCTCTGTTGCCCAAGAACTCTTTAAAATGTTGAAAGAAACAATGTTACTTTGAGAAGCCCAGTGCACCTGATCCAAGCCAAGGTATTTTCAATGGCCTCATCTACAAGTGAAACTCAGGCATTTCATAAAGAACACTGAAGATTAAATGACATGTTTGAATTACGGTGCTGGCATCGAATATTCAGAGTACCATGGACTGCCAAACGAACAAACAAGTCGATCTTGGAGAGAGTACAGGCAGACTGCTCCTTAGATGCAAGGATTGTGAGACTTTGTCTCCCCTACTTTGGACATGTGATCAGGAGAGACCCATCCCTGATAAGGACATCATGCTTAGTAAAGCAGAGTGGCAGCCAAAAAGAAAAACCCTGAACAAGACAGTTCCACAGTGGCCTTAAGCGCGACAGTGATTTTTAGGATAGCTTAGCGCAGGTAGGGTTTTGTTTTGTTGTACCCAGGTTTGCGAGGCATCAGAGTCAACTTGAAGGCATCTGCCAATAGCCACAGACAGATTTGAAAATTGGACAGTGAATAATCAAGACCGCAGAGGATTGATGGGTTTCACTGGGGTGTTAGCAAAGAGTATTGAACATACCAAGGACTGACAAAAGGACAAGCTAAGCTGTCTTGGAAAGAGTGTAACCAGAATGTTCCTTAGAAGGAAGGGATGCAGGCGTTTTCTCCCGTGTTTTGCACGTGCTGTCAGTAGGAACAGTCCCTGGAGAAGACCATCGTACTTTGTAAAGGGTCAGTGAGCACGAGGGTCCTGAACATGTGAGCTGACACAGTGACCGCCACAGTCGGCTCAGCATAGCAAGGGTGCTGAAGAGCGCACACCCCGTCCATAGCGTGCGTAGGTTCACTGTGGGCTGGAGCCAACGTGACGGCATATACCACTGCCACCACAACAGTTATAGAGGAAAATAAGGCTAGCATTGTGGAATCTATAAATATTAATCAAATATGCACCCTGTCTTCAAGGACCTGATAATCTAGCAAAGACTAATAAACACACATAATTACCTCTAATATAAGGAAGCAATTAGTGATGCCATTTACAAAGTAAAAAGAGATTTTACTAGCTGGGAAAAAGCATGGAATTCTAATTAGATGAGTTAATGTGGACATGATTTAGTCATGTAGCTATTTGAAGGCATTCCAAGCAGAGGGAGTCACAGAATTTAAATCAGTTTATGTTGTGATGCTATTAGCAAAGGATTAGATCATCCACTAGTAGGAAATTTCTAGGATCATAGACTCTTATCAGGCTAACCCAAATACCTAGACAAAGGGAAAAGTATTCAACACCTTGATAAGTGAATAACAATATTGAAAGTTATATTGAAGCTTGATAGTAAAAGGCTTAAATAAAGAGTGGAGCTTTTATCTATAGGCAGTTGGTGCCCTTAAATCTTGATTACCAGGTAATATAGCACCATGGACACTTTAACTCAGGAAGCTTTATCAAGGAACAATGTATAAGATATGAAATGTAAGGCAAGGGAAGAAGTGATAACCACCAACTCAAAGAGTTTGATAAAATGGCAAATAAAGTTACTGACATAAAAGTCTCTGGTGATAAGAGAATCAGTGTAGATCGCTTTAACGTATAAAAATGATCAGTAAAGGGCATTTGGAGGATACTCACAATTCTCACTGTGCTTCAGTTGTATTAATTTTGCTAATTTTCAAAGAACAAAAAGAACAAAACAAAAGACACCCACAAAGCTGAGTGCCATCGAGTCTGTTCCTCATGGTGACCATTTCGGACAGAGTGGAATTCCCCTGGGAGTTCACAAGACCTTAAATCTTTACAGGAGAAGAAAGCATGTCTTCTTCTTGATGGATGACCGGTGGTTTCACACTGCTGACCTGTGGGTAGTAGGCGAATGTATAGTTCACCTGGACTTCTCAGAACAACATCAACAACAACACACATTCATTCCTATTTAGTCAATTGTGATTTAGGAATACTGTAGGATAGAGCAGATCTGCCTCACAGGGTCCTTAAGGTTATAAATCTCTCTCTCTCCTTCCTTCCCTCCTCTCTCACTTTTTAATAGGTTTTAGTATAACGTAGGTAGGGGTTTATGTCTTAGATCATCAACTCTGTATTCAGCAGCTTAGATTACTGATTAGATTCCCCAATAGTTTACCCTTCTCTCCCTCCTTGATTCCTCTTCGCTACCTTCTGGATCACTGTCTTCAATTGCACCCATCCACCGTCTAGCTATTTGCTGAATCTTCACTCTCTTGCCGTTGCCCTCCTGGCAGTCTCCAAATCTATTCTCTCTGATGTGAATGTCTTTGTCTTGCTTTTAAATATATATATTTCTTATAATAATGGTCTCATATAGCATTTGTCTTTTTGTGATTGACTAACTTCACTTGGCATGAGGTTCTCTAGGTGGACCCATGCTTTGAGGTGCTTCATGGTTTTGTCACTGTTTTGTTTATTTATTTTTAGTGATGCATAGTATTCCCTTGTCTGTATGTTCCAGAATTCCTTTATCCATTTTTCTACTGGTGGATATTCAGCTTGTTTCCATCGTCTCACTATGGTGACCAGTGCTGCTCTGAACAAGGATGCGCATATGCCTGTGCGCGTTATGACTCTTACTGTCTTAGGAAATAGACCCAGCAGAGGGATGCCACATTGCTGGAGCACACAGAATTTCCATTCCCAGCTGTGCATCTCTACCGTCTCACCAGCAGTACATCCTTTCCAGCTTCGGTGCTTTTTTGCTTTATTACTAGCTTGTCAATGTGACTGGAAGGAGGTGTGTCACCTTATTTTGAGTTGCACCTGCAGATAGCTATGATGGTGAGCACGGCTTTTTAGGCTGGTTGGTGATTTGGTGTCATCTTTGGTGAAGGGCTGTAAATCTTAATGCAAGTAGACACTTCTTTTCTCTCACTGGAGACATTTGGCTTGGAACCACTGACTTCAGTGTGAATCCAAATCACCAAGACTCTAGGCAAGCTCTCATTAAATGATGCTATTTGTATTTATGAAAATAGATGAGCAAGTACCCCACTCCCATTTTTAACATAACAACCTTATCACGTTCAAAATACTCTCTGTTACACTCAATACATTTGTCAAATGTGCAATTCCATTATTGGAAACAGTTTTCAAACTCATCTGTTTGGATGGCTGACAGTACCTCCCTTATTTTCATCTTCGCCTCCTCTACATCATTAAATTGCTGCCCATTCATGTCCTTCTTCATTCATGGAAACAAAAAAAAGTTGCACAGAGCAAGGTCACATGAATAAGGTGAGTGGGGCAAGATAGATATGCTGTTTTTTGCCCAAAACTGGCACGCTGAGATGGCTGCAGGAGCAGGTGCATTTCCGTGGTGGCAAAACCAGTCCCGTCTGCCACAAATCTGGCCTTTTTTGTCACACACTGTTATACAATCTTTTCAGAACCCCTTAATAGGAAGCTTGATTAACATTCTGACCTGGTGGAACAAACTCCATATTCACTATGTCCCTCCTACCCCCACCCCCCAAAAAAAAGCATAAACTTGATCTTTGATTTCACTTGATTAGCTGTTTTGGAGCGAGGTGGTGATGGTGTCTTCCACTGCTTGACCGATGTTTGATTTCGAGGTGGTAAGAACAGCACCATGTCTCCTCACTAGTAATGGCTTTGGGAAAAAGTCTGGGCCGCTTCTGAGCTGTGTTTTCAAAGCAGGCGCTCTTTTCCCTGGCCAGTCTGAACCGGAGGCACACATTTCCCGGTTACCCTTCTCATTCCCAAACCTTCTGTTTAAACTCACTATTGGAGCTCCAAGATAGTCCAGGTAATTAATTCCCCATTTTTTCAGTGGTCCACCATCCGTCTTTGAGCCCAAGTGCACACATTTTGTCAACATTTTGGTCCATTTGGGAAGTTGACAGACGTCGAGATTGAGGTTTGTCATCAATCGACATTTCAACCTTTTTTGAAAGGAAAAAAATACTTGTACACTTGAGTTTTTCCTGCAGCATTGTTCTTGTAAGCTGTGTTCAACATCACAACAGTTTTTGTAGCACTTTTTCTTAGAAACAAAATTTCGCAGCTTCATGCTGTTCTCTTAAATCAGCCATCACAAAAAAAACCAAGGCTTTAGTGAAACTGCTTTTATGAAAAATTCACTGTGACCACAAAGAATCTTCCCAGGCAATGCCACTGGGTGCACTAACTCAGAGCAAGTTTCCTAGTGGGGAAATTGCATACTAGGAAAACTCCACTCTGCCCAGCACAATTCTGTTTTTTTTTTTTGGGTGGGGTACGGGATACCCCTCATATTGTCCTGTGTCTCACTCTCTTAGATCTCTCTCTGCTCAATGGAAAACCTGTAGACAAAACTGAGTCTTTCACGTGATTTGTGTCCTGTACCGGGTAAGCAACTACCTCCACTCTTTCCACTACTACCGTTATGACTGCTATTGCTTCTACATCTTAAAATTTCTTTGTATATAATTTCCAGCTTATCTCCATTCCAGCCTTTTATTTCATCTTGGTATATCTATTTTTTTCCTCAAGCAAAATATGCCTTTCCTGTATACATACCAACTGAATGGATTACATTGCTGATTTAAATTTGACTTTCCATTATTTCAACATTCCTTTCTCTGTAATCTTTTGGCTAGTCTTGTGTTGCTTTTTTTTTTTCATTTCTATTCCTGTCAAATAAAGATTCTTTCTTGCAAAGATTTATAGATTCAGGGTTTTGAAAAATTAAAGGGGAAAAAAATCGAAAACTTTTTCCTTAATTTCCATTCACCTCAATTTCAGAATTTTGTTTTGCTTTTTTCTAAATTAGGTAGATCGCATTTCAGGATGTTTCCGGCTTTGGGGAACAGGGGACTCTAAGGATGATGGAATATACCATCTAGATCAAACCTGAGACCACAGACATCCTTCCCTCAGCCACTGACAGCTTACACTCAATTGTTCTTCTGTCCTAGGGAGTTGGGCATGGCACCAGGCTGCAGCCAGTGACCAGAACCTTTTGCAGAATACAAACCCCAGACATTTTGTCTCCATCCTGGAATTCTCTGAAGGACATTTCAGTCTTCTAAGGTTCAATTTTCTTTCTGTCTTCCCTTACCAAGTTTGTTCCTGAGAACACTGTTCAGTAAACATCCTACATAAAAATTTCTAGTTTCTAGTCTATTTCCTGGCCAATTCTACCAGCAGCGAATGCTAACAAATTTTCAATTTTGGGAACTATCTCTGAAGTTTCTGGTTTTATTTTAGCACTGAAAGCAAATTCAAAGAGATCGCATATCCCATAGTGGGGGAAATGATAGTCTATGTGAGAAGTCCCACTCACCCTTGGAAGGTAAGTGACGACCTGCTATTATACAAGTTTCACAGTAAAGGCATGCTTGTTTGTTCCCAAGGAGGTTTGCAAATGTGCATGATTATCTAATTTACGTTTCAAACACAAACATTTTAATGGCATCTCACTATTAATTGCCTATTTTCACAAAATCAATACCACATGAATTAGCTATAGCCAATGAATTTGCATACGAATGTGTCATATTAGAACTCCCAATGTGTACTTTTTCTTCTTGTTGCTGGAGTTGAATAGCAGAGCTGCAAATAATACTGAAGCCTTCCTTGAACTTTTGTGATTTTCATCGTGCATTTTCAAAGTGATCTTTTCCCCTTTAAACATAATATGTAAATGCAACCAGGCAAAGGCAGCTGCAACCATTAGGCCACTGTCGACTACAGACAGTAGATTTCAAGGTGAGTTTTAGTGAGGGACTCAGAAAAGCTGAATACTGGTGTTTCTCCTATAAATTAGACCAAGAAAAATGTTCTTCCTATGACTTTTTTTATGGAATCACAGACATCTGACCTTTGTAAAAGCAAAAGTCTTTTCTATCAAAAACTAAAGAGTGTGAAGTCTGCATGGCCTTCCCCATGAACATGCGCCCCTTTCCTTTCAAAGAAACATTACTTGCTCTCTTCAGGCTTCCTTGATGTTTAGTTCTATGAGAACTTTCTAAGACCTTCTATTAAGATGGAGATATATTTGAGGATGCTTAGCACAGTGTAGTATGGCACAGTAGGTTAAGATTGTGGGGTGTGAACTTAAAGGTCAGCAGTTTAAATCCACCAGCTACTTTGCTGGAGAAAGAAGAGCCAGTCTGCTGCTGTAAAATGGTAGCATCAGAAGTCATGATTCCACACGGGGAAGCTGATGTCTACGAGGTAGAGGTCAAACATACATCTGCTCTCTAACCATTTCACCAATTCTAACACCTGCTATCCCTCCCACTACGCTTTCTCTTTCTCTACCGGACTCGACAATGTCATACATTGGCCACCGAGAACCCACAAACTGAAGGTTTCTTAAGAAAGTAGCAGTTTGCAATTCCAGATCAGGATCAACTTGGGAACAAAAGTAAAGACTTAAAATGCAAGTCTTCAATCAGGAAAGCTCCTTCTTTGGGTCTCCAGCAAGCGAGTCTTGTTCTTAGCTTCGACCCTCATTCTAGGACTTGGCTGGCTCTTGCTTTGGCCTGATTAGGACTGCGGTCAGGCAAGTATTACAATTCTCTCTTTAGTTCTATTGCTAAGTGCCTGAGTCACCCCACACCATCACCAGGAAACCTCTTGCCCCCAAAGTGTTCAGCTCTCTCTTCCAGTCCATATGCAAGGGTCTTTAGCTACCTTGCTCTGTGGAACTGAAAGACTACTGGCCCAGCCAAGCTCTTTGTTCTTCTGTGGGTTGCTCTTGGCTTATGGACTCGGTCATGCTTTCCCTTGCTTCTCATTGTCTTACACTATGTCTCCATGATCACAACTCTGACTCCCAGTGAAGGGCTCTTGAGTCTAAAGGGCATGTGCCACTTCTGATCTTCTTGATGGTGAGCTCGCAAATCAGTCTTTGTGTATATCAAACCTACTTCCATAATCAGTTCTGACTCATAAAACCACATGGACAGAGTCGACCTGCCCTTGCTGGGTTCCTTTCTGGGAGCAAAAGGACTCAGCTTTCACCGTGGAGTGATTGGTACATTCGAACTGCTGATCTCACAGTTAGCAGGCCACCATTCACCTACCACACCGCCAAGGTTTTCCATTTTAAATCTGGAGGGATCATAACCTTGATCAACCGCCTCCAAGGTTTCCAGGTGCCTTATTTGCATTGCAAACTGCTCGATTCCCTTTGGAGGCCACCAGCAACTAATACGCATGTCCAAACATTCGTGGGAGTTACCAGGCCATAGCTAGACTGACCATATATGTTAGAGCCATGTACTATAACACACACATAACTAGAAGAGTAATAAATAAAAACATAAGTTTCAAAGTTAACAAAGATATAAACAGAGCCTATTTATTTGGAAAGAAGATTCAGTTTTGTTGATCATATACAATGATTTGAGTGTTGTACTTTGACATTGTCCAAAAGGCGGTTGACTCAAGTCAACTTCAGCTCTTTCTTTGCAACGCTCTGTAATGGAGAAATGTATTCACAGCTAATGTTCTGGCTCAGTAATTTGAAGCATGCAGATATATATCTCAGTATGTGTATATACATGAAATAACCAAGGAATGTTGGGAATGTATGCTTGCACGGAGAACACACAGATAAGACTTGGAGTGAATCATGTGTATAGCTGTTTAGCAGCTCTTATATTTTCAAAGCATATGAAAAATTAACAGCATCAAGCTATTTTTTTTCTATTCTACAGAGTATTCCTGACATTGCTGCCCCTCCCTTTCCACCCGTCCTAGTCTAATTATTTTAAGATCTGGCTTTTGCTAAAGAAAACAAGCAATTCTGGGTGAGGCTATGTGGAAAGTGATTTTATATAAAACAGACTTCCTATTTTTAGGGAAAGGAATTTTGACATCTTTGTAGCTACCCTGAAGAGGTAAGAGTCTTTAAACAATGAAAGCAAGATGGGTCACAGAGAAAAGAGAGAGGAAAAGTAGACCATAGCTGGCACCATTTGTCCAGTCTGCTGAGCTTGAGCTGTAAGCCAGCAGCAAATAAGGAAAAGAAGCCCCCCAAATACT
Organism: Tenrec ecaudatus; assembly: GCF_050624435.1. Lineage (NCBI taxonomy): Eukaryota > Metazoa > Chordata > Mammalia > Afrosoricida > Tenrecidae > Tenrec > Tenrec ecaudatus. Next base: position 18,728,786 of record NC_134543.1, read on the forward strand.
GAATCGTGGATTGCCTTCTGACCCAGGGTGAGCTCGACAGAGACCTCTCAAGTTCTCTTATAAATCTGGAAGTCCCTTTGTTCTACTCTGCACAGGGATTACATCTGATAAATTATGACAAGTCCCCAATGGAAACCCAGTCAGCCAGGAAGGGCATCACCCCTTTTGGCGTGCGCATTCACATTACTTTGGCACTTTTATTATCATTTAAATTCAATCTCACCTTAGAAGGAGACGAAGAAGAAGAGAAAAAAATTCCCTGTGTTTGCTACCGACGTTAAGCCTGACAAGGTAATTGAAATAACTTATTAAGGCTTCTAAATGAGAGGCTCCAGATATTAGAAGCGGCAGCATTGCAGAACCGAAACATCACATGCTTTTCTTGGTGACATAACCGCGTTAAACTACACACACACACACACACACACACACACACACACCCAGAGGAAGGAGTCACTTCATGTTTGTATTGTGAAACATCTGGAGTGGAGCCGCAGCACCGCCACGCAAGCTGTAGGTGTTTTCCTTTCTTGCCAAGAGCAATCTGACACGCTAAGTGGAGGAGAAAGAAAAAACAGGAAGACAGTCACAGAGTGTTGGTGGTGGTGGTGGTGCCAGGCAGTCAGTGGTGATTCACCGTGATCCTGTGTACTATAGAAACCAACACTGCCTGGTCCGGTGCCATCCCACCATCTTTGCTATGCTTGTTTCCGTGGTGGCAGTCACTGTCAACCATATTAGGGAAGGCCTTCCTGATCTTCTGCCGATCTTTTCCCAGGGCCTGGTACCTGCTTATAACATGTCCAAGGTACGTGAGACAAAGTCTTACCATCCTGGCTTCTAAGGAACATTCTATGCGTACTTCTTCCAAGATAGATTTGTTCATTCTTCCCTCTGTGTATGACATATTGAATATTTTTTGCCAACACCATAATTCCAAGACATCAATTATACTTCAATCTTTCACAATCATTGCCTAGTTTGTATATGCATATGAGTTGATTGAAAACATCATTGCTTAGGCCAGGCACACCTTAGTCTTCAACGTGAGATCTTTGACACTTTGACACTTTCAAGTGGGCTCTTGCATCAGATTTGCCTAATGTAATATAGCCTTTGATTCTTGACTGATGATTTCATTAATATTGACTGTATTTCTCAGTAAAGCAAAATCTCTGGCAACTTCAATATTTTATGTTTATCGTGATATTACCCATTGGTTCAGTCTGAAGGGTTTTGTTTTCTTTACACTGAGCTTTGATCCATATTGAAGGCTGTAATCTTTCGATCTTCATCAGCAAGCGCCTCAAGTCTGCCTTACCTTCAGCAAGTAGAATTGTGTCATCTGCTTGTTGCAGGTTGCTGAAAAGCTTTCTCCCCATTCAAGTGCTGTGTTCTACTTTTATATTCCAACTTTTCAGAATATTTGCGCAGGATAAAAGTTGAATATGTCTGGTTAAAGGATGTAACCTTGACACACATCTTTCCTGATTTTAATCCCTACGGCCACCCCCTATGCCACCTGAGCAGTGGCCTTCTGGTAGATGCATCAGTGCTGTGCAATTTCCATTCAGGGTCTTCTACGTGATTCTGACTCATAGAGACCCTATATGACAGAGTAGAATGACCTGTGTGTGTTCCCAATGTGTACAATTTGATGGGAACAGAAAGCCTCATCTTTCTCCCACAGAGTGGCCTGGTGGGTTTGAACCACTAACTTTTTAGTTGGCTACCCAAATGGAATCCCCTGTGTCATGAGGGCTCCTCTTTCTTGTGTTCTGAAGAAATTACAAAAGGAAAAGAGTCGTTGAATACATATGCCAAGAAGAATCACCTATAATAGTTGGACTGTTATGCAAACAATATCTCACCAAATTATTAGTGCAATCGTGCAGAGAAATACCTGGAAAACACAAGATAGGGGAAGGGTAGGAGCATAAAAGGAGACTTTTGAGTGCTTTGTGTGGTAGTGTATAGACAATTCGTTGGTTGATCATTGAAAAAATTGTTTCCCAGATATCTAAGCTTTTAATTAATATTGATGCTATCACATGGAATTTGTTGTTTATATGTATAAAGTATTGTTGTTTAGATTTATTAATTTGTGACATCTCAAAAACTGGTTCTGCTGCTTTTGCATTTGGGATTATGTCCAGAAACTAGGGTCTGATGACGAACAGGTAAAAGGAAACAAAAGTCAAATATACAGGTACAGTTTTGCTATCCTATCTTAGAAACTAAAAATAAACCCAAAATTTCAAAACATCTATGTTAAGAGCCTAGGAATAGCTGGAAACACCACTCCACCGACTTCTTTCATGAAAGTATTAATGCCATCACTATAAAAAGATAAGCTCCTTAGCTGGCAAATAGTTTACAAGATACACTTATTAGTTCAGGGAAATAACCAGGATAGACTTACAAAGAACAAAGAGAAAGGTCATGTTTATGCAACTTGATTAGAAACTCAATACTGAAAATGGAATTTAGAGAAAATATTATGTCAGCAAATGTATGATCATAATTTCAGGAGATTTTGATCTCGCCATAGGACTGAGGGGTCATTTTGGTTTTCTATTGATTTTAATTAATTTGAGGTCATTTTCCCTATGTTATTTTAGTTTATTTTTCCTTTCACAGCTTTCTGACTCAGCTTGCTTCACCTGGGTGGTTTCTGTGAACCAGGTGAGAGACACTAACAGTGAAATGGAAACGAAAAAAAAAAAAAAAAAGCCTGAGTTGCTTGAACTTCTATTGTTTTTCTTTTCTTATCACTACACAAAAATATAGTAAGCACTTTTGCTTATCTTTAAAGGCCAGACTTGTTGGTACCACATATTTACAAAAGCAAGCCCTATCAGAGACTTGTCAAAGAATTTCCATCTCAAACACAGCAAGGAAATATTAAGGGAAGCACTTAAAAATCACATTCTTTAAGAGTTTCTTGAGGCAGAGACAAAGGTATTTTTGAGTGTTTTATAATTAAACCTACTTCTTATATAAAATCTAATAGGATTTTTACGTGAGAGGGCTTCAAAAAAGTTCATGGAAAAACTCCAGTATCTTTTCATGCTCTTTTCCCATGAGCTCTTTGACATTCTCTAGCGCTGGGAGAAAGGCTAGCTTAGACTTAACCCAATGTCTAACGTTGCTAAGGAAATTCAGTGGTCGGGTCAGGGGTTGGGCTATGAGTTGGCCTAAATTCCAAGACTTGTTTGGGTTTTTGCAAAGAGAGGATTTGAGTTTTGGGGGGCGTGGGGCAGGTGGTATTTAAAGCCATGTGGTAATAACATTAGATTCTGCGATGGCAGGGGTGGGAGGGCTAGCAAAAAGGAAAACATTTGCTATATTATGAGTGGAAACCATGCAGTTCGCTGTGGACAGGGAAAGGGCTAAGGGTCAAAAGAATTGTTGAGCATTGTTTCACCTTTGATGCGTCAATAAACTCCTCAGAATAAAGACTGTATGTGAACATCAGTCTTACTATTCGGCTAACCCCCCACCCCAGCCTGCTAGAGCTCAAAAGGTCATTGTGAAAGAAAATCAAACGGGCAAAATCTTCTCCATTTTTTTGCAGACTCTAGAAAAGGGGGAGTACTTACTGCCAGACCTTTCAACAGAGTGTGAAGAGTGTGTCTGGCCAGATTGAAGGAATTGCAATGGAAAAACATATGGCCAAGTTAAACAGGGTCTTCTTTAGTTCATCTTTATATTAAATGAATGTCCTACACATGTATTTTTGGACTGACTAAAATAATACTGTGTCTGTATAAGCAGAATTTTTTTTTCACAAAAAGGTGCAGAAATTGAACTAAAAGAATCAGGTAGCAACGAGTATCTCCCACCACACTCCCAGGTACCAGGAGAGATATAAATCCATTTTGAGATGATATAACTGAAATTCAGCTAGGGGAACATCTAGTAAATACTGGATCCATGGTTTAAACTTTTTATTAGTCTAGGTACTTTAGAGAAACAAATCCACAAAAACTCATGTATAAGAGAGAGTTTTATATAAAGAGTAAGTGCACATCAAGAAAACATCCCAACCCAGTGCTGCCCAAGCCCACAAGTCCAATATTAACCCATATGCCCAGCACCAACCCACAAAGCCCTCCTCCATCTCACAAAGCACACACTATGACGCCGACTGCAGGAGGAAAGCCTAGTCAGTGAGTATATAAGCATCTCAGCACTGGCGAGGGTCTCCACACAGCTGCTTCAGCACGCAGGACTGCATCGGGGTAGGTCCATGTGACTTCTCCTTGGAAATGTCATGCAGGAAGTGAGCCTTGCTGGCTGAAGTGGGGAACTTGCTAAGGCAGCTGCACCCTGGTCCGACCATCAGAAAGCAACAGACCCGAGAACTAGAAAGGCGAGGTTTACCGAGCCATTCATCCCTCCACCTTTCAATTAACCCCACGTGTTTTATCGGCCAGGCCAGGTTGGCACAATAAACTAACTACCTCATATTTCATTCATTGACTCTATGGCACACAATCTTCCAATATACACTGGAGGGCAGACTAATGAACTACCTTTGGAAATAAATAAATCACTCTCTGTGGCAGCTAGGATACTTTTAGCTAACATGTCAGACATTCAATTCAAAGGATAGAAAATTGAATGGCATAGAAAGTTTAAAGGTGAAATTGACTTTCAATAAGACGGAATCTTTCATATAAGAAAATTATGGTCTTGTAACTGCTTTAGGTTAGTTTCTCTAGGGAATAAAACCAGTGACGCTTGTATGTGTATGCACATAGAAACAGATTTATAACAAGAAACTGTTCACACAGTTGAAGAAGTGGGTAAGTCCTCTCTGGCTCAAGTTCATGGGTCAGCTAAAGGCTTCTTCTGACTCCTATAGGTTCTAAGGAACCAGAAGCAGTATGATTTACAGGTTGTTGGATGCTTAGCTGAATTACTCTAACCCAAGATTAGATGACTGAATCTTAGGTCAGCAATCCATTTGTGGCTCCTCTGATTCACAGGCTATGTACCAGGAGGCCCATGGAGCAGACACAGGGACTAAATCCAGCAAAGAAGTCAGCTACTTTCCATACAATGGAAATTTATACTGAGTTGCTCACACTCTGAATGAAACCTCCCTCATTTGTATCAAGGCTGTGACTAGTTTAAGGAGGTCCAGTCTTAGCCACAGTGGCTGGGCTGGCTGTTTCCCAGAGGATCCCTTCATGGAACTGACCAACTTGTTAGATCATATAATGGTAGAATCCTGGCCCATCCAAATTGACAACAAATTATCTCAGGGTTTCAAAACTTAAAATACCTGGTAACAGTCTCTATTATAATAATAATAATAATACCCTTTCAACTTAAAGGGGAAAAAGTTTGAAAAATAATATAAGAAATAATAAAATTGCCAGGACCAAAATATAAACAAAGTGTTTAGAAGAAAGCTATGAATTGGTAGTCCCTTTGTATTAAAGTTTATATATGTGTGTGTATAGATATATGAAAACTCCAATACTCTCTCATGCATTTTAACAGAATAGGAAACATTTTATAAGCATGTTTTGAATTGTGTCAGTGTGTGCTGTCAAGTTCAACTTCGAAGCAGATTTGTAATTCAACTTGTCATCTGAGAAAGACACAGCTCATTTGTTTTCTGTGTCTTAATTGTTTTTTAAATATAGGAAAGATTACAGATGGCAAAAATGACAGACTAAATGGATGAAAATTGACAGCAATTTGAGATCTATCTGGTGTTTTATGAAGGCAAAGTAAGTTTTCCTCCACAGCTATGTGCGAAGTCTCAGCGTATTTGATTACCCTTACATGGAAGAGAGGAAGCTTTGCTAGGATACGTAGCTGTACAGTAATGTAACTTCATACCTCATAACTCATACTCTAAAACATCCCAGACTTTTAATTGCCCCATTAAATAATTAAGTTTGACTTTAGGACCAAGTTGCGCCTCATCCTGGAGGATCTCCAGCGCAGACACATGGAATGTTTGCTTAATGAGCGCCTTTCCTTTCAGAGCTGCTGTCAACACGTGGGACTGTGTGCTAGTGGGCATTTCTCACTCATTTGAAATAGTTCACACAATGATTTAAATTAGACTAATGAGGGGCTTAGAATTTCCTCTCAATTATAAATGAAGAAACAAAGCTTTTTTTTTTCTTTATGACTATGAATTTATCTAAAGACTGGTCAGAAGATGCTGCGTCTTTTTCCTTTCACATAATTTTGGACTTTTCAAGTGTGAATGTCTGAACGTCTGAAGCTGTAGCAACATTTGATTTTGCAAGTGAAATATTATTCATGGACCGGATACGAGAAGAGGTAAAGAGGATAATCATGTTTGATTCAGGGCAGTGGGCCACTGCTGAACCTCAGAGCCTCCATCGTGGAAACCTCAAGGGTGGACGACCCCTCTCGTTTTAAGTGACACTGAAGAATGTGCTTGTCCCAGGACTTTTTTCCCCCATGAAACCTTTTAAGTTTTTCTTTCTATTTTCATTCTCTCCTGATGTTAGAAGAACACTGCTTGCTCCCTGAGCTTCCAAGATTTGACATAAACCAACAAGAAAAGATATGCCTTGCTATTGCTATTAATGTTTATTGTAAATATCAGGACTACTCCCTTAGCCCTGAGTGGTGGAAACCTCCCCGCCCTTTCTTGGTCAATTCTTGGATCATCCTTAAGGGGAGGGGCTGGATTTACCTTGGATGGATTTCTCTGGGAACCCCTTCAGTAACACTGCTGCCATCAATTGAAGAAACCACTTCAAATGAGAGAGGCAGAGCTTTGCGCCTCCCACTCTAACCCAATATTAGGAGGAGGTCATTCCATAAAGTGTGGTTTCATTGAAAGAATTTCACAGTTTCACAATACATTAGCCACTATTTGTTCCACCGATGTTTTTATTGATTCATTGGGAAATTATAATTCAACCTTTTGAAAGAGACTATTGAGTCCGTATATCTATGAATAAATTTGGTGCAGTCCCTGTGTTGAAAGAGAACAGATCTTTGCCCAATGACACTGTTTGCACAGTGAATGGCATGAGTCTGGCATGCCATAAACATTCAAGAATAACTTGTGAAACAAAGGGGTTCCTGAAAGACGTAGGGTAGAGGAGACCAATAACATATGCGAAGTAACTACATGATTTCTGTCCAGAAGGGTGTTTTATGCAAACAAATGACACTTAATTCTAGCAGTCTTGTAAAGTATCCCCATTCCATTTTACACACAAAAATAATTCAAGTTCATTAATTTGATGTGATTTATCGAAGTTCCTATACCAGCTGGGAGGCAATTGAATTGCATGGTATGACATCCCTATCTGCACCAAAGTTCTTGCAAAGCCCCTCAAGTGACTGGATAGGAATATGCAAGTCAGGTGTTTGGGACTGTGTCCGAGGTGCTGGTTAGTTTTGCTCTCCAGTTGTTGTTATTGTTGTTGTTAGGGGGTTTTGTATTGGTTGTGACTCATAGTAACATATGTACAACGGAATGAAACACCACCCTGCCTTCACCACCCTCACTGCTCTTATTCTGGAGCTCACTATTGTCAGCACTGTGCCAATCCATATTGTCTAGGCTCTTCCTCTGTTTCCCTGATCCTCTACTTAACTAAGCATGGGTCTCAAGGCCTGATCGCTCCTGATGACATGTCCAAAGTACTTGAGACAACGTCTCACCAGGTTTGCTTCTTAGAAAATATTGGCTGTACTTCTCCTGAGACAGATTTGTTCGTTCTTTAGACAGTCCATCGTTCTTCAATATTGGCCAGCACTATAATTCAAATTTAGTGATAGAGGAGAATATTGACAGCACCAAGGACTGCTGCAACTACAGTCTATCTTGGAAGAAACATGAGCCAGAGTGGTCCTTGGAGCTAAGGATGGCAAGAATTTCATCTGACATACTTTGGGCGTGTTGTCAGGAGAGACTGAGACCTTTAGAAGGACATCATGTCAGGTAGGGCAAAGAATGAGAGGAAGGCCCTCATTGAGATGGACTGACACTGTGGCTGCAACGATGGGTTCAGGCAGAGGAACAATTGTGAAGATGGCACAGGACAGGCGATATTTCATTCTGTTGTTCAAAAAGGTTGCTATGGGATGGAACCAAATGGAATGCACCTAACGATAAACATAATTCAAATACATTAGTTCTTCTTTGATCTTCCTCACTTAACAGCCAGCTTCCACAGGCATATGTGACTCCTGAAAGTACCATGGCTTGAGTCAAGTACACCTTAGTTTTTAAAGTGACATTCTTGCTTTTCAACATCTTAAAGAGCTCTTGGGAAGAGATTTACCCAATGCAATGAATCATTTGATCTCAACTACTGCTTCCATGAACAATGATTATGAACTCAAGGAAGATTAAATCCTTGACAAGTTGAAATTCTTGCTGCCCTAGGAGGAGTAACATGAGCCATCCTCAGTTCAGGAATGGGAAAGTTTTGCTCCCATCAAGAAAGAAGAATCCCATTTTTAGCCTTTGAGAATCCTACATATGGAGGTGGTGACAGCAGCAGAGAGCTGGAAGAGACATTTAGAACAAAAGGACTATATGTGTAACATGCCTGACACTGATTTGTAACTTGTAAGCTTCCCTAGTAAACCCATAGTCCTGTGTATTGTCTGTGAGTTCTTGTGGCCATTGCAACAGGTAATGGGACGGCAGCAAAGTAGAGTGCGGTGAGAGAACAGTTAGTGTCAGAGTAGAGCAAAGCAAGTTGAAGCATGGGGGTAGGTCTGACTTCTGCCTCACAGGAATCACCAATTTCACACTGGGAAAAGTGCCCAAATGGGTCGGAATTTGCTCTATTCTGAGTGTGAAGCCCATGTGGCATGAGGAGTCAGCAGTCTGGGAAGCCACAACTCATCCTGCATTAGAATTATTGATCCTCCATCATTTGGGAGGAATTAAATTCTTTGAATATTAAAATAAATATGTATATAATGAGAGGCAAATTAATTTTAACTTAATTAATTTAACTCAATTAAAAAATACACGAGAATGATTTGAATGCATTTGCCTTGTGTGCGTTTCCTCTATTTTTAGATCTCTGCCAATGAGCGTCCTGCTGTACAACTGTTTGAAGGGTGCTGTATGTGTGCTGGGCTGCTAACTACACAGTCACCAGCTCAAAACCACCAATGAATTCTTGGGAGACAGATGGCGTCTTCTACTCCCATGGAGACTTCCAGTCTTGGAAACCCCTGGGGCTAGTTTTCCCTGTCCTCTGCTATGAGAGCTGCTTTGAGACAGTATAGAGTCATTGGAAGCGAGTTTGATTTTTTTTGAATATTCTATAATAGGAAGTCTGGTGGAACCTGGTTAAAGCACTGAGCCGCTATTCAAAAATATTCATGGTTCAAATCCGCCAGTGACTCCTAAGGAGACAGACGTGGCAGTCCGCTCTATAAAGATGTACTGCCTTCAATAACCTGGGTGACAGTTCTATACACTCCTAAAAGGTCTTTGGGATTCAGCATCAATTAGTTGGGCAGTCAATTTGACCGATAATATGGAGACCTTACAAAATAGGGTGTATCTGATTCAAGTCACAGTATTTCTAATAATTTCAGATGCATGCTAAACCTGGATAATGAATAAGGAAGACTGAAGCACAAGTATGACTTTGAATTGTGTTCTTGTCAAAGAATATTAAATATACCATTGGCTACTAGAAGAATGATAAATCTATCCTCAAAGAAGTCCAGCCAGAATACTCCTTAGAAGCAAGGGTGGCAAACTTTCTTTGAATATGTTCTCAAAAGGGACCAGCTCCTAGAGAAGGTTACCATGCTTGGTAAAATGCAGGATCAGCCAAAAAAGAGATGAGATTGATTGGCCCAGTGACTGAAAGAGAAATGCAAGGAGACATATACATAATTGGGAATACAGCTCAGGATTAAACAGCGTTTTAGTCAATTGTGTGTATTGTCACTGTACGGCACAAATGACTCAATAACATCTAAGACTAAAACATGGAGTCCTTAGGAGACGCCCCTGGTTAATTGGAGAAGGCTTGAGGAAGACAAGCCAAAGGTGATGTAGACTGTGCTTCCTACTCAATAGTGACTCGCGCATGTAGAGCAGAGGATCCCACGCTGGCAAGGGAGAGATACTGAATTTGTTATCCTGCATCTTTCCTTCTGAACTTGCTTTGGAGATTGTAATTCCTGATATGTTGGGATGTTGTGTGACTGGAAAGGAACTCTGGTGGAAAGCAGATTACAAGTGGGACTGCTTACCCCAAGGATGGCTGCTTGAAACCACCAGATCCTGTGAGGGAGAAAGAGAAGGCTTTCTTCTCTGAAGAGACATACAGCTTCAGAAACCAACAAGGACCATTCTCCTCTCCCTTGCAGAATCACTATTGGGTCAGAATTTATGATGGTGGTGAAGTTTTGTTATTGTTGATACTTTTTGTTTAGCTCCATTCTCATAAATTAGAGATGAAACGTGTGAGCAAAAACAAAATTCCACTGACATATTTCTCTCTCTTACAGCCTTGAGTCAATGACAAATCATGGCGACCCTATAAGGCAGGGTGGACACACCCCTGTGAATTTCCAAGATTATAACTCTTTATGGGGAAAAGCCAGATCTTTCTCCCGTGGAGCCGCTGGTGGTCTTGAACTCATAATTTTTAAGTTATCAGCCCAACACATAACCATTGGCATACAATGATATATTATTAAAACAATTTCTAAACAGTGTTCTATTTGTCCCTGTTCTGTGCGAAGGCAAACTCTGTGAGGCAATCAGTGACCATCCTCACTTTCGATCTGTGAACCTCTATAAGTTCTTCAGATCCTCATTGGCTTGAAAGCCAAATATGCTTTATCATGTGTGGAACAGGGTGAAATCCAGCCTCACAAATGTCACTATTCTGTTATTGCTGCTGCTGTGGGTCACTAAGTTAATGCTTGGAATCACAGTAACTCTACGGGAAGAGCGGACCTTGCCCATAGGTTTCTCCAAATGGTCATATTTACCTAACCAGATCCCGAGGTCATCTCCTCCCCATACCCCAGAATGGTTCCACGTGCTATATTCCAACTGCCAACTTTGATTAGTAGCCAATCCCTTCATTGCTGATTCAACAGGGACTCATCTTAGAAACCATGCTGCTCCAAGGCCCCTGTGCCGAGCTTCAACATGCAAAGCACCCAACTTTCTTTTTTAGATACAGAAACCCATGTAGAATAGACTTTATCAGCTGAAGTCAACTAACAAGGGAAGATTTCTGTTCATATTGATAGGCAGGACGATTTTTATACGGTGGAGCAGCTGATGTACACATTGAAGCTATGGTCAAAAAGGCAAGGTCACCTGCTGCCAAGGTTTGCGACATCAACAAAGAGCCATATGTGGCTGTTTGCCTCTAAAGGGTAGCTGCTACCACATGTTGAAAAGATAAGCTTTGCATATAAAGTGTTAAAGAAAAAAATTACAATTTACTTGCCTATTTCTTTGTGCTCTTTTAAATGTGGTTGCTCAACAATTTTGAATTACATTTGTGGTTTGCATGATGCATCTCGTGGGCAGTGGTGGCCTGAATTATGAACTTGAAGGTCTGGGATTGTGGCATATTTCTAGGTTAGGAGATGAGCCTATCCCTTGTGTCATGAGTCACATCATTTGTCTTCCATGCTTTGAGACCCAAAGAGACAAGAGCTGTAACTGTGCCAGAACTAGAGGGCCCGTGGTGGCATAGCAGGCTGCTGTGTATACTATCAAATATTCTTAATTTGTAAACTTGTGTTTTAACTCTTAACGGGTAATTTCTCCTGGATACTATATATATTAAAATTGTTGCATATGCATGGATACCTTAACATTATTGATGATCTTAAAATTTCTGTACTTAATTTTAAATCCTCCTAGTCTTGAAAGCTACTTAGTGTTAAGGAAAATGTTAAAATTTTAGAGAATAATTTAAGGGATACTTTCTCAAAGGCTTAATTGGATTTCATATTTAATTTCAATGTTTTTGTAGATTGAATCATTTCCCTTAACATTTTGTGTCATCAATTCTTACCTCTAAACCCATTGGTACACCACCTGTCGGTAAGTTTATTGCACTGTAGTGGCTTGTGTGTTGCCATGATGACAGAAGCTATGACGCTGGTCTTTTCAATGCCAACACTAAGATCCCTGGGAAACAAATTTCAGAGGAGCTTCCAGACTTAAAGCAGAATGGGAAGAAAGAATAGGATGTCCATTTCTAAGAAATTAATCACTGAGGACCTAGTGAATTGTGATTAAATGTTGCCAGCTGTAGGTGCCTGTAGTGAAGATCAGTCCCTTGGGTTGGAAGGGACTAGGAAAGAGCTTTCTCCTCAAGGTGGAGACACCCTTAATGACCTAAAGGAAATAAAACTTTCAGGAGTCTAACTGCTGATTGGGCACAACTCAGGAGAAGAAAGAATCACAGTAAACATCCATTCATAATAAAAATAATGATGACAACATAGGTCCAAATGTGCTTGATACCATTGATGTATGGATTGTTATGAGAACTGGAAGAGCCCCAATAAATTATTTACAAAATGAGAATGTACAATGTAAAATAAAATGAGTACAGAAAAATTAGAAGTCATCAGAAATGAAATGGAATGTCAATATCCTAAGTATTAATTGTCTCAGATAGATTTTTCTTGGCCATTTTGAGTCAGAAAACTATGTGATTTGTGATGTCAGGAATAACAGATTCAAGAGGAATGGTGTCAAATATATTATGAGAAAGAACATGTCAAGGTCTTTGTTGACGTACAAGACTATCTGTGATAAGATAATCTTTTTATGCCTACTAGGAAGTCCACTTAATACAACTATTATTTAAAATGGCATAGCTATTAAAGCTAGAAGAAGGAATTGAAGGATCCTGCCAGCTTATTCAGTCATAAATTGATCAAAAAGGCAATTGAGATGCATTGATTGGAATAAGAACATTGGAAACAAAGTGGAAGGAACAGTATTTGAAAAGCATCACATTGATTAAAGAAATGAAGATGGAGAATCCATGATCTATCTTTGGAAGACCGATGAATTCTTTACTTTAATAGTGACTACATAGATAAACCACCAGATGGAACAGAAATGAATCAAATTAATTATATCTATAGCCAGAGATGATGGAAAAGCTCAACATCAACAGCCAAAACAATAGCAGGGGCACAATGTGGGACAGACCATTAATTATGCATATGCACATTAATGATGAAGATGAAGAAATTCTAAACACAATCATAAGAGCCAGATAATGACCTGGAGTGTATTCTACCAGAATTTTGAGAACAAACCTTCTGGAGAACTGGTTTGATGAACGAGAGAAGACCTAATGAGCTGTGGGATGACATCGCAGACACAATGAACACTGAAAGCAAAGGGCGATTGCAAAGGGCGATTTAAAAGACAAGGAAGAAAGAAAAGAAAAATTAGTGTCAGAAGCGACTGTGAAGCATTCTCTTGAACACTGGTAAACACAAGACAAGTGCAAAAGAGAAACTTCCAAAGAGCAGCTCCAGAAGGCAAAGTGGAGCATTACAGTAAAATAGGCAAAGAGTTGGAGTTGGAACACCAAGATGGAAGAGAATATTCAGCTGATTTCAAGCGGGGGAAAAAATGAAGCCTTCAGTTGAGATATTGAAGGATTTCTTGGACAGAATACTGAAGGATTCAGGAAGCATCAAAGAAAGACAGAAGGAATCCACCCAGTTACTTGTTCACTAAGTGGCTGACCTGCAACCATTCTGAGGGGTAGCATTGAATGAAGAAAGTCAGGCTGCCCTGAAGACATGAGTGAAAAACCAAAGATCTAGGAATTGATAGAATCCCAATTGCAATGATTTCAGCAAGATGATGAAACACTGGGAGCACTCACTCATTTATGACAAGACATTTGAAATACAGGTACCTGGGTCAGCCAACTGGGAGAGAACGATATTCATATCTATTCCAAAGAAAGGTGACAAAAAGATTGCAGAAATGTCAAAATAATATTACTAGACTCTCACTCAAGTAATTTTCTTGTAGGTGATTTTAAAAACGGTTACAATATTTCATTGACATGGAGTTTCCAGATGTGGAAACCAGATTCAGAAGAGGACATGGCATAAAGTATATCATTGCTAATATCAAATTAACGTTGGCTGAAAGCAGAGAATACCAGAAAGATGTTTTCTTGACTGTGCCAAGGCATTTGATAGTGTGGGTCATAATAAACTATGAATAACATTGAGAAGAATGGAAATTCCAGAACATTTCATTGTGCTCATGCAGAACATGTAAATAGACCAAGAGACAGTGTATGGAACGGAATAAAACGAATCATGCTTACTTTAAAATTGAAAGATGCACATGAAATTTGCATCCCTCCATCATACTTATTTAGTCTGTATTCTGAGCAAATAATCAGAGAAGTTGGATTAAATGAAGAGGAATTCAACATGAGGATTGGAAGAAGTCTTATTAACACCCTGTAATCAGCAGATAACACAACCTAGCTTCCTGAAAGTGAGGAGGCTTTGAAACATTTGCTGCTGAAGCTCAAAGACTGTAGCCTTTAGTTAGGATTACCACTCTTTGTGAGAAAACCCAAATCCTGACAATGGGACAGCATCATGATAAAAGAGGACAAGACTGAAATTGTCAAGGATTTCGCCTCTCTTGGGTCCCCAGTCAATGCTCAAGGAAGTAGCAGTCAAGAGACCAAACAATTCTGCCTTGGCAAATGTGCTGCCCTAGAACTCTCAAAAGTGTTGGACAGAAAGGATTTCATCTTGAGGATCAAAGTGTGCCTGAGCCAGGCCAAGATCTTTTCATTCCTCCCATATGCATGTGAAAATCAGCAGTGAAGAGGGAAGGCTGCATTTGGATTATGATGCTGGCAACAAACATGGAACGTACTGTCGCTTATACTGTCAAAACAAACAAAATCTGCTTTGGAAGAATGATACTTAAAAGTGAAGAGGGTGAGATTTTGTCTCACATATTTTGGACACGCTATCAGAGAGGCCAGTTCTAGAAAACAACATCTTGCTTGGGAAAGCGGAGGGCCAGCAACAAAAGAGGAAGCCCTTCTACCCGACTGATTTGAGCCATGTCTGCAACTATTGTGAGCATAGTGCGCATTGTCTGTGTTTCATTTTATAGTCCAGAAGGTCAATTTGCTTTGCAGCCACTGAAGAGACCTTAACAAGAACAATAGCATGGTTAGGTTTTTGATATATCAGTGATATAAAATTGTTGAACAGTGTATCTGAATCCATTGTGTCTTAAGACATAAAGGGATAAACTAGCAGGTGGTAAGCAGAGATGGAGTCGAAGAGAGATGTCCAGTCGCATAACACTTGCTCAGGAGTAAAAGTGGAGAGACAATGGCTTGACTGCAGAGCTGAGCAAGAAAGCCTTCCCCTGAGTGGGCATCCTTGATTTGTAGTGCTAGATTCCTAAAGAGGATTCCTAAAGAGGAGTCCTGGCTGCAGTGGTTATGCATTGAGCTTCTTACTAAATGCAAAGTCAGCAGTACGGAAATAATAGCCACTTCTCCAGAGAAACACGGAGCTTTCTACTCCTGTAAAGAGTTATAGTCTTGGAAACTCCCAGGGACATTTTCTATGATGTCCTATAGGATCACTGTGAGTAGGCATCAACTCCAGTGAATTCTAGTATATTAAATGGTGAAAAACAAATGTTTGCTAAAGTGACTGATGGCTGTTAGTTTAAGAAGAGATCTGAACTAAGATAATTGGATCATATGTTATTCAATGTATCTTTGAATAACAAAAGTAAAATATAAAATCCTATTGTTGGCACAGTGATTACACCTGAGGCTGCTAACTGCAAGTTCCCCAGTTCAAAACCACCAGCAGCTGCTCTGAGGTACAAAGATGGGGCTTTTCACTTCAATAAAGAATTGGTCTCAGAAACTCCCTGGGCAGTTCTATTCTGCCTGATAGAGCTGTTCTGAGTCAGCAGGGCCTCAATGGCAATTAGTTTAAGTTTTTTGAAGCCATCTAGTCAATTGTCACCAGAGCCCCTTAATGTCTTTTCAGTAAGTCATAAAAACACAATTCAACCAAGAGAGAACATTACTTTTATTTTACTTTGTTTCAGTAACATTTCCCTTTTGGTAGTCCATACAACTCCTGTACATATAAAACTAATTTCCTTTTTTTTCTTTTTGAGTTTTTATACAGTTATTTTTATTTTTTAAATCATTTGTATTGGGGACTTATACAACTCTTATCACAATCCATTCATCCATTATGTCAAGCACATTTGTACATTTGTTGCCCTCATCATTCTCAAAACATTTGCTTTCTACTTGAGCCCTTTTTATCAGCTGCTCATTTTCCCCATTCCTCTCTAGCCCCACCTCCCTCATGAACCCTTCATACTTTATAAATTATTATTATTTTATCAGGTCTGATATCAGGTTACTATCTGATGTCTCCCTTATTTTACTCACTTTTTTCTTGTCTGTCCCCCAGGGAGGAGGTTATATGTAGATCCTTATAATCGGTTCCCCTTTTCTACTCCACCTTCCTCCATCCTCCGCTATTGCCATTTTCACCACGGGTCCTGAAAAGATCATCTGTCCTGGATTCCATGTATTTACGGTTCCTATTTGTACCAGTGTCCATCCTCTTGTCTAGCCTGATTTGTAAGGTAGAATTGGGATCATGATAGTGGTAGGGGGTGGGAATCATTTAAGAATTAGAGGAAAGTTGTATGTTTCATCATTGCTACACTTCACCCTGACTGGCTCATCTTCTCTCCCGTGACCCTTCTGTAAGGGGATGTCCCATTACCTACAGATG
The DNA here is from genome assembly GCF_050624435.1 of Tenrec ecaudatus. NCBI lineage: Eukaryota > Metazoa > Chordata > Mammalia > Afrosoricida > Tenrecidae > Tenrec > Tenrec ecaudatus. The sequence goes on from NC_134543.1 coordinate 18,745,613, forward strand.
GGCTTTGGGTCCTCAATCTTCACTCCCCTTCATTTATAATGATATGATTTTTGGTTCTTTGATGCCTGATACCTGATCCCTTTGACACCTTATGGCCACACAGGCTGGTGTGCTTTTTCCATGTGGGCTTTGTTGCTTCTTAGCTAGATGGCCATTTGTTTACCTTCAACCTTTTAAGATTCCAGATGCTATATCTTTTGATAGTCAGGCATCATCAGCTTTTTTCATCGCATTTGCTTGTGCACACATTTGTCTTCAGTGATCATGTTGGGAAGGCGTGCATCGTGGAATGCCAATTTCATAGAACAAAGTGTTCTTGCATTGAGGAAGTACCTGAGTGGAGGCCCAATGTCCATCTGCTGCCTTAATACTAAAGCTATAAATATATGCACAGAGATCTACTTCCCCATCCTCACATATAAATATATTTCCATATGTACATGCCTCTATGTAGACCTCGATAAATGCCTTCTATAAATGACCTTTATAAATGCCTCCTAGTTCTTGCCTCTATTTCCTTTTACTTTCCTCTTTTCCCACTATCATGCTCAGCCTTCATTTGGGTTTCAATAATTTCTTTTGGTTACATTGACCTTGATCAATCCCTATTAGGCCTCTCACACCCTCCTTTCAACTAATTTTGGATCATTTGTTCCCTTGTCCTGGGTTGGTTAACACCACCTCCTTTCCCTCCACATCCCCATATTCCATGTCCTTTTGGAACCATTGCTTTCTCCTCCAGACTGCTCATCCAGCCTATCTTATCTAGATAGACTTGCAAAGATAATAATATGCACACAAAAAACAAAACATAGTAAGACAAAATGACAAAAGAAAACACGACAAAAATGATCAATCAATAAATAAACAAAATTTAAAAAATTAAAAAAAAGAAAAACCTGTAAATAATTCAAGCTCTGTTTGTTGACCTATAGAAGCATTCTCTAGTCGGTCTGATGGGCTGCCATGCCATGGCCCCAAAGTGTATCCTTTGCACTTCCTCAGAACCTCTTTGCTCTGCTCCCTCTGCTGCACTGTGACATGCCTTTAGTGTTTTGACCCACTGTGGTGGGGTCAGACCACCAGTGTGGTGTTGTCTTTCCACAGTCTATATTAGGGTGCATAAGCCAATCAAATGATACCACGCTTACTTCCTTGTTCTAAAATTTATCCTTATACTGTTATGAAATTATGCTAACGAGGAAGAGGCAGCAGAGTTTGGCCAGGGGCTAGCGCATGCAGAGGAATTCGAAAGCTTACAGAGCATGCTAGTTCTTGGAGCAATTATGTCTCACCAGTGTGCCAGGAGACATTTTACAATGTGCCATTTCTCAGGCCTGCTCGAGAAGGCTGAGCAACATTCTGTACTTTCCACGCTGTTCCTCCTTTATACATTCTAACTCCACAGCCATTACCCCCACATGTAATTTCCTTTTGATAAAATTTTCCATGGTTTTCTTGTTTTCCCTCCCCTGTATCTCAGTTCTGATTTTTATTATTTCTATACTCTTGCTATTAGTAGGATTGTTCTGTTGATTATGACAACGTATAAACCATGAGTCTTTATTCTTTTTTCATGTATGCATTATTGTTATCAGCTTTCCTCTGATAAATGCCTTTGCTGTATTCCAAAGGTTTTCATTCTCATTGGTTTCTAGAAACTTCCTGACTTCATATCTGATCTAGGCCAATGTTCACTCCTTTTGCAGTAGATAATTATTCATCCTCCAATTGTTTGTCCTTGTTTTCTTCACCTTTCTCCTGTTGATCTCTAGCCTTATGGCACAGTGGTAGGAGACAGACATCTATGTAATCTCTATGTGCTTGAATTTACTCAAGTTCGACTTGTGTTCCAGCATGTGGTCTATCTTCAAATATGTGCCATGTGAGCAAGAAAAGAATGTGAATTTCATTGCATTTGGGTGGAAAGCTCTGAAAATATCAAGTCAAGTCAGCCAATTATACTGTTTATATCTGTAGCCTCCTTGTTGAGGTTCTTTCCCAGTGATCTGTCTTTTTCAGAGAGTGGTGTGTTTAAGTCACCAAATATAATTGTTGAGCCTGTGATTTCTGAGTTCATCTTTTGGAGTGTTGGATTTACAAATTTCACAGGTCTTTCGTTGGGAGCATATATATTTATTAAGCTCACTGATTCTGGGTCTACTGTTCCCTTGCGCATCATTTAGTGCCCTTCCTTGTCTCTTGTTATCGCCTGTACCTTGAGATCATTTTTATCCAGATATTAAGATCACTATCACTGCTTTTTTGTTGCATTGCTGTTTGCTTGGTATATATTTCTCCAACCTTTAAATTATAAAACTTTTATTTTGTCTGCAAGCTTGAGATGTGTCTCTTGTAGGTAGCAGATTGATGTTTTTGGAGGCATTCTGTTTGCCTCTGCCTTTTATGTGTGAATTCAAGCCATTGATATTCAATGTTATTACATACATCTGTGAACTCTGTGGTGTCATCTGGTTCCTATTGAGTTGGGCATTTTCCTACCCACCTGTCTTATTTGCTTGTTTTGTGTGTGTGTGGTTCATTTTTTTTTTTTTTGCCTTCTTTCCACTATTGAGCCAATGCTATCTTGGGGGCTGTTTTTTCTTTGTCGCCCTATGGGTGGAGTTGTAAAACTAATTTCTAATTGAGCATTTGGGTATTTCTCAGTGGCTCTCTTCTAGTTTGTGGCCCTGATTTCTATTATTATTCTTTAAAACAAACAAATGAATGAATGAACAAACAACAACAACTTTTGGGGGGGGTTCTTACATCTCTTATCACAACCCATACAATCCTCCAATGTGCCAAGCATATTTGCACATATGCTGCATTGTCTTCCCACTTGAGCCCCTGATATCAGCTCCCATTTCTTCCCCTGTCTGCCCTCCCTCACAGACCCTTGATAACTGATAGATTATTTTTTCCATATCTTACGGCATCCTTCGTCACCCCTCACCTATTTTTCCATTATTCTTCACTCTGGGAGTGGGTTCTAGATTGATCCTTGTGATCATTCCCCCCTTTCTCACCCCGCCCTCCCCTATTCCTCCTGGTATCTACTCTCCTTTTTGGCACTGAAGGGCTTATCTTTTCTGGATTCCAAGTGTTTCAGGCTCTTATCTGCAGCCCTGTGCATGCTCTGGTCTAATCTATTCCTATTCCTTTCAGAGACTGACATCTCTCATTTGTTCAGGCTGTCACAGATTACAAAAACACTGAAGGAAGTCAAAGAAAAATTGACTCAGTTCTTTGGAACTGCAGTCTTGGTCTTAATCATTGCAACAAGAAGGTTTGGTATCGCAGAGGAGTGTTTAGAGTGCCCATTTCTCAATACTCCAGGCAAGGAATAGCAAGTGGTGATTTGAGAACCAACACAGCACTGGAGGGAACTGCGGGTGCTATAGTAACAACATACAGAGATTGGTTCAAATTTGTGTCAGCTTCCTTAGATCAAAGTATGAGTAGTCATCCATTCATACCAAGATATAAAGTAGGTCTCCTTAAATTATCTATTTCAGGCATCCTATGCTGTACCACACAGGTCTGGTTGGGTACTGTTTGACCTAACTAGAAAGTGGTCTGCCTTAAATACTTCAAGATAGATGTACACTTGAAAAACGGCCAATCTTCCTAGGGAAAAATAACTCAGAATAGCAAGTCAACCACGCAATTTTGTTTCAGAAATAACAACGAGACTTATATTTAAGTTGTAGCATCATCAACTATTAGCATCACCTACATTTCTCTGCAAGATTCTAAGCTTTACATTTTAGTGACCAAAGTATAAAATTCTCACTGCGATACGATATTGGTTGGGAGAGCCATAAGCCATGTCCAAATTGAAATGTTCAGGTGCCCTTACCTAGAACTTTTGTTTTACAAAAATATTTTATTTCAATAGTTTTAATTCATGAATCTAATCAAATAATGGCATTTTATATGTATGCCGTTAACATAATACTATTTTATATGGTGATTAACTCTCAGACCAATCCACACATTTTATTCTTTTCTAACTCAAATTCACTCTATAAGACATAGTAGAACTGCTCCTTTGTGTGTCTGAGGATGTAAATCTTCATGGAAATCAACTGCCACATCTTTTTTTCTGAGAAGCAGCTGGTGGGGTTGAACTGATGACCTTTTGATTAGCAGTTTTAACCACTGCACTATCAAAGCTGCTTGGACAAACTATAGATATTAATCTTCTTGCCTTTAACTTCCTATTAGAATAGAGTAACATCATGTTGACTTAAGCGAATCTACTAGGCTAAATTCTAATTTAACTTCATAATTATCCAATGAATATTGTCACATGCATTATTAAAATGAGCTAAAGATTTTTCTACATGAAAAAAATGCCTGAAACACTGTTCTTTATTTTTAAACTTAATCTTTATTTGATTTTCAATTAAAGTGAGACTATACCTTGTGTCACATAAAGGGCAGCTAATAAAATTTAAATTAAAGCTAAGAAAATAGAATTGCTTTTTAAAAGTCAACTTAGATAAATGACTAATCTTTCTAATGCCTTACAATGCCTTCTGTTGACTTTTAACAGCACTGCTATAGAGGGACTTATAGTATCAAGCATTGTATCTATTCAAATCTCTCTTAGTAGTGGTGCTCAAGTAGTGGGTCAAGGTGATTCAAGAAATGAAATGTGTCTTGATGTAAAAGTTCATTGTTGTATCTCATTCAAACAAATTTATGTAAAAGCACAGGCTTGGATTCGGTGATAAATGTTTGCAGATAGCTGAGGCCTTCTCTGCTGCATTTCTGTTATTACAATGATACATGTAGCAGTAGTTGGAAAATATAGCCTTGACAATAGAACAAAACTGTAGATCACAAGATATAATCTTTCAAAACAAAAAAATTCTTCATATAATTTCAAATTGATGCTGACAGTTTTTGAAACAAATCCACTTGAGCCAAAATATTTCCCACCTGAAATTTGAGATCATCTCAAGAACACATTTCACACATTGGACACTAATGGCAGAAGACCTGATAAGCTATGGGGTGACATCAAGAACATCATACACAAAGAGAAGAAAGATAATGAAAAAGATAGGATATAAATAAAAGATCAAAGTGGATGTCTGAAGAGACTCTGAAACCTGATTTTAACCGTAGAGTAGCTAAATTAAATGAAAGAAATGATAAACTAAAAGAGCTGAACCGAAATTTTCAAAGAATGGCTCAAACATATTAGAATATAATACCGAAATATGCAAAGCCTAGAGTTAGAAAACCAAAGAGGAAGAACATACTCAGGACATCTAAAACTAAAAGAACTGAAGAAAAAATTCAAGCCTCTAGTTCCAATATTGAAAGTTTCTGTGGGCAAGATATTGACTGATATAGGAAGCATCAAGAGAAGATACCAAGAATAATAGCCACCACTTCACAAATAAGTCAACATTCAACCATATTCAACTTCTTTCAAGAGACAAAGATAATCAAGAACAAAATATCCAAGAGGAAGAAGTCCAAACTGCAATGAGCCATTACCCCCCAAAACAAGGCTCCGTGAGTTAATGGAATGTCCATTTAACAAGCTGATGAAACACTGGAGGTTCTCACTCCTCTATGCTAAGAAATTTGGAAGAAAGCCAATTGCCTAGAAAAAAATCCATACTTGTACCCATTTCAAATAAAGGTGATCTAACAGAATGCATAAATTATTGTAAAATATCTCTGATATCACATACAAGTAAAATAATGCTGAAGATGATCCAACAATGGTTTCATCCGTGTGTTGAGAGGGAGCTGGCAGAAAGTCAGGTAAGTTCTAGAAGAGGACTTGACATAAGGGATATCATTGCTGACATCAGGTAGCTATTCGTCTTTTATTGACTGTGCAAAGACATTTTACTGTATGGATTATAAGAAATGATCACTAGCTCTGATAAGAATGGGATTTCCATAACACTTCTTTGTGCACACGCAAAACCTCTACATGGATCAAGATGAAGCAGTGCAAACAAAAAGGAAATGCTTGTTCAAAATCAAGAAAGGATTGTGTCAGAGTTGTATAATCTCACTATACTTACTCAGTCTGAATGTTGAGTAATCAGAGAAACTGGTTTATATGCAGCAAAATGCAGTAACAGGCATGAGGAAGTCATATTAGCAGCCTGGGATATGCAGATGACACAATCATACTTGCTGAAAGTGAGGAGGACTTGAAGTACTTACCGAGGAACATTCAGCATTTCAGCCTACAATCTGGATTACAACTCAATGTAAGGAACACTGAAATCCTCACACTTAGACCAGTAGGCAACCTCGCGATAAATGCAGAAAAGTTTGAAGTTGTCAAAGACTTTGTCTTACTTACATTCACAATCAATGTTCATGAAAGTAACAACTAAGAGATCAAATGACACATTGCATTGAGCAAATCTGCTATATAGGATCTCTTTAAAGTGTTGAAAATCAAGAATCTTACTTTCAGTAAAACTGCTTGTCCCAAGCCATGGTATATGCCTGACCCAAGTCAGTACCTCCTATGCATGTAAACATTGAATGCTCAATAGGAAGATCAAGAAGACGTGATGAGTCTGAATGACGGCACTGGCAAAGCATATTGAAAATACCATGGACTGCTGGAAGAACAAACAGGTCTGTCTTGGAAGCAGTCTAGACAGAGTGTTCCTTAGGGGCAAGTATAGTGAGGCTTTGTCTCCTGTACTTTGTACATGTTATCTGGAGAGACCGTTCCCTGGAGAAGAGCATCTTGCTTGGTATCGTAGAACAGCAGCAAAAAAAGAGGAAGGTCGTCAACCAGTGATTGACACTGTGGCTGCCACAATGGATTCCAAGACAAGGACACTTGTGAGGAAGCCGCGGCAGCAGGCAGTGTTTTGTTGGGGTGTGCACCGGATCACTCACCGTCAGAATCTGCTCCACTGTACCGATCAACAATGACAACAGGTAGCCTCTTTAAAATGGACAAATTAGGTTCACCTTGTCATTATTCCGCCTCCTACAAGATTGAGAATGTTATTTACTATGCTTCTTTTTATTATTTTGTGGTGAATTATTGTTTTCAAATTTATATTAAATAAAGGTTCATTTTGGAGAAGGCATTGTGCTTTTCAAATATTTTATGAAGCCAAAGCACATTGAGTCCACCTGTCACAGCTCTTCTGCAATATAATTGAGGGAGATTATGTGACACGAATGAAATTTATCAGTGTCACCACTGGAGAAGTCGATCAAAGTCTCCGTTTGTTTCACTTGATCCTTGTCTGATCAAATCCACTTGAATCTAAAATTCTCTAATTCCAGGGGCTGACATGATGGCAGGAAACAGCTGGTACCAGGCCCCAGGATGCCTCTGCGCTTTCATGTAATTACTGGCAGTTCCTAAGACTATTCAAAGGGATTACTTAAAATTATACTTCATTATGATATCATAGATTTCCTCTCCAGAGTGGATAGTCAAAATGTGTAACATTTCTATTTTAGAAGTATTAATACCAAGTTTCACTGCAAGAACAACATGTGAAAACATCTCAGGGGAGGGGAGCTTACACTTAACTGTGAGTCTTTTAGATGTACTTTGTCCTGGTTTTCAGGAAGGCATTTATAATGTTTGATTACACAACATGCCAATAGAAAAACTTAGGGTCTGTCATCGGAGTAAACACTAATTCAGGAGCATTTTTTTCTTTTCTACACATGTTGTATATTATATCCTATGCTTTTTCCATCAGTAAAGTGAGGTGACACTAAGTGGAAGTATATTTGATACAAGCACTTTATTTGCCGCCGCAAGCAGCTGTGGCCAGCAAAAGTAGAGCTCTGTTTTCTAAATTTATATTAAATGTTTGCTGCTACCCTAAAAGATTAAGGATTAGGAATATAACTTCTCTTTAACTATTAAAAATATTTGAATCATAACTGCTAAAGGATATCCTTTACAACACTACATAGTAGATTACTAGGTGTTATAAGTAGTGACTGGATTACATAAATGATTTTTAAACACTTAGTGTCTACTGGTAATGTCAATGGAATCATGACAGATGCACATAAAATCAGAAGTAAATAAAAAAAATTCACATTATTTTAATTCAGCTTGACTTAAAATAAGACATATATGGACCACTTTGAATAGAGCTTAGCTTAATTAAATATTTTATACTTCATTTAAATATTTTATATACTAATGAAAATTCAGTGTTCTCTTGGCCCAAACAGTGCATTTTTATTGATCCAGCCAAAGATTTTTAATTATCGCAAATTTATTGAATATTAACTGTTGTTACATAGATATATATAGCACATTTAGAAACAATAGACATTAAACCTTCCTCAGTTAATAACTAATACATAATAAAAGTCATGCGAACAGTTGGTTGAACATTGGGTTGCTTACTTTTAAGTGAGCAGACTAATCCACCAGCCACTACATAGGATAAAAATGAGATCGATTGCTCCCATGTAGATATATAGTATGGGAAACCTTTTTTTTTTTAATGTGGGAAATCTTTTGGAATTCCAATTCTTTACAATGCTATGCAGTGTTTTTGATACACAAAGTCAAACCATAGTCACAAAACATAAGTGAAATTGTGGCCCCAATAGCAACCTTTTCTCTCTTTACATACCCTCCCCTGGATCTGGCTGGCATTTCTGTGGATGCACTGCTCTAATCCCTGTTGAATTGTCTTCAGCATTATTTTGGTTGCATGTGATAATGATTTCTGCATTTTATTAGCTCACTTTTCTTTGGAATTGACACACAAAAAAGATGGCTTCCAGACATTCGGCCAGCTGTCTTCTAAATTTCTTGGAATACACAAGAAAGTGGTTCCAGTGATTCAAAACCTTGTGGAAACGTGTCACTTACTATTCCATCAATTCCCGCAGCCTTGTTTTCCACCAATTACTTCAGTGCAACTTCTTCCTTCAATACCATCTGTTCTTGAAATGGTTAAACATTAATCAAACTTTTTCCTGATTATTCCTGACTCTTTCAATACTTTGTTCATGAAATTCTTTATTATTACAGATAGAGGCTTGAATATGTTCTTCAGTTTTTCCAGCCTGAGAACTTCTGTTTTCTTCTATTTCAATTTTCTGACTTCAGATCTTTAACCCTAACTCTGTGCCGCCTTTTGAAATTTTCTGCTTAGCTCGTCTGCTGCCTCAGTTTTCTCTAGCTACTCTATATTGAAGAGGAAGTGTTAGATATTTTGACATCCACTTTGGTCTTCTCTCTTTCTCTATCTATCTATCTACCTAATTTATTTATTTTTAAGTGATATTTTATATATCTATTTATTTTAAATGATATTTTACTTTCTTCATGTATAATGTTCCTGATGTCATTTCATAACTCATCAGGTATTTTGTCATTAGTGTCTGATGCATCAAATCTCTGTGAGATGCTGTCTATACTAAGTGGGGATATAAATGAGGTCATAATATGTCTCCCATGAGATTGTTTTTATTTTCAGTCTGAACTTGTATATGAGAAATCAATGGCTTTTTTCACTGTCAATCCCTGACCTTGTTTTTTGCCATTAATATCAGGCTTTGTCATCATGTCTTTCATTACATACAGTCATTTGATTCCTGTGCAATTCATCTAGCAAAGTCCATGGGTAACATTGCTTTTATTTTGATCAAAAACAGTATTTTTAATGAATGAACATAGTTGTTGGTTTTCAAAATTTTATCATGTGACCTGCAGTATCCTATCAGGAGAGCCATACTCTTCGATGACTGTTCCTTTTTCTTTGTTTCCAATATTCCTGGTGCTGGAGAAGACTATTAAAGTACCATGGCCCGCTAAAAGGACAAACCAATCTGTTTTGGAGGAAATAAGGCCAGAGTGCTCATTAGAGGCAAGGATTAGCAGACTTTGTCATACAGACTTGGGATGTGTTGTCAGGAGCAACTAGTCCCTGCACGGGGTCATCGTGTTTAGTAAAGTAGAGGGACAACAAAGGAGAGGAAAGCACTCAAGGGATGGATTGCTACCATACCTCCAACAATGAATTCAAGCTTAGAAAGAATTGTTAGGATGTGCAGGTCTGGGCAGTGACTCATCCTGCTGTGCATGAGGTCACCATGGGTCAGACTGACCAGATGGTACCTCGAAACAATGGCAACAACAACTTTTGCCTTCTTATTACCAATAATATCAACACATTGAAAAACATAGTACAAATTTTCAATTTCTTCATTACTAGGTTTAATGGTTGGTGAGTAAATTTAAATAATAAATTTAAATTTATTAAGTAGGCTTCCTTATAGAAGGTCAGTAACTATACCTGACAAATTTCCACTGCTACTCTTATGGCTTTCTGTGGAAAATCACTTAGAAGTGGATAGCTTATTCCTTCTCCCCAGTATGTTCTTAGTGTGGAAGCTCCTCTGAAACCTGTTTATTAGGGGTGATCCCTTGGTAGTTGAAATAATGGCGGAATAGCTTTCAGCATCAGAGTTAGCACAGAATGACGAATGGACAGGCGACTGGTAGAATAAAATAGAGTATTATGACTGTCATTTACAAGGACCCATAAACCTTCTTGTGGGCAGTAAGTACATTGTGCACATCAAAGAACAAATACACTGTCAGAGGTACCCATGAGCCAAACTAAAACGTTGCTTTCCAAGGCTCCCTTGCAGCTAGGGATTGGAAATGATACCTGAACACAAGCTGTGGGGGGATTTCTGAAAAAGTGCTTTCAAAGTGGTTTTACTGAGGAGTCTTTTCTGAGTGTTATTGAGTACGTAATTGATGTAGGACTTGCTGTCTCCCGACTGTACTAGAAAACTGGACAAAATTTATTAGGAGATTTTTTTCATGCATCCAGCCATAGTCAGCTCAGCATTCTCATCTCTGAGAAAAAACAAACACAGGAGGGATTGGCTACCTTTGCTCAGGATCTCTGAATAAGAAAGCTTTCTAACGGTGATACAGATAGGTTGATTCAAACAAAATGGTAATCCTTCTGAACTGAGGAAGTAAGAATTGGAATTTCAGTTACTGAACTGCTGGAATTTTTTGGCCAGCATACATGAAAGGAGGTAACGCTGTAGAGGAGCATCTTCCAAACCTGAAGGGGAGGCTGATATATGTTCACAGACAAGAGCTGAACTGCACATGTGTATGATGAGGTGGGCTCCACAGATGTGCTTGGAAAACTGAAAAGAGATAACAGAGGGAATCCGGTGTCAGATGTTTGTCCCTTAGAAGTCAATACCCACAACATGAAGAAGGTTCTGCATAGTTTTCAATCTTCTCCAAGAAGGCTTTTGGGATGGGATTGCTTGTCTGTTGTATAATGCCTGATTCCTTAGGTAAAATCCAAGTGTTTTTACAATATGGTAACAGGTGTCTAAGAGAAAGAAGAAAAGAAGGAAAGAGAACCAGGAAAAAATTGTACTTTTAGATAGTCAGGTATCAAAAAATTCCCATAACATTATTTAATGCCATATTCTCTTGGTTGGGACATGTATAACCAAAAACTTAGATATTTGGTGAGAGGATAATTTTAATGATAGGATACAGGATGACATATTAATATGTGTATACATATATGTATCTATACACATATGGACATATATGCATAATAGTATCTTTAGGATAGATACTGTGCCATAATTGCCATTAAAATGCAGGGCCTATTTATATTTAGTTTTGTTCATGTAAGAAAAAAATGACAATCACCCACAAATTGTTACTTATTAAGGTAGTAGTGCTCAGATTCACCTTAAGGTGAGAGCACATAGAAATCTGTCAACTCCAGTTTCAATTATGGAGGAACTATATTTGGCAAACAAAATACATAGGTGCACATCGATTATAATATGATGTCACCATTGGAATGTTAAAAAGTGTTGAAACTAAGTAGACATGTCAAGATCCTGCACTCATAAGCGCTACATATACCTGACAGAAAGCTAACAACAGCACAACACCCTCTGGCTCTAATTTACCTAAAGGACTTACCTAAAAGGATTGTTAAAAATAGAGTAATCTTGTGTTTTATACAGTTGAATTGAGGGGGATATTTACTCAATCCCACAATATTTTATGTTATATATTTTTTACAAATGATTTCTTTAGCATAATAATTTATTTCCCTAAAACGGAATCTTTTCCCATTTAATACTTTATTATATAGCAAGAACTGGAGAGCTATAAGGACAAAGTCGAGAAACCCTATTCCATGGGATAAGAATAATCACAAAGCAATCTGGGGAAGGGAGTGATTGAGCAGTAATGCACCAAGGTTCATGCTTTTGGTGCTATTCTTTTCTGGCCATGACTTTGACCCTCGTTTATCAGAGTCCTATCCGTTATAAATACAAGAAGACACTGGACCCCTGCAACTGGGCACCATCTTCTATTGCCACCCACTTTCCACATCTTCTCCAGCTTTGTGTTTTAACTGTACTTCTGTATCACCTCCGCTGACTGATAAAAATCTACGGTTTGTCCCTGGCAAACAATTGAATGTCAACATCATTCAGGTGTCTTCTTTTGTGACAGTTCAGAACAATGCTAACCTGTACGTGAGAGAACATTCAGCCCCGTCCAGGGAATTCATTTAGGGGCAGCGAACCCTGGAGAGATTCCAGAAAGGTTTTCAGCGTAGGGGTAAGCACTTTGTTTTTTAATGGAAGGAATCGGGAATAGACAAGGCAATACACCTTTTTATATAATATCCACAACTCATTGGGCAGTTGTTCCTAGTACTAACTTGAAACGATTGCTTACTTTTCCACACTCCCTGGTCACACAAATGTTCGTCATTTACATCCTTTATCTCATCCTCCTTGCAACACATTTGCATTATACTTCACAGTCATCTCACTCTGGGGCCAGTTATTTTCATTCTACCTGTGCACCCCCCACCATAATCAACACACACACACACACACACACGGAAAACTTCCTCCTCTATCTCTATTTTCACTGATTCCTACTTTACATAAATATCTTCATTTTGTTTATTGAATCAAACACATGACTGGCCGAAGCTCATGAAGAGCTTCAAGATCAAGGATAAAGAAAAGAATATAATTATCTACCTTACCTGAAGAATGATGATGTTTCACATTAAACAATGCAGGTACAGTTTTCCCTTCCTGGAAAGTCACTCGGTGGCTCACTCTCCTTCAAGAACACACCGAGGAGGTTCTAGTTAATATTTATTCTCTTCAATGTCACAAAACATACCCTACTACCCACAACTTCCTGTTACCTAGAAACCCTTGCCCTGCAGCTTACAGTCTTTCTGTTTGGGTGAGCTGCTCCACCTTACGTCTCCCCAGGTGTGATTTGGCTGGTCGCTCCCTTGTTGCATGGGTGTCCAGTGAGTGGGGTGATGAAAGGCAGGTGAGGGTTGAGCTAGAGCAGGTAGCATGAGGGTGTTTGCTCAGAGGAAGCTTTTACAACATCACGACCTTGGAGAGGAAAAATGATCATGGTTTTTGTGTAGCGATGTCCATTTACAATTTATAATGTGCATATGCAAATGAAGAAGGGGGGTATAGGACTGGTGTGCACACCTTAGAATCACTGAAATTCTGAGAGAGTATGAGAATTTATAGAAATTATCTGTATTCAATAAGGAAGACAGCTGGGGCAGAACCCAATAAACCTCAACCTTTGGAGGGTGAGGAGGATAATAAAATACAAATACAAGCTGACATTAATTATCCTTCTATTACGTGCTAGGCACTGTGGAGATAATAAGAGCCAATCCATTCAATATTTACTGTCGGGTACCATGCCAAGTACTTTTCAAATACTGCCTAATTTTCTTTAAAAGTACAATGGGCCAGTACTATGAGTAGCTTCATGGCTTTGGTGTAGAAACTGAGGTTCTGGGAGATAACCCACGAGGAAGCTGAGAATGGCAGGGATTATAAGTGAGGCTCCTGGCTCCAAAACCTGGACTCTGAGTGGTCATACAACCCTCAGGTAACAGATCTCAGACCACCAATAATTTAGGCACATGACAGTACACATATGGACTGTCCTATACCCCACAGAAACACTCTGAGTGAGGTGCTGATAAGTTATTTTGATCATGCAATTACACAGAATGAGGGTCAGGTGTTGTCAGTTTGCATCATCTCCTTGGTTCCAACTCCTGGGACCCCATTGGGCAGAGTGAACTGCCGTGAAGGGTTCAGCGAGGGGACTCCCTCCATCTGCTTCCTTCTCTGGGGAACCCAATTGCCAGGTCTTTTCTCCTGCTGAGACCCCACAGTCAAACCATTCATCACTGCACCACGGCGCTCCTTCAAGCTAAGCAATTACCAGAAGGTACTGAGGTACTAACTGGTGGTTCTTGGTGTGTGCATTAAAAAAACAAAACAAAACAATGGCATTTGCATCAAGTCTACAGTTTCACTAATAAGATTGTACCACTGCCAATTTCCAAGTCTCCACTTCTCAGTCATGGTTATGTTAGATGTTGTACTGATATTTCTCATGAATTTTATATAATTTCTCATGCTTAGAGTAAGCCAGCCTCTAAAACCATGGGGGCCTATCAGCGCAACTGTACGGCTATAATATGTAAAGAGCTTAGTGAAGTCAGAGAGAATAGGAGAGATAGATAGGAGAGAAGATGAAATAAAGGAGTCAGACGCATTTTATGGTAGCATGCTCTCCTTCAGGATGGCTGTGATCTCAGCAGCCAGGTCTGTGCAGAGAAAGGGAGGAGGAGAGAGTGAATCTTTACTGTCTTGGGATATTTGTAGGTAGCCAGAGACTTGCATATTCAGTAGTTACATACATCACGAGGTGGTGTTGACCCCAGTAAAGTCTTTGAGTTCACAGGTGAAGAAACCTAATATCTGCATTGGGGGAAGGCGTGAGGGACGTGGGTGCCTCAGTGGGAAAAGAAGGTCAAGGAATGTCTGCTTCATAGGGAGACAGAATCAACCATGTGCTCATTTTAAGGCAGAATGGCGATTAGGGGAGAATCTGTGGGAATGATATTTAAAGCAGGATAATGTACTTGGACTTAATCTCTACCTTACTAAAGTGGTGACTTTCCTACTGTGGAATATTAGCTTTCCAGATTCCCTCTGTTACAAGTTGGGGATATAGTCCTAATCATATCCCCCTCAGTATTAGTTTCCCACATCACAGTGAACCTTCAATTTTAGAAAAATTAAAATAAAATCAAGACCAAATTCTAAAAAAAAATCACTCTTTAGTGGCACCCACTACCCTGTGACTCTGGGTGGAATCAGGCCTCCACGTTTCTGGCTAGAGGTTGAGCACATGAACTGCTTTTATCACGAAGGACTCTTCAATGCATATAGCCTCACCATAATATCTCTCCCTCTCCTTCTCTCTCTCTCTCTCTCTCTCTCTCTCTCTCTCTCTCTCTCTCTCTCTCTCTCTCTCTCTCTCTCTCTCTCTCTCATGTGTGCGTGAGTACACACACACACACATGAAACCTATACCCACTCGGCAGGGAAGGCTTTGCTTTGAGTGCTGATCAGACCCAACCAGTTCTGGCAGGGCCTGAGGAGATAGTTGCAGACAGCACAGACATTTTGGGCTGCCTGCTGTTTCTTCTAGACAGCTGTCAGGACTGATAAAACCTGCCATGCTTTCCTGGGCTGCACAGCCATTTAATAGTGAAGAGTGGACACTGCAGGAATACAGTAAGGAGGCAAAACTTTTTTGGGGAAGATGAATGGATGGATGCTTTGTTGCGCATGTCCTTACAGCAACTTAAATGGAGCTCTATCCCCTGGAGGCATCCTTATCTACCCCCAGGAGCTACCTTGCATCTTTCCAAAGCAAGTCCAGTATGTTTGATGGGCACTGTGCCATTTAGCAGATGGAGAGTTAAAATAGGCTGGGAGGTCAAATGTGGAAATGTAAGGCAGTATCTTTAGGTAAGATTTAACAGGAGGGCAGTTCAGAGTGCTCAGTTGTACTTGAATTTCTAGACCTGTCACACAAAAAAGGTTTTTATGTCCTTTCAAATGTCAGAAATGATAGTGATTTTCCAAAGAGTTTGAGTGGCAAAGCTGGTGACTGGGTTGCTTCCCAGGCCTGAAACAGGAGAGAGTGCAATTGGATAACACAGTATTTTCAAACAGCAGACCTCCTTTGGGAAAGAGAAAAATCTTGTTTACCAAAGGAGTGGTGTAGTTCTGTGTTTTTTAGTTTTTTATTACTCAAACAGTATTAGGATAAAAAATTTATTAAGCCCTGATAAAAACATGTAATAGGAAAAAAATCATGTGTTTCATGAATGGAATATGCTCAAATGTAATTTAAATTTTAAAGTTACCAAATAGATGTGTGGCAAATAGTTATTCAGGTATGTATTTCCTGATATCTCTTCTACTGAATATGGTCTCTCTCTCTCTCTCTCTCTCTCTCTCTCTCTCTCTCTCTCTCTCTCTCTCTCTCTCTCTCTCTCTCTGTGTGTGTGTGTGTGTGTGTGTGTGATTCTAAACCTTATAGGGCACTAATATCCTATAAGAGGGGAAAGGGCACAATAGGGGGAGGGCAGGGGGGAAACTATTGAAGTGTTAGTTAAGTTCTTTAAACTATTGAATACAGAAATGATGATCTGAAATGTAATATCCTATCTAATTAGCAATAACTTCTTTTAAGGGATGAGATGATGTTGAAAGATCAAAGCTGCAGTCACATAGAATCCATATCCACCTATGAAGAAAAACATAGGCTTGTTACTAGTTGATGTGGTGTCAGCTCTGATCCGCAGTGACCCTAGGTAGGCACAACAGACTGAAGCACTGCATGTCTCAGGGCCATCCTCACAGGTGTTACCGTGCCTGAACCTATTGATGCAGAGTTCTATCAGTCCATCTCTTTGAGGGTCGTCCTCTTCATTGCCACTCTTCCACTTGATCACACAAGATGGTTTACAGGGACTTGGTCTCTTTGCCATCCTTCCCTCTGTGGAGCACTCTGGACTTACTCCTTCCAATACATACCAGTTTGTCCCTGAGCTGTCAAATTCATTCATTATTCTATGGTCTTCCTTCTTCAGTGTCCACCTGTTACATGCATATGATGCAATGGACAATACCATGGCTCGAGAAATCCTCAAAATAGCATTCTTGCTCTTCCATACTCTAAAGAGGTTGTGTGTAGCAGATTGACCTTCTGAGATATGTCTTTGATCCCCTGACTGCTGCTTCCATGAGCAGAAGATCGAAGTGAGAATCCAAGCAAGACAAAATCCTTCACAGCTTCAACCTTTTCTCCATTTATCGTGATGTTACCTATTAGTTACCTAATGTGAGGATTTTGTCTTCCTTACATTGAGGTGTTATCCCTACAGTCCTTTAGATTCTGACAGATTCCACTGGTCCACCAGTTTGTCATATTGTGGTAGCTTTTGTGTTGGGGTGATGCTGGGCGCTATGTCACTGGTATTTCATATGCCAGAAGGTCACTCAAAGTAAACATGTTTCAGTGGAGCTTCTAGGCTATGAACAGACACAGAAGTAGGACTCAGTACCCCACTTTGTAAGAAGAACCTCCTGAAAACCTTATGCACATCTTTGAAATCTTATCCAAATGTAACATTACTCATGCCTTAATTAAACAGTAGTGACAACTGTCAGCAGAAACAATAGTCCATGCCATATGCATTGTAAGTGGTTCAGCATGAACAATTCTGGCAAAACTGAGCACACTTTCTGCTTGTTGAGTGCCAATGCTGTTCTCTCAGATCAGTTGCATGCAAGAATTGAGTGTTCAGTGTGAGCAAGTGGGATCCAAATTATGGTGCATTTCTTGGAGGTGTTGAACCCGAGATAAACATGACGCCATCAGTATGAAGATAAAAGGATAATCAAAGCAAGGGCTACCGAGGAGTGGAAATGGTCCAGGCAGGGTGACAGCAGATTGGCCGAGAACAAAATCATGGCAACAGATTTTGGGGGGATGCTCAAACCATTTTGCTTGTTAATTTTCCGGAGAAGCAAAGAATGACAACATCTGGTTATTATGAAGGTATTTTGAGAAGGTTAGCCAAAGGTTTAGCAGAAAAACGCCCAGAAAAGCTTAACTAAGGAGCTTTCCTTCCTCTTGCTTGAGCTTCTGTGTATTTTTCCTCGATGAACAGTGGCAGTTTGGTGACTCGTTCCATGACAAATCATTATGGCTCCTTCTCACTTTTTTTTTTGGTAACAATTAAAAAAATTTTAATGGGCACCCACTCATCTTCAGTTAACAATATAGAGAAGATTGCATTGACTTGACTAAATACAAGATCATCATTTCTTTAAGGATAAAGAAATGGCATGCACAAATGTAGCTTGATCTTAAGGCCCTATCGAGGAATAACATTTATATTTCTAGTTATATATTTTAATTGCAATTCCACAACATTTGAAGTGCCATTATACAGTACACTTTTTCTTCATTTTAATTTCTAGGGTATTAAACATTTCTCTTCTCTGTAGCGATTCTATTGACTTCTTCCCAGCTTGATCTTGCCCTGCACTTTCTTGATAGCTCTGTATAATTTGCTGTTTTACCCGTTCATTCAGATTAGATTTCAACCCGTGTATATTTTTAATTTTAATAATTCTATCTAATTATTTAAAAATCTGGTCTTTAAATCACTTCTTTCATAAAACAGTTGTATTTTACATATTTAAATGTTGCTTTTAGTTTATGTAGTTATTCTGTTAAATAATAAATTCTTGTCACTCTTTTTATGTAGCCAAAGTCTAAAAGTTGGTTTAAATTATTTATGGTTTATCTTGTGATTCATCACTGCTCATTTGTCTAATTTCAATATGACTACATGTTTGACTGGGATTTAACATGGAAGCCTTGTGAGATATACATAGAATTCTCCTCAAAGGAGAATTTTCTTTTTTCTTCTC
The DNA here is from genome assembly GCF_050624435.1 of Tenrec ecaudatus. Lineage (NCBI taxonomy): Eukaryota > Metazoa > Chordata > Mammalia > Afrosoricida > Tenrecidae > Tenrec > Tenrec ecaudatus. Next base: position 18,764,498 of record NC_134543.1, read on the forward strand.
TCTGGGCATCATTGTTTCTTTATTATGTTGATGTTAGGATTTATCAATAAATAGATTTTGTTGTTATTATTTTTTCTCATCCTGATCATGGAGCAAAAGACAGAAATGAGACTATTCCTCAATATCTCATTTTGTACATAAGAAAATATTTTCTAGTCTACTCTTTCACTAATTTTGTAGTGTTTCCAGTGTTTCTGTGTATTTGGTCAGGATTATATTCATATTTTTGTTCTTTATTTCATATAAACTTTGGAGTTTTATTTCATCCTCCATATATACCTTAAATACCAGGAATAGACCTGCAAAAGTAGACTCAGCTGATTTTTGGCAAAATTGCAAAAACAACGGAGAAAGGGAACACTTCAGTATGTAGGGCCAGAACAATTTGACATCTATAAAAAAACCCACCAAAACTCACAATCTAATCTCATTCTATGAAAATTTAACTCAAATTAAGACCAATATGTTAACTATAAAATATATAGTTAAAAATATTTTTTAAACATTAGGAACTCCTTAAGAGAAAATTTTAGGGAAAGAATTCTTAGATTTAATTACAGTGGTTAAAAGAAAAAAAATAAGAAATTAGATCTAATCAAATTTAAAAACATTTATTTTGTGAAAGCCCATTTGGGAAAGATGAAAAGAATAGTGAAAAATTGGAAGAAAAAGCATTTATCCAATAAAGGAATATTACCTAGGCTGTACAAATGATTCTCAAGCTCACTCATAAATACATAGGATTAGACAAGGGCAAAAGGTGTGAACGGGCATTTTACTGAAGAATATAAACAAATGAAACTATTCAATAAGAAATCTGGGAAATGCAAACTGAAAGCTAATAATGTCATTATATATTCATCTGATTTATTAAAATAAAAAATTAACTACAACTACAGATGCTGGTGCAGTTGCTGGCTCATTTGTAGATTGTTTATGGACATACAAAATGGTACTGCTGTACCACTTGGCAGTTTCTTTAAAACATTTAAATTACTACTGATATATGTCCCAGCAATGGTACAGGAGTAGAAGATGAATTGGGAAACACTGAGCAATATATATGAATTATATCAATCGAATTAGTTAGCCTGGTTATGACATTATACTGTAATCACGTGAAATGTCACTCTTGTGGAAAATTGGGAAAATTGTACAAGGATTATCTCTGTATTCTTTCTTTTTTCACTCTCTTACCTTTAGTTTTTGTTTGTTTTTTCTGTTATTTTTTTGCTATTAATATACACAAGTGCACACACTAATTCATTTCTACAAGTCCATTTTGGTGACTGTGTTCTTCAAGGCATTCCTCCAGATTAGCATTCCCCCACTGCTGGTTCCTTTATAGTCCGATGAGAGGCTCTTGTGAAGATGATCCCACGTAGGTTGTTATTAAAATAGTATAATGTTCAAGGCAGACATTCCATTCTAATTAAAGTAACAATTGTTTGGTTTAAGAAAGCTTGGGGTATTTTGGCTTAGGTTTATAGATTATTTTAGGGCAATAATTTTTTTAAGTTTATTCAGTTGTAAAGTTCCAGAAATTCAAGATAATATATGGTTTGTAATGTTAAAAAAAAACTTTTTATAAGAAATGTGAATTATGTAAATGTTTTCAGTATAGATGGTCAGTTCTGCACTAAACAATTCTTACATTTATTTTTTCTTCTTCCTTTTAAAAAAAACTCTGTATACTTTACTTGCTATTAGGTGTCATGGAGTTTGTTCCAAACTCTGTAGCCCCTCTGTACAACACAGTGCACTCTGCCTGGTCCTGCTCCCTCCTCAGAACTGCTGTTGTTAAAACCCATTGTTAGAGCCACTGTGCCGATCCATCTTGTCAAGGGCCTTCCTGATTTTTGCTGCCCCTGTACTTTACTCAGCATAAGATCCTATTCCAGGGAAACATTTCTCCTGGTAACATGTTTAAAGTAGGTGAGAGGAAGTCTTGCCATCCTTGTTTCCAAGGGGCATTCTGGCAGTACATTTGTGATATATATTTATTCTCACAGCAGTCTATGGATAGAGAGATACTTATATATGTATATATAGTCTTATATTAAAGCTATCTCATATATCATTTTATATTTATATCTCATAATAAAAATTAATCACATATTTCTTATATCTTAAAACTACATGTGGATCTAGCAGTAGAAGATAGACATTATGAGGGATTAATATGGCCCCCTTTAGGAATAGTCTATCATCAGACATGTCTTCATTGTCTTTGCAAAGTGAAGATAGTTGTGTTTCTTCAATATAAATCCGTGCAAAAGGACTATTAAGAGGTGGCTTCAAGGGCCCAGGCTCAAAAGCGCCCTCATTTAATTTCCATTTTTTCCTATTTTGAGAAAATTCTATTTATGAGTTAATAATAAGGTGGCTGTTTGAAGAATAACAATCGGTACACGCACAATGCAATTCCCATGTGGGCCAAGACTTGCCAATATGTTTGGCTCAAAGATTTGACATATAAAGATTTCTCACCATCTATCTTTATTTTAGGATTTGGATATTGAAAATAAGGATTATGAAAAGAAGAGTATTCACCAATTCAGTAAATGGAACACTCATTCCTATGGAAAGGATGTGCTCATTTGCGGACATCTTTAACTGTCTGGGCGACAAGGTAATTAATATAAGCTGACTTTGCCATAGTAGCACCGGACACCACAAGGTTAGGTAAGAATAAAACAGTCTTTCCTTCGATAGTTTTTGACACTAGCCATGAGAAGTTTGGGTCTGTGTATATACATACATACATACAGATAGATGTATAACATAAGAAATAAACAGTTAATTAAATTATAAAGCAGTACAAATGGCTCAGTGCAACTCACTCCCATGAGATAGTTGTGAAACACCGGCAGTTCTTCAAGTCTTGAGGGCCGCCGGATAGTCCTCTGTGGAGCAATTCAGGCTATTCTGGCACAGGCAGCAAACAGCAAGGCAGGTCACCAACAATCAGACAGAAGACAGGGTCTGAGAGTCCCCAGCTCAAGAGATGTAAATCCCAATGGTGTGGCAAAGCAAGTCTTGAAGGAACCTCAAATTACAGCGACACAGTCCACGGGTTAGGTGTCCCACAGGTAGTGTAGCTTGCATATTGAGGCACAGAACAAACAAGGCAGCTGCACACTGGTCTGATGATCAAAGAGCAAGAGACAAGAAAGGTAAGACTCACTGAGTCATTTATCTCTCTGCCCTTCAATTAATCCCACATGTGTTTATTGGCCAGGTTGGCACAATAAACTAAATACCTCAGAGTAGCACTTTAAATAGGGCTAGTACTCTAGCTCTTTCTGAGACTGTGCCAGAGTTTCAGACACAGGGTACACTTCAGTAGATCTGAATGTCCCATCGAGTATCCAAAGTTTCGACTGTTACATGCAAGCACTACATACCACACAAGGAAGCTCAGTGGAAACCCACCTGAACCATGTTTGGACAAGAACTGCAAGCTTAATAAGAATCATTAAACTTTAATACATTATTGCATTAGCCTATTGGGGAAAAAAAGAAAAAAAACTATTAACTTGCTAACAAGAAAGTCAGACTTGATTTTCTCAGGTAGGGGAAAACGTTAACGGAAGGTTTACATACTCATCAGCATTGCTGGCTAACATGTGCCTGAATCTAATGCAACTTAAATATGCTATTTATCCAGCCCACACTCTAGTTCGTATTCCCATTCTGGGCCTTAGTAATCTAATATGTGTATTTCCAGCGCTCAAATATAATTACATGAGTGAGTGCTTTAATAATCCATTTTCATTATAAACAAATATAGGATGTTTACATAACCTGAAACTATAATGAACCCCAACCAAAATGCCATTAGCTGGAAAATGTAGTCACAGTGCAAGGTTTTAATAAATACTATTCCTATAGAAGGTCTCAGTTACTCTGAACGTTGTTGTATTTGTTGTTTGTCAAGAATTAAGATCCCAAATAGAGACTCTCAACTAAGCCCTTGGATTCACAGTTGATGGAAAAGACAAATGAAGATTTATCTGCTTTAAAGGGTTGACAACCTCTTTTACATCAGGACACTCAGAACTGGAGAGAAAAGCCCACCTAGACAAACAAGCACTGCATTTTTGCCTTTATTCCAAGGAGAATCCCTCCCTAATTTATGATTTCCCCATGAGATCTACAAACAGCAAAGATAGGAAGACAGCTGTTCACAAAGCAAAACCACCAGCTCTCTGTGAAGGCCCACATTTCCAACATGTTCTCATAGATTGAATCTGCTTTCCTCCTTCAGTGGATTTCTCTTTTCAAGGATGCTCCACTTCACATATGCCTCCAGATGTCATTCTCAGGACTGTCCCAGTAGATGTGCTAAATGGTCATATACTTAACGTAATCTGAGATCTGCAATTGGAAGACACCTCTTCAAACTAAATCCCCATCTGCCTTCCACAGTCCTTGAAACGGCATTATTTCAGGCACATCATGTATAGTCATAAACACTCACTTCAAATTCATTGTTAAAATGCAATTAATACCGAAGGATCTTTGGAGTACTAGTTGTACTGAATCTTCCAGGAGCCCTGGAGGGGTAGTGGTTAAAAACATGTAACTGCAACCCCAAAGGTGGAGGGTGCAAACCCACCAGCCACTCTGCCGAAGAGACCCGAGAGTCTCCTTTGGTCAAAAAGACCGAAAGCTTCAGAGCCATAAGGCTTCTGTCTGCCTTTTTCCTACAGAATCACTCAGAATCGAGTCAAAGACCTGGGGGAGTTGAGATCGTTTGGGGTTAGTTTTTACAATTATAAAATTAGGACTCCCTCAAATTTATTAAATTCCTCTTAAATATATTAGGGAATAAAATGCATGCAAGAAAACTCGTTAGATATATGAGGTGCATTTGGAAGAGCTGGTAACTTTTGGAAACATTTTATTTTTAGACGTAACACATCCAATAGGTGAAGATGGTTTAGATTACTTAAATATAATATTATTGTATTTGTTTTCATGGGTTTACCCATCTCTGTGTCCCACAAACAGAACAGTGAAATACTGTCCTCTATTGCTTATTAGTAGCTGCCACAAATCTCAGGGTCCTACAGTAATACATATTTATTTCTTATGTCTCTTCAGGTCACTTGGGGTCATTCTATTAATCTCAACTGTGCTCGTTTCACACACTTGTAGGTTGACTGAATGTCAGCAAATTTAGGACGAGCTTGATTGCCCTTAGCGCCTACTTTCAGATTTGCTTCAGATGTTTCTTATCTCATGGCCATGGGCTGGGCGGGGCACTTTTTCTTCTTTCCCCTTTTGGCAGAAGCACATGAAGCAAGTGGAAATCCATGATGTTTTCCTAAGGGGCTGAATGTCCAAACCGACTCACTCTCATTTCTAGCCTAGGGTTTGACCCCTGTTGAGAAGGAGCTCTTGTGGTGGTGCAGCGGGTTATGTGTTTGGCTGCTAGCCACAAGGTCAGTGGTTTGAAACCACCAGCTGCTCCAGGGGAGAAAAATGAGGCCTTCTGCTCCTGTAAAGATTTGCTGTCTTGGGAGCACACCGAGGCACGTCTACGCTGCTCTAGAGGGTCTCTGTGAGTTGTAGTTCACACAGCAGTATTACTCTGTATCCAAGCTATACTTTCAGAATCTACATTTTAACTAGAATCCCAAGTGATACTTATCACCTGGAACACAGAATTACCTGAGAAACCTGTTAAAGTGAAGATTCTGATTCAGTATCTCTGGAGTGGACATTGAAATGCTCATCAGGAGTCTTATCAACACGCACCAGTCCTCATCCCCGTTCCACCCACATTTCGTTGTTAAAATCAGAATAAGTTTTTCCCCAACTTCAACAGGCTCCATTTAGAGCCATAGTAAATCACATTACCAAGTTCAGTGCCAGTAGAGTAAGGAAGTAAATTCCTTGAATGGGGAGATGGGTTACTGTAGGAGAAATAGTCTATAAATTTAAGCTACGATATACTACAAGCTTCATTGCTATCAACTTGATGCTGACTTACATTGATAATGCCAGGCAGACCAGACTTTCCCCTACAGGCTTTCCAAGGCCTCCCTCTGCAGAGAAGCAGACAGACTTTCACATCTTTTTCCTTCTGAGCAACTGGTGGGTTTGAACTGGTAGAAGCTTTGTATCTAACCGTTAAAACCTCAAGCCTTCTTTTTTTTTTTTAATGTTTTATTAGGGGCTCATACAACTCTTATCACAGTCCATACATATACATACATCAATTGTATAAAGCACATCTGTACATTCTTTGCCCTAATCATTTTCTTTTCTTTCTTTCTTTTTTTTTCCCCTTTTCTTTTTTTTACATTTTATTAGGGACTCATACAACTCTTATCACAATCCATACATATACATACATCAATTGTATAAAGCACATCCATACATTCCCCGCCCCAATCATTCTCAAAGCATTTGCTCTCCACTTAAGCCCTTTGCATCAGGTCCTCTTTTTTTTTCCCTCCCTCCCCGCTCCCCCCTCCCTCATGTGCCCTTTGTAATTTATACATCGTTATTTTGTCATATCTTGCTCTATCCGGAGTCTCCCTTCCCCCCTTCTCTGCTGTCCCTCTCCCAGGGAGGAGGTCACATGTGGATCCCTATAATCAGTTCCCCCTTTCCAACCCACTCACCCTACACTCTCCCAGCATCGCCCCTCACACCCTTGGTCCTGAAAGTATCATCCACCCTGGATTCCCTGTGCCTCCAGCCCTCATATGTACCAGTGTACAACCTCTGCCCTACCCAGCCCTGCAAGGTAGAATTTGGATCATGGTAGTTGGCGGGAGGAAGCATCCAGGATCCGGGAGAAAAGCCATGATCTTCGTCGGTACTACCTTGCACCTTGACTGACCCATATCCTCTCCTAAACCCCTCTGTGAGGGGATCTCCAGTGGCCGACACTTGGACCTTGGGTCTCCACTCTGCACTTCCCCCTTCATTCAATGTGGTATATATATATATATATATATATATATATATATATATATATATACACACACACACACACACATATATATATACATATATATACACACACACACACACACATACACATATTCTTTTTTGTTTTTTGCATGATGCCTTATACCTGGTCCCTTTGGCACCTCATGATCGCACTGGCTGGTGTGCTTCTTCTATGTGGGCTTTTTTGCTTCTGAGCTAGATGGCCGCTTGTTTATCTTCAAGTCTTTAAGACCCCAGACACTATCTCTTTTGATAGCCGGGCACCATCAGCTTTCTTCGCCACATTTTCTTATGCACCCATTTGTCTTCAGCGATCCTATCATGGAGGTGTGCAGCCAATGATATGATGATTTTTTGTTCTTTGATGCCTGATAACTGATCCCTTTGGGATCCCTCGCTCACTCAGGCTGGTGTGTTCTTCCATGTGGGCTTTGTTGCTTCTGAGCTAGATGGCCGCTTGTTTATCTTCAAGCCTTTAAGACCTCAGTCACTATCTCTTTTGATAGCTGGGCACCATCAGCTTTCTTCACCACATTTACTTGTTCACCGACTTTGGCTTCAGCAGTTGTGTCGGGAGAGTGAGCATCATAGAGTACCAATTTAATAAACAAAAGTATTCATGCATTGAGGGAGTGCTTGAGTAGAGGCCCAAGGTCCTTCCGCCACCTTAATATTATACCTATAAATGTAGACAAAGACAATTAGATCTATTTCCCCATCCTCATATATATGTTTGCATGTACATGTCTTTGTCTAGACCTCCATAAATGCCCCCTTGACTCCCAGCTCCTTCCTCCCTCTCCCTTGACTTTCCTCCTGCCCCACCACCATGCTCCGTCCCCACCTGGGCTACAACTATACGCAACCTTACCCTTGATCGTTCCCCATCAGGCCTGTCACTCCCCCCTCACTACCATTTTGGGTCCCATGTTGTTCCCTTGTCCCTGTGTTTATTAACACCACTTCCGTACCCTCCTCCCTCTCCCCCACCTGGATCTGTCTGTCCCCCCGGAACTGTCTGTCCTATTGTTTTTCCTCCCAATAGTTCATCCAGCCTGTCCTATTCAGACAGACCTGTGGAGACACTAGCATGCACGAAAACAAGACAGAGGAAAACAAAGCAACAGTATACAACCAGACAATAAAACAACAAAAATAAACCACTGACAAAGAACAAAACAAAACACTTCACAAAAGAAAAGCTTGTAGTTGGTTCAAGGATCGTTTGCTGGCACTTAGGAGCGTTTTCCAGTCCAGTCTTTTGGGGCACCACACCCTGGCCCCAAAGTCCACTTTCAGCATTCCCTGGGGAACTTGCCACTCCATTCCCCTGCTGTTCCACTGCATTCCCCCAGTGCTTTGCCTCGGTGTGGTGGGATCAGGTCAGGTGCAATTCCCACACTGTGTCTCCGGTGCTGTCCCCTGTATCGTCCTTAGTCACTGAGGGGCATCATGTCTCATTGTAGGGCCAGCCATGTTGTTCTCTCTGTGGACTGGCTGCTCTACTCAGGAACATCATCCTCATGGCCTCGTGGGCCAGGCTGTGTTCCACTGTCTCCTCCTGCCCCTTCATCTTCTCCTGTGTGCTCTGATCAGATATGTCCATCTCCCGGAGTTGCAGAATCAATGTCATCCTTTGAAACAAATTCTTTTTGGGGGAGGGGCAGGAATCCACTTAATTTTTGGTGCTGGGCCCTACTCCACACCGGGATATTGCATTCACACCTTGCGGCACTGGGTTGAAGTCTGGTCCCACTTTCCCTGTGGAGATATTTTCTTCCTTATATTCATCCTTTTACTTTCCTTTCCCCACATCCTCCACTGTTGTCTACCATGTGCATCCCTGGTTTTGATCTGGTCTCTGCCATACTACACAGTCTTCACCCCCGAAATGTTTTTATACAGTAGCTTTATCCCCTATGCCACTTTTGCATTAATAAAATAAAATAAAATAAAATAAAATAAAATAAAATAAATAATATTAAATAAATAATACTAAATATTAAAATAAAATAAAAAATTAAATAAAAATTTTTTTAATTAAAAATTTTTTTTAATACTTACCTCAGCGGGCTCATGTTGTACTTGTCCTTTTGTGCCTGACTTACTTCGCTTAGCATGACTTCCTCCAGTTCTTCCCATGCCTCTATGTGCCTCATACATTCATCACTGTTTTTTAGTGATGCGTAGTACTCCATTGTATGTATATACCACAGTTTTTTAACCCAATCGTCAGTTGCTGGAAATTTGGGTTGCTACCAACTCCTTGCAATTGTGAACTGTGCCACAATGAACATTGGAGCACAGATGTCTAGTCTTGGTTTGTTTCTTGCCTCTTCTGGGTATATGCCCAGTAGGGGAATTACTGGGTCATATGGTAATTCTATTTCCATCTGTTTTAGGTATCACCAGATTGATTTCCATAGTGGCTGTACGTACTTACAGGCCCACCAGCAGTGGATGAGAGTTCCTGTCTCCCCACAGCCCCTCCAACACTTGTTGCTTTCTGATTTTTTGAATTGGGCTACCTTTGAGGGTGTCAGGTGGTACCTCATTGTTGTTTTAATTTGCATTTCCCTTATGGCTAAAGATCGGGAACATTTTCTCATATGTTTGTTGGCCATTCGGATTTCTGTCCCTGTAAAATTTCTGTTCAAGTCCTTTGCCCACCTTTCAAGTGGGCTATTGAAAACTTCAAGCCTTCTTAGCACGTAAACATACCTTTTAAATTATCTATAGAATGATATAGAAAATTTGTTTTCAACGAAAACAATGAAATGGACCCAATAAAGAAAAGACATTGTATAAGTCTTCCTTTCTGATGCAATGCCATAAAACTGGACATATGTCACACAAAAAAAACAGAGTAAGGTTGACCGCTTGCCATCAGTCTGTTTTGACTCCTGGTGACCCTGGAGGACAGAGAAGAACAGTGGATTTGGAGTTCTGAGACTTTATGGAAGCAAATAGCCTCATCTTTCTCCTAAGCAGGGACTGGCAGGTTCAAACCAAGGACTTCGATGTTAGCAGCTCAATGTGTTATGCCGTCGGTCTACAGGACTCCATACAGATTTACAGGCAGCGAGTTAGATGAAGAGACAATCTCAGAAACTCACTAGATTTTCAGCAAAGGAATGCAACTTGCTCAGACTTAAATGAAGTGTGTGTGATCTGTCAAAAAGTTCACCGGGCTATTGTGAAGATTGGGTTTTTGAGTCACAAGAAGGACACTACAATGTTGTCCCCAGATGATAAGTGGAAGAATTATTTATAACTCTCTGATACAGGGTTAAGATCAGAGGAAGCCTACAATGATGTATTTTGGGTATCAGACAAACTAAGGACAGCAACATAGGGGATTTTCAATAAAACTCATATTTTTAAGTTTCACAGACTGCCTCTTTTTATGAGATTACGTTCTTCTGATATTTTTGGACTGTTTTCCCTTTTTACTAACGTGTTTGTGGACTCAGGGGGGTGGTTTATGGACCTTGTTAAACATAGTTTGAGATGTTACTTGTTCTAAAGTCCCAAACAGTGAGAGAGCACATTTGTGGAGGGTTCAAGTTTATTTTTTCTTTGTGAGCTCTCAGACAAGAAAATATGTAATTTATTTTGTTCACTATTAATCCTTGGAGGCATAAGTCACCAGGCATCTTGTATTAGGCATCCAATATTTACAATGTTTTCACAAATGGTGAGCCCACAAATGTAACATGAATAGGAAGTACAGACAGATTCATAGATGAAGGGATTGTATTCCTTGCAAAAAGCTGTGTGGGTCCTGTGTTATTTCCAAAAAAAAAAAATCTGTATTTTTTTAAAAAAGGAAATGACAGAACACTTCTGAGGAAACAAAACTAGAAGCTCACTGATTTCCTTTTCCCCTTGCTCTGGAGAAGAGCTCCCTGCCTCATCCTGTGCCTTTTGGTTAACTGTGGTCTTCCAACAGCCTATGGATTAAATAAAGAGAACGGTATTCAGAATGCCCAGAACTGGCCCTACATTTTTCCAGAGCAAAGCCTCTGCTTCTTTCTTTCTTCTTGCAGTTGTTGACCAGACCCCTCAATTTATTATTACCCTTTTAGTTCGTGATTATAATTCAGACAGATTTTAATGGATACAGTGGCATACGAATCACGCACTCAATATCAATTAGCATTTGTATTGAAGAACGCTTTGGCTTCAATAAAGTAAAATAGACTCCGATGTAAGTTGGAAGGAAGGTTTATTAAGGATGTATGGCATGTCTCCCTGAGCTCTAACTGGGTCAAATGAACTAGTTTACTTCTAGTCACTACGATGACTATGTCTCTTATTCTGACCCATGTTCATCTCGGCATGCTTACTTCATTCTCATTGCATGGGGCTCTCTATGTAAGAGATTATGTGATGTTAAGCACTTTGCTATGGCGCTCCCCCCCCCTTCCCCCCCCACACACACACCTCCTGGCCACTTTCCATTAGATGACAGTTTTATAGGGACTGATAATATTCGGGCTAAGAATGCAATGCAACATTTTCCCCTCTCTGTTAAGGACACTTACCTAGGATGTCTTTAATAATTAAGGGAACAATGGATTTTCTTGAGAGAATCACTTTGGAATTCTCCTGAGGGGGGGAAAGGAAATCCCATGGACTGTGAGGTTAGTACAGCGGCTCGAAGGAGCCTAAGGAGTCTGGGTGGCCCAGTGCAGCAAGGTTGGTTGTTTGAACCCACAAGCACCTCCCTCAGAGAAAGATGAATTTCTGCTCCTGTAACGCTTCGCAGCCTCAGAACCCCTATTAAGGGTTGGTCTGCGTGGCGTTGACTCTGTGGCAGTTGGATTTTCCTTGCCGGAGAGGAGTGCCGGGTGCGGTTGCCATGGGGAAGTACAAATCCTCTCCTCTTTAGTGAGCAAGGCTGTGCCCTGCACGGATCCATCACCATGGGAGCAGCGGTCAAGAAATGAAATGATGTGCTCCATTTCTGCCAGATAACTCTTTAAGGTGCCAAGAAGCAAAGAGATCACTCTGAGGAATGAAGTGTACCTGACCCAGGGTACCCCATATTTTCAATGAACTCAGTTGCGTGTGAGAGCTGGATAATAAATAAGGCAGACTGAAGAACAAGAAGGGCTTTTAAATTGTGGTGTTGGTGAAGACTGGTGCATATACCATGGACTGCCTAATTTATCCCGAAAGACCTGCAGTCAGAATTCCCCTTAGTATGCACATGGTGAGACTCCATCTCACAGACTTTGGACATACCTGGAGGAACCAATTCCTGGAAAACGTGACCAGGGTCAGCATGCAAAAAAGGAAGACCCTGGACAAGATGGATTGTACCAAAGGGCTCAAATGTACGGAACGATTGTGAGGATGGCGCTGGATTAGGCATTGTTTCCTTTTGTTACCCATAGGCTCATGGTAAGCTGAAAACAACTGGTATTTAACAACAGTATGGTTATTATGTATTTTGCTTATTAATCGAGGCAAACGTTTTTAATTTCTCTTCTGTCAGTGCATTAGGAGTTGTACTAAAAAGCATTTCACAAAAATATTTTAAATTAAATATTACAGGTGATATGTTTATCCAACTGGCAATTCCAAGTAGAACTGGCAGCCTAATGATTTCTTGTTTCCAGAAGAATATTTAACTCAATAAATTGTCCATCCCACTGAGACGCTGTTGAACAGAAGAAGACTGTTCTCTCAGTAACCTCTCCCTGAGTTTATATAGCAGGCACATCTTCATGCATAAAAATTACTATAAATTCCAAAGTATGAATTTTGCATGGTAGTATCTCTCCCTTTATCCCTTATCCATTTTTCCAGATTTTCCTTCTTTCTGGTTCTAAAAAACTGTTTTCCTTTCATATAGTCTGTTGAAGCTAACAAAAAGAAAGAATTCATGGAAACCCAACCTATTTAAAATACTACATCTCATTTCCAAAGGAGTATCCAAAGGCGTATCCTTGTCGATATTGCAGGACAGTGACAATGGTACAGGATGCTTGTTCTCAAATTGTTGTATCCACTTTCCTCTCCAATACAGTACAATTCAGTTTAAATCACTCTGAAAGATTGAAAGATTCTCATTTCTTCTTTTCATCAGATTTCATCACTTGCCCATAAAACAGAACCCAGTTTTGAACTCAGTTTATAAGATTTGGGGAAGATTTCTGGAAGATTTTATTCTGTATTAAAGCATACAAAAAAAGAATCTTGTCTAGCAAATGATCATTTCATGACGTTTGGGGAAAGGAAGTCTGAAACTCTGAAGGGTGTTGTTTGTTGCCTTATAGACAGCTCTAACCCGTGGGGGGGGGGCATTTGTGTAACACCATCAAGCCACCCGCTGTCTGTTCCATGATCTTTGATCGTTTTGAGCCTGCAAAGTATACCTAGAGTCATGGTTACTCATTGGGCTGTTAACTGAAAGGTCCGCAGTTTGAAACCACCAGCTGTTCCTCGGGGGAAATATACAATGTTCTACTTCCATAAAGAGTTACAGTCTTGGAAACTCACAACAGCTGTGTGTTTTGAGAGATAGTGAGGATCATGTCTCATCACCAGAAGATCCATTAAAGATACTGAAAATATCAACTTTATGGGCTGGCTGTGCTTTTGATCACATTTCTGTGGCCCCGGGAAAGAATAGAATAAATGATGTGGAGCAGGATGGAAGTGCATGGGTCCATATGCCTCTTTTAATGATCACTTAGCATAATAAGCATAGCGCTCCTTCGTTTGATTCTGTCCCATATCCTATTCACGCACCTCTACCTTTTTATCCCACAAGAAATGTACACCACTTCCTGTTTCGTAAATGAAAAAAATGAGAGAACAAGTAACTCCATTAAGTTAATCCGATAATGAATAGTTCAGCATGGTTCCAACCTCCATGTCTGCCCTTTCCTCTGAACAATCATGGAGATAATCTGACAAATCAAAAGTCAATGTCATGGTAAGATTGAAGTGCTAAATTGGAGCAGCCAGTGCTGATGTTTATTTGACTGAACATAGACTTCTTTCATAGAAGCATGTGCAAAGTATATTTTTTCTTTTAAAAAGCTTCAATTAACATACACTGTAGGTTTAGCTCATATCGGCATATAAAGTGACTTTTGTTTTTTGTATATAAACATTTAGGTTTGGATTTCATGTCTAGGCTTACTCATCCAGCGGCTACTCTCAGCAAGTGTAGGCCTGGGGCAGAGGTCCACAGAGTTCAGCTGCCCCCCAGTACATTGCTCCCCAGCCAAGAACAAAAACCCCAAAGGTGCATGGAAGACTGATTCAATTGGCTTGCTAGATTCGAAAAAAATATTTAGTGAGAACTTTCTGCAACTTTGTAGAGAAAATTCATGTCCTAGTAATTATACTGAAGGTTCTGGTGATGCAGGGCTGACGTGTTCAACTGCTAACCCCCAAAATCTGTGGTTCTAACCCATTTTGCACTCGGTGGGTGAAAAATGTGGTGTTCTGACACCATAAGGATTGCTAGCCCTGGGAACTATGTGGGCAGGTCTACTCTGTCCTATAAGGTTGGTATAAATTGAGGTGATGGCAGGAGGGCTAAAGTAATGCCCTCTGCAAGATTAGATCTTTAGTTAGTAGCAAAGCTTGGGTAGATTAATGCCCAGTGAAATGTTCTTTCCCATCTACATTGAGATGTGCTCTCTCTGGATACTTGGAGAAAGGCTTATTATTTTTACCTGGTTTGCTTCAATTTCCCCCCAGTTGATTGATGAGGGTCCTGTGATTTGGGATTAGGAGTTCTGGCGAGCAGTCTGATTTTTGAATGTTCACTTTAATTTGTTACTTTTATCCCAGTGCGGCGCTCATCACTTCTTCAGAAGTGAGTCACACAAGTCATTATCGATGGTATTTTGTGACCTATTCTTACAGGATGTTCTTCATAACGATGTGGGTAGTGATGGCAGCAGTATTTTCAATACAGGGATTGGCAAGTGGACCGTCATGTTTGAGCTCTGCTTGATGAATTCATCAAATTTGAAAATTTCCACATGATACAGCCTAGCAGAAAGGCATTCCTTTTTGTGTTTTGTCAGATGCACATACACTCACAGTCACTCCTGGCAGTTTGTGGGGCCTTAATTATAAGGTAGGCCTATTGGCACAAACAGTTAACGTGCTGGGCTGCTAAATAAAAAGTTGGAAACTCACATGAATGCAAAGACATTGCTTAAGGAAAGGCCCGGGGATTCTCTTAAAAACAAAACAACAAAAAAACACAGTCATTGGAAACCTCGCGAGCACAGTCCTGTTCGGTGACATACTGGGTCACCACGAGTCAGCCGGCTTCATTGTGATTTGTTTGAACACAGGCAACAGTATTTGCTGACGTGATGAAACATATCTCACTTATTATTTTTGTGCTTTTCTCCACACGTGGATTGCTCCTTTACCCAACCCTGTGTCTCTAGAAAGGAAGTTAACTTTCCCATACGCCTACTCATACAAAAACTGCCAATGATCATTTCTTATACACCACTTTGCGTCCATAAAGCCTAACATGCTTACACAGACACACAAAAGGAGAGGAGCCGCTGTTATATTTCTAGTTGGTTTCAGTAGAATTCACTCACATGTCGGGTCCTTTTTTTCCCCTCCTGGGAGACACATGTGGTGGTGGCGTACTGGCTGAAGAAAGTGTGGCCGGCAGCAGCAGCAAAGGGATCGTTAGTCAGTGTCAGCACATGGAACTGACAAAAGCTAGCGGATGAAAGATTTGAGTAATTATTTTTCAGTGTTAATGGTTCTTTATTTGTGGTTTTTATGCCTCTGTTTGTTAACAGTAATTGCTTTTCCTCTACTGTTTATTTTTAATGAGTTGATTTAAAAAATGGAGCACTCCCTACTGTCGGGTTTCTTCTCCTTCTGTTTATCACAGAAATAACAGTGGACCAAACAGGGCTCTTTTAAGGACACGCTGTTTCTGTTGCTCAGAGAATGTAAGAGGGAATAAAGGAATCGCTTCTGTGCGCGTGGGATTTGGAACCTGGAAAAGCAACCAAGTCACTCCGCTCTGTGTGAGTGGAATCTCATTCACTCTCATGCAGCTTTTAATTTTATTATTTTATTTTACTATACACTAGGTTTCATGATGTTCATGGAATAATACAGATTTGATTGCTTATTGTGAAAACTAAATTGCATTTCTCCATCTACTGTACTTATTTCACACCTCTTTCTCTTTTGTGTGTTATGGAAGAAAGATGAGTAACTGAGGTTGAGTCAACTCCAACACATGGGAACTTTATGTAGAACCGAACGGATTGCTGCCTGATCCTGAGTCATCCTTGCAATTTATAACAAGTTTGAGTCATCTTTGTACTTACTGTCCCCACCCATCTCACCAAAGGCCCCTCACACCATTGCAGGCCCTCTATTTACAAAGAAGACTTTTTCCAGGAGTTGATGAGGATGTGTGCTCAAAAATAAACCCATCTGACAATGCTCTGTTGTGATCTACAGGGATTTCCTTAATTAGGTTCTCAACGTAGATGGCCAGGCCTTTCTTCCTGTCTAAGCGTCCATAAATTAGGGATCACACTTTAGTTCTCTTTGTATCAGTGCTTCATCAGTGTAGGCATTGCTTATTATAAGTTCTCAAACTTTAATTGTTGGAAGGGTAAAAATGTCTAACATTATTTTAGATTGGCTAAGTAGATTGCAGTCCTCAAATTAGCAAGCCATCTTTGACAGAATATTTCTAAAATATCAAATTCAATCCAAGTCACTTCCGTAGAGTCAATTTTGACTCTTAGCAAACCAATAGGAAATAATGCCTCAACATTTCCCCTGAATAGCTGGGAGTTTTGAATGTCTGACCTTGATTCAGGCAGAGTAACCCACTGCATCACCAGGGCTCCTTTCTAAAATATAAGTAATTAAATTTATAGTTACTAATTTTAAAGTACAGATAGCACAGTTTTCTTTATTCGTATTGCTAGGTTGTAGTTTCCTATGGCTGTTGTAGAAAAGTACCCAAAACTGAATAATTTAAAAGTAGGAATTTAATAGACAACATTTTTGGAGGCTAGAAATTCAAAATCAAGGGGTTGGCAGGGCCATCCTTCTAACGTCTCCAGATGAAAATTCTTCCTCTTTTCCCCCAATGTCAAGTGGATATGGCAAACCTCAGCATTCTTTGGATTGTGGTGACATTATTATGATTTCTGCATCTGTCTTTACCAATTGAGTTGTCTTAATTATTGTTCTCTATGCTACTTGATTAAAACCCATTGTGATAACTACACAGAAACTCACAGACAAAATTCATTTTTAAAGAATTGTGAAGGATAGTCACAACTTGTAATGCCAGTGAGAAATGCTCAGGGTGGTTAGAAAGTTCCTTCACGTCTTCTAACAAGCATGCAAAGGGCCTACCACTCTGGTGTAAGCCTCAACCCAAAAGTATTCAGCTTGAGCTCCATGAGTCAGCAAGCCCAGCTGCCTGAATTAAGTGCCCAGCTGCATAAATAAGCCTCAGCCCAAAGGCACTCAGCTTCCCTTCTGTGGGTCAGCAAATCCAACTTTCCCAATTAAGTGTCCAGAGGCACCCCACTCCACAAGCCTACACAAAAGCATTCATCTTAACTTGCCCTGCGGGTTGGAAAATCCATCACTCTCTCCCATGCTCTGGTCCTGGTTCTGCTGCTGCTCCACCCTGTTGAAGTTGTCATCTGATTCCCGGAGACTCACTGTGCTGGACTTTTGAGTCCAGAGGATACACTTCCCTCCTGGCTTTTGCTGGTAATGAGATCTTCTTCCCTTTATAGATCTCCATGTACATGTTTTCTCTTCTTATAATCACACTGACCACTGGTGGTTTACACGTTGAGCTGCTAACCACAGTGCCAGAAGTTCCAAAACACCAACCACTCTGATGGAGAAAGAAGTTTCTTCCACTATGAAGAGTTTCAGCTTCAGAAACCCAGAGGATCAGCTCTACCCCATCCTATAGGGTTGCTGTGAGTCAGAATCAACCTGATGGCAGTGAGTTTGTCTTAGTTTTTGGAATTGTGTCAGCAAATACTCTATTTCCAAATTAACTCATATTCTGAGGCAAAGAGTGAACATAATTTGGGGGTATTCTATTAACCCTACTGAATTCAAAGTATCGTCACTTCACCCCATGGCTAGAAACAGGATGACGCAAGTCAGTTAGAGGTGTATGGCTATGAACAACTAGAAAATAAGGCTAATCATTAAAGTGATGCAATTAGCTAAAATCTAGGCTACATTATATATGTAAGAATTAAAATTTGATCCAGCTAGCAAAGAATCCAGTTGGATTGTTGATATGACATAAAACAGTGATTGCATTTTCATATTTCAAAAGGGTCAAAAGTGAAAACCACTGTTATGATTTGTTCTCCCGCATGAAGTGATGTTTTTCAGTATTACCTCACTTTCCTTGAAAAACATAGTATATGAAAAATCAAGATCCTATTAGTGAACAGAGCTTACAGAGTTCTTCTGTTGGGACTGAAATGTATAAGGGATCAGAAGCAAATGTTTACCTGGTAGCAACGACTCATCCTGAAGAATAATGTGATTTAATAAATGTGTCTCCTTTCTTGAGTGAAAAATATTTGAACCCAAATTAGTAGCACATCTGTACTTTATGTACTTTATCTATATATTATAAGCATAAACCACAGGAGAGCTATGTTGTCTTTGTCTGTTGTAATTGCTTTTCGGGAGATAGACCCGTGTAGAGCCACCTTACACTAATGGATACGAATGGAGAGTTAGGATGAAAAGCATCATGGGAAGGGGAATTAACACTGATGCCGTGCATTACTTGAAGTGCCAAGGATAACTTCAGATATATTTTCACTTTTTTACAACCCCTCTTTAAGAATAAGCCAAGCAACCAGGATGAGAGACTCAGCCATAATGTTCTTAATAAAAATAAGTTCATTAGCATCATCCTTATTGCCAACAACACCCTTTCATTAGAAAAACATGCCTAGATCATCTGAATATTATTATCCTGTACCAAGGGAGGAAGGGAAATTTGCTGCTATTTTAAGTCATTTCTTTTGTCCTCATATCCAATATCGGGAATATGTATGGGTGTGAAGAGAGCTGAATTACTTTATTAAATAATTTGAAGGAAAAGTAATTCTGGAAAGACTGTCTGCACGTTTAATGAGTCCAGAGCAATTGTCTAACCTTTGGAATGGGAGGAGAGAATTTGGGAACACTTTCCATTCAAAGAACTATTGAGCGCCATTGATGAGGCAAGCCCTCTATAATACATATAAAACGTAAATCCTGATTCTCAAGAGACTCAAACAAGACAAGAGAATGTACACAGGAGCAAAAACCTTCAAGACAAATATGCGTGATAGGACGTGATCATGGCAAGCAGCAACATGATCTATACGGGGAGATGAGAAACTCGAATAACACCGAGATCAAATTCAAGAGTGAGCTGATTGTAAGACTATGAAACTAATATTGGTTGCATTTCCTCATAGTTAAAGAAGTAACGAGGTCAATGATAGCTATGAGATTTGCTCTTTGCATTTGATCAATATGGTTTTTGTTTGTTTTCTTGTTGCTGTTGTTGTTAAGTGTGGTTGGTCGCTCCTGACTCATACAGACCATATGTACAAGACAAAACCTCGCCTGATCCTGTGCCATCCTCAATTGTTATGTTTGCGCTCACTGTTGTAGCCACTGTGTCCATCCAACTTATCCACCATCCACCATCTTCCTCTTTAAAGCACCTTCTACTTTACCAAATGTGATATCCTTTTCTGAGGACTGATCTCTCCCGGCTGGTTTTAGGTCTGTTTTAGAACAGAAACCAGTCATGGTCCTGTTGCATTTATGCATATAGACATGATAGAAGCTTGTTCTTCGAGGATTAGGACAAGAACTAGAAG
Source organism: Tenrec ecaudatus (assembly GCF_050624435.1). Classification (NCBI taxonomy): domain Eukaryota; kingdom Metazoa; phylum Chordata; class Mammalia; order Afrosoricida; family Tenrecidae; genus Tenrec; species Tenrec ecaudatus. The sequence goes on from NC_134543.1 coordinate 18,784,381, forward strand.
AAGACGGAGCAGGTAAATTTTACAAGTATTTTTGGCATAGAGAAATGTACTACCATCACCAAAATTTCAAATTTTTGTTTCTTCATTTTAATGGAAGTGATATATTGTTTTGCCTTTCTGCTCTGTAGAAGTGTGTAAAAGACTTACCAACTTCTTGAACTTTATTTTAGACTTTGAGTGTGGGATTTCTAAACTGTGAGTGATAATGAGAAAGCGGGCCCATGCAGAAGCACTCTGCAGGGATGCTGGGACTCTGTGGCTTGCATATGTTTAATTGGTGGTAAGAAGAGTGGGCAGAGGGTGGACTGAAGGCTGTGGTGTGGTGCTGAAACTAGGGCACATGTTAGCTGTAGGCTTCTTTTAGCAAATAGACAACTCTGGGCGTTTTCTTCCCACAACTCTATTTAAATGTGTAAAAACACCACACAAAAGCCTGTGTAACACTCACAGCTCTTTAAATCGAGATTTTTTCCATGGCTTTTTCTGTTTTCAGAGTACATGCCAATTTCAAAATCTCTGACTTTATGGGGGACACAGTCTCCTGGGCAGAGGCAAGACAAGGGTTTCCATTTCTTCCACGGGCAAATAAAAAGGGTTTGTACTTGATATATATTCATTTTCAATTTCTGTTTTATGCCTATGACATTTGTTAATGTGTGTGTATAAAGGCAAAAATACTTGTGGTGGTTACATAATTGCATGTCGACTTGAAGGTGTATAAAATTATAGGGGTGGAATTCAACCTGTCGAATCAGAAAAAAGCCTGATGGGGCTTTCCTGTGGGCATGGTCTTCTCATTAGGAGGGCTCAGGGAACTTCCTCCTCTCTGTCTGCCTTGACCTTCTGCTGGCTGCTCTGCCTGAGAGCTTCTGGAGCCCTGTCATGTTTCCACCACTCTCGGATCTACAGACTTTGCAGGCACCAGTCTGTGACCTTCCTGCATTTTGCACCACATTATGTGTGGTTGTGTGAATCTGAAGAGGGTCTTATGGATTTGTATTTGACTTATGTACTTGAGTTGGACTAAGCTGGGATGGTTTCTTGATATATAAGTACTTTTTTTTAACCAAGAATGTTATTGGCACATACTTTACACATCTTAGGATTGAATAGTTCAGACATTCAAACGTATCATGCGGAAACTGTATGATCAGCACCACATCCACCCTAAAGTGTTTCCTCTCCCCATGGTTGATATGCCCCCAAAATGAGCTGTGCTATCTTGATCAGCTCCAGTGCTCCCTCCCCACTCCCCCTTCATTATTTACCCCTAAACTCCCTTTCCTGTCCCTACTGTCCATCTTCTATGTTCCCTGTAACACCTTGGAAGGTTCCTACCACTGTACATCATCTCCTCCTGCCCTTCAGAGCTGGGAAACCCCACAGAAAACACTGAGGAAAAAATAACACCAAAGTGTTAAAGATAAGGTCATACAACAAAGATTATGTGAGAGGGAGAAGACCCCCATCAACATTCAAGAAGTCAGGGAAGAAGTTTTTGTCATGGAACAGCTAAGAGATACTTGCCCTCAGAGCAAATTGAGGCTATGTCAATGACAAGGTCAACTGGCCAAGAATCAGGTTCTAGCTAACACAATCAAGGTAACAATGGTCTCTGTCTGCTAGTAGGCCTGTTCGGGACTCTTGCCTGCTACTTCTTGATATAAACCTCTTTCTTACACATAAATGAGCATCACTGTAATTTTTTTCTAGTCAACCTGGCCAAAAATACTATTAAGCTAATTTTTAAAAAAGCTTCCTTTTAGTTGTGGTTGTGATTGTTACTATGTATGCCTTATTGCCAAAATCAATTCCTTGGCAACATTGCAAGATGGGGCAGGGAAGTGAAGAATTTGTTTTTCTTTTTAATTTCCAAAATATTGAGGACTAATATTTTTGAGTGAAATAAAAAGACAATAAAACTATAAACATGAATTTTCATTTATTCTTAGATTGCACATACACATTTATGTATATGTGTATATATTATGTTAAATATTGTGAAGGTTTTAAAATGCTTCCTCTTAATTTCTGTCCATACCTGTCCACATTGTTCACAATGGCTCCAGCCCATGGGTTACCCTTGATGTAATCATGTCTATGAGGATTCAGAGAGTATTAAGAAAGTTCTAGAATAAAAAATTAAAAAAAACATTTCTTGTCACCTTGCTCAATCAGAGTTCCTATGGTTTCTCTGCATTAACGTAGGGCACCTTTGGATATATCAAAAAGTAGGAAAAATATTCCGCTAGGCAATAAAGTAGTAGGTGATGAAATCACAACCGGAGAGTCGATGTGTGTGTGTCTGTGCACATGTATACATGCTTATAAACCCAAACCAACTGCCATCAAATCTATTCTGACACATAGCCACCTTACAGGAAAGAACAGAACTGCCCCTGTTTGGGTTTCTGAGTCTGTAAATATCTATGTGAACAGAATGTCTCATCTTTGTTTCCTCAGAGCAAGTCATTTTGTTATTGTTAGGGACCATTGCATCAGTTCCAACTCAGAGAGATCCCCACGAAAAGCAAAGTGAAATAGTGCCGTGCCCGACACTCTCCCCACAATCTTCCTTATGTTTTAACCCGTTGTTCCTGAGCGCTGTGTCAATCCATCCTGTAGATGACCACCCTCTTTTTTGCTGAGCCCCAACTTTACCAAGCATCATGTCGTTCTCCGGGTACTACTCTTTCTTGACAATTTGTCCAGAGTCCATGAGATGAAGTCTTGCCATCCTTGACTCTCAGGAGCATTCTGGCTGCACTTCTTCCCAAACAGATTTGTTCACTGTTAGGGTAGTTCATAGTACGATCAATAGTCTTGGCCAGCACCATGATTCTAATGCATCAATCCTTCTCTGGTTTTCCGTAGTCAACGCCCAAATTTCAAATGCATAAGAGGCAATATAAACACCATGGATTGGGTCAGGTTAGTTTACTTTGATCTTCAAGGTAACTTCCTTGCTTTTCAACACTTTTAAGAGGTCTTGTGAAGTAGAGTTACCCAATACCAGGGAAAATGGTGGAGTCCCAATGCTGAATTTTCCATTTAACAGTTCAACGTATGACCCATGTTGCCTACTAAAGCTCCTTGTGAGTGTAGCAAAGGCATGTTGAACAATAGCGCCCAAATGTAGGAGAAATGAACAGACTTCTTGAGCATTTTTAAAGCATAATCGAAACATGTAAATATCTATTTTGAACATTCTGGCAATTACACGTAGTCATTTCTGAATAAAACCCTGGAAAGTTTCACTGGGAACCTTTATGTTTTTGCCTTTTCTGATTGACTCAGCACTCAGCTTTTCCAGTCTGTCCTTTTTATGTTTATATTTCTTGTGTGATTGACAAAAGGCTATTGGTGATTCCAGTCTCCCTTTTCCATCGCAATAGAACCTCTGATATTTTTGGTAATTTAGCAAATGACTGCTCAAAATGTAAAGTGTGTCCCCAGCCAATGATTGAAATCTTGAGAACCATAGTGGACTTAACTGTGTTAGTGACAGACTCTAGGAACTATACTTAAAGGACTGTTGACTATCCCACTTCATCCTATTTATTTTTCTTTGTCTATACCAACTGAGTGCTGCTGGGTGGAAGCATTGCACCTGGTAGAACCAAATGTGAAGTGAATCAAATGTCTCTTGACTTTTACCATACCATACCATCTCCGTACAATTCTGGCTGAACTTAGGAGAGAGCACACTCTTACTTTCTTAAAATAACTGTTTTTGTTCTCGTCCTCTGATATCCAGGCACCTCCCTGACTCGTGGGTGACTGTGTCCCAGTCTGAAAGTTCCACTAAAATCTGGTCAACTGATGAGCATACAAACTTCCACTCCCAGGTGCATCGGAGCTCAGACTCCAATCCAGGTCCCTGGCAGGAAAGGCAAAGCTCCTGCCAGGGAACCACCCTATCCTCTAACAGCTCCGAATTGTATCCAAATCTTCTCTTTAACACAAGGAAAGAAAACAAAAGAATCAGATTGTCAACTTGTCTCTGCACTGACCAGTGTGCTAGTCCCTAGTTCTATCTGTCTTTGAGTGGACTTTATTTGATTGCAATGGAACGCATAAGGGGGAAGAATCTGACTCTCATGTTTATAAGGTCTAAACAAAGGCTGCCATTGGGTTGATCTCAAATCTAAGCAAAACTGTATTGACTTTCAAAGATTGAACATTTTCATCAAGTAGACAAGCTTATCTTTTCCCCACGGAGCAGCTGGTGGGTTTGAATAAATGCACCTGCAATTAGCAGTTCAAATGCTCACTCAATAGTCCCACCATGGCTCTTTGATTACCATGCAGGAAAATTCAGATATTATAGAACATTTTGAGAGTGGTAGGGATGAGTTTCAACCGCCTGTGGTAGTTACAGAATCTGTTGTCAATTTGAGACTTAAGAGTGAAGGGGTGGAGTTTAGCCTATCAATCAGGTCGCAGATTGATGTCCTCATTTGCAGGCATTAAGAAGATAATAGCTTGCTGGAGGCAGGACACTTACTCACTCCCTGGGAGACATTCCTGGAGACAAGACACATGGAGCCATCCTAGAGTCCTGGAGCTGCAGGAGCCACGAGGAGACCCCTGCCACCGCTGAGATGCTTTCACTGTCACTGGTCCCCAAGGCTTTCCACCCACTGGCCTGTGCTCTTCCTGCATTTGGTGTCATTGCATGTGTTGCATTAGTCTGAAGAGGAATTTATAGATTAATATCCGACATATGAGCTTATACTAAAATTATGAACTTGATCTGGAGTGGGCTGGATGTTTTCTTAATGTACAATTACTCTTTGATATAAAACTATCTCTTACACATATATGAGTGTCTCTGGATTTGTTTCTCTATTAAACCCAGAGTAACACACCTCAACATAACATCTTTCTGTACTTTTCAAACTGTAGTCAAATAAACAAATAACCTTTGTAATCCTCCAAATAATTATCAAACCTTTTTATAAAAAACTCCAGCGTCTCTAACATTGTCTACATATTGAGGCACTCAAATGAATCAAGTCTATGAGGATAGTAAAATGTACAAGAGAGCTTCAGAAAGTGTGTGGGAATCTCCCATTTATCATTTAATTCCATTTTTCCACAACTGTCTGAAGCTCTGAGCATATAGTGAGTTTGGAAACATTTAGAATGATAAAAGTTCATACAAAAGGCATTACTGTCCTGAAGATAGGAGTGAATTTCAGGGTTATGGTATAGTTATTTCTGAGCTCAACCACCACCCCATCCCAATTGTGTCATTGATTATTCTAGGTGAAATTAGACATCAACAAGAGCCTGTAGGAAGAAGTAAGAGGGGAGGGGAAGATGATACACAAAGGTTAAGCTATGTATCTTGATCACCTCTTGGTTGGCAAAATAGAGTTCTGAAGGGCAATTGCATTTCACTTGCCTTTAGGAGAGTGGGGAAAATCCAACTGATTTTATTGAAAGTAAGCTCCCATCCTTTATCTTTCTCTCCCTATCTTCTTTTTCATTTGATTTCAAGCCATGTGCCTTATTTTCCACATAGTGCTCAGACTTCCATGAACAGCCACCCATACCTCATTGATATGTAAATAATTTAACCCGTTAAAATATTGGAGTGAGTTCCCATGTAAGCAGAAGAAAACAGTGTGAAAAAATAAGTTTCATAATTAAATATGTCTTCTATATTTATATTACCATGATATAAGGGATTAGAAATCCAAAGATCTGGATTTTTTTTAAACGTAGGCATTGGGTGATGGACTGTGTTTGCATATTTAAATGTGAAAAGCGTATGCCTTAATATAAAAAATATATACCCACACTGGAAAGGAATAGAATGTACCCTGCTGATCGTTTCTGAAGAGAAAATGCCATTTTAAAGCATCTTGTTCTTATTCTGCATCTGTTCTTTCTGAAAATGGCGTTCTCACATTCTGGCTTCTGGGAAACTGACCTTGGGCTGGGATGGAGTGGGTTTCTTCTTCTCCTTTGTGTGGCTTGAAGAGATGAGACATTGACCCCACACCATTTCCTCGATTTGGAAGCAAGCCCCAGGGTTTGAACTCATCCAAGGGAGTGATCTCCTAGTTGGAGTTCACTTTAGGGCTTGCCACAAACCTCTGTCTTTCCTTAGCCTACTTTGGCATCAACCGTCCACCCCAAGACAAGCTACTCTGTCGGGCTCAATAAATTGTAGCAGTGGCCATACTGAACCCAGACACAATGCCTTTGATGGTGGGAGTTGTTAAGGAGCAGCTATAAAAAGAGTTCAGAAGGGACTAGTTATCAGACATGAAAGAATTAAAAATCATATCAATGGGTACCCACCTACCTGATATGATCAATGAAGACAAATGTGTGCATAAGCAAATGTGGTGAAGAAAGCTGATGATGCCCAGCTATCAAAAGATATAGCGTATGGGGTCTTAAAGATTTGAAGATAAACAAGTGTCCATCTAGCTCAGAAGCAACAAAGCCCACATAGAAGAAACACACTAACCAGTGTGATCAGGAGTGTCGAAGGGATCAGGTATCAAGGAACAAAAAATTATATCATTGAAAATGTGGGTGAGTGCAGAGTGGAGACTCAAAGCCCACTGGCAGCCAACCGGACACCCCTTACTGAAGGGTTGTGGGGAGGAGATGAACGAGTCAGGGTGCAACGATGAAACATAACTTTCCTCTAGTTCTTAAATGTTTCTCCGACTATCATGATCCCAATTCTACCTTACAAATCTGGCTAGACCAGAGGATGTACACATGTAGAGAGCAACTGGAAACAGGGAATCCAGGACAGATGACTCCTTCAGGACCAGGGGTGAGAGTGGCGATGCCTGGAGGATGGAGAGAATGTGGGGTCGAAAGGGGGAACTGATTACAAGAATCTATTTATATTCTCCTCCCCGGGGGAGGGACAGCAGAGAAGAAGGTGGAGGGGAGACTTCGGAACAGTGTAATATATGACAAAAATAATCACAATTTATGAATGATGAAGGGTTCATGAGGTAATGGGGAGTGGAGAGGGAGGGGAAAATGAGCAGCAGATATTAAGGGCTCAAGTAGAAAGCAAATGTTGTGAGAATGATGATGACAACAAATGTACATATGTTCTTGACACAATGGATCTATGTATGGATTGTGATATGAATTGTATGAGCCCCCAATAAAATGATTAAATAATAAAAAAAGAGTTGGTAGGTACCATCGAGTTGGCTCCAACCCACAGTGACTTTATACACAAGAGAATGGACCACTGCTGGGTCCTTCACCATTCTCAAAATCCTTCCAAACCTGAGCCCATTGACGCAGCCACGCTGTCATTCCATCCCGTTGAAGTCCATCCCCCTTTCACCGGCCCTCCACTACACCACATGTGATGTCCTTCTCCAGCGACTGCTCTCTCCTGACAATATGTCCAAAGTATGTAAGAAGAAGTCTTGCCATCCTTCCCTACAAGGAGCACTCTGGCTTTACTTCTTCCCCGACCAATGGGTTGTTCGTTTAGCAGTCCATAGTGTTTCACTATTCTTTCCAATGCCACCGTTCCAATGCTCTATTCTACAGTCTGCCATATTCAATGCCCAACTTTCAAATGCATATGCTGGAATTGAGAACGTCGTGGCTTGGGTCAGGTGCACCTTAGGCCTCAAAGTAACATCCTTGCTCTTCAATACTCTAAAGCGACCTTGTGCAGCAGATTGACCCAATGCAATATACCTTTTGAACTTTGGACTGTTACTTCCATGAGCATTGCTTGTGGATCCACGCAGGACAAAATCCTTGACAACTTCAACCTTTTCTCCTTTTATCATGATGCTCCTATTAGTTCAGTAGTGAGGATTTGGGTTTTCCTTACATTCAGTTTTAATCTATAGTGAAGGCTACAATCTTTGACATTCATCAGCAAGTGATTCAAGTCCCCCTCACTTTCAGTAAGCAAGGTTGTGTCATCTGTTAATAAGCCTTCCTATGATCCCGATGCCATAATCTTCATACAACCCAGCTCCTCTGATGATTTTCTCAGCATATTGGCTGACCAAATGTGGTGAGAGGATACAACCCCGATACACACCTTCATCATTTTAAACCATGTAGCGTTCTATTTTTCTGTTCCCATAATTTCCTCTTGATACATGAACAATGAAATAGTCCAGGATTCCCCTTTTTCTCAAAGTTATACACACCCAGTCGAATGCCATTGCATAGTCAATGTAACACAAGTCAACACCTTTCTGATATTCTATGCTTCAAGCCAAATCCAATCTGACATCAGCAATGTTATCCTTATCCCTTGTTTCACATCCTCTGCTGAATCTGACCTGAGCTTCTGGCAGTTCTCTGTGAAAATAAAACATGTCAACAGATGACAAAATGGTAAGTGTACACTGCGTTTGTCCTTGATGCTTCCTTTTCAGCCACGCTGCTAAAATAGACAGATCTCTCTCAGGACCTTGGCCTCTACCTTGATCCATGGGTCCTCAAGTCTCAGTGCAACTCCTCTGCTCTGTGTCCTGATCTTTGTTCTGTGGCCTCTGGGGATTCTCTTGCTTCTACCACTTCAGACAGGACACATGCAATCCACTGGTCCCATTTCTTTCTTTCTGGTCACAGGATTCGTCTTCCTGCTTTTGAGGTGGGTCACTTTTATACTCGAATGGCTGAACTGACCAATTTCCCAGTTAGAGTCTTCTACACCTTATTTATCTAGTACCTTATTTATCATTCACTGTGCTGGAGTTACAAAAATTCTCGATAGAAGGACCATAAAGAACCATTTAACTTCACACTCAAACAGAACATGGTGATGGCGAAGGATGTTTTCCATGTTTAATTATTGACATAATTAGTTACAGGCATTGTGTTTATCAAAAAGGAAATTTTCTGACTGGGTCTGACTCCAATAAAGGAAAGCTTTTAAAATACGAGGGCACCCCCAGTTCTGAGAGATTCTTCAGCTGCCCTCTCTGAAGTAAGCCATAAGTTCCCAAATCACAGGGTACCTAGTTCTGCTAATAACCAGATTGGGCTTGGAAGACTACCCCAAATCCCAGGTGGCAATGCAGTGTAGCAACCCCTTGTCTGTCCTATTGTTAGATGCTGAGAACACACAGGTTGCAGCTGTGATCTTGTACTACAGAAACGATGAAATAGAAACTGCCTGGGGAATTGCACTCCTACATTTGTAGCAATTTGTTACACACAATAGAAGAATAAGGCTATGTTGGAGATAGTCTTTGAGCTTAGGCAGGCTGCCTCCTGAGTCTGCATTTGTAACCCAGGCGCATACAGCCTGTCAAAGATGTAAACACATTTGCATGTCACCCTCGGTTTCTCAACTTTTCTTGGTGACATCTATTTATAATATACAATGACAATTACAATTATCTTTAAAAGGATACACATCTTCAAAATATCATATTAAGCACCTGAAATCCACCTCAAAATACATTTAATGAGTGCTTACTCAATACAGAGCACTATTAATATTCACCAATTCATTAAATTCTGTTTTGTTTTGTTTTTTTACTCTCTTCTTATGAGTCAGAATGAAATTTAGGGAATTACTGTGCCTTGCCTCTAAGGTCATCAGACAAAACTCCACAAAGTTTGGATTAAGTAGGCTGTTAGATAAAATATGGCTTCTTCCAGATTTTTAAAATCCATATTCATGGTGACACATTTTCAGTATACTAGGGAATAAGGAAAAATATCAGATGATTTCAATCATGTTTTTGTATTCTACTTGGTGATATGGTGATCTAATATAGCTACTGAAAAATAATGCTGTGGGTCTCTGTATTCTTTTTTTTTTAACAATTTATTGGGGCTCATACAATTCTTATCACAGTTCATACATATACATACATCAGTTGTATAAAGCACATCTGTACAGTCTTTGCCCTAATCATTTTTTTCTCCTCTTTTCTTTTTTTACATATTATTAGGGACTCATACAACTCTTATCACCATCCATACATATACATACATCAATTGTATAAAGCACATCCATACATCCCCTGCCCCAATCATTCTCAAGGCATTTGCTCTCCACTTAAGCCCCTTGCATCAGGTCCTCTTTTTTTCCCCCTCCCTCCCCTTTCCCCCCTCCCTCATGTGCCCTTGGTAATTTATACATCATTATTTTGTCATATCTTGCCCTATCCGGAGTCTCCCTTCCCCCCTTCTCTGCTGTCCCTCTCCCAGGGAAGAGGTCACATGTGGATCCTTGTAATCAGTTCCACCTTTCCAACCCACTCACCCTCCACTCTCCCAGCATCGTCCCTCACACCCTTGGTCCTGAGGGTATCATCCACCCTGGATTCCCTGTACCTCCAGCCCTCATATGTACCAGTGTACAGCCTCTGTCCTATCCAGGCCTGCAAAGTAGAATTCGGATCATGGTAGTTGGGGGGAGGAAGCATCCAGGATCTGGGGGAAAGCTGTGTTCTTCATCGGTACTACCTCACACCCTAATTAACCCATCTCCTCTCCTAAACCCCTCTATGAGGGGATCTCCATTGGCCGACACTTGGGCCTTGGGTCTCCACTCTGCACTTCCCTCTTCATTTAATATGGTATATATATATACATATATATATACATACACACACATATACATACATACACACATATATCTTTTTTTTTTTTTTGCATGATGCCTTATACCTGGTCCCTTGGCACCTTGTGATCGCACTGGCCAGTGTGCTTCTTCCATGTGGGCTTTTCTGCTTCTGAGCTAGATGGCCGCTTGTTCACCTTCAAGCCTTTAAGACCCCAGACACTATCTCTTTTGATAGCCGGGCACCATCAGCTTTCTTCACCACATTTGCTTATGCACCCATTTGTCTTCAGCGATCCTATCATGGAGGTGTGCAGTCAATGATATGATTTTTTGTTCTTTGATGCCTGGTAACTGATCCCTTCGGGACCACTCGATCACACAGGCTGGTGTGTTCTTCCATGTGGACTTTGTTGCTTCTGAGCTAGATGGCCGCTTGTTTATCTTCAAGCCTTTAAGACCCCAGTCACTATCTCTTTTGATAGCCGGGCACCATCAGCTTTCTTTACCACATTTACTTGTTCACCCACTTTGGCTCCAGTCGTTGTGTCGGGAGAGTGAGCATCATAGAGTTCCAGTTTAATAAAAGAAGGTATTCATGCATTGAGGGAGTGTTTGAGTAGAGGCCCAAGGGCCTTCCGCCACCTTAATACTTGACCTATAAATATAGACACTTAGATCTATTTCCCCATCCTCCTATATATATTTGCATGTACATGTCTTTGTCTAGACCTCCATGAATGCCCTTTGACTCCTAGCTCTTTCCCCCATCTCCCTTGACTTTCCTCCTGCCCTACTACCATGCTTCGTCGCCACCTGGGCTAGAGTATACCTCTTCTCTAAGCAACCTTACCCTTGATCATTTCCCACCAGGCCTGCCACTCCCCCTTCTCTACCATTTGGGGTCCCATGTTTTTCCCTTGTCCCTGGGTTTGTTAACACCACTTCCTTACCCCCCCTACCCCCACACCCCAAGTCCCCTCAGAACTGTCGGTCCCGTTGTTTTTCCTCCAGATAGTTCATCCGGCCTGTCCTATTCAGACAGACCTGGGTCTCTGTATTCTTAACTCTTATTTGAGTCTTGTAGTTTTAATAGGAATGCAGTGTTAAATATGTATGTTCAATATACGTAAATATATTGAATATATATATATAAGCCACTGTATTTACCCCAAATTTGGAAACATTAATTCTTTTAGGTTGAGGTTCCTCTCTGAACATACATTGGAAATAACAATGAATTTAATTTAATTTCTGTTTAGTTTCATTTCTTCCTTCTTAGGATTTATGTTTTAAGACGGTTTAACAGCCTTTCTGTCCCAGATGGTGCATATGCTTATAGACTAGGCAAACCATCTTGGGTAAAACAAGAATAAAAATAAACCACACAGACTCAAACTACAAACTTTTTGGGAGGTCCTCAATGGAGCTGCATTTTTTCCTCTTATTTCAATGATTCCTGTGTGGAATCAGGAATGGAATCTTCTCACATATCCAAATATTGCAAGAAAGGTGGCATTGTTCTTTAGTTCAAAGGCTCAAAAAGACCTGTGTGTCCTGGAAAATTCTTCATCTATGAGATGTATGCGCACTGTTTCTGAAAAAAAAAAACTTCAGTAAAAGATGAGAATTAGTGGCTATGCCTAGCTAAAGGATGAATTTAACAAGTTTTTTGAGACTTTGAATTTTAAAAAGATAGGCATTAAACATATAGATAATAGAGCAAATATGTAAGCCTTAGCTACGCAAGTCATGGAAAGAGCGCAGAAAGTTCTAGTGAAATCTCTGTGCTATTGTTTTCTTACTGGATGTTTTCAAAATATACCAAATAGTCTCCATCTCTAGGGATTACTTTTCTCGAATGTTATATTTTTACATGTGTTCAACTACATGTTGCCTTCTATGTTAGAAGGGAAAACATTATAACCTACAGATGAATTTTGGTCCAGATGATTTACCAGTCTGGTTAAAAATGTTTGCGTAGGATGTGTTAGTGGCTGACTGATGAGTCTGTCCATGTAGTTGTTGTTATTGTTATGTACAACACAACGAAACCCTGCTGGTCCTATGCTGTCTTCACAATCGAGCTCAGTGTGGCTATCACTATGTCAGTTCATATCATGGCGTGTTCAGTAGGGAGAGGAACGAAAACGCACAAGGCAAAGGCAAAAGAGCAAACAATTAGATCTTGATTCTTCAGACTACAAATGTTGATGGTGCAGTACATTTTTTAGTGAAATATATCCCAACTATCAGAGAAATGTTCCTGATTACTATTACTTTTTAATTGATCATGGATATGATTCAAAGTGTAGTTGGGAACAGACACCAAGTTTTGCGCATTGAATAGCAAAGAGTCTGTTTTACTAAATTCTGCCTGGGATATGTTCCAGTCCCGTTTGTTACTGGCTATCTAGTTGGTTGGAACTTGCGGTCATCTTATCTATAGTGGATTAAAAGGCAGCGTCATCTTCGTGACCATTGCTGAGCTTTATGTCACATCCCATTTGTCTTTCTTCTGATGTGTCCAAGGTCATTGAAATTGGGATCACACATTTTTTGGGCTTAAGATATAATATAAATATTAGAAACAAGCTGGGACTGTACTCTCCTAAAGAAACTGAAGGTTTTGTTGTTGTTGCTTTGCATATTCAATAATTGGAAATATTTTCAATTTCTACAGAGGAAACCCCTTCCTTTGTCTAGCTTACATCACCTCTCTCCATAACATGGATGCAGATCTACACTCTTCTTGTGAGGAAAGCAGCAGTGCATGTATGTCAGTAAGCCACCTTTGACATGACCTCCCAAATGAAGACAATTTTGTGGCTTGTCTGGGCTGCTACTTTGTCCAAAGGGGACTCTGCTACCCTGCTCTGACCACTTTTGGCCCTGTGAGCAAAATAAGCCATCAAGCCATACCTTTGGCCCTTCCTTGTTTTTGTTTTAAGCATTCATCCAATCTTTTTGAAACAAAGCAATGTACATGTATGAGCAAGAATGGCCTTGTGTGTTATCAGGATCCAGTTTTTGATATTTAGTGGATGGCTATGGAACTTCAAAGAAAAGCGCTTTTGAAAGGCGATGGAATTAGTCTGTAGAATCCTAAAGCATGTAGTTCCAGGCTCCTAGGGAGACCCCTGATTTCATTTTTTTGGTAAATGCTAAATCCATTTCTATTTTCTTAGCATGTACTTACAGCACCATTTTCCATTGGGACTGATTTTATATTGAGGAATAAAATAATGTATTCTGGCAAGCTTATGTTTCCTCCTGTGAATAGCAGCCTTTTCGGAGGGTTCACAAATACATGTCTTGGTCCTTTAACATTTTATCCTGTGTGACGAATAGTCTTCTTGACCATAGTTCACTTTTACTGCAGCATGCAATATGTTTGATAATAAACTTTTAAGCTCTATTTATTGGGCTACACATCCCAAACCATTACTCTCCTGGAGAACACCAATACCTTATCTAATGGGAAAGATAAAGAGTGACTTCACTAAGAAACTTTAAATAGCATTTGATACTTGTGAGAACAGAGTAATCAAATCACCCAGGATTTATTTTCTCCCGTGTGCCTGGCATTCTAATACTGATTGATACTGTCTTCTACTCATCTCCTACATCAGCATGTTATCTTTTTGTGCATGTGGTGAGCTCTAAGTGATTGTTTCCTTGGCGTTCAAGAAACAGATTTTATTACCGGAGTAGAAAATATCTGATAATTGCAGGAGATTTCAGAAGGGCAGCAAGAGGAGAAAAACAGAAATGAAACAAAAACGCTTGATGCTGCAATATTTGCAGCTGGCAGATAAGAACTCATAATTTTAACGTGGAACATATGCTAGGTGAGAGGTAAAATACTGCTTTGTTATTGTCCATTGTCTTTCTTGCTTTCACTCTGTCATTTGATACATACAAAAGCACTGTGAGCTCAAGTAAGAGAGTGATGCATGTGTGTACCATCTAATAAGAGTAGTAGTGTGCATGGTAATGCCCATCTCCTAACGGTAGTGGTAAGCTGAGTTTCAAAGGTGTCTCGACTGTTCCACAGCTCGTTGGTAACAGAATAAATATACCATGAGATCTATGACAATAATAACTACCTTGCCTCTCTCTCTATTATTCATCATAACAATATCACACATTGTGTAGCTGCCAAATATTTGGGTGGGGGATGCCCTAATCCCTTGTTGATCTAAAATAATTTTTAGAAATTAATGTCTTTGTCATTGTGCATGGTTCAAGGTGGGCAGATGATTATGAGTAGCCTCTCTTTTGTTCTGAGATTATGGGTGAAAATTAACATCTCATATAAAAAATATAAATAAGTAGATGAAACCACACCATGTCAAGGTAGTTTCTGGGAAGCCCTCTTTCAGAGGTACCCAAAAAGAAAAGGTGGGAAATTTATTTCTTAAAAATCAGTCTTTGAAAACTTGATGGAAAACAATTCTCCTGTGATATGCATGGGACCTCAGTGAATTGTAATTGACTCCAGGGCAAATTCCTTACTTTTGGTTAGGTTAAAGGATCAAATTGCTTATTTTTGTAGCTTAAAATATTTTTAATTGTTGGTTTCTATTATTTGTAACTGAACTCTAAATGATACTCAAATGTAGTGTATTAGTCCATGTAGACTAGAGAAGCCAATCCAGAGACACTCATATGTGTATAAGAGAGAACTTTATATCAGTGAGCAATTTTACATTAAGAAAACATCCCGACCTGTCCAGATCTAGTCCATAAGTGCAACATTAGCCCATATGTCCGATACCAGCCTATAAGACTCTCTTCAAGCTCACTCAACAGAGGCAATGATGCCAAATACAGGAAAATCACAGGCCAGTGGGTGGGAAGTCTTGTAGATGCAGTGGTGGTGGAAACATCTCAGTGCTGGCATGGGTCTTCATGTGGTCCCTCCAGCTCCAGGGCTCTGGGTCCATGTGGCTCGTCAGCAGGAAAACAAGCAGAGTGTGTGTGTGTCTGGCCTCCGGTCAGCTATTTATCTCTGTAGTGCCTCCCAATGAGGTCATCAAGCTGCGCCCTGATTGACAGGCTAGACTCCACCCTTTCACTCTTAATGATCTCAAATTGGCATCAGATTATGGAACTGTCACAGTATTATAACAAAGCACCACCCTCTCTCTTAGTTTAGAAACACCACCACCACCACCACCAAAAACAAACTTTTATGTAAGAGTAACTTACAACTGCTTTAAGACAACTTTTCTCAGGCTGTTAGCAGAGATTTGTGAAACACGATGTATAGAAGAAGTAGGGACATGCAAAAATTTCCTGTGATCTTCGATTAAAGATGGGATGTTGGCTCACGTGTCAGAGCTTGAGATATGGAGGGGAGGTTTTCCCTGCTTCTGTTTTTAGCTCTGCACGGCTAAGGCCCCAGCGAGTGAGGGCTTTGTGAGTTATGGTAGACAGTGATTGTGGCACACACAACAGTTTCCCGAGGGGATACCCTTGGCCAGGGGAATTGTGAGGCTCTGAAAGTGCCTCTGAACTCACTTGCTATCAGTCGGAGGAGGCAGCTGGAAAGAAGTATATCAAAGCTAAAACATAGCAGCATAACACAAAGACTGGCTTCTAAGCACACTTTTATTTTTTGTTGTTGTAAAGAGTCCCTGATGAAGCTGTCAAAACTGTGATGCATCTGAACGAATACCTAGTTTTCAAGACACAAGAGAGCGTGTCATGATTTCATGGATGCAGGCAGAAGACACAAGACCCTTGGGTCAAAAACAAAGAAGTTTCTTAAAGGACACCAATCAATGTAAGCATCAGTTACACTTGTTCTCTAAGCTCACGGGGTCACTGCACATGGAACAGAGGCATGCTGCACACACTCAGAGTGGGACTTCATAGCATCTCAGGAATCCTGAACTTAGGGAGTTCCAATAATTTATACTGGCAGTAAGTAAACCAGTCTTCTGCTCTGGATGAAGACACCATGTCTATCTTCCAAGCGTGTTCTCCATCTAAGCATCATGGAAAGGATGAAGACACCATGTCTATCTTCCATTTAAACATCGTGGAAAGTATGATCCAAAACCAATGAAGGAGTGAATGTCCATAGCTGAAAGATACACAGCATTGCAAAAACACATAAAGAATTATCTTCAAATAGAATCTTATTATTTGGGGTTCTGTTATCAAGCGGTGGATGATACACCCTCACATCATTTCCACCTTCAAATAAAAGGGTTCATTGCCATCCAGAGGGTAACATAAATAGCTCAGAGTCCAAGCGGATTTTAATAAATGAATAAATTAATTTAAAAAGGATAAGAAATCTCCCACACAGAATAATTTCAAACAATTCATGAAGATATTCTGTCTCCGAGAAAAGCTGGGGCTAACTCCTTGTCACCAGGGACTTCCGCTCCAAGTGCACAGGATGGAGAGGACGATAAAAGAGACACTGCCATGGAGAAGCCAAACTAACACAACCTACGCGGGGTGATAAAAGCCAGCATGAACAGTCTGAAATCATAGAGAGAGCATGTACACTTGAAATCTGATGGTGAATTATAATTGCTCATCGCCAAGACTTTCTTACTAATATCCCATTGCCTCAATGTTATCATGAAAACCATGAAACAAATTCAGAGTGAACTGTCATACTGCTGATCCAGGGAAAACAAGGAAATCCAGCAATGGTGAGAAGAAGGCCAGGACATTTGTACCAAGATATGCTATTTATTCATGACAGTGCACCCGCTTATTTCTGGAGAGTATTGAAAGATATCCTATGAAAATTTCAATGGGAAACCTTACCCCATCTACCCTACATCATTGATCTTTCCTCTTCTGATTTCTTTTGCCCCC
This sequence comes from Tenrec ecaudatus, assembly GCF_050624435.1. Classification (NCBI taxonomy): domain Eukaryota; kingdom Metazoa; phylum Chordata; class Mammalia; order Afrosoricida; family Tenrecidae; genus Tenrec; species Tenrec ecaudatus. The sequence continues at coordinate 18,801,773 of NC_134543.1, forward strand.
AAAATTCAAGAGCCTAAACGAACACAATATATATGTAATATAGGATTATTGATGGAATCTGGAAAAGGGAAAACTATCAGGGTAAAACCAAGTAAGTCTATAGATTATGGATGTGTCTATTGTTATTAAGGAACCGTCAGGACTGTTCTGGCTCTCAGAGACCCTTAGTACAACAGAAAAAACACCACCAGGTCTTCACACCATCTTCGCAACTGTTCTTATGCGTCACAAGCTTGACTGTCTTCATATTTCACAGCGGATCTTACGAGTGAACTGTTGCACCCACGGGATCAGTTTACCCCTTTGGGAACCTTTCACTTTTTCTCTACCCTTCTGCTTTGATCAAGCATGGTGCTATTTTCCAGAGACCAGTATCTGATAACACGTCCAAAGTATATGAGGCAAAATCTTGCCATACTTGCATCTAAGAAACATTCTGGCTGTGTTTCTTCCAAGACAGTTATGTCTGACAGCCCATGGTACATTCAATATTCTTTGCCAGCTCCACAATACAAAAGCATTGATACTTTTCAGTCTTCCTTATTCAATTCCCAACTTTCACATGTATGTGAGATGATGGTCAATGTAATGGTTTGGGTCATGTGCACCTTACTCTTCAAAGTAACATCCTTACTTTTCAACACTTAAAAGAGTCCTTGTGCAGCAAATTTATCAAATTCAATGTGTCATTTGATCACTTGACTGCTGTTTCCATGACCATTGATTGTGTATCCTAGTGAGATAAAAACTCTAAAAACTTCAAACTTTCCTTTGTCCATCATGATGTTACCTGTAGGTCCAGCTGTAAGGATTTTGGTCTTTACATTGAGCATTGAATTATAATTGATATTCAAGACTATTGTTCTTGATCTTCATCTGTAAATATCTCAATTCCTCCCCACTCTTAGCCATCCAAGTTGTCATCTGTGTATTGCAAGTTGTTGATAAGCCCTCTTCCAATCCTGATGCCACATTAATCTTCATATAACCCAGCTTCTCTTATTAGTTACTAAGCAGACTGTGGTAGTTATATAATAATTCATCAATTTGAGGATTAAGAATGCAGGGGTGGAGTCTAGCCTGTCAATCAGATCATAGAAAATGAGACCCCTGTGTAGGCATGGCCTTCTCCTGAGAATTATGGAAATCTGTTTTTTCCTCCTTGGAGGCAGGAGAGACTCCCTGAAGATTCTCCACTGACAAGGTTAGCTCCATGCAAGACATCCCTCAGGAGATGATGCTTGGACCAACTTTGATGCAGCCAGAACCCTAGACCTGGAGAAGCCACGTGAAGACCCCTGCCAGCATTGAAATGCTTACAAAGCCACTGGATCCAAACACTTTCTTACCCACCGGCCTGGGATCTTCCTGCATTTAGTGTTTCTTCATTCCTGTGTTGCATGCATCAGAAGAGGAATTTATAGATTGGTATCAGACAGATGGGCTAATATCAGAATTATGTTCTTACTCTGGACTGGGTTGGGATGTTTCCTCAATATTTAACTGTTCTTGTTTATAAACCTCTTTCTTATTCACATATGAGTGTCTGTGAATTTATTTTTCTAGTCCCAGACTAACACACATACTAATTGTATAAGTATGGTAAAGGAAACAACAGTTCTTGATTTTGAACCATGCAATGTGCCTTTGTTCTGTTTGCATAATTGTCTTTTGATCCTCGTACAGATTCCTCATGAGAAAAATGTAAACATTTTGGAATTCCAATTCCTCTCAAAACTATACATAGTCTGTTATGGTTCACAAAGTCAAATACCTTTGTATGGTCAATTAAACACAAGTAAACATTTTCTGGTAATTTCTACTTTCAGCCAAGGTTCTTCTGACCTCAACAATGATATCCTTTGTTCCATGCCCTCCTCGAATCTGGCCTGAATTGCTGGTAGATTCCTATTGATGTACTACTGCAACCGTTATTGGGTGATCTTCAGCAAAATTTTACTTGCATATACTTTTGATGAATTGTTTTATAATTTGCATAATTTTGACATCATCTTTCTTAGATTGGGTACAGCCATGGATTTTTCCAATCAATTGGCCAAATCATTGTCTTCCAAATTTCTGGGCATAGATGAGGGCTAATTAATGCTATTTCGGTGTCAAATTATAATGCTGTGATATATAAACAATGGACAGAATTAAGTGAAGGCTATAGAGGAATTCTCTGCAATATTTTAAAACACATTTTTATAAGAGGGTAGTCAAGAAGAATTATTGAAGTTTCATTTCAGGTATAAGTGCTCTCATGCCCCAATTTTTTTGTGTGCCTTTTGTCCTGGGAGAAGATGATGGAGGAAGACAATTCTCTTAGTCATACACTTGCTTCTCGCTAGAGTGCCTTCTGAAAAAGACCAATCATAACTGTGGCTTCCAAAGAGCTCTTCTGTGTAAGTAAAATTTAAGGCAGAGAAATCAGCTCAGAAGGATTTTGAGATTTTGGAGGGCTGATGCCAAAGGGGAAAATATGATAGATTTTTCAAGAAAAAAAGTACAAACCCAGGAAGAATTTTTAAGAAAATGGAAAATAGCATTGATGAGAAGGCCAGAACGGTTGCACTAATACTCCCTGCTCCCATCTTAATAATTTATCTGCATAGTCTTTGAGAGCATTATAGGTCATCCTAAGATAATTCCCTTCAGAAACCTTACCATAATCACCTACAGCACAGATCTTTCCCCTTCAGACTTCTTTTTTACCTCAAATATAATGAACATTAAATGCATGATTTAAGCACCTCAGGGATGTCCAAACTGTAATTGTATATGATGTAAATTAAAAGGATAAGCAATTTTTCAGAGATGGGATGGAAAGAAGGTAACTCTCTCTGGAGTAGTGCATACAACTAGATGGATGATATTTTGAGAAATAACAACCTCAGGCTTTGATAGTTTTGCTTAATAATTTTTCTAGTACAGTATAGAAATAATTTTACTTACCCTAAAGAAAATAGAGTCTATATGAGTCAGAATTGACTCAATGACAGTAATATATATATTACTGTCATTGAGTCAATTCTGACTCATTTATATATATAAGTTCTATGGATATATATATATATATATATATATATATATATATATATATATATATAAAATGATGTTCTATGGACAATAAGCCTTTAAAATATAATCCATAAAATCTATGTGTACATGTTCACTTAAAACATGTACAACAATAATTATGCCATTATTATCCTTAGGGATTCTACACTGGAAATAACCAAAAGATTTTCAATGTGTAAAGAATGCATGTAACGTAGCACACTCTACGTGAGACGATATGCAGCAATAAAGATGAATGAACTACCACTCTATAAAGCAATGCAGACTAATTGCATAAACCATGCAGAGGAAACTACTTGTTTAAAATACACACCATATGATTTTACTTGTAGAAAATCAAAGTGGACAAATCCAGCCTCTGGTTTTATAAAATAGGAAAGCAATCTCTTTGTAGGGAAAGACTGGTGGTGGCAGTGTCAGGCCTGGGAGAACTAACAATCATCTCTTTCATGATCTGGGAGCTGGTCCCAATCATAGGCCAAGTACATAAACATTCATCAGGCTATACATTCTTGATCTACGCACTTTCTAAGTGTGTTTTATCATTCAGAAAATGTTTTCTTACAAGTTACTTGATCCTAGGCCGTTGAAGCATGGTCATTTCAAATACCGACTATTCAAGGAGCCAGTGCTCTCCTGGAATGAGAAGCGGTTAGACAATTGACAGAATCCTCAAAAGGGATAGATTAAGGCAATGGGCAGAAGGCAAGAGGAAGAGAGAGTGGGAGAACAAGAGTGAAAGGAGTGAGGGGAGAGGGGAGAGCAAGGGCAACCTTGGTAATAACCGGAGATGTGTTTGCTCATCTTTCGCACTAAAATTCTATTTTTTGCTTTAATTTCCTGACACGAGGTGTGGGAAATGAGAGAAAACTGAGTAAGAGAAAGAGAACGGTACACAATTATACTTACAAGTTTACACAAGCTCCGGCAGGGTGATTGAGTGCTTGTCTCTTTATTGCAAGAGAATCATGGAGAATTTAAGAGCACCTCCAAAACAAACAAACAAACCCACTGTCCTCAAGTGGGTGCAGACAGATATCAGCCCTAAAGGACAGATCAGAACCTCCCCTGTGAGTGTCTGACACCGCAATTGTTGTGGGGGTAGAAAACTCCATCTTTGGGAGCAGCTGTCAGTTTAGAACAGCTCATCTTGTAGCTCACAGCCCAACTTGTAACCGCTTCACCACCGCTGCTCCTATTACAAGCATCCACTCTTTAAATGTGACAGGGGTGTCGTTGCCGCAAAACCCAGTCTCTGTGCCACCAAAAGGCAGACCACACTTTCATTAGCATGCATACAATAAGTGAACACAATGACATATCTTGTAATAAGTGAGGTAGTTTAGCTTTTATGGCCAAGGAGAGTTTATTAAGAGAGAAACCCACAAGAGCACTTCTACTTTGTCTTTCAGGGTTGCTGAGAGTCAGAACAAACTCAAGGGCGGTGCATTTGGATAAAACATGCACTCAGGAGTCAAATTTTCTGAGCTCAAATCTTGGTTCCACTAGTTAATATCTGTGTGATCTCTGGTATATAGCATCACACGCCTCATTTCTTCCCCTGAAGAATATGGATACTAAAAAATAAACAAACCAAACCAAAACAAACAAACAAAAAATCCCTCACGGTTCCTGACACTAATAGCATCTTTAGTGGAGTTGTGCTGATTAAATGTAAACACAGTTCATGTGTTAAATAGGATGACACACCAAGCCATGCCAATTAATTCAGGAAGCCATAAGGAAAAAGGATATATGGGTGTATGACAAGAAAGTCATTTTTTATGCAATTTGATAATGGAAAGAATTGGGACTTAGTCTTCTCTTGACTTCCTCAAGGTCACAGAGCCTATGGAAAGGGGAGCATAATTTCTTAATAAAATATGCATCTCTCTTCATTGTGAATCTTTCTCCAGCCCCACCCAAGCTCCTTGTAAAAAATAAAAATGAAAAAATCAGTTGCTAGGTTAGTTTCTTTCACTCAAGATAGAATTTAGTTCTCTACGTTTTAATGATTTTTGCCACCACTATTCGATTGCTCATTTCAGAAAAACCTTTCCCAGTATTTTCAGGAAAATCTGCGTGTGAGCTCAGATCATCTCTTGTTCAAGTGAATTATTTCCAGTTTCATGTTATTGTTTTCTTTGTTTGTTTTAATGTGTTTATATTGCTCCCCTCTTTGTTGTGATGCTCAGTATTGACAGCATAAAAGGTTTCTTGTTATGTAAAAAACAATTATTTATTTTATAGGAGGTAACAAGCCAAACCTAAAATTACATATTTCCAGGGTTAATTGAGCAGCTTCGGGCCTTATGATCTCATTCTCCTTGGATGATCTCTGACTTTTCTGCACCTCATTTTATAATTTTTCCAAATAATTAGTCACTTTATTATATTTACTCATGGCATTTAAAAGTTCATCAATTACATTTATAAATACAAGCATTTATAAACAATATTTTCCAGTCTTTGGCTACATTAACTTCTAGAATGTAGTGAATCTTTTCCCGCATCCTTTCACTCCATTTCTAATATTTAATATTTCAAGAAGCAGGATGAGATTTGGATTTTACTTTTTATGTGTTAGTTTTGTGCTATACTCTTCACTTGAAGAATAAGTAGAAGCTAGTATGACTAAAAGCCTTGATCAAGTCAAAATTCAGAGTTTTCACTGGCACAGATTTTTAGCTCAAGAATTGCACATACACACACTCAAAATGTTTTTTATTTTGCATTTGTTATACTCTTGTAACAACTATCTTGGGCATTTTCTGCTCCTATACAAATAAATCATAGGAATGTATATGTGGTTGCAGTTAGGTTCCATCGATTTGGTTCTGAACTATAGCTAACCTATGCACACCAACAGGAACCATTACACAGTCCTAATGCATCCTCACAATTGTTCTATGGTAGAGTACAGCGTTGCAGCCTATGTATCAATCCAGTCTGCAAGGGCATTCCTCTGCTGTTTACCAAGCATGATGTTCACCTGGTCTCCCCTGACAATATGTGCAAAGTACATGAGACAAAGTTTTGCTGTTCTTGCTTCTAAGCATCCAAGACAGATTTGTTTATCCTTTGGCAGTCCATGATACTGTGAATATTCTTCACCAACAAAGCGATTTCAATACATCAATGCTCCCTCAGTCTTCCTTATTCGATGTTTAACTTTTGCATGCATATGAGGCAATGAAAAATACCATGGCTTCAGCCATGCTTCCTTAGTCATAAGAGACGTCCTTGCCTTTCATCGCTTTAAAGAGGTCTTCAGCAGAAGTTTTATCTAATGAAATGCATTTTCTTGACCTCTTGACCCTTCTATATACATTGATTGCAGATCCTACCAAGATGAAATCTTTGACAACTTCAATCTTTGTTCCACCTAACATAGTGTTCCATCAAACTCATTGGTTCCATTGTGAGGATTTGGGTCATGTGTTCACTGAGTTGTAACACATACTAAAGTCTACAGTCCTTGATCTCCATCAACAAGTGCCTCATGTCCTCAATTTCAGCAGACAAAATCATGACGTCCGGATATCTCAGGTTGTTCATAAATCTTCTTCCAATCCTGGTGCATCGCTCCTTTTCATATAGTCAAGCTCTTTGAATTATTTGCTCATCACACCAATTGAATAAGTATGGTGAACAATACAACCCTGACACACACCTTTTCTGATTTTAGACGATGCAGAGTTCCCTGTTCTGTTGAAATAGCTGTTCATCAAATCCATGTGCAGGAACTGCACGAGCACAATGAAGTGTTCTGCAATCCCCAGTCTCCTCACGGTTGTCCATACATTTTCATGATCCAGAGTCAAATACCTTTGCATGGTCAATGGAACACAGATAAACAACTTTCTGGTATTCTCTACTTTCAGTCAAGATCCTTCTGACATCAGCAATGATATGGACACCCTAAAATCTTTTTGGTTAATTTGCTTCATAATATGACTTACATTTAAATCCTTACTTTGATAGTACAGTAAACAACTGAACTTCTCTAGTTATTTCTTGTCTCAACATGTTTCTATTACTAATTATATTTACATGTAATAACCACAGCATTTGAAATAAATCTTGAATATCTTTAGAAATGAGACTTTCTTGGTAATATAACATGAAAAGTGATTCAAGCTCCAGATTACTAACAATAAGACTCAAAACTGGGGTCCCAGAGAGCTATACATAAGAAAAGAGAGACTGAATTGCCAAGGAAGAAGGAGTGTAACAGACGGTACAGCTGGTGGGAGCAGAATAAAGACTTCTTTTCCAGTGGAAAAAAAATAAAGAAAAGAGATGAATCAAAGATAGTTCCAGCCTTACACCACTGAAAAACAGTCAAGAATCATTTATCCATTGATTTGAAAAGGCTACCAACTTAAGTGATCTATAGGAAATGAGATTACTAATTTCTGTGTTAAAATGGTATTATCTTAAGATGTAAGAACTGATTACATAAAAGGCCTGACATTCATTCTCATATTAGTGGACCTATTAATCAATTTAGTGAAGAAATGGGGAATGTAAGAGAAAGTATACAGATAAGTCAGCTATTCAAATGATCAGAAATAAAAATTTACAATAAATATAATTAGTATGGCCACATCATTGGATACCAATATTGAGAAATGGAATTAGTAAAAAATAACAATAATTAAATGAAATTTCAAAAATTAAAAGGTAGTAATTGAAAGTCTATGTTCAATGAAATGAAGATAGAACATGAGTCAGCTGAAAACTTGCAAGCTGAGTTGAGGTAGCTACAAAATTTCATGTCAACTTAATACAAGAATGAGAGTGTAGAGGATAGCCTGTCAATCAGGTCAGAGTCTGAAGATGTATCCTTGTGGCATGGCCTAATCATGAGGATTTTGGCAACTCCCTTTCTTCCTGCCTGGAGGTGGGACATACTCTCTATCTGCCTTGGTCTTCCTGCTGACAAGCCACATGGAGTCACAATGATGCAGCCAGAGCCCTAGAGATGCTTCCACCTCCATCAGATCCACCAGCCTTCCACCCACTGGCCTGTGACATATGGGATAATATGGGAATTTAGGACTTGATATGGTCTGGGCTGGAATGTTTTATTGTTACATAATTACTTCTGCATATAAAATTCTCTCTTACACATGTATGAGTGTCAATGGATTTGGTTCCCTAGTTAACTGGTCTAACACACTGAGGCATATTGTTTTTGTTAGGTGCCATTAGTCAGTTCCTACCGTTAATGACCTTAAGAACAGCAGAAAGAAGCACTGTTGTGTCCTGTAACATCCTCACGATTGTTCATATGTTTTTGTCTGTTGTTGTGGCCATTGTATCAATCCGTCTTGTTGAGAGTCTGCCACTTTGTCAGTCTCCTTCGATTTTACCAAACATATTGTCCTTCTCTAGGTACTAGTCTTTCCTGAAAAAAAGAAAAAGGTCCAGGATACGTAAGACAAAGTCTCCATATCCTTGCCTCTAAGGGGCCCTCTGGTCACACTTCTTCCAAGACATATTTATTTGCCATGTTAGCAGTCCATGATACTTTCAATATTTTTCTCCAGCACCACAATTCAAATGCAACAAAGTATTACTTATTCAATGTCCAACTTTCACATGCATATGAGGCAATTGAAAATATCACAGCTTTAGTCACATGTGCCTTAGTCCTCAAAGTAACAATTTTCTTTTCCATACTCGAGAGAGGGTTGTGCAGTAGATTTACTTAGAGAAAGTCATCTTTTGAATGCTGCACTGCTGCTTTCATGAGCACTCATTATGGGTCCAAACAAGAGAAGGTCCTTGACTACTTCAACCTTTTTTCCATTCACCACAATGTTATCTATTGTCCACTTGTGAGGATTTTGGTCTTCTTTCCATTGAGTTGTAATCCACACTGGATGAAAGCTGCAATCCTTGACCTTCATCAGCAAGGGCCTCAAGTCCTCTTCACTTTCAACAAGCAAGATTGCATCATCTGCGTATCAAGGGTTGTTAATAAACTTGTCAATCCAAATTATTTATTCTTCTTCAAATAATCTAGCTTCTCTGATTATTTGCTCAGCATATAGATTGGTTAACTATGTGAGAGGATATGACACTGATGCATGTCTTTGCTGATTGTAAACCATGCAGTATGCCTTTTTTTGTTCACACAACTGCTTCTTGATCAGTATAAAAGTTCTGCATGTCACAATGAAGTATTCTAGACTTTGCATTATTGTCAAGGCTGTCCATAGTTTGTTACGATCCAGACCATCAAATGCCTTGGCATAATCATTAAAACACAAGTAGGCACCTCTGTGGGCTTCTCTGCTTTCAGCCAAGATCCATCTGATGCCAGCAATGCGATCTCTTGTTCCACATCCTCTTCTGAATCCGACCTGAACCTCTGCCATCATTCTCAATGCATTTTTGCAACCATTGTTGGAGGATCTTCAGCAAAATTTTACGTGCATGTGATTTCAGTGATATTGGTCTATAATTTTAGTTTATGTCTGCATTATCTTTTTATTTACTTCTATCTCTATCTGTCATCTTTATCACCTCTATCTTTATCTCTACCTCTCTCTCTTTTCAGGTTTATACCACTCCTTCTATCTCTCCCTCGGGCTTTGGGTTGGTTATGCTTAGCCCTGGAATGCTGCGCTACCATTTTCAATGACATATTTCATTGCATCTTTCCCAATAATACTAAATGAGCATATGGCCCATTCCTTTTGGATCCTTAATTAGCAATTTGATATTCCAGGTCTTACAGATGTTATTCTTTCAGATGTATATTGTGACATAAGAGACTGCTTAAGTTACTAGTAACACATATAAAAGAGTTTGGTGATCAATACCAAGGATATCATTAAAGACCCTCAAATAGGATACATCAATAGTGCAGATATAGGGAAGGTCAGTATTTAATATAAGTTAGATTTTTTCATATTTTAGATATTAGAAAAATAATGCTCCCAGCAAAGTTTTCTCTGATTTTTGTATGGAAAACACATGATCATAAAATCTCATAGTGCAAGTACAATTTGTAACTGCACCTGAGAGTTGATTATTTAATGAAGACCTATGTCACTCGGTGAATAATAAGTTCTATGGAGCCAGAAACCTTGTTTGTCTATTTTCCCAGCCACACTTGTAGCCCTAGTATTTAACATTGTAGCTGGCAGGTAGTAGGAAATTGATACTCTTGGTGTTGAATGACAGCTTATTGGAATGAATGGATGGGAAAACAAAAGTTAAAATATTCATGGTGATCAATTTAAGGCACAGGAAATAGGATTGGTGGATTGTCTATTTCAGTGTACTAAAATATTTGAATTCTTTGTAGTAGCATTACACATTTCCATGGAAATTGATTCCTGAAGTAGCAGAGTTACATCTTTTTGACTTCGTTCTTTTATGAGTAGACCAATTGATATTCTATGACTTTTTTGTTGTTATCCAGAACACGATTGCAGAATCAGTGAATGATAAGACTTCTAGGTGAGATGAGTATCAATTTATTTCAGCGTGAAGTCCAAATTACAGCCACAGAACTTGACTTTGGAACACATGTGGCTTTCTCCAACACATTGCAGACTTACATAAATGCTGCTAGAAACCTGGGTTCTGCTGGGTGCTGTTTGTTTACACTTGGAGCGGGCAGTCTTTGCAAAGTTTTGTGCATCAGACTCACCTGATATCTTGTTAACGAAAACTTTATAACCACTCAAATGGTTTCTGATTCACTAGGTTTGGGGTGGGACCAAGAATGTGACTTTCTAACATGATCCTGCATGATGGTGATGATGCTTTTCTGAGTCCCAACTTTCAATATACATTTCCTAAGAATGCCATCTTTTAAAAAAAAATACTTTTATTGGGGGTTCTTCCATCTCTTATCACAATCCATACATTCCTCCAATGTGTCAAGCACATTTGCACATATGCTGCCATCATCATTTTCAAAGCATTCTCTTCCCACTTGAGCCCCTGATGTCAGGTCCCCATTCCTTCCCCTTCCCTTGCCCGCCCACCCTCCCTCACGAATCCTTGATAAGTTATAGATTATTTTTCCATATCTTACATGATCATCCAGTGCCTCTCACCACGTTTCTGTTATTTGTTCCCCCTGCGGGGGGGGGGAATTCTAGTTTTATCCTTGTGATCAATTTCCCCTTTTTCCCCTCTAATCTGGATTCACTGTGTTTCTGGCTCTTATCTGTAGCAGTGTGCATGCTCTGGTCTAATCTGACTTGTAAGATAGAATTGAGGTCATGATAGTAGGGGGAAGGAAGCACCAAAGAGCTAGAGGAAAGTTGTGTGTTTCATCATACTGTACTGCTATCTTTTATGGAAATCTATACATATAAATATATTATAATTAATTTCAGAGTTAATCATTTTTATAATAATTTCTATTTACGTGAAACTCAGATTTTTTTTCTGAATAAAATAAAGTGCTGCCCACATTCATAAAATGTCTAGAATAGAAAGCACCACTTTGGATCTTTGAGAATTATTAATTTATGAAAGAAATAAGTACAAGAAATAAAGGTTTCTGCATTCACGAAATTTATATTTAAGCTATATTTTCAGGCATGGCAAATCTGTTTTGTATGTGAGAAAAGTTTATCAGGTTATTTGTTTTTCTTACAGTGAGCTTTTCAAAAACACCACTTTTTGTGAACTCAGCAGCTTAAAAAAAGAAAAGATGATGTCTATACTAACCAAATAATTGTATGTTCTATCCTGAAAAGCAGGGAAATTTTTTAACAGACTCGCATCACCTATGCTCAGTTGTTTTTTGAGTTGCACGAAATTATCTACTTTACTTTTTAAGGAGAAGTATAGGATGGCAGAGAAACGTGGTGGCACAGTGGCTTATATGTTGACCTATCTACAGAGTCATCTGTTCAAAACCACCAGAAGAAGCTTTCTACTCTCATGAAGAGGTAGAGTCTTAGAAACCCACAGGGACAGTTATACACTGTTCGATGTGGTCTCTGTGAGTGGGAATTGACTAGATGGCAGTGTCTGTGAGTCAGAATCAACTCAATGGGAGCAGGTGTGATTTGTTTTAAGCTGGCGTGGCACAATGATTTAAAAACTCCTTTGCTGATGGAAACTTAGGCAGTTCAAATGAGCCAGGAGCTCTGTAGGAGACAATGTATTTCCGTAATTTATTGCATGCAGCACCCACTGGGGCAGGTCTGCTCTGACTTGTAGGCTCACCACGATGTTGTAGTCGACCTGAAGACAGTGGGAGGGTTGTCTTCAGTCTCATCATGGATAGTCAGCCATGCAGGGCCAATGCTCAGTGTACGCCATCTTACAGAGTTAAACAAAACACAATGATTCCCGAACATTTCCTGCTTGCTCACTATTATTCATTACATTCTTTATATATACAATTGAGTAGTATATAGCTAGAAACATTACCATCTGATTTATCAAAAATGTTTCTATTAACCAATAATGAGTGCCTTTTTACCCCCTATGTTGTTAGAATAAAACAAAACAAAAAAATAACCTGGCGAGGTCAAGACAATTACATTGGTAAGTTTGCTCAAATTTAAAAACACGTTTTGTCTTCACTTGCACAGTTAAACTCATATACTCATGCATGAATATTGTCTATTCTAATGTAGGATAAAAGAAATAATTCTATAAATGATGTTCCAGAAGAATTTTTAAAAAGTTAACTATTTGTGTATTTATTAAAACATACGTGTATTTATGTGTATCATTTTAGTACCATAAATTTTTGTGAGTGATGGAAAGTGTGACTGTATATAGATATGTAATATCTATGTACATAAAGTAAGGAAGAATGACATAATGTCAGCCTGCAAATGTAACCTTTGTCCAAAGCATAAAGCCTTTGATCTACTTAGCCAAGAACTTGGAATACTTAACATTCAAATCCAATAGTCTAGATACTGATCTAACTCATGTCATTACATGGCCATAGGCTTGTCTCATAATTTCAAAAATCCCCGTTCATTAGAGAACAAATTTAATAATAGCAAAAGTGTGTGTGTGTGTGCATGTGTGTTGTGTGGTCCAGCTCAGAATCCATCCCACAGATAAGTAAGTTCCGTGTGGTGGGAAAGAAAGCAGGGCTGTGGCAGTGTGGGTGCACATCAACCACCGTCAGTCAATCCTGCTGACAACCACAATAGGAGCACATCTCTCGGTAAAGTGAGACCAGGGTGAGTGCCTCAGAAAGAGGAGCAGACTAGATGAATCATTTTATCTGCAAGGAATTATTTCAGAGAAATATTGCTCCTATTACATAATGGACCACAGATTCAGAGACATGTTCCAAGAGGTAGCGTCTCATCTCAGGTTCAAACACATTTACAAAGCCTTGCCATTGGGGATAGGACTCTTTGTGAATCAATAACCTTGAGAAGTTTGGCGACATTTTCCCAGGACTCTCCCTGGCTTTTCTCAACCCATTGAATGTGGATCTCCTAGAATACTAAGTAGGGTTCTATAGAACTTTTGTGCTGCAAAGCACACTGGGAAGTGCTGACCACTTGTCTACCTGCCTACTGAGCTAGAAGTAGTAGAACAAGAAAGGCGAGTTAGTGTGAAGGGAAGTTAAATGTCACAGACATATTCCAAGTGAAAATCTGTTCTGAGGTGGTAAGCATTGATTTGAGCTGTTCAGACTGTTAAAGAAACAATGGAAGCAAGTGTCTCACTCACTCACTCTTTGCCTTGAAGTCAATGCCAACCCATAGTAAGCCTGTAGGGCAGGACACACACGGTCCCGTGAGGTTCTGTGAACTCAGCCCACTGCAGGAGTAGAGAGCCACTCACAGTTAGCAGCCCAACTCAAAACGGGCTCAAGTAGAAAGAACGTGTTTTGAGAATGATGATGGCAACAATGTACCAATATGCACGACACAATAGATGGATGGATGGATTGTGATAAGAGTTGTATGAACCCCCAATACAATGATAAAACAACAAAATAAAACAAAAAACCACTATGCCACCAGGTTCCAATGATGCAAATAACAGATAATTTTATAAGCAATGGCATATGCTTGATAAAGTGGGAAAAATACAGTGAGCACATACCATTTGAGTAATTGTTTATCATTGAGCATATTCCCAGCAAATTGGGCCTTTTTACTCTTTATTTAAACACCCATTTTTGCCTAATTACGTTGTGTGTTTACATTTCACATTATCTTTGTTAACACGTGGAAATCCAGCTGGCAACCTAGCAGGAAGCCCCTCTAAGCCATAGCTCTTAATTACCTTCCCTGGAGAAACAGTCATTTGAATTGAGAGAGAGTCAAAATGAGTTACAGGAAACACTTAGACATGCAAGCCATGGCATTTTGATCTTTAAATCTTTGCTTATATTTTATAATAATCAATAGAGTTGTAAAGTTTTTGGGATTCAGATAGAAACAGTTTCAAATATTAGCATATCTCCTAACTAGTTCATATGGCATTAGTGAGTTACTTGATCTTTCTGAGTCTCAATTTTCTCATTATTACTTGGAGAACTAATATTCCCTAAAGTTTAAAGTTATTAAAAATTACATTTTATTTTGATGTGCAATCCCTGTCCATGATGCAGTAGTCAAGAAACCAAACAACATATTGCATTGGGAAAATCTGGATCATTTTACACTCAAGAATAAAGTGCCCCTGACACAAGCCATTGCATTTCTGATTGCTTTATATGCAAGCAAAGGATGGCTAACGACTAAGGAAGACCAAAGAATTGATGCCAATGAGTTATGGTGTTGATGAAAACTATTGAAGGTAACATGGATTTACATGAATGAACACATCTGTCCTGGGAGCAGTACAGCAAGGGTGCTCTTTGGAAGCAAGAATGGAGAGATTTTGTTCCACATACTTCGGACATGTTTTCTGAAAAGACCAGTCCCTGCAAAAGGGCCTCAGTCCAAGTAAGATTGGAATCATGAAAATAAAGAAGGAAAGAATGCGCCCAATGAGATGGATTGGCACGGTGCTTACAAGAGGGTGCTCACGCACAGCACTAATTGGGAGGATGGTGCAGGAGTGCTTAGTGTTTGACGCTCTGGTACGAAGAGTCTGAACTGATTCACAACACCTAACAACACCGTCACGTATTACTTGAGAGAAGAATAAAGGGGAGAATCTAGGTAAGACAGCACATCATAAAGAATGGGGCAAGTTCAACAGAAGGTGACATTCTTCTTATTTTCTTTCATTATGCATCATGACAACAGAATAAATCTGTTTTTCTCCAACTGGAAAAGACTGCAGAAGTATACATTAATAAGGAAAAAAATTGTTCATTTTCTCCTTATCTGAATGCTTTTTCAATTTGATATTTTTATTGAATTTAAAATATATATCAATGCAGCAGCATTTTATTTCATACATAACCTTAACATATTGAATTTACCTCTGTGTGCTAACTGCATTTTTAAATAACATTTGTCCATTACAGTAGTAAATGGTATCTAAATCTAAAATTTAAATGGTCAAAAATATTATCAAATAAGGCATGGAGATGACAATTAAAGTACCATCACAGATGGCATTAATTATTGTGGTATTATTAAAAATTGATAGATTTTAGTAATGAACATAAAACCATATGAAGACAGGTGCGCAACTGTTAGAAAGGGTTAAGATGGAAACATGAGTGTAATTCATGATGGGATTCACCAGATATTGATGTCTGATATCATGTGGTAGGAGGATTGGTCAAACAATTAATAGTTCATGTGCCTCTTTGGACATACTTGACAATATAGCAGCTGCAGCATCTCCTCTGCAACCTTGTGTTCACATCATGTGACCTTTCCCTTTTGACTCTTTTTAAGCTAATTAAAGTTGAGTTTCTACAGTTGATAATTAGCAAAGACCCTCCTCATTGAATCAAGTAGGTTAATCATATTATCCAGAATTTCACCCTGGTTAGTTGTAGAGGCAGAATCAAACCCAGATCAGGGTGATGCAAAACCCATTCTCTGTATTACTAGGAGTTCTGTCACAGTTTACCAAGTGACACAAATCCAACAATTCATGTAATGCAATTATTGTCACATAAGGGTTCTTTGGTGTTTATGGGAAAGCCATAACCAAGGAAATAACAAATGGATAACAATGAGGCTACAAGTCATAAATATTAGTAACAATTTTCACACTAAGCTATTGTTTTCTTGGAATAGAATATACACTTTTGGGGGGACATAATCAAAATATCATGCAATTTAACAGTTCAATCATATCAAGAAGGGTTGAACAATTATTACCACAATCTGTTTCAGACCATTTTCCTTCATCTTATGAGTTGTTTTTAGTTCTCCATTTCCTCCAAACCACCCTGCCATACTCCCAAGAAACCATTAACCCAGCTACTGCCTATACAGATCCACACATCCTAGATTTCATACAATGAAAAAACACACAAAAGTCCAAAAAAAAGAGAGTAAAACATGCTGATAATGTTAACAAAATAAAATAGAGAAAAACCCTGGTTGGAAAAAAAGAAACATTAAAAAGCAAAACAACTTGGAAATGGGTCAAAGGGAGATTAAATGATAAGGTGTTAGATTTCAGCCAAGTTATATTTGTCATAATCCACTTTCCAATAGATTCTGTACAATAGCAAGATTGAACATATCCCTTGCCTACGTTGAGAGGGACTCACCAGAGGCTCCATTCTCATGTATCTTCCATGCACTTTTTTGTGTTATAATATTTAGATTTAGGAGAACAGCTTGGGACTGTGAAACTTTGTTTCCCGCTTGGGAAAGGTGCCATAGAAACTGTCGTGATGTTGAACACAGCTTATAAGGACAGCGCTACGAGAAAAACTCAAATGTACAAGTAATTTTCTCCTTTCAAAAAATATGAAATGTCAATTGATGAGAAGCTTCCTGTGGAAGTCCGTCAATTTCCTAAAAGGACAGAATGTTGACTTGTGCATTTGGAGTTCATTCCACCAGGTCAGACTGTTGATCCAGCTCTTTCTTTAGAAGTTCTGAAGAGATTGCCTAACAGTGTGTGGCAAAAAAGGTCTGATTTGGGGTAGATGGGGGACTGGTTTTGCCACCACGACAATACACCTGCTCACACAGCCCTTTTAATATGCCAGTTTGGGCATAAAACAGCATGCCTCTCTTGTCCAAGGCACTTCACTCACCGGACCTCACCGCCCTGTGACTTCTTTTTGTTTCTATGAATGAAGAGGGCCATGAAAAATCAGCAATTGATGTAGACGAGGTAAAGAAAAACACGAGGGAGGTGCTGTCAGCCATCCAAACTGATGAGTTTGAAACATGTTTCCAAGAATGGAATTGCGCGATTTAACAAATGCATTAAGTGTCATGGACAGCAGGCATTTTGAAGACGATAAGGCTATTACGTAAAAAAAAAAAATACAAAGCTTTGAAAAAAGTCTGGTATTTGTTGGGTACCCCCTCATTTAACACATGACCTGGGTTGCCAGGGGTTGAATAGAAATGAAGACAAATGTTCCCAAATAGGACTATAGTACCACGCCTATTTTCCCCTTGGATTCTATAGAAGAGTTGTGAGCACGTCTTCCCAGGGGGGAGGTTGATCATCCCTATTTTTCTACCACCAGAAAGCGCATGCTTTCTCCGAGACATACATGCTCCCCGCCTCAAAGGTCTTTTAGCTGATGAAAGCAACATCAACAAGGTTTTCTTAACCAGGTCATCTATCGTGATAAACTAGAGATACCATGTTAGAAAATGTGCAAATTTGGTTTGTGGAGGTCTTAGAGGCAAACTGTGACTGTTCATGAATGAGTGCTACATATGAACATAGTATACTCTGTATAAGTGAATGGACTCATGGCTGTAAAGTAAAATCCCAGTAGTAAAAATAAGACGCTAATGATGATAATCCACTACTACAGGTATAAAATGCATTTCTACTCAAACGAATCTGGCTAATAGCGGCCCTACAGGACAGAGTGTAATTTTTCTGGACACTAATTGACACACTCTGGTCTGCAGAGCAGCTGGCAGCTTTAGACCATGAACTTCTCTCCTAGCAGCCAAATACTTCACCAGTGCCCTCCGGGCTCCGACTGCAAGCATGTAGCATCTGTCCTACTTCGAAGCATCATCATGAGCAGTGAACGTATATGTGCAGATGTAAACATTTTCCTGATATTGTTGCTTTGACTATTATTTATATGACTAAATCTAATAGTCCCCATGAACAATGGATTTCATTACTGCGCACCTCTGCAAGAGCTCCAATTGGATGCCATTCGGTTAGTACAACCTTCGTTTTTCAGGTTGCCAAAAGCACAAATCTGCAATGATTCAAGCTGCCCTTTTCGCCATCGGGCCGATGTTCTGATTCCCCACATTATCTTGGAAGGCCCGGCACTGCCAGAATACTGCATGCAGCATGCTTCAATATCATCCTATGTGAGCTGGTATTTTATTTTAACTGCAGTTCTGAGAAACACAAATGGAGACGTTGTGTTGGAAATATATGAGGTGCCTTGGTCAGTGGGCGTTTTGCTTTTGAACGCAGAGAATCTCAGGAAAGAACTCACTCTTCTGAAACTGTTTCCGTATGTTTCTGATCCATAGCTTGCACTTCAGAAGGCACGGTGTTATCTTGATGAATGACTTGGTCGTAAATACATGAGAAATGGGGCCTTTCATTCATTTTGGCTCTTTGTCACCACAACAAGATCAAAGTAAATATATTTCATTCAGTTCTAAATGTATTTTTTCCTGTTGTGGAATATCATTTCCACTTTTATATAAGCCTTGAAAAGAAGGAAAAAAATATTTGAGAAAGTTAAGATTCTTTTTCTTAAATAGGAGATAGTAACGCAACTTATTTTCCTATTAAATATGAGTGCTTTCAGAAAAATAATCTCCCTTTTTTGTTTTGTTAATTATTAACTCATGAAAAATTGTAGAGCACAAAAGAGAGGTATTCTTTTTCAGTCTCATAAATCAAATTTTTATTAGAGTTCTGTTGTTCTCTGGATTATTTTTAAAACTTTAATGTGGTATTTAGGTAGCATAATATCTTTCTGGTTAAAGCAGTCATTAAGTGAATGTTTTATCAATTTGTTTATTGTAGTAAAATTCCTATCAGTGAAGTTGTTGTGCCAAAAATTATGGACATCTTAGATTATTATATATGCTTCAATACTGCCATACTGTAAAGCTGCACAAATTCATAGGGCAGAGGTTGTACACGGTGCATATGGGGGCTGGAGGCACAGGGAACCCACGGTGGACGATACCTTCAGGACCAGGGGTGCAAGGGGCGATGCTGCGAGAGTGGAGGGTGAGTGGGTTGGAAAGGGGGAACTGATTACAAGGATCCACATGTAACCTGGGAGATGGGCGGCAGAGAAGGGGGGAAGGGAGACTCCGGATAGGGCAAGATATGACAAAATAACAATCTATAAATTATCAAGGGCTCATGAGGGAGGGGGGAGCGGGGAGGGAGGGGGAAAAAAAAGAGGACCTGATGCCAAGGGCTTAAGTGGAGAGCAAATGCTTTGAAAATGATAAGGGCAAAGAATGTATAGATGTGCTTTATACAATTGATGTATGTATATGTGTGGATTGTGATAAGAGTTGTATGAGCCCCTAATAAAATGTAAAAAAAGAAAAAAAATCATAGGTTTAGTTGCCAACTTGAAAAACAATTGATTTTGTAAAAGTGTATGTGTGTGTGTTCTGATTGTAATAGGTGATGATCTTTAATCTTATTTTTAAAGTTATATTTTTCCTTTCCTTTCTTTTTTCCCCTTATTTTAACTATGCCTTTTTTACACATATTGGAGTAGTTATACATTTTTATTAGTATTAAAAACTAATTTATGTTAAGCACATGTTCCCTTATGACTTAAATGTAGCTTGATATTAAATTTCATTAGTCATTAATTATATTTAAAGTTCTTAAGCAATCTATTGGCATAAAATCCACATGCCATACAATTAAATGGCTTAAATATATTAATGTGAGTTGTGCAATAATCTCCACAATTTCAGGAAATTTTCTTTATTCTTGCACCCATTATTAGCTCCCTGCTCCCCTCCCCCACCTCCTTTGCCAGAATATTAAGGAACTATTCATCTAGGTATTGTCTCTACAACATACTTATCCTAGATTTCATATAAAGAAACTATACAAAAAACTCCAACAATGGCAACAAAATATAACACAGAAAAACTTCAATCCTAAAGAAAGCAGAAAATAATACAAACTAGAACAAATGAAAGATGGGTCAGAAAGGAAGACAGATGGTATTAGTTATTTAAAAAAACAACTTTTGATGTTTTGGAAGATTTTTTAATAAGCACATTAAAACTATTATTATCTATACAATTTATCAGTTATGCTACTGTAGGATTTTGGTGGCTTAGTCTTGCTGGAAGGCTTAATCTAATCAATGATTTTAAAAGGAAGAAATCTATTTTACTCTTTCATTTTTTTTTGCATATAACTTAGAGCATTTATTGACAGGCTCCACTTGCAGGTCAGTCGTGCAGTCTAAACTCCTGTCATTATTCGATTTAATTTTAAAATGCAGGGTTTTCCACATCTTCGGGAAAGGGCCACAAAACCGTGATACTGCTCACGGAGTGGCAATTGGTATCCAAATGCGTGCAAACCTCTGTTGCCACTTCGTGTAGGACTGGGCACGATGCATGCAGATTCCAATTCAGACAACAGTGGTATTTATATCGGAAACCAAGACTCGAAACCCAGCTTACCCATCCTATGTGATATCCTGTTATGTGCACACAACTTTATTTTACTCTGTAGCAATTGGAGAGCATAAGGTAAATCAAGTTTTTTGAATGTAATAAGTTATCAATACATATTTGCATGATTCAGCTTCACTAATTACCACTAAACATCTGACACGTTTGCCATTACATTTCTAACGCAGTAATCAATGTGCAAAAAAACAAACAAAACAAAAATACTACAAAGCAACTACTCTTTCACCTTTGTTAATTCTCAATTCATTTTTCTTCAAATTGTCAAGGCCTATGTATAATATTAATAAATTAAGTTCCTTGTCTGAACATTTCTTTCAGCGATGCTCTTTTTATTTATGTGTGTGTGTGTTTGTACACACAGTTTGAGTAATTGTACATACATTTGCCCTCCTCCATCTCATCAAGGAGGAGGAAAATCCAGCTCCACCCTGTTCAAGGGTGATTGCCATGAGAGAGAGATCAGACATACCTCCACCTTTCATCCTTACTTCCCTAATCCTGACACTAAGAATTTCCCCCAAGGCTCTCTACTTCCCCAGTGTGTTCAAAACTTTTCCGCAGTGACCACACAGAACTCAGACCACACTCAAGTTTTGAGAGACTCATTATAGAAGCTAACAGGTTGGAAACCAGTGGTGATGGAATTTTTTTTTGTATGCCATGCGGGCACGGATGTTTCTCAAGTATGTGGACTCTGACCTCTCTTCAGTGCCCCAAGGAGCGTGCCCACTGCTCTGCCTCACAGTTTTGACGCTGCCTCTCGGCTCTGTCAGAGTTTCGTTTCTGTCATCTCTGGTCTCTTCTGCTTCAACCACTTCAGGTAGGGGCCTCACACGTGTTCTGCTGGAGGCCCTTCTTTCTTGATGGTCTCAGGATTCCCTCCCTCTGCTTTTGAGATGACTTTTAGGCCTCGAGGGATGGCACAAGTGACCAATCCCTTTTATGAGTGTTTCACATGCTCTATTTGCAAGGTGGCTGCACAAACAACTCAGAGGGGTGTATGTGGGGGGGAGGTGTCATATGTGACATCCTGTGGCTTTCCTAGAGCTAAGAGTCAGAGGTCACACATGCTTCCAACCCTCTATACTACGCTACCTCTCTGAAACCCACCTTTCTTCCCATGGCATGCTACTTCTATGCTGGGCTCAACAATGTGTTGTAACGGTCACACAGAACTTACAGACAATGCTCATAATTTGGGTGGGGGGCTATTAAGGAAGTTAGCAGATTACTGAAAACCAGGATAGGTAACAGGAAGGATACACCCACTGGGCCACATCAGTGCCGCTCCTTAATCAGCAGCCAAGCCTCTCTCTGGTCCTCAGCCTCTCAAACACATGACCCCACGGTTCTTCATCCATGGGGCAGGAAGCCAGTCTGCTGCTCTGATTGTTAGTCTCATCGTTTCTACACTCTCTTGAGCATCCTCTCATGGGCTTCTTCCCCCAGTCTTTGGAACTGGCCCACCTCCTTTGCCCTGTACCACAGTCCCGTTGCCATAGCTGCTGGTGCCTGTGGTCGCAGCCTCCATCATTTCAGACAGCGATGGCACTGGTGATCCACACCCAAAGATCCTGGGATTTCTCGCTCTCTGTTCCTTCTTCTGAGATGGCTCTTATACATAGAGAAATAACTTTGATGGAAGTGTATTTTTATTATTATTTTTTTGGCTATCAGCAGATTATATTCCTAAGGAACAAAGCGTTTTGACTTGGTTCTCACCGTCTTCTAAAGTAGAAACTTAATGCTACCTTAATCCTGTCCATTATCACAGTAGAAAATTCCTCTTCCATGGAATTGCAACCACAAGTAGAGAGGAATACATAACCTAAAGGATTGTGACTAGAAGAGTTGGTAGCTGGAAGGCCATATTAAATATCTGAGTACATCTCAGTCATTTGCAATCACTCGGTGCGAATGATGATGTCATGCCTAGAAGAGCTCTATTAAGCAATTTTACTTCACCACTAATGTTAGTTAAACCAAGATGATTTTCTGTGGGGCAATTTTTGACATGTTAATGGCAACTGTTGTCGTGGGAATTCCAAGATGATACTATTGAGAAATACACAATGCATGACCTTTGTCTTCATTTGTATCTGATGAAAACTAATTTTCTATGAATTATTCTTCCTGGTAACCCACATTTTGAAATTGAAAGTCAGAGTACCATAGATGTTGAAAGGAATTGAGTTGATTGGATTTACATGGTCAGGTTTGACAATTCAATCTCTGACTATAACAAAGAAAACCAAAAATAATTCACATGTGATAATGCTCAATATTCTGAGTTCAAAGACTAGATTTCAATTTCATTAGGACTCACCAATAATTAGCAGGAAGGAAACAGCAGTAGGCAGTTACAAATTTTGTTCAAATAGATGTGTATATTGGTTATTTAGATTTCAATATGTTTAAAGATGGCCGATGTAGTGGGATTCATACTACATACAGGTTGCTGAAAGCACCCCTAAAACACATACCTTGCAGTATCCTAGGGCAATGAGGAAGTGTCGCTCTATGAACTGAATATGGAGGCAGCCCAGAGAATACAAGTTGCCTATAAATGAATGTTGTGTGAATACTAACTACTGCAGGGCATAACTAAAGGCGATGGAAATAGTAAAGAAAGAGACTATTTCCATAGGGATATATAAAGCATTGTGATACTATTCTAACAACCGTTATATAACATTTAGTCAGAATCCATTTTTAAAGTGGAGGATTCGAGTTGATTTTTTTCTAAATGAAGATTATGCCAGCTCTCAGTCATTTTTTTCACATAAATGACATATTAAATGCTATACACGTAATATTTTAAATACAAAACCCATAATTTTAGGATAATAAACTAAGCTTAAAATAAAATCTAAGAAACAATATGTTGTTTATGGCAATGTGCAACTGGAAAATAGGATTCAAAATATTTTCTCCCCTCAGAATCTTGGCTTTAGCATTCAATATAATATGTCTTCTCTCAAATTCTGGTTTTCTAAGGGATTTTTTCTGTAAAATGACACTTTTTTATTGATTATAATCTTGCCAAATCTGTCTTAAGTAGATTGCAGGTTTTCTTTTTTGATATTTGTGTCAACCATGATTTATGTGCTATTAATTCTAAATTCTGATGAAAATGAGACAAAGTCAACTATGAAAATTTAAATGATTTTCCCTGTTCACATAGCTTATAAATTACCCAACCAGAGGTTGAAACTAAATGTTCCATGCTCCAGACATTTATTTAAATAATTATGTTATATTTGGATGTGCCTAAATTTTATAAAAGAATGTCAATGAGGGGTTCCAACGGCAGAACATTGGCTAAAGAGATATCTAAAAATAAGATAAAATCATTTCAGTTGATTGACATAAGCAAGAGTTGGCTCCTATCTTATTTAAAATCCAATCTATTGAAGAAAATCTTCGAAAAGAAAACACACTTTTAGGGTTAGGAGCTTCTTAAAATGGTATGGTGAATAAGTTAATAAGGCACTCAAAGTACATATTCATGTTAAACAGCTCGTGTGTTCCAGACATTGTACTAAGTGCTGGAGATAGATAAGAGACGTCATCTCTAATATGCAGAGTTTCAGATTTTTGACACCGAAAAAAAACCCACCCTAGAATATCAACTACAAAATTGAGAGTTCACAGAGTGACAGGCACTTTCAATAAATGTAGAAGATGTCTATGCCTCAGGAAGAAACATTCAGTAGGACTATAGAATTAAATGACAGGAGGAGCGCTAAGAAGGCTCTCCTGAAGGGTTAAGTCAAGGGCGCATGCAAATAAAATAAGGATGACAGGAAGATGAAGACTAAGAACAGATGCACTTGAATCGTGGTGCTGGAGCAGAATATTGAGAGTACCATGGACTGCTCAAAAGGCAAATCAACCTTTAGCAGAAGTATTGCCAGAGTGCCTCTTAGACGTAAGGACGGCGAAACTTAGTCTTACATACTTTAGACATGTGGTCGGGAGACCAGTCCCTGGAAAAGGTCATCATGTTTGGTGAAGTAGAGGGGCAGTACAAAGAAGGCTGTCAATGAGATCAAGTGACACAGTAGCTGCAAAAATGTACTCAGGCTAAGAACAATATTGAAAATGCCTCTTACGCATTACAACAAATGCATGAAAACTATTTTAGGGAATGTCCCACTTGTCAAATTCTTTTGGAAAAAAACCCTTTTTTTCCCCTTTTGTTCTATTCATCAGGAACACAGAAATCAGAAGTTCTGTTATTTCGAGAAGAAATGTTTTGAGGGTGTTATAATTTTTCTTACATTTTATATTTAGTCAGAACCCTAAGAACGTCTTCCTTATCATTTTAAGAATTAATCTTTAAAATGACATGTGTGTATAACGTGGAGCAGTGGGACTGATTGCTATAGAAGCATGCCTTTGAGTAAAGCTTAAGCAATAACGTCAAATCCTTTCTTTCTTTGAGATTAGCCTGACTCCCTTTGCGGTTCTTTAGCTTTTAAGAGTAATGTTTTGAGAGATTGGAGTGTCCAAAGCACCCTAGCTGGTAGTGATTTGGGGCTAGACACGCAGATAGTCTCTGGTCAGTTATCAACAACTCACCTTTTTTTAGTTGCTCAAGGCTGCCCATATTTACACGACGTGTCCATCTGCCAGCCGTACACCTTGTGTGGTGTGCTCTCTGGACAAAAATAGTCACGAACAGAGAACCATTGCTACCCTATTAAAAGAGTCCAAAGCATACGCAACTTCTCCGCGTGGAAGCAAGCAGCAATGTCAACTCAAGAGTGAGTATGTTCCATTCAAACAGGCACTATGTTTGAGAGCATTTTTATCCAGATCAGCAAAAGCGAAATGATCAATGCATACAACCTTGTCCAAAAAAGTGACTCTAGGCATACGTTTCCACCAACCTCAGTCTTATAAAAGCAGAAATCATGCCACTGGACCCACCAGCTATTACCTGTGAACACTATGCCAGACCTATTAATGCCACCATGCAAGAGATCACAAATTTACAAAGATCTTAGAGCTAATTGGATTGCTTATCTTGATGTTTGTAAAAATTTCCATCCATGATGATGAAAACCAATAACTCCTAAGCCACTTTTTAATGTTAAATCATTCTTCAGCTGTGTCCCATGTTAGATGCAAAAGATCTTTTCTTTGGTTGGGGTGGAAATAGACTCATTAATTCCATACATCAGTAGTAGAGGGTTACAGGAGTACAGGTCTTTCTAACTGGGGGCAAAATGGGCATCCTTGTGTTTGACACAGAAACCCAGAAGAAGTATGCCAACAATTAAATCCACAGTCTCAGGACAGACAAATGCCCATGGCTCAAGCTCATAAGGACCCTATAGGATAGAGTACTACTGATCCATAAGACCTGTAAGGACATAATGTTTATGGAACAAACTCTACATCTTTTCCTTAAGGAGACACTGGTGAATTCTCACCACCAAGTTTTCTGTTAGCAAGTAAACACTCTAACCAGTGCAGCACCAAGTTTCCTTCTGATAAACACAGCACTGATAAAAACAGTCTTCATGAATCTAGTAGCTGGGTACCTCTGACATGTCATCAGACAGTTTGACATAGTTATAGCAATTTCTGAAAGTATATCTTTATACTTAGAGGGTATATCTGGGATGTCAGCAAAAGCTGCCAGCCTTTCCCCAGTTGGCAACACAAGGATAGCGATTTAAGGAGTAGAAACTATCAGCAGATACGTTTCAGATATCAGTAAATAAATGCCTAACAGTGTAATCTCTCCTCTGAACTTTGCTGATGAAAGTCACATGAATGAATGAGATCAGAATCAGAGCGTATTCCAATCCAGTTCTAAAGCTCAGGAGGAAGGAAAGAAAAACAAATGTAACTTCCACATTCTTATCACTGTAGAATAAGAAGCACAAGTCAATTCTAATACCATCTATATGTGGTCATTTGGCCTGAGTGGTACAGCTCTCAGTGCTATTGAGTTGATTCTGACTCATGGTGACCCTGTAGGACAGAGTTGGGTTGTCCCTGTGGATTTCAGAGGCTATCAGTCTTAAAGGGATCAGAAAACCTCATCTTTCTCTCCTGGGGAGGTTGGTGGATTTGAACTGTTGAAATTATAGGTATCAGCCCGATGCTTATCCCACTCTGCAATCCGGGCTCTTTTGTTGGAAAGAGAGAAAATCAGAGTGGTCCAACAAGCAGAAAATATACTTCCTTTTCCCAGAAAATACCAGTCTAATTCCACTGGAAAGGAATCCAATTTTCTCAAAAACTGGGGAAGAACCAGTCTAAATGGGCTCAATAACCTTTGAAAGAAAGACAGCGTCAATAGAGCTGGTTACTTTTGCATCAACTCAAAAGCCACTTTACTGAACAGACAGTCATTGTAGCTTTTGCAAGGAAGGCATGTAAACCCATTGGCTCATTCTTGAACAGCAAAGCCTATTCTACTACAGAGAGGGAACCCAGTTTTGGGAAATAAGAAACATAACAGTAATGGATTATTGATGAAGGCCGTCAGATCCCACCCTCCTGCACAGACAATAGCCTCGGTTCTGCAAGTAAAAGACCCAGTAGGACTGCAACCTTCTAAATACACTTCAAAGACAATGATGTTACCCAAACACTAATAAAGCTCCCTGAAGTATGAGCACATAAAACTGGCCCCTGGTTAGCCTCAAAATCCACTGCACGCAGTACATAGTTCAGATGTGGACAGTATGTCCTGAAATACACGGAGGATTAGGAAAGAAACATAGAAATACTCATATCGCTAATGGAGCGTGATGGAGGGCCTGGAGAGCACCAAGCTATTACATCTGTGAACAAAGGGGCAATAAACTTTATAGCCTATTAAAAGGGGCCAGGAGATGGGAAGCAAACTACATTCAACTAACCTCCTCTTGTTTTTTATTTAAATACCTAAAATCATATAAACTCAAAATAAAGCAATATCTTACATGTTGAATGTACGTGTTCTTCAGCATGGAAGTGACTTCACAGTAGATTCTGTGACATTTGTGTTCAAGTTTGAAATCTCCATCTCTGGTCATCAGAATCCTATCCCGTACCCTGCTCGACAGAGCCAATAGGACTGTTTCCTCCTCTATTCATTGTTGGTGGCAATTGGCAAGCTTTGATGTGCAGGTCCAGGGCTAGAAGCCACATTTCATAGGCATGGGAGGACCGCCAACTTTCTTTTCTCTGCCTTCATTTCCCCCTTCAAGCCATAGCATAGTTGTAAGTGACAGAGTGTGCTTTGAGGTTACCACAGTGTAGATACACATACTCACTCACTCACTCACTCACTCACTCACTCACTCACTCACTCACTCACTCACTCACTCACTCTCTCACTGACTCTATTTCATAGTGACCCAACAGGACAGGGTAAAACTGCCAAGGTGGGTTTCTGAAACCGGAATTCTTTATGGGAATAGGTAATAATCCCTTATTTACTCCCCCCCCCCCCAGCTGAGTAGAAAGTTTTTTGTCTTTCTCCTTGCGGAGTGGCTGGTGGTTTTAAAAGGCTGATCTTGTGATGAACAGCCCAGCATAAAACCACTACACTATCAGGGCTCCTGAAGATAAACAGAGATGCTTGTTTGGGTCCATAATTCAAACAACAGTAGCATTTGTGTCGCCTTAGGACTTTCAGGCGAAGGAGGAAAAGGAGAATGGCCTACTTTCAGTAATTAGATTAAGAATGGCCCCATCTAGATTGACAGTTTCTATTTTAAGGTCTAATTCCTTGAATATATTCTCACACTTTTGTTCCAGGAGTCGTCTGCAAGAGCATTTGAGAAAAAAAATTTATAAAAGCAATAACCCAGAAATAACTTCAAATGTCCATCAACTGACTATTTGATAAATTATGTTATAGGCATAGCATAGTATATTTTACAATGGTGTCAACAATATGTGTACTGATATGACTGAAATTCACTTGCTGATGAGTAAAAACATGCCATGCAAGTCACAGAATAATATTTATGCTTTAGTTTCACTTATAGAACAGTTCAAACAAAATTTTATCATATTTTAGTGCAAATAATGTGCATGTTTAACATTGTTTGTCAAAATGTCCTACCTCTATTATGTGAGATACTTTTGTAAACATAATATGATGTTTTATATGTTGATTTTGGCAATAAGTATAACACTTTATTTGTATAAAGAAGGTATATATTTGATAAATTTAAAATAATAGTTACCTCTAGTGTATAAGTGAAGGAGATTACATTAGGAAGATTACATATACAAGCTATTTAGGATTACTGTATCTAATTATCCAGTTGGTCTATATGCAGGTATTTTATAACAATGAAACATGCAACTCTCCTGTAATTCTTAAATGATTCCTCCCCTCCCCACTATCATGATCCCAATTCTACCTTAAAAAATCTGGCTAGACCAGAGGACATACACTGGTACAGATAGGAACTGGAAACACAGGGAATCCAGGACAGATGATCCTTTCAGAACCAGTGATGAGAGTGGTGATATCAGAGGGTGGAGGGAAAGTGAGTTAGAAAGGGCAAACTGATTACGGGGATCTACCCATAACCTCGTCTCTGGGGAACGGACAACAGAAAAAGTGGGTTAAGGGAGATGTCGAAAAGTATATGTAAGACATGACAAAATAATAATAATTTAAAAATTATCAAGGGTTCATGAGGAAGGGGGAGCAGGGAGGGAAGGGAGCTGATACCAAGGGCTTAAGTGGAGAGCAAATACTTTGAGAATGATGAGGGCAGTAAATGTACAAATGTGCTTGGCACAATTGATATATGTATGGATTTTGATAAGAGTTTTATAAGTCCCCAAAAATGGTTTTAAAAAGTTCATTTTATCACATCTGAAATCCAGAAATGATGAATTCTATATAAAGTAGTAGTCATTGCCATAAAAATACATGAACCAATTTTCTTTAATGTTCATTAGGTGACTATGAAAATCAATTCTTAAAGAATTTTTTTCTTATTTTTAACAATTGTATTGGTGTATGAAAGGGTACCCCCAAACACCTGGCATGTTTACTCAAAGCTATGTATTTAAATTTTTTACAAAACAACTTTATCACCTTCAAAGTACTCTCCAATACACTTAATACATTTGTCAAATCTGTGATTGCATTCTTGTAAACATTTTTCAAACTTTTCTGTTTGGAAGGCTGACAGCGCTGCTCTCATTTTTTTCTTCACCTACTCTATGTTGTCAAATCGCTGTCCTTTCATGTCCTTCAGAATTCGCCGAAACAAAAGAAAATTGCAGACAGTGAGGTCACTTGAGTCAGGTGCATGGGGCAAGAGAGGCATGCTCTTTTTTGCCAAAAGCTGGTACATCGTGATGGCTGCATGAGCAAGTGCATTGTCATGGTGGCAAACCAGTTCCCTGTCTGCCACAAATCAGGTATTCTTTGTTGCATAGTATTATGATATCTTTTCAGAACCTCTAAATAGAAACTAGATTAACAATCTGACCTGGTGGTATGAACTCCAAATGCACCATGTCTACATTTTTGTTTGTGTGGGAAGTTGAGAGACTTTCAGAGGAGGTTTGTCATCAATCAACTTTTCGCCTTTAAGGAAATGAGTAAACCACACGTACACTTGAGTTTTCCCCATAGTGCTGTCCTTGTAGGCTGTGTTCAACATCACAACAGTTTCTGTGGCATTTCTCCCAAGCAATAAACAAATTTCACCGCCCCATGCTGTTCTCTTAAATCGGCCATCACACAAAACGCGGTTCAAGCAAAACTGCTTTTACAAAAAAAGTCACTGTGGCCAGAGAGGAACTTCCTAGTGAAGCCACTGGGTGAACTAACTCAGAGTGAGTTGCTTGATGCCCGTCTAGTGGGGAAAATGCACATACTATGAAAGCTCAGCTCTGCCCAGCACAGTCCAATTTATTTGTATTTTTCTTATTAAGATGTAGTTTTCTATACACTTTGGAGATTAGTCTTTTATCTGGTATAATATTACCAAATATTTTTCAAAATCTATAAGTTCTCAGTTGGAGGTGTTTTTGATGTGCATAAATGATTTTTAGCAGGTTCCAGTACTTTAGGATGTTCCAGTCTCCTATTGCGTGGATATTTTTCATTATGTTCGGTACTGTGGGTATGCATTGAAGGAGAGTTTGTCTCTCTTTCTTCACTGATGGTTCTTTATGATTTTGTTTTTATTTAGGTCTTTGATCCATATTGAATTTGTTTTTGCTCAAGATGTGAGGTGTAGATCCTATTTCCTTCTTTTGCACATGAAGATCCCGTTTTTCCAGAACCATTTGTTGAAAAGACTCTCTCTTCCCACTTAATATGCTGTAGTCCTTTATGAAAGACTCGATGTCTATAGGTACTTGAATGTATTCCTGGCTTCTCAATTTTAAAATCTGAGAGTGAAGGGATCATACTTGGTTTTAAATTTTTAATAATGTTTTATTTATCCTGAGGTTTTTTCTTTCCAAATAAAGGTGGTGATTACATTTTATGTTTCTTTGAAGAATTGTGGTAGGATTGGGATTGCATTACACTAGAAAGTACTTTGGGATATTGACATTTTCATGCTGTTTAATCTGCCTATGCGGGAACATGGTAGCTTGTTTCATTCGTGTAAGTTTCATTGGTTTCTTGAACAGTGTTCTGTAGTTTCCCTTGTTTAAGCCTATGTTTCTCTAGTAAGATTTATTTCTAATTATTTTATCTTTAGTATAGCCATTGTAAATCATATTGTACAGTGTAAATTGTATAATTCTCCATAGCATTCTCTTTAATAAGCAAGAATTCAACTGATTTCTGTATGTGGACCAAATAGCCTGCTATACTGACACTTTTTCAATTAGCTTGAAACTTAAAAAATTTAATCTTTCAGATTTCTATTTATAGAATTATATCATCTGTGAATAGTCATTTATTCTGTGTCTATATGTTTAATGTCATTTTGGGATCGTATAGTTCTCGCTAAAACTTCCAGGATGATGTTAAATAAAAGCAATGATAAAGGACACCCCTGTCTAGTTTCCATTTAAAGAGGGAACATTTTCAATTTCTCTCCATTAATAGAGATGGATGAATTTCCTTTCTATTCCTATATTATCGAGTGTTTTTATCAGGGATAGATGTTGTTCTATCAAATGGCTTTTCTGCATTGATTAATTTATAGGTATTCTCCTTTATTCTCTTTATGTTGTGAATCATATTGCTTGTTTTTCTAATATTAATCCATCCTTGCGTATTTGGTATTAATTCCACTTGATCATGATGTATTATTTTATGAATTATGTTTTTATAAGATTTTATTGATGGTCTTGGCATCTATATTCATTAGAGTTATTGGGCTGTAATTTTTAATTCTGGTGTATGTTTGTTTGGCTTAGATAACAGAAAGAAGCTTCATAAAATGAGTATGTCAATATTTTTTCCATTTATATCTTATGAAATAGATTGAGAAAAATTGGTGTTGAGTCTTCTCTAAATATTTGATAAAATTTCCCAGTTAAAACTTCTGGTCCCAGATGTTTTGATGTGAAAACTTCTGGTCCCAGATGTTTTGATGTGAGGGATTATTGTTAGTTGCTTTGTTTTTTAAAAGTAGGTCTATTTCTTCTGCTGCTATAGGTTTATTATTATAGGTTTATCTACAACACTCTGTGGTAATTTCGGTGAATAGCGAAGCGATTTTCCAACATTTTATCAATTTTTCTGCATTTTCAGTTTGTTTGAAGATTTTTTCAGAATAGGTTTTTAATCACATTTGGTTTGTTATAATATTATCCTTTTAATTTCTTATACATAGAATTTGTTTTTCTCACGTTCATTTCCACCCGGTGGAAGAGGTAGAGTTGTAGAAACCCACAGGGACTTGCAGTTCTTTGGTCCTCTAGATTCACCGAGTCAGAATTGACTTGATGGCATTGAGTTTGGTCATTTTAGACTATGGTTGAATTCATGCTTGCAAGCATTCATTCCATACAACTGGGTTTTAAAAATTCTCTATAATCCGAGGATGGCAGCAGGCAAGCTGTTTCAGTAATACAACTGTCATGACCTGGGTCAGGGACAATTTAGTCCTCAGAGTGACATCTGCTCTTTAATACGTAAGAGAGGTTTTGTGCAGGAAATTTTCCTAATGCAATATGCCTTTGATTTCTTGACTATTCCTATCAGGGTGCTAATTGTGTATACCAGTGAAATTGAATTCTTGGCAACTTCAATCTTGTCTCTCTTTTTTATGATGTTGTCTACTGGTCCAATTGTGAGGACATTAAATTGCAATCCATACTGAAGGCTTTAATCTTTGATGTTTGTTAGCAAGGGTGTCAAGTTCTGAAACTTTCTCATTAAATGGACTTTCTTTAGAGGAGTATACTAAAATCTTCTTCATTGTCTATTTCTTTTCAATTACATGGCTTCTGCTGAAATATTTAAAATTATTAATATTGTTTCTCTTTGGAGGTAACTTTTCTTTTTTCCCCCGAGCTGTTCTTAGGATTGTCTCCTTATCCTTTATATTGGAAAGTTTTTGATAATACGTTGTAATATTTTGTAGGGTCTTTATTGTTTGAGGTTCTTTCAAATTCATGTTTGGTTATGTTTTTTCCTGTTTTATGGTATTAGGGAAGTTTTAGTCCATATAATATTTTCTTATAATATTTTCTCTGTGGATTTCTTGTTTCTGACTGTTCTATGATGCCAATGAAGCATAAACTATTTCTCTTGATAGCACCCCTCTTTTGACTCCAGTCTGAATCTCTAGCAGTTCCCTATATATGTACTGCTACAACTATTAGGTGATATCCAGCAAACTTTTACTTGTATGTGATATCAAATATATTGTTCTATAATTTGAGCATTTTACTAGGTCACCTTTCTTTGGAATGGCTACAAAGAATAGTTATAGTGACTGAGTTTCTTTGTATTCAGATAGATACTGTCTTATCACAGCATTGCACTTCAAGATAGATCTTGAAATGTCCTTTCTGACAATGATTGCAACACCTTTTGTGGAAGTTACATAATCTGGTGTCAACTTGTGGAGGAGTGGAGTCTAGTCTGTCCATCGGGTCACAGCTTGATGACCTCATGTGGAGGTGCCACCATGATAAAAAGTTCACTGTAGGCGAGACACAGATACACTCCCTGTGAGACACTTCTGTTGAGAAGACACAGAGAACTATGCTAAATCCCTGGAGCTGAAGGAGCCACAAGGCGACCACTGCCAGTATTGAGATGCTTCCACTGCCAATGGGTCCACAAGACTTTCCACTGGCCTGTGACCATTCTGTGTCCTTGCATGTGTTGTGTGAGTCTTAAGAGGGATTTATGGACTATTATTGACAAATGGAGAAATATTGGAATTATGGACTTGATCTGGACTGGATGGAATATTTTCTTAAAGTACAATTACTTACTCTTTTATTATAAAGCTCTTTCTTATACATATATGCCCATTTTTAAAATTTGTTTCTCTAATCTACCCAGACTAACACACCTTTCCTTTGGAATCTGTTATTCCAAGAATGGTAAACCATATGATTTTCTCACTCAAAATATCCAATACCAGTCCATTTAAACCCACTACTCTCTAGAATGATGATCTTTCTGCATCAATTTCAGTTTTGACAATTTCCAATTTTGCTGATTTAATACTTTCCATATCCCTATCATTGATAGATTTCTGCAGCGTTTCGTCTCATTTTGAGTCATGTACCACCAAAAAATGAAGGACTCAAAGACTTTACTCTTACAGGTTTTACATACATGTCATATGATAAACTCTAGTTTGAAAACAAAGCTTTTTCTCAGTCATATTTTGAATGAGTTCTGACCTGAGGTTCTCATCATCTGGCACTATCTGGACAGTGTTCTGCTTTTATTCACTAGGTTTTCAGTAGCTGGTAATGTTTTGATTCTGTCCCTAGGATTTTCAATGGCCAATTACTTTGAAGTGAACAACCTATCCCTTCTTCATAGTCTATCATTAATCTGGAAGTTCGGCTGATACCTGTTCACTAGGGTGACCCTTCTGGAATATGAACTACCAGCAATGTTGGTTTCAGTATCATGAAATCTCACAAGTCACCACACTATGAATAACTGAGAGACAAATGGTGGTCCCTTGAATTAAAGCCTAAGATTTTTCTAAAGAGAGAAGTAAAAGCATCGGTTCTCTTTTTATCAAACTATAACCAAATTCACTAGCATGGAGTGAATGCTGACTCAACGACCTTGCAGAACTGCCGCCCAGGGGTTGGAAATGCACTTGCACGCTGCTGAAATTGTAGTTCTTTACTGTGGTTGAAAGCCTCTGAGGGGCTGGTGGTTTCACACTGCTGGCTTTGTGGTTTGCCGCCCAACTGGTAATCACCATGTCACTATGGCTTCTGATTCTCCTATTATGCCTGAGTAAAAAACTGAAGAAAGGTTAGAAATGCTGTGAGAGGGGCATTTTGCTAGAAACTGCTAGTTATCTCTCGAGACTGAGTTGCCCACAGTTCAGTTGACAGCCAGGCATAAAGCAGAGACGTTAGTTCTACAACCCCACTGAACTAAATGCTGGCCCAAACACGAGAAAAAGTTAGAAGGAAACCTCAAGCTCCAGAAGAAGCAGGCTGGGAATCTATGTGCACAGGACTCCACTGACAAGCTGACTTAGACTCTGTGAAGGTATAGGTGGATGTTGTTTGAAGCTGCTCAGTCTGTGGCCATTTGTTGGATAACATCAAAAACTAGTCCAGCGCCATTATCACGTTCTCTCCAATGATTGGCTGGGTCTTTCAGTGTAAGGAAGGCAGCAGACACTTCAAAATGACAGTCTTGATTTTGTTTGGTTCCATGACTTGAGAGGTGTGCATGCCTTTCTCCTCTCCAGTCTGGAGCTCCTTATTAAGTTCCGCCCATTTGATATTTCTCTCCCAACTGGAACAGGTAAAGTAAAAGTTCTCTGCTTCTACCTCATCACCTGCTCCCACCACTTCGGAGCACTAGTTGGAAAGCTGTCCTAGCTTTAACACATAGCCTACTACACGCCTCCTGGAAAATTCCGATTTTAGAAACTTGCTATTTTGCCATAAGTCTAATTACTAAATAGCCATTGCTTGGAGAAGATGCATTGAAAGAGATTTTTACGGTCTTTGTTAGTTACATTCTGATTAATAGAATTTTTTTCTGATTAATAGAATTTTAACAACATCAGTAAAGGGGATTATTTGACTTAAATTTACCCATAATAAATTTAGAAATGACATATTGGCACCTACTTTGTTCAACATATCGTAATAAATAGCAAGGAATTGAGTTGGACAAGGGGCCCCCAAATGCATTTGATCACTGAAAATCATTTCCTAAATGACCTTAAGGTATAATAAATTTAGCTGTTCATTGGGTCTAAGAAAATTGAGAACCAACTATGATGTTAATTAGACTCTCCTCATGTTATGACAGCTACTGAGATTAGTTTTTATACTCAACTTTGACATTCCAAATCCTATTAAATTTTATTAGGTTTTTCAATCCTGAAAAGGAAAGGAAGTAATTGAACATAATTTAAAAAGAATACAACCTCCTCAAAACACTGACAGGATATGTGTATGTGCCTTATTTGATATTAATACTGTGGAAATTTCTCTTTGGAAAAAGTGATCCTTTGGGTATAAGGCATTATCAGAAAAGGAATCTTAACATAGTGAATGAAGGGGGAAGTGCAGAGTGGAGACTCAAAGCCCATTTTGGGACCACTGGAAGTTCCCCTTGCAGAGGGGTCTAGGGGAGGAGATGAGTCAGTCAGGGTGTGATGTAGCACCGATGAAGAAAACAACTCTCCTCCAGTTCCTAAATGCTTCCTCCCCACCCAACTACCATGACCCAAATGCTACCTTGCAAGTCTGGATAGAGCAGAGGATGTACACTGGTGCAGACAGGTGCTGGAGACACAGGGAATTCAGGGCGGATGCTACCCCCAGGACCAGGGGAGTGTGTGGTGATACGGGGAGGGTAGAGGGGGAGTGGTTTGGAAAGAGGGAACCAATTACAAGGCTCTACGTGTGACCTCCTCCCTGGGGGATGGACAACAGAAAAGGGGGTGAAGGGAGACGTGGGACAGGGCAAGTTTTGACAAAATAATAATTAAAAAATTATCAAGGGCTCATGAGGGAGGAGTGAGAGGGGAGGGAGGGGAAAAATAAGAGGACCTGAAGCAAAGGGCTTAACTGGAGAGCAAATGCTTTGAAAATGATGAGGGCAAAGAATGTACAGATGTGCTTTACACAGTTGATATATGCATGGATTGTGATAAGAGTTGTATGAGTCCCTAATAAACTGTTTAAAAAAATAAAATAAGAAAGAGCTAAAAAAAAGGAAAACGTGATCCTCTTTGGCTGTTTATCTGTCTTTCTTTCCTTGAGGAGCCCTGGGAATACAGCAGTTATTCATTAGGCTTCCAACTAACTGCAAGGTCAGCTGTTCAAAAACATCAACCATTCAGTGGGAGAAAGATGAGGCTTTGTACTCTCATTAAAAAGTTACTATCTTGGGAGCACAAGTGGGCAGTTATGCTCAATCCTATAGGACAGCAATTCTCAACCTGTGGTTTGTGACCCCTTTGGGGGTCGAACGACCCTTTCACAGGAGTTGCCTGATTCATAACAGTAGCAAAATGACAGTTATGAAGTAGCAACAGAAATGTTTTTATGACTGGGGAGTCATCACAACATGAAGAACTATATTAAAGGGTCGTGGCATGAGGAAGTTTGAGACCCACTGCTCTAAGAGCTCTGGAAGTAACAATTAGCTCTACGGCAAAGAAGTTGGCATTGTGTATTTCCTCAGGATTTTCAGCAGGTTTTCTTCAGTTTATTATTTTAAATCTGGCTAGGATATTTTATGTCATGAGGATCATCCACACCACTTCAAAAGGGGAATAAAATGATGAAACGGACATTTATTTGAAAGCTGAGCACTGATTTGAGCACTTTACTCATATTGTAGCCATCATACTAACTTTTTAAATACTTATTGCAATTTCATCATAATACATAATGTTGTGAACATTTACCATGTGTTATATCTACTTTGTCTTCATTTATTTTTTTTATTCATGTACAATAATCTTGAGAAGGGTATGCATGGTTTCCTCATCTATGCATGTAAAGACTGAGACTCAACAAGAGTAAGTACCTTACACAAGATGCGCCTGAGTCCATAGACCCTGACTATGCACCAGATCTATAGATTGTGTACCAGCTAATCCACTTTGTGTTGTACCACCTATTTCTCTATTTCTACCTCTGTCTGTCTTCACTTTCACTCTGTGTGTACCTTAGAGTAAGGTGCTAGTAATTTGACCTGGCATATTATTCTTAAGGTCTCTGGTTAAGTTTCTTTATGTTTAACCCAAGGATAATAATAATACAGATGTTATATAGTTGTTGTGAAAATTAATATGTGGAAAACAATTGGTGTCTGTTAAATTGTTCATAAGATTTATTATTATTTTTCAACCAGACTAGAGAATGGAAGTAAGACCTAACACCCACATCATATTCTTGGTTGAGACCTTTAACCTGTGTCTTCCTCCTCTTTTCAAGGGCTTCTGAGTGGGTGTTTACCCCTGTTCCCCATAGGAGGTAAAGTTTACAAGCCAGTCCTGTCTTACTGACAGCTTATGGGTGTTGAGTTAAGGATGAGGAAGCCCACCACATATAGGACCTTCGCAAGCATATATAAGAGCATTGTTTTTCTCATGGGAGTCGTGTCTGCATAGCTGGCTTAATTCAAATGCTATACCTTCGGAAGAATATACCAACTCAGGCAGGAGTCACAAATACAAATCCTTTCCCATATCAAACAGTGGGAAGGTAACAGAAATGAGTCACATGATTTGGGTGGACAGAGCCCATATTCCCCAGGAGATATCAAGCATTTCTTTTTTACCTTATGGAACTTGAACTCTTGGATATTCCAGAGAACTATTATGAACATTTTACACATATTAATTTTTCTCACAACCTTATGATAGTTCTTAATAATATCTACATCTTTCAGATAAAGACACAGAAGTACAAAGAAGATAAGTACCTAGCCCAAGTTAAATTCTTGAAGAAAAGATTGACTCGAGAATTTGTCCTGGGCTACACTGGGGTCAACTACACTACATTGTACATCATGATGAAGGCGATGCAGGTCTCTGGGTACTCATGCCCAGGCCTGAGATGGACATTTTTCACACATAAAATAAGCAAGAAAACACATTTATCTTAGAAAGTAATTTCTAAAATTCAGAAAAAGACAGTATTTGTGACTCAATTTTTCTAATAAAAATGAATAAAACAAACAAAATTAATTAGAAAGCATGTCTAAATAACTGGCCGGCTGGTTAGCCACTCAATGGTTCACCTACTATACCACCAGTACTTTTTCCCCCCATCTCTTTTCCTTACAGATAGACTGATGTTCAGAGATATTAAATATTCTGTCCCAGGTCTTAAAAACAAATATAATATTTAAAAGTTTCCCACTCCTTTTCTGAATTTGAGGCCCTCAGTTTTTTCAATCTTTATTAGGCCTTCCTGTAGCATCATGCTAATATGGTGCCCTTATAGCACCGTGGTTACATGCTGGACTGCGGTCTGCAAAGTCAGTAGTTTGAAACCACCAAGACCGGGCTTTCTACTATTTTGAATAATTATGCTCTAGGAAACCTGCAGGAACAGTTGTACCTTGTCCTATAGGGTAATTGTTAGTAGCCTTCAACTGGATGGCAGTGAGCGATTTTGTTTTATTTATTTATTTTTGGGGGGAGGGCAATTTTTCATTTACTTTTGCAACACGACAAGATGAAGGTTCTCAGTAGAAAATCATCTGAAACCAGGAAACTGATTTTCAGCTTTAAAACCCCTATTGTTCTCTGAAAGCAGCAAGCTCATTGTGAATGCCCAGGCTACTTTCTTAGTGGCTACTTGTGTTTAAGGTATGTCTCAAAGCAATTACTTATTTTTCCAGAAAGGCTACAGACTAGGGGTAAATTCTTTTGTGGAGATCCCTAGAAGCAAAAGACAAATGGAAACACAGTAAGGATCATCAGTCTTCGTAAACACAGTATCTCTATTATCGTATTTGTAGAGTGAGACGTGGTAATCTCGACTTTAGTCTTGCGGCATCTGCTTCCGGGAGATGAGCCTGACTCACTGTGACAGGCAGACAATTTAGAGCAACCTGAGGTTCTGAATCTTTCGCACGTCTGCTATTGGCTTCCCTCAAGAAGCTTCGCCTATTAGCACGTCTGGCAGAGTTTTGACTTAAGCATTCAGCTAGACACTTACACAGGGTGACAAGCATTGGTATGGCTGGTGCCGCTTCCTCACAAGCGTTCTTGCTCTAGAAAGTGATATATGCTGCTTATTTGAACCAAAGGCAAGACATTTTAGAAAGATAATGCTTTTTATTGCCCGGTGTACCTGATTCACAAAGACAATCATATACGTAAAATGTCTTCCCTTCCAGAATGTTTTCATTTAATGTCAGGAAAAGATTAAAGTGGGCACAGAGTCCACATCTGGCCGTATTACAGTCCAGCTGGGTCATCTTGGGCATGTCGCTGGAATGCACAAGTCTTCTTTTATCCCCTGGGTCTAAAATGAGGGAAAACACAAATATAGCAAAGGATACTGAAAGTAAATCGGTAGCTTTCCGCTACCATAGTTAGACATCAGAAAACACGCAGACTTGAATCCTGACTCTGTTCTGTGATTCTGGATGATTAGTTAACAGTGCAACTTCAACAATTGTAAAATTGGTAGTGTATATATAAAAGAGTTATTGTAATTTATATCTCGTTATTTTGTCATATCTTGCCCTATTCGGGGTCTCCCTTCCCCCCTTCTCTGCTGTCCCTCTCCCAGGGAAGAGGTCACATGTGGCTCCTTGTAATCAGTTCCCCCTTTCCAACCCACTCACCCTCCACTCTCCCAGCATCGTCCCTCACGCCCTTGGTCCTGAAGGTATCATCCACCCTGGATTCCCTGTACCTCCAACCCTCATATGTACCAGTGTACAGCCTCTGTCCTATCCAGCCCTGCAAGGTAGAATTCGGATCATGGTAGTTGGGGGGAGGAAGCATCCAGGATCTGGGGGAAAGCTGTGTTCTTCATCGATACTACCTCACACCCTAATTAACCCATCTCCTCTCCTAAGCCCCTCTATGAGGGGATCTCCATTGGCCGACACTTGGGCCTTGGGTCTCCACTCTGCACTTCCCCCTTCATTTAATATAATATATATATACACATACATATATACATATACACATATATACACATACATATACACACTTATATCTTTTTTTTTTTGCATGATGCCTTATATCTGGTCCCTTGGGCACCTCGTGATCGCACTGGCCGGTGTGCTTCTTCCATGTGGGCTTATTTGTTTCTGAGCGAGATGGCCGCTTGTTCACCTTCAAGCCTTTAAGACCCCAGACACTATCTCTTTTGATAGCCGGGCACCATCAGCTTTCTTCACCACATTTGCTTGTGCATCCATTTTTCTTCAGCGATCCTATCATGGAGGTGTGCAGTCAATGATATGAGTTATTGTGAGGCTTAAAACGGATAATGCATTGAAATTACTTAGAAATTGCCTGGCACACAGGAAATTGCTTATTAAGTATTTGTTGTGTTTCCTGTAGTCCAGTGCACCGTCATTCTACCACTCCTGATACTAATAGTATAGTTTTTCCTCAGGAAAAGTCTTTTTGTGGGATGAACTCATTTACTGAGCAATCTTCTGGTACGTTGGCTTTTGCTACTGACAGTGAATAAACTGCTGTAAATAGCATTGGGCAGCGGTTCTCAACTTGTGGGTTGTGACCCAGTTGGTGATCAAATAACCCTTTCACAGGGGTCACCTAAGATCATCAGAAAATACATATTTCCAATGGTCTTAGGAATGGAGCCATCGCTCCTCTATCCACCTCCAGGCGGGTCCACCCACAGGAAGATATACCTACCTAGGAGTACCTGGTGTGAAGGCTGTTACCCATGCTACACCATGCTTCAAGACACAATTTCCTTGATTTGTCCTTAGATATAAATATTTCACAATATATAATTATGTACTGTTTTTGTGATGAATCACTATGCTTTAATTATGTTCAATTTGTAACCATGAAATGCATCTTGAATATCAGATATTTACATTAT
The DNA here is from genome assembly GCF_050624435.1 of Tenrec ecaudatus. Classification (NCBI taxonomy): domain Eukaryota; kingdom Metazoa; phylum Chordata; class Mammalia; order Afrosoricida; family Tenrecidae; genus Tenrec; species Tenrec ecaudatus. The sequence goes on from NC_134543.1 coordinate 18,843,787, forward strand.
GATTCATAACAGTAGCAACATTGCAGTTATGAAGTAGCAACAAAATAATTTTATGGTTGGGGTTCACCACAACATGAGGAACCATATTAAAGGGTCTCGTCATTAAGAAGGTTGAGAACCACTGGTCTAGTGAAGAAGTAAAAAGAGAGCTAACAGCAAGAAGAGAGGGTCAGTAAAAAGGAAGCCCCATGATCCCATGTGAAATGTTAGCAGGGACAGAAAGGCAAATAGGGGAGCAGAAGGGGCTGAAAGTGCCCAGAAAATCAAGAACAGAAAACACAATTCCTGGTCCTTAAAGTTTAAAAGTTAGATTTCTAGCATTCGTCAGATGACCTCTCACCTTCTTTTTACTTGATGGAAAAAGAACTCACACAATTTCTAATGTATACGTCAAAGGACTTGCGATGGCTGATTTATCGTAGTTGGTGCATTGATCACTGTTTAAAAAACAAAAACCCGCCTCATCAAGCAAAGTTGCAAAAATGGATCAGAACTGGGGCACTGTATGGAGTTTGTGGGCTGGAGATTCCAGGCTGGCGAGAGAGTGCATTGTGAGAACAGGAAGATGGGGAATCCAGGGACATCACAAAGAAAGAGTGTCAGGAATCTAAGAAGCTAACCTCACTGGTAGAGTTGAGTAGAATCAGAGGTAGCAATCATGGGAGCTGGGCCTCATTTAAAAATCTCAGGTACCTTAGGAGTGATCTACTCTTCTTCCTTTGACCTCTCTTTTCGGAATTGAAGCCTGGAATGCCACGCTGGCAGAAAGAGGTGGAATTGATGGGCTGTAAAGAGAACGATGGGTTGGTCACACACTCATAATTTTCTCTGGCTGTCATTATTTTCCCTGGAATTAAGTGATTTTGACCTTGGACAAATTGCTTAGCCCCTTTGAATATCAGCAACTTTAACTATTAGAATGGGGATATTATACATTCTGTACAAGTATTTTTATATTTTCAATTCAATGAGGTATGCAGCATGCTTGTTCCAGGGTTTTCATATATATATTATAAATTCAAAAAATATTTCTCTTTATAGAAATAAGTCTGATACTCTCAAGTTGAAACTGGTAGTAGAGGTTTATGCCTTTATGTAAATAATTTCACTATAGATCACCACTACATCAATTCTCTTTCCATTCAGGTTAGTATCTGAATGGTTGTAATGATATGATAAAGTGTAATAACTGCAGATTCAAGAATCAGCCAATTACATGACACACATTCATTGAACATGCCAGGTGAACCTGCACAAGTTAATAGATGTCCTCACAAAGACAGATCACAATAAATTCTTGATTATCCCCAGCAAGGCTGAAAATCCAGTGACAGCTAAAACTACACACACTGGGCAAACCACACACACATGCATACATACATATCCACAGTGCAGTTTTCAAGATAGTGGATTTTGACATGTGAAAGGCAGTGCCATTATTTTAGCAATTTTAAAAGAACATGTATTTTTGCCTGATGGTATCATTAATACGTAGAACCCTTTGCGCTAGAGAAGGGATGCCAGTTACTGGGAGAAATTTTCTTAACTACCAGAATTTTCTCAACATTTTTTATCCTCAGTCAGTTTTCATTCCCAAGTGTCATAAAGTAGCATTTGTCAGCTCTTTAAATGTCTTTTTCATTTAAAGGAAGAAAAATTTTGTTTTAACTATATTATTCAGCAACCATGAAAGCCCTAAAACCCAAGTAAATGACAGAAAATACTTTTATAATTTAAGTGCCACTGCATGTAAAAGATGAATACATCTCCTAGCAGAGCTCTGATTTTTCGGTGGATATGTTTATACATTGTTTAGTAAAAGTTAGTAGGCTACTGTTTATTTAAACATTGCCTCAGAGAGATTGTTAGATCCTGCCTGGGTAGCATAATCATGATTCAATGGGATTTTAAATAAAATTAACTGCTATATGAATCACAGGGAAATTGGTCCCTTAACTTTCCTGTTCAATGTTCATGAGATAGAGTCTTATTTGTTATGATCAATCTCCTCTTTTAAAATTATGATGTAGAAATGAACAGAAGCTCTTCATATATCACCCAAGATCAAGTCTTTGAGGGCTCCAGAGTTTCTTAGAGATATTTGCCCATGAACTTTCTGAGCTTCCAAAGCTTATGAGAGAGGAAGCATCACCTGGAAGTAAGATTCACATTAAGGATATTGAATTGTGTATAACCAGTGTTCAATTGGAAAATGCCTTCGACTTGTCTGAATAATAATGTAATTTTGGGGAGGTTAATTAGTTTCTGAGTCCTTGTTTCTGCTTTGGTCAAAAGGAGATAACTATATCACCTTCCCTTAATTCACAGGCTGTTTTACAGGACTCAAAATACACAGAACTTGTAAGTAGTCTCTTAAGGAGACCTAGGATCCATCTCCATGATAACACCCACATCTAGTTTTCATTATTGTTGCTATAACTTCACCATCATACTCTCTAGTGTTGTCTTGCGCCTCTTTATGCATTGACTAATCTGCTTCACAGATAAACCACCATCTGGAGGTTAAATGGCATGTTAATGACCATGCCTAGATCCTAATATAGGAAATGCTCCTAAGCCCACTAAACACCTCTGTAGATGAGAAACAATCTTATATCTAGCAGTGACCAAGGGAGCTTTCCAAATCTCTCCAATCACTTAATGGGCATAGGTTGATGGACTTGATTGAAAAAGCCTCTTGTCCAAATGATGTAATTCCATTTAGACATAATTGTTCCTGTGATATTCACACTTAAACCAGAGTTTTAATATCTGAATAATTTTATAATTAGTGACACTCACTCACTGTCATCTGATCAATTCTGATTCATAAAGACCCTATATAGCTGATCCATTTATATACACTTATATCTCTATCTCTAGTCCCCAAACTCAATGTTGACTCCTAGCAACCCCTCGTGGGTTTCTGAGACTACAACTGATGTAAACTGGAGTAGAGCGCCCAGTCTTTCTCCCTCAGAGTGGCTGGTAATTTCAAACTGCAGACCATTCAGATTGCAACCCAGCTGCATAACCACTGTACCATCAAGGCACAATATCTCTCTATCTCTGTCTCTACCTATCCCTCTCTCCATTGAAGAGGATTTTTCTTCTCAGTCTTTGTCATTGTGGCCTTTTGAACATAGGGCTATTTTATACTGAACCCCAACATGTTAGAAATCACGCACCAAACGTAATACATGTATGGAACATGAGGCCACCGGGAATCTGCATGGACTTTAGAGTCATGAAGTGTCATGGTTCAGCTATACATCAGATTCATTTATGTCCAAGAACACGATCTTTACTTCACAAAGCTTTGGCTTCCACAAGTTGAAATAGATCCAACACTTGTATATATCTTGCAGCATTATTGCAAATTCACCTGGAAAATCATATCATGTGGTGCTTGGCATACTATATCCCCTTAGTGATCATTCATTTTTTCTTTCTATTTTATCTAGAAGATTGTAAATATATTTTATACCATCCTGGTCGTTATGTTATACATTCGATTTTACTTAAATAATATATTGATTGTACCAAGAGTAGTAAGGACTAGTGTTGTAGTTACATAATTTCATGTCAACTTGATAAATAGGTTGTAGGGTTGGAGTCTACCTGTCAATCAGGTCACAGCCTGATTGATGCCTCCTTGTGGGCGTGGCCTTCTCAGGAGGCTTCTGGGGACTCCTCTTGCTCCTTGAAGGTAGGCCACACTCTCTCACTGCTTCACATTCCTGTTGACAAGCCATATGGAGCCAAGCTGATGGCAACCAGAGCCCTGGAGATGCATAACTGCCATTGGATCCACAGGACTTTCCACCCACTGTCCTATGATCTTAATGCATTCGGCATCTTTGTATGGGCTGGGTGAGTCTGAAAAGGAATTCATGGGCTAATATCAGACTTATGGGCTAATATCGATCATATAGACTTGATATGGAATGGGTTGGGATGTTTTATTGATGCATAATTACTTAACGATATAAAGCTCTTTCCTATACATATATATGAGTTTACCTGGATTTGCTTCTCTAGTCTACCCGGTCTAACACAGAAAGCATTAAGAACAGATGTTTGCAACAGAAAGTAGCTTTTACAGATAGTTATTTTCTATTCCTTTCATTTCTAAGTTTTGAAAATATTTTCTTTTTCCATGTGCAACTTAAAAATCAGACTCAAATGCAGTTTGCTTTTCTGTGTTTCTCTCAGTCGTTTTGGATCATCTAATGTCCAAGTGTGATCTTGTCTCCAATCCATGTGCCAATATTTACCCGGTTCCTTCCCCTGGGTTGGGGAAAGGTCAAGCTCTGACCAATAACACAGATGCTCCTCTAAAGGTCCAGGTGCTAATGTGGTTCAAGGCCACAGATGGGAAGCTGTGCTGTCAGGAGGAACAGACCTCTGCTGGCACCACAGGAACCCTGGGCCATCAGTTCCAGAAATGTCATGGGTGCCATTTTCTTCAGGTAAGGATTTCTAACTTTTATTTCATATTCCAGCAATACTAAAATACATATTAACGTTAAAATTAACCCAGAAAGTAGTGGGTTTCTTTCTTTTTAGTCCTGTTTTGGATCACAGACAGTCAATCACCCCTTCAGCTCCGAAGCAGCCTGCAGTTTCCCAGAGGAATGATGTCATTGCCTAGACTCTTTCTTTCTGACTGGGAGCATGAGCTACTCTACTGAGAGTGCTGGGGAAGACACTGGTGAACGCTTCCTTTGTGCAGGATGATAATGAGCGGCTCTCCTAAGGAACTGCCTAAAAGTGTGGAAAATGCAGTGTGAACAACGAATTCTAATACATGTACTTGTCATTGCTTTTGAGGTGGGAGGTGCCCAAAAAGGCTTTACTCATGAGACGATATTTGAAATTGACCTTAAGGTGTGATTAGGAATATTTCAACCTAAAATTAGGAATGGCATAGACGAGAAGGAAACACATGTATGGGGAACAGAAGAGAAATTAACAAAAGTTTTGCTGAGGTAGAATAAATCAACTAATTGCAGTAGAGAATGACACTTTGCAGAGAGATTAAGATTATAGGATCAGGAAATGCAGGGAGAGGAATTTAGGAAACAACCGATTGCAGCATACTTTGAGATATGTTTAATTCCTGCAAAAATTAATTGAAGAATAGGAATGCTAAGAATGTACTTGGTTGCATAAACTTTGTTGCATAAATGGATTGCTGATATTAGAAACAAGTAGAGTGGGTCTGAGAATTTTCAGGAGTCTCAGAGTGGGATAATGAAAATCTAAACTGACACCCAACAGGGGAGATTTTTTTTTTTCTCTCAGGAAACATTTGACAATTTGCATAGCCATGTTTCCTTTCCATGACAATAGAGCTGAAAACATCTGGGGCACAGAGGCCAGGCATGCTGCTAAACATCATACAAAGTCCAGCTAATGAAACATTAATTAAATTATTCAAATAGTTGAATAAAAAATGATTATCTGAAATGTAATACCCTACCTAACAAATAATTTTTTGAGCATTTTATTAGGAGCTCTTACAGATATTATTATAATCCATACTTAGATCAAGCATAATTGTACAATTGCTGTCACATTTTCAATACCTTTTCATTCTTTTTACTCTTTGCTATCAGCTCCCTTTTCTCCCTCCTCCCTCCCACTGTACCACCCAATGGGCATGTATTATTATTATTTTTGCAATGTATTACACCATCCAACGTATCCATTCACCTATAATTCTATTGTTACTTTCCCTTGAGTGGGGTTACACACTCATCATTGCTATTGGTTCCCCCTTCTCCCATGCCCCTCTCTTCCTGTGCCCTCAGGGAACCATTGCTCCCATTACTGTTTCTGAGAGGTTTATCAATCTTGGATTGGGTGCAACAAAAGATCTTGATTGTACAAAATAATATATGCAGGTCTTTCAAGTTTAGTGAGGAAAAACTAAGGCCATAATAGTGGAAGGAGGAAAAAGTAAAAAAACAGAGGATACTTATGTTTCATCAGTGCTTTACTGCGCTCTGGATATATCATTCTTTCTGTGTGGCCTTTCTGTAAGGAACTGTCCAATTTTCTTACAGGTGATTTTAGGGACTCCACTTTGTCCAGGCACCTTCACATCAGTTTGATTGCTTGCTTTTGAATTTCTGATATCTGTTCCCTTTGACACCTCATGATCCCTCAGGCTGGCGTGCTTCCTCCATGTGGGATTTATTGTTTCCCTGTTAGATGACCATTTGTTTAACTTCAATACTTATGACCATGAATGTTGTATATTTTAATAGCTGGGCACCATCAGCTATCTTCACTACATTTGCTTATGCACCCACTTGGTCTTCAGTGATTGTGTCTGGGAGATGAGTATCATACAATCCCACAGTATTAGAACAAATCATTTTTATACCGAGGTAAGATTTAAGTAGAGGCCCAAAGTCAGCTTCTTTATTATATTTACATATATATTTATAAATATACAAATACACCCATGTTTATATACTTATATATATGCATATCTATACAAAATTTTAAGGAATGAGCTAATGTTGAAGATGCAGCCTGCAGTCACAGAGTATCCATATCAATTTATTAAGGAAAATATAACCTTGTTGTTTTCAGGGACCATTGAATCAGCTCTGATCCATAGCGACCCTGTGTACAACAGAAGGAGACACTGCGTGGCCCCGCAGCACCCTCACAATTGTTCCTCTGCCTGAGCCCATTGTTGCCGCCAATCCATCTTGTCAAGAAACTTCCTCCTTTTCATCATCTCTCCACTTTACCAAACATAATGTCCTTCTCCAAGGACTGGTCTCTCTTGACAACATGGCCACAGTGTGGAAGATGAAGTCTTGTCATCCTCGCCTCTAGGAACCCTCTGGTCTTAGTTCTTCGGTACAGATTGGTGTGTCCTTTTAACAGGTCATGGTACTGTCAGTATTCCTCTCCAGTACTACAATTCAAATGCATCTGTTCTTCTACTGTCTTCCTTATTCAATGTCCAACTTTCACGTGCATATGATGCAATGGAGATTGCCATGACTTGGTTCAGGTGCACCTTAGGCCTCAGAGTAACATCCTTACTCTTCAATATTCTAACGAGTTCCTGTGCAGTCGATTTACTTAATGCAATACGCCGCTCCATCTCTTCAGTGCTGCTCCCATGAGCATTGATTGTGGGCCCAAGCACAAAAGCCTTGACAAGTTCAACCTGTGCTCCATGTATCACGGTGTTATCTGTTGGCTCAGATGTGAGGATTTTGTCTTCCTTATATTGAGTTATAATTCATACCAAAGGCTACAATCCTTGATATTCATCAGAAAGTTCTTCAATTCCTCCTCATTTTCAGCAAGCGAAGTTGCATCATCTGCCTTCCTCCAATTTTGGTCCTGAACTTTCTTATAGAATGTAGCTTCTCTGATTGTTTTCTCAGCATATCTATTAAAGAACTATGATGAAAGAATATATCCCTAATGCACACCTTTACCAACTTTAAACCATTCTATTGTTCTATTCTCACTACTGCCTCTTGATCTATGTACAACTTCGGAATGGGTACAATGAAGTGTTTGGAATTCCCCTTCTTCTCAAGGTGATCCAGAGTTTATTATGATCCACACAGTCAAATAGTTCTTGAAACACAAGTAAATATCTTTGTGGTAATCTCTGCTTTAAGACAAGACCCATCTGATGTCAACAATGATATTCTTTGTTCCATGTCCTCTTCTGAATCTTGCCTAAACTTCAGGCAATTTGCTGTCAATGTGCTTCTGTAACCATGGTTGGATAATCTTAAGGAAAAATTTACTTGTGTGTGATGTAAATTATACCATTTTATAGTTTGAGCATTCTATTGAATCCCCTTTCTTTGGAATGGACACAATATGGGTCTCTTCCAGTGAGTTGGCTAGGTAGCTGTTTTCCAAATTCACTGGCATAGAGAAGTGCGTAGTTCTGGTGCTTCCTGGCTTTCTGGGACATTTCAGTGGGTATTCTGCCAATTCTTGGAGCCTTGTTTTTGTATTCAGTGCAGCTTGAAATTCTTTCTTTAGCAACATTGGCTCTACCTGATATGCTTTATCCTCAAATGATGAACTGTCTAATAGTTCTTTCTGGTGCGGTCACTCATTGTATTCCTTCTTCATCATTCAATATATGTCTATAGAACCTTTCAAAATTATAATCCATGGATTGAATTTTATCTTGAGTTCTTTAATTTTCAGATAGTCTGACACAATCTTAACACTTAAGAAAACTTTTAAGTATAGTAAAATACGATGGTTCAGATAGATAACTTTTGGGTCAACTTGGCTGCATCAGGATTCCCAGTGGTTTGGCAGTTGGGGTCTCCACCATAATACGACCTATCATAATGTATTAGACATATGATGGAATCTACTGTGAGACAATAGTTACTCAGGTTATAACCTTGATGGTATCTCCTTGGGGGTCTGGTCTACTTGATGTGTAAGTAGAGTTCTGCATACTTCATGCTGTTCTTGATCCTGCAGCTACTGCAGCAGTGACAAATGTTTGAGCTAATAGCCTTCCATATTGCCTGCTGATACTGAAAACCACCAGAGCTTGCTGACCTGGGATTCATTTGGCTCTGTCATACACAGGCCTGATCTACTAATATCCACTGGCCCGTGGCTTCCCTGCTTCGACTTCTTGTGTCCTTTTCTATTAGTCTGGCAGCTGCACAGATGAGGAAGAGCCTCCAACTTAATATTTCATCCATGGATTTGAACCAAAATGGACTTATCCACTTTTACAACTGTGTGAGTCATTATCTTAATATGAATTTCTCTTTACATACCTATATACTAGTATTCCTGTTCTAGGGAACCCAACCTAACACTGGTAGTAGTTTCTCTGGTTAGCCTTTCCAATAATCTCTTACCCAGAAACTTTAAAGATGAAAAAAGGTTTCTAAGTCAATGGATTTGAAGAAATAGTCAAGGAAATAAGAATGAATGAGATAATTGAAGAACAGTTTGTAGGCATTAGAACCAGAGGTGTGCATCAGAAGCATCTGCTTCACATTAGGATATTATATATTAATAGATTAAAATTGCCTCATAGGAAAAGGCCCCTCATATATACTCTACAATAATAATCAATAAGGTTTAAATTGCCCTCTAAAGTGGAGAAGAGTTATAGTAAAGAATGAATAGGGATATAAAATCAATATCCTGTCATGCTACATATGTTTGTTGTAATCATGTAGAATCTATGTACATATTCTATAAAAATATAAAACATAATTAATATAAAACCCAATCCCTAAAATTTTAAACTAAAGTTTAACTAAAAACTCTTACTTATATTCTAAGTTGGTGGGATAACCACACAGAGGATCCATTCCAAATAACCTTAGGGTATAAGAATGTAACCACATGTGCCTACTGGGATTACTGTTTTCTGTAATGATATTGTCGGTGGCAATGCTGGCAATAGCATTCTGAGAATGCTATGTGAACCCTCTACGATAATGCAAACGTGTAAATACCCTTCCATCATAAAGAATGGGGTCTTCCGGAATGCTAAAACATAAAAGACAGAAAAGAGAGGAAGAGAGAGCAGTCCATAGAGATGCATTATTCACGTGATTAAGTAGAAAACAATCCTGCACCCGTATTTGAATTTTCAAAAAACGAATAAACTGTTTTTCTTTTTAAAAAATCAAATACTTTCCATTTGCTAACTATGGACAAAGGCAGAGATCAACTCTGCAGTAGTGCACATCGGGGCACTGCAGCGATATTTCTCAAGTATTCTTTCCAGTAAAATTAGCAAAAACCCTTTGAAGACATGTCTAAATCTAATGAACTAATCAACTACATAAATAAATCACACTGCAGTTAACAACTTCAAAGGATAACCAAAAATAAATAAGTTATTTGAAAACTGATTCGAAAGGAGAAGGAACCCAGAGTCAGGTACTTAATTTTACAAAAAAACAAATATACAGATCATAAATGAAGGAGGGATGTCATAAGTAGAGCCATATCACTTGCAAAGTTTATTGACTGTGTATAGGATTTAACCGCTACTGGGTAAATATTGGATTGCTAACCACAAGTCTAGTGATTCCAATCCGTTAGTCCCTCTGCGGGAAGAATCTGCCGCTCTCCTCCTCTCTTTTAAAGATTTACGGGCACTGATACTCTATGCGCAGTCACAGAGTAGGACTTAATTTGATGGCAGGTTTCTTTTTCATTTTAAACAATTTAATATAGACATGTTTCAATAAATACTGGTTTCTAAATATTCACTGGTGGAGTTATGGATACAATAATGAAATAGCTGACAATTGCCCCCAAACATAGAGAAGAATTTGAAGAGACTAATTTCGTCATGAATCTGAAATGACTGTAGCTGAGTGACAGATGGGTGGTGACTCACTGGAGCAGTCTCTGTTGTGTTGGAGCCCTGGCGATGTGGTTACGTGTGGGCTGCTAACCGCAAGTCATCAGTTTGAAACCCCCGGGGGCTCTGAGGAAGAATGAGGAGGCTTTCTGCTCATGGAAAGTTACAATCTTGGAATCCTCCTGGACCGATTCTACCAGGCAACTCTTTCTGGACACACAGTCAGTTTGTGCGTGCTTTGATATCACCACCACAATCATTACAAGGTAGAAAACCTCTGTTTGGGGAATAGGAATTGTAGGTAGTTTAGGAAAGAGACAAGGTATAAAATTATATAAGGATATTTAGATGGACTATTTTATGGCGCACCCATCCTTTTGCATTGAGGATCTGTATTTGGCCCCTGTAAACTGCTATATAATATTCACGATGCCTTCAACGTCTCAGGACAGCATACAGATCTGCCCATTTGGTCAAGTGGTACAAGGGTTCAAAGATCAAGGTGATTTTTAGCCAAGGAAGATAATTCATTCTCTTCAGCTTACTTTTACTTCTAGAAAATGTCATACATTTAGGGAAAACTTTGTAGCAAGTTAGTTTTATATCTCAGCTTCAATTTCCAAATTGGTAGAATGCAAATACAATCATTGGTCAACTCCATGTAATCATGAGGCAATTGTAAGAACTGCTTAAAATTATTACATGTTTTAGAGTATGACAAGATTAATCAGAAAATAAAAACATGAACTGTTCATGGTGTCAATAAAGTCTGCTTGCCTATGCTTAAATCCTTACTTGCAGATCTCTGTGAACCCCGCTGGGTAATAAACATTGACAGTAACAGCTTCATGTGCATATTTTCTGATGTGTGTCCCCAGGTAACAATTCTGAATGGAAAACCACCTCTACTTAGTCCTAAAGAGAGGCCAACCTGTGTAGTTCATATGTTGATGCTTGTTCAGAACCTTTAGTCTATTTAAATACACACTGAGCACTGGATACCAGAAGAGAGATGTCTCGAATTACCTCACAATAGTTGAGCCGTTCACAGAACTCTAGGTTGCACTACACAACATTGAAGTCTATGATGTAACAGTCAGCTAATGGGATGGGACATCATGTGACCTGGGACAAATGGTTTATAAAACATAAAAAGTTTAAGGATTGTCAGAGCTTGAATGTGCCTATTGTATTCCACTAATTGCCCCTTAGTATTTGATTTAATGAAAGCTGGGGAGTAAAGAATGTTTCTAAAGACATGGCTGTTATGCTAATTTTTACTGTACTCTTTTCTGTCTCCTCAAACTACATTTAGAAAACCCTGTTTTCTATTATAAAACAACTTTCACTCTCTCTGAATTCTGCATACATTTCCCAGTCTCTCAGTGGCCTCATTAAAGACAACTACTGTAAATTATAGGGCCTCTGGTTAAATAGCTTGGTCTGTTTCAATCTAAAGATGCAAATTCCATTGTATAAACTGGATAAAATATATGCCTGTCTTCCTTACATGTTAAGTTACTCCATCCTCTTTAAAGAAGGCTGCTTCTTGGTAAAAGCTGTTAACTGTTTCCAATTACATGTAACAAGGAGGGAGTTTTAATTGAAATAAAGTGCACTGCTTTGGGGTAAATCTGCTGCAAAAGGGCTCTTTCACATGTTAAAAAGCAAAACGTCACTTTGAGAATTAAGGTGTGCCTGACCCAAAGCCTAGTGTTTTCAATAGTCTGATACACATGCAAGAGCTGGACAAGAATAAAGAAGAATGAAGGAGAATCAATCTTTCTGAATGATGGAGAAGGATACTGGACATAGTATGGCCTCCCTTCTAGAAGAACAAAAAAAGCTGTCTTGGAGGAAGGACAGAAAGAACGTTCCTTGAAGTGAAAATGGTAAGATCGTCTCTCAGGTCCTCTGGACGTGTTTCCAGGAGGGACTAATTCCTGGAGGTGGGTATCAGGCATGTTTGAGTAGAGAGGCCGTGAGAAGGAGCCCCTCACCTGGTTGAATTGATACCGTGGCTGCAACAATCTATTCAAGCATATAAGGGAGTGTCAGTATTTCTAACGTGCATAGGATTGCTATGCGTTAGAAGGACTTGACAGCACTTGACAATAGGAACAGAAAGAAGTGCATCTGTCATGTACATGGTTAAAAACACTTTGTTAAAGTGCCTTATAGTATCTTAATTCTCAGCTAGAAATAGGTGCTTCACAGCTTCTATAAAACACCCATTAACAATAATGGAGTGAGAGTGTCTACAAGGCGCTGGTTTCAAGTTATGCAAGCCCCTGTAGGTAATAGAAGTGGAAAATAATCATTAAAGACATCCTTTGGGAACTGAAATTCTAAAGCAGAGGCCAATTAGCCATATTGTTATACTGTTAACTGAATATTGGGCAGATTTCATAATCTGCAGATGCATGATTCTGATGCATTTTCTTATTTATATTTACACTGATTTTCATTCTATGCAACTTTTAGATGTGAAATGCTTTCCTTCCTAATTGTAAAGCTGTGTGTGTGTGTCTGTGTGTGTGTGCGTGCGTAACTACATAGAGGCAAAGAAGAAATTTAAAAAAGAAAGAAAAAAGACAAACATTTGTAATCTCATACCAAGTACTTTTGAGCTTTTTAACACCAAAAATAAGTCTTCTATTCTTTGTTTTCTTTGTCTAACGAGGACTCGCAACCAAAGGTGATGAAAAACTACAAGATAGCTTATCCTGGTTTCAAATAATATTTTAAAAACCACAAAAATTACAAAAGAGATATGCTCTGCAGACCACAAGCTCTGAGGAACATCAAAGTCTTGGAGATTTCTCAAACGTTTTCAAGTCCCCAGACCATCATTTGTACCCCTGTCAAATCTCTTCAAATCCTGGGAAAGAAAATCTTGGAGGTTAATTATTCACTATGTAGTCAATAGCTTTAACTGGAGCAATTGAGGTACTTAATAAATCAACATACAGCTAAAGCTAACTCACCAGCAAAAGAGAACAACTATAGAGTAAATGGAAGGAAAATGTTAAAGAACCCCTACTGCTCCCCCTCCTTTCTTTTGTTTCCTTTCATCCTCCCATCTTTCCTTCCTCTCTCCCATCCTTACTTTTCTAAAGCTATTGTGGTCACAGTGGATTCAAGTGTAGTTCAGATGGACAGCTGTCTTCGAAATTACTTTTAAGGCGTAATTTTGTACTTTGAAATGACTTTTTAATTACTTGGAAGGGAACAGGAGTCTCACAAACAGCTCCACTGTAGAGTTGTTAGTTAGGCCCCCATTTAAGAGAAACAATTACCAGTATGTACACGTGTCAAAAAGTAAGCAATAGTCTTTGTTTGTTTCTTTTCGATGAGTTCGTTTTGTAAATCCTAACATTAAAAAGTTGGCTGGTTTTACATAAACAAATAAATAAACACTGAAAATATGGTGTCAAAAATAGAAAATAACTCAAACAAAATCGAGTCTAAAGGTCAGCAACATTTTGGTTCCCTCTCTGACGACTGTTAGAGAGTAATGCTACAGAACGACTCTTTCCGTTGCATGGATATGAGTGCCTGCTGCTGTTCAACAGCGGCTCCAAGAAACCTCGGTAAAGAAACTGAACTCCACTGTAAAGGGCAAGGCCAAGACCTAAATATTTTTTACTTTGTCCTTTTTCTGACTTACAGGATGGTTTCAGATAAAACAGAGAATGGCTACTATAATGAACTGAATGTTTCCTTTAACAAATACATTGAAATCATGTTCCCTTCTATTTGTGAGAATGAACTTACTTTAGAATAGTGTATTGAAGAGGCTTCCAGTTAAAATGACATCATACTAGACTCTGGTAGGTACGAGAAATTCAAAACAGGGTGCTATTCCAAAATCAAGTTCAAAACGGAAATAGAAGGACAAATTTATGTAAAAGTAGAGGTCAAAATTAAAGTGATATATCCACAAACCAAGTAAGGCAAAGGACAGCTGCTTCAGTGAGAAATGTCACAGATGCCCCCTCAGAGCTCACAGAAATATTTAACCTTGCTTGCATTCTTATTTCTGACTTCGAGCTTATAGAACTGTCAGACAATTAATTTCTATTCTTTTAAGCCACTTATAAGCCCTAGGAATTTAATACTTCCTAGTAGGAGAAAGAGATGGAAAATTTTATATATATTTATATAGCTTTGACACAGTACATGGTGTGAGAAGATTCAGACTAAGTCCTCAGCCCCAGTCTCCTCATGAGCCCGTGTTATGTGTTTGAAAATACTTGGTCGTTCACTGGTACGCTAGTTTCGGAAGCCATGGATAGGTCCTGAAGAAGGCAGTAAGAGTTTGAATAGTGAGGTGTCCAGGTAAGCTACAGGTAGATAGTCTTATGATTCTTCTGGACTCGTAATGTCAGCACTTGCTTAGATATCAGAATTCATCTGTGGAGCTCTAAATTCCCACTGAATCTGAATCCCTTGGACTAGAATTCTGATCATATCATCAGAAATACATTCTTCAGAGGATTCGTCTGCTTTTTGCCCGGCGTTATCTTATGACCTGACATTCAGATGCACTCTTTGGACTCTGCTGCTTGTTACAAAGCCTTTCATGTTTCATGTCATAAATCATATTTCTTAGAGCATTTTCAGTAATTTTTAGAATTGATTGGGTTATTCATTTTTAAAATGATCATTTCCTCAATGTCCTTTGCCTGTCTTGAAAACATTATTCCCAACATGTATGTTTTTTCAGCACTTTTAAAATGGCGTATAGCGGGTATTCAGCATAGTGTTGACAGAGGAGCTGGGAAGAAGCTGGGATTTTAAATTTTAAATACACATTCAAAAACATGCCGATTTAAATGATACAGTAATAAGATTGTGGAAGGGAAAAGTATGCAGCGACTGAGAACAATCCAAAATATGTTTCATTCTGATACTAATAACGATAAGGGGCATTTTCTAGCCACAGAAAAAGATGTGAGGAAAACATGTGCGCTACATCAGAATTATGCACTGGTCTGGTGACTGTGGTACATGTGGATAGGAATCAAAAGTCACCCATTAGAGAATGAATCTATTCTTCACTAAAATCATTTTTGTTGTACTATATGATATGCAGAGCTAGAATGAGAACAAAGTTTTGAACCAATAACTTTATTTCTGAAAATAAATAAAAGATTTAAATGAGGGAAAATAGCAACATCATATTTAAAGGGGATTATATTGAGTCGCTATGAGTTGGAATTCACTGAATGGCAAGAAGTTGTGCGTGTGCATGTGGTGTTACATTTATTAAGTATTGCTTAAAAAGTTTGCCTTTAAAGTTGGTCAAAAAAGGAGTTAAATCTATCACTTAAAATTGTTTATGTTTCTCTACTTACTGATCAGAAAGTGTTTGTTCCACTATAATAGTGTACTCCCTAAAGCAGTGGTTCTCAACCTTCCTAATGCCATGAATCTCTAATACAGTTCCTCATGTTGTGGTGATCCCCCCAATCATAAAATTAGTTTCATTGCTACTTCATCACTCTAACTTTGCTACTGTTATGAATCAGGCGACCAACGTGAAACGGTCATTTGACCCCAGAAGGGTTCACGACCCACAGGGTGAGAACCATTGCCCAAAGGAATTGAGAGGGATGTGGAGACTGGACTAGGAACTAAGCCGCTGTGCATGTATACTGTCTACAGGTTATCATTCTGGGTCTCATTATGTGAATTTGAAATATGCATCCTTTACATCATAGGAAGAATGTTGTGACCCAACAATAAGAGTTGACAGATACTTGACAAATAAAAGTTACATTTTTGCATGCTTTTTTCCCAAATGGCAGAAAATCAGACAGAATATTGCACGCAAACTCAGAGAACAAGACATTATAATCTCCCCTCCCATTATATAACTGTAAAGGTTTTCATTCTGAGCATCTTGTATAGAGCTTCCTACCCTGTGGGTGCTCAGTAATTACTTGTCCACCGACCTGTTATTAAATGTTACTTTTAATCACCTTGCAGAGAGAATGTAAAGTAGGCTGCAAAAGAACAAGCTTCATAACCTAATGGATCTGAAAATGTCTTCAGGTCTGCTATCTAGCATTTTAATTCATAAGCTATAGGCGTTTAATTTCTTTAAAGAGATGCTAGCACTCAATGGGATTTTCCTATAATCAAGAATTTTGAGGGGGGAAAAATCTTCCAAGGGAATAATTATTTCTTTCACAGACTGACTTTTCCTTCAAACACCTTTGGTTGGTAAAATTTCATAAGGTTTAAGGAGAAATAAAGAATTCAGTGGAAAATGATCTGTGTTGCCTTTAAAAAAAATAGAAATGAAGATGAGAAATAACTTAAAAGAGGTCTACAAGCAAAATCCGGATTCTAAATCCAAATGACAAATAACAAATAATCATTTGTATGCCGGTTTGTTAGTGTAGTGGCTTGCATGTTATAGAAACCATGGAAGCAATGCCACAAGTAGATATATTCTGAAAGGCCAATCATTGTCTGAGAGAGCGCTAGAAGATAAAACTTTCAGCTTGTAAGGCATTCAAAATACGACTGGGAAAGAGCTGCCTTCTCAAAGTAGAGTTGACATTAGTGGCATGGATAGAGGAAGAATTTGGGAAACTCATTTTCTAATGAGGCCCACTTTGAGAAAAAATAGCTTCAAACATCAATTGGTAATTGGAACTTGGAATGTGCAAAGTGTAAACTAGGAAAATTAAAAGTCGTCCAAAAAAATGGATCACATGCAGATCAATAGCTACAGGTGTCTTCAAACTATGGCTCGAGGGCCACAGGCAGCCCGCCAAGGACATTTATCTGGCCCGCCGGGTGTTTTGGCCTGTTTGGTTTTTTTTTTACTTCAAAATAAGATATGTGCAGTGTTCATAGGAATTTGTTCATATTTTTTTAAATCTATGGTCCGGCCCTTCAACTAATCTGAGGGACAGTGAACTGGCCCCCTGTTTAAAAAATTTGAGGACCCCTGGTAGACATTCAATAGCAGAGTGGACTGGTACTGCACATTTTGGGTTAGATAGGAATCTGTTTACTATGCTGGATAAAACAAATTCAATAGGAATTGCATCATATTTATTGTCAAAAATGTTTTAAGACATAACTTGAAGTGCCATGCTGTGTGTAATAGCATAATATCTATATGCCTACATGAGAGGCCAATTAATACAACAATTATTCACATTTAAACCCCAACCACTAAAGTTAATGAAGAAATTAAAAGATTCTATCAATTTTTTCAGTCTGAAACTCATCAAACACGCAATCAGGGTGCATTGTTAACTAAAATATCAAAAGACATATTTTTTTGCATTGGCCCATCTATTGCAAAAGACATTTCAATGTATTGAAAAGCAAACATGCCATTTTGAAGACTGAGCTATACCTGACCCAATCCATGGTATTTACAATCACCTTGCATATATGTGAAAGTTTGATAGTGAATCAGGATGCAGATACGAATTGATGCTTTGGAATTATGGAATTGGTGAAGAATATTGAAGTACAATGGATTTCCAAAAGAACAAACAAATCTTTCTCAGAAGTAGAGCCTGAATCAAGGATGATGACCTTTAGTCTTATGTACTTTGAATATACCATCAAGAGATACAAGCATCTGGGAATGGACATCATGCTTGGTAAAGCAGAAAACCAGTAAAAAATGGAAATATACTCATGGATATTGATTGACACCATGACTGCAACAATGAGTTCACACATAACAATTGTGAGAATGGTTCAGGATCAGCTAGCGTGTTCTTCTGTTGTACATAGGGTCACTATCAACAACAACAAAGTCCGTATCTGGCACAGTATCTGTCTGTATTTGCCTCACTAAACAATGGGAAGACCCTAATCCAATTTTGGAATCTCCCTATGCACCAACGCCTCAAAGTAATTGTTCTTTTTAAAAAAAAATCATTTTATTAGGGACTAATACAACTTTTATCACAATCCATACACACATCAATTGTGTAAAGCACATTTGTACATTCATTGCCCTCATCATTCTCAAAATATTTGCTCTCCACCTAAGCCCCTGGCATCAGTTCCTCATTTTTTCCCCTCCCTCCCCGCTCCTCTCTTCCTCATGAACCCTTGATAATTTATAAATTATTATTTTGTCATATCTTGCCCTGTTCTACGTCTCCCTTCACCCCAGGGAGAAGGTCACATGTAGACTCTTTTCTGTTGTCCGTCCCCCAGGGAGGAGGTCACATGTAGACTCTTGTAATCAGTTCCCCCTTTCCAACCCACCCTCCCTCCACCCTTCCAGTTTCAAGGCAATTGTTCGTACACGACTTTTTGATGAGCTGATCTGGGTCAGGTGCTAGTGTCTTAATTATGAGTATATTAAAGGAAGAGTCAAGGTCTGTAACTATTGACTAACATGATCTATTTTCTTTTTACTTCAAAGAGCCAACAATTGAGTAAAATTTGGAACAAATCAATTATTCTTCACATGGTTTCCTCACATAATACCAAGCTCTAGGAAATCTGTAAGCTGGTAGAGTACTGCATTTTCTAGAGACTGTGTAGTTTACAAACATCAAACACAGATGCCTGAAGTTTCCAACTATCTTATTATTAAGATCACGATCTTTGGAATGGCTCTGAGATGAAGTCAATATGATCAACACCTAGTAGGAAGAATAAAAATAGTTTAATTCTCTAAGATTAGTTTTCATCATATGAGATGGTTCCTTACGTGAGCAATAGGGATAATCATTCTGAACCCATATGTTTACTGGCAGTGTTAAAAAGCAAAGGATTTGGCAGTTAGGAATATCACAGCATTTTGTGTACATTGGCTGTTGTAATCAGCTCTCTCAGAATACGATGACATACAGAATAGCTTGCAAAGATATTATCCAATCTTCCAAAAAAAATGAGTCCTCTCTCAAGATTTTTTCCAAATTAAGTGATTATCAGGACAAATATTTCTCTATTATCTAACACAGTTATAAAATGATACATTCTAGTTTATTAAATTATCTCATTTACTTAATAAGAACTATCCATTGTTATACACATATCATCACAAATTCTGCTGAATATAATTATGATGATTTCATATAATACCCTGCAATCCTTCAAGGACAACATTATGAATGTCGTGTATGTTCTTATATTAATATACTGAAAGATAGTTACTTGTATTTTACTTAATAAAATGATGCCTGATAAATGATCCATTAAAAATAAACCAGTCAAGATTGGATGTTAGAACTAAAATAATACAGATATTGTAAATCCAACATCACAACATATTAGAGTAGAAATGACTACTTATAGGTTCTTCCTCATTTATTAATTTATTATATATATGTATGCCATGGGCAAGTAATTTGTGGGCTAATTGATAGAATTTCTAATGAAACACTGAGAGTACTAATGTCCAAATCTGGAAACATAACATTGTCAAATCTAAATTTTCTCATCTGTCTCCTACTGGTTGACATTAATAATATTTCTGATGATTTACTGAATAAGTTTAATGAATTCATCAATTTATTTATCAGTTGAATTTCTTTTCTATTGCTACATAAAATCACCACATACAGGGGTTTCTGATGCTTCCATAGGTAAAATATCCAGGCATGGCTCTGCTCAAGGTTTCATGTAACAGAAATGTCCAAATGCTCACATTTGGCAGGAAAACATGGCAGAGAAAGTTGGTTAGTTGCCCAAGTGGCTGTCTTGCAACTTTCATTGCATAGATGAGTGAGTGCTTCCAGGGCTTCGTCAGCTTACCATATGCTGAGCATGTCCTTCCCTTTTGGTTTTCTAACTCTAGGTCTTTGCACATTTCTTTATAATGTTTTACTTTGTCGTCTGTAGCTGCCTTTTGAAATCTCCTGTTCATATCTTTGACTTCATCATTTTGTCCATTTGCTTTAGCTACTCTATAATTAGGAGCAAGTTTCAGAGTTTATTCTAAAATCCACTTTGATGTTCTTCTCTTTTTACTGACCTTTAGATATCTTCTTGAATGATAATCTTGATGTCTTCCTACAGCTCATTAGGTCTCCCATCGTTGGTGTCCAATAAGACAAATCGATTCTTGAGATGTTCTCAAAATCCATGTGAGATAGACTCAAGGTCATATTTTGACTCTAGAAAATTGTTTTAATTTTATTCAGCTTTAACCTCAACTTACACATGAGCAATTGATCTGGTTCACAGTGAGCCTTGGGCCTGGTTTTAGCTGCTGAAATTCCAACAGATGTAATCAATTTTATTATTATATATCCCATTTGGAGAAGTTCTTATATATCGTGTTGAAATAAAGGGTATCTTCTATAAGCACGTCGTTGGTCTTACAAAATTCCACCATGCAACCTCCAGCTTTCTTTCTATCACCAAGACCATATTTTCTAACTTTATTATTTCTTCTTTGTTTCAAGTTTTTGTATTCCAATCACAAATAATTATAGCAAATTTTAGAACATGTCAAGAATAGATATGATACATGAAACTAATAATGCATCTTGAATATATATGTTTGACCAATTTCTCGCTCAAACATGAATAGAATTCTTCAATTTTTCATCGCTAGGGTTTGTGGCTCATTCAAAAAGTCCAATAATAGTTGTAGTGATTTGATTTTAGTGAAGACTTATGGATAATAATCCTGTCACAGACAGCATTGTACTTCAACATCGATTCTGAAATGTCCCTTCAACAATCAATTCAACACCATTCCGCTCGATTGTGTCATTCTGGCAAAGTAAACCAGATGATTTCCTGCTTCAAAATGACCAATACCTGTCCTTTGCTGTTCATTAATGCCTCAGATAGCTATCATTATGAGTTCCATTGCATGTTAGAAGACTTCCAATTTTCCTTCACCCCTTTCAAGTTCTGATCATTAGATTTTTACAGCGATTTCTCCTTAGCTTGAGTGGTGCCCCATCAGCAAATGAACATGCTGAAGGCTCCACTCTCACATGTTTGATTCCCTCACATTACCATGGTTGATTCCATTCTGAGGAAGCAGCTTATCCTCAATCACATTTCGACTGTCCTCTTTCCCAAGGGTCCATCCTTCAGCGCTTTCTCTGACAATGTTCTACCTCCATTCGTTAGGCCTTTAGTGTCTGATAATGTTTCAAGCTATGCATGGTTTCAGTGGTCCACGGTTTCCAAAGTGCTCAGCTAATTCCTTCTGGGTTGTCTGTTCTGAGTTTGGAAGTCCCGCTGAAAGCTGTTCTCTTTGAGTGACCCTGCTAGCATTTCACACAGATTCCAGCATCACAGCAACATACAAGCCAATATAGTACAGCAAATGGAGAGACAAGTGGTGGGAAGATGGATTACTAATTGTTAATTCATATAATCATCTATTTTCTTCATGTACTCTTGGTGTTTCTATTTTGTGCCAAGTACAGTGACAAGTTCTATTTTTTATTTGTTCTTCACTCTATAAGCTAGTACTTACTTGGATGAGCCATTTTGGGGTCATGAGCTCCTAAAGCAGTACCTGAAGTGCTAAATAACCAAACAGCTAAAAACAACTGCAGAACTAATTTTGTGTCCCAATAAGCAAAGTGAAGGCAGATATTATAGTATTTAGGGAAATCATGAAGCACTTCTTACATGGTGAAATTGAACCTGGAAAATTGTTTAAGGGCTGATATACACAGAAACTATTACAATGGTGAATTTGTAGGTGAGGGTAGGAGCAGAGTGAATGGTAAGTGCTTGATGTTTGTTGATGCTTATATAATATAGAGGCATTATTTTGCCTTTTAGTTTTGCCATCCAAAATTTGGATGGGGACTGAGAATAACAGTACACTAAAGCAATATTAATGTCCAGTATATGGCAATATATTCTTGCTATTAAGCATCATCAAGTCATTCCCACTTATCATGACTCTACGTACACTAAGCCAAAAGAGTTTTCAGGACTGCGCAGGTATCATAATTATTGCTGTGGTTGAGCCCAGGCACTGGGTCAATCTGTTTCATTGACGGTCTTGTCCTCAGTTACCAAGCAAGATGTCCATCTCCAAGGACTGGTCTCACCTGAAAATATATCTAAACTATGGGAGATGAAGTCTCGTCATCCCTGCTTACTGGAGGAGAGCTGGCTGAATTGTTAAGGTACATTCATTCATTCTTTTGCCAGTCCATGGTATATTGTGTTATTCACTTTAATTCAAAGGCACTAGTTGGTTCTTCTACAGTCTTTTTAAGGTACTGTCTAGCTTTCAGATGGGTATGAGGTGATTGAAAATAGAATGGGTTGGGCCAGATGTAGCTCAGTTTATGAAATGGCATCTTTCCTTTTCTTGCAGTAGATCTGCCCAATGCAGTAACTACCTGTTAGATATCTTGACTGCTTCATTCAGGGGTGTTGATTTTGAATCCAAGTCAAATAAAATCATTGACAGCTTCATACTTTATGCTCCCCTACATTGTCCATGTTGTTGCTTAGTAATCCTGTGGTAAAGGTTGTCATTTTCCTTACATTGAGGTGTAATTCATTTTCATCAGTAACTGTTTCTAGTCCCCTTCAATTTCAGCTGCCAAATTATCCTCTGCAGAGCACAGGTTGTTTGCCTTCCGCTGACCTTCATTCTGTGTTATTCTTAGCATAGTCCACCTTCTCAGATTACTTGCTTATGATACTAATTGAATAAGTATGAGAAAAGATATAGTATGTACACACACATTTCCTGATTTTAAATCTTGCATCAATCCCTTGTCCAGTTGTAATGACTGTCTCTTTATCTACATACAGGTTAGGCATGTTCACAAGTAGGTGTTCAAGACTTCCTAATTTTCAGTATGTTAGTAATATTGTATTATGTTCCACACAGAAGAGTGCCTTCTCATAGTCCATAAAGCAGGATTTTAGCAAAACAGGAGACTATGTGTACTACTACACACTTTTAACAATGTGCCCTGGTAATTTTTTTATGAACTAGGTTAAATTCTATAAAGTAAATCATGTCTCTTAAGTTATCGAGATCCAAATGCCCTTTTTACCCTTTTCTTTTTGTTTTCATTAAAAAATGCATTGCTACTTCTCTTATAAACAGCAAATGCTAGGAATCTCTACCTGGATGCTCTACTTCTAGGCAATGGCGAGGAAAGGCTGAAGAACAACAGCTCATGGTGCTGAGAGGCAATTAGGGGAGCAAAGCAGGACGTGCATTTCGTGAGACAGACAAAAACCATTGTGTGCACGCACATGCAGGTGCGCACACACACTCACCTACACACGCTCAGAGAGAGGAAAAGCTCATCAGGTCAGTTATATTTAACAAAACCTCTCTGTTTCCTTCGAGTCTTCAAATGCCTAAGGATGGCAGGATTTCTGACATGCTCAGTTGACACTTTCCCAAGTTAATGCAATCATTCTGATACCTTATCAAACAATGATAAGGCCAGATGTAGAAGTGGTGTAGGCCTAGGAATCAGGAGGTTAATTAACCCCATCAAGGGGCCAGGAGCTGCATGGTGGCTTAGTGCAATGAAGTGTATAGCAGCTTCCTGGGGCTGGAGACAGGGTCAGGGGGGACTCTAGCAGCATGCTTCAATTCCTGGCACCTCCATCACAGCCTCATATGAGCACATGAAATAATACAGAAAGTGCATCTGTGCTCACATATAGTCACTCCAACACTGCCAAAACGCATTTATTTATTTATTTTTTAACTTTCAAAATACGATATCTAAGTTACTTAGTATTACATTCTCAATGACTAAAGTTCCTCTTTATAATTACTCATGGACAGACATTGTCAACCTATTCAGAAACATTAGGGACCCTTTTTATATGTGCCTACCAACGCTTAGGTGGGAAACAATCATTGAGTTAATGCACTGAGCGAACTTAAAGAAGCTTGCTGGCTGACAATATTAGTGTCCAGCAGCTGTTGCTAGCTCCAAGCGGAAGGAAAGAAATAGTGCCAAGTTTAGATAAATGAGTTCTGGAGTCAACCAGGCCGGGGTTCATATCCTAATTCAGTAATCTATGAAATATAATTTAAAGATGCTATTTAACTTGTGAAGCTACAGGTTCCTCAAGTATGTTTTTGTTGTAGCATATTGTCCAGTTAATTCTGGCTTATGCAATCCACAAGGCAGTGCAGTATGCCCCCATAGGGCTTCTTAGACTGTACGTATTTTGGGGGCAGGCGGTCAGGTCCTCTGCCTTTTGGAGTGGCTGCTGGGTTGGCACCATGAATGTTTGAATTAGCAGGTGATCCCTTTAATTGGTGTGCCACGAGGACTGCTTTTCTCACACATTACCTCAAATCCAAACTACTGCCATCAAGTGTGTCCGAATGGATAGAGATCAAACCTCTTTATGGGGGGAAGAAAGCCTCCTTCTTCTTGGAGAGGTTAGTGGATCGGGAGGGTTGACCTTTCCATCAGCAGCCTCGTGCTTATCCTGCACCACCACCAAGGCTCCTTCCTCACGTGCAACCAAAGATGCATTTAGTATTTAAATGAAATAGGTTCTTGTTAAGAATTAATTCCCTGGGTGGTAGAGAGAGTTTGTGCTTAACCACTAAACAAAACATTGCCAATTGGCTTCTAGTCAGTGCTTTGGGAATATCTCCGGCTCTCTACTTTTCATAAAACTATAAAATCCAACAACTCACTGCTGGGGAGCCCATCTGGGCTCTGAGAGCACATGTCTGCTCGGAAACACCTGAGGTCAACATGAAACTGAATGGACTTGACAGAAATGGGTCCGTTTGGTTTGCTTGTTTCTTCAGAACTAATGAGAGGAGGGAAGCATATAAAGTAATTGGTACTTAGGAAATGTTCATAAAAGTTATGTGTTATTATAAATTCTTAAGATAAAGCATTCCTATGCAGCATAATTTAGTGCTGTGTGGATTTGAATGGGATTTTTATTTAATCATTGTCTACAAATTAAACACAAAATGTAAAAACTAGGCTGAGCATTTCTTTCTCTTTCGGGTGTTATATTTTACTTTATAATTAAAGCATTACTCAGTACTAATTATATCCTTGGTTTTAACTCTAGTTTTGTGGATGATGAAAGACGGAAGAATTTCTGAGTAGTGAGGCTAAATGGCTTATTACTTGGCAGAATAAAGGAATAATAAGAAAGTCATTTATAGTCATCAACCAACAATTACACTGTTCAGAGTCAGACATGAAAGTGGAGGAGTAATTTTTGAGATCTAATAACTAGTTTAGAATAATCTGAATTGTTATTGTAATTTTTTTAGATCAAATAGATAGAGGAGAAGTCTTCTCTGGCTGTTACTATCAACTCAATGTGTCTAATATCTAAAATTTCCTCTGCTTTCTGATTTAGTTGATGTTTCTACTTTCCACTGTTTATAAGGTTATTGTCACCCTTAGGGTTTTGCAAAGTAAGATCATTTACAACAATCTAGAAGCAAAGTAATGTCAAACCATAGTTCCCACAACAATGTAGAGGTTCACATTATACCAAATACACCAGCAACGGAAAACCCTACTTTTAATGGTTGATCCTTCTGTCTATATGAATATATTTGCAGTTTCTGCCAAGAATGCTTCGAGAGGGTGAACACAGATGCCACAACATAAACTGAACATACTCTTCTGAGGGGTTAGGGCTGATGTGGGAGATGGGAAATTATATTCTGTATCTCTGCCTTCAATGCCGTGGGGTTTGTTCTCCATTGAAAGTTTCATATGAAAGGAAAGGTAATTATGTGATTCATTTACTGCTGCAACTACCGAATACGTGAGTTCGCAAAGTACTAGCCCACCGTTATTGTGCTTTGAATTCCTTTTGTTTGAAGTACATTTTCGACTAAAGATATTAACAAGGCTCTTTATTCCATGAACAGCTATAAAAGAAACACTAGGAAAAGAGAACTGCTCGCTTCAGAACTTGCATCCCCCAATCATGTGGCTGCAGATGAGGATCTTTGAATAAGAGCTACTTTTTGGAAATGATTCACCGAAGTCATCTCCCCTCACACCTCTCTCCACTGAAATAATCTCATTCAGATAATAACATGAGAAAATCACTTTCAATTATTGAATCAAGAAAAGCCACTTCCTCCTCCACCACTCAAGAGCATCCTTGAAATAGTTATGATGCTGAAGTTTATTAAAGACCAAATGGGGAGCACCCATTTCTTGGAGAGTTCCATCAGGATCAAATTGAATCATCATCCACATGTATTAAGCTGAATATAAGATGTTTGTGAATGACTTCCCACAAGTCTCCAGAAGATATGTTGAGGAGTGTTTCAATGACTTATTGCAGGGTGGAAACAACATGAGCATATTGCATTACCACAACTGCATTTCATTTGTTCATGATTCTGAATTATCTGTCAGCATGTACTGTTGTGGTAAATGGTGTGTTGCTGTAATTCTGAAGACTATATTGCTAGTATTTCAAATAACAGCAGGGTCACTCAAACTGGCCTGGTAAGACAAAAATCAAGAAAGTTGGGATTGCATTTATCATCACACAGGACATTTCAAGAACTATCTTGAAGAACAGCACTGCCTATGATAGGAAGTGTCTATCCATATAGAAGGAAATCAAATAAATACAATTATTATTCAAATTTGTTCATCAACCACTAAAGCAAGCGGATGCAGGTATTGAAAAAATTGCCAATGTCATCAGTATGAAATTGATCAAACATGATATCAAGATGCACTGGTAATCTTTGGTTTGAGGATTGAAAAGTTGGAAGCAAACAGGAAGGAACTATTAGACAATATGGTTTTGGTGATAGAAACAAGACTGGAAACCATGTTTTGCAAGACCAACAACTACTTCACCATAAATATCCTTTTCAACAATGCAAGAAGTGACTATATGGAAGAACTTCTCTAGAGGTACAAACAGGAACCAAATGGATGGCATCTCTGGGGAGAGAAGATGTAGAAGCACAATGGCAGCAGGCAAAACCTGGCCAAGGGCTGACTGTGCAACAGACAATCATTGTGCATGTGTAAGTGGACGTTGAAGGTGAAACACATGGAAACAAGCCCATAAGAGTACACGTACAATCTTGTATTTCCCATCTCTTTTGGGAACATCCCAAGAGCAATCTGAAATTGATCAAGCATGATATCAAGATGTCTTGATATTATGGGATGTTGGAATGTGAAAGACTAGATTAGTGTAGGATTCCTTGAACACGAATGGCAGAAAATCAGATGTCCTGGGGGAGGATACCAAGGACATCCTCCATGAAGCGAGCACAAGGTCATTAAAAATAAAGGAAAGATCACAGTAGACGTCAGAAGAGACTCTGAAACTTGTCGTTAATTGTAGAGTAGCTAAGGCAAATGGAAGACATGATGAAGCCAAAAAGCTAACCAGAAAAATTCAAAAGGCAACTTGAGAAGTTAAAGAAAAATGCTTTAGTAAAATAAGCAAAGGCTTAGAGTAAGAAAACCAAAAGGGAAAGCTATGCTCTGCGTATCTTAAATTCAAACCCCTAAAGAAGAAAGTCAAGCTTCAGGTTGCAGTATTGAAAGGTTCTACAGACACAATATTGAATGATACAGGAAGCACCACAGGAAAATGGAAGGGGTACATAGAATTACTGACCCACAGAGGATTAGTCAGCACTTAGCCATTTCCAGAGGTATCACGCAAGCCAAGACCAATGGTGCTTACGGAAAAAGTCTACGCTACAAGACTGCGATGAAAGCATTAGCCCAAAACAAGGCTTCAGGTTTTGATGGGTTATTAAATGAGATTTTCCACCGATCTGCTGAATACTAGAAGCATTCATTTATACTAAGAAATTTGGAAGATAGCTATCTAACTGACTGCAACGTATTCACTTACTGTCATTATTTCCATATTGACCCAATGAGGAAGAACTACTCTGTGCGTTTCTGAGGTTGTAACACTTCACACGAGTACAAGGCTCCATCTTTCTCCCAGAGAGGCTGACCTCCCAGATAGCAGCTCAGAAAATAATGACGATGTCACCAGAGCCCCAACTGACTTTAAGAGAACCATATTTGTACCCATTCCAAAGAAAAGTGACCCAACCGGGTGTGCTTGACCCCAGGGCTGGGATTTTCTATTGCCTCATATGCATGTGAAAATTAGACACTGAATAAGGAAGAGCAAAGAAAAGCCAATGCACTTAAACTATAGTGTTGGATAAGAATATTAAAAGGACCTTGTACTGTCAAAAGAACAAACAGATGTATCTTGGAAGAAGTATAGTCAGAATACTCCTTAGATTCAAGGACAGTGAGACATCATCTCACATGCTTTGGACACATGATCTTGAGAGACCAGTTCCTGAACAAGAACATCGTGCTTGGTAAAATGAAGGGCGAATTAAATAGAGGAATGGCAGAGTGTCTGCAACAATGGGGCTCAAGTGTAAGAACAGGACTAGTGGTGTTTACTCTGCTGTACATCGGAGCACTATGAGTTGGAACCAACTCGATACCAATTAACAACAGCAACACCATCAGTTTTATTTGTTCACCATTTTGTCAATCAGAAGTCAAGTGATGTTCAAGTGTTTGGATCCTCTGTTTCATGTGGTATCAGTTAGGACAATGAATGGCTTCATTTATACACCTGCCAATTGTACTGGCTATTGCTTGTGATTTCTGTCTAGTCTAACTTCTTCACCTGGGTGTCTTTATGCGGTTACTAAGCTTTCTCAAACACTGATGGATGGGCCAAGGAAGAAATGCTCTATGGAGGAAGTAAACTATCTTCAAGACCAAAATGTGAGTTATATGGCTCCATTTATGCTACATTCTCTCAAAGCCAGTCAGAATCCACATCACTTGAGGAGGAAAGGAATGTGGTACATCTTTCTTTATTTTATATAAATCATTTTATTGGGCTCATACAACTCTTATCACAATCCACATGTACATCAATTGTGTAAAGCACATTTATACATTCGTTGCCCTCATCTTTCTCAAAACTCACTTTCCGCTTGGGTTCCTGGAATCAGTTCCTCATCTTCCTTTTTCCCCATCCCCGCCCTTCCCCTCCTCCCTTCCCTATGAACCCTTGATAATTTATAAATTATTATTTTATCTTACCTTACACTGCCCGGCATCTCCCTTTGCCCATTTTTCTGTGACACATCCCTCAGGGAGGAGGTTATATGTAGATCCTTGAGATCGGTTCCCCCTTTCTACACCCCCTTCCCTCCAGGTATTGCCACTGTCACCACTGGTCCTGAGGGGCTCATCTGTCCTGGATTCCCTGTGTTTCCAGATCCCATCTGTACCGTTTTGCATCCTCTGATCTCACCAGGTTTGCAAGGTAGAATTGGGATCATGATAGTTGGGGGGAGGAAGCATTTAAGAACTAGAGGAAGGTTGTGAGTTTCATTATTGCAACATTGAACCCTGAGTGACTCATCTGCTCCCCACTATCCCTCTGCAAGGGATGTCCAGTTGTCTACAGATGGGCATTGGGTCCCCATCATGCGCTCACCTAATTCACGATGATATGATTACCCTCCCCCCTGCCTTTGGTGCTTGAAACCTGGTCCCTTGGCTTTTCATGATCGCACTTGTTGGTGTGCTGCTTCCCTGTGGGCTAGATGGCTGCTTGTTTACTATCAAGCCTTTAAGACCCCAGACACTATATCTTTTGATAGCCAAGCACCATCAGCCTTCACCACACTTACTTATGCACACATTCGTCTTCAGTGTTTATGTGGAGAAGGTGATCACACAATGATGATTTTGTTCCCTGGTGTCTGCTACCTGATCCCTTCATCACCTCGTGATTGCACAGGCTTGTGTGCTTCTTCTCTGTGGGCTGTGTTGCTTCTAAGCTAGATGGCCACTTGTTTGCCTTCAAGCCTTTAAGACCCCAGACGTTATATCTTTTGATAGCTGGGCACCATCAGCTTCTTCACCATGTTTGCTTATGCACTTGTTTGTCTTCAGCGATCATGTCGGAAAGGTGGGTATCATGGAATGACTGGTTAGCTGAGCAAGGTGCTCTTGTATTAAGGGTGTGTGCACAAGGAGGTCCAGTGTCCACCTGCTACCCTACTACTGAACCTATAAATATATGCACATAGGTCTGTTTCCCCCAATCATTAATATATTCACATATATTCATGTCTGTATTTAGGTCTCTGTGTATGCCCTTTGCCTCCTACTCCTTTCTTCTATTTCCTTATGCTTTCCTCCTGTCCCACTACCATATTTAGCCTTCATTCTGGTTTCAGTAATTCCTCTAAGTTACCTTGCCCTTGGTCACTCCTTACCAGTCCTTCCATCCTCTCCCTACCAGTCCTTCCATCCTCTCCCTACCAGTCCTCCCATTCTCTCCCTCCACTGGTTTTGAACCACTCATTCCCTTGTCCCTGGGCTGGCAAACATCTCCTTCCTTCCCCTACCTCCCACGCTCTCATGTCCCACTGGGACCATTGGTCCCATCATTCTTCATTGTTTGTCCAGCCTCTCTTATCTAGGTGGGTGGTCCATCTTTCAAAGGAAGAATGGCAAAGGATATTAGGTGCTCATCCATTTATGGCAGAGTCAGAAGAAAAACAGATAAAAATTTCTATGAGACACTGTTGTTGCTAAGGTGCTTGGACTTGGCTCAGACTCTGAGCAGCATTGTGTAGAGCAAATCCAAACACTGCTAGGTCCAATGTCATCCTCAGAATGCGTTGTTTGAGACTATTGCTGCAATCGCTGTGTCCCATTCTTCCCAGACACTCTCCCGAACACGCCGTTATTCTCCAGGCACTGGAGACTACTCATAACCTGCCCAGGTCAGGAGATGAAGTTTTCCATTCCCGACTTCTAAGGAACATTCTGACTATACTTCTGCCAAGACATCTATTGTTCTTGTTCGCAGGCACCGACACCATCAGTAAAGGGCACAGATTCTTCGCTGTTCAAATTTCACATCCATAGGAAGGAATTGAAAATATCATGGCTTAGGTCACCTTTGTTATCAGCATATTAGAGGTCATTACTGAGTTTCCCCCTCATCCTGATATTGTGTTCTTCTTCGTAGTCCATTTTCTAGGATGATTTTATGAGAACACAGACTGGCAATACGGTGCAAGGATACAGCCATGATACATACCTGAGGTACTAGAAAGTAAATATTTTTCTCTCTAATCGGATTTCTGACTTCTGTTTAAGTAAGGAGCAATTTAAAGAGCTCCATAGCCAATGGTACAATAATGTAAAGATGCTCAAATTCTGGAACTGAATGCAGTATATACTATTATTTCTATTTTATAAAGGGTTTCTTCCCCAAAGAAAAATCAATTTGTTCAAAAATATCCTTTAAAAGTTCACACTTCATGTGTGATTTTTTTTCTTTTTCTTTCACTATGAGCTCATATACATTAGACTTACAATGTTGTCTTTCTTTGCCCTTTTCCCATTATAGGTGAATCACTGTAGAGGCTGTTTAAAATAAAACAACAACAACAACAAAAAAATAACCCTGGGTAGTGTGGGAAATTATCTGGCTAAATATATAGCATTGTGACTGAAATAGAGGGGGAAGATGCTGCTTGATCATCTTTGGCTATTTAGTACCTGTGCACTTGAATCTTGGTATAATCAGATAAGTGTGGATATTTTACTTAGGCTCGATTTGACTGGCCAAGATGCTGGTTAAGATTCTTAGTGTTGATTCTGCTATTAAACCCGAATAGCATGACTAAACCAAACAGAATTTGACACACACTTTTAAGATTCCTAACTCCCCTCCGTTTCTTTCCCCTAAAATATGTGCATTCCATCTGTCTTACTTTTAAGACCAAAGGCATCCCTGAAATCTCTTTCAGTATTCTCATCTAGCTTGTGGGCAAATAGGTGGTGTTAAGTGATCTGGTCACATTTGACAATTGGAGATAGAACTTAGTAGAAGCTTTCATCTTGGGTCTTCAAAAAGTGATTCCATTGCTTTTTTGTTTGTTTGTCCTTCCATTTAACTGACACACATGCTTCCTGGTAATTACATGCAGTTGACTTACTTCCCAAGAGAAAATAACTATATCTTTAATTAGTTGACAATGCCAAGTTCAAATGACATTAATGACGGATCTTGTGGCAATATTTCTCATGCCAAGAACAGGGGGTTCTTGGGCTTGCTAAAGGATCACTAGGGCTGGAAACACTGAACTGTTGCTTTGTCACTTGTGAAAACATTATGTGTGCTCTTTTAAAAATTGTCAGTCCAGGGTAAGCAGGAAGCAAGAACCAAGTGTACATGGTGGAAAACTCCTATATGATGCCCCTCAGGGCAATTTAGTAGCAGAATTGTCATTTTCCAATGTGAGAGATCTGCGTCAATTCCTAGCCAATGCATTTTATGCATAGCCAACAGCTTTCTCACAGTGGGACCTGCATGTTGCTAAAATGTCCAATAAATCTTCAGAGCTTTCCCATTAACAGAGACCAGCAAGAAAGGGCAGACAAGCTGCTTGTGAACACAAGCTAATGAAAGCCCCATGGATCACAGTCACCCAATCTGCAACCTACCGTGCGATGGCAGAGGAAAACACAGGATTGCCTTCCATTTTGCTTGATGTCAGCATGAGTCAAGGCCGAGTCAAGGGTGGCTAAGAACAATAATTCAATGAATTATTGACAATATAAAGCCAATATAGACAGATCTACCCATTTTTCAAGAAGAGTCAGAAATACAGATTTTTACATACCCTCTCCACATATTTTTTACTGTTCAAAGTAATCCAAATTAAAAAAAAAATGTGTGAGTCCCAATACTCAGAGAGAAGGGTGACAAATAAAGATTTTAAAAACTCATGAAAACAGCATGTATTTTCTGAAGCATATTAAGGAATCCGTATGAAAAACCCATGAGGTTTTAATTGAGGACATTTCTCTTCATAGTCTTGCTTCTTTTATTTAAGTCTAGATAACACATTAGATACATTTTCCTTATTTCATTTAATTGCATGCTAATTTACAAAGAAAAGCACACATAAATACATTATATGTACACTAAGAAGTATAATAAATAATATCCATATATAACTAACAAGAACTCACTTCTATAGAATCAATGCAAATGTTTAGCTACCTTAGAGGACAGGGCAGAATTTCCTCTTTGAGTTTCCGAAACTGTAACTCTTTATGGGAGAAGAAAGTCATGTTTTTCTCCCAAAGAGCAGCTAGTGATTTCAAATTGCTGGACTTATGACTCACAGGTCAATTTATAATCACTGTAGTATGTGGGATTTCTGTTGTTGGCGATTTTATTATGTGGTAGTTTTCAAAAAGGATCATAAATGGTTGTATCACTATGTATGCATCACACGGCCACTCCTATTGACGGGTACAGTCTGTGCCTCCGCTCTGGAATCTTGTCTTACAATCTGACTTTAATTATTGATAACTAGGACACATGAGTCAAGTTTGTACTTTTGTCCAATTGTGAATTAGATGGGCCTGGGCGGGGGTTTAAATATCATGTCCTCTTTTTGTATTGGTCATTTTAAACAACTTATAAAATCTTCCAAATGGCTCACTCTATCATCTTCCTATCCCTCCATATCTCTCTAGTCATATATTTTCTTCCCCTTCAACAATGTAGACATTTTATTTATCCTATTAATTGCCTTTCTCACCCTTCCCCTCCCATCCTTGGTATATGTGCTAGGTTGGGTTGATGAGAGAACCAAATTCAGTGGCACTCATATCTGAAATAAGACAAAGCTTTATATCCAGAAGCCCCTACATCTTGTACAAGTCTGTACGTTCCTTTTGAAACTCGTGTAGCCGAATGTAATAATACAGAAATCAGGAAGTTTGGAGGCCCGTGGGTGCAGAGTCCTGTGGTTCCAGGGCTGGTGGAAACAGAAGGGATCCAGCAGCTTTCTGGGTGGCCAAAAAGTTGAAAGGAGAGAGAGAGAAAGAGAGAGAGAGAGAGAAAGAGCGCAGTTCCCAGTGCCTCACACTGTTATACAACCAAGGAATCTTCAGGCTGAGACTTGATTGACAGGGTTGACTTCACCCCTTTCAAACATCTTCAATTGACATAAAATTTTCTAACTACCATAATATTCATCAAAGTCTGTTTCTTCTGGGATGAAAACTTTTATTGATCTTTTTAATAACCATCTCATCCAATATTTGTTCTTTGTTTTGTTTTTTACTGACTTTACTCAACACAATGTCTTCCAAGTTCATCTGGGTAATCAGCTGCTTTTATGTCAACTTGAATTTGTCTGCAAATGTAGGGGTGTGTCAACCTATGGTGCTCAACTGGGTTGACCTGTGAAACAAATCCAGAGACATTCATATATGTGTAATAGAGAGATCTATATCAATGAGCAACTGGATATTGAGAAAAAACATCCCAGTCCACTCCAGATAATGTCCATAATTCCTATATTAGTCCATAAGTCTACTAGTCCATAAATCCCTCTTCAGACTCACATAGTCACATGCAATGACACAAAGTATAGGAGGATCACAGGTCGGTGGGTGCAAATTCTTGTGGATCCAATGGCAATGGAAATATTTCAGTGATGCCATGGGTATCCACAGGCTCCTCCAGTTCTCTGAGTGTGGCTTTTAAACAGGAAGGTGAAGCAGAGAGAGTGTGTGGCCCACCTCCAGGAAGAAAGAGAGGAAGTTTCCCAAAATCCTCGTGAGAAGTCCAAGTCCACAGGAGGCATCATCAGGCTATGACCTGATTGACAGGTTAGACTTCACCCCTACACTTACTTATCAAGTAGACACAAAATTATGTAATTACCACGCTGTTCAATCAGGTCACAGTTTGATGATACCTTCTTAGGGATGTGACCTTCTTATAAGGGAAGCATTGGGAACCTCCTCTCTCTCTTTGTCTGTTATCCTTCCTGCTTGCTGGAACTCTACCTGCATCCGGTATGACCCCATGAGTGTGCTGCCCAACCACAGAGCTATGAGCACCCTACTGTGTTGCCATCGACTTTGAATCCATGCATGTCTGCACCCACTGGCCTGTGATCTTCCTGCCTCACACGTCACCTTGCCGCGCAATCGGCCTGCAACTATGGGCTTCAGAAGCAAGCTCTGGCTTGCCTTGGACTTACAGACTGAAGCTAGATTGGACTGCATTGTATATAAAAGATTTTTGATATAAAAGATTTTTCTTTATATCAATCTCATTCATCTTTATCTAAGTCATCTGTATCTCTATGTACAACTAGATCTAGATCTAAATCATCAATCAATGTCATCTATCTATATCTGGATTTGTTTCTCTAGGCGACCCAGCCTTAAACATCAACCATGTCACGGGGTATTTCATAGTTTATCAATATTATCTAGCAATGAGTGTGTATATGTACCATTGTGTATATTACCAAAGTATATTTATCCATTCTTTAATCAATGAGCATTTGAGTTGTTTTCATCTTCTTGCTATTGTGAATAATGCTGAGATCAACATGGGGTTGCATTTATATGCTCATGTTATACTATGCTCTTTATTGCTGTAGATTATGTACCACATAGTGCTGTTATGGGGTCATATGGTGCTTTTGTTCTTAATTGTTTGAGCAAGTACCATATTGTTTCTCTACAGTCCCAAGAGCAGTGTGTGAAAATCCCAGTCTCTCTATACTCTCCCCAACATTTATTGTTTTCTGATTTTGGGAACTTTATATCAATACGGAGGTGAGATACCTCTTGGATAGCCAGTGATCATGGACACTTCTACACTTGTTCCATGACTACCTGTCTATTATTTTTGATAAACTCTCTGTTGTTATCCTCTGATCATTTTTAAGTTTGGTTATCCATCTTTTAGTTAAGCAGCTCTTTGAAAGGGCTGTGTACTAGGGATTGACCCTTTTGCCGCTCCATAGAACCCCCTGCTCTCAGATCAACAAGCCAAGGCTGGTCTACTTGAGGGGTGGGGGGGATGCAGGAAAGCAGCATCAAGATATATCAACTGTGCTATCAGAGACCCCAGTCATATTTGGGTTG
This sequence comes from Tenrec ecaudatus, assembly GCF_050624435.1. Taxonomy (NCBI): domain Eukaryota; kingdom Metazoa; phylum Chordata; class Mammalia; order Afrosoricida; family Tenrecidae; genus Tenrec; species Tenrec ecaudatus. The sequence continues at coordinate 18,880,084 of NC_134543.1, forward strand.
AAACGACTCATGACATGAAAGCTACCCAGATGAATCACAGGATAAAGAGAAACAATAAGCATTTGTGTGTGAAGCATCATTCAGCTCAATACACAAAGACAGTAGAATATTTGAAGACAGTTAATGTCATTGCATGATTGTGTTACTCTGAACAAGTTATTTTAATTCCCTCAAGTCCACATATCGCCAGTAAAATGCTACTAACACATAGGAGTTAAATGATACTTCTCTCTTTCTGTCAAGCTTTGACCCTCTATTTATCTAAAATATCTGATAATTATCTGTCTTTTATCTATTATCTATATTTATCATCTTTCTATCATTTATCTTCATCATTTGAAATAGTTCTTGATGTTGAACACCATAGAATGAATTAAACAAATGTCAATGATGTTTATTCATATCATTATACGTAAGGTGCAACTGGTAAATGCTTTGAGCTCTTAATTGAAGGGATAGATGTTCATGTCAATCCAGAAGCACTTCAGAAAATAAGTTTGCCAATCTAATTCTGAAAAGTCAGACAATAAAACCCTATGAGGGACAGTGAAACTCTGACACATAGGGACATGTGTTAGACCAGGTTGACTAGGGAAACAAATCTAGAGTCACTCATATATATGTAAGAGGGAACTTTGTATCAAGAAGTAATAATACATCAACCCAGATCAAGTCCATAAATTCAATATTAATCCCTAAATCTGATATAAGCCCGTGAATTCCTCTTCAGACTCACAAAGTACATTTAATGATGTTGAATGCAGGAAGATCACAGCCAGTGGGTGGAAAGTTTTGTAGATCCAATAGCAGTGGACATATGTCCAGGACTCGGGCTGCCATAAGCATGGCTCCATGTGGCTTGTCAACAGGAATGTGTAGCAGAGAGATAGTGGGGTCCTCTTCCCAAGAGAAAGAGGAAGTTCCCAGAATCCTCCTGTTGGGTGTTACCTGGTGACCCGATGGACAGGTTAGACTCCACCCCGTATATTCTATTTATCAAATGAACGTGAAATTATGTAACTACCACAGGATACTATGCATTTTAATTGATTCAAAAACAATAGCGCTTTTGTTCAGACCCTAATTCCGCCGTCATGGAGTGAGTTCTGATTTACAATGAACCCGTCTTGTGGAGTAGCGCTGTCACTGGACATTCATAGTTTACAAACGCTGCCTGCCTCATCTTTCTTCCCTGGAACAGCGGTAGATTTGAAACACTCAGTCTTCTGTTCACCACCTAAAGCATAACCCACTTTGTGACCAGGACCCTGTTTTACCTTGTTCTTTTTTCGCTATAAACACTGTCAACACTAAAATAAGAATTTTTTCTCTTGAAGTATTATCATAAATTTGTTTTCTTTATTTCCCATAATAATCTTGATTGATATATGTGGCATTCTATCAGCCAACTAAGAAGTGAACTCTAAACTGAAGCTTAGAGCGTTATGGCATTTGGTAAAGTAAACAAAGCTAATGGTAGTAGACACATTAGCAATCAACAAGTGTGTTCACCTTAGTTCTTTAAAGTGTACTCCTACTTTGGTTTTTGATATTTTAATCATGAGAATAAAATGTGTGTAAAGTAAAGGAAATGATATTTCAAACAAAGTATGAACACTCCGGGCACATTTGTCTTCCAGCCTCTATAATGTGATGCAAGATTTGACAGGTTTAACTTTACTGTAATCTCTGTTCCTAAAGATTGACAATTCCATCTCTATCTCTTTTCTCTTCTGCATACACAAGGGTAAATGACATGTCACATTGATACAGATTTCATGAACAATATGAGAGGGTTTTGTAGATTTATCCATGAGACCAATTGATGTATTCAGCGAAACCACATTATCTTAAGTAAGACCACTTATACTTTTTTGGTAAATCGTCACACAGTTAAAGTGTTCAAGTCTTCAATTTCAATGTAATGATCATTAGATATTTTTTAATACAAATGTTTTAATCTGCTCAAGTGTGTAGTTTCACAGACATGTTTTGCAAGGAATAAGACGGGGAAAGACAAGTGAAGATATCATGATATCTTTCATTAATGCTTTTTATAACACCTTTTTGTCTTTGTGAGTTATACTAATGATCAAATTAAGTAAAACGATATTAAATAACTCTAAGAGAAGGATACCAACATCACTAGAATTTTATAAAAACACAGTGTTTTGTTTCTATCTTAAACGGACCCATAGTTATACACCAAAACTCTGCTACTATTTCTACCATTGACCAATTATGTTTATGACTCTACCTTCCAAACCCTGCTTCCATTTTACCTCCCACCTGCCTTGACCCACTGTGTTAGTCTGGGTACTTTAGAGAAACAAATCCCCAGAAACTCATATGTATAAGAGAGAGTTTTAGATAAAGGGTAAGTGTAGATTAAGAAACCAACTTAACCCAGTGCCGCCCAAGCCCACAAGTCCAACATTAGCGCATATGTGAAACACCAATCCAGAAAGTCCTCCTCCATTTCACAAAACACATAATGATGCCAACTGCAGGAAGAAAACCAAATCAGTGAATGTGTTAGCATCTCAGCACTGGCAGGGGTCCCCACATGGGTGCTCCAGCACCCAGGGCTGCATCCAGGAAGGTCCATGTGGCTTCTCCTTGGGGTTGTCTTACATGAAGTGAGCCTTGCCAGCTGAAGCAGGGAACTGGTTAAGGTAGCTGCACCCTGGTCCAACCATCAAAAAGCAAGAGACCCGAGAACTAGAAAGGCGAGGCTCACTGAGCCATTTACCTTGCCCCCCTCAAGTAACCCCACATGTGTTTATCGGCCAGGTTGGCACAATAAACTTTAACTGTCTCACCTACCTTAGTGATTCCACTACCTTAATTCCTTTTATCTTTTTTTCCTCTCGTGTTGCTTGCAAAATATGAAAATAATTCAACTTGTCTTAGTATATCTCTCCTCTTTCATGGTTAAAAAAAACAGCAACAAAAAATACAACTTAAATGACTCTTTAAGTGTCTCTAATTTCATGCATAAGTCCAAAGCCAAACTCACTGTTTCTGCTTGCCTGTTTAAATTGTTTCCAGTATCTTTGTGTACATATTTTTTTCACTTGAAGTCTAAATAAGGGTATTTTGAAAATAGGCTCTTACTGAATTTTAATATATTAATGCATTTTTGCTGTGCAATATTCTAGTGTGTGGTTTATGATTTTTTTTAATTAAAGTGTTTTCAGGAGGTAAATAACCTATTTTCCCTTTCTTCATTCTCTCTCCCAAGTACATGTGGGAATTTCTATTATCACCAGCATCTGGTCTTCAAAACCTAAAATTCAAACTATAAACTTGCTTAAAAAAATACATGTGCACCAAAACACAGCTGTCTGGCTGTTTCTTTTGATCCTAGTGTAAAAGCGGCTACATGTCATTTTCTTGATTTGAGGTTTTTCGAAGTGCGGGAACTAACAGATCCGGGACTTCTCACCACCATCCTTTTCGTCTTTTCTCCTTGTGGTGCAGCATGTGTGGGAGATGTGGGTAGAATGACATTCTTGCATGCAGTGATGATTATATTGCATTTCAGTGGAAAAAGAATTCAGGCAAACCGAGGCGTCCATTCACTTTTAGGGTAACTTGTTAAAGATACCAAACATTGAGCCTGTTTCAAATGTCCAGTTCTTTGCTGTGTTGTTATTTAAGAAAGAAAGAAGCCTTCTGTTCATTTAACGATAAAATATATTTCAAGCTCATTGTAGAAAAGGTAAATAGCTTACCTTTCTAGACTCATCAGTTAGTACCATAGATCTCCCTATGGAAGCCTTTCAAGTTTCGCCCTGGCTAATGCAGAATAGACAAAGTGAGAATTGCCAAATGTTAGCAAGAGAGGTTACACAGTAAAGTCAAACCTGTCAAATCTTACCCTCACACTACAGAGGCAGGAGGACACACGTGCCTTTAGTGTGCACACTTAGTTTAAAAGGTCATTTTCCTCCTACATGTTTTCTTCTTCCTCAAGACAAAAAACAGAATGTAAAGGACTAAACCAGGGGTTCACTGACAAAATTGGCCCTAGATGATTTCTTGAGACTTGTATATTGATTAATTTTAAAACATTTCTTAGCTCTAACAGAAAATTAAACCGTGACAGACCACACACGTTTCAATAAAATAGCTGGATGAATTACAAAACAGATTTTTATGAATTAATAGAGCTGTCTAGATATTTTTTTTTGCATTGTAGCTCTTGCCCTGTTAAGTAGGATTCGTCTAATGTACATGAGTACATTTTTTATATTTTGGACTATTGTGATTATTCAGTTTTTCAAATTGTGAATGAAGGGGAAAATGTGTCTACTCCCTATGCATAAAAGTACAATTTGTTCTTTTCCAAAATTGGTACAGCGATTTTAAACATATGTATCAATTTTACTAATAATATTGATTATTATTTCCAAGTGGCAATTCTGTAATTCATAAAAGTTTCTAGCTGCGTCATGGTTGGCAATATAATTTTATCAGATTATTTTTGCTCCTTCTACTAAAGACTTTGAGGCCTAAGTTGTGCTTGCCCCTAGCCATGCTGATTTTATGCATATGAAAATTGGACAATAAATAAGAAAGATCAGAGAAGAATTGATGCATTTGAAATATGGTACTAGTGAAGAATATTGAAAGTAAAAGAATTTGAACTGTCAGAAAAAACAAATATCATATATACTCATGTATAAGCTGAGTTTTTTAGTATAAAACATGTGCTGAAAAACTGGGGTTCAGCTTATACATGGGTAAGTGGTACCCCAGCGAGGTGTAACATCTTACGGGTGATTGCCGTTCCTCCGCTGTTCATTCAAAACTCCGCTGACACTGCAGGGTTTTGAATGTTTGTTTACTCACATCTAACCAATCAGAGCTGTCCTATAACGTGGACAGCTCTAATTCGGAGAAGCACCAGTAGTGATTCACTTACGCCGGCAGCTGAACTGGTAAGGATGTGTCTGTGGCTGCCCTCCCGTCTCTCCCCTCTGGTCTCTGTGTTAATTCACATCCTGCATTTCCCACCCTAGGCTTATACTCGAGTCAATCAGTTTTTCTGGTTTCACAGGTAATAATTAGGTACCTCAGCTTATACTCGGGTCTATAGGTAAATCTGTCTTGAAAGAAGTAGAGCCAGAATGCTCCTTGAAAGCAAAGAAGACACGTAATATGTACATGTTATTGGGAGTAATCAGTCCCTGGTAAAGAACATCTTGGCTCCTAAAGAAGGTTAGAGGAACAGAAGAATTTCCTCAACAAGATAGATTGACAAAGTGGGTACAAAAATGAGCAAAAAAAGGTCAGCAACAATTGTGAGGAAGGGGCAGGACTTGGTAGTTGTTCATTCTTTTGAAATGAGGTCACTGTGAGTTTAAATCAATTTGACAGCTCCTATCAGCAAAAAGAGCAACAGCAATTAAGAGCTCAGTTTTATATTTATGCACAATTCCATATGATGTCTGCCAATGTACTTCAGTGAAGTTTTGGTTTGGGTCTCTCTCTCTCTCTCTCTCTCTCTCTCTCTCTCTCTCTCTCTCTCTCTCTCTCTCTCTCTCTTTCTCTCTCTCTCTCTCTCCCTTCTCTCTCCTTGTCTTGTAGTCTATGCCCTATGTGTTAGTCAGAGTTGAAAAGAGAAATAAATTCATAGACTCTCATGTGTATAAGAAAGAGCTTTATATAAAGAGCAATTATATATTAAAAACACTCCAGCCCATTCCAGCTTAAGTCCAAAAGTCTAATGTTAGTCCATATGTCTAATGCCAATCTGTAAATTCCTCTTTAGACTCATGAAAAACATGCAATGACACAGAATTCAGGAAGATCACAATCCAGTGGATGGAAATTCTTGTGGATCCAGTGGTGGTAGAAGCATCTCAGCAATGATATGGGTCTCCATGTGGCTCCTTCAGCTTCAGGGCTCTGGATCTATAAGCATAGCTCCATGCGTCTTGTCAACAGGAATGTCTCATAGGGAGTGAATTGATCTGGCCTCCAGTGGACTATTTATCTCTGTTGCAGCTCCAAATGAGGTCATCAAGCTGCACCCTGACTGATAGGATGACCACCACCATTTCACAAGTTGACACAAGGTTATGTAACTGCCACACCCCAGGTTCACAGACTATAAGTAGATGTATGCATTATATGTATGAAGGTAGGTCAGAGGGCATTGCTGTTGCTTTAGCTCATGTAACCAGGGCTGCTTTCTCCCAAACAAAATGTGTTTAACTATGTCTATGTGAGGAGTGGATGGCAGACAAGGTCTCATAGCAGAACACTTGTCATAATTTTGTTACGATGACTTAAAAGAGGGAGAGGAATTAAATTCAAACATTGAGTTTAGAGTGGAACTGCTAGGCCAATTATATTCAAAGCAGAGAGATCATTTCAGGAAATTCAGGGTCTTTTTCTGGAAATGCCAAAGGAGTAAACTTTATAAATAAATAAATTAATAAATTCAGATAATATTATATATATATATACACAGAGGTATCGGTGATAACAGGGGCTAAAAAGGAAGAAGTTTTAGCAAATTTGGAAATACCCTGTGGTGAACTGTGGAAATATGGCCACCAGATACAAACATGGGAAGATTTCCTCAATAATTACTGGATGGTTCCACTTGAAGGGATATCTTTCCTGGAAGCAAGAAAATCAACTAAAAAGCAAATTATACCAAAGTTTCTGAAAGTTGAAGACCAGAAATGCCTGCTGACAGACTTCCCTTCACTACTGACCAGTAGCAGAGCCACTTCTGTGAGCCCCACTACTCCTTGGTAGTTGTGTTTTCTGGGATCCTGAGGGAACCCAACCAGCCAAATCTCTTTCCTTAACGGTCTGTGGGGTCATGGATGGACAACAGATCAAGTAGGTACCATGGTCCTAACATTCTCAGAACCCAAGCTCTGGTTTTGAGTTTTTTGTCTTCTTCCTCTTTTCTAGCTTGCTCTCTGGTGTGCATCTCCAACCACATGCCCGCTCCTCCAGCATTGTACACAATGTATACACAGTAACGACACCAAAGGAGAAAGAATGTCTACCCATAAAATGGTCTTAATTTTTACTTCATTTTGTGTAATTTTGGCCTTTTATAATAATTTTACTTTCTTTTCAGGGTTCTCGTATTTCCTATTCTTGTTCAAACCCAAATTATTTAGCATAAGCATTCCTGCCAGGTAAAAGAATCAGATCTGTAGGTTTGGAAACGCTAAACAAGGGCTTTACTGAAAATATTTTTTGTTTTTTTTTTCTCTCATAGTTTAGATTCACCCTCATTCACACGGCCATACCAAGGATACTTCAGCATCAGCAGCTAATCCACACCCAGGCTTTCATGTTTCCTTTATCACTCCTCTTCTGTGCAAATCTACAAATTTTGTCTTTTTTCTCTTTCTCTTTATTTCTTTAAATGTTCTTCTACTTCTTAGAATAAAACAATGAGGTAACTGAACTAGGCAACATGGTAAAGATCTGAAGAATAGCATGAAAGAAGAGGAAAACCACATCAGTAAGTTAAAGACAACGACTTGGAATACAACCGATAAGAGAAACAAGGAACAAAAATAGTGAAAGAATCCAGTGAAAGCCTGAGGATGAAATGAGACAATATCAAGAAAAATAGCTTATATCTCATTAGCATTCCTGAGCTAGAAGGAAAAATATCTACATAAGAATTGTATGAGAAATCATGAGGGAAATTTTCTCCTACACCAAAAAGAAGTAAAAAATAACTATTCAAGAAGCTGAGAGACCCCCAAATAGGACTGAAATAAAAAGGAAAACATCGTGACATACCAGAGCAAAACTTTTCACTTGCAAGGAAGATGAGAAAAGCTAAAGACAACTAGATAAAAAAGAAAAAAATAAACAGTTTCAAATGAAAATTGACAAAGATATACTTTGACGTCACAGAGGAAACTATGTAGGTAAAAAGACAATGCGGTTACACATATAAAATTTAAATAATTGTGAAAACACAAAGAAACTGCCAACCAAGAATCCTAAATTTTCCCTCTGACACAAGGGAAAAATGAAGGCATTTCCAGATAAGCAAAAAATTTAATAAAGCTTTCATAAAAACAAATGATCAAAACATAAATACTAACTGGATCACTATTGGCAATCAACAACAGCAAACCAACTTGAGAACATCACACAGTAAGTACAACACCACCTAGAAACCAAACAAGGAAAGCAGCACAGAGGTAGAGAAGGAACACAGACTCCGATGAAACAAAGGAAAATGGCACACAAACATCGCAAAAAATGTGCATCCATCAATAAGGATACTGTATCCATGAGTTAAATATGCCAACCAAAAGACAGATAGTAGCATGCTGGATTAGAAACCAAACCCGTAAATATGCTGCCTGCAGGAGACACATCTTAAATTTATACACAAAAGTAGATTATAGTATGTAGGGACCTAGGAATGAGAGTGGAAGCCCAGGATCCATCTGTGAGATCCTCACAGGATATAGGCCTCCAGTTATTTCCATCTATCCACAGTGGAGGGTTGGGAATAAGAGCACTTGGACTGGTTATCAGACTGAGTGTTTGAAATATGAATATAGGAGATCAAAAGGGGAAACCTGATTTGAACAGTTAAAATTTTATCACTTGATTTCCCCCTCTGATGCATATTGGCCATGATCTGGTTTTCAAGCCTTTTCTGTTTGTCTTCTTCTTCTTTTTCTTCTTCCTCCTCCTCCCCCTCCTCCTCCTCCTCCTCCTCCTCCTCCTCCTCCTCTTCTTCTTCTTCTTCTTTGTCTTTTTCTTCTTCCTCCTCCTCTTCCTCTTCCTGCTCCTGTTCTTCTTCATGTCAGGTTTATCTCTCATGTGTTTTGTCATTGTCAAGAGGATAGCCTTCTTGAATTTTTGTTATGTTTAAAAGTTTCTTTTTGGTATATGAAACCCAGGATTTATGTTATAGAGACAACACGTAGGATAATGGCTCCCAGGGGCTCGGGGGTGGACGGGAGGAGAGAAAATATTTTGAAGCTGATTGTGATAGCAATTTTACAAGACTGCTTGATGTGATTGAACTGTGGAATGATATTATATCTGTATTCTTTCCCAATAAAATGGTTTGAAGGGGAAAAAAACAAAGGCTAGTGAAAGATATATTCAACCAATTGCAGCTATAGAAAGGAAAGAGTGACAATATGAATCTATTATAAAATAAACTTCAAAGTGAACAATATGAGAGACAAGGATGGACACTACATAACAATTAGTGGAACAATACACCAGGGCCATATAATCTTAATAAATATACACTCAATGAAAGGCTCCTGAAACACATTGATCAAATCTTACAGATTTGAAACAGAAATAAGTAGCACAAGTGTAACAGTAGAATACTTCTAACTACCCTCTCAAGGAAAGAGAGATGATCAGGAAAGAAGTTCAATAGAGAATGGACTAGCTAAACAATACTATCAACTAGATTGACCACATAGACATACATAAAAGATTGAAACACAGCAAAAGTAGTAATCAGAGATTTATTTACAGCAATCAATGCATGCACAAATGGAAATAAAAAGAGATGTCTAAAATGAACACCTAACACAACAACTCCTATAATAAGGGCAATATTATAAATACTCCAGCAACAGAAAAATAAATAAGAAGAAATAAAGAAAGAAAACCCATAAAGTTTAGAGCTAAGTAAATGTACTAGAAAACAGAGGGGGGAAATAGAAAAAAAATAAGACAAAAAATGATTCTTTAAAAGGATTAACAAAATTGACAAAACCTTGGCAAACTTAACATCGGAAAAGAAAGAGAATATTCAAATACTAAATATTCAAATTATCGATGAAAAGCTTATTTCATAAAATGAGTTTGGGGGGTTACTCTCCCTTTCTTTATTCTGGAATAGTCTCTGTAGAATTGGTGACCGTTCTTCCTGGAATATTTGCCAGGATCTTCCTATGAAGTGGTTTGGTCCTGGGCTTTTCTTGGTTGGAAGTTTCTTGATAAAGTTCTAATTTCTTCCTTTTCATTGATCTATCTGGGTTTTCTACATACACCAGTATTAATTTGGGCAGATGGTGTATATCTGGGTATTTGTCCATTTCTTCTAGATTATCAAACTTTTTGAAGCATCTGTTTTCATAATAGCAAGTTATTATTATTATTTCATTCAGATCTGTTGTCATTAATGTACTTCCTTTAAGACATCTTTGTTTCTTCTGAAAGTCCATGGTACTTTCAATCTGCTTTGCAAGCAACATAATTCAAATAAGTAATACACTATATGTTGGATAAAGCACCAAGGAACTGTGCATCTAAAGGATTCAATAGTTTTCTCCTACTTGAGAAGATTCTCTGGGGGAAAATAGTCTATTCAGTTGAATTTTAAAGACAGTAAGAAGCAAGAGTTATTGGAGAAGGGGGTTCGGCTTGAAACCTGTAACAAGTACAAAGAGAGGTGCTAAGAATGTCTACGTCCTCCTGTGGGTAAGTACCCCGATTTTAAATGTAAGTATTTGTCCTGTGAGATAGGAGTTTATATAAGTTGGACATTGTGTGAAAACTCTTTTACATATAGGGAGACCCTGTAAAATCTGGAGTCAAATCCCCATGAAGCCTATAATATTCTAATTTTATGTGAGCCTGACTGAAAATGATTGAGAGCTGTCTGTATCCACTGGATCCAGGAAGGTGAGATTTTCCACTTTCAGGCCCGGGTGAGCAAGGGCTGCACTATGAGGCAGAAGAGGGTTTTATGTACACCTGGGTGCAAACAAAGTTGAAGGTAAAATGGTCTGAAGAGATGGCCATGGAGATTGGGCAATAAGAGGACTGCCAGGAGTGGCACTGGCTGCAGCTGGCGCTGATCTGTTGGTATAGCTACCTCCTGATTCTGTGAACTGTCTTCACCCTGAGCCAGAATCTTAAAGGACTTTGAAAGGAATCATGTTCCAGTATCTACTGCCAGAGCAAAGGAGTGCCACAGGTGCTCCTCTGGACTGAGAGTAAAGGCTGCAGGGCTGATTGGCAGGTGAGTAGAGATAAGAAGAGGGGGAGGAAGAAGCTTAAATGAAGACATTGTGAGGACTGGCATGTACCTTAGAGCATCACTGCTCACTCATTCTAATGCACAGCATAGAGAAGACTAGACATTTCAGAATGTTGCTTAATGCTTATGTAGAAGCTGTACATTGACCAAGAGTCAGGTGTTCTATTTTTTTAAAATAAGAACAATGGATTTCTGTGTGGGTTTATGTTAGAAAAAGAGTGTCCGGCTTGCATCCTTTCACCACACACATTTAATCTGTATACTGAGCAAACAATCCAAGAAACTGGAGCATATAAAGAACACAACATCAGGATTGAAGGAAGACATTAACAACAAATGTGCAAGTGATATTACCTTGATTGCTGAAATTAAGGCGCATATACTGTTGAAAGTCAGGGACTACAACCTTCTGTATGGAGTGCAAGTCAATGTAAAGGAAATAAAATCCTCATAACTGAATCAATAGAAAAGATCATAATAAAGAGAAAAATGAATGGAAGTGGATCATTTTGCTAGGATCCATAATCAATGCTTATGGAAGCAGCAGTCAAAAAATTAAATGGCATATTGCCTTGTTTAATTTTGCTGAACAAGACTTCTTTAAAGTAGTAAAGAGCATGGATGTAATTTTGAGGATAAAGGTGCACTTGATCCAAGCCATGGTATTTTTTTATCAGATGGTACACATGTGTAAGTTGGACATTGAATAAAGAAGTCTGAAGAATTGGTGTGTTTGAATTATTTATATTAAAAGTATGCCAGACACCATGCCACAGTATCATTTCCCTTTAACGTACTTCCAGTGTGCTGTGTCTTCTTCATGGCATATCATCTGTAAAGGTGAACACAAAGAAAAAAAAAGTAACAAGGACTACCAGAACAGCAAACAAATCTGTGTTGGAAGAAGTACAACCACAATGCTCCATAGTAGGGAGGAGGGCTACACTTTCTTATACTTGGGCCATAGAAAAAGAACACAACGATTGGCAAATTTGAGGTGCTCTTAAACAGAGGGATATTCCAAAAGAAATGGGTGGGTTGACATGGTGGCTGCAGTAATGGAGTCATTTATAACAAGTATGAAGATGACAAAGGACAGGACAGTTTTTAATTATTTTGTATATAAAGTTGCATAAGTCGGAAGTAATTTGATAACATATAACAGCAGCAGAGAAAGAGTCAAAAATCAATGTCAGAGCCAGAGACAGATATAGAGATTTATTTTAACAAAGTGACCCATGTGGTTATAGAGACTGAAAAGCCCCAGGTCTATGGACCAGACACTGGGCAGGAACTTCCTCTTGCCTCCCATGCCTGATAAACTGAAGATTGACAGATAACTAACAGACAACTTACTCAAGCTCAAGGAACTGGAGAAACAGGATTCAGTTATGGAAAAAGCCAGAGAACTTGCCAGAATATTCACATGTGTTGGATGCAGGCCACCATACCCACAAGGAAGATTCCTTTCAACTGATAGCATATGCTTATGGAGATAATTGTATGATAGCAATCACATTTTCGGGATAGGACTACATCATGGCACAGCTGCCAAACTACATCATAATTGTCAATCACTGAGGATCGTGGCCTTGAAAACTGAAAGACAACTTTGCTACCACCTATAACTTTTTATATGCGCTTAATCACTCTATGGCTTTGGGTTAAGACAAGACAGACAACAAAGGCAACAAGTGTCTCACACCATGCGACCAGTGAAGAAATATAAAGAGAGAAAATATGATAGTGATAGTAATGGAGATAGCAAAGGATTTGCCAACAAGTAATAGGAGAGAGAAGATAACTGATATGGTAGAGAAAAATGGAAGAAAAAAACAAACAGTTGTTTTCAAGTAAGAGAGTATCAGTGCTACATACTATAACTGAAATCAGAAATTTTATGGAAAAAAATTAATGAATAGAAGTAAACTATTATTTTTACTATTTCCATATTGTTCTTCCTAAGATAGATAGATAGATAGATTCATAGATATTGTAGTATCACACTAAAAGCTTTCAAAAGATTTAAATTCCTTGAATATAAAACACCAGGGTACTAGTAGATATTAATTCTCTTTTATCTCAGAAAGCCCATGAAAAGCATGCAAGAAATTGAAAACATATATACATTGTAGGCATTGTAGTTACAGATACAAGACCACTAAATGCATTTTGCAATGAAAGAGTATCAATGTTTTGTATAGTTACTTGGTCTTTGAAATACAGTAGACATCTTTAGAACGCCTTTGTGCTCATGTTTCTTGAACGTGCACTGGCTATTTCCCTAGAAGCAGAGATCTGTTAGTAAGGGGCTTTACAGCTGGTGGTTTTGCAGAGTTAAAAGCAGACCAGCTGGAGGTCATTCTACATTAAAGTTTGCTTAGCGCCAAGGATAACAGTTCAGACTGCATCAATACTGGAAAACACAGGTGTCTAAACAGAACCAGATTAGTTTATTCTCATTCAGAATATGTGAAAATAGCTCCTTTGTAATATTTTCATGAGGGGAAAATCAAATTTTTCTAGGGCTTATGACACTGTTAATGCTGTTTTCCCTTCATTTTTTTCATTTTTTATTTGAATATGTAAATGAAGGGAATTATGAAAGAACAGGTATTATGAGAAATGTATAGCTGGCTTCATTCCAAAAAACAGAACTAATTTTTTATTAATATACTGCACTCAACTGAGTGAGAGAATGAGTCCTTTATTGTGAGTGGCATGAACAAAAACTAGAGACAGAGAAAGGGGAAAAAACAGAATGTCTATTTTTTCATTCCCAAAAGAAAACCACCAGGCTATATCTACAATAACCCAACTTCCCCAAATCAAAGCCTTGAAAGAATCTTGGGGAAAAGACAAAGCTGCATACAAAGGAGAATCAGTAGGACTAAAGTCTAATTTCTCAGCAGTAACAATGTAAGTGAGAAGGGAAGGGAATTACCTATATAAAGATCTGAAATTAAAAAATATTAATAATCAAATATCACACACCCAACAAAATTGTCCATCAAATAGAATGCTGAAATTAGGACAGTTTATAATAAACAGAAAATAAAAGAAATGATAAAAGCCAGACCAACTTTTAAGAAATAGTATAAATTATTTGGATAGATGGACACTAGATAACAATTTAAGATTAAAACACATGGCAACCACACCCTGTACACAATCCAGATATTGAGGTTTGTAAGATTCAATAAACCTATAAGACTGAATGTAGAAATTCAGATCTATAAGCTTATAACATAGAAAAAGTATATAAAACTGCACAGTGTTTTTTTTAAAACTTCCACATTGAGAGGAAGTCAAGTACATTTCCAGAATTTGGAAAAAAGGGAAGGCAATATGCAATGAGATGAAAGTTGACAAAACGCGAGAGTCAGGAGAAGATGCTGAGAGTAAGGCAAAAGAAGATGCTGGGAGTAAGGCAAACGTTAAAAACAGCAGAGGCAAATACTGCAATACACACAATCCAGCAATTAACAAAGATCTACAAGGAGATGAACGGATACACATAATGGTTGATCAGATGTGAGCATGAGTGTGGGCGCAGATCCACAGATGTAGACAGGCTTGACAGAGGATAATTGTACATGTTGTAACAATATCCATTAATGTTTTGGACCACACAGGGAGCACAGTTACAAAGACTTCCTATATATAACCAAATGCCTTAGGTCATGAGCTCTTGAGACTATGGGATTGAGCCCCTGGTTTTAGGGAACACTGAGATTAATTGAAAAGACATAGTTCACAAAGACAATGTCACACATTCTATTTTAACAACTATTGACTAGGGTCTTAAAAGCTGATGAGCAGGAATCTAAGGTCTCTGTCAGATGGAAAGAAGAATAATTAAAATTGAAGAGTCGTGAAAATAATTAATCCAGGGGAATAATGGGCCATGAAGACATCAGTCTACTGGACCCTAACCAGAATTAAACATTGGATGGTTATTACTGCAATCTAAAGGGATATGATAGAGAAGATTGGGAAAAAACACAGCCAGAATGCTCCTTAGAGGCAAGCATGCTGAAGCCTTCTCACTTGATTTGGATATGCCAGCAGAGATGAGTTTCTGGGGAAAGATATAATGTTTGGCAAAGTAGCAAGGCAGAGAGAAGAAAGCCTTTTGGGAAGCTGTATTGACACAATCGCTGCATCGATGAGCTGAAACATAAGAGCAATTGTGAGGATGGTGCAGGCCTGGGCAGTGCTTTGTTTGTTGTACAGAGGGACTCCATGAGTCAAAAACCAACTCAACAGCACCTAACAACAATGACAAAGAAGAAAAGAGGGTGATAAAAACGTGGAATTAAATTCAAAATCATTAAAGAGATCAGGTTTTCTGGTTGAATGAAGACTGGTGGAACCTTTAAGACTATGGTTACAGAAAAATCAAATAAACTCACTGCCATTGAGTCCATGCTGACTCGTTGTGATCGCCTATGGCTTTTTGAGAACATAACCATTTATGGGAGTAGGAGATTCTTTTCTCCCACAGAGCTCCTGCTGATTTTGGACTGCCAATCATAGCTCACAGTCCACTCTGTGACCACCATACCACCGGGGCTCTGAGAAATAGGCAGGTCCTCAAGGAGAACAATATATTAGTGACACACATTACAATACCCCTTTTAGAATAATTGACCGTTTGAGATCAAGGGGGCAGGATTTACCCAAGGACACATTTTAGAGGGAATAAAGAGAAATTGAGAAAGGAAATACAGGGAAATGGTAGAATGGGTGATGTTTCACTGAAGGGATTGCCTTAAATGATTCATTTTATGTAAAACTGACTTCCTGTTCTGTAAACTCTGACACAATACACAATACAAACTTTTTTTAAGTTCATATAAGAAATTCGTGATCTTTTAATTCCATTTTCTTTCTGGAATCCTTTGTATCTTATCTTTCTTCAAAAACAAATCATGATCCTATTTGAGAATTAAAAGCTAGTGATTTAAAATGTCCCAGAGACATAAACTCTTGGTTGCAGATACACTGATGTTAGTTATCAGCAAACTGTAAACGATTGCCCATGCATTGAAGAATAGAATGTGCCACAGTGATTTAAAGGCTGGGGACTTTTTTGAGAGCTGTTACTAAGTGTGCTTTAACCACCAAATTTTGATAGTATTATAAAATTAAACAGTTTGTGTCACCATAATATATATGTATTTACAGACAAACACACACACACATGCTGTCATATAGAAACACCAATGTGTGAATATGAGGGGATTTCAAAAAGTCTATGGAAAATGGGATTAAAAGATAATTGGAATTTTCCAGTAACTTTTTAAAATTGAGGTATAATCAACATATACAATCCAATAATTCAATCGTATTAAGAAAGGTTGCACAATCATCACCACAATCAACTTTGGAACATTTTCTTCCTTCTTGTACCAATTGGTATGAACTCCCCCATTTCCTTCACTCTCCCTTCTGATCCCCCAAATTAATTATGAATTCAGTCGCTGTCTTCATAAATACATCCATCCATCCTATCTTCGCTATTCCCCCAAACTAACTAATCAAGGACAAAATACAAAAAATAGTCTCCATACAATGATTCTATAAAAACAGATAAAGACACAAATCTTAAAAAAATTGGAGGATATTAAAAATGTAGAATAAATTGAAAATGGAAGTTCTAATGATAAGGTGTTACAAACAAGTCTTCAAGAATAAATAGCTATGTATCACCTATTTTTCCTGTATTTTTGAGAATGATATGGACAATGGAATTCCAAGAAATTTCCTCTAAGCCAAAGGAAAATTCATACTTTGTAAGATTTTACAGATTTACAAATCTATCTCTGTGTAGATTGTCATCAGAATATAATAATATACTTGGGTAAGTAAAATAAAAACACGAGAAACGTCACTTTTGTTCCTATTAAGGAGGTCAGTTCCCATTGTGAAAACACAGGAACTCCTCAATGAGATGAATCGACACAAAAGCAGAAACACTGGAGGAAAATGTTCCCAGGATCATCGAGTGAGTGTGTGGCTGACCTGTGTTTCCTTCTGTTGTACATAAAGTAAGAGAATTGGAAGCTGTCTGGGATGGCAAATAGCCCCAAATGTAGGTCTTAGCTTAGGAGATAACACATTTTGTTATTCCCAACCACACGTTCTTGGTATACTGTCCAGGCTTAAAAAAAACCCAACAGATTTGAAGTTCAAAATTCTATTAAGTTTTGTGTTTCTATTCACTTTTTTTCCATTTTCAGGTACTAAACCTGTTAATTTTCAGAGCAGAATATGTTCCCAATATATACTGTTTAGATAAATCGGTATATGATGGAAAGAAGGATGGATTGATGAGTGGAAGGAGGGTGGATAAATTGACATTTTCTACTGGAAACACTTCAAATACCCTTATTTCATAAGCTTTGGGGATGAAGATCTTCATCAAAGGACTCAAAGAGAGCACTTGTATGTAACAGAACAGAGCCTGTCATAACAACATTTGGGTGTCTCCAAAATCAATTTAGTACAAATCATTTGACTACCAATCTGCATTTCCTCTGAATTACTAAGTACCACCCACTCTACTGATTTAGAACAGCCTTCCTATACAGGAGATCAGCATATGCAAATTAAAAGATCAATGACTAATGTGACATATGGCTTAGTCTTTGCTTTGAATGAAATCTTATTAGGAATGAAAATCTTTAACTGAAGATAGAATGCATCCTGACAGCCTGAACTTTCGTTTTATTTATTTATTTTTCTTTCCCTAACAGCAGTTATTGGTTTATCAGTAGTTTAATCAGAGACAGACTAAAACGTGTTTGCTTCACACCCTCATGGCACCCAACTTGCTAAAACTGGAAGCGCGTACTGGAAATATAATATGCAGCGACAACCTAAGACCAATGCCTAATTCTGCCCACCTGTTAGCAGGTAAGTGCAGTCAGGAGGGTTTTTTTTTTTTTAGCTGTTTGAAGAATCCTACAGGGCATAGAGCAGATAAAAGGAGCTTTTAAAATATATATATGCTGGAAATCCATTTCTCTCCTCTCCGGAGGAGTCTATCTTTTGACCTATTGCTATTGCTTCTTTCAGGTTGGTGACCTCTCTTTTATAATTCCCTTTTATTGATGTTCGGAAAATTATATTTGAAGAACTGAAAAAGTGAAAGCAATTTTCTAGTTTTTGATTTTTTTTCACACTTCAGCTTTTCTTTAGCCCCCCTTTCAGAGCTGACTTTTGTTCTCTCACGAGTTTGCATTATCAGTGTCGCTGTCGCATACCTGCAGTACAAGCTCCCAGGGCTAAATAGGGGAAAGCCCTAGAATGTTAAGTGTATGTTTTACCCAGTAGGCTTTACTAGTCCCTGAAGCTTGAGTCATAGTCATAGCATAGAAACATTTTTCTTCTTATTATTATATTTTTTTGTAAAAAAAAGAAAGCACAATTAACTATATGGAGTTGTTTGAATGTGCTAGGAGTCGGACGTGTCTTTCTCTCTGGTTATTCATGCCTTGAAATTATGCATATATACATTGGTAGTTCGGATCCTACTAAGTGTTAGGTTACTGTCCATTATAATTTATAACATTTAATTATAGTATTTTGGAGGGTTAAAATGTTCATCTGCAGCTGCTAAGAGTTCCACCCAGGCATCTCGGTAGAAAGGTCTGGAAATCTACTTCTGAAAAATCCACTATTATCACGTTATGGTTCAGAGTTATACTCTGATATGACGGGGCCACCATGAGTTGGAATCAACTCCATGTCAGTTAAACAAAATAATAATATACTTTCTGTTACATGAGGAGACAATGGTTGGATGCCTCAACATTTATACAGGGTTAAATTACTCAAGGAGTCTGTTATTGGTTTATAATCAACATCTTTGCCTTAAAACCAGGGCACACTCATTTGTAGGGAGGGATTTTGGACTCCAAGTTATGGAATTCATTTATTAAGGAGAAAAATTAAACATTAATTTTAAATTAAACAAGAGATCACAATGAATTTACAAAGTATACCAAATGATTTATAACCTAAAGATTTATTTTAAAATTTAGATATCAAGCTTATATAATAAATGATAATGAAGGTTCAAACAAAGCCTAGTCAATCTTATATTTTGTATTTTGTGCTTATTCTATGTGGCATGGTGGCCTCTAGATTGAGTTAACTAATTCTCATCAAATTTATACTACCACACTGCATGATGGAAGCATACTCTGTACAGTATAGGCAGCAGTACATTGACAACTGACAGGGAATAGCCAGAAGGTCAGGGAAGATTCAGAAGAAGACGGGGGCGAGGTTATATCATTGTTGATGTCAAATGAATCTTGGCTCAAAACAGAGAATACCAGAAAGATGTTTACTTCTGTTTCATTGACTCTAACAAGGCATTCAAGTGTGTGAACCATAAGAAAATGTAGATAACCTTAAGACGAATGGGAATTCCAGAACACATCATTGTGCTCATTCAGAGCTTGTATATAGATTGAGAGGTAGTTGTATGAACAGAACAAGGGAATCCTCTATGGTTTAAAAGCAGTAAAGGTATATATCCTCTCATCACTACTATTCGATCTGTATGCCAAACAAATGCTCAGAGAAACTGAATTCCATGATGAAGAGTGTGGCATCAGGATTGGTGGCAGGCTTACTACGCACCTCAGGTTTGCAGATAACACAGCTTTGCTACTGAAAGTGAGGAGGAGTGGTGGCACTTACTGATGAAAATTAAGGACTACGGTCCTCAGCATGGATTATGGCTCCATGTAAGGAGGACAAACTTCTCACAACTGGGCAGAAGAGGACCTTGTGAAAAATGGGAGGATAGGTTGAAATAGTCAAGGATTTTGTTTCACTTGGCTCCACGATCAATGCTCATGGAGGCATCAGTCAAGAGATTAAAAGACAGTTTGTCTTAGGTAAATCTGCTGAGTAAGACCTCTGTAGAGTATTGAAGGGCAAAGAGCAAGGATGTCACTTTGAAGACTAAGGCCACAATGTTCTTCATTCTATTATATGCACGTGACAGTTGGACATTCAATAAGGAAGACTGTAGAATTAACCACGTATTTGAATTGTGGTGCTGGAGAAGAATATTGAAATATCATGAACTGCTATGAGGGCAAATTGGTCTCTATTGGAAGAAGTAGGAAGAAGTAAGGCCAGAGTGCTTAGAGGAAAGGATGGCAAGACTTCATCTTACATATTTTGGGTATAGTACCTGGAGAGACTAGCTCCTGGAGAAATCATGTTTGGTTAAGTTTAAGGGCAGCTAAAAAGATGTAGGCGCTCAAAAAGCTGCATAGACACAATGGCTGCATCAATGGGATCAGGCATAGAACACTGTGAGGATGCCGCAGGGTTGTGCAATTTTCCTTCTGTAGTGGATGAGGTCACTACTGGTCAGAGCAAACTCGATGGTACCTAACAACACTACAATTTAATCACATGGTGTATGTTTATCCTCCCTTTTTCTTTTTAAGTCTCACGGTACCTTTAAAATTTAATTCAGGTAAAACAATAATAAAATATTTTAATAGGCAAGTCTTTATTTTCTTAACATACAGGAATATATGCGTTATATGTTTGCTCTATAAGCTAAAAAACAGTTTTATAATTGAAAATATAAAAATTCCTCCAATCCCACAGATCAGAGAAGTTGTTATTAAAATTTGATTGAAACCCTTAGAGGTGCTTTTTCATTAAAGAAGTTCAATTTTGTTTTGTAAATTTGAGAACATGCTCTTAAAATAATATTTGTTCTACATTTTCCAATACAATAATGTCTCTAATATTTCTCCTCTCATGAAATAGTTCAAACCCTCTCTACTAACTTTATCATAAATTATTACATAGATTCCTAAAATTTTATTTAAACTTTAATCTTATTTTATCATTAAGCATTTAGATCATTATATACTTTTATCCTTAGCAAAATAATGAACAAAAACACAAGTATAATTTGCATATGCATATATGTGGAACAAGATTAATATTGAAAATCAATTGGTGAGGCCGATACAATTGTAAAATTATGTTCATATGTAATCACATAGCATCCTCCAAAACAGGTTTACAAATTCATGCCTATCTCAACTGCTTACAAAGATGTTTTTTCATAACTTTTAAGATTATAATATAATCTTTATCATTATTATCATAAGCTGTTAAAATTATCATTACATTTCTTTTTGGCCAAATAGACATTTATTTGGTTTCCAATAGCTTTGAATTCATTTTCACACATTTTTTCATTGTTGTTCATTTTACCCTGCTACTTTTTGGACTGTATCGTCTGCTATGACCATTGGTTTGATTTCCTCTACACAGAGCTGAATTTCAGATTATTTTCCCAAATTAATATATATGATTTTTATCTGTTCAAATGCGAGTATTTTAAATAATTACAACACAATATACTTTATATTTACAGTAACTGTATTTTAAGAAATGGAATGGTTATACTTATAATTTTTTTAAATATAGGGTAAAAAGTAAATGATGTCCTCTGTGTTTTCATCAACTTTTAATATTTTCCACTCTCATTTCATTTATCATTGCTTTTAAAAAATGACCCAAAGTATTTAAAACCACCTTACCATTTACCATCTCTAAACAAAGGAGGGAGGCAGCTAATGCAATTTCAGGTCACAGACAATTGGACACCTGAAAATTAATAGAATTTCTTTCCCTTAACCTAGGTCAGATTCATCCCCAAGCTCTTGAAGGTGAAAGGCTAATGTTAACTCAATTACAATGTCATAGAATCTCCTGATTTACAGTCTATTAAGATTTGAACATTTCCAGTTAAACTGACACGTTTGACATTAAATTATGAGAGCTCTTTACTTCCCTTCCCTTGCTAAAAGTAGTTCTGTTTATCCTCCAATGAGGTCAAGACCTCAAAATAAGAAACTGAATTTGCTTCATGGTCTGAGTCTCCTTGTCCCTCCCTAGTAAGGGGAAACGTAGATTGTAGGAGAGTTATTCCTACTTTGGGAAGAAGGGTTAATTTGTTCAGTTTGTGACGGGATAGATGGATAATGACAACACTTTGGTAGAAATAAACCTTAATGTAAACATTTCAGACTACTCCCATATGGTTTCTTTTAAGGACAACAGTTTCATCAAATTACATTTGGTAATTTAGGCCTTTATCTGATTCCAAAACAAGTTGTACAACTTAATGCATAGTAGCAATGTTTCTTATACATATGAATAGCAATTATTCCACGTCCACTGGATATTTGTCTTTATTATAATCCTCCAAACTATCCAAATTTAACACTAGGTTTTATATTTAGTGCCATTTGCTGCTGGGAGTGTTGTGGAAGTTACTGAGCTTAGCATAGTGATTGTACTAATAAATGAATGTTTTCAGTGTCAATTGAGTCTGCCCTGACTCAGGATGAGTCCATATAAAACAGAAGAAGATGCTGGGTCCTTTGGCATCTTCCCAATGGCTGACTTGCTTGAGTTGATGGTTCTCTTTTAACGTAGACGCCTCCTCTTGTTAGTACCATGTCAGAGAATACAGGAAAGGACCCCACAGTAGTCGGTTGTGATCCATAGGACTTTCATTGGATACTTTCCAAAAGTAGTTCATCAACCTTTTCTTCCTATTCTGTCTTAGTTTGGAAATTCTGTTGAAACCTGTCTGTCATAGGCGACTTTACTGGTATTTGAAATTCTGGTGACCTAGAGCCCAACTTCTTAGTAGCACACACCATAACAGCATAACAAGTTCTTAAGTATTAACGACCAGTACACTTAAACATGTTTATTCTTAAGGACTCAATGTCTCAAAATATTCTACACATGTAAAATATACTTCATATAGTTATTATATGTATTATATGTATATTATATGTATTATATGTATATTATATGTATTATAACCTTTATTATTAAATTATATTTCTATAAATAAAGTTGTGAAGGTACAGAGGATAACTATTTTTAAGAATCCTAAGATGTTTCTTTTCTTTTCTAGTGGTTTTTCATTTTGAAGTGCCCAGCATATAAATCAGTATTTCAAACAAAGAAATGAAGTTAAGGTCTGAAATATATATGCTCATGTGATTTAGTTACCAAGAGATGTGTCTCTTAATTCAATATATGTTTTGCTAAATAAAAAAATAGAAGAATAACTAATACAAATATAACCAAAATCCTGCTCCATCTAATTTCTGTAATCGAGCTCAATCTCCATGATACCAGATATGGTAAATGCCTTACAATCAATTTGGAAACACCACCATTGCATTTCAAATATGCAGTTATTCCACGTGCTTCTCAATTGCTTCACAATTGCTTTCCCTGCATTGTTCACAATTGCTTTCACAATTGCTTTCCCTGCATTGTTCTAACTTAAAGATTGCTAATGAGAGCAACACATCCTAGACTAGTTAAAAATAAGTGAACCCCCAAACCCAAAGTGAAGCCCATTTCTTATTGGACTTGGTCATAGCCAATCTTGTAAGCCAATCAATAATCTGAGAAGCAGCAGTAAATTGTTAAGAACCATGTATTTGGGTGACTCCAGCTGAGTTCCTCAAGTTCAGTATGAGAAATAATGGGTGGCACCAATTTTCCTGACTCTATGCTCTCAACCTTTCAGTCATCATGAAAAAAAGCACTGCAGAGCATCCACACATATTCCTGAACACATGTTTTATGGTCTACACAGTTCAATGCCTTTGCACGGTCAATGAAACACAAGTAAACATCTTTCTCGTGTTCTCTGCTTTCAGCCAAGATCTATCTGACTTCAGCAATGATATCCCTTCTTAGGTGAAGTATAGGGGTGTTGAACAAGAGGAAGACTCTGGATGAGATGAATTGAACAGTGACTGAATCAATGGGCTCAAGCAGCGGAGTGGTTGTGAGGATGACGCAGGAACACACAGTGTCTCCTTTTGCTGTGACCAGGGTCGCTATAGGTCAGAGCCAACTTCATGGCACCTAACAACAACACAATTGAAAATAACTCACAAAAATATTTTTAAAAACATTTTTATAAAACATAAAAAGATGGAGCTTTTTGGTGATGCCTTCAGATTATTTCTTACACATAGCCTACCTAGTACAATAGAAGAAAACACTTGTCCTCCCAATTGCTGTTATGTTTCAACACTTTGTTGCAACCACTAGCCAATCTTACTGTGAAAGAAAAATCTAGCTCATTGAGAGTCTTCCTTTTACTCTCTCACTACTGAGCATGATGCCCTTTTCCAGGACTGGCCTTGTCCACCATCTCTCATCTGAGAGACACTGGGGTTGTACTCCTTCCAAGACAGATTTTTTGTTCTCTTGGCAATCTCTACTCTGTTAAGTATTATTCACCACCACAATTTATAGGCAGCAAGTCTTTATTCTTCTAGCTTCCACATGTATATTCCACATGAGATTGCTGCTAGGTACTATTCAGTCAACTCTAATACACGGTGACCCAAGGTACAACAGAACACAAACTGCCGAGTCCTGTGCCATCCTTAAAATTGCGTTTGAATTGATGGCTGTATTCATGCCTCTTATTGAGGATCTTCTTTTTGTTTTGTTTGCTTTTATGCCCACAGTCTACTTAATCAAGCCTAGTCTTTCAGACAATGTCTTGTCATCTTCTTTTCAAAGAACATTCTGCTTGTACTTCATCCAAAACAGAGTTATTTGGTCTTCAGGAAGTCTCTGGTACTTTCAATATTCATTACCAATGCCGTAAGTCCATTCATCATTCTTCTTTGCTCTTCCTACCCTGACCTACATGCCTGCAATAATTTGCAATCAACTATGTGATAGAGCACCTGCTATTATAATAGATGAGTGAAAAGTATCATGGGGATTGAGAACTACTGGATTCATTTACTAATACACTTGATGAATTACTCGCGTGACATTTTCAGGCACTGACATTCATCGTTCCAAACGTTTACTGAGTCAGATTGCATGAGTTAGTATTGAACAAGGTTTGTCCTTTGATGGCTTCAGTATCTTTTACCAGTGAATGTTCTCATTTTCTTCAACTGAGTGATAACTTCTGGTTAAAATCATGACTGTATATCATAAATGTTTCATTTGAATAGCCAGTCAAGGGTTTCTTACAATATGGGAATTTTCATGGAAGGAGCCGAAGTAATATGTTCTCCTGATTAGTACTTGTTGACTGCCTGGGAGCTGGGGCCAAGGCTGTTGAGTTATGGTCCCTAGTCTGCCACAGTGATCTGTGTAACCTTGTCCAAGTTATGTTACTTCTTAGCATTTCATTTCCAAAATAGGTGTAATCAGGCTTTCCTGACAGGAACATTGTAAGGGTTAATTAATTGCTGTTTGTTAAGCGTGCTGAGATTGTCAGATTAAAGCACTAGGGAAGTGTCAAGTTTGTGTTATTATGGTATTATTTTTCTTTGTTTAGTAGGAAATGCCATTTGTGTGTAATTTGCTTTAACAGTAAAATAAGCCATTTTATTCAATGCACAATCAAGCCCTTATTCATGGAAGACAAGGGTGTATACAGTTAGCAACAGGGCCAGTGTTGGCTGACACAAGGGCAGGGATCTGGAAATTAGGCATTGGATACAAAGAAAGCCTGCAAAATGACACTTGGGGAGATCAAGTTTTGAGACCCAGGGGACTCATGTTACAGGCCCAGTGAAGTCTGTTATTATCAGGGGGGGGAAAATCAGTAACCTTAGCAACCAATATCAACCAAGGGAAAAAATTGTGAAACCAAGAAATTTTTGAAATTATTCTACATATGGCCTAGAAACTAAATGTCACACACATTCCATTAGAATATAGACGGTTTTTTTAAACATATGGCGTTATTAAAAACTTTCTTAATAACTTAGAAGTGTATGTGTTTAGATGTAATTTTAGCTGTATAAATATACATTAGCCATCATGTTGGCTTGGAACATTATAATAATAGCCGGCTGATCTTGAGTTTCCAAAGAAAACCATGACTGTTCAATCTTGGATATGTTTTATAACAATACACAGAAACAGTATCAGTTAGATTTTAAGATAACTTTTGATCATGTATTAATAAATGTGTTTATTGAAAAATATAACCATCGTTCGGCACAAATGTTTAAAATGAAGGAGTTTATTTACGCTGTAAGCTTATTTGACTAGATTATTATTTATTATCTAGTCAAATTTCAACTCATGGGTACCGCACGTGGGCTGAATAAATTTGATCCATATGAGCTTGAACGGCAAGGCTTTCAGAAGCTGGCTGCCATTTCTGTCTTCGTAGGTAATTCTGGGTGTATTTGAACCAAGGATCTTTGAGCTAGCAGTGAAGTGCAAAACAACCTGACCTTCTTTGGACCCCTAGTTAACTATTGCTATTTACTTTTCAACAGTTCCCCAAATTAATGGTTTTAATAATTTGTATCTATAGATTTCATTATTACTCCATCTCTTTGGAATATTCTTCCTATTCAAAAATTCAAGGCCCTTTCCAGATTTAATTGGCAAACATGGATTTAAATTCCTTATCTTTTCACCCCACTACAGAAATACTTGAAACTTCCATTTTTAAATACCTCAGGAAGGAATATTCCATTTAATCAGTTACTCAGTCACATTAAAAGGGAGGTAGAGAGCAAAAGAAAGGAATGCAGTAATTTTACTATTCCATTGGAATTAACATTATTGATGAATATAGTATTTAAATACTTTCATATGATTTTAATACCAGCTCTCCTTACCATCTATTTAATGGATTATGGGTTATTTTTATATATACCTACTATAAAAAATGAAAATGGTCAATATTTCTAAAACTATATTCTCCATTTACAAAATGGAAAACTCCCACCTTTGGTCAAAGCATAAAAATCTTATGGCTGACTGGTAGAGATAAGACTTCTACCAATGCAGTAGACCAAGATCTTTATTAGTCCTGCAGTCTATCGAATATCTAGGGATACACCTGCCAATTTTTTTAATCCGGGAAGATCTTTGTACAATATCTTCCATAGACATCTTCTCCATGGGAAATAAACAGCTTTAACAGCAAAATTCATATTTCTACATTTTGAGACATCTGAGTGTTGATACTCAAAATTCAACTGTTCTTTCAGTTTGAGAATATAATTTCTTTGTTTGATGGAATTTCTTTAAGAATATTTGTCGGCCATGAAAAAAAAAGAATATTTGTCAATTTTCTATTTCCTTATTTATGTATCCATAAATCCACCTAAATGTATGAGATAATGTATGTACTGGGCATATGTTTCAGTTCTTCACTCCACATGTTGCTTTCTCAATGAAGACTGGAAACCCATAATGCTGACCCACCGCATTCCAGTAGATTGTAGCTCACCATGATCATATAGGGTCAAGGAGAACTGTCCAAAGGGTTGACATGGTGGTCCATACAGGCGTGGACTGTCAAGTCTTTCGTCTGCAGGGCGGTGAGGGTTGAACCACCAACCTTTCGGCTACATGCAGAGCACTTAACTGAATTGAAGTCAGCAACTTGGATATTTCCAAAACCATAGCGTTATATGAGAACAAAGCTCTCAATTAGTCATCTTTGGGTCTATATATGAAGAGATACATATTTATTATGATGCCTATTCTGATGAACAAGTACTGCAATCAAGAAAGAAGGGGTTTGGTTCCTTGCTTCTCTCCCTGCCTTGGGTTCATACACCTTTCTTGCTAAGCCGATTTCTAGTGCCTTCCAGTGATGGGTGCTGGGGAGGAAGGTAGAACGTTCTTACATAATTGGTGAGGAGCTAGCGTTGGAAATAGTTTTGTGAAATCTGTATAAAAGGCACATCCCCTTCTCCCTGTAGTTATAATTCTCTCCATGAAGTCAGGGCTGCCTCTTATCCATTCCCTCCTGGGAATGGTTGAGCTTATTTCCTAATAAAAACAGGAAGCGGGGAATAGAATTGTTCTTAATGCAGTGCCTAAGAAGTGCTCTGGAGGCAAAGGGGTTCAACTAACTGGATGAAGCAGAAAGTTGGTGGTTCAAACCTACTAGCTGCGCTATCAGAAAGGATGTGGGAGTCAGTTTTCATAAAAATCTACACCCTTAGATATCCTATTAGGTAATTCTACTCCATCCTATAGTATCACTATGAGCTCAAAATGATTCTTTGGCAATGGATATTTTGGGATGTAAGTCAGACCATGTCACAATCCTTTTAAAATCTCATAGCAATTTCCCAATGTACTCAGAAGAAAAGTCCTCGGTATTCAATGAAGGAGAACCAAGGATCCCCAAATTCTTGAAATGCCATTTTCTTCCTTGTACGGACTGTTCAGACTTCATGTTTTTTCTTGGTGTTCCTCAAAAAACTTTCACTTAATCTTATAATAGGTTATCTAAACTTTCTCTTCCATTTCATGGCCGCTTGCTGTGCTTCCCCCGGTCGTCTGTTTCCGCAGCACCTGCGAGTGCTTCTGTGTGTATCTGTGGATAACACTACCACCCACACGACCTTGTTATTACCTTATCTGACTTTCAAGTTTCTCTTTAAAATTCTTTACCATCTGTGATATGTTTCTCTCACTTTGAGATCATGGATTTTGCTCTGCTCACTTCTTCAGCATAAAAATAAATGTCTGCTCCATCGTAGTTGCCTAATAAATATTGTAAAAAATCTTTTAATAAGCATTGTGGTATTGCTCTTTTCTGAAAATCCATAAACTATCAGCTGTTCCTCAAAAGTTTATTTATTTAATTTGATTAAAATCAGAAAACTGTCATAAACGGAATGTTGCTAATTAAAAGAAACAGACCACCAACGGTCCCCTTCAGACTTGTCCATGCCCTTGAGTTGGGTCTGATTCACCGCGGCCACATAGACCCCAGAGCCACGCACAGCCCTGTCCTTTGTCAAACTTACTGTCTGAACCAAGAGTGTCATTCCATCTGCTTAGGGATCTTTTTTGGTTGGCCCTCTGCTTTACCTAGGATTTCGTCTCTTCTCCATGAACTAGTCTCTCCTGATAACATGTTAGAAGTCCGGACAATGACATCTCTAGGGTGGATTTTGGCTGCAGGTCTTCCAGGACATATTTTTTCTGTCTTCTGGCATGCCCTTCACCACGAGGGACTATAATTGCCAAAATGAATATGTTTTCCACAAACCTCCAGAAGCCGATGCTTCATGACCACCAAAATAATTAAATAATATGTGTCAAATCATGAAATGTTTTCAACAAATGCAGTTCATCGCACGTCTAACACTAAAATCAGATGCGATTAAAAGTTGAGAGATGGTTTTAGTAAAAAGCCGTTCTACCTTGAACACTAAATATACACTCTGCAGATAGATAACCCACATTCCTGAAGAGTCCATTGTAATTCATTGCTGTCTTATTGGAAGACTGTAAATCTTTACGGAAGGCTGCTGTATCTTCCTCCAGCAGAGTGGCCCCAAACCCATCTCAATGCCATTGAGTCCATGCTGATTCAAGGGGGTTCCCTGCAGGTGCCAAGACTGCAACTGTTTATAAGAGTAGAAAGCCCAGTCTTTCTCCTGTGGAGCTGCTGCTGTTTCAAACTGCTCACCATGCATATGCCATCCCAGGCATCGCTGCTATACCGCCAGGGCTCTTTTGCAGTGTGGTAGGTAGGTTCAATTCACTAAGATTTCCTATAGCAGCTGAGGACATAAGAACCACACCACCAGGACTACACACGACATATAACCTTCTACAAATAAAGTATGTCAGAGTAATACATTTGGGAGAACCATCTTAGATTCATAGAATGTATAACAATAGATTGATAGAATACATAACAATAGAAAGGACAATTAGGCAACGTGGATTAATATCTGGTTTGCTTGGGACCAAGAAGGTCCTAGCTATAGCACCAGGACAAGTTTTGTATCCCATACATTTAACCCTAAAGTTTCTGATATATCTCCATTCTTCCTATTGTGAAATAGATGTGTTTGTGGCAGTGCATCTGAAAAAGCACATATTCCTTGGGAGGCTTCAAAAATGGTGTCTGGGCCACATCTGACCTCTGGCTCCCAAGGCTGGTGTCCACAAAGCTGAGGGCAGATATGCCTCCATCCTCTCATCATCCGGACCTTATTCTGATGCCTACATTTTCCCCCATGGCACTCGACATTCCCATACTCTCCTTTCTGGTGCAATCTATCATTCTTTTGCAGTGGCCACCAGAACACAGACAACACTCACAACTGTGTGTCTTATTAGGGAAGTTCACAGGTTACAACTCAGGTGAAACACACTCATGGCACAGTTATTCAGTCATGAGAGTTTCTTCTCTGACATGCTCACAGGGAGACCTCTTTCTGGCCCTTGGTCTCATGGCCTGGCTCTGGCTTTCTCGGTCAGTGCTGCAAAGCTCTTTGAGGGCTTCCAATAAGTGTTCAAAAGACACACAACTCTACAATAAGTCTCGGCCCAAAGACACTTTGCCTGTTTCATGAATCAGCAAACCCATCTGCTCCCATGGAGTGCTCAGAGGCACTCCATCCCACCAGTCAGTTCACTGGCCCAAAGCTTCCATCTGTGTTTGCTCTGTGCACTGCCAAGTACACAATGCTGCTCATGCGTTGACTCCTGGTTCTTCTGCTAGTACTCTTTCATCTCTCCTCTGGTGTCAATGCTGTCTTCTGGATCAAGGGAATTTAATGGGCAGGGATCCTGGGATCCAAATGACATCCTCTATTCTAGGCTCTTCTCTCTGTTATGAAATCCCCTTCCTGCTTCTGAGATAGCTCATTTTATTCCCCGAAAGATGGCAATCGCAATTCACAATTACTCACAATTGAATCACAATTTAATCAATACTTTCACCCAATTTCTTACTCACATACATCAAGAAAACAAAGGTCGGTTGCTTGGGAGGAGTGTGGGATTAATAAAGTCTATGTCTAGAAGAACCATATTAAATGCTTTGCAACTTTTACAAAAATTAGTGTAAAAGCTTTCTTCACCACATTTGCTTATGCATACATTTGTCTTCAGTGACCATGTCGGGAAGGTGTGCATCATGGAATGCCAATTTAATAGAACAACGTGTTCTTGCATTAAGTACTTCAGTGCAGGTCCAATGTCCATCTGCTGCCTAAAGACTAAACCTATAAATGTGTGCATGTAGATCTATTTCCTCACCATCCTAAATAAATATATTTACATATGTACATGCCTGTATTCAGACATCTACAAATACCCTTTGTCACCTAGTTCTTTCCTCTAATTCCTTTTATTTTCCTCTTGTCCCACTTTCATGCTCAGCTTTCATTTGGTTTTCAGTAATATCTCTCGGTTACATTGCCCATGCTGAATCCCTACCAGGCCTCTTACACCTTCCTTGCCACTAATTTTGAATCATTTGTTGCTCCCCTGTCCCTGGGTTGCTGATGGTGCCTGCCCATCAAAAGATATAGTGTCTGGGGTCTTAAAGGCTTGCAGATAAAGTGACCATCTAGCTCAGAAACAACAAAGTCCACATGGAAGAAGCACACCAGCCTGTGAACACGAGTTGTTGAAGGGATCAGGTTATCAGGCATCAAAGAACAAAAATCATATCATTGTAAATGAAGGTGAGTACAGAGTAGAGACTCAAAGGCAACTGTACACCCCCTTACTGAAGGGTTGTGGGGAGATAAGTCAGTCAGGGTGCAGGGTAGCAACAATGAAACATATAACTTTCCTCTAGTTCTTAAATGCTTCCTTCCTCTCCCCACTCCCCACTATCATCATCCAAATTCTACCTTACAAGTCTTGCTAGACCAGAGGATGTACACTAGTACAGAGAGGAACTGTAAACACAGGGAACCCAGGACACATGATCCCTTCAGGGACCAGTGGTGAGAGTGGTGATGCCTGGAGTGGGGAGGGAATGTGGGGTGGAAAGGGGGAACCAATTACAAGAATCTACTTATAGCCTCCTCCCTGGGGGGATGGACAACAGAGAAGGGGGTGAGGGGAGACCTCGGACAGTGTAAGATATGACAAAATAATAATAATTTATGAATGATGAAGGGTTCATGAAGTAAGGGGGAGAGGGGAAGGAGGGGAAAATGAGGAGCTGATATTAAGGGCTCAAGTAGAAGGCAAATATTTTGAAATGATAATGGCAACAAATGTACAAATGTGTTTAACAAAATGGATGTACGTATGGATTGTGATAAGAATTGTATGAGCCCCCCAAAAATTATTTTTAAAAAAATAAATAAATATTTCAAAATATATATTTACAAAAAAAAGTGTGAAAATGAAATGGAAAGGTAACAGAATTTTATTAGACACTGTTTAAAGCTTCTTCATGCATATATCCATTAATGTTTTCTATATTACCTTACAAAAATTCCTACATAGATATGCATTTTATTCCTTATTTTCTAAGATATTCAAGTAAAACAACAAGCATATGTATGCACATATGAAAATATTCCTTTGTACTTCAAAAGTCTATATGAATAGTCTCACTTTCTTCCACAGAATGGCTAGTGGGTTCAAAGTTCAGAGCTGGTGGTTAGCCGTGTAACATATAATCTACTATGTCATAAAGTCCTATTTAAATAAATAAATAAAGTGATTTTAAAGTGTAATCGTTTGTGCAGTTAAATTTGTACAAAATCACTATTCAAAACAGAAAAACGTTTTTTATTTTTTATCAACAGAAAAAACCCAATGGTTACCAAAGGTAAGAAGACAAGGTAGAATAAGCTATTAACTAGAGAATAGAAAATATATTAACTTGGAAAAGCAAAAAAGAGACAGTGCTGGTTGCAAAAGAAATAAATACTGCTTTACACAACAAAATTTTAACTCACAGAAATCTTCAAGATATAATGGAATTAGCTTTGCACCTCAGTGACTATAGCAATGAATAACAGCTCCATCCTACTTTGATAGTGAAACACAATCAATGTTCAGCTTTACATGGTTGTTAGGTGCCAATGATTTTGTTTCGACTCTGAGTTCCTCGCCAGCCCAGTCCTGCATCATCTCCTCAATTGTTGTTACGTTTGAACCCATTGGTGCAGCCACTACGTCAATCCATCTTGTCAAGCGCCTCCCTCTTTTGGGCCACCTCTCTACTTTATAAAGCATCATGTCATTATCCAGGATGGTCTTTCCTGACAATATGTCCGACGACATGAGTGGAAGACTCACAATCCTTGCCTCTAAGGAGCGTTCTGGCTGTATTTCTTCCCAGGCAGATTTCAGGTTTGGAGGTCATGGGACTGTGGCCGATTGGGCACAGGTACCATTTTGGTTGTGGCAGCTATGATAGCAGGGGCACACTAAACTCGAGACCCTGGAGCATGACCTTGGTGGCAAGAAAGCTGTAAGATGCCTGAGTTTCCAAATCCCCAATTTGCTTTATTCCTGTCTGAGAATAGAGAACCATTACTGGTATAGAAGACAAAAATGTTCAAGATTCAAGATTTGAACTGTTATATATAATGATTGGTTTTATTTACCGTAATGAAAATGATCATTTACTGGGATGTCTAAATTTTAGATTGTCCTAAATTTAATGATCTCCAATTAAAAAGCCTAGTCTTGATGTGGTTTCAGAGTTCTTAAAAGGAACTCAGCTCTCTCTTAAAGGGCATCTGTTTGGAAAGTCTCCACCCCCGAGGCTTATATTTTCTTTGACGGCGAGACTGTAGGTGTGAGGGTCTTAAATCATCTCCCAAGCCTTCACTA
The DNA here is from genome assembly GCF_050624435.1 of Tenrec ecaudatus. Classification (NCBI taxonomy): domain Eukaryota; kingdom Metazoa; phylum Chordata; class Mammalia; order Afrosoricida; family Tenrecidae; genus Tenrec; species Tenrec ecaudatus. The sequence continues at coordinate 18,913,778 of NC_134543.1, forward strand.
AGTGCAGACACCCACACACTCACCTGCAGAGCTCCAAGACAGCTTACAGGCAAAGCGATTCTTTGACTGTTCACCCTTAGATTTATATATATATATATATATTTTTTTTTTTAAAATAGAGAAGACAAGTTGTGGGAAAACATGATCTGGATCATATAGCATATCGTCTAAGTCAAGATTGCTAGGTCAAAAAAACAAAACAAAACATGATTAACCTGATATGATTCTATGGTTTCTGGGGAGTAAATATCATGTATCTAAATGTTGAAAGCCGAGTTACCCTTCAGCATCACTCTCAAGGTCATCTGTTTTATGGAACCTCCCCAGATAACCTTTCCCAGAAAGAGCCACTTCCGCCTTCATTCTCCTGCCACGTACCTTTATGAGAACACGCCATATGGATGCGGTAACTGTTTTCCCAACATACTGTGAATTATTTCCGTGAAGATTCCACACCCTCTTTATCCTTTATCACCAGCATCTATCGCAGCATTTAGCCTGGAGTATCCATTTAATAACTCTGTGTTGCAGGCTAACATGAACAGACCTTCTAATTGGTTAGCTTCTTACGCATCTGCCTTTGGTGAGTATAAGTTCACATTACTTCATAATTTAATTAGAAATTAAAAGAAGATTTTGGAGCCTTCAGGAATGTGTTGTGATGTGACATCATCATTGCAATCATCAACTCTCTATATTTGAATATAAACATGTAAACACCTGTGTTGCTGCTAGATGCCATTGAGTCATTTCTGACCCATGGTGACCCCGTGCACCACAGATGGAAACATTATCCCGTTCAGCAGCATCCGCAGAGTTGCCCCTAAGTTTGAGCCTATTTTTGTAACCACTGTATCAATGTACTTCATAAGGAGTTCTGTTCTTTTTCATTGACTCTCTACTCAGTGTGAGCACCTGTCTTTCAGGGTTTTTTTGTTTTGTTTTTGTTTTGGTACTGTGGTGACTTGTGTCCTGCTGATTCTGAAAGCTTTGACACTGGGCTTTCAAATATTAGCAGGGTCATTGATTGTGGGAAAATTTAAGCAGAGTTTCTAGAATAAGACATACTGGGAACAAAATACTTACGTCCTTCCGTTAAAAAAGTGTCCAGCGAAAATTTTATGAATAGCAATGGAATAAATAAGCACTAATTCTGTCTTAATCTTGGATGCTTATGAATTTATGAAAAATTGTATGTATAACATATTTGTATCATCAAATTATAGTCTGCTATTAGAGCTACAGGATTCTAAGCAGAAACATTTGCAATGCTCACGTGATAACCTAATGGTTGGCTACATGCAATTGAACCACTCCTGGGATTTTCGGAAGGAAAACTTGGTGATCTCTCCTGAACAAATAAACCATAAAAAAACCACATGGGACACCATTCTACTCACATACACGGGTCAACATGCGTTGGAACCAATGAGGTAGCAACTGGTCCTTGGATTAGCTCTATGGAGTACAAAAAGTTTCTAAAGGGAGGCCTTTGCTTCATTCCTTTTAAGGACTAAGGATTATTATGTAAAATTATGAAACTAAATGATACATTTTCATTTAAAAAAACAAAGCAAAACTAGATAGCAGAATCTGTGGGTTATTGTCAGGACTTTGTCCATAACGGTGATGAATTTGAGATAACACAAAACTTTTATGCTTTTCCTTTTTCAATGGTATAAGTGAAGTTTGGGATACATGTGTTTCAGTCAAATTGTTGCACTGTGGCGGTGTGTGTGTTGCTCTGACACCAGAAACCATGCCACAAAGACAGACTAGGAAAGAAGAGACAGATTCCTTGTGAAAAATTAGCCACTGAATACCTTATGAATAGAGGTCATTGACTTGAATAATGTTTCTGATAAGAAAATAATATACTACAAAGATTCCCAGACTCTACTATCTCCTAATATGGATATGCCACAGAAAATCAAACAATGCATTCCATTTGGCAAATATCGTGCAAAAGATCTCTTTTAAAGCGCCAATAAGCAAAGATGTCACTCTGAGCACTAACGGGTTCCTTAGTCAAGCTGTGATACTTTCTATTGCTTTCTATATATAGGAAATCTGGACAATGAATAAAGAACGAAAATATTTGAATTATTATTCTAGTGAAAAATACTGAATATATTGTGGGCTGTCAGGGGAAAAAAAGAGACAAATTTTTCTTGGAAGTATAGACCAAAGTTGCTTAGAAGTGAGTTCACCCAGTCTTTAATTTGTGTACTTTGTACCAGGTATTTAAGGGAACCAGATTTGGAGAAAAACATTATGCTCGAAAAAGTAGCAGATCAGCAAAAAGAGATGAAGACCTCCAAGGAGGTAGATTGACACCCAGCGATTACAAGGAGCTCAATATAGGAATGTTTGTCAGGATGCAAAGGACCAGGCAATGTTTCGTTCAGTGGTAGTGAAATAATTTCACGTCAACTTGATAAATAAGTGGAGGGGTGGAGTCCAGCCTGTCAACTAGGTCGGAGCCTGGTGATGTCTCCTTGTGGGCGTGACCTCAGATATTCTGGGAACTTCCTCTTTCTCCCTGGAGGCAGGCCACACTCTCTCTCTGGCTTCCTATTCCTGTTGACAAGCCACAAGGAGACTTGCTGAGACGTGCTCTCACCTTCCTATTGACAAGCGACACAAAGAAATGCTGAGACCTGAACAAGTGATGTGGCAGACACCTATGCCAGTCCTGTCATGCTTCCACCGCCATTGGATCCACAAGACTTTTCGTGTGGTCTGTGATCTTCCTGCATTTTGCATGCACTGCGAGTCTGAAGAAAGATTTTTATGGGCTAATGTTGAACTTCTGCACTTGATCTGGATTGGACAGGGAGATGTTCTTAATGTCCAATTACCCTTTGATATAAAGCTCTCTCCTACACATATATGAGTATCCTTGGGTTTGTTTCTCTACTCAACCTGGCTTAACACACATTCTTGTGTACAAATGGTTATTATGAATTAGAAGCAATTCAATGGCACCCAATGACAATGATAAATTCCAATTATTGCATATTGGGTTTGCAAAAAAAAAAAAGAGGTACATTTATACCAAGGATTTCTATCTTCTAAATATATGTATTTGATATACTTCAGCAGTAAAAATATATTTCAATTCACTACTTGAACAAAGCATTTTGTAACTAACGCCTAGACTCCTTTTGCACAATACAAATCAAAGCATGCAAGAGCTCATGCCATTTACTCTAGTCAAAATCTGAATGATGCGCTGCATAAGTAACAACATAATAGAGCCCTCACATTGTAATCCGGGTAAATGTATGCTGTGCTTTGAAAATCAAATATTGTTCCCTTTGACGTTTTGACAAGTAATTTCAACAACAATATACATTTGGCTAACTCATGAATGTAGTACTCTGCGTCCTCTGGATTGTGCAGGGTTTGCACTATTCTAAGAATGACAACATTTATAGAACTGACTTGCATCTGCCAAAGGAACAGATGGTCTTGTAGTTTAGAGGAACAATGGGGAAGAAAGAAAGGCAAAATGTGGGGGCTGGGGAGAGCTGGTAGGGTGGGACAAAACCAAACAATCTAAAATAGCTCTAAGGAACCAAATGCACATGCAGGCAAAGCTATTTAATAGTTTGTGATAAAAAAGTATAGAAAATGGGGACATTTTGCTTATTTTACTCATCTCACATATATGGGAGACTTCCCAAAGTTCTTGGAAAAATGGAATTAAATGATAATTGAGTTTTTCCACAAACTTTTTGAAACTTCCTCATATTAATATTAAATCAAATGCCAGTGCATTTGTGATTGATATGCTGTGAAGTTATAACTTTCTTACTCACTTATAGAAATAATCCTTTTAAAGGGTATATAAAGGGAATACAATACCAAATGATATTCGTCTTTATTAGTCTACATTTTTCTTCCTCATTGCTTTATTTTTTTATTCTGTTGAAATATCAGAAGACATCTGTCAGTGACTATGACTTTATCTTCATTAACCTGCGATACATTTGATTAATTCTCTTTTCTGGAGACAGTGAGGTAATTATCTCCTTTTTCTCTTTTAAGTTCTTTACCAAGAAAACTACAAGTTAGGCTCAAGTTAGTGAAATGTGTGATAGGTGCTTTGTTGCATAGATCTTTACTAGAACACATATCTCTGTGTGTAGGCACATGTGCCTGCATACATACAGAGGGGTGGGTTTGTGTTCAGTAACCAGCGATCTAGATGATGTTGCATGTTGCATCTTTGAATTTAAAAATATTTAAACCCAACATCCTAGAAGAAGTCGCTGGTACGTGCAAATTTTGAGGAAAGAAGTTTGACTTTCCATGTAGAGTATATTATGATGACAGTCAAATACACATGCACATATATCCTTTGAAGAAAACCTTTGTCTTAGAGTTACATAGATTATTTTTGTTTAGTCTACTTGGAATTGTAACCATTTATATTGAAAAATAATTAGGTATTTAATGAACAAATTAACAATATTTTTGTTAGTTGTCTTATCAATTCCAACTTGCTTTGAAACCACCTATATATACATGTATATTCACATATATCTCCAATAAAATGAAACACTACCTGGCTCTGTGACATCCTCTCTTTTGTTAGAGGTCTTGAGCAACATATTTTCCCACTGAAATATCTCATTTATTCTCCAAAACCACTTTATTAGGAATTGATAGAGATATCATATCATTCTATAGTTCAATCACATTATAAACATTATAAACACTCTCTTTCTTCTTAAACTCCTTGATATCTGCTTCCCTGTAACCCTCCTCTGCTGCTCTACCCCCAGAAACCTTCATTCTACGTGCTGTCATTAGAGGTCCTTCAGTCCTGGGTTTCATAAACCTACAAACAGAAAAGCATTCATAAAAAATGAACAGGGCTAACCCCAATGATAAAATATACTAGGGAGAAAACCCAGTATGAGAAGAAGACACTCACATACACAATGTTGAAAACCAGATCATGCGCAATGTGTATCAGAAGGAGGATCATCAACTAACATGAGTTTAACCGTTCAATGAGGTTTATAATGTTGATCTCCTGTAGTCATCTATCTAACGCACTCTCTTCGGTGACCAGTATATTCCCATACCTCCTTTTTGGATCAAGGAAATTATTTGTTGCTTTTTTAAGCATAGACTGTGGATTGATGGATAATGACATCCTTGACAACTTCAATCTTTACTCTATTTTGATTGTCCTGTTGTGAGAATTTGGATTTTCTTTATATTAATTTGTAATCCATTCTGAAGACTGCAGTCCTTGTTCTTCATCAGAAAGTGCTTCAAATTCTCTTGGTTTTCACCAATCAGAGTTGTGTCATTTGCATATGGCATGTCATTAATGAGCATTCAGCTTCTGTGGTTATTTCCTCAGGATACAGACAAAAAATGTAAGGTGAAAGGATTAAATCCTGACCACGCTTTTCTTGATGTTAAACCTTAAAGAATCCTCTTTTTTCTGTTAAAATAACTGCTCTTGATCCATGGGCAGGTAACAGATGAAAATAATTTTGTATTCTGGACTTACTATTTCTCACAATATTATCCATAGTTAACGGTGACCCACACAGGCAAATGTCTTTGAGGAGTCAATAAAACACAATTAATCATCTTTCTGTTATTTAGTCAAGATTCATCTGACCTCAGTAATGATCTCCTTTATGTCCTGTCCTCTTTTACATCTTGCTTGAATTTACAGCTGCCAGAGAACTCCTACAGCCATTTTTTGGGAATGTTTTACTTGCACGTGATCATGTTAATAATGAACAGTAATGTTCCCATTTAACAGATCACCTTTCTTTGGACAGGATACAAGTATGGATCTCTTTCACAAGTTAGTCAATCAGAAGTAGTTAATTTTGAATACTTGGTCTTTGGGAAAGGGAATTTACATCTTGATATGATTATAATATTATTGATAAACACTACTATTGTTTTTGTTAGTTGCCAGCAAGTCAATGTTGATGCATGTGAACAGAATGAATAATGAGGTACCTCTGAGTGCATTTCAAATGCCTGTCTTTCAGCTAGCATGGGTGCATAAGCAAATGTAGTGAAGAAAGATGGTGGTGCCCGGCTATCAAGAGATGTAGCATCTGGGGTCTTAAAGGTTTGAAGATAAACAAATGGCCACCTAACTGAGAAGCAACAAAGTCCACATGGAAGAAGCCTGTGTGAATATGAGCTGTTGATGTTATCAGGTATCAGGCATCAAAGACCCAAAACAAAACAAACAAACAAAAAATCATATTGATGTGAATGAGGGGGGAGGGTAGAATGAAGACACAAAACCCATCAGTAGTCAATGGACATCCCCTGTCAGAAAGGCCACAAGGAAGAGACTAGCCAGTCAGGGTATAGTTTAGCACCAATGAAATACACATTTCTATAGTCCTTTAAGCTTTCTAACCTAGCCACTATCTTGAACCCAATTCTACCTTACAAATCTGGAAAGACCAGAACATGTACACTTGTACAGATAAGAGCTTATAACACAGGTAATGCAGGAGAGATAAACCCCTCAGGACCAATAATGGAAGTAGTGACACTAGGAGGGTAAGGGAAGGGGGTGGGGGTAAGGGCAAACTGATCACAATGATTGATGTTTGGCCCCTCCAAGGGCTAACAAACAATTGTAAAGTGGGTTAAGGGAGATAGCAGTGGGTGTAAGATATGAAAAAAAAGATAAATTATCAAGGGTTCATGGGGGAGGAAGTGTGGGGGAGTGAGGGGGAAAATGAGGAACTGATACCAAGGGCTCAAGTAGAAAGAGAATGTTTTGAAAATGATGACAACCTATGTACAGATGTGCTTGCCACAATAGGTATACAGATGCTTTGTAATAAGAGCTGTATATGAGCCCCCAATGAAATAATTTTTTTTAAAAAGTTTCTGGCATCTCTCTCTCTTTTTTTTCCATGAAGCTCCCCTATTGAGATGTATCATGTAGCGAACTATCTTAACAAAAATGTAAAACATAATAATTAAAGTATAAACATTTGTTAAATGTATTTCATGCATCATTGTATTTATGTTTTTAACCTCCCGTGAAGGCTTTGGCTCAGAAGGACGAAGATCTACTGTTATAGGACTTCTCAAGCTGCAGATGCTAGCGGTTCCACGTTCCTTCCTTCTTCACTGTTCTGGGCTTAGATATGCCTTCAACTTTTGTTTATACTTTAATTTTTCTTTCTGATTTCTTTCCTTAATACAATTGTCAAAGTTTTATCTTTATATTTAAGATACGTCTTATTGCATATCATTATTTATAAATTTTTATTCATTTTATATATGCATTATTTTAATATTTTTGTACCAACCTCTAGTACACTTTCCTGCTACTCTGTCTCCTTTGAGAATAAAAGACAACTGATCTGTCTTCGTTAGGTGAATGACAAGAATCTCAAATTGAAGTTGTTATACTCTCTGAAATGTTCAACTCAGTGTAATAACCATAAACACCAGTCTCATGTTTGATATTATCTATCATGTTCCTCTATCCACCCTGCCCCCATATTGTACTAGTAGGTCCATTTATTCCTTAGTCTTATCTCCCATTCTTCTTTACAAGGTCTTTTTGTTGTTGTTTCTTAAAGAATGACTGTTTCCTTTGTAGCAGTGAATGAATGCTTAATTTGTTTCTGAAGATTATTTTTCTTCTGGAAAATGACAGTGTCTTCAAAACCCAACCTTCTTATTGTAAATAGCATTCTATTGTTATCTATAATGAAAAATGATAATTGTGTGCGAAGTTAGAAATTTTGCTTAGGGGTCAAATATATTTAATTGGGGAGATATTGCATTTCACAACCCCAGGTCTATCATCTATTACTGTCCTTCCATCTACAGCAAATCAAACACCCTACTTACTATTGCATATTTCTCTTCAAAGCGCTAATGTCAGTAACAAATACGAGGGAACTGAAAACACTAACTGATAAAGTATTAAGTACTTACCAGACACTCTTCTGAGCATTATGCATGTATTATCTCTCTGATTTATTATAATTTTAACAATACATATAGTTTCTAATTTATAGATGAAAGCACTAAGGCATGGATAGATCTAGCAATTTGTCCAACTAGTATGTTATTAACTTTAATCTTGAAATTGGACAGCAAGTCCCCTAAAGGGCAGAAATGAGCATCAATGCCATTGACTACCTGACACGACACTGAGTAATCAAGGAGATGACGTTATCTTCCTTAATTACATATAACCTAGGGTAGGAGTCTTGATGATGAGGGGCGTAGGTGACGCAGCAGGGTAAAGTACCTGGCCATTTGCTCCTTTGAATATTAACCGAAACCAAGTCCACTCTCATCAGGTCAATTCTCACTTAGAGAAAGTCTATAGGACAGAAGGGAACTGCTCTCCTGGTATTCCGAGGCTATGGCTCGTTAGGGAGTAGAAAGCTTCATCTTTCATCAGCAGAGTGGTTCGTGGCTTCAAAATACTGACTTATATCTGCAGCTCAACACGTTACCCACTACAGCACCAGGGCTCGGAAGTTCTACTTTGTCCTATATGTTTATCATGTATAGGGATCAATTTGATAGTATAAAAAACAACAGCATGAATAAATCTGAGACAAAAGACCCCAGGAGGCATAATCCATTAAGTACTAGATGAATAACAGCAAGGTTGGTGGTATAAATTCATCCAGAGACACTTGTGAAAAATGATCAGGTGATCTACTGTAAAGGTCGAAGCTTTAAAAACCCATGGAGTGCAACTCTATTATGTGAGTCACCATGAGTCACAACTGAGTTGAGGATTAATTGATTTGACATTTTTACTATATGATTTGATCTCTCATAGCAATAACCATAATGATATTTCAGAACTGAGAGGCATGTTGTCATTTGTATGGTTTCCATGTGTAATTTGTATGATTTCCTTGAGTCAGATCAGGTTTGATTTAATTTATTAATAACAGCATCAATAGATATATAAAAAAACTGTTGTCCTTTTAGACAATGGCCAGCATCATGGATTTCATAGAAATGTAGTTGTGAGGCAAGAGTCCTTAAAATGCCATCGTGTATACAGCAATGTCAGTAGTGTCAGGGTTAGGTGTGTTTAAAACAAATCTCCCAATGCAATCAAATTTTAAGACTGGAAATAAAGGAGCTGCAATAAATTAGCCCGTAATTTCTTCATTCATCCATTCACTTACCCAGTCAGCACTTATATCTTTATTTAGCAAACAAACACTGAATGCCACTTGCCCTTGGGCACTATGGTTGCATTTGGTCTGATGGCTTGCAAAGAGAACTATGACATAATTCTGGCCCTCAGGGGGCTTGTACTCCTTGGAAAAGTGATAAAGATAAGTCATTTGTTGTAGTCTAAGGTGCTAAGTGTCACAATGGATATATGAATAGATTATTATCGGAACATAAAGGAAGGAGGGATTAGTTCTGTCAATCATTAGAATAGTTCAATGAAAGTTTTACAGAGAGGACACACATGTATAGAATTTCTAACATTTCATTTTGTGAGCAGGAGGTAGTGTCAACATCGAGCCTATAAGTGCCAGGAAAGGGCCAGGAATGTTTGGAACCGTTCATACATGTTGGAGTGGCTCTAGAGCAGGATGGCTGGAGGAAAGTTTAGGGTGATTAATAGAACAAAGGGTGCGGATCGACTGTGGGAAATCCTTTGCAAACCTCAGCAGTGCATGCTGTACCTTTGATCATAAGCAGTGGGACATTTACCTGGGCTTTAAAGAGGAGAAGTAAATGTGTGGCAACAAGGAAGGAGATCATACATTAGGTCTGAAGGATTGAGTTTCTGGATGCATGTCGTCGTAGTGCAAATAAGGAGCAGGAAAATATAGGAGGGACGTCTAGGGAAGATATGGACAGGGATTAGTAATCATCAGGATAAGTAAGTTACAAAAGAACTCTTTACTGAGTTAAAAAGCAAGCATGTCACTTCGAAGATTAAGTTGCAGTGTGTGTTTTCAGTGATCTCACAAGCATGCAAATGTTGGACGAAGAATAAAAAAGCCCAAAGAAGAAGAATGCCTCTGATTCTAATTTTGGAGAATAATATTATGGATAAAATGGATGGCCAGAGGGATGGCTCAGTCTTTCTTGGAAGACGCCTGGGGAAGGCTTAGGATCTTCCTTTGAAATAAGGATGGTGAGACTTCTTTTCAGGTACTCAAGTAGGGACCAATTTCTGAAGAAGGCTCTCATGATTAGTAAAATGGAGGGCTATTCAAGGGCATAGAAAATAAGGGGAAATGTAGTTTGAGAAGTATTGAAATGTGCTCAATTTGAACATATTCAACGTGAGGTATTATAACTAGAGGTGTTCCAGTATTTAAGCCTGAAACTCAAGAGAAACTATGGGAGATAAAAATATTCATGTAAAGAGTCTAATCAGTAGTAATTGAAGTTCTATGAAGTTGGTATGGTTTTATAAAAATGAATACAGAGAGAAATAGGAGAAAATAACTAAGAACTCTTTAGTAGAACTGAGCTGGCAAATTGAATTTATTTCACAAGTGACAAGTTAAGGAACATATAATGGAATGCCTGGTGCTTTAAATAATGACATTTCTTTCATTCATATATCTTGACATTTCTTTTTCTTTACCCATGCTCTTGGCACCAAAATGTTAAATCAGCTATAAAATAGCTTGATTATTTATTTGCCTTTGTGTAAGTATTCCATCCCGTGAACATTGTTCCCTGAAGTAGGGCCATTGTCAATGCATTTCATAAATGATTTCAAAGTCTTCAATTGTGACTTCATTTCAGAGGAAAGAGCTTATGCTATAATCGGGTTTCTTTTTTAAAAGAAGGTGATAATTCCATTTAAAGCAACAGTAACCACTTTAAATACCACCAGTATTTGACAGAATCCTCAACTTTGAACCAAAATACTTGATATTTGTTCTTACTTTGTGAAACTACCAATTATGGGATCTCTGAGAAGTTGTAGAACCTGAGTTTTAAATTGATCAGTGGGGGTCTTTCATGCATTTTATGACTAAATTCTATGACAATTTTTCTCTGTTTTCAAATTTGCTCTCTATTCTCAGTTCTTTACTCTTTCTTTGATCTTTGTCCCTCATTAATCTGCCACATGGTATCATAAAGCACAGTTCACTTAGCTTTTCAGATCTTGATGGCTTGCTACTGATAGTTTCACTGAAAGTTAACTGAAGTTAAACGCATATATCAAGTTCTTGGTGGTGCTCCAAACACAGAGAAATACATAGTATGGTATTTGTATTAGGGAATTTAAATTAATTGGAAAAATGCCTTTTCTACTTACATGTAATCCAAAAATAAACAATTCTCAAAACTCATTTCTGATATGATTAGCAGGGTCCCGCCCCTCATTTTTTCTGTATATACATTCCAAAGCCACTCTATTTCCCTTCATTAGGTGCATGTGTGTCTATTTTTAAATCAATTTTATTGCTCTCTATAATAGGAATGTAAGTTAACCTACACTACCTTTTATTGTTTTAAAAACATGTGTTTTTAAAATCCATTTATGCTGGCAGTTGTATTAGGCAAGATTTTTATGAGAAGCAAAACCACTCATAGGTATAAAAAATAACTTTAAATCAATAAAGAAATTTATATACAAATGGCCCAGCCAACTCAAGTCCATCGGTCAGATGTTAGCTGGGGGTCCCTCTAGGCTCACACAGCTGCCAAGTGATGAAACGTGCAATAGGAAGCTGGGAGAATATAGGGGAGTGGGTCCACAATCATGAGAGTTCAAGTTAGGCAGGAATATGGCAGAGTGCCAACAGCTCGCTGTTTCAGTAGGTCACATTAGTCACCGGCTCCATTAGACAGACCCAGGATCCAAACAAGCAGGAAGAAGAAGACACAAGAGAGGGAGAGAGAGAGAGAGAGAGAGAGAGAGAGAGAGAGAGCGCAATGGTCTCTAGTTTGGCTTGTACATAGGCCACACCCCCAGGGAGACATTGTTAGGCTGTGTATGGATTGAGAGGTTGGGCCCCACTGGTTCCCTACTACCGGTGAACCAAGCTCCACCCATCTCCTCCAATAGATGTAGCAAATTGACAACAAAAAAACTTCATCATTACAGTAATCAATATGGAGAGACTACTACAAGGATTGATATTACTGCTCAGGTTTCCTTTAAATTAATATGAAAATATTAATATTTTTACCTCAGTTGACAAGTCTAGCCAGAGTTCCTCTATGGTAAAAGGGTTATGTACACATATTAACTGGAAGGTTAGAGGTTTAAATTCACTCTAAAGTGGCTGGGAACACAGGCTTTACACTTTACTTTCAAAGTTTACAACATTAAAAACTTTGTAGAGCATTTCTATTCTGAAACTCTGGAGTCACCAAGAGTCAGAATTGAATAAACCAGCCATCACCCACAACACTCTGAGCCTGGTCTTCCTGAAGTTCTCTAGTTGTTATATAGTAATGATCATTTTAGAGTGTAGAAAAATTTCAATAACACCCAATATGTACTTTTTACTGCTTTTTGCTTCCAAATTCACCTTAAATATTGTACATTTAATCAAATTTAAATTGTTCCTAAATCATTTGAAATCAGAAAGTGTGTCATTTTTTTTGTATCTAGAATCTTTGAATAATGCTTCCGAATAATAGATTAAAAACTGGATGCTAAATAGAAACTATGTAAACTTGATTATTTATAGATATTTTCAACATACACTTATTAGTATTTTGTGCCAGGCACTAACTCAAATTCATGAAAGAAACATGGCCTGCCATTCATGATGCATTTGATTTAATAGATTACAAATCAATAAAGAAATAATTTCTAACTGAATTAAAAATAGAAGTAAAGCATATATTGTTTTTGAAAGCCTTAAAAGGAATGCACCAGCATTTGATACTCTCACCATAATTGTGCAATATGTATGTTGAGCAAATAATCAGAAAATTTGGTTTACATGAGGAATAATGCCACAAGAGGATCGGGGGAAGGTTCAGTGACAATCTACAGTATCCAGATGACACAACCTTGCTTGCCGAAAATGAGAACTTGAAATACTTGACGATGAAGACGAAGTATTGGAGCCTACAGTATGGCTTGCAATGCAATATTGAGAAATCCCAAATCCTTACAACTGGACCAATAGGTACCATCATGATAAATTGAGAAAATATTGGAGTTGTTCATCTTGCTTGGAATCACCATAAATGGTCATGGAAGCAGCAATCAAAAGACCAAACTACACATTGCATTGTATAAATCTGCTACATAAGAGCTCTTTGAGGGCTAATGTTAGACAGATGCAAAAAAATGACTATCTTCCATTGCTTCCTAGGCATGCGATAGTTGGATATAGATGAAGGAAAGCGAAAATAGACTCGATGCATTTGAACTGGAATGCTGGCAAAGAATATTGAATGTGTCTTGGACAACCTCAAGAACAAACCAATCTACCTGAAAAAACTATAGCCAGGGGGCTTCTTGGAGGTAAAGATGGGGAGACTTCATCTCACATACTTCGGACATGTTATCTAGACAGATATGTCCTTTCCTGGAAAAGGAAAGAAGAGGGGCAACAAAAAAAATAAGGCAGCCTTCAACCAGACAGACGGACACAGTGGCTAAACAATAGACTCAGAAAACTGCATGGCTGGGACAGGTCTGCGCAGTCTATTGTTCTGTTGTACATAGAAGTGCTGTGAGTTGCAGCCCACCTGACAGCACCTGGAGGGAAATAACAGTGATTTCCCAGAGCAATTAGCTGCATGAAGTCAACTATTCCCTTTGTTGTTAGGTGCAATCAGGTTGGTTCAAAATCAGTCATCCAACATACAACCGAACAAAACACTGGCAGCTCCTGCTCCATCCTCCCAATTGTTCTTATATTTGAGCCCATTGTAACCGCCACTGTGTCAACCCACCTTTTCAGGGCCCTTCCCTTTTGTTCCATATCCCTCGACCTTATGAAGCACGAGGTCCTTCTTGGGGAACTTGTATCTCCTAACAATGCGCCCAAAGTTGAAAAACAGCAAAAACAACAACATGAGTTGAGTCGGGTACAGTTTCATTCTCAAAGTGTTTAGACAGGGTATTCCAATCAACAAAGACTTATTTGGACGTAATGCATAAAAGGCAAATGTGGTGTCATCACTAGGAAGTGACAGAAGTGTAATCATATCCACAGCTCCGGTCTGATGTCACAATAAAGAGCAAAATAGTCATTATGGGACAGAAATGTCCCCTGATCATCTAAAAATCTGTGGAGGATTGACACTGTTAAATCTTAACCTGTGAGACTGGGAGTCATACATAAAAAAATACCTCTCAACCCAGACATTTCTCCAAATTTCTAGCCTGTTAGCTTGTACTTAAGTATTTCAAGGAATTTCTGTTTTTCAGATGCACATGGAATCCTGGGGCAAGTTATCAAAAACCTCTTCACTCTGATGTAAGCATACTCTGCTTCAGAACTTGCTTGCTCTGAAGCTGAAAGTCAACAAAGGAATTAGAAGAGCCGATTTTAGAGCATGAAGGTACATTTTTTTATGTACCAGATGGTACATAAAATATCTATAATAACTATGTTTTCCATTGGATGTATATTTTGTTATTAATTATTTAGAATTCATAATCTATACTCCAAACTCTGTGCTAAGTAAATATATTTGTTTTTAAATGATTTTTCCCATTTGACCTTCACAACTGTCTTATAAGGTAGGAGTTAATATCCCATTTGATACTTGAGGATCTGGAAGCCCAGAAAAATCAGATCGTTCCAAGAGAGACACGTTTACTTAGGGGCAGAGCCAGGAATTGGGTCTACATCTGTGTATCATCAAAATTCTGTCAGCCTTGCTGGGATTTTGAGAAGTGCTTGGCAGCAAATTTGATTACAGCATGTTGGTGACTTAGAAAGAGGTGCGAACCTTGTTGGCATGCATGTTGTGCTTTGTGGAAGCTAGCACTGCCCTAAGGCTGTTGGCACCTTTGCTTTGTTGTTGTTGATGGTGTTGGTGGTGCTTTCTGTACAAGGATCAATAGCAGTTCTGCTTTCTGAGACTTAATTTCTCCCAAGTAAATAAACAATGATTGGAATATTAAGAGCTACAAAGAGTTCTGAAAATGAAACACATGTGATGTTTTAGATGAGTAGAAAATGGCAAATTTTCTTAACCATCCTAAACTTTCATGGGAATTGGAGAAGAAAAAATGCAAAAAGACCCCATACCCTCATTGATTCTATACAACCTGAATTCAAGAAAGGTTAGTAAAATTGGAGTTAACAATGCTACTCAGCTTCCTGAAATGTTTGAGCATGTGGCTATATGGTATCACATTAGCCAATATTTTTATATTATCACTGAAGATGCATTGTTCCTTCTGGAGAAATGTAAATGTATCTGAAATCAAGTGTTAAAAGAGCGATGGTACATTCTTTGGTAATTGTAATGTCATTTCTTGAAAGAGAATTCCAAGGACAGCCTTGGTCAGTATACTGTGATAAAATGTTATAAAGGTGTCATTTACTTCTCATTGCTATGTGATTAATTGCTCATTTGAATATCTGATGGCTTTATTGTAAAAATATTAATCAGTCATCAGTTAAACAATACCTCTGATTTGGAACTAGATCAACATGGCCAAGAATTAGGGGAAAAATGTGAATCTTTTTTTGGAGAATCAAATCCCCATGATCATGCTTAAACTCATCAGAATTTAGACAAAGTTTTAAAAAGAAAGAAAGAAAAGAGAAGATTTCTGGAGCTTAAGGAATTGGGTTATTTTATTTAGCCAACTCTGTATTGCATGCATTCCCAAAGTAAGTTGGCATTCTGCACTGCATGGCAAAGGGACATCCTCCTGCAAGATTGGATCATGATTGGGGGCAGGTATGAGAAAACTCAGAGCATACAAATGAGGTGCAAGAAAGCAGTTTCTTTAGCTTTTTTAGAAGCTTTAATAGAAATGTTTCCTTATGTAGATCATGACTTTTACCTATTTCAATTGTCTATTATTATATATGTATAATATATATTTAATAGACATCAATAAATACTTACTATTAATTAAAATTATTAGTTTTCCAGGGCACTTCTGCTCATTTCTTTCTAAGTTACTTTTACTTCTACTTCTAGTTAGTGGGTCTATGAAGACCAGTGCTCAGCTAGGTTCTGAATAGTTCAAAGAATAGATCAATTTATTTCTCAATGTATTACCAATGTTTTCCTTACTATGTGACTTCTAATTATTTAATAGTCTAGCCCAGGCATCTGACTTGGTGGCTTATTCCTAAAAGGGAACAATTCAAGAGGACTAGACCCATTGTATAAGAATTGATTTTATAACACCTTATAACTCTTCTTATAACACACATGATAAGTGTTATTGCTCCATTGGCAGGGATAAGTCCTATGTCAAACAAAGAGGGAAACTGGAAGGAGATTATACAAGGCTATGAAGCATGATTCATAGTCAGTACCTATGGACCAGCCTAGTATATCTCCTCAGTGGTAGTGCAGAAAACATAATAGGAGTGGGGAACATTAGGGAAGGGGGGGTTTATTTTTTAATTACAATTTTTAAATTTACTTTTAATTGGGAGTAGATACATATATCATAGAATTCCATAATTGAATAACATCAAGAAGTATTGTACAATTGCTACCACTATCAATTTCCAAATACTTTTTTCCTTCCTGGACTTCTTGACTTCATCTCTCCTTCCTCCTCTGCCCATGACACTGTATGGCCCGCCCTCCACCCTTATTCTATTTTCTGTCCCCTTAACCCTTATTCAACTTGCTGTCTCCATAGGTTCATCAATCCTGGATTTCATTTACTGAAAAACAGAAGACCATGTAACACTTCAAGAGGGTGGCTCCCAATGACATAATGCATCTGACAAAAAATACAGAAAATGTAGAAAATCAGATCAGATCACCATGTACCAGAGGGGAAACCAGATGCAGAGGAGGGGATCCACTGACAAAGTTTTAACTGTTCAGGCAGATTTAACCCTTTGATCTTCTCTAGTCATCTCTCCAGTACACTCTGTTTAGTAACCACTTTCCTATCAATTATGGATAGAGGGAGATCACCAGAAGCTTATTTCCTATGTAGTTTCCACAAATGCATATTGAGCTCCCACTGCCAACCACATCCTTCTGCAAACTGAATTCTCACAATTTAGGCTCTGATATTAATCCTTCCTTTGACTTCGGATTATATAATTTACAATTCTCTGGTTATTCATAATGGTGGCCTTATTCTCTATGTGTCTTGTTGACATCTCACTTAGATGGATGCTTGTTTGGAGACAAACCTTTAAGACCCCAGATGTTATTTTATTTGATAGCCAGGCACCATCTAATTGCTCCTCCACATTTTGGTATAGCACCCACCTCAATACTCGCCCTCAGGAAGGGAACAATTTAAGAGCAATTAGCTAGAATTTAGTGTGAGCCCAAACCCCATTCCTGGATCAGTTTCTTATTTTATCTGCCTTTGGCTTCCATCAAAATGCCCTTGTTAATTTATGGTAGAGAATCGTATTGATCATCCTCCAGGGGCACAATGATCCTCTGTGACTATTGACTTTGATTATTAGGCCCTGGTGCTATTTCTTTCTTTCTTTCTATCTTTCTTTCTTTCTTTCTTTCTTTCTTTCTTTCTTTCTTTCTTTCTTTCTTTCTTTCCTTCTTTCTTTCTTTTTATTTATTAATTGGACCAAGGTAGGCTAACACCATATCACTAAGTGAATTATCACTTGTACAGAATCAATCCTTTCATAGCTGGACATTATTTACACAAACAATGGGGTTAATTTTCAGGGAAATTTGCAATAATATAATCGTCACTGAGAATATCAGCCACAGATTTCTGGATTAATACATATAGGGAATTGACGTAGCAAGACCAGGTTTGTCTCCCTAACAACAGCTCAACAATCTTGGCACAGCTGTCTTCTGCTTCTACAAACACCATGTATTTTCTGACTTAAATCCTTAGCTTAAAAGTGTGTCTGAGAAAGGTAGGGAATTTAGAGCTGGGGGTGGGGGTAGAGAAAGAGGGAAATGGGAGGCAATGCAACAGTTAAAAATTAAAACACTGTAATGTTGTGGTTGTTTTCTTTTAAAGAATGTACTTTCTGCAGAACTGTGTCATAGATTGGAGAATATGATTCAACTTAGAGTTTAGCAGTGTCCTTCATCCTACACATCCCCAGATATGTACCAAGTTGTTTCATTTCAAATATCATATTTTCATAAAATTTCCAATAGACTATAGTGGTGAGACACATAGGATAGGTTTGGAACCACACTGCCTTGGTTTAAATTTGGAAACTGCTGTTTTCTCTCTCTCACATCTTGAGCTAGTTACTAAATCTTTCTGGCAGTGTTTAATCTTGTGTAATATGGGATTAATCAGAGTTCTAACTCATGATGTTATAGTGAAGATTAAGTAGAGGAATACATATATGAAAAGCTTGGAATAGTGCTATAAAAGAATATCCTATTTTTATTATGATCATTATCATTTTAATTGGATTTATTTTCTGATTTATATCCTTATCCTATTTTAAATCCCACTGTTGTGTTAGAGTATCCATTCATTTCTAGAATGCCTCCTCTTTGCAGAGATCACTGCTTGGAGAAGAAGGCACACAAGAATACAGAGTTACTGTATGAGATACCGTAAAAGGCATTGAGGAGAAAAACTTTAGGATCCTTTATGACAACACATCTATTGGAAATCAGCATGTGTTCAGGCTATCTAGTAATTTTATATCCAAGCATAGAAACGATTCCGAACAGATCTGAACTTTGTGTCTTAAAGATTTTAAGCAGGATACGTGCTGACCTTTTAACTGAAAGGTAGTGGTTAGAAGCCACCAGCTGCCCAGAGATGGATAAGTCTGTCCCTCTGTAAAGATTGCCAAGCCCCAAACCCACAGAGCCGTGGTTCTCAGCCTTCCAAATGCTGCGACCCTTTCATACAGCTCCCCATGTGGTGGTGACCCCCAACCATAACATTATTTTCGTTACTACTTCATCACTGTCATTTTGCTACTCTTATGAATTGGGCGAGCCCTGTGAGAGTGTCATTTGACCCCCAAAGGGGTCATGACCCACAGGTTGAGAACCACTTCCATAGTGCATTTTTGTTCTGCCATATGGGATCCCAGTGAGTCAGAGTCAATTTGGAAGCTTTGGGTTTGGCTTTGGGATTTATTTGATACATGGAATTCTCCATGGTTCATTGTGGAAACTTCCTTCCTCATTCATCAAAAATAAAATCTCTTTCTCCTGCCCCACCCCTCTCTGTAAATGTCAAGAAATAATAAAATGGAGAATACCATGTTTCCTGACTTCCAGGTAAGCTGACTGACTCCTGGCTGTTTGACAGTCTCTCTCAGATATGCCAGAAGGCAATATGTGGGGGGGAGGATCACAGCCATCCTCCCAGTTGCCAGACTGCAGTGGGCCCCACTCCCTGATATAAAAGACAATGGACGCCTGCAGACATCTATTTGGCTCTAGTAGGTGGGGTTTACACCCTACTGACAATGGTTCCTATGGAGTCCTAGAGAATAGGTCAAAGTTAAGCTGTCATCCTAAACCTAGGATCTGCCCATCTTGTCACATGCATAACCCCAATCCATCCCCTTCCTATTGTGTGTATGTCCCTAGACCACCCCCTTCTCATTAATGTATTACCCATAGGACAGGCCCTTCCAGTGACATATGTCCTCACATGTAATTAGGGGGCTTGCACATCCCCAGAGAATATAAAAGGCCTGGGCTAGTATTAGAGTCACTCTCTCTCCCTTCACATGGACCATCAGTGGGGCAGAGGTGAGCATGCTACCATGAATTGTGTCTGACTCCATTTATTTCAATACTTCTCTTCTATCTCTCATGCTCTCTATAACTTTACTATGATCTTTACTTATTATCACTGTACAATTGCACCTACTGGACCCGTAATGATGTGTTAGGGCTAGCTTCCTCTGACACAATTATAATGTGCTGTAGTAGCTGGTCTGCCTAGAATAATATTTTCAGGCTTTCTGCTCTGATTTTGCCCTTGATTGCTATTCATGATACTTTGCCCTGTGTTGTGCTGTTCTGGGTAGCTGATATCACATGGTTAATTTAGGGCTCACAAACATTCCGTCCTCTCTGTGTCATGGGACATGTGTTCATTCTCCACCCATTCAGGTTGGGTTCAGCCCAATGGTGATCTTTGGCCAATTGTATGAGAGTGACCAAGGAAAGCACAGATGTCAACAGCAGCTTTAAATGTATCAGTGGGGTTTGCCCTGGCCTCCTGCTTTTCATCTCTGCCATTGAATTAAGGAGTGTAGCCTTAGGAAACCAGTGGGTTAGAATATCTGGTAGCAAGGATTTCAGGAATGATAGTAGGAGACCTGCCCTGGGAATGAAGTTAGAAGCAGGAAAAGAGATCAAATCTGCTGAAAGATGCTTGGAAAAGAGTAATCCTATGCTGATACTGGCTGATATTAGAAGTAATGAAACTATCAGCTTATGAACAGTTGGAGAAAAAAAAAGGTCTCCTCTACAAAATATCAGGAAATAAACTAAAGAAAATGTTAAATACACATAGCCTGAGCAAATCGATATTATTCCAGGAATGCATAGTGAACTTAATATTCTCAGTTCATTCAGATGATTGATTAAACAATATTTAAACGTGGATTATCTCAATAGACTCAAGAATATCATTTGGCAAATTTCCACACCTGTTCATAAGCACTGTTCTCAACAGAGAAAAAAATAAGCAGCTTCCTCCACTAAGTAAAGGTAATAATGAACGCTAAACAAAGAAAGAAAAGAAGCTTCCAGCTCACATAATACTCACATAATACTTAATGGGGAAAGAAAATGCTTTATCCTTGCAAAACAAAAATGTCCACTCTCATCATTTGTCTTCAACAATGTACTGGAGGTTCTGGTGGAGCAGGAAAAAGAAATTAACAACAAAATTCGATGCAAAGAGAATACAATTGCTAAAGATATGAAAGTGCCTGCCTGTGAGTATAAATTAAACTTATCCATATAATATGTTAAGAAATCAGGAAAAAACTACCTAAAAAAGTCATTGAATACAATTTTTAATATTCGATTCCTTTTAATGGGGCAGTTTAAAAGGCCACATGCATTATTGGGCTTCATGTGGTTTACACCTGTTCAGCAGAACCAGTACCTACTTTGTTTGTTGAGTTTGGCAAATCAGTTGTTAAATGGAACTTGTAATCAGGAGTTTTTCCTAAGGTCAGAGACTAGGTAGCAGCCCAAAATGGAAATCACAAATTTATATTCTTTTCTCTTCTTTAACCTTCTTCTGTTCTCTAGCAGTATTCTAAGCAGACATTATGGGTTCTGAAATTCCTAAACGTGTTTATAGAGCTAAATATATTGTCAGAAAAATTGCTGTCTGTTTAGCAATATCAGAAAGGGTTTTTCAAAGATAGACATATGTCCACAGAAGCAAAGTTTCCCATTCCTACTGTATCAAACAGAATGACTATTGTCAAATTGGGATCCTACTCCTACAGTGAAAAAACTGTTGAGCATAAATCCCATGGACAATGATGCTCAGATAAAAGCCAAGAATATTGCAAGTGAGGATGCAAACCAAGAAGCAACATGGAAATATCTTAAGTAACAGTTTTCTTTTTGGGGGGTGGTGGAGTCAGGTATTATTTAATATACAGTCATTAACATTTCAAAACAACATAATGGAGTGTTGTCTACCTCTTTGATTGTTATTATTTAAGTATTAACTGTATGAAATAATAAACTACCTTAAGTATATATATATATATATACTGAATAATATATATATATTATTTATTTATAAATTAAAGTGGTCATCAGGGGAGCAAAATGATTGTTAAATTATTTGAATCTCATAACTCAAAAAATATAAAATAATTGTATGCCCATGTTTTAGAACCTATTTTCAAATTGTTTCATGTGTAAATTTATAATATAAAATATCATTTATAATAGATTTCAGAGACTTGAGGGATATTTATTTAATAAAATATGTGCTTAGTATAGATAACAAAAAAAAAAAATCTAAGCTCATCAAGTGGTTACCACCTGATCGTGACTCGATAGAACTGCCCCTGTGAGTTTCCCAGATTGTAGCTCTTTAGCGAAGTAGAAAGCCCTGTCTTGCTTTTGACAGGGCAGCTCATGGTTTCAAACTGCACACGAGGTGGGGTAGCAGCCCAATAATGCATAACCACTATATACCAGAGCTCCTCCAGTATAGGCAACAATTAGTTATACAAGAGCCTAAGAAGCACTGAATATAGAAGAAAATAAAATTGACAAATTGAACTTTGTCAAAATAAAAAATTTCTTCTCTACGAAAAATAGTGTTACACAATGAAGTGATGAACTACTGAGTGGAAAATTAAAATATTGATGATATACATACTTGACAGTGAACGTGTCTAGACTATATAGGGTTTTCTACAACTAAATATCAAGAAGACAATCTCATCTCTTTCTTCAAAATAGTAAATTTTTCAACAGAAACTTGACCACAGACAACATACAAGTGATTACACACACACAACTCTTCAATAGCTCAAGGCATTTTAAGAGCATATAGATCTGTATCAGAAAGGTTCTTGAACATCTAAAATTAAAAACATCAAAAACCAGAATTCCAAAATTGGAAATTATGTGGAAATGGAACTCTTATTGTTGTTAGGATTGCAAAATGAAATAAGTTTGACAATTTCATATAAAATTAAATAGATATCTACAACATAACCAGCAATTGTCCTCCTACACAGTCATCTAAGAGGTCAGAAAGTTTATGTCTTCTAAAACCTTGTACACATACATTCATAGCAGCTTTACTCATAAGAGCGACACGTTGTAAACAGACTGAACAGGTGATGGATAAGCACTACATTCATACAGTGTAAACGTTCTCATCAATAGAGTGAAATATGAATATATGAGTATATGCAACACAGCTATATCTCACCATGATTGTAATGAATTAAAGAAATAAAAAGAAAAGAGTGTGTCCTGTATGATTCCACTCATATAATATTTTAAAGCAAGCAAGACTAATCTTAAGTGACAGAAAGTATTTAAAAGATTTTCTGAGGCTGGAACTTTGGCTTCTGGTTGCAAACGGTGCAGACAGTATGGATTGAGGGTGGCACACAGGGGCATTGTATTGTAGATAATATAAACTGCACTCGACTCAAAACAAAAGTCATTTCTGTCCAGTAGATGCTGACTTCTTGTAAGTCCAGTGTAACAGAATAGAACTGCTAATAGAGTTTTCTGGGCTGTGACATGTAAAGAAGCATATCTCTAGGATTTTCTTTTGTGGCACTGCGAAGTAGGTTCATGGTTGGTAAAGGAATTTAAATCATTTGAGCTATGCAAGGTCATTTATGAAGAAAAAGAAGGTAAAGGCATGGTCTTTCAAAATAGTGCATCACCACAAATCACAATAGTCATCAGCTCTTCTTTTGTGCATTTTGGTGGGAGCTCTGTAGACACTACAACAGCCCATAGTTCAACTAGAGCAAGCGTGACTGTAAGATTGTTGCCATCATCAGTTTCAAGACATTTTCTTCCTTCTTGCACTCATTGGTTATTGCCACCCCTTTATTTCCTCCACTCTCCCCAAGAACCACCTGTTATTAAATATTATTATTACTGTGATTCCACTTTTTGTGTCTGTATCTTATACCATCCAATGTATATGTTCACCTGCCATTCAGTTATTCAGCCCCGTTGAGTGGGGTTATACAGTCATCATTTCCCCTCCTCCCTTCCCTCCTTCTCTCTTTCTGTACTCCTGATACAATTCCTGAAGGGTTTATCTAACTTGAATTTCATGAATCAAATGATCCTAATTATGCATATGAACATATGTAGGTCTAACAGGATTAATAAGATAAAGCAAAGAACAGAATAATAGGGGCAGGAAATATTAAAGAACTAGAGGATAGTTATGCGTTTCAACAGCGCTATACTGCAGCTGGATATATCACCCCTTCTGGGTCGCCCTTCTGTGAGGAACTGTCCAATTATCTTACAGGTGGTTTGGGGGTCTTCACTTTGTCTATGCTCCTTCATGTCAATGTAGTTGCTAGTTTTGGAAATTTTGATACCTATTCCCATCAACACCTTATGATCATACAGGCTGGTGTGCTTCTTCCACGTGGACTTTTTTGCTTCCTTGCTAGATGGCCATTTGTTTAACTTAAATCCTTTAAGACCCCAGACACTATATCTTTTCATAGCCAGGTACCATCAGCTTTCTTCACCACACTTGCTTATGCTCCCATTTTGTCTTCAGAGATCGTGCCAGAAGGTACCATACATTGCCACATTATTAGAACAAATAGTTCTTGTACTGAAGTAAGATTAAAGTAGAGGTCCAAAGTCCATCTGCGTCCTTGTGGTATTTACATATATACACATAAACAGATTCACCTATATCCATATATTTGTATATTTATAAATATACATATCTATATTTATACATATGTATGTAATTTTTACTTTCTTGTTTTTTTCTTTCCTGCTGCCCCACTATCATATTTCCCAGTTTTCTCTCTCAGTAATTCCTCTTGTATACGTTTCAATCAATCACATACAATCAGAAACGTTATCCCCTCCTCATGATCCCTTGCTATTCCCCTGTCCCTGTCATTGTTGGCTTATTGCTCCCCTCCCCTTGTCTGTCTTCTCCACTCCAATACCCCTTCCCCACCCCACCCCCAATATTTGGTCCCTTTGCCATCCCCTTGGGATTGACGATCCTTCCTATCTTGTACAGATAAACATCAAAAGCAAAAGAAAAAAAAAGGAGGCCATGCTAGTTCCACGTAGAACTATTGTCCTGGCCCAGAGCAGAAGAGTAACCCTCTGCTAAATAGCGAGTAGACCCTGATGAAATCTATCGGTCCAATCCCCTGTTCTTTCAGGGATCCATCTCGCAGGACCCACTTACCCAACAGCATGTATACCCATTTAGTCCTCAGTATTCCTGTCAGTGGGGTGAGTCTTCAACAAGACCCCATTGCTCTTCCTACAGTCAAGGGTGGAACAGTCTATTGCTCCACCCCCACACCTTTACCTTTCAGTGTGGCCCCTTGGGTAGTCACCATATCCCCCAACCCGTGCAGACAGGGTGCCCAGCACAGCCTCTTAAGTCAGATGACTGCTATGGAGATTCCTCAGGAATGCTGTGTCTTCGCTCCCATTGCTGGTCTGTTACACTCCACTCTTGGTTTGCCCTCATGTGGGCTGGTCATGCCAGACATTATCCCCACACTGGTTCTTCAGTGTTTTCCTCTGTGGAATTGGCATAGAGGAAGGGGGTGTCATGTCTCCAGCTGGGGCCTGCTCTGCCATCCTCTCTGCAGATGAGCTGCTTGGAGAAGGAATGTTACCCTCAAGGCTTGCCTCATCAGAGTGAGGACTCTCTCTCTCTTTCTCTTTCCTGTGGAGACAGAAACAATACCCTTTCCTTGGATGGATTAATGGCCTGTTTCCCCATAGCCTTCTTTTTTCTTCCCCCACACCTCCATAGGCTGTAAAGGCATGGGGGGGGGGGGGAGCGGGCAGAGAGAGATGTCTTTCCCCACTGTTGCTATATGCCCCTTTTTTAACTTTTTTACTTTTCTTTTTTGATGATGTGTGCATCATTGTATTTAGTCCTTTTCCCCCTGTGCCTGTTCTGCTGTTTGAACTTACCTCAGTGGACTCGGGTTGTACTTGTCCTTTAGTGCCTGGCTGACTTCATTCAGCATAATATTCTCCAACTCCATCCACAAGACAAGGTGGTTCATCATTTCTTCACTATTTTGTCGTGATGCATAGTACTCTATAGTGGGTATACACACAGAATGAGGTTTTTAATACATTCGTCTATTGATGGAATTTAGTCAGGGCCTGTTTCTTTTTCCTTTGCGATATATGCCCATTAATGGAATTGCGGAATCATAACATAACTCAATTTCCATTTGTTTTAGGTATTGCCAAATCGATTTCCATGGTGGTAAAGTATCCACAAGACCACCAGCAGTGAACATTTGTTATCTCACCACACCCTCTCCGACATTTGTTGCTTTCTGATATCTTGAATTGGGCTCTCCTTGTGGGTGTTAAGTGGTTGTTTTGATTTGCATATCCCGGATGGCTAATGACCAGAAACATTTTCTCAAATGTTTATTGGCCATGTGGATATCCTCCTTTATGAATCTTTTGTTCAGTTTTTTTGCCCCCTTCTCAGTGGGATGTTCATTTTTTGTAGTTTATTGTCAAGTGCAGGGTTCTGTAGATTTTATAAACAAGACCTTCATCTGATATGTTTTTACTGAATATCTGTTTCCAGTCTATGGGCTCTCTCATTACCCTCTTGATGGATTCTTTTTGATGCCCACGTGTTTTATCTTTAGTATGCCCCACACATCTATGTTCTCTTCCTCTGGGTGAGCATCCTTCATTATTTCTGATACCCATAAATTCCTGAATTAAGAGTCTTAGCTTTGTCACTATTTGTTGTTGTTATTGAACCTAATAGTCTGGGGATTTACCTTGAGGCCTGTTATCCACCTTGAATTTGTCCTTGAGTATGATGTGCGGTAAAGGTCTTGGTTCATTCTTCCACAGGCTGACATCCAGTTTTTCAGCACCCTTTTTTCAAAAGGGGCATCTGTTTACCATTTGATTTTTGGAGTTCAATTACCAAAGCTCAGTTGTCTATATTCTGCTGTCTTTATTTCTGGATTTTCTATTCTTATCCATTGGTCCAATTATCTGTCACTATACTAGTACCATGCTGTTTTGACAAGTGGCGCTGTATAATAAGACCACTCATCCTCCCCTTCCCCCCATGTTATTCTTCTTGAGAACTTCTTTGCTAATTCTGGGTTTCTTCCTTTTCCATATGAAGCCAGTAGTCAGTTTTTCCATTTCTTTGAAAAATGATGCTGGCATTTGTATCAGGATAGTATTGAACCTATGTAGCATTTTAGGTAAGACTGACATCTTTACAACATTGAGTCTATCGATCCACATACATGGGGTATTCTTCTGTGATGGTCCCTTGGGTTACTTTTATTAATATTTTATTGTTTTCCTCTTACAGATTTTTTTCTCTGTTAGGTATATCTCTATATATTTGAATTTATGCTTGGCAATTGTAAAGGGAACTGCCTTCTTGATCTCTTTTTCTGTATTCCCATCACCTGTATATAGTAATCCAATTGATTTTTGCTTGTTGATCTTGTATCCTGCCTCTCTAATATATTCCTCTATTGCTTCCAGCAATCCTATAGTGGAGTCCTTGGGGTTCTCAATATATATAATCATATCATCTGCAAATAATAATTTCACTTTTCCTTTCCCCATACATACACCTTGAATAGCCTCCCATTCCCTTATATTATTTGCTAGGACCTCCAGGACTACATTGAATAAAAATAGAGACAAGGGTATTCTTGTTTGGTTTCTCTTTTCAGTGGAAATGTTTTAGAGTTTTCTCCATTGATTGTAAGCTGGTTGTTAGAGTTTCATATGTAGCTTTAATTATATTGAGGTCTTTTCCTTTCAGTTCTATCTTCTTAAGTTTCCTAATTAGGAATGGTGTTGAATGTTGTTGAATGCTTTTTATACATCTAATTATATTATCATGTGGTCCTTTTCCTTTTTCTTCTTAATGTGCTGGATGCTGTTCATGGATTTTTGAATGTTGAACCAACCCTGCATCCCTGATATGAATCTTACATGGTCATAATGGAGTCTAGCCCTTATAATACTGTGTAACTAGTCTTTTAGTAGCATTGGGGTCCATGGTAGTTCCCCCTGTTTCCTAATCCATTCTGCCAGCCTTTGTCTTTTCATAGGAGGATTCTAACCATTGATGTTCAGCGTTAGTACATCCATCTGTGGATCCTTTGCTGTCATCTCAGACCTTTAGTGATAGATCTTTTTCTCCCCCCCTACCCATACTTAGCCATGTGTTATGTATGTGTGGTGGAATTCATTCTTGCCTTCTTTTCACCATCAGGTCAAAAACATCTTGCATTGTTTTTAGTGCTCTGACATTTGAGTAGAGTTACATTATATGATGGTCTCATGTTTGTGCTCTGTGGATGTTGATCTTCTGACCAAAGTGAGTTGGAAAGTAATTTGGCAGTGCTGTTTCTTTTGTTTTTTAATTTATTTTCTCATTTTTCCTGTTCTGGGAGTTCCTTTTTCTTACCTCTCTGTCTATTTTGATGTATAGTTTGGCAGGATATATGATTCTTGGATTGGCATTATTTTCCTCCAACTTTTGAAAGATACTTTTCTGTTCTATACTCTTCTTCGTGGTTTCTGCTGACAAGTCTGAGCATATATGTATCTGATTAATCTTATATGTAATTATCTTTGTTTTCTCTTGCTTATAATTTTCTCCTTTCCCTAAAAGGTGGATAGTTTAACTACTATGTGCCTTCGTGTGTTCATCTTGAGGCTCAGTCTAATTCATGACCTCTCAGCTCCCTGGATAACTGATTCTCCTGCATTGAGTTAGTGAAGTTATCTTCCAGGAATTCTCTTGCTATCTTGGCTGTAGATTTTTTCATTATGTCTTGCTCTGGGAACCCAATTATTCTAATATTGTTGCTCTTCATAGCATCACTCAGAATTCTCAGGTTTTCTTCAGCTTCTTTGATTGTTTTCTTTGGTTGTCTTTCATGTTTGTTGAATTCTGCTTGGCTATCTTCAAGGTCACTGATACAATTCTCCTCTTTGGTCTGGCAGTCAGGTCTGTTTACTGTTTGCTCTGCTTCTGCTGCATATTCCATTCACTCTTGTATATCCCTTTGGTAGGTAGAGACTATCTTATCTTTTTTTCATCAATTTTTCTATATTGATTTCCTCATATCATGTTTGACCCTTAAGCAGCATACCGAATATTTCTTTGTTTTGCGGTTCAAAGTCTGCCTCTTCTATGCATGTTGGTAGGTTCATCTCCTCCTCTGATATTGTATTTTGTTTTTCTTGCTTTCTTGTAGTGACTGTGGATGTGAGTTATCTGCATGATATTTTGGTGCATTTTGGTGCTGTTTTCCTGGGAAAACAGGAGTCCTGTGAATTCTTTCTCAGAGGCTAGTAGATGGTTTTAAGGACTACAAGGAGCCAAGTGCTGTGGGGGTGGGGGAGAGTCACATTGTGGCCCTCTATCACTGGGGTTTTACTTTCTCTCTAGGCAGCCGATTCTCAATTTGACAGGCAGTTTGCGTGGGCTTTCCAAGCAACGTTGGTGGGTATTCTCAGGCTATATGCATTGGAAGTGTGAGGCTAGGACCAAGAATGTGTGTGGTACAGGATGCTGATATGAGGAACTTGCTTGTCCTGGAATGCCAGGGGTGTGGGTCACCAGCATGGCACTGGGACATTGGTGGGAGGGACCCATGCAGTGCTGGGGTGCAGACCTCTGATGTAAGGGAAGCTGGTGGGGGCAGAGGCACAAGCCATGAAGCAGGGCTGGCCTGTAGTAGTGTAGTCCTTAAAGTGATGGGGTCAGGTGGGGGCAGGTCTGGGAATCCACAGCACAGGGTGGGGGTGGAGCAGAGGTGCGGAGATGGTTGGGACCATGAGCTGTGAAGCTGTGGCAGTGTGCAAGGGGTGGGCCTGCAAGGTGGTAGCGGCACAAGGTGGTAGCCACAAACCATGAGTCAATGGAGGTGGGCAAGGCTTGGGACCCTGAGTCACAAGGCTGTGGTACCTGGGGGCAGAATCTCTAGCCTACAAACTATAACAAGGGTGGGTAAGGATGGGCAGTGAATCAGAGGTGGGAGCAGGGTCAGAGCTGTGGGCCACTATGCAGAAGTGGAGGGGAGCAGAGGAGCCAGGAACCATGAAGTGGCAGTGACAGTGGGTAGAAGGGGATGCCGTGGGCCATGAAGTTCTGAATAGGCAATGCAGGCTGATGTGTCCCAGGGACCAGGACATATATTGCTGCAGTATAGCTGATTAGGAGGAGGTCAGGATGGGTCAATGCTGAAGGGAAAGTCTGCCCATGTAGTAGTACAGATCCATGTGGTATCCTACAGCCCCACTCAGTTTCTCTATCTCCAAATGCAGCCATCGCCCGCAGCACTCCCAGTGCATTCACCTGTACCTCACTGTCATCATCTTGGAAGTCCACCATCAATTCTTATGTTTCCAGGGACTGAAAGAATGTCTTCCATGACAGAATTGTTGGTCACTTCTAGTATATTTGATTTAACGAGCATTTCTGCTTATATAGAGCCTCCTGAATTTTCCAGTTCTGTTTTTCTTTTTTGACTTCAACTAAGCCTTGTACAGATACCTGTTGTTATAAATCCTATTATAATTTTGGGGGAAGTTATGAATATGCACATATCCCAATGAGCCAAGGCAACTCTGGCAATCGATATGCTAACCAATATGGAGATCTTTCTGGCACTTAATGTTTTCTACCACTAGCCATGACAATGCATCTTTCGATTCTCACTGGACAGCCAGTCTAATTCTCCTCATTGCACCAGTCTGGGATATGCAAACTAAATGTAATGTCAAGTGAAAGTTAAAAAATTTTTAATAGCAGACATTGAGTCTGATAAATATCAAATTCATAAATTATGTATATATTAATCTTTAAAGTATTTTAAATTTTTTACTTACATACACGTATTTTTTTTGCCAAAAAACAAATCAATGTGTTATCATATATTGTTTTCTAGGTGAGATTTTAAAATTAATTACTATACTAGAAAATACAGTCAAGAAATCTAAAAATGATATTCTCAATGGATTCCAAATTTAGATTTTATAAAACTGCTAAATCAATAATCCTTAACCTCTTATTTAAAATCATAGAAATGATACATTTTTCAATGACTGCAATATGAAATCTCAGATTATTCTGTTTATACACTTATTAATTTTGGCTTTTGACATAAAATATCTAATATGCTTAAAGAGATTTCCAATCACAGAGATTATTTGGCTAGCTCATCTACCTCTGTGCTAAAAATTATCAGTTGCTTAATATTGATTAGAAAGCATTTATAGCTTTAGAGGAAAATAATTTCCCCATGTTTGTTAGTAGAAAAATAACTTTAGAATAATTCAACTGAAGTGCATAGGTTTCCAAGTGTTTACAAGGAGACAATTTCAGAAATAGGACCTATGGAAAGACTTAGCTTTATTATTATTATTATTGTTATTATTGTGGAGGGAGGCAAAAACCCAAATGAAGCTTCAAGAATTGCACTAGAAATGTTACTGAGACTAAATTGCTTATAATCCACTCTCAGGAGATTATCAATAGGATTATTTTCCCAAATTTTGAAGATACTTTAATAATATAAATAGTCATTAAAAGTGATGCCTGTTGCAATTAGAGGTCCTCCTTGAGGTGAGGCATTAAGACAAGTTAAGAAGACTATGCTATATTCTCACACTTTGGATATGTTTTCAGGGGAGATCCTTCCCTGGAAATGGATATATTGCTCATATTGCTGAGTAAAGCCAAGGGGCAGCAAAATATAAGACCTGTCACGACATGGATTGACACAAGAGCTGCAAAAATAGGGTAAAACAAAGGGAAAAAATTGAGGATGGCACCCAATTGGGATGTATTTCATTCTGTTGTAGATAGGATCCTTTCATTGATTTGAACAAAATGCTGTATTATAATGTAGTGAAGTCATGAAGGAAAATAAACTTTGATGCACAACATGTTTCTTATATATAATTGACCCATATCATTATGTATAAAGGGGTTAAATTGAACTTGTGTACCCGGTGTATGTGGAGTAGGGGCATAGTTAAGTACTAGCCTTCTGACTGAAAGTTAAGATTTCAAATACATCCAGAGTCTCTATTGGCAATGGGCATAGTAATCTACTTCCAATGGGTCACATCCTTGAAAGTCTACAGAGTATATTTCTACTATGCACAATGGCATTACCATGATTGGGAAACAAGACAATGCCAATTAACAAAGCAATTCAAGAGAGTTGAATGTTGGCGTGTCCAATCGCCTACTGATTGCGATAAAGTCAATGATGATAACTAGTTTTGCTAGTTAAAGACTAGAGGGACTTCAGTATTTGTTTTTGAAAAGATGTTCACTTAAAATGTCAGAATGTAGCCCAGTTTGGAGTCAGCCTTTGCAGATCTAAATAAGGTATCTCAAGATGAGATCATTCTGGTTTAGGTGAGATCTAAATCTACTAAAGAGTCATATGACAGATGGAAAGGGCACACAGGGGAGAAGTCCATGTGAAACTGTAGTCATAGCTTGGAGTAATATAGCTGGCAGTCAGAGAATGCTGAAGATTGTTGACATCATTGAAGGAAAGAGGGTTGTCACTGGGAAAGAATCATGGAATGGATTCTCCCTCAGAAACTCCAGAAGGAACCAACCCTTATTACACCTTGATTTTGGACTTCTTGACTATAGAATTGTAAGAGAATACATTTCAGAGACTTTAAAACATGAAGTTTGTGGCACATTTTAATGCCAGCCCCAGGAAACTTAATACATTTGCTTTGACATCTTCATTCGCGTAAAGGTGATAAAATTCTGAATGGACCCATAAAATGTGAACATTGAATGTTTACTCTCTGAGGCCTTATGTGAGTTGGCTGTTGTTATTAGTAAGATTTAGATCACCAAGCTATTGGAAGAATTAACACACATATTAGAGTCATCGATCCTTCTGACTGGTCTCTACAGTTAGTCTGTATGAAAACTGACTAAAATATTGCTTTAATCACCGAGGTGATTCAAGGAAGCAACAGTGAATCCTGTAGATCAGAGAACTATCCCTGTGAGTCTTCAAGAACGTAAATCCTAATGGAAGCCATATCTTCTCCTGCAGATTGGCTGGTGATTTCAAAATGCTGGCCTTGCTGTTTGCAGCTCTTTGCATAGCCCAGTACACTGCCAGGGCTCCCAAGGAAGTAGCAGCAATCTATAACAAAAGCCCCCATATCACTATGAATGCCAATAGTTTACTCATTTTGTGAATGGAGACAAGGCAGCAAGGAACACAAGTGTAAAATTGAGTGCTACTAAAAATCCTGCTTATTCCATACACAATTGCATGATTTAGGAAATATGTTTCAAGGTATTATGTATCAACTTTACCATTTGTAAAACAAAATGGATGATAATAACATGTACCATGGGTTTGTTGTAAAACAATATGTAAGATTCTTATAAAACTTTGAAAAGCATTTGGCCAGAGCTAAATTATAAAGAACATGATAGTTACTACTATGTAATAGAGGAGGAGGGAATGGTCCCATGACCTTTACTTTGGCTATTAATATTTACTCTGGTCAATGAATTCTAAATAGTGACATCAATTTGTGTAGGAAAATGCAATACATTCACGGAGCTAAACAGACTCATTGAAGCCTCAGTGAAATTTCAGTGTTTACCAACATATGCCTGATCATGTTGACCTTCCCCATGAATAGTCAGTGAGACTGCGATTCTAGGAGCAGGGTTGACGGTATCAGTCAAAGTCAATCATGGCTCAGTTATACCTCTGGAACAAATTGGGTTGAGAAAGATGGCTTTGACTTGTAGTTCTCAGAAAAGTTTCAGTGATTGTAAGCAATTATTACATCAGTGATTATTTTTAGAATTTGTTTTATAACTAGATTGTATCTTCACATGAAACACAAAAATCATGCATTAATAAAATCTCTAACTTATCTACTGCACAAATTAATATATACAAAGAGAAAAAAGACCATATTTTCCCCTTGCTGCCCCTAAGGATATGTATGAGAAGAACATGTCTAAATTATATCTAATAAAAATGTCTAATAGAAGAAAATAAGTGAAGGTAGAAAATAAGGGCATAGGATTGATGAAATAAATAACTTAAAACAGAAAAAAATTACCAACCCAAATCACAATAATTGCAAAAAATTTTACAGATAATAGACAATCTATTAAAATAGACTTTTCATACAAATGTAATGAAGTTAATATGGTGTCAAAGCTCTAGTTTGTTCTAAAGGATATTGTCATTTTTAAGGTGATATTGCACTAAAAATCACTTGTTACAATAGTTAAACAGATTTCATAGGAATAACAAAACAAACACACATTAACAATGTTTCCACAAGGCTTTACTTTAGTAATGAAAGTCTAAGTACAGCAGTAAGATTCTCTAATTGAACTCTAATTAAAAGCTTTGGATTTCATTCCTTTCCCTATTTAAATAATGGGAAAATGAAAATAAACAATATTTTTAAAGCAGAAAATTATATATAATAGCTATGCATATTCATATACCAGATAAAATACATGTATCAAATTTACTCCTGATTTAGTTATATGGTATTATTCATTTTAATATTTGTTTTAAAAGGGAAAATGTGGGATATATAGCATACATACATGTCATTAAAAATTAAATTTTAAGTTATCATATTCCAAACTGACGCGATCCTCTAGGACAGAGAATGGCTTATTTGTTATTGTTAGGTGTCATTGAACACTGCCTGGTCCTGAATCATCCACACAATAGTTTTGGTTTTTTTAAATCCTTGAGCCAGTTTTTGATGTTATTATGTCAATTCATCTCACCGAAGATCTTTTCCTATTTTGATAACCTCTCATCTTACTCAGCATGATGTCCGTATCCAGGGATTGGTCCCTCCTGCTGATATGTACAAAGAATATGAGCTGCAGTCTTGGAAAATTCTGAATATATGTCTTCCAAACAAATGTGTATATGTTTTTGAAAACCCATGATATGTACAATGTTCTCTAATTCAAATGACACTGAGCTTGGCATGGTTTGGCGAGCAGCAGGTTTGCTGAATGCAGTACTCGGCTTCCTTTCTCGATTGCCACTTTCACGAAGATGAGATTGTCCATCAAAATAAAATGAAATACTTCATTACTTTTACCTTTTACCTGTGTATTATGATGTTGTCTATTAGTACAACTGTGAGGTTTTTTTGTTTTCTTAGTGCACACTTTTGTCTTCGGTCTTTATCAGTGAGTGTTTCAAGTCTTCTTTACTTTCAAGCAAGCTGTGTTATCTGCATCTCCAGTTGTTAACGATCCTTCCTCAAGTTCTGATGCCATGTCTTTTTCATAGAGTGCACATTTTAGATGAATTGTTCCGCATGCAGATATAACACATCCGATAAAATTACACATCTGTGGCACATCTTTTCTTTTAAACCATTCACAGTTTCCTTGTTCTAGCCAACAACAGTCTCATGCTCTATATGGAGATTTCTCATGAACAAAAATAAGTGTTCTAAAATTCCCATGTTTTGCAAATATTATGTTCCACATAGACTACTGCCTTTCTTTTGTCAATAAAAATTTTAAAAGTCTGACTCCAGCCAAGATTCATTTGTCATCAACAATAATATTCCTAGC
This sequence comes from Tenrec ecaudatus, assembly GCF_050624435.1. Taxonomy (NCBI): domain Eukaryota; kingdom Metazoa; phylum Chordata; class Mammalia; order Afrosoricida; family Tenrecidae; genus Tenrec; species Tenrec ecaudatus. The sequence goes on from NC_134543.1 coordinate 18,949,224, forward strand.
TACATTTTCTCTTGAATCTGTCTTGAATTTCTGACAGCTGCCTTTTGATGAATATAAAACTGCAAGTGTTTGAAATGCTCTCCAACACAATGTAACTTGTGAGTGATATTAATTTTAATGTTCGATATTTTTTCATTCTTCTAGTCACTATTCTTTGAAATAGACACAAACACGGATCACTTCTAGAATTGTTCTTTAGAGTCTCCTAGACCGTACATCTTTATGAGAGCAGGCAGCCTCAGCTTTCTACTGTGGAAGGTTTAGAGATTTGAACTGCTCACCTTGTAGTCAGTAGTCCTTCACCCAGTGTGTGTTTAAGGAATTTTTCATGATTCTACATGCACATTGTTTCAGTTAGATTTTATGTTAGCTTGAATTTGTATGAAGGTGTAGGGATGGACTCTAACCTGACAACCAGTTTGCAGCCTGATGGTGCTCCTTTGGGGTAAGACTTTGGTTAAGAGGGAAACTGAAAATTCTCCTTCTCTCTTTGTCGCCTTACCTTCCTGCTTGCTGGTACTCCATCATCTCCAGGAGCAACCTTCTGCAGACTGCCCATCCCTGAGCTCTCTGGGCACCGGGCCAAGTTTCCACAGCTCCTGGATCCATGTAACTCTGCATTCACTGGCCTGCGCTCTTCCTGCATCGGTTTCACCTTCCTGCATCTTTGGCCTTCAGCTACACCTGCAGAAGGCCCTGGGTGGTGTCAGACTTACGGATTTGAGTTGTACTGAACTGGGCTGCCTTCTTGACATAAGATTACTTCTTGTTATAAAAGTCTTTCTTATACAGAGATGAGTGTCACTGGATTTGTTCTCTAGACAATTCCGTCTGACACACACACCTGTGTGTACGTTTCCTTCTAGGCTTCATGTTTTAGCCACATCTTCAATGTTCATGTTTAGTATTTATAGTTCTGATGTCCCTTTTGCCAAATGAATTGGAAAATAATTGAATTTACATTTTCTGCCTTCCCTGTTCTTAAAATTCTCCTTTACAAGACTGCACTTTCCACATTTTTAACATGCATCAAAACTGCAGACAAAGTACAATAAACCTAGGAATATTCCATACTTCCTTATATTGTATGGAATGCTATTTTAATCTCCACAACCACATTTTAATGAGCTTTGAGAGTTCTATAAATAGTTTCCTTCATTCGATTTTTATGGATGGCTCTGAACAAACCTCTTGTGGGTGCCCTCCACTCTTATTTTCTCAGCTTCATTGTTTACTTCAGCCTTGTGTTTGCAGCCAGGGAGCCCCAATATAAGACTTTTTCCATCCTCAATCTGTCTCTGGAAGAGAGTCATTGGATCCAATCCAATAACAATAATGAATTAAATCACTAGTTATATTAATCAAGGTTGCTTTTGTAATGAAGATTCTCGGTGTGATGCCTTGACATTTAAAGAAGTAGGGTTTATCTTTCTGTACCACATGTGTTGTGTACTGACTATAATAGTAAAACAAATCATAACTTGGTTTAAAAAATTGCAGAAAAAATGCATGACATCCCAACCCTTCATTTTACCTACTACTTTTACAAGTATTTTCTTGCCATACATATAACTAATGCTTTTGACTACTCAAAAGGTTTTCTTATTCTTCTAGATTATTCAATTGCTACATAGATTATCTAACTACTATGTTGTCAGACAACAACAACAAAAAACCCTCCAATTGTCTTGTATATGTTTGCTAATGGGTTTGCAGATATAATTTATTTTTTCACCCTATAATTAGTCTAGGGGGAGACAGAAAGAAAGGAAGAGTGAAGGGATTACAGGCTTGAAACTTGAATTTCAAAAATCAAAGATAAAAAAAGAAGAGTTGAGGGCAAAGTCTAGTGCAAGGGCTAAAGTCTAAGGAAAATGTGATAGATTGGGATGGCACTGAGGCACAGAGCTGTCATTAAAGAAGAGGCACTCACACTTTGGCTGTATCTACAAGGAAAAGATTGACCGGGACCCGTCCCTGAACAGGACAACTCTTTGGCCACCACAAGCAACCTCCCATTATTTCATTAGCATTCCAATACAACAGAAAAGGAAAATTTTGAGCTGAGACTTGAAGGATTGCTCAAGGGAGGAAGCCTTGGCAAGACCTTCACTCAACACCAATTCATATTTACACTTCAATTCCCCTCCATTCAAATTTCATTTCTGCATTATTTCTCTCAGAATCAGACTCATACTCTGTCACCAGTTGCGTAATAACTTGCAAATACCCTAAGCATATTGTTTATTTACCTCCAGTGCCCTTACCAACTTTAGGCACTGATATGCACATGCATATTTTTGCTCACTATGGACCTCAATTGAAAGCCATGAAAGACCAAACCCAGTTGATTGACTTTACTAGTCTCATTTAAATACCTGCCATATTCAGTCAGTCCAACTTAACTATTTGCCCATGATTATTCACATTTATTTTTCATCAAAGAATCCATCTCTACTCTGCTTTTTCACCTTCAGGTGATGAGCTTGTGCTGAGAAAGTGCACATCATTAAATGGGTGATAGCAGATCTACCCGTTGTAAAGTCAACAGACCGCACAGCGCAGGCTCTTCCTGAACTAAAATGTGAAATCACTGATGGCAAGTTGTGTGTCTTATTGATAAGCCAAATTTAAAGACTGTGCACACCAATAGGCACAAAGTCACAACCCAGGCAACATTTATTAAATGGAAATATGGCTTTGTCATTATGCTATTTGCTTGAAATGGATTTTCCAGTACATAGCAACCTCTAAATGGTTGACTTTGAGCGCTTGATTTTGCTGCTCACTAATGTTCTGGCATGTTATATGATATTATTTTCTCGTCCATGTTCTCCGTATACACATTGATTTAATATTCGATACTACTTACAACAGTGAGGTTCTCTTGCTCTGCTGTCCTCCTCTGGCTTTGATTTTCTAACCGCTAGTATTCTGTCTTGTCTCCACATCCTTCTGCTGCACCACACATTTCCCACGGCTGTCATTCATGGCTCTCAGTCACGGTGCTCCTGCGTGTGAAGAGTACAGCTTCTTCACAGGCCTTTCAAGTCTATAACGCCTGGGTGTGCTCAAACTACCAACTCTTTAGTTAATAGTCAAGTGTAAACCATTTTCACCAGCCAGAGATTCAATACCCAGAGACAAACTCACTAATTTATTTAATATGTCTGTCCTAGACATTACTTTTGTTCCTCTCATTAAATGACCTTTGTTTAACTTATGGGTCTAGTAAGAGGTGTGAGGAGATGGTGATTGGCTTCTATAAGTTAGCTGTTCACAGTGATTGATAAAAGTGTTAAATGTGATTGACAACCTGCTGGCTATAAAATCATCCGTCTTATAAGCAGGCAATTTTCACTACCAGAGAGGCATTTTTGCATAGTGGACATTCTTGGTTCAGGAGACAATTTTGACACCAGAAGAGTAATTGCAACAAAACCAAGGGCCATAAAATGAGACCAGGAAATGGACTTCCAAGTCTACAGAGCAAATGAGGTTGATTGTTCTGAACAGAAGGCTGATTTATGAAGTAAGGTGCCTATAGGCACTTAACATTAAAGGAAGCTGGCTAGGTTTGCTGACCCACGGAGCTGGAGCTGGGTGCCTTTGATTTGAGGTATGGTGGAGTGGCATGTCGTTTGGGCATTAATTTTATTAGCTACCCCAAAAGAACTTCATAGTATTAATTGAGCAGAGCAGAGGCCTGTTTAAGAGGCCAAGGGCCCAAGTGGAAAAGAAGTAACTGTCCTAACTGAGCAACTGTGTCCTGAACATTTCTTACTTGACATATCACCGATTAGTTCCCCCAATAAACCTTATAATTATGACCATTGTCTATGTGTTCAGTGTGGCCTTTGAAAAAAACATGGGAGAGATGATGGGCTTCAGAAGAGGGTAAAAAGGGATGGAGGGTAGAGACAGGCCTGGTCTCTCTCTGTCTTGTGGCAAGTAGCCTTGGGAGCCAGAGGAGCTCAGATGTGATTGCCACATGGCTTCCTCTGCATCTTCAATTAAGCTAATTAATCTCCAATGTGGAACAGGGTACTCTTTCACCTGGTGGTGAGAACTTTTTCCTATAAAGACACTACATTTTTCACAGCATATTGAAAGTGCCATGGACTATGAGAAGGACAAAGAAAACTGTCTTGGAAGAATTATAGTCAGAATGTCCCTGGGAAGCAAGGTTCACAAGCGTTATCCCACTTTGTTATCATGAGCTACACATCACTGGAAAAGGTCAGCATGCTTGGTACAGTAGAGTGGCTACAAAAAAGAGGGTGACTCTCAAAGAGATGGATTGCTGCAGTGGTTGCAATGTGGACTTGAACATAGCATCATTTGTGAGGATGGCCTAGGACAGAACGGTCCATTCAGCTAGACACAGGATCTCTATGAATCAGAGCCTTCTTGAGGCCACCACCAACAACCACAGCAACACAAATCCTCTTGCTTGGAGTTCTCGTAATGTGAGAAAGACAGGACAGGAATTAGGCTGAGTTGAATTTAATACTTCAAGAACCAGGATATTGAATTATGTCTGAGCTTTGAACTAAAGTCATTATCAGATAAAATAAGAGATGGCCTGTATAATATCTGATAGGTCCAGTGTATAATGAGGAAAAATAAGTAGATCATATTTTTTATTTTTTTCTATAAAGGAGTTTTAAAAAAGACACCTCATGTCATTTACCTTGTTTCCATATATTCATGGAGATATGGATCACTATGGGGTATAAAGGCAATACTGAGACTTTGTTTATACAGCCTTAATCCTGTCACTGAACACAAGTCCATAAAACAGGATTAACATTTTCCCCGCTTACCTTTCTCCTCTACAAATGAGTATGTACACCTTTCTCCAGCCCCTACAGGGTAGTATAATACCAATTCTGACAACATGTCGTTCACTTCCTTCTATGATATAGATGTATAATTAATGGGGAAAATCAATGGGATGCTGACATGTGTTTCTTGCTTCTAAGCCCTGCACTCCACATACATCCATACTTAGATAAATATATATGTGTATATTATCATTACCACATCCCCACTTCTGTTCGTACTGCACATGGCATGGATTATTATGCCATTGGCTTTCCATGTGACACTCAGCCTCCTGAAGTCCTTTGCTTTTCATCATATATTTGGTTTTCTCAATGAGGCAGGGGTGACAGGTCATCAGTTTCCATATAGAGCCAATTACTCACAATCAACAGAAACATTCCTTGAAATTTGACTCTTTTGAATCATTTCAAATTTCTATCAGTGAGATAATTTATTGTGCCAGCCTGGACAATAAACACATGTGGGATTAACTGAAGGAAAGAGAGATAAATGGCATGGTGAGCCTCACCTTTCTTCTCTCTCTCTCTTGGATCATTGGACCAGTGTGCGGCTGCCTTGCTTGTTCTGTGTCTCAGTTTGCAAGCTACACTACCTGTGGGACACCTAACCGATGGACTGTGTCGCTGTAATTTAAAGTCCCTTTAAGGCCTGCCTCGTCAGAGAATTGGAATGTACATCTCTGGAGTTGGGGACTGACTGCTGGTGACCTGGCTGACTGTTGATGACCTGCCTTGCTGTTTGCTCCCTGTGCCAAGATAGCCTGAATCTCTCTACAGAGGACTACCTGGTGGTTCTCAAGACTTGAAGGACTGCCGGTGTCTCACAACTCTCTAAGAGGAGTGAGTTGCACTGAGCCATTTGTACTGCTTTATGATGTAACTGTTCATTTCTTGTATTATATATCTATCTATCTGTATATCATTTAACAGTTCATTTCTGGCATAATCTATCTATCTATCTATCATCTATCTATCTATCTATCTATCTATCTATCTATCTATCTATCTATCTATCTATCTATCTATCTATCTAATTATCAGCAATCTGGTTTGTCTCTCTAGAGAACCCTGTCGAATACAATCAGGGTATTTGATTTCTTTCTATGTTTTAATAAACGATGTGTTATACCATTTGCATTTTGTTCCTTTTCAAATAAAACCTGTTATCACCAAAATTTTCTAGGAGAAACACATACACATGAGTGTGCAACAAAAATAATGGCTTATTTAATAAAATGCTCTTACTTGTGATGTGTTTCTTCATTTTTGTTGTACAAAGATATTTTCAACTATAAAATGGAGAGCTGAAATAAGAAGCGGGAAAGGGGGGATATTGGGAGGGAAAGTCAAGAGGGGGGATAATGAGAAAAAAATTAAATTATTTTTAAAAACCATTTACAGCAACCTCTTCACTCAAAACTAAGCAGGTTTTCATATGCGATGTCAATTTGTAAACCATTGAGCACACTGAAAGCTGTCAGCTCCTCTTCCTGACTGATAGTGTACTTATTTTTTAATAATGCTAAACAAATAAAGTAAATATTATTGATATTGCTATTGTTAGCTGCTGTTATGGGTTGAATTATGTTCCTCCCCACTCAGCTATGTGTCACCTAGTCTGGGCCATGGTTCTCAGACCCTTGGCAGTTATGTGATGGTGTAATTAGCAGTGAAGTACTGATGCAATCATTCCCATAATGAGACAGCATTCATAAGGTTTTCTTTGGTTAATTTTAGAAATAGATATCCAAGTCTTTCTTCGGAATCTATCTTAGCATGGGACTTTGGATTTTATCTGTCCCCATAGTGACTCTGCCCTTCGACAGCCATAGGAACATGGACAATCACCCATATCTGACACGCTGGTAAACAAGCAGGGGAGGAAATCATTGTTAGTGTTCATTGCTATTGATTTCGTTCAGACTCAGGACGGTCCCACATGTGCTGAGAAGAATTGGTTCCTTTGATTTTCAAATGTGTGACTTTCAGTTACCAGCCTCTAGACCTGTCTTCCGAGAGGGGGCTTGTGGCTGAGTTCGGGTCACTAACCTTCAGTTAGTACTGGATGTCATCCAGGTACTTGGAAGGAGAATATCATTACTGGAAGGGTAATGGTATCGAATAATTTGTAGGGTTCCATCACTTATGCCCTATTTGTTTTGTCAGGTAATCCTTGGACTGCTAACTAAAAGGTTGGCATTTAAAACCCTCTTTCAGAGCCTACTTGTTTCAGTAAAAAATGTCCAAAGCCACAGAAACCTTATATGAAGGTTGGCTCTCACTAGGAATTGACTCCGTGGCAGAATGTTCGGGCATGACCCACGTGACATAGGTGGTGCATTCATCGTGCTTCTGGGGATTTGGTGGCTCCAGAGTTGAGTGCTCAGCTGTAAACCAAAACTTCTGCATGTGAAACCCACCCAAGAACTCCAAAGGAGAAAAACCTAGCAATCTGTTCTCAGATGCCAGCAATTCTACTTTGTCACATGGAATTCCCATGAGTCAAAATCAACTCCAAGTCAGAGAATGACAATTGTACTAGCTTTGCTTAGTTTTCTTCAGTGCCTGCTGCAGCAAAAGTGTTAAATAGATTTGCCTAATGAATGAATGAATGGATTTAAATTGGATGCAGCTTTGTATTTATGAATATCTGCTTGTCGGGATCATGAAATTTCATTCAACAACAAAACTTTCCTAAACAAAATCAGCAGTGTGATAAAGGCATGGCTCTTTTATAGTGCAAGGCATGACTACTAATATCATTCCCTGATTAGCCCACTAAATGGTATGTTACTGAGCTGCTGTTCTGTGGGCAATTTCAGTGGCCTGGAGCTGATGGACTAAGTCAGGAGAGAATAATCCCCAATATTTGCCAACTGTGATGAAGCCCATTATCCATAAAGAAAATTGAAACTTAATTAATTTCTTCTTTGTTTTTGCATCTGAAAGGCAACTGCTGTTAAGCGAGGGCATTTCCAGAGAGAGCCAGCATGCCTATCAATAAGAACCACTAAAATATCAAGCATTTTCTTAATGTTATCTTGGCTTGGCCTTTTGAGTCCTTGTTAATATAAACTATCAAGTATAAAACTCACTGCCATTGAGTTGATTTTGACTCCCAGTATCTCTATAGGGGAGGATAGAAATGCCTCAGTGAGTTTTTGAGGCTGTAGCTCCTTTTTCTCCAGCAGAGGGACTGGTGGTTTTGAACTGTTGCCTTTGGAAGTGAACAGCCCAATATGTAACACACCGCACCACCGGGTCTCCTGTTGTTACTACACTACAGTGTGAAATAAAGCAAACACAGATCTTGCTTGATCGTACTTTGACTTATGCTACTCAGGATGCCGACTTGCAACATTTGAGATGATGCCCAGTATCTCAATGTATCAGAATGTATTTTCTGATCAAGTAGATACTTAATATGCTTAAGAATTACCTATAAGTTTAGTAGCTGAACATGGAACCTCCACTCAAGTACTCCCTCAATGCAACATTTTGTTCTATTAAACTGGCATTTCATGATGCTCACCTTCCTAACACAATCACAGAAGACAAAGTGGGTGCACAAGCAAATGTGGTGAAGAAAGCTGATGGTACCTGGCTATCAAAATATATAGCATCTAGGATCTTAAAGGCTTGAAGGTAAACAAACAACCATCTAGCTGAGAAGCAATAAAGTCCAAATGGAAGAACCCACCATCCTGTGTTATCATGAGGTGTCGAAGGGATCAGTTATCAGACAGCAAAGAACAAAAAAAAATCATCTCATTGTATGTTCACCTCCCAATACAATCGATGAAGGCAAAAGAGTGCATAAACAAACGTGATGAAGAAAGCTGATGGTGTCCGGCTATCAAAAGGTGTAGCATCTAGGGTCTTAAAGGCTTGAAGGTAAACAAGCAGCCATCTAGCTCAGAAGCAAGAAAGCCCACATGAAAGAAGCACACCAGCCTGTGTGACCATGAGGTGTCAAAGGGATCAGGTATCAGGCATCAAAGAACCAAAAAACCATCATTGTGAATGAGGGGGAATGTGGGGTGGAGACCCAAAGCCCATCTGTAAGCCACTGGACATCCTCTTATAGAAGGGTCATGGGGAGGAGACAAGCCAGTCAGGGTGCAGTGTAGCAACATTGAAACATACAACTTTCCTCTAGTTCCTCCCCACCACTACCATGACCCCAATTCTACCTAACAAATCTGGCTAGACCAGAGGATGTACATTGGTACAGATAGCAACTGGAAACACAGGGAATCCAGGACAGATGATCCCTTCAAGACCAGTGATAAGAGTGGTATTACCGAAAGGGTGGAGCGAGGGTGGGGTAGAAAGGGGGAACTGATTACAAGGATCTACATATAACCTCCTCCCCTTGGGGATGGACAACAGAAAAGTGAGTGATGGGAGACATAGGACAGTGTAAGATATGACAAAATTATAATAATTTATAAATTATCAAGGGTTCATGAGGGAGGGGAAGGAGGGAAGGAGGGGGAAAATGAGGAGCTGATGCCAGGGGCTTAAGTGTAGAGCAAATGTTTTGAGAATGATGACGGCAATGAATGTACAGATGTGCTTTACACAATTGATGTATGTATAGATTGTGATAAGAGTTGTATGAGCCCCCAATAAAATGATAAAGAATTTCCTATAAGGCCAAGGCTTTGCACCCCAAAATTTAGGTCTAATTATATTAACTGAGACTTCAGTATTCTTAAGTATGTCACCTTGGTGCAGTCCTTGAATGTTTTACCTATTTTGTGTATAAATGCACATTTTTCTAAGAATCTAGAGGAATACTGAAAATAATAGGGTATAGTTGTCTGAGTCAGATCTGTAGATTTCTCACTGTATTTTACCATAATAATGCAATTTTTTGATTGAAAGCCAAAATGACCCTATCTTCAGGATGATAAAATTATATTAATGCAGTATTATCATCAATAATTTCTATCATTAATTCATTAAGAGTAACAAGCAACATTTTCAGGCTTTGAAAATCTGAGTTAATTTTATTAAATGATTGATGGACTGATTAATCTGAACAGACTACTCACTTTCCCATTCCCTATCTGAAAAATAGACTGTTTTCCGCATACTTCTCTTACTTGTGTCATTTATTAAAAGTAAATAACTTCAGAAATACGTAGAAAGAGGAAATGGAAAGGGATCTTACCGACTGAGTCCTGACCAAGAGAATCCCCCAAAGGTATACAAAGTTGAAGTTATTACGTAAAGTATGAAAAAAAGGCATTTGCTTTTGTGAAGGTCAGGGAGGAATTGAAGCTCAGTTGCACTCTCTGCGCTTAAGGAGTCCACAATCTAGCAAGAAATCTATCAAATGGACACATTGGTTAGGTTGAGTTCTCTAGAGAAGCAAAACCCATGCCAAACTAGCATTCCACGTGCTTCTTGTGGAAATTTGGATAGCGAACGCATGTTGCAAACAAAGATGGCTGGGAATCGCTTCAGATTCTTTCCAGTGCACAAAGTACATTTCCTACCTGTATTGTGCACACACCAGGGGGAGGGAAGGGGGTAACGGGAACCAAGGGAAACAATCCTAACAAAGGAACCAGCCTCCCTTTCATCTTTGATGCCCACAAATTGGGAAGATTGAGAAAAAGCAGTTGCTCTGTTGAATGATCTGACGGAATGAAAAGGAAATGTTGTAGCCTGACAGGTTGACATTGAATTAGTGAAGGGTGAGATTATTTTTTAAACTGGTAATATAACACATTGTCAGGTTGTCACTTCAGTCTTTGTCCTAAAACAGAATTGTCTCAGTCTAGGTCAGGTTTGGGAAAAGATTTGCTTCTTTTTTCCCCTGTAAGTTATTGGTTTGTTTCTACGTTGAAGGTTGCTTAATATTTGTCTAACATTGATTGCTACCTATTTACAATTTTGGCGCTAAAATTCCCTGTGAACAAACTCTGATATGTACCAGAACACAAGATAAGACTTTCTCTTATTGACGTTTTCATAGTTTGGTTGTGTGACATTGAGTTAGTCACATGGTCTCAGATAAAGGATTTGGGAAAAAAGTCGAACAGATCATTTGAGGCAGTTCCCCCAAAGAATTCATATTCATGGATTCCTCAGTGTGCACCTGTACTTTTTTTTCATGTTGGACTGCTTTTGGGAGGATTAGTGAAACTATGAGAATTCCAATTATATTTCCCAGACCTGCTTGCATGCATTAAAAGAGTAACTCAGGGGCTGCTGTTGTAATTATTCGTCTATCAGATGAGTTCAGTGCTATCTCCCATCAGCCAATAATGAACAGAGAAAACCAGTGAGAAGATGTTTGGATCCTAACATATAAATTATTTAACCATGCTATGGGAAATGCTCTCAGTGTTTCCAGAATAAATCCTTTTCGTTTTCAACTCAGCACATTGCATTACCCGAGGGAACATCATTTTTAATATCTAAGCTTTTAAACTTTATGACCTCACCATGTCTGGCCAAGCCAGTATACGGAGAACAAGTGGTATAGAAAAAAGAAATGAAATAAAAATAAGTTAGTAAAAAGAAAACAAATTGGTAGCTAAGTGGAAGAGAAAACTATGTTCTCTGGACCTAAGAAAAGCAGGAATTGAATGATATGGTTGTTGCTTTTTAATACAATTTATTTTTAATGTGAGGACAATTTAAGATACCATACTTAATTGTAGTCCAGAGAATTTTATTACTGTTTCCTAAAATTCTAGAAATCAGACAATTTCATTTTAATGTGCAATATGATCATTGAAAAAAAACTCAGTGTCATAAATAATCTTTTAATGAAAATCATTTTATTGGGGGCTTGCACAACTCATGACAATCCACCCGTCCGTCCATTGTGTCAAGCACATTTGTATATTTGTTGCCATCATCATTCTCAAAACATTTGCTTTCTGCTTGAGCCCTTGATATCAGCTCATTTTCCCCTCCTTCCCACTCCCCTCTCCCTCATGAACCCTTAATAATTTATAAATTATTATTTTTCATATCTTACACTTTCCGACTTCTCCTTTCACCCAGTTTTCTATTGTCTGTCCCCCGGGGAGGAGGTTATATGTAGATCCCTGTAATCGGTTCCCCCTTTCCAAAACACCCTTCCTCCACTCTCCCGGTATCTCCACTCTCTCCACTGGTCCTGAAGGGATCATCCATCCTGGATTCCCTGTTCTCTGTCCTATTGGGTCATGATGAGATGGGGTTCACAGGATGACCACAAGTTTGGTTTGAATTCATGATTTAGAGTTCATCCTAAGGAGCTTCACAAAAGTTGATATTTCAAATAATAAATTCATCTTACTTAATAACTTACATACCCATATGTATTTTTGAAAGCTTATTTGGTGTAGTGGTTTTACCTGTGGGCTGCTAACCACAAAGTCAGCTGTTCAAAACCATCAGATGAGGCCCTTCCATTCTGTTAACACTCACAGTCTCAGAAACCCACAGGGCAGTTCGACTCTGTCCTATAGGGTAGGACATATGTGTCAGAATTGACTCCGTGGCTGTGAGTCATTACCAATTTATACCCGATTTGTAGATTGATTTGAGATCACTACAGAAGCAATTCTACACTATTTCATACTCAGTACCCAGCAATTAGACAATTACCTTATTAATATACATACAGATTGTAGCTGCTTCTGCTTCTAGTAAATTATCATTCTCCTTATTTACTCTCTCTAGTATAGGGGGATGGTGGCTCTTTCTGTAATCTCAACTCACTGATAGATCTAAGAAAGTTTGTCAATTTTCAGTTTTCAGCTTTGTTTAATTTAATAAGAGGGAATGGCAACGTCCAAGCTTTTTTTTATAAAGTTGAAGATGGAACCAGAGTCAGTAACACTTTAAATGATATTTTGTTTGTTTTTCTTTGGCAGTTACATAGGGGCAGTGGAAAAGAGGAAGATCCTCCACAAAATAGGCTGGCAAAGGGGCTGAAACAATGGGCTCCAACATCAGAATGCTGGTGAGCAGGATGCAGGGGTGTAGTCTATCATACACGGGTCACTATGTGTCCGAACTGACCTGACAGCACCTCCCAACAGCATAGGAATAAAGATTCTCATATGTGTATGAGCTATTGAAGTTCACTTTGAAATGCACATCTGTATCCTTTTCCCATTTTCTTTCTTTTTTAAAAAAATCTTTTTATTGGGGGCTCATACAACTCTTATCACAATCCATCCATCCATCCACCCATTGTGTCAAGCAGACTTGTACATTTGTTGCTCTCATCATTCTCAAAATGCTTTCTGATTAAGCCCATGGTATCAGCTACTCATTTCCCCGTCCCTTCTCACTCCCCACTCCATGAACCCTTGATACTTTATAATTAATACTTTATCATATCTTACCCACTCCCTTCACTCACTTTTCTGTTGCCCATCCCCTAAGGAGGAGGTTATATGTAGATCCTTGTCATCGGTTCCTCCTATCCACCTCATCCTCCTTCCACCCTCCTGGTATCGCCACTCTCAGCACTGGTCCTGAAGGGACCATCTGTCCTGGATTCCCTGCATTTACTCTGTTCTCAATTTGTAGGTATTCAGTTATATGAATCCTTTATATATTCATAAGTCACATACAGAGTAACTATCCATCCTTAATTTTCAATTATATTTTGTTTAAAATGTTCTTTCAATTCAGTAAAGGTATTAATGTTAATACAGTTAGTCATCATGTTGCCATTTGTGTTAAACTCTTTGCTTCAGATTCATACAATTCTTCCCTATTTCACAATTTAAAATATATTAGCATATTATTTTACATAGTGTTTTTTATTTTTTAGTGAAAGATCATTTTGGGGTCTCTTATAGCGCTTGTTATAATTCATACATTGATTGCATCAGGCATGTTTGTACATATATCACCTTCATTCATATCTAGATATTTACTTTCTATTGAGACCTCAGTGTCAGCTCATCCTCTCCATGTCCCCTTGATAGATCATAAATTATTATTATTTTCATATTTTACACGGGCTGGTGTCTCCCTTCCCCCGTGTTTTCCGTTGTTCTCCCCCCTGGAGAGTTGTGTATGGTTATGTGTCAATCATTGCGATTGGTTCCCCCTTTCTCTTTCTCCCTTCCCCTCCCCCCAATACCTTCTGGTATTGCAATCCACTCTCCTGTTCCTGGATTCTGTGTGTCGTGAGGCCCTATCTCTTTTTTCTACCTGTGTACATGCTCCGGTGTAGTGTGAATTGAGAAGCAGCACTGGGGCCATGGTAGTGGAGGGTGAGGAATCCTCGAGGAACCAGAGGACTATTGTGTGGTTCATCGATGCTTTACTGCACCCTGGTACAGAGTGTTATAAATACTTTTAACATAAGTCTGCTTGTCTACAAAATATATAGATGTTATAAAATAATATTCTATTTTTTATTTGGTCACAAACACCAGAAACATGGGTGAAGGGAGACAGCATACAGTGTCAGATATGAAAATAATAATAACTTATAATTTATCAAGGACTCAGGAAGGTGGGAGGGTGGGAGAGTGAGTACAAAGTCAAAGGAGCTGACACCAAGAGCTCAAGTAGAAAGAAAATGTGTTGAAAAGGATCATGGCAACACGTGCACAAATGTGCTTGACACAATGGTTGTATGGATTTCTATAAGAGCTCTAAGAGGCCCCAATAAAATGATTTATTTAATTTTTTAAAAAGAAAGAAATGCAAAAAAAACACACACACACAAAAAACAATTTTCTACCTACTAAGTTATGAAAGTTCAACGCCACCCCAGAGTCAAGGTAGCTAATTAGAACCAGGAAAGAAAGGCCTGGAACCTGCTTCCTTTAAGATTCCAGGGAAGCCAAGCGGATGGTGAAGTTATGCTTTGCAACTTACCCTGAATGCTAAGACTCAGTCTATAGAAACACACACACACACACACACACACACACATTTTTGCTGAGTAGCTCAGAATTCTCTCCCTGCTTCATGAAGTTATGTTTCCTCTTTCGTTGTCCTTAGGGGCCGACTCCTGACACCCCGCATACAACAGAGTGGAATACCCCCGGGCCTGCACCTCCTCACCAGCGTTCTTAGATCTGCGCTCATTTTTACAGCCTCTGTGCCGATGGATCTTGTCAAGGAGCGTCTTTTCACTGTCCTTCGGGGACTTATTTTTCTGGAGAACATGTCTGAAGTACTTGAGATGAAATCCCACCATCCTTGCCATTGAGTATGGACTGCCAGAAAGCAACCACCTCCTCCCTTGAAAAATGATCGTCAGAATGCTCCGTTGAGGCCAGTGTCCTATGGGAGGTGTTTCTGGGCAGTTGACTGTACACCATGGGTCAGTGATGCCATCTCTTAATGACATCAACTTCAGAAGTTGTTTCATTTGCTTTGGCAAGTCTTTTACATTTCCCTACTTCAGTATAGACTTAACTCTTTATTTTGGGGGGGATGTAATTAAAAATATTAAAATAGACAAGTTCTATTTTTTAAAAAAATACTCAACCCTCAGAGATTTAAATTGATATTTGGTTCAATTAATAGCATAACTGTTATGCAAAAAAGAACATTTTTGCATAATAGTGTCCTGAAGACTGTGGTACAGTTCTCCAATACCTAGAAGTCATTTTGTACATATGATACAGGTTTTGTAATTTTCTCCATAAAATATTCCGTTTGACTTTTATCTAATTATTTTTTTCACTTTTTACTGTAAACACTGTGGAGGTGTATTTTCTGATTGTTGTATCTAGTACATAAGAATGCAATTTTGATATTCTTTTAAACGGCAATTAAACTGCACTCTCTCACTGCAACAGATTCCTAATCCTTTATTCATATTTCTGAAATTCAGAAAGCTGCAAAAATTGAGATTTTTTTCTTCTTTTTTTAATGCGCATTTGGTACCAGATCTTATTTCAAGGCCAAATTTGATCTGAGCAGATGTGAGGCTGTTTACAGTTTTATCTTCATTAAGGTGAATATTCATAAGATTCATTCGAAAACATTAATGTGTTTGATTCTGGGATGCTGCTCCCAATCTGCTGTGCAGGTTACATAATAGATGGGACTATACCTCAGTACCTTTTTGACAATTCACAGTTATTGCTTCTGAAATGCATATGTGCCTCAGTGTTTTAGGTAAGGCCTGACAGGAAAACATAGTTTCCCTATAGATCCCCTTGGATTACCACTGGTGATTAATCCAGTTTATTTTATATTTATTTTAAATTTAAATTATTTTGGTTACAATACCTTTTAACTTGACATCTCTTTGGGATGATTTTCATGTCATCACCTCAAGATTGTCAGACATAATTGTCTCATATAACTCCTCTGCATTTTATTTTATTCAAGCATTTTCTTGCTCATTTTCAGTGATTGAATTCATTTTAAACAATGTATACCTAGATTTTATTTATTTATCCAATGATATATTGCTATTTAGAAGCCCTGGTGATGGAGTGGTTATGCGTTGGGCTGTGATCCACAGGATTGGCAGTTCAAAACTACCCAGCAGCTCCCTGGGAGACAGATTGGGCTTTCTACTCCCATAGACAGTTAGCTTCAGAAACCCCACAGGGGTCACTATGAGTAAGAATTGACTCCATGGCCGTGAGTTGATTGGTTGGGCTTATGGTGTCCTAGCAGTTAAGCCCTGCGCTGCGATACTGAGGTTCACAGAAACCCAGTGGGCACGTCGACCCTGTTCTATAGGGACATCATGAGTCAGAATCCACTCAATGGAGATGAGTCTATTTTACTTATTTATTTATTTTTGTTGGATTGTCTTTTATTTAAGTAGATTCCACTGCTTTGGGTTGGATTTATATACAACATTATTTTGTGATTTTATTTGCTATGTCCTTTATCTTGGTCTCTATTTTCTTTATCCTTGGACTGATGACTGAATGAGTTAGTTTTATTTTCCATTTTTATTATGTCTCAGTATGAGATCATACATCCTACTTTCTTTTAGTGGTTATCATTTATGTGACTTGACTTGACATTTTCTTTTATCAAGTAATTGAAGGATCTTAGACTGTTATAACTCCATTGATCTGCCTCTAATCTTTAATATTTTTCATACATTTAGTTAGCTACTTTTTATTATATAAATATATATGTGAATGCATCAGATAAGTTACTATTATCATTGTTCCCAAGTAAATATTTAATGAACAGTTTTCATTTCGCAAAAAAATTGAACATACTATCCATAGCCAAGTACCCAATTACATTTTTATTAACAACTTTGAAACATATTACAAAAATAAATATTGATTCTTTATTATTCACACTCTACTGTGATTTCCTTAGTTTTGACCTAATACCTTTATCAGTAGTATATTTTAGAAGTTCTTGCATTAAGGTCCGTCCCTGATTTTTTCATCATTAGACTAGAGTTATGAGCTTTGGGGAGTGATATCACAGTTGTATCTTTTTTCATTGCAGCTATCAAGAACATTTATTCATGATGTATGTATTACACATTTCACACATTGTAATAATGCAAACAATCCAATTGACCACTGTTAATGCTAACTTAACCTGGTTAAGGAGTATTTTTTCAGTTTTCTCTCTGTAAAGATAGTCTTTTTAAACAATTTATCATACTGTGTTCACTATGCACAAACTAAAATGATGAAGTGAGACAATATAGTCCACTTTCTTGAGTGTAGAATATATACATAAATTATTGGGAATAATTCTGCACAATATTTTTCTTTTCTTATATTTATTAAAGTGTGATGTAGTGGTTGTGGTTATCTATTGGGCTGTTAACTGAAAGATCAGTAGTTCTAAATCACCAGCCACTCGATGGGAGAAAGAGGAGTCCTGGGAATGTGGTGGTTATGCACTGGGCTTCTAAGTAACTGCAAGGTCAACAGTTTGAAGCCATCAGCTGCTATGGTAGAAAGATGAAGCTTTCCACTCCTGTTGGAAATAGAGTCTTGGAGACCCACAGTGGCAGTTCTACTCTGACTCATAGAGTCGCTCTCGGCCAGAATCTACGTGGTGGCAGTGAGTGATGCTCATCTAGTATGTGTCTTGCCTCAACTTGGAATTAACGATCTCTCTAGGAATTCCTGCTTCCTCTTAGCGAAGCATCATATTAAAAACGCATGCAAACCCCTGCCATTAAGTGGATTCTGACTCATAGTGACCACACAGGAAAGAATGAAAGCATCTCCGTGGCTTCCAGAGGCTGTAAATCTTTGTGAGAGAAGAAAGCCTCATTTTCCTCCCAATGAGTTACTGCTAAGTTGAACGGCTGGCTGACTGCAGCTAGCAGTCCAACTGATAACCTACCGTGCCACCCAAAGCGCTACAGGATGGTGTAGGAACTCAATATTTGGGTGCTAACGATACTTTTAATTGACTTGGTTTTTTGGCTTTAAAGCCCCTTCAGGCCACAAACTAAATCCATGCATGTGTCCATGCATATACACATAGCTATATATATGTAATAATATTTGCAGCTATAAGAATGGGAGTCTGTACTGGTATATTCAATTCTACCCCATTATTATACACCTCTTTCTAGAACCCTCTACTTATTTATTTCTAAATTTTCACTCAAGCAATGAGAAATATTACTTTTATAATTTTCCAGCCATTTATTTAATTGTGCATTTTCAATATATATGTATAGAAGAAGCAGACTTGTTTACCCAAATCTATTGTAGTGGAAAATTTTATCAACTTGTATAAGAGTGTTTATGTATAATTTCCTTACCTTTAGTCTTAAAGATCTCATTAATTTTCCCCACTCCTTATAGTGAGTTTGTATTATGTGTTTCATAGACTTGTAATTTATCATGCTCCATCTACATCTACATTCCATCATCGTATAGACTAGAATTCTAATTATTTTTATTTGCTTAAAGATGTACTATATATGTGATTACTTTTTAACAGGCTTGACAAATAGGTATCATTTTTCAAATGGTCTACCTTTGTCAAATCCATAAAAAATCCTCAGTGTTTCATCCATATTAAGCCTTAACCTCCTACCCACGCTGCTCATAACATTCCGTGATCATTTGTGCATTTACATTGGTTTGTCTTTTTAAGAATGTCATATGATTGGAATCAAATAGCATGTATTCTTTTAAGCCTGAGCAAATTCACTCAGTAATGCGCACTTAAAATTCCCCCTGCCTTTTTACAGTTTGAGAGCTCATTTACTGTTTTATAGCAGTGACAAATGTACTTTAGTATGGATATACCACAGTCGGTTTGTCTATTCATCTACCGAAGGGTGTTGTCCTTGCTCCCAGTTTAGGCAACCCGAATAAAGCTCACGTCCAGTCACCTGCTGTTTTGTCGCTATATAATAGTCCAGATTTCCTGATGCTCTGATGAAGAGCCCTGGTGGTGTAGGGAGCTACACACCGAGCTCCGAATCACAGAATCAGCTGTTCAAACCCATCGGCTGCTCAGAAGGGACTACTGAGGCAATCTACTCCAATGCAGATTTGAAGTCAGAAAACACAAAGGGGTAGCTTTGTCCTGTCTTATAGCGTCACTGTGAATCAGGGTCAATAGCAGTGAGTTTGTTCTTTTTGTGTTTTCTCTTTTTATTTGGTGTTACTTTTGTTGCCAAACGTTCTATAAAGTAGAGCTAAACTCGGCAATTTTATTTTGGACTTCTTTAATCTATAGGACTCATTTTCTTCATTTTTTTCTGCAAAGGACTGACCTATTACTACTTAAAAAAATAATACTGCTGCTGATTCTATTTGAAACTAGGCAGGACTTTGGCGCCTGGGAGATTGAGTAATCTGCATAAAGTCACATAGCAAGCAAGTACAGGAATCCTGGCTTAACTCTCGTCTCTTTAAATGGCCTGGCGATCTTTACCCTCTAGGATATACATGCAGTACTTCCAGAATCAATACCATTACCTCATCTGCTCAACGAATACCAAGCTAAATCACTTTATTCAATCTTAATTGTTATGTTTCTTCTGCTTATCCCATTGTCCATTTTCTATAGGGCTAAATATTCTTTTGCTTACCTTAAAAAAAGGGATAAACTGACATTTAATACTTGATTGCATTCATTACATTGATAATGTTTATAGGTGATATTGAAAATACATTTGTCCTATGAGTATTTGATCATATGGCAAATTCATAATGTACCTTGTATTAATAATTAATTTGCACAATCTATTGATTTATACTGAAAATGCTTCCGATCTTTCCGCCAGCATAGAGAAGAAACCGTTTTTTGAAAACTAAATAAGTAATGAAAAACCCCATTATTGACAATCCAGCTACTGTACCATGCTGTTCCCATGTGTTGCTAGGCAGGCAGGCGCTTCTTAAAGGACCCTTAGCAATAAATATCCTTTAGTTTAATCAAATAACACTTGGAAAGGTCACCACCTGACTTCTAGAAGTATCAGTACTTTTGATTGTTCAATTGCCAGACCCATGAGCTACCAGAACTCCTGAGTATCTTACTTTTTCCAGTTGCAAAATAAATTATGTGTGCAAAGTAAAAAATAGTTTAAAATACATGTAAAAAGGGTGTAGCTTTGTGTATGGGTGAATAATGGCTTGTATAGATTGTTATCAGATGAGGGTTTTACCCGACATATTTTTATTTGATTAGGAGAAATAGAATTGTAAATCAATTTTTAAATGTGGTACTTAGTGTTCTTTATGAGTGAGAATCTCTACTTTTATAGAAGTCATTTAGTGGTTGATTCACAATTTGCCAACCTCTATCCAATATTTGGCTTTCATTTTACAGTTGAGCAATCATTAAGTAGGAAATTTAATGAAAGTGCTTAAGGGTCTAAACATGCTAGTGTCAAAATTTGAAATAATATGCCCAGATTCCTGGTATTTCCATCTCTATCCTGAGTCTTCTGTCCTTCTGTTTTCTTTTAATGTGGACAAATATATGCAAATATATGTTCATACTGATATAATACAAATCATATACTTAACAGATCACAAGACGATGAGGGAAGCTTCAGAGAGCTCATAGAAAATGCAATGAAAGCAAATGGATTTTTCTCATGAACTTTTGAAGCCCCCTTTCCCCCCACATCATACTTCTAATGTACCTTCAGGTCATTTAGGTTTGAACATAGGCAACATAAAACTATAATGATAGTTTTATTGATTTTTAATTCATTTTATTGGGGTCTATTACAACGCTTATCCATACATCCATCTGTTGTGTCAAGCATATTTGTTGCCATCATCATTCTCAAAACATCGGCTTTCCACTCGAGCCCCTGGCATCAGCTCCTCATTTTTCCCCTCCCTCCTTGTTGCCCCCTCCCTCATGAACCCTTGACAATTTACAAAATAATAATTTACAAGTCGTTATTATTTTCTCAAATCTTACACTGTCAAATGTCTCCCTTCACTCACTTTTCTGTTTACCGACCTCCAGAGAGGAGGTTATATGCGATCCTTGTAATCAGTCCTCCCTTTCCACCCCACCTACTCTCCACCCTCCCGGTATCACCCCTCACCACTAGACCTGAGGGGTTCATCTGTCCTGGATTCCTTTTAGTTTTAATCTGGTGGTGTTAATTTTTCCCACCATCAATTTTTCAGTAGAGCATTGATTGTTCTGAACTTTTCAAATCAATCTATAAATTAATAATAATGTGGATGTGTTTTAAGAAAGGTGTGTGTATTTTGTACAATTTCTGTAAAGCTAGTCACCATAGTTACCATATTGGGGAAATAGTGTGCCACTGTATCATTTATTTCTTTACCCCCGGGCTTAGCATTTGGACACATTTGGAAGGAAACCTCCCCCAAGAACAGAGATGTAAGTGAAACCAAGTTCTTTGAGAGGCCTCATGACTGAAAAGACTTCATGATAGAAACTGCCTATTAGAACCCAATAATGTTAAACTGTGCAATGCTGAAAAGCACTTCATCACAGTGTGCAGGGCTTCCCTTCCGCCCAAAGGCAGCCTGCTCCTCGCCTCACCTTGGGTCTTTTGTAGCCTGCACCCAGAGGAACTGCATTATGGAAAGAGCCGAGACTCCTAAGCATTCTCCTCAGTTCTTTTAGAATGCAGTGCCAGCCTCCTTAATAACCATTCTGACAAGCCGGAGTCCATGTCTGGCTAATCAGTCAAACTCACATTGAGATCATCAATTAGCAAGCAACGCTGCTGCAGTGAGAGGCTCCATGTGAGCAGCTCCATTGTTTTCACAGCTAAGACCAAAGAGGCCCCGGTGCAAGAGGTTCTGGGATGTTGGAAGGTGAAGTATGGGAAGGAAGGAGACCTGGCAATGTAGAAGATAGCTGTCCTGAAACGTCGTAAGAGATCTCCTGAGCAATGCAAAAGATGCTCATGCTTGATCAAAACAAAACAAACAAGCACACTTAAAATCTCTGCTGCTGCAGCATGCTGTTCCAATATGTTGCTCGTTGGGAGACTGTAAACGCACCAGCCTCACCTTTTGGATGGCATCCAAACAAGCTAGCACAAAACATAAACAGCTGGATTCTGTTATCTGGTAGATTTAATTAGAAATGAAGTGGGCTTTTAAAAACACAACTTCAAATTGTGAGTGGCAGGTCTTATGGATTTAACTGTGTGCTCAAAGGAAACAACATTTAAGATTTGATTCTTTCTCATTGTACAAATGAAATTTAATTTTCACTTCTATTTCCGAGACTAAAATGAAAGGTACATAGCTATAAAGAGTTTAATTGAATTTAACCATATATGTCTGTAGATATACCAAGGAGCATACAATTTGGCATTCCTTATATCTGTCGTTAGGTGCTATCGAGTCTGTTGTGACTCATAGCGACCATATGTACAATGGGATGAAACAACGCCTGCTCCGGTGCCAGACTCACAATCACAGCTTTGTTTAAGTCTATCTTTGCAGTAGCTATGTCAAGCCATCTCATTGAGAGGCTTTCTCTATTTTTGTATTCTTCTGCTTTACAAATTATGTTCTTCTCCACACACTGATTCCTCCTGATAATGCGACCAAAGTGTTTGAGGAGTCCACCATTTTAACTGCTTAGCTTCATTCTGGCTGAACTTCTTCATAGTCCCTGTATATTCAAAAAGCGCTCTGATGGTATAGGGAGTTATGCCGTGGACTGCTTACTACAAGGTTAGCAGTTCTAAAATACCAGCTGCTCCATGGAAGAAAGATGAGGCTTTCTACTCCCATAAAGATTTGCAGTCTCCAGCTGATTCAGTTCAATGGCAGTGAGCTGACTTATGTGTTAGATTCAATATCATTTGCAAACACCATGCTTCATTCAAATGCGCATTTATACTTCAGACTCCCTTATTTTATTGCCTACTCTTGCGTGCATATAAGGAGATTAAAAATGCTATGGCTTTGTTCAGGTTCACCTTAGTCTTCAAAGCTACATCTTTGCTCTTCAACACTTTAAAGAGGTCTTGTACAAGAGATTTTCCCAAATTCAATACATTATATGCTTTCATAGCTGCTGCTTCTCTAAGCATTAATTGTTATGCTAATAAAATAAAATCCTTGGCAACTTCAAACATCTCTCCATTTATCCCAGGGTTGCTCTTTGCTCCAATTGTGCGTATTTTGGTCATTCTTACGTTTAGATAGAATCCACACTGAAATTTTTGGTTTTGGAGTTTCATCAGTATGTACTTCAAGTACTCTTGATTTTCAACAAGACGTGTCATTTGCATGTCACGGGTTGCTAGTCTTCTACCAACTGTATACCCAGCTCTTCTTCATAGAGGCCAATGTCTCAGATTCTTCACGCAGCGTACAGATTAAATACACATGCTGAAAAGAAACAATCCTGACATACAGTTTCTTGAATATAAACCACATATTATCCCCTTGTTCATTGTGAATGATGGACTTTTTGTGTATGGGTAGGTTGTGCATGAGCACAAATAAATGTTTTGGAATTCTCATTCTTCACAATGTCACTCTAATTTGTTATGACACATACAGTCAAATGGTTTTATGTAGTCAATATAATGCAAGTAAACATCTGAAGGTATATATAGAGAAGAGTTAAAGGAAATGGAATTTGAGATAAATCTTAGAGAAAATTTTGGAAGTATATGGATTAAATATTTGCCTTAAAAAGTAATATACTATTTGTACCATTAAGAGTCACATAAAGCAGAAAAATATGTCTATAACATATTTTATAGATGTGTTCATTTTTTCTAAGATTTTATCCATTAAATAATGTGGTAAAGATGCTAGTTGTCAAAAAGTCTATATGATAATGGTAGTCTCTCAGGTAAATGTTAGACCTCTAATTGCAAGGTCAATGATTTAACCCAGTAACTGCCACTCAGGAGAAAGGTGGGCTATCTTCTCTCTTAAAGAATGATGGCATTGGGCACATATATAGGATTGTTCTGAATCAGAGTCAGCTTGATGGCAGTGATTATTTTTGTTTGGGATTTAATATCAAAGGAGCCCTCATGGTATTGTGGTGTAAGCTTTGAGCTGCTGAATGCAAGGTCAGAAGTCCAAAGCCACCAGGTGCTTTGTAAAGAAGAGACTGCGAGTTTTCTAAAGATTTACAAATTCACACACCCAATGTTGCCGTTCTGGTCTGTTCTATATAGGGTTGCTATGAGTTGGAATCCATTTTTTGCTAGGGGGTTTAGGTACTATCATTGCTATGCACAGTCTCCAATAATGTGTTAAAACCCTGACTTCCATTCCTGATGATAGGACCCCGAGGGGCGCTGTTGAGTGAGCACTGGAGTGCTAACCACAAGATCACACCCAACAACCGCTCTCCTGGAGAAAGTAGGTGCTTTCTCCTCCAATAAAGCTTTATCATCTTAGGAACGCTATACAGGGACCCTGTGAGTCAGAATAGACTCGCACAGTAAGTTTGGTTTGGTTCTTGTTAATACCTCTGGACATACACCCATGTGGAACAAGGACTTCTTTGTTATTGTAATGAGGTTATGTCATTGTAAAGTAGGTCTTAAACCAATTGCCCTTGAGATTCAAAGAAGAGAGACTAGGCAAAGAAGCAAGAAATCACAAAGGCAGCCAATAAATGTCACCTGGAATTTGGCAAGGAATGTCCAGGAGTATGTTCAAGAAACTGAGGCATGAGTTTTCCCCAAGAATGATTAGAGAATGAAAGCATCTCTTTGACACAAGTGCCCACAATTTGGTTACCTTATGTACTAAACTGAAAAAATACATTTGTAAAAATAATTATCTTTCAAACATGAGTCCCTATGGAATTTTTTTAATAAGTAGATTTAAAAAGATAGGCCAATTGATTGACAGACAGACACAAGACAAAGCTCTTTGCCATGGAGTCTGTTTTTATGCATAGTGACCCTCTAGGAGAGCATAGAATTGCCTCTGTCGGGTTCTGGGGCTATTTAACTCTTTATGAGAGTTGCAAGTCCCATCTCTCTCCCGCCGTGGCTGGATGACTTCCAACTGTGGATGCTGCTCAATACATCACCACTACGGCACTGCCACTCTTTTGAAAGACAACCCAGCACAGTTTTCATACCACAAACAAACAAACGGGAGAACCCAAGCTCATTGTCTTTGAGTCAATGCTAACTCACAGTGAGTCTACCGGGCAGAGCAGAACTGTCCCCATGTTTTTCTGAGCCTGTAACTTTTTATTAGGAATAAATGTTTCATCTTTCTCCTGAACCCAAACCAAACTCTCTAGCATCGAGCTGATGCTGACTCACATGGACCCTATAGGACAGCGTAGAACTGTTAGGTTTCTGGAGTGGATAATACCTCGGTTCTTTGCTTTGCATGCTGAGAGAATTCACACCAAAGGCATTATGTAATCTAAGTGGGTTTTTCTGAAAGACAAGACATGTTTCCGGATTTTACAGTTTCAAAGGGGTTCACATCTGGGCACGAACAACCACATACACCCACACGTGTAAAACTGGGGCTTCTCCTGGAAGGCCAGAAACCCAAGAACCCTAGAGGCTAAGAGCATGTGGGCCTAGACTCGAGACTGTGAACCCTGAGAGGGCCCAGAGCATGTGTATGTTTGCCCATGCAGGGGAGGGATACCCTCCCCGCCACCTGCCTGGAGACCCTCCCTGCCACCTGCCTCTGACAAGGAACAAGGTAAGAGAGAAGAGAAGCCAGAGAGCGAGCAGCTAGAGAGCATCACAGAGGATGTTTCCTGCCTTTATTCTAGCCCATCCCCTGGCTGGGACACAGCATGGTTGAAGATATTAGTTGACCCCATTGGCTGGGTTAAGCCCAACTGGATGATGTCATGAGTCTAGGCCTGGTTTAGGCCACCCAAGTGTAATACCCAACTGGCTCGGGGCCTTGAGGATGAGCATACTCAATTTGGGGTCTTCATTGGTGTCTAATGGTTACCTGCTTTCTTTCCAACCGTTTCTACGGGGGCTTTTGCAGGCATGGGTGGACACCCTCCATCCCTAAGCTGGCTACCTAACAGAACTGCCCCCGTGAGTCTCCAAGACTTTGTAACTCTTAAAGGGAATAGAAAGCCCTGTCTTTCTCCTCATGAGCAGTGGGTGCTTCAGATTACTGACCTTGACACTCGTAGCCAAACACAACCACTATGAAACCACGACTCCTGTGTCTCCTGAATGTCATTGTAAAAGTTTCATGTGGGAGCCGGGAAAGCAGATGAGAGAAGGAACTGAAGGAGTAAGATTTGGTAATAAGTGTCATTCCATGTTTTCATAATTAAAGCTGTGTGGAAAGGCCATAAAGTCCACAGAAAATTGCTTAGATAAATTTATGGTCAAAAGACATGAGTTTGATTCACTTTGGTGTCTTCCCATCAGGTATTTTATCATTTTATTTTTCTGCAGGATGAGTTAAATTATGCTTGAAATCCTATGAGAAATCTGACTCAGAAGTGTTTTGTAAATATTGACAATACTTATGCTGTAAAATTGAGGCAGCCATGTTTGCAAAGAATGATATTTAAATGCGAGTAGCAGTAGACACCTGTCTCAGTGAAGATGATGAGTTTAATTTGAACAACAAATTTGGAAGAATCAGGTTATTTATATGAAGGAATTAATACTCTGCCTATATTGTGGCCTTAGTTTTTTATCAAATTCTAAAGAGGCACATATTTGTACTTCTCAGGAGGTAACTTCTAATACCCACATATTATCAATATGATCTGTTGATTCCCATATTATTAGGAGGGACCAGTCTCTGGAAAATGACATTGTGCATGTGAAAGTAGAGGAACAGCCAAAAAGAAAGGACCCTTCACAGGATGAATTAGCACAGTAGCTGCAAGAATATGCATGTGAGCAACCGATGATCCCTTTGACAATTGGCTCCTTATTCTGGCTGATGATATTGCATTTCTCCATTGCCTTTTGCTCAAATGTGGTCCATTCCATTCTTGTGAATTCCATCTGGGGAGATCCTTATGCACACTGATGTTATAGGTGTTTTCTTGTCAGATCTGACTCATATTGAACCTATGCGCAACAAAACGAAACCCCTCCAGATCTGACACCCATTGTTGCAGTCATTGTGTCAATCCATCCTGTCAAGGGCCATGTCTACTTTGTCAAGCACGATGTCCTTCTCCAGGGACTGGTCTCTTCGAATGACATATAAAATATTGAAGAAAATGTCTCATCACCCTTGCTGCTAGCGGCATTATGGCTATATCTCTATGAAGACACATTTGATCTTTGGGCAGTCCAGGATTCTTTCAATATTCTTTGCCTATATCATAGTTCAAATGTATCCATTTTTCTTCAGTCTTCCATAGTCAATGTACAGTTTTAACATTCACATGAGGGAATTAAAAATCACATGACTTACGTCAAGTGCATCCAAACCTTAAATTAATATTATTTCCATTTCAACATGGTAAGAGGTTTTGTGCAGCCAGCAGGTTCATTTATTGCAACGTGCTGTTTGCTGTCTTGACTGCTGCTTCCACGAATATTCATTGTCTATCCAAGCAAAGCAAAATCCTTGACAACTTCCAACTTTTCTCCATTTATCACCATGTTACCTGTTGGGTCTGTAGTGAGGATTTCAGTTTTCTTTACATTGAGATACAATCCACACTTATGACTGCAATCCAGTAATTCATGAGCAAGTACTTCAATTTCTCCTTGCTTCCAACAAGCAAGTTTGTATCATCTGAATATTACAAGTTATTAATTAACCTTCCCTCAATCCTGATGCAGCATTCTTCCTCAAGTAAACCAGATTCTCTGATTGTGTGCATAAGTATGGTGAGAGGATACAATACTATCTCACACTTTTCCTGATTTTCAACCACATAGTATGCCCCTGTTCTGTTCACAAAACTGTCTCCTGATCTTTGTGAAGGTTCCACACAAGCACAATCACGTATGGGGTTTTTTCCATTCTTCTCATGACTATCCATAATCTGTGTGAGTCACACAAATCAATGGCTTTAAATAGTAAGGAAAACACAAGTAAATATCTTTCTGGTGTTCTCTGTTTTTAGCCAAGATCATCTGATGTAAACAATGATATCCTTTGTTCCATGCTTTCATGTGAATCTAGCCTGA
The DNA here is from genome assembly GCF_050624435.1 of Tenrec ecaudatus. Classification (NCBI taxonomy): domain Eukaryota; kingdom Metazoa; phylum Chordata; class Mammalia; order Afrosoricida; family Tenrecidae; genus Tenrec; species Tenrec ecaudatus. The sequence goes on from NC_134543.1 coordinate 18,977,574, forward strand.
ACCTGTGAGAGTACCCAGTCAATGTACCTTTCCAACAGTTATTGGATTATTGCATTATTTTCAGCAACATTTCGCTTTCATGTTTCAATGAGGTTTTTTCCAATAATTTGAGCATTCTTTTGGGTCACTTTTCTTTGGAATGGAAACAAATATGAATCTCATGCAGTAAACCAAGTAGTTGTCTTACAAAGTTCTTGTCACAGAAGAGTTAGTACGTCCAGTGCTTCATTAACTGTTGAAACATTTCAGTTATTATCTCATCACTTCCTGAAGCCTTAATTTTGGCTGCTGCTTTCAGTGTAACTTGGGCTGCTTTCTTCATATCATCGACTCTCATATGCTACTTCTTCAAATAATCTTCTTTAGTAGCTGGTGCATCAATTTTAATTTGAGTTCTGGTACTTTGTTTTCCTTATAGGCATATCAATATTTTCCTATTATGGCCAGCATTATACTTCAAGATATATCTTAAAATAATCTCATTTATGATATATGTCAGCCCATTCCTCTTGATTTTGTCACTCCTATCATAGCAAATTTATATTTGCCCAACCCAAAATAGCCAATACAAGTCCATGTCAGCTCACTATTGCCTGGGGTATTGATCTTTAAAGATTCCATTTCATTTTTGATGAGTCCTATGTTTTCTAGATTTATAATTCATGTATTCCATATTTTGATTATTAAAGGAATGTTGCAGCTACTTTCTTCTCATTTTGAATTGGGCCTTATCAGCAAATGACGGTCTTGAAATATCTGCTCCATCCACTTCAGTAAAGGTCATCTTCACTTTGATAAGCAGCTTTATCCCCATCGTGTTTTGAATGCTTTGAGCCTGAGGGGCTCCTCTTCCAGACTGTGTTCTGCTGCTCTGCATAACGTTTTCAATGGCCAGTTCTTCACAAGTGGACCGCCTGCGCCTTCTTTTAGCCCATTCTTAATCGGAAAGCTTTGATAATAGACTACTCCCCACAGGTTACTCTGCTGGTATTTGAGATACCAATGATATCATTTCCTCTGTCACAGAAGCCCCAAACCCCGTATCACACAAACTGATGATGATGAGTATATTTATGCTGGGAATTCTAAAAATTGGATTGATTGTAGAAAAAAAGAGAAAATTTGCCAAATCATTTATTCTCTCATTATATATATATATATATATATACAATTTTATTTTAAACTGAACCATCTGTTACTTAAAGAATAATTAACCCTGCATAATGATTTTAAATAAAGACAAATAACTCAAATGACAGTAAAGCTAGATTTTGTAAAATGGTTTATGTGCCCTTTTGGTTTTTCCAGCACTGGTATTACTCCAGTTGAGCCACTCTGTCTCTAATGATTGCCTGCAAGCATCCTTTCTATTTGAAATTAATGATGAATACATGGTATTTGAATTTCTGCTTTTTTTATGAAATTCCTAAACGTCAGTAACTTAATGAGTGCAGTAACTATTTTCCATCATAACTGTGTTGCCTATATGAATAACTATTTAATATATATTGTTTTAATTTTAAGCTAAAATAATTTATTTTATAAAATATATTTTAAAAATCATAGCATTGTGAATGAGGGGGAGTGCAGAGTGGGGACTCAGGGCCCCTCTGTGGGAAATTGGACATCCCCTTGCAGAATGGCTGTAGAAAGGAGATGCAGTGTAGAAATGATGAAATATGCAATTTCCCTCTAGTTCTTCAATGCTTCCTTCTCCCACTATCATGACCCCAATCTACCTTACATACCCTGTTGGACCGGAGGATGTTCAGTGACACAGATAGGAACTGGAAATATAGGGAATCCAGGACAGATGAATCCCTCGGGACCAGTGGAGAGAGTGACGATATCGGGAGGGTGGAGGGAAGGTGACGGAGAAAGTGGGAACAGATTACAAGGATCTACATATAACCTCCTCCCCTGGGGACAGACAGCAGAGAAGTGGGTGAGGGAGATGTCCGATGGTGTGAGATATGACAAAATAATAATAATTTATAAATTATCAAGGGTTCAGGGGAAAATGAAGAGTGGATGCCAAGGGCTCAAGTAGAAAGCAGGTGTTTTGAGAATGATGATGGCAACATATGTATGAATGTGCTGGACACAATTGCTATATGTATGGATTGTGATAAGAGTTCAATGAGCCTCAATAAAATGATTAAAAACCTTCCTACAGATGGAAAACTCCCTAATGCTTCTCAGAAATTGCAGTTAAGTGTAAGTAACATTTAGATTTATACTTAACAATAGAGTAAATTTTAAATAATCAAGGAATGCAAGTAAAACAAAATTTAATTGATAGTTTTGAAAATAAAACAAGTGAAAACATGAAAACAGATTTCAGAATGAGAGACACATTTTTCATCATTCAGTATTAAAAATAATCAGCCCAATATTACTTAATTAAAATCAACTGAGTGGTTATACATTTGTTCATCTGTCAATATTTGAGAACCTAATTTGTGTCATACACTTTTCCATTTTTCAGTATGCTAATATTACTTTTTAAAATCATTATGAAATACATATATTTGTCTCCATAGATGGCTTGGCAGAGACAAGGATGTGAGTTCTCCACTCTTCTTTTTTTTTTCTCTCAAAGTACAGAGAGAGCAAGAATAATTCAACAGCTTCTCAGGGAGAAGCTCATGGATTCACATGACTGAATGTGAGCAAATGAAATGTGGCCCATATGATAGAGATTGTTTTTAGGCCATTATGCTTGCATCGATATCTTGGTGGATTCTGCAGATCTCTTTCCAACAAATCTGCAACTCATGTTACTGAAATAGTAGCTCAAGCTGGATAAGACCTTTATTAACAGATTATAATGCCAGCAAGAAATGCACCTTAGTTGTGAAAAGTCATCTTAGCCTAGTGTATCAGTCTGGGCAGACTCATATGTGTATAAGAAAGAGCTTTATATACAAGAGCAGTTGAATATTGAGAAAACATCCCAGTCCAGTCCAGATCAAGTCTGTACGTCTGATATTAGTCCGTATGTCTGATACCAATCCACAAAATCCTCTTCAGACTCATGAAATGCATACAATGATGCCAAATGTAGGAAGATCACTGGTCAGTGGGTTGGGAGCACTGTGGATCCAGTGGCAGTGGAAGCATCTCAGCTCTGGCAGATGTCTCCACGTGGTTCCTTCAGCTCCAAAATCCTGACTGCCTCAGTAGAGCTTCATGTGGCTTCTTCTCAGAAATGTCTACAGGGAATCAGCCTTGTCAGTAGAGAGTGTCCAAGGGAGTGAACACAGAGAGAGTCTCTCCGGCCTTCAAGGAGGAATACAGAATAAATTTTCTGTATCCTCAGGAAAAGGTCATGCTCACACAGGTACCTCATTGGCTATCACCTGATTGACAGGCAAGACTCCACCCCATTCACTCGTAATCCTCAAATTGACAAACGATTATATAACTACCACAGCTAGGTTCTCTATAAAGATAAAACCAATAAAGCTTCTCTCTCTCTCTCTCTCTCTCTCTCTCTCCAAAAATCCTTACTATTGGAACAATAGGTATCATCATGATAAATGGAGGAAACAGTGAAGTCGTCAAGGATTTAATCTTGCCTGAATCCACAATCAATGCTCATAGAAGCATCAGTCAAGAGAGAAAAATCAAGGATATTACTTTGAGGACTACAATATATTTGACCCACATCATGCTCTTTTCAATTGTCTCATATTCATGTGAAAGTTGGGCATTGAATAAGGAAGATCGAGAAAAGCAATGCATTTAAACTATGATGTTGGTAAAAAACATTGAAAGTGCCATAGACTGCCAAAAGAACCACAGATCTGTTTGGAAGAAGTACAACAAAATGCTTCTTAAGAGGAACAATGGAAAAACCTTTTCTCATGTACTTTGGACATTTGGGAGGACAGAGAAGTCCCTGGTGAAAGATATCATGCTTGGTAAAGTGGAGGAAGAGCAAAAAATAGGAAGTCTTTCATCAATATGGATTGACACAGTGTCTGAATTGATTTGCTTTAACATAAGTTCAATTGTGATGGTGCCGGACCTGGCCACCATTCTGTTGTGCACCTTTCTGTTAATAACACCTAACAACATGTGTGTGTGTGTGTGTGTTAACAGACACACAAACACACACACATCAATGTACATATACACATATATGTATGTGAGTTAGAGAGAGACAGAGAGATAAAGGTAGCGATAGAGACAGACAGAGGTTTATCTCAAAGGGTTGAATCCAGATTAAAAAAAAACAAGAAGAGAGCTTGGCTAAGATGTTCATATAAAGTAGAATCAGACCGAACGCTGAGAAAATTCCCTGGAATGTTCATAGCAGGCCTTAACTTTGAAGTGATTACATCATATTAGTTCTCATCGTGGAGGCTGACTACAACATAGCTGGCAAATCACTGAGATTGATGACCCAGTCAAGTTTACACAGAACCTTAACCGTTATATAAGTCATTGACGTTTTGAAGTTTATAACAGCAGCCTATCTTGGACTATCCTGAATAACATAAGCAGCAGGTACTTCCTCTTTCACCGCCTTTTCTGATAAAGCTCTATTATGGAAATTAAGCCACAACCAAATGACATAAGGATGTTTACCAAATATTGCTGTAAGAAGAATCTGATGTGATCAGAGCATATCTGGCTGGGTGCCAAGCAACGTATTAATGCTTCTTACTGGTAAACAGTTGTTTCTTTGCTAAACATTTTCTAGATTTTAGAAAACAGATTTGGATATCATGTTTAAGGTTTACAATTATTTTTAATAGTGACTTAATAATATTCAGACAAGTCCCAAATCTATTTGTGCAATATCTTGACCCCCGCCCCCATTATCTTGACCATTGTGGCTTATTGAATAGATGTGAGACTAAAGGATGCACTCACATGTTCCTGGTTTGATTATTTCTAAAGTACAGGTGAAACACTAGTAGTGACAACCATAATTTATATGTTTATTTATTATATTTGAGTAAGTATTATGTCATACTCTGATACGTTGCTATCATGCTGGAAGCTATGTTTCCAGTATTTCTAATACCAGCAAGATTACCCACTGAGGAGAAAGTGTTTTAATCATAGTTTTAGCAGTTTTCAGATTAGACTATGAAGAAAGTTATGTTTCTCTATTGTGTAAATAAGCCAATAAAAATCCAAACTACTCAAAATATATGAGGGACCCCCCAAAGTGGAATTTTTGAAAGCTATATAATTAATTTAATTCAATTTATTTTTACAAAACAATCTTATCACCTTCAAAGTAATCTCCATTACACTTAATACATTTGTGAAATCTGTGATTCCATTCTTTGAAACATCTTCAAACTCATCTGTTGGGATAGCTGATAGCACCTTCCAAATTCTTTTCTTCTATGTGTTATATCACTGTCCTTACATGTCCCTCTGCATTTGAGGAAACAAAAAGAAGTCACATGGAGAGAGGTCATGTGATTAAGGTGCATAGGGCAAAAGAGGCATGCTGGGGTCTTTTTTTTTTTTTTTTGCCAGAAATTGGCGCACTGAGCTGGTTGCATGAGCAGGTGCATTGTCGTGGTGGCAAAACCAGTCCCCTGTTTGCTACAAATCAGGCCTTTTTTGTTGCACATACTTTTCAGAACCTCCAAAAGGAAAGTTTAATGATCAGTCTGAATTGATGGAGTAAACGCCAACTGCACTATCCCCTGCCTCACCTCAAAAAAAACAAATGAGCATCCATTTCACTAGATGAGCTTTTGGGGACCGAGTTGATGATGGCGTCTTCCACGGTCTTGGTTGATGTTTGGCTTTGGGGTCATAAGAATAGCACCATGTCTAGTATCAGTAATGACCTTGGCGAAAAGCCATCTGGTTGCCTCAGAGCTGTTCTTTCAAAGCATGGCATGTTTCCACCTGATGCTCTTTTTCCTGGTCAGTCAGAATCTGAGGCACCAAGTTCGCAGTGACCCTTTCATTCCCAAATCTCCTATTACAATTCACTGAACCGAGCTCCAAGAAAGTCTAGCTATCTCCCCTGCATCTTCAACAATGTCCATCATTGGTGTTTGAACACAAGTGCACAGATTTTGTCGATATTTTTATCTGTTCAGGAAGGTGATGGAAGTCCAGAATGAGGCTTGTCATACATTGATATTTCACCTTTTTTGAAACAGGAAAACCACTCATACAAGTGAGGTTTCCCCTTAGTGTTGTTCTTGTAAGCTGTGTTCAGCATCACCACAGTTTCTGTGGCTTTTTTCCCAAGCAGGAAACAAAATTGTACAACCGCATGCTGTTCTTTAAATTTGCAATCACAAAAAACAAGGTTCAAAAGAAACTTTTTATGAAAAATTCACTGTGACCAGAGAGAACCTTCCCAGGTGACGCCACTGGGTGCACTAACTCTGAGCAAGTTGCTTGATGCTCGCCTAGCATGAAAATATGTCCTATGAAAGCTTTGCCCAACAGAATTTTTTCTCATTTTGGGTGGGGGGATACCCCCTTGTACTTTGTACTTAGTGATGAACTGAAGCCCACCAAGGATGGTGAAGATGGCTTGGGAATGAGTAGCATTTTGTTCTGTTATGCATGAGGTGCAATGTGTTGAAATTTCGTACTTAATAAATAACATAATCTGCATACCTCTTATTTGTTGTAGTAATTTTACAAGCTAAGTACTCTCATTAATTCCACTATATAGCTGAGAAAACTGACTCTCATTACAAAGATAATAAGTTCGAAAGCCCAGCTCCAGACCTGCAGTCTTGATAAACTTGCTCTTTTGACCGTGTGAGAACAGGTTCTGATTCTAAGGTGTAGCTCAGCAGCATTCCTGGGAATCTGCACTTTGAATCATTATAGAAATGACCTACTCACTGCCTATCATTTTATGAACCTTTACTTTGCTGTTTGAAAGGAGGGCATTCCTTTTTTTCCCACTCTAGATGCACAAGATCTCCTCTACAATGGAGGGCATTCCTATGAAACTTCTCATAGGCCAAAATAGTGTAAAGCAAAGAAGCAATTATCATTAAATTATATGGGGAAAATGGTGAGTCTTTCTAGACTTAAAAGTTAACATGCCTACTAATACATAGAACTTAACATATTATGTACATGTAGTGTGTGCACTCACAGTTAAAATGGTGGGTTGGTCCTGAAATGCTGGCTCTGTCCCAGTTTTCATTTCTGGAGTTAGGTATCCAATTATGAACTTCAGTAAATTAGCAAGACTGATTCTTCGCAAAATAAACAAACCATCTCTGTATGGATTTTGGATTCTTCCCTATTTACCATGCATGGCAGTTTTTCAAACAGTTCTGATTATTCTACTTATCCAATGGGATCTCAGAGAAGTTGATATCGGGAATTGGCTACAACTTTTGTCTAGAACGGATTCCTAGAAGGCCAACCATAAGATATTAACCATTTTAATCTATTTCCAGTCCAAGAATGCACCACTAAACCCAGAAACATTCCCTATTGCCCAGAGATAGTGACAAATGGATAACACAAGCAAACTTGGTGAACCTAGGAATAAAAGTAAAATATGTACATAAGCAATTTCACTTCCCAACAGTTAGGAAAATCAAGATATGATTTTATGTAATGGTTCATCATTCTTTGTTTTTATGCTTATTAATCAAATTATTTTTTTTGTTTTTTGTGAGAAAGTGAGTGAGAGAATGAGTCAGAGAGTGAGAGAGTGAGTGAGAGAGTGTGTTAGTGAGTGAGAGTGAAAGTGAGTGAGTGAAGGAATGAGTTGAGAGAGTGAGTGAGATAGTGAGTGAGAGTCCAAATTATTATTTTTAAATAAAAATCAAATGCAGAAAATAAATTAGAGAATAAAATATCTCTTGGATTATTATCTTTTTACAATAAAGAGTTAGCTACTGAAAATAGCATTGGTTACTGGCAACAAATATTTAATATTAATGATATTTTATATCTATTTTCACATCATTTAAAATGTTGATGTAGAAAAAATTATCATGAGTACCAATCAAGGCAATATAGATGGATTTTCTTTATCCTTTTGAACAGTTGCTTGGAATTCTCTTGAATCAATGCATTATGACTTATTTTACCCAATCCCCACTGATCAACTTGTAGTTCCATGTTTTTCTAGCACAAGTTTCCTCACTGAATACAGTTTTATATAAATTTGTGGAATCTTATTCAAGATTATCTGAAGAATGGATCTTTCGAAGTGGAACTTCTGGGCTAAAAATATGTACATTTTACATTTTGACAGATACTGCCAAAACAGACCATAATTTTAGAGTCAGCCAAATTAATTTTAGTGGTGTTTCATGCCAGTGATTCTGCTTCCGAGTGCTAGTGCATGCAGCCAGCTGTGGGTCGAAAAGTTTGCTGAGTCAATTGTTATAAATTTGGATCAAAGGCTGGTCTATGATAGCTAACATCAAAAGACCAGAATATATTATCACAACTTATATGAAAGACTTCAAAAAGCCCAAGAGCTATGAAAGTTAGCCTGATCTATCTTGTATGGCCTGTCCACCACTGTCAGAATTTTGTTGCTCACATATTCTGCTTCTAGCACAGTGTTATGAATAATTATCAAGTAAGCCCCTGCCATACTAGACTCACCTCTTTGACACTCCTTCCCAGCAAGGAATGCTGGTATGGAAGATGATAGCCACAACAGTTTGAGAGGAATTATGTGCAACCTAAGCATGTAAGTTAAGTCGGTAAACTAATGGGTTCACAGTAGATAGGGTCACTTGCAACACAAATCAACGGATAATGTAATCATTTTGGTTCAGGTAGTATTCCCATATGCAAATATTTCTGATGCTTGTCTGTGGCTGCAACGTCATCTGTAGTAAAATATTTTAAATATAGCTGCACTTAAAACCCAAGGACTGTACAATTTTACTTTTGTTTCCCTTGCCCTGTGTCATCCCACAACTGTTGCTATGTCTGAGCCTATTACTTTAGACCGTGTGACAATTGATCACCTTCAGAATCTTCCTATTTATTGATGACCCTTTGTCTTATCAAGCATGATACCTTTGTCCTGGGACTGGTTTCTCTGGATAGCATATCCAAAGTATATGAGACAAAGTCTTGCCATCTACATTTCTGCGGAGCGTCGTGGCTGTACTTCCTCCAAGATAGTTGTGTTTGTTTGCCTGGAACTCCATTGCATTTTCAATAGTCTTCCCCTACGTGAACCTTCAAATGGATTATGTAGTCTTATTCACTGTGCAAATAAAATGATTAAAATTCTCATAGGTTTGGTCAGGCTCACCTTAGACTTTACCATGATATCTTTGTTATTCTGCAGATTTGCCCATCATTCCCTCCATTGATGGCTCCATGGGCATATTGATGGTGGACCGAAGGAAAATGAAATCCTTGGCAACGTCCGTCACTTCTCCATTCATCATGACGTTTATTCATGCAGTTGTGAGAGATCGGTATTTTACATTGAGCTGACCACTTATGATTTTATAAGTGGTTTTCTGAATGTGCTTCCTATTTTGCTATTGGAACTTATTCTCAATATTGAATGCAGGGCCTTTCAATTTTCTTTCAGTTTAATTAACAGTCATCTAGCATTAAAACATAATATTGCTCAGTGTATTTTCTTTATTATCATGTGTTCCTGGTTTATATCTTGCTCTTTCTATTTGTGTGTATAATACATATGTATATATACATAATACATATGTATATATTTATGCTTGCTAATGAATGTTTAAATAAATTCATATATTCAATTATAGTTTTATTGTAGGAGAAAAATTGCACTGTTTTCTCCAAAAATAGTGTGTACCTTCCTAATCCTGCATGCAGGATTGAAACCAACTAAGTGAATTATGGGAAAATCATTAGGAATTCAGATGAGAACACTAACTCGCTGTTACAGCACAGATGATCCTGCTAACATCATAGTGAAGGTTTACTCTGAGATGGAAGAGTCACTCTAGCTGCCATGTTGAAATGCTCCCAAGGTAAAAAGATGGAGACCATTCATATCGATTGTGAAATAACGGGGCTTTAGGCCAGAGCAACAACAGAGAGGGCTATGCTAAGTAATTCAGTTTGAGACATCATTTGAAGGTGCAGTGGAAGCAAACAGATTTGGAATTGCACTATGTGAGAAAATGAATTCTTCATTTTTAAAAGCCTTATTGCTTTCATTCCCTCTGGGTCCTGTATATCTTCATGAAAATGCAATCATGGCTTTAGATTTTCTATTTATGTTACAAAGTGTATTATACTAAATATTTTGTTTTGGGTATGTGCAAATGTCAGCATGCGGCCCTATCTGACCTCCACTGGCTACACCCAGGAGAAGAACCTAGTTCCTCACCAGCCCAATGCCTGTTGCCAAGAAGCAGAGGGCAGACATGCCTCCACACACGAGCCTTCTTTTACTTTATTCTGACACCAACTATTCTTTCCACCACACTTCTTTTCTGCTGAGTTTGATAATCCACTACAATCAATCTATAGAACTCACAGACAATACTCAGGATTAAAGAAATGTATTAGGGAAGTTAACAGGTTTACAATAACCAGGGTCAGAGAGCATTAAAGATGCAGTCACTGGTACCCAAAAGCACTTACCCTCAGCCAGCACTCCTTTCTCTCAACCAAGTGGTCTCTGGGTCAGTCCTGCCTCATCGTCTCATCATTTCAGTGCTGCTTCTCCTGTCTCAGTCTCCTTGCCTTGGTCTCTTGTCTCAGCCTGGCTTACTTGCTCTGGTCTATGGACTCTGTGCTGTAGCATCTAGTGCCTCCATCCAGTCTCAGTCTCAACTGCATCGGATAGAGATCTCGAAAGTGTTACACAGGTGGTTCTTCTTCCTTGAAGGTCCTGGGATTTCTCTCTGTTCCTCTTCTGAGAGGGCTCATCCTTTGAGCCAAAGAGAGGGCAACTGAAATGGACCAAGCCCCTCTAGTAGTGTTTGCATATTTGCCTATTTGCATATGCCCACCCAATCATTTGGCAGGAGTTACAGAAACATGGAGAAAAGAACCATATAAAGAATTTTCATTTCATCACAGTATGTATCTATTTCACCTAATACTATGTTAGCAATCGGATTCCTGGTTGTGTGGAAAAATGCACCAGTTTTATTTAACTAGTTCCCAATAACAATATGCACAGTCATTTGAAATTATTTGTTATGAAATCTAATATTTTTATGATGAACTATTCTGAATCCTATTAGCATGTATTCACATCTGTGTGTTCAAGAAATCCCTTGAAGAGGAATCCTGGATCAATGCATAAATACATTCATAAATTTATTAGTTTTTGAATTTGATATTTGGAAAATCTTTCAAAGGAGAAGTGACCATTAAAAATTTGGGGTAGGTAAAATCTGGTTATCTAATTGGTGTTGGTTAGTTTGCATGTTTGCTTCCTCAGAAAATATTTGGACAAAACATTTTGGAGAATTGTTGAACGGTATCGTTGTATTTGCTATACTTATTTATTTTCTCCTTTCTGTCTTTTTGTTTTGATATTTAAGGAGCCCTGGTGGCATAGAGGCTTATTCATAGAACTGCTGACCACAAGGCCAATGGTTTGAATGCACCAGCTAATCCATAGGATGAAGATGAGTCTGTCTGCTTCCATAAAGGTTTATGCCCTTGGAAACCTAAAGATGAAGTTTTACTCTTTCTTATAAGGTCTCTATGTGCTGGAATTGACTCCATGTCAATGGGGTTTGTCTTTTCTATTACTAAAATATCAATTTATTGAATATTGTTTTGTTGAACACTTGTATAACAAAATACCAATTCAAATTGCCATCCAGTCTGGATAGGAGAGAGAAAGCATGATTTCACTCACTGTGACCTTGGGGAACTTACCCAACTTCCTGGTGACCTGTTCTTTGTTTGTTTTTTAGTAATTTTATGTCATTAGATCCCTATTAGGCTAAGTAACTTAAAATGCATAAAAGTATTTGGGGAATTACTTGACATTGAATGATATGACATACTTAAATGTCAGATATTGTTGGAAGTCATCTAATCAATTTTGTGACAAAATGCAGATACAATAGTAATAATGCAATTCTGTTCATACATATTCAGATTTTCTCAGGATCCGACTGGATGCATAACAAAAATGAATAATAATTCATCAATTAGATTAACTTCCTTTAATTTCCATGTAACTTTCTCACATGCGCTGCATCCAAAAAGACAGTGCAAAGAAAGAAACAAACTTGCCATTGGAAGGCATCTTACCTTAAATGAAACAACTAGATAATGAACAATTTTAGTACACAAGTACATACTCTTGAAGCTTTAAGACATTAAAGATATATTATTAACTAAGATAAATTATTCTAAAGTTTCTTGTGTAGAATCTTTATATGTATCATCAAACTTACTTATGAATTTTACAATGCTAAGGGATGGTAGGTAGAAGCTAAACTTTTCTACATATTCCTAAAGACACAAAGTATTAGTGGAGATTTAGGAAAGTTGACAGTAAATCAGTTGAAATACGAAAGCAGAGAAAAGCGACCTGCCTTAAAGATGATTTTAGACCCTCAGCACGTAAAAAAGTCAAAAGTACTTGGCGCAAATACAGTGAGGAGAACAGACGTCTATGCGGAGATGTGGAGAGGAGTGGGGGGCCTTAGGGTTCTGGTGATCTGTTTCTTTACCTGATTGAATTTTTGCTTGGTTGTCTACAATTTGAAAACCTCACTTAGCAGAACACTCATGAGCTCTGAAAACTTATTTATTTTAAAGATTAAAATAAATGCATTGGCAAGTGTGAATTTGTGCCCTTTAGAAATTCGCTCTGAGGAAATGTACGTGTTACGTAGGTTAGAAGCAGACGAGTGAACCCTCAGGTAGTGGTCTGTCTCATCACATGCTTCTCTCACACATTATCCCTCAAGTGGGTCACCACAGCGGTTCCTAGAGCAGCTGTGAATCTATTTAATATTTGGGGGCTCTTAATTTATTTTATGAGAATATAGGAATTGAAGGCTAAACTATAGTTTTAAGTTACTGTAATTGAGAATGCATTCTACATAGTGCATTGAGACATACATTCCGGCTTGAATAAAAACATGACCTTGGTATAAGAGAAGGACCTGAGCTCTTCACCCCAATGAATAAAAAATCCACACTTATTAACTGTAAATAGCTAGTATAACAAAACCCCAACAATAGGTGGCATCAAAGAACAGAAACTTGTTTTCCCACATTTCGAAAGCTAGAAATTCAATCAGGTTATCAGTTGCGCTCATTCTTTCTGGGGGTTTTGAGGACAAACAATGCAGTGCTTCTTCCCAAGTGTCTGGAAACTGCCAGCACTTGTTGGTGTTCCGCTGCTGCTTATTTACTGCTGCATCTTCCTCTGCTCCCCCATGCCATCTTCCCCATTTACAAAGGACTTTGAAAATGCCTTGGTAAAAATGGAACTACAAGATATTGGAATTGGCTCATGAACTCTTTGGCCCACCACTGATATGTGTGTTTTGCTTCCATATCGTTCTTTTATGAAAGACTAGTCAGAAAGTATTTAACTTAGAGCAAGTAGATCCTATTCGTCTCTCTGATGTGGTCAGCATACAACTTGAGTAGGTATGGTGAGAGAATAAAATCTTGCCACGCACCTTCCTGCTTTCAGATCACACCGCAGACCCTTGTTCTAGTCATATGACTAGATCTTGAAAAATGTACAGATCCCACATGGGCACCACGTAGTGCCTGGAATTCCCACTATTCTCAATGTAATCCATACTTTGTTATGATGCACACAATCAAAAGCTATCCCATAGTCAATAAAAAATATGTAGACTTTTTTTCCCCTGGTATTCTTTGATTTCAGCCAAGATCCACCTGACATCAGCAATGCTTTTCCTTGTGTCCCCGCCTCTTCTGAATGAGCTTGAGTTTCTGTCAATGTAGTGCTACAGCCCTTGTTAAATGAGCTTCACTAAAATTATACTTGCCTGTGAGATCAAAGATATTGTGGAATAATTTACACAATCAGCTGGGTCACTTTTCTGTGGAATGGGCACGGATGTGGATCTATTCCAGTCCGTTACGCTAGTAGTTGTCTAACAGATTTCCCAGCACAGGCAAGAAAGTGCTTCCAATGCCTCATCACTTTGTTGAAGTGTATCAGCTGATATTCAACTGATTCTCGGTGCATTGTTTTTCACTACCGCTTCCAGTACAGCTTGGACTTCTTTCCTCAATTCCATCAATTCTTGATCATGGGATATCTCTGAAATGATTTGAATGCTGGCCAGTCCTTTTTGGTATAGTGACTCTATGTATCCTTTGCATCTTCTTTTGTGTGTGTTTTTCCCGGCATCATTTAATAATATTTTTGGTCCTGATGTGGTTATTAAATTTATGTACAGCAGACTAGAACACTGTTGATCTTGTACCATCCTCACAAGTGTTGTTAGATTGAAGTCCATTGCTGTAGGCACTGTGTCACTCTATCTTTTTGAGGAGTTTCCTCTCTTTTGCTGCCGTTCAACTTTGTTAAACATGATGCCTTCTTTCCCTCAGGTTTTGAAAATATTTCAATATTGCAACGTGAGGTCTGATTTTTTTTCTTTAGTTTTGTTAGCTTGATATAGGCTGAGGTTGTGATTCCATTTTAGCTTTCTAAATTCAGGTCTTGGCACATTACATTGCAAATCTTATTCAGTCTTGCTGCTGAGCAAATAATCTGAGAAGCTTAACTATATGAAGAAAAATATAGCATCAGGAATGGAGGCTTGTTAAAGATGTGCAATATACCAGAGACACAACCTTGCTTGTGGAAAGGGAGGAGACCTGAATGTACTTGCTCATGAAGAACTTGCACTTTCAGGATATATTACAACTCAATGTAACTAAAACCCAAATCTTCCCAACCAGACTAATAGACAACAGCATGAGCAGCAGAGACAAACTCTAAGCTGTCAAGGTACTCATTTTACTTGCATTCACAGTGACTACTCATGGAGGCATTGGTCAGGAAATGGAATTTTGTATCTCATTAGGCTAATGTACTAACCATGACATCTTTTCAGTTTTGAAGAACAAGGATGTCACTTTGAGGGCTAAGTAATGGTATTTCCGATTGGCTCACTTCCATGTGAAAGTTGAACAATGAATAAGGAAGACAACAGAAGAATTGATATATTTGAATTATGGTGTTTGACAAAGAATATTGAAAATATTATGAGCTACCAGGTGAAAAAAAAGAAAAGTCATGGAAGAAAGACAATGTGAATGTCCCTTAGAAATGAGATGGCATGATTTTGTCTCACATACTTTGGACATGTTATCAGAAGAGCCCAGTATCTAGAAAAGGCATCATGCTTGATGAAGTTTATGCTCAGTGGAAAAGAGTAACTCAAACAAGGAGTTGGGTTGACACAGGAACTGCAAGAACAGGCTCAAACATAGCAACGGGTCTGTGAACATTGCTAGCCTACACAGGTCTTCATTCGACTGTGTGTTAGGGTCCTCTGAGTCAGAACCGACCCGAGGGCACCAAGCAGCAACTATTTTACTTTGAGTTTATTTAACTGATGGTGTTAGGTTATGAGACCGTTTTCCTCAGTCCTTGCTTCTCGATGGGTAAATAATTCACATGGTTTGAGCATGAAAGCCAGGGCTTATGAATGAGAGCAAACTTTTTGGTAGTACCTTCTCCCAAAGAAGAATGGATGATTTCCAGAGGGGGGCATTTGGGGGTGGGGGTATGGGAGGCTTCATTGACCTGCTCTTTAATGTTACATATGTTTTCCTTCGGACTGGTCTCCTCTCCCATCCAACATGGTTGTGTGTTGGTGGGCTCTTCATGGAGGTGCTCAAGTGTGCATGTGATGTAACTGGTTCCCATCACACATGTTCTTCTGGTAGCCTTCTAGCTCATGCTTCATCGTGTAGGAAAATCCATATTCCTTAGGTGCTTGGCTTGCTATTCCCTGCTGATTGGTAGTTCTTTGGGGAACAACCTCTTTCCCCTAAACTTCTCGCCTATCAATAACATTTGCAAAGAGATCCCCTATTTCCACAAATAAGGTCACATTGAACGTAAAACATTTAGAACCACAATATCTCTGTGTGTGTGTGTGTGTGTGTATCTGTGGGGTGGGAATGGGGGTGCTACAATTCAATACAAAGCATAATTTTCAATACATTGAACAATAGTGCAACATCCTATGTCCCCTTCCTCAAAAGTCAGTGGTAAGCTATGTTTGCTTTATAAATCCCACGATGGTGTTCCAGTTACTTCCCAAGAAGTGAGGGCACATAAACCATTTATTCTCCCCAAAGGAGACCTACCTCTATCTCCCTCAACAAAACCTCCATCTCAGCCAGACTGATCACCCTAGTCTTCCTGTTCAGGAGCAAAAATTCTGGATTTGGTCGTCTGCATCCTGAACTTCACTCCCAAAGTTTTAGAAGTCCATGTTTTCTTCTCAGTAAGATGAGCCAAATACTTTGCTAGCACAAGCTGAGAAGATGTGGATGAGTGACACATTTGTTATTTATGTATAAATCAACACCTTGTTCCCCTTTGCTGCTTCCCCCTTTAATATGATTTAATATTGCAACACTGTGGAGAGGATTATAGATTTCATTTCATCTTGAACCACATAAGTCATTTTCACTTATTAGATTGCAAATGATTGGAAAACAGGTTCTAATTGGCAAGTCGCCATTTATGCTAAATCTAGTAGCAAGCTTTAAGCTCTGACACCTTCCCCTTGAAAAAGCTTTTGAAATAAAATTAAAATTCATCATTCAGAGTTGAATGTTTTATGCAGCTGAGAGCTAATTACTACACGCATCTCAGAAGGGTGTGCTTATCTCTCTTCCAGGCCACTTGTTTTAAACTGTAGGCTCTGGGTTCTACACTTTGTGTTAAATCTTCTAGTTGCCAAATGGGATAAGAGCTGTTTGTACAAAATGTATTCTCAGTAGACCCTGGTGTGAGTGATGTGAATGGAAATGGCTGCACCTGCTTATTGTCAGTATTCCTCTATAAGGGAATGGGATTAATGGCTGTCAACTATGAGATCTATCTGGGAGTCGAGATTGGTATATTACCAAAGAAATGCTTAAAAAAGAAAACTTGAAACGTATTTGATTGGAAAGTGAACCTAGGGAGACCAAATTTGGCCACTGCTCAGGCAAGCTAGTTTGAGAATAGTATGAGTCTTCATATGAGTCAGCCTCTCTGATGGTTGGCACAGTATACAGATTGAATAAGTATGGTGAGAGGTTACAACCCAGGTTATCTGTAATTTGCTGTGATCCACACAGTGGAATTCCTTGGCATAGTTGATAAAACAAAGTAAAGTTCTTTCTGTTATTCTATGTTTTTCACCAAGATCCATTTGACGGGGACACGTGTGGCCTGAGGCCACTGTGCCCTCTGTCCATCAGCCCTGGGCAAGAGATGGCCGGTATCACACAGCACTGGCTGCTCCCAAGGCCTAGGCAGCCTCCTTACATCTCAGCCCGAGTCACCCACTCACCCACACTGCAGAGCACACAGTGTGGGTGCCTGTCTCCTCCCTCTCTGCCACACACCTCCACGGCCCCTGCCCCCCCCCCCACTCGGGCCTGCATAGTCACCTGTCCCTGGACGGCATCGTCACTGGCCTCCTGCTCAGACGAGAGGCTCGGGTCTTCATCCTCAGAGCAGTTGTCTGTGGAGGCAGCACACAGAAGAGAGAGGCCCGGGGGTTCCGCTCTGGAGTGTGGGGGAGGGGCTGCCCTCCCCAGAGCCCCCCCACATAGCTCTCCTTATTTTGCTCAGCTTTGCCAGGTATAACCTGCTCTCTCTTACTTGGGAGAGTTATGGAATGATTGCTCTTGCTTTTGGAGCTCAGGATGTTGAACCAGTTCTTTCAGGTTTAACCCCATGCAGTCTTGTTATTGTCACCCCATAGTTACTGAATCTGAATCTACATTTGAGCAAGGTCTCCCAGGTGATTCTTAAGTACCTCTACTGACATTTGATGTTCTACACTTGGCTTGAACCTGTGGCAGGCAGACTGTTTTAATCCTGAAAGTGCTCTCTTGTGAAGAAAGTCAGTCTTCTAATCTCTATTATACTGCTCCTACCAAGAGCCTACTTGTTGATTGGTCCCACTCAGGCCATCCTTTTGCATAGCTGTGCCCTTTTGTGCCCCATCATTCTATTAGCGTCAGACCTACCATTTGCGTTACTTCATGCTTGCCCTTGATGTGGTCTTTCATTCTGATTTCTGTGTTCATATCTTCCTCTCACTGACATTATAACTGATTTTGTACATATTTTAAACTAAGCACTGACTTCCATTCATCTCACTCCATCTTGACCACTCACTGAGCTTTTCTCCTGCACTTTAGCTTATCTGTTGACCCAGAGAAGTCAGATAGCTGTCATTTGGGTTTCCACTTCCACACATCCAGGGTATGACTCCTCTATTTCTGCTCTGTTACTTTGTGTCCTGACCTAAGGCTCACTTGCTCACTTTCCTTAGCAAGTTTTCAGGCAAGCAACACTGCCACATTGTCAGAGGTGGGTGTGGAATAGTTTTCTTGGATATAAATGTGTATGATCAATAAATATTGGTTAAATGACTAAAACAATGAATGTATAGGAAAGCAAGTAAAGTTTTTCTGAAGATCATCCAACAACAGTTGAAGCAGCACATTGACTGGGAGTGGCCAGAGGTCCAGGCTGGATGCAGAAGAGCGTGTGGAACAAGGGATATCATTGCCGATGTCAAATGGAGCTTGGTGGAAAACACAGAATAACAGAAAGAACTTTACTTTGTTTTAGCAACTAAGCCAAGGAATTCCACTGTGTGGATCACAGCAAATTATGGATAACCTGGGTTGTAACCTCTCACCATACTTATTCAATCTGCATACTGTGCCAACCATCAGAGAGGCTGGCTCATATGAAGAACGAGATAGTATCATAATTGGAGGAAGTATTATTAACAACCTGGGATATGCATATGAACAACTTTGCCTCCTGAAATCAAGAAGTGTCCGACGTATTTGCTGATAAAGATAGAGGATTTCAGCCTTCAGGTGACTTATTATTTAATTTAAAGTAGACCCAAGTCCTCACAACTAGACCAATAGGTAAGATCATGATAAATGAAGAGAAGATGAAACCTGGCAATGTTTTTATCTTGCTTAAATCCACAATCAGTGCTCATGGAAGCAGCAGTCAAGAAATCAAAAGACATGTTGTTTTGGGTCAATCTGCTGCACAAGACCTCTTTGGAATGTTGAAAATCAAGGATGTTATTTTTAAGGATTAAGGTGTATCTTATTCAATCCATGGAATTTTTAATTGCCTCCCCTACATGTGAGAGTTGGGTATTGAACAAAGAGGGCTGAAGAAAAATCAATGTTTTGCTGGAGAAGAATATTGAAAGTACCATGGACAAATCAATCTCTCTTGGAAGAAGTAAGGTTGAGTGATCCTTGAAGTAAAGATGGTGAGGCTTCAACTTAGATACTTTGGACATATTGTCAGGAGAGATGAGAGCTTGAGGAAGACCATCATGTTTGGTAACGTAGAGGGGCAGCGACAACGTGGAAGGCCCTCAGCAAGATGGATTGACTCTTTGACTTCCACCACAATGGGCTCAAGCACAGGCATTCTGAGGACGGTGCAGGACCAGGCAGTGTTTCATTCCGTTGTGCATGCAGTCCCTGAGGGCGGGAACTGATTCAATCACAGTAAACCGCAACAAAGAAGCACCAGAATTCTTTGACTAACTCTATAAACTGTCTGGGATGTTTATAGTACAGAGTCCCATTCTATTCCTGAGTGCTGGGTGGCCTGAGAAACTATCCTATTTTCTTTTGTCTAGGAAATGATGGCAGCTATATTCTCATTGGCCTCCCTTCCCTTGTTCAGCTTCTATGAGTGTATCCATTCGTAGATTGTGGTTAGTAAGGTTATTGTAGTACAATCATATTGAACTTTGTTTCCTTTAGCTCTTGTGCCTCGCTTCCCCCAGTGTTTTCTCTCGCCTTGACCACTTTGAGGATGTATTGCTCTTATGTATATTATTTCTCTTCTCATTCAAGTTAATATTTATTTACTTTCTGGGTAGTTATTAATCCTCCTTAACTCTCCTGTGCCCTGGGAAACCTCCAATTAATTATTTGCAGTTAATGCTTTAACATGTCAGGAAAATTCAGTTAATTACACCAAAAGTGGACTTTCTTCTAAATTCTGTTTATTATCCTAGAATGAATTCATTCCTAAGATAAACAGATAAAAAAATTTACGGAAGGTGACCCAGGTGATTACTAAGACCTGGGAAGTATTTCATTCTCTCCATTACAGAACACGAAAGTAATGTGACTACCGTAAAGACTGCGTGGCCATCATGATCCTTAACAGGGGTACAAACTATCACTTTTGGAGGAACTACAACCAGAAATTCTCATTAGAAGTGATAATGGCCAGGCTTCTTCTCACAAACTCTGGACATGTTGTCATGAGAGACCAGTCCCTAGAAAAAGACATACTTTGTAAATGAAAAGCCAGTACAAAGCGGAGGAGGATCCTTCAGCAGGACTGACCCAGTGGCTACTGCAATGAGCCAACAGAACAACACTGTGAGGATGGGGCAGGATGGGGCCGTGTTCCTTCTGTTGCACACAGGTGGGTATGAGATGGAATCGGCACCATGATACCTAATGACAGCAGCAGCGAAAGGAAGGCCGATTGGCTATAGTGCTGAGGAGCGTAGCTGCTAATCAAATGATCACCGATTCAAACCCACCAGGCATTCTGTGGAATAAAAATGTAGCATTCTGTTCTGTAGAGATAGCAGAACGGAATGCCCTATAGCGCTGTTCTTTTCTCTCCTGCGACGTTGCTATGAGTCAGAATCAACTTGATCGTAATGAGTTCTTTTATGATGATTATTTTGACTAAATTTTGAACTTACGTATTTCACTAGATCCTGATTTTACCAGGATCAAAGATGTCAGAACAGGGAACACAACAATCAAACAAGAAAAAAACAAAACAAAACATTGACCTCTGCGGTGCAGTGAATTATTTAAGATAGAATTTCCAGTCATAGTCTTATAATTCGTACAGAATGACTTTTTCCTGATGGGTCCAAGAAAGAGTAGGTGAAAGAATGGGCTTATTATCTGCTTCAGTTGTGAGTCATGTTTAACAGGACTCGTTTTGATGGTAAAAGTTCAGAACTCTAGCGTGAGATTTGATCAGGGTTGCCATTCTGCTGGTCTAAAATAAGTCATCTTAGAAGTGGGAACGGGGCACTTTCACTAACCTCAAGAAAGAAGATCTTGAAGCGTAGCACCTCTTTGGGCTCCAGAGAGTAAACTGTGTGCCTTTAAGCCTTTGGTGTGGGATGTTTCTAGGCACTTAATTGAGGAGCTACACAGAGTAACCCAGGGTGCCTGAGCTGGGTGCCTTGGGGCTGAGGGTTATGGTGGAGTGGAGTACGCTTTGGACCTTTGTCAGCAGTACCAGGTAGTACCAGGTTGGGCCGAGATCAGGCCCAGAGTTCCAGCGGTAAGAGCTGGAATGACGACTACAAGGAGGCATAACAAAGAAAGGTCTGTCATGACCAGAATTGTATCTTGAGCAAGTTTGATAGTAAATTTTAACTGGTGATATTCTCTAGAAACTCCTTAATCATGACACCATGTGTGAGTTCTGTGTAGACACTACACCAGATTATCTAAGCTAAGTGAGCAGTAGAAAGTGTCGCGAGGGGAACTACTAGTGTCAGGTACGGTAAGAAGGGTGAAGGGTGGAGGTAGGCCTGCGACCTGCTTCACTGGAAAAGGTCTTGGGCGCTGGGTTGGATTCTACTTTCCCCTGTGACGCCCAAGGCCATCAGATGGTGCTGCCCCTACGTCCTCCGTACAATCTCTTACAGTATACCTCCCCGTCCGAACAGTTTTGAAATGGTCACCCACTTGTTAGGATCATGTTAACAAGACTTTCTTGATGTCCTTTGGGTATTTGTGGATGGTTAGATTTCTGAGGAGAATTATCTCCCCACATATACTCTATGATTGGACATGTTACGTATAAACTCATTGTTCCTATTTGCATCCCACCTTTACCTACACCAAACGCAGTTTTGCTAGACTGAACGTTTCCTCTCATGCATTGCAGATTCCACTATATAACTAGCGTATTCACATTTGTGACTATAGGGAAATATCCTTGTTGATGGAAAAGTGTTCTTAGGTACTAATTGCAAATAGATAATTCAATGAAAAAAATCTATCTGCAGAACTAAAGGGATATTTTAAATGGCCTGAGAATTTATACTCAGTTCTAAGCTTCTGTGAAGTAAAAAGGAAGACAATTACATTCTACCGGGAATACAGTTTCAACATATAATTTCAGTACTCAATATAACAGCAATTAGAATGATGACAAAAATAATAAGAGACTAATAGAAACATCCTTCAAGGTCACTGTTATGACACCACAATCATTTCAATTACATGGATGATAGTATTATTCTGTTCTATATAAATCAAGCACCACTGGCAAAACCTGTTTATAGATACAGGCATGTTTCAGTGGAGCAAACATATTACAGTAAGCTTTTGCCTGCTTGATAAAACAGCTCTGAGTCTCACAAGGTCATGATTAGTGATAATATCTAAAAATGTTCAAACAACAGACTTAACCTAGCGAGGTATAGGAAACAAGCAAATTTGGCAAATTGGTCACTTTTCTATTTTGTCTCTAGTGGCTGACCAAACCCAAATGCTTAGTTCGAAGGCTGAGATTAATGACTTTATTTACCCAGCTGGCTTCTCTATCTCTAATCAATGGGAATGAAGCTGGAAAATTTGTTTCCATTCTCCTCAACCCAAAGGGTTATGGATTCGTGCATTGAGACACAATATTCCACTTCAATGACAGACTAAAGATGCGTCATTTCTCCCTCAGTTAATTTCTTCATGATATCACTTAATGTGACTGTTTGGATGCCACAGGAATTTCTTGGGGTCAATCTACAAACTAAACCTCTCATAAATTGGAATCAAAAACAAAATAATGCTGATTAATTAGATGAATATTTTACTCTTAGATGTCTTGGAAAAAATTATTGATGAATTCTAGAAATACACATCCATTTCAAAGATTAGAAAGCTTGAGTAGGTACACACTCTGTCCATAACATAAACTAGCCATTTTTTTAAATCAAAAGGACATTTTTAGATTAAAATATTTTCTAATACAACACATTTCTGGTTTCACTGTTAGATTTTATACTCACCAAGAGTTAGTTATTCGGTTACCTAATATTTGTGACATATATTACATGCAAGGAACTAGCCTATATTCTAATGGAGCCCTGGTGGCACAGTGGTTACTAGTGGGTCTGCAGTCTCAAGATCTTCAGTTCTAAAGCTCCAGCTTCCCCGGGAGAAACAATGAGAGAAAGACGGCCCTTTCTACTCCTGTGAATAGTTAGTCTTGGAAACTCACAGGTGCAGTTCTACCCTGTCCCATTGATGCTCTCTGAGAAGGCACCAGGTCACCAACTCAGTGAGCTGGGAGTTTAGCCTACATTCTGAAAATAGAGAAGGGACAAAAAAAAAAAAAGAAACAAAACAGGCAAAGAAAAATCTGTCGTTATGCTTTTTTTTTTAGCAAGAGAAAATAACTTGCAAATAATAAATGGCATGGTCATATAGCTGATCATATAAATGTTTATTGCTGTGTAACAAATCAATCCAGGTGCTTTCAGCACCAATTTTATTCTCTATAACTCAAAACCCAAACGCACTGCCATCTAATCAATGCTGACTCACAGTGACCCCCTGTGGGTTTCTGAGACTCTAACATAGTTCTTCTCAACCTTCCTAACACCGCGACCCTTTAACACAGTCCCTCATGCTGTGGTGACCCCCCATCCATACAATCATGTTCATTGTTACTTCATCACTGTCATTTTGCTACTGCTATGAATCGGTCACCCCTGTGAAAGGGTCGTTAGATCCCCAAAGGGGTCACGACCCACAGGTTGAGGACCGCTGCTCTAAGTGTTTATGGGAGTTGAGTCTCTGGATGAGTCATTGGATTGGAGACCGCTGAGTGTTCCTGCTGAAAGCTTCCCGGAGATGTCTGCACTTCTACAGTCATCTGGTGGCTTAGGGCAGCCTGATGGTTAAGACCCTCTCACTCACATGTTTTAAACTGAGCGCTGGTCATTAGTTCCTGTGGGAGAAATCTTAGGCTTCCTAATCCCAGAGAGAGCTCGCGTCTCA
This sequence comes from Tenrec ecaudatus, assembly GCF_050624435.1. Lineage (NCBI taxonomy): Eukaryota > Metazoa > Chordata > Mammalia > Afrosoricida > Tenrecidae > Tenrec > Tenrec ecaudatus. The sequence continues at coordinate 19,001,820 of NC_134543.1, forward strand.
GAAACCCACAGGACCAGCTGTGCCCACCTATAGGGTCATTGTGGTTTGGAATCTACTCAATGGCAATGAGTGATTAACTTATTGGAGTTTTGTTTGTTTGACTTTGTGAGGATGGGCACTTAGTATAAAACCGATCAATACTTCATAAGACTTTTAATCCTCCAGTAAATTAAAATGCACATCTTCACATGGGATGCCAGAAGACTATTCTAAAAGAATAAAAGAAAATCTGTGACAATTTCCCAGAACATTACCTCTACAGCTATGTTTGGTGAAAACAACACATAAGGATAGGAGCGATTCAAGAGATGGAGAAACGGACATCCCTTTGATGGGAAAATGGCAAAGTTTCATTCTTTTGGCATACAAGAACTGATACTTTATGATGACTACAGTATATTTGTAACCAATCTACCATCCTTAAACCTGCTGCCATCAGTCTCTATATAAACCAGGAAAAATTAGAGTTCTACAGTCCTGGGAGGCAGGACTATATGTATATAAATACGCAGTGCTATAGGCATATAAACAGGAAGGAGATATGGGCGTGAAGCATGTGGCTAGTTAGGGGAAGACATGTCAGGCAGAGGAAACCATGAGTACAAAAGTCGTAGGAGAGGAACACGTTTGCTATCATCAAAGAACAATGGGAGGCCAGCATGATCAACATGAACTCATCTATAAGGGAAGCATGCATGCCGTCAATGGCGTAATTGTGAGACAATGAAATGATTTTGACTTTTACTCTGACAGACTTAGGAAGACATCAGAGGATTATGAGGGGAGGACAGAAACAAATTCTTACAACTTGAAAACAATCACATTAACTGCAGTGTTGTGACTATGCAGCTGAGGGGGTACAAATGGAAACTGGGAGATTATATTGGATGCGATTAAAGTAAACCAGATAAGAAGTAATTGCTTTTCAGACCAGTGACATTGTAGTGGAGGAGTAAAAGGGAATAGTAGAGATATATTTTTAAAGCTGATCCAGGAAGATAAGATAAAAGATTGGAACTAAACTATGGGAAATCAAGATTGCATGGATGATTCCAAAATTTGTTGGCATAAATAATGAGAAGTTAGAGTTAAGGTTTACAAAAGCTCAATGAAGGGATTTCAGAGAAACTTCCCATTCATATTTGAATATTCCCTGGGCTTTCCAGATAGAAACACTGGATAAACAATTTAAATGCAAATAAATTCTGCATATGATGACCCATAAGCCAGAGAGGAGACAGAGGGAGAAGAATAGGGAACTATCCACGCCTTATTGAATGTGCCACTATTAAAGATGACTTGTTCCTCTCTGAGCTATGATATGCGATGCACCTTGAGATCCTCTAGTCTTGGCAGAGGAGTGATCCACGCAATGCATATTTGATGCTGCCTTTTTCGCTCGTTCATAGGGTGTTAGCATCACTGGGGTTCTCAGTATCTGGATTGTGAATGATCACTTCTGCCTAGGCTCTCCAGAAAGATCTGCTGATGCATCAAACAAGGACTCAGAGGAAATAAGTGGCCTCTTTCAATGACTAGATAATTTTGTGTCCTCCCTTAATTTTTCCTGAATCACCTTAAAGTTGGTACCCAGCCATAATATCTACAAAACTTAATGCAAGAGAATTAGTGACAAAGTGTTCCCCTTGATGTAGCTCACTTTAAAGCCCTAATTGATATAACTCATCACTCCACAGTGACAGGCTTTGAGGACTAAGGTGGGCTTGACCCAAACCATGGTATTTTCATATGCATGTGAAAGTTGGATACTGAATAAGGAAGATTGAAATAAAATTGATGCATTGGCATTATGGATCTAGTGCAAAATAAGGAAAATACTATGGGCTGCCAAAAGAGCAAACAGATCTATCTTGGAAGAACAACCAGAGTGCTCCCTAGAAGCAAGGGTAACACGGTGTCATCTCACATACTTTGACAGGGTAAGGAATGGGGAGGCCAGTGCCTGGAGAAGGAGATCATGCCTGATAAGGAAGAGGGTCTGTGAACAAGAAGACCCTAATTAAGATGGATTGACACAGTGGCAGCAGCAGTGTTTCACATGTAGGAACAACTATGAAGATGGCACAGGGCCTGGCTGTGTTTTGTTCATGACATAGGGTCACTTGGCTTTGGAGCAGAGTTAATAGCCTCTAATCACAGTAACAGCACTTCACTCAACTCCCTATCCACGTTGCATTTTCTTCATACTAGATAATGTACTTCATTTCCTGTGGGCTATTTACGTGATCAAATTGAATAGTCGGCCTCAGTGAATCCTTGATCCTATTGAACCATAGTAACTACAATTGCCAATTTTCTCTTATCACCAGCAACTGAAAAAGATGTCTTGTATATGATCTCTCTTTTGTGTATACTACTTGTACCAATTTGCAAAAGCAACACTATCTATTATGGTAATCAGCAATTGCCAACTATCACCAGTGTAAAAACAGATTGATTTTTGTTGCTATTGTTGCCTAAGGGGGTGCTGGAAAGAGAAACCAAATGTTCAGGTGAAGTCCTAATTTCAACTTCAATGGAATATGTACTGTGTCTTATGATAGAAATATTTCCCCTGTATGTATACATTATGTTCAGCTTAAGGGAAGATGCATAGCTAAAGCATAGATCCAACTAACATACCCCTGTGTTGATGATGATGTATGACATGAATCATATATCCTTTTCATAAATATTCTAAGAATGAGCTCTAAGCATCCTTTTTCTGGCCCTTGTACACTATAAATACTACATTTGTAAGACACCACCCCATTGGACATTGGCCTTGACTTAGCCTCTCATGGGCCATTCCATTGGTCTATTGAGTTGTTTGTTTCTGAGATGGAACAGAAGGTCAAACCAGATCCCAAGGTAGAAAAAGGAGTTTATGCCTTTTAAGAATATGAACTTTTGTGTCAGACATGTAAGCCTCAAACCCAGTGCTAGTGAGTTAAATCTGTCTCATGTTGTTGTTAGGTGCTGTTGAGTCAGTTCTGACCCATAGCAACTTTATGTTCAACAGAACAAAACACTTTCCAGTCCTGCACTATCTCCATAATTGTTATGGACGAGTCCATGCTTGCAGCCACGATGTTAATCCATCTCCTCCAGGGATAATCTCTTCTTTGTGGCCCTTCCACTTTCCTAAGCAGCCTGTCATTTCCCAAGAAATGGTCTCTCCTAATAACATGCTCAAATCTTTGAGGTGAAATCTCATCCAAAGAACATTCTGGTTGAACCACTTCCAAGACAGATTAGTTTTTTTCTTCTGGAAAACCAGGAGACTTTAAAAATTCTTTGCTAACCCATAATTCACATGCATTAGCTAATCTGTGGTCTTCCTTACTCAGAGTCCAAATTCATGTGCATACTAGGCCATTGAAAACCATCACGGAGGCCAAGATGCCCTTAGTTCTCAAAGGGATATCCGTGCTCTTCCATACCCTAACGAAGTCTTTTGTAGCATATTTTATCAGTGCAAGGCAACGTTTGATTTCATACTGCAATCCATGTGGAAGACTGCAGTTCTTGATCTTCACCAGCAAGTGCTTCAAGTCCTTCTTTATTTCAGTATGTATGGTTGTATCATCTGCATATTGCTAAGTTGTTAATGAGTCTTCCTCCAATCCTTAGACCAACTTCTCAAATTATTTGCTTAACATACAAGTTGAATCAGCATAGTGAAAGAAAACAAAAATCTTTCCTGATTTTAAACTATGCAATATTCCCTTGTTCTATTCAAATGACAGACAGCCTCTTGTTCAATGTACAGGTTTCACATGAGCACAATGAAATGCTCTGGAATGTCTATTCTTCTGACTGTTAACCTCAGAGTGACCCTATATATGATATTCAAGAATATAATTTCTTGCAAGAGGAGACAGCCTCATCTTTAATCTGTGGGGCATTGGATGAGTTTGAATTGCTGGCCCTGTAATTAGCAGTCTAACACTTAACCCACAGAGCCTCAGTTCATTATAAATGTGGTGTGACAATATGGATATTTATTTGTACCATGTCACACTTCTCATAGGTCCCAACTCCCTCTTTGAACACAAAAGAGTGTTGTTAAACTTTTCTAATTTTATTCTCAGCCCCTGAATTTCTGCATGCATTTGTGTCTAAGATCTGATGTTCTATCACTTCCAACACAAACAATAGACCTGTGTGCACCTGTAGAAATAGTGCATATTTGATGAATGCCTATGCATTGTAAATCCCTTCCCAATCATATAGAAACAGCCCTGCTCATACATCCCATGAATAATTTTTCTTATCCTCTGAAGTTCCCAGGCAGTTCCAGCTATTCTTTCCTTGATGCCCTCTACTTTGGTTATTTTAAAAATCAATCTTATGATATAGTACTTATAATTTAGGGTCTCTTGATACCATTTTATTATTTTCATCAGGTTTCTAAGTTCCCCATAATAATCTCTATAGTAGATATTTTGTCTGTTCTGACTTATACTCCAGCCTCCTCCAATTTAATGCTATCAGAAAATGTCATTAGCATGCTGCCTGCACCCTCTCACAGATCATTAGCACCAAACCTGAAGGAGTCCACTCGATATTTCTCCCAGAAGACTGTATCGCCTATTAATCATTACCCTTTACTTATGATCTTTAAGTTCATTTTTAATTCAAGTGACTACATTATTCCCTGAGCCAATCTGAACAGAATTTACAAGGAAAGCTGCAGGATCCTTGTCCTCCCAAGGTCTTAAAAGGTATTTTAAAGATAATCATTATGAATATCTTATACTGGGCATACATTTTACCTAGAAGATCAATTATAAACTCCTTGGTAGGTCATTTAAGTCATACTACAGCTGATTATTTTTTCTTGATTTTTATTTTGTTGTACTTTTAACATGCATGTGTACTAAATATGTACTTGATTTTTATTTCTTTGTATTTTTAAAATGCACATGTACTAAATATGGTATTTTTCTTAGACAACTGCAGTATCTCTGGGTATCCCCTTCACTTGCTATCTCACTGTTGGATTGGTTAATTTTCTCAGCTCCATATATGCATTTCCTTATATATACAAAATAACTTTGAAAAAATTATTCATTTTTTTCAGAATAGTAAAAAGAATATCTTCTTGTTTTTATATTCAAATCTATTGTGATACCGATTTCCAGTAGGTAGACAACAAATAGTTGCCCTTTCAGTTGCATTTAAAGGAGTCTGTATATTAAAGAGCCCTGGTGGCACTGTGGGTTAAATGTTGGTCTAATTTCCAGGTCAGTGGTTCAAATCCACCAGCTGCTCCACAGGAGAAAGATGAGGCTGCCTACATCCACCATGATGGAAAGTCTCAGAAAGCCTAGAGGTGATGGATGTGAGTTGGAATAGATTTGATGGCAGTGTGTCTTTTTTATTTTACTTGTTTGATTTTATCATTAACCATATCCATCAATGTCACAAAACTGATGGACGGTGTCATGAATGCTGCAATAAGTCATTCTGGGGTGAATCCTTGCTTTCGAAGGATTCAGTAGTTTTCCTTATAAATATGTAATTATAAGTAGTTATCCTTATTTTCACCTGCAATAAAGATATGATTATAAACTTGATTTTTTAATTATTGTGAGGCTTGAGATAATATAAATAGAAAATCTGTTTTCCTTAGCAGCAGCATCCATTTTTAAAGCCCTACTTTCTAATCTTTTAAATCCTTTCAGTTTTAGCCTGTTCTTAGTCTCTTCCTTCACACCCCCCTCCCAGAACTCTTCTGAACACCACATTGATTACCCTATGTATTCCTGTACAACATTCCTACTCGATCAATAGTTCCAACTTTAGGGAGAGTTGGATTTTAATTCTTCATAGGCCATTGGTGGGCCAAATGATTTTACAGATGACAATTTCATTATGTAAAGGAGGGAAACATGCTAACAACACCTATCGCTGAGGATTGTGGTCAAGCGTAAAAGCGAAAATGAGCAACAAATTCACAGCACAGAGTTGAGAATGGAGCAGGATTGGAGAAATGACAGGAACCTTCGCTGACTGCAAGTTTGGAAACGGAGATCGTTCACACACTTCAGGTTTAACCCTTGGTTTCTTTTTGCTTCCTCGGGACCTTGATCTTATTTATAGCAGAAGAGCCAAGTCTACCTGGATTTCTTTCTTTCTTTCTTTCTTTCTTTCTTTCTTTCTTTTTTTAAATGATAAGATTGACACAGGTATAACATTTGTCTCAGTATCTCTAAACAGAAATCAAAACTGGCCTTGATGAACATCATGCTTCCCCATGGTCTTTATCAACCTTAGTCCCTGCTCGCTTTGCCCCCTGCCCTACCTCTGCCACACTAGACACCATCAGGTGCTTAACTGAACATTTCTAAAATGTAGCGTCAGAGTGAACAAGGACGCAGATCTGTCTAAGATTGTGTTTGACTTTATGGGAAAGTAAAGCTTTCTGAAAAATGGTTTTGTTGAAATCAAATAAATAAAACTTCCAATTAAGGATTATTATGGAGAACTAGCCTCTACTTTGAAATGTAGAACTAAGGATGTAAACATATGGGCATTTTATCTTGGTTTTCCATCCTGTTCCTTCCATATATTATCATTTTCCTCCTGGTAGTAATTCATCTCTCTCTTCTAGCCCAGACAACTAATATAGCCAATAAAATGGCGATTATAATTTTGTTCATTATGTAACATTTCTATAAAATTATATTACTGCATATTATAAACAATTCCAAGCAAGGGGCATATATTGGTAATGTGTAGAACAGCAGGGAGTTTTTCTCTTTGAATTCTTCTTTTCATAACTAAATAAAGATAACCAATCTTGATAACTAAGGGCCTCATTGAAATCCCACAGCTTGCAGGGGTATTAGCAGTGAATTCGATTTATAAACACTTACAAAATATGCAAAAATCTATCTAGTGAAAAAAGAAGAAATGCATCTTAATCATAACGTCTATGTAGAATCCTTTCATCAGCTACAGTTCCACATGAGTTGCATCTTGCATTTTGAAGGAGGACATTTCCTTTAAACGGGAGTATGTAATGGCTCCTGAGGTTGTGCAAACAATGAAGTCACACCGCTGCCAGCTGCAAGACGGAATGTTTGAGGCTCCACAGAAGTGCTTCAGAACAAAGGGCAGCACCTGATTTGAAAAATCAATCATTGAAATCTATGAAGCACAGTTTACTGAGACACAGATTGGGTCTCCACGAAGGAGCGTTCACTAGACGGAACTGGTAAGCACAGTGAATGGTGTGGAAAGTGGGAACATTCCCCTTTGTCTACATAACTGCTTTCCAAGATAGGAATCATTGTGTATGTTGTTAACTGATACAGTCTTTGTTTTACTGAGACCTTAGAAATTAAATCCTCTGTTTAGTTTCACAGTGGCATCAGTAGAAAGGTATTAAGAGCTACTTCAAATCACAAAAGGAACAATTTGAGTCTCTTGTGATAGTTCAGAGAGGCAGAGCATGGGGTGGTCAGAAATAGAAGGAAGACAGAACTGAAGAAGCTATTAGGTAAGACCACAGCACGTTGAGTCCTGCTCTTTGGGAATCCTCTTCCATTTCGAGAATTCTTCCAGAAAACTGCCGAGCTCCCAAACACATAGTGGGATTCAGTCTAATTGGAAAAGGAGCAAACAACTGAGTTCGACGCCTGAGATGACACCGGGCTCTATTCACAGGGTCAAATCCCAAAGGGAGAACTTGGCTGCCTGAGAAGGAGCACATATTTGGGAGAGAGATTCTGATCAAATTGCTGGTATTTAGATCAAGACTATGTCATCTAGTTTGCTGAGCAGAAAACTTCTCTTCATCCCCACTAGAATTCTTAGAGTTTACATATATGCATGGTTTCTACATATGTGTATGTACTTAGAATCAACTGGCTGCCATAGACTAAGTTCCAACTTTGGACAGCGTGAAGAGAAACTGTAACTCCCATGGACCAACTGAAGAGGAGCATGCAAATGAGGTGCAGCTGACTCTAAGGAAGGGGGGACTAGTCAGTTTCCCCACATCTCAGACGCAGGAAAAAGAACCTCACAGCCATCGAGACTAACCCCAGGACACTGCCTGTGAGATCCCTGCGTGAAGTGGCCTTGTGTGAAGTCGTAGAGCCAGCAGAAGCACTGGAGGCCAGAGCTCAGGGACCAGGAGATGAAACAGCAGGCTTCCCAATGCATGGAAGACTTAAAGCGGAGTGCTTTCAGGCAGGAGGCTGACTGGCAGTGTGTAGTGCTCCTCATGGGCATCTATCAGAACTGGAATAGCTTTGTCACCCTTGTACCAAGCAGGGCAGAAGCCCAGGAGCCATGTGCATGTCACTGAAAGATTGTGGACCAGACAGAGACATGCGTATTGACAGAGGGAGGGGATGTGCTGCTATGGGCAAAAGGACTATGTCCTTAATCTTTTTCTGATTTGTAATCTGTTCATCTCCCTGAGTAGTTCAAACCCACTGGCTGCTTTATGAGAGCAAGATGAGGCTCTCTTAATTTCATAACATTTAAAGTCCCTGAAACCCAAAAGGGGCAGTTCCACGCTGTTCTGTAAGGGTCACACGGGGGTAAGAAATGATTTCATGGCAATGAGTACCCTCCTTTAAAAATCCCATCATTATACGATGACCTGTTAGTTCTGTGTGGTCTCTGAAGTTGATTTTAGAATCCAGAAGAGAAGTAGAGTGCCGTGTGATGGATATTTGGGGCCAGAAGAGCCTAAAGAAGGATGGAGGGTGGGAACATGTCTGAGCCCAACCTCACAGGAGTCATCTTGATGCAGATAAGGAACTAGATTTATTTCTCCCTTCTACAGCCAGAGGAGGTCAAGCATAATGACATTTCTTCACAACCTAACTGCCCACGTGAGTGCCCCCACCAACTATCACCTTGGACTACTATTTAATATTGCAGAGACTTAATGACATGCAGTCACCTGGGCCATGTCCGAACTTAACTTAATCAGTCATTGGAGCTGGATTGAATACCAACTGACCCCAAATTTTAGTTGCTTGGTAAGTTTTTGATCAATTTCGGTTTCATTTTCCTTGACTTAGAATTAAAGAAAAGAATTCCTATCCATCAGATTTTAAAAGGGTAAGTGAGAAACATTTCATTTGAATGTTTTCCAAGCCATAAAACAATACAAAATGACAGTTAAAAACTAACAATACATACCGGATTATTTGTTTTTATAATTGAACATATATTTTCAGAATGGTACTTAAAATGGTCTTTAAAACAGATGATGGGCTGCTTATTTATCACTTAGTGCTTAATATATCCGCATTACAAATGCCTCCCACTTCATCTCTTTTCTTCCTGTGATCTAGCTTTTAGAAAATATGATCGTAGGATCAGCTTCCTTGCAAGCCGCAGGCCTGGACGCTAGGATTCTTCCAGGAATATTCTGGGCCCTGTCTGCCGTTGTAATCATCTGCATTCTGTGAGCCCGGGATGATAATCGTTTTATAGATTTAGGATAACAGTTTCATATTATCCATTTTTAACTGATTGCTCACTTCAGCAGAGTAATCATTTTTGAATCTGTTAATGATCCCCTTTGACGGCTTTTATAGACACAGCATTGCATACCATGTGCCTGCAATGGGTAAATATCTGAGATTGTTTTTAATCGTGAGGAGAGGTTTAACCAAAGGAATCAAGGGAAGCACAAAATCACAATCAATGTCAGATAAAAGGTACAAATTAACATCAAGAAATGTAATTACCTCGCAAATTGGGTCCATCGTATGTATGTGGATAATAGGGTCCTCTGATGTGAGCGCAGAGTTATTTCTGAATGCACATGCTTTCTGCTGCCATGTGGGATCTGTCGGCAAGTGCCTGAGACGGGCTTACTTGTGACAGCCAAGATAAATAAAGTCACACCAGCCCCTGAAAAGCACTGGCAGAGTATCTGCTGACCAGTACTGTTCATTCCGTCTCATTTTGTGCATAGTGCATATGCCACTTTCCACATGTACTTAGGGATGATCTTTCCGATTCCATGCCCCTGACCCTCAGTGGTTCAACTTGGTTCCTGCCGTGAATCATTCAACTTGCCTGGAATCATTCAGCTTGACAGATAAAGTAGCTCTTCCACAAGAGTCTCAGAGGTGTCAATAGTAGTTAATTATTCAACCTGATTGAGCATATGATTCTATATATTCTAAACGCACTAAAATATTGGGTCCCTCTTGGTTCATTTTTAGTAGCTATAATTTTATGAACTTCTTTTTCTCTTAAATTCTTCCCTTTCGTTTTGACCACTTTTGTTCAGCTCTGTTTTTCGCTTCGTTCTCAGACTTGTTATTTTATCACTCAGCATTAACGAGAGTACGTCAGAAAACATTGTTACCGTTCATAGCCACAAGGATGTATTCTAAACCAAACATCTTTAAACATGTCTAAGCAATCAGTGGATGGCCGCGACTATGAGTAACGCAGATGTCTCAGTCTCATCGTGGTGCCTGAGACACACTGCAATCAGAACTCTGACCCCCCAACCCCCCAACCCCCACCCCGCAGAAGGTCAGTCAGCTCAGGAAGTTTCAGCACTTGGGCTGGGGAGACACCAAAGGGCTAATCTGGTCTGATTTTCTCAAAGGACATCGGGCAATTATGAGGGATTATTAAGAAGATATGTTTAAGAAAGGTATAAACTGCACTGGAGAGAAAAAGACCAAAAAGTTGCTCTGAAGAATATTTCTTTTTACACCACATTTTTTTTTTAAACATCATGATGGGCACCTACTCATTCTTCAGGGATAGTGAGGGCTAGCCGAGGAGAATTTCATTGGGAAACCTTACACAATTCACTCTACAACCGGGCTGCTGTCCTTTCCGATTTATTTTTGTTCCCTAAACTCAAAGAATAGTCAAAGGCAACCCCCTTTGAGTTCTCTGAGGTAGGGTCCTCCCACTCGACAGTGTGAACCCAGCAGCCCAGGCTTCTCCAGAGAAAGTTTGCCGAGATGGAAACATCGCTTGAAGAAGTTTCCAGACTCACATGGAGGATCTGTCCCGACGTAACAGTCTCACATTTTGAGGCTTATGTTTCATCAGCATTTCTGTAACGTGGTCGTTGTACTTTTGGTCTTTCCCTCGGAGGTCTAGATGCATGGCATTGTTTGTTGTTGTTTACATTTCAGTCTTCCTCGTTCAGTATCCCTTTTGTCCATGTGTGAACCTGGAAAACTGGACCAAGCGACTTCCTTTAACTTCACAGTGCCAGGCAAGAATCGGGATGAACTACCCAAGACTGACTCCTATCAGGCAAAGGCGGGACATGCCTCCAACTTCCAACCATTTTTTAACCATTTCTGATGCCGAGGGTAGTTCCCACTGCTCTCCTCTGTTGGGTAGGGTCACGTGTTGCCGTGGCCACGCAGAACTCAGAAAAATGCTCAGGATGAAGGGGGTTATCAGGAAGTAACTCTGGATGAGAAATCACTCGGGATATCATTTTGTTGTTTGTTTGCTTGTTTTCATAAGTCAGAACAGCATCTTCGCAGCTGTGTTGGCAGGGATGCCTCTCTCTGACCTTCAGTCTCTTAGTCCCCTGGCACCTTAGCCTCTGCCCCTTTAGGGCACGTGTTACAAAACTTTTTTAGCTCTGTGCGTGGTGCCCAGAGTTTCACCAGGAAGTCTCTCCTTGAAGGCCCTCATCTGTAGCTCCGTGGGCTAGCAAATCCATCTCCACCACGTGCCCATTGGGACTCCATTTCCACCTTCCTGGCAGCAAGTCTCTTGCCTGCAGGTGTTCAGGGTTTTTGCTGGGTGGGTCAGCAAGGCTCCATCTTTTGCTGATGTTTTGGTTCTGTTGCCTCCACGCCTGCTGCTGGTGGCGCCGCTTTTTGCCAAATCTAGTGTTACAGTGCTCTCTGTCTTCTGGATTGTGCAAGTTCCCATCGCAAAGATCCTCGATGCGAAGGATGTACCCCATTCTGGGCTCTTCTTTCTCAGGTGTTAGCTGCCATTGAGTCAGTTCTGACCCACAGTGACCCTGTGCACAACAACAAAAAAGAATGCCCAGGCTTGCACCATCCTTACAATTGTTTTTAGGTCTGAGCCCACTCTTCAGCCATGTTGTCAATCAATCTCATTGAGGATGTTCCTCTCCTTTGCTGCCTCTCAACCAAACATGCTGTCCTGCTCCAGTGACTGGTCTCTCCTGACGACTGGTCCTAAGTGTGTACAATGAAGTCTTGCCATCCTTGCCTCTAAGGATGCTTCTTTGCACATTCCATCCATGACAGATAGATTTGTCCTTTCAGCAATACTTCCAATATTCTTCTCTAGCACCACAATTTAAATACATCAATTATTCTTCAATCCTCTTTATTCAATATTCAACTTTCATATGCATATCAAACCATTGAAAACACCATGGCTTGGGTCAAGATAATATCCTTGTTTTTCAATACTCTAAAGAGGTCTTGTGCAGCAGATTTACCCAGAGCAACATATCTGTTGATCTCATGACAGATGCTCCCATGTGCATTGATTATTGATTTGAAGAAGACAAAATCTTGACAGCATCAATCTTTTCCCCATTTACCATGATAATATGTCTGAGCATTTGTGAGTGTTTGGCTTTCTTTACAGTGAGTTGTAATCCACAATGAAGGTTACAATCCTTCATCTTCATCAGCAAGTGCGTTCAAGTGCTCTTCATTTTCAGCAAGCTTGGCTCTGCCATCTGTATATCTCAGGAGGGCAATAAGCCTTCTTCCAATCCTGATGCTGTATTCTTCTTCATATTAGCCAGGTTCTTTGATAATTGGTTCAACATACAGATTGCACAAGTATGATCAGAGAATGCACCCTGATGTACACCTTTCATGATTGAACACCATGAAGTATTCCCTGGGTCTATGAATACAACTGCCTCTTGATCCACATACAAATTCCACATAAATACAAGTAAGTGCTCTGGAATTTCTATTATTCTCAAGGTGATCTATAGTTTGTTATGATCTATACAGTCAAATACCTTGTCATAATCAATAAAGCAGAAGGACATATTTTTGGTATTCTCTGATTTCCACCGTGAGCCATCTGATACCAGTAAATGATATACCTTTTTCCACGTTTTCTTCTGAATCTGACCTGAATCTCTGGCACCTCCCTTTCTATGTCCTATAGCAACCGCCACTGGATGATCTTCACCAACACTTTGCTGTTAAGTGACATCTGGTAAGTGATACCACACCAAAGACAGAAAACCAGATGCACTGTGTGAGGACATCAAGACTATTGTTCACAAAGAAAGGAAAGGGTTTGTTAAAAAACAGGAAAGAGAGACAAAATAAAAGTGGATGTTGGAAGAGACTCTGAAAGTTACTCAATCAGAGAGCAGCTAAAGCAAATGGAGGAAAATACAAATTCAAAGAGCTGATTAAAAAATTCAAAAGGCAGCTCAAGAAGACAAATATTATAATCAAATGTGCAAAGATCTATTATTAGAAAACAGAAAGGGAAGAACACTCTCAGCATATTTTAAACTATAAAAACTCAAGAAAAAAATCTAGCCTCAAGTTGCAATATTGAATGATTCTATGTGCAATATACTGAGTTATTCGGGAATCATTGAAAGAAGATGGCAAGAATACAGTCATTGTACCAAAATGAACTAGTCAACATTCCACCATCTCATGAAGCAGCATAGGAGCAAAAGCCAGTGGTCATTAAGTGTGCACTGAATGCATGGACCAAAAACAAGACTCTAGAAATTGATGTATTGGAAGCACTTACTCATCTGCACCAGGAAACTTGTAAGACAGCTACTTGGCCAACGGATTGACAGAGAACCATATTTTTGCTCACTCCAAATAAAGGTGACCTGACAGAATGCTCAAACTATAGAACAATCTCACTGACACCACATGCCGGGAAAATTTTGCTGAGGATCTTTCTTGTTAGTTGTGAATTTTCCCAAACCCATTCCCACCTCCAATGGCTTATTTTAAGCCTAACAGAATGGCACAACTAAACAATGACATGATAGAGTTCCAGATGCATCATCTATAAGAAAATTAGTCAATTCCTTAGGCAAATATAAGCCCTTTATTTTACATATTTCCATCTCGTCATTCGGTGGGAGTTATAATGAAACTATAGCTAGAAAAGCGGTGCTAGGTAGTTCATTGTGTCCCACTATGTTCCCACAACGCTCCAAGAATCGGAGAGATGCCTTTTGTTTAAAATGATTGTAGTTATAACGATTAGGAAAACCCAGTACTCACTCTTCACCCAGATGTTCTGAAGCTGTGGAGACACACATGCTTTTCCCTCGAGAACAAAGAAAATGATCAATGACGTCTGCCAAAGATGGTATCATCTCACAGGCAGTAAGGTGTACTTTGTTCTTGACTCATTTGAGCCATTCCAACACCCAAATCAAAAGAATGGGGTTACTGGCCAGACCAAGAAGGGAGCCTGTGGTCATATGCTGACCAGGTATCCTGAGGCATGATGTAATCTGACATGGTTACCTGTTCAGACGGATAAGAGTACTGGACCCTAAGGCTCACATATAGCTTCCTGGTCCATGCCAATTCGCAGTAGAGGGTAATGTGCACCACTTTGGGACATAGAAATGTCATACTGTTGTCTCCTTTAGTCCTTTTGCTATGTGCATCTTTGTATCCTTTGTGGTTGTCATAAAATTATAGTCATAAGTATGGTATATTCTCATTAAGAGTATTTGTATCATTCCAGTGGGTTAATGAATGCACAAAGGCAACGGGAATCTGCAGGCATTGATACCTGTTTGGCAACGTGAAGAAGACTGTCCGTATAACCAAGGAGCGCTGTCTCAGCTCTGATGTATAGGGTAAGAGAGAGAGGATAAGACCTGGGAGGCTGGTGATGAGGTTGAAGAAGTCGAAGGTGAGGACGAGGTCCAGTTTCTCGTGTGGATTGCTGCTCTGTCGTATTGTTTACTTAGCAAGGAACGTGAGATCTGCTCCACGGTGCCCTTTATTTCGTGCAACCACCCAAACCCTGGTTATTCCCCATAATAAAATTGCTGCCGGGAGTTGAAAAATTCTTCTCATTATGTTCATTTCTGTAATCAGTGGTGTTCTAAACTTAACATATGAGGTCATCCTCGAATATGAAATTGACATAAATGTGTACTGTGGCTTCTAGGATTTGTTTCGAAGTTGCTGAGCATAGCTTTCAAACTGTAAGACAATTTACAGAAGAGCTACCCGTATGCCCATGATCTTTGGAAGTCATCCACCAGTTCAGTAATTGGTTTAAAAGACGACTATGTTAAAGCCATCAAAACTGTTAAATGTATAATAAAGAGACAGTTTAAATCCCCTAAAATCCCCCAGAACCTGGTGCTATTTTTTTGACTGCTTATTGAAAGGCCAGAAATAGAACTTGCGAAATAACTCTTGGCATGAGACAGACAGAATGAGTGTCATGTGTCTATTATTTTACTTTATTCTTTTTTTGAGCTATTTCACTGTTTTGAAATGTCTCTATTGGGTTCTAATTTCATAGTATATGGCTTTAGTTATATTTTATTTTGGAACACTATGTAGCCATTAAGAGGCTATCAAATATAGAATTCTAAACTTTTTCACTTCAACTGCGGTTTTTGGGACAAAGTTATCAGCTATTGGGAAAAAACCAATAGATAGTATTCCATATTAATTCATTTGAAATTATAAAAGTAAAAAAATACTGTATAAGTCTTAGGTTCTAGCTTAAACAGGGTAAAATGGGAAGAGTTTTCCCATCTTGAAATGGTAAATTGGAAGTACGAAAGATTAAGGTGAGATGTAGTCAATTAATATGGCCCTTCTAGCCATAATTCTTTAAGTGATGTATTACAATTATAGACTCTATGCTTGTGGCTATGGTCCCACTGCGTGAAGGGAGAAAGAGAGGCTTTCTACTGCCATAAACAGCTATGGTCTCAGAAACTTACAGAGGCAGTTCTTCCCCACCTCATAGAGTGGCTCTGATTTAGCTTTGATTTGATGTTAGTGTATTTGGTTTTGGTTTTCTCAGTTACAACAGTAAGGTAGGGCTATGTACTAACTATAGCAGAGGCTATGAACCAATGTACACACTTTGTTTCAGTGAGGGCCCTCTTAAGACTCTGGACTTTAAGACAGAGAGACAGGTGGGCTGATGTCTTGGCCCACAGAGTGAGGTGTCAAGAGATCATATGGCTGAGAGTATGAGGACCATAAACAGGCTGGGTTGCTGACTGAGAAGCGGTATTCCCCTGAGCCAGTGATTGTGTCTGTATTGCTTACTGATCTCGACCTATAGTAAGTTATTAACTTCCCTAATAAATCCCTGTAATTTTGAGTATTGTCTATAAATTTTCTGTGACCATTGCAATGAATGATCAAAGGCAGCGCAGAAGGAGAATGCTGTGGGAGGAACGGTTGGTGTTTGAATAGGGTAAAGCAGGCCAGAGGGTGAAGGCATGCCTCACCCCTGTCTCTTGGTGTAAAGGAAGCCAAAAGTGGTCAAAGATGATCAGGCTCTCACTATTCACCATTTACTGCAAATGCTTTGAAAATGCACATAGGACTTCACTTAATTTGGGGTGCACAAACCCTTGAATGTGCACAACAATGTTCTTATTTTCATCATCTGAAATTTTCATATTTATCAGCCATACATCCACCTCCTCAATTTGCACTCAAATTTATTAATTTATTTGTGCAGAGATTTTCAAGTTGGATTTTATGTCTTAAACAATGACTAACACGAAGGCTTTTGATATTTGAAAGTGAAAATTGTTGATATTTGAGAAAGTGGATATTTAGCCAAATTTACTAAAATATTCAGTCACTCTAGTAAAACAGTTTAGTCTACAGTGGCCAATCTAAGTGCCTACCTCACAGTCTAAAATGTAATGATTGACATGTACTAACAGCTTAATAAATAATTGCTTCTCTTGATATTATTTCTGTCACACTGATTTTCACATATTCTCTAAGGCTTGCCAAATGTTACTTTCATTACTGAATATTCCTATGGATCCCAGAAGAAAACAAATTTCTCATTTCTGAATCACAATGTGAGTGTTTTAATTTTAAATTTCTGTAATTTATATATGTATGTATCTATCTATCTCTATATCTTAATTTCCATGTCATATTGTCCTGTAGCCTTCATCATTCCTATAGCAAATATATACAGGGCACTTGGTGAGTACTTGAAGAAATACAATGGCAAATTCTCTGTTTGACTTCCTTGGATACGGAAGCATGCGTCGGGTATCTTGGATCTCATTTCTCAGGCTGTGGGTCTGGGGCCTGAACTGAAGTGGATACGACATACATTTTCGTCTTCTGCCTACTGTCATCGAGCCAGTGCTGACTCCACGGGCCCTAAGGGGGGTTTCTAAGGCTGCCAAGCTTTATGGGAGTATGTCGTCTCAGTTCTGTCCCACAGAGGGAATGGTGAACTTGAAACGTCAACCTTATTGTGGGCAGTTCGACCCTTGTGTGGCAGTGCCCCGGGGCTCCTTCGGGTGGAAAAAAAAGTTATTTTGTGGTATTGCCTCTCCAGAGAACTGCATGCATTCATTATGTAACTCACAACTGCTCAGCTACTCAAAAAGGCTCTCACTTCAAATTTTTGTTTCAGCACATACAAATGATAAACATTGGCTCACTGTGTGACTGGGGAACCGTGGTTACAAAGTCTGACAATGAAGGCCAGCGCTCTACCATGGCTGCTTTCACGCTTCAAGCAGGACACGCTCCCCTTTATATCCAGGACAAAGCCTCGTGGCAGGGCTATTAGGTTTGGGGCAAACATGCTCAATCACCTTTGCTTGATCTCTGCTTGAGGCCTTGCCAAGAGTCTGTCTTTCTAATCCCTAGCTTCATTTTGGACGAGAAATCCAAATCTGATTCTTTGAAAGCATCTGTTCAGCCAGCTGTTCACTACTCTCCTATTAGTATTCTTCCACAGGGAAACAGAAAGATCACCTGGCTCATGTGATGTCCGTTTTGTTGGCTAAGGTTTCATAATCCTCTGGGATGCTTCCTGATTTAGCCATGTATTCATTCATCACTTATTCATTCACTCATTTGATTATGAATTCAATTGATTATTTACTGACGCCCAATCCTAAAATATGCCACCATTAGATAATTCTGCCTGTCATTGGTTTAATGGTGTACCCTCCCCACCACACCAAGATATAAATCCGTCAACTTGGCTAGATCACGATTCCCCATGGTTTGGTAGTTATGTAATGATGTAATTATCCCCCATGATGTGATTTGATGGATCAATCCTGATCTAATGTAAGGGGATTAGGGTGGGATGGAATCAGGTCACAGCTCTGGGTGGATGCAAGGGGGAGTGGACTACATGACATTTTAGATGGAGCCGTAAGTGGGTAAACAGAAAGGGGCCTACAACCACCATGATTCTAGAGTTCAACATGTCTTTTGGACTCAGGCTGAGCTAGGAACCTCTTAGACTAAGGGAACTATTGATGCCAAGACACCTGAATCCAGAGGCCTACATATACTGAAGGGACAGAGTCTCCTTCTAATCTCTTAAAAGGGAACCCTGGCCAGGGAGTGGGCTGTGACCTGGGGAACTAGCTGAAAGTCAGCAGTTAGATTCCACACAGCATTTACTCGTGAGACAAGAGGCTTCCTGCTCCTGGAAAGATCCCCGACCTTGGAAACACAAAAGGGCAGTTCTTCCCTGACCTTTAGGGTCACTACGAGTCAGAATCTACTCAATGGCGGTGAGCTTGATGTTGCTGTGTAAAATATGAGAAAATAAGTGTCTGGTTGTCAAAATCATCTATTGGTGGTAATTCTATTACCACCAGAACTAGACAACTAAGATCTTCGCACATTAAATTTAAAATTACCAAGTTATCATTTACCAATTGAGCCATTAAATTTACCAATGACTCTGCCTTAGCTGAGAAGTTCACTTCAAGTAGATTCGTTTGTTTCCACAGAGAATTTGGGGCTGCAATAAGGCTGTTATTTAATTAAATGACCCATGACACACTAGAATCAGTGGATAGGTCATTGTTGTTGTCCTCAGCTGCTGCTGAGCGAGTCCCCTGCTCCTAGAGCTACTGGCAGCTTCGGTATCATCCCATGATTGGTAGAAGACTGGGATATTGTGATTCCAGAGTTTGCATTAGCTGCTTTCAGAATTGGGTCACCAGGTTTTGTTTCTTAGTTCAGAATAATCTGGAAGCTCCACTGAAACCTGTTTAGCATGATAGCAATTCGGAGGCCTCCGATAACAGTCTGCACAGGAGTTACATTGCTCAGGAATCCGATGGACAAGAACTTTTAGGGATGGTACTTATTACCTTTTGCAGTACAAATGTTCTTCAGTCCGGTTGTTGTTTTTTTGTCCATCCTATTTATATCAATGAGTTCAGGATGAGAAGATGTGGACATAAAACACTGTAACACACAGGACAAACACACACACACATACACACTGGCTACATCAAACAAGTCTACAGACAACTGCAACGCAGCCATGAAATACGTGCCATGACTCAGGTAACCTAGGTTTCTCAGTCTGCTTTCACATGTATCGTCAAGATATAGAAATTGTGCATCAGTTAGCATTTTGTCAAATTGGCTATTTATTTAACGATTTTTTTTTGTGTGTTAATTCTGATGAAGGAGAAGGTTTTTCATTTTCTTTGCTCTCAGTGTTTAACTCCCTAATGCTTTCCCATTATAAAGGCATAAAATATTCATAAGCAAAAAGTTGAAAATAAAATGAATGATTAATCTCTACATGAGAGGGACAGAAAAATGTCCCTGGCCAAACCGTAAAAGTGTTTTGGTGTAGGTTTTAATATTTTTCACTAAAAATAAAGTATTATATTGCTCTGCATGAAACCATCTAGATATTCAATTCATTCATCGTTAGGCTTTGAAATGGCCCAGGCATTCATACCAGTACTTTGACTTAAATTTCCATAATAATCCTAGCACTTTGATCCATTAGTGGGTACTTTTACTCCACCTGTGGCTACATTTTATAGTCTGTGATAAAACAAAACCAAACAATAGGAAGTGTTTTCCTATGTTCTTTGTTTCATTTTCCCCCACAAAATTTTGTTGAAAAATAACTATCCATCTTCAGTAGCAGCTAAGATATGAATTTATTTTTTGAAGTCATCCTACCAAGATTACTGTAACGTTTGGATCCACGATCAAAGCACATGGAAGAAGGAATCAAGAAATCGAATTATGTATGGAAGCCAGCAAATCTGCTTTGGAGAAGAAAGATGCCCCTTGAAGACTAAGGTGTGTTTGACCCAAGCTATGGTACTTTTAATTGCTTCATATGCACGTGGTAGCTGAACAATGTTTGGGGGACAAGAGTGAATAAGGGATCCGTTTGAATGATGGTGTTGGGTAAAATACTGAAAGTACCACGGTCTTTGCTACAAACAAGCACGTCTGCCTGAGGAGGACGGTGCACAGCCTCTCAGTTGGATCACAGTGAGTGGGAACCATCGCCCAACAACAGCAGCAAGTTTTATCATCTTGATGTTGAGATTAGACTATTATGTGTACCTGGTGTTGGGCAGGTATTTTTTCTTTTCTTTTCACTCCCATCAAAGTAAGAGAAACCATAGACCTAAAGAGAGCATTGTCAGTGAAAAGCTCATGGGTAGGACCCTCCTATTTAAATGCAAATTAGCCATGCCAAACCTCACTAATTATAAAGCGCATGTGTAAAAATATGCATATATATTCTTGGACTGTTCATAGCATTTCTCAAGTGGATGTTTACTTTTGTCATTTGTTCAGAGAAGCTTTTTTTCCCCCACGACACTCACTACTCCCAAACCCCATTCTTTTAGAAACAGCAGCGATTTTCTTTAAAACTATTGTGTAAACACAATCATATCATTCCAATAAGATCTGACATTTTGTTTTACCTTGGTTCAACTTTTTAGCCTAGGGTAAAATCTCCAGAGAAAGGCAGCTGATTAGTTAAATATATTTTGCTTTCCTCCCCGCAAATGTCCAAGAATCATTGCCAGGCTCCAGTTTGGCTATTTGGATGCCTTTCCAAGGACATCTCATACTATCACATGGAAGGGTTTGTTCTCCATTGGATGGCAGAAGCTATGGATGAAGATGTGAGGTTCAAAATGTGTATGTGGCTCATTTTCCAATATGACATAGAAGTCTAACTATATGAGAGAGATGTAACTAGACAGCAAAATAGGAGCATAAATTAAAAGATGGAGAGAAAAATTGTATTGGGGATATGAAAGTCTTTGGTTTCTCTGTTCTTCAGTACCAAGTCGGTCCGTCACCTTCTGCTACTCCCTGTTCAACCTTTGTCTGGATATATTGAATTAATACACTGTAATAAGCCCAAACCATTTACAGTTCAATTTCAGCCATTTATAGGCAAGTGATTTAGTTGTTCTTCCAGATGTTAATGTCACAGATTTGAATTAAACTGTTCCTCACAATTAAAGAAAATGTCAGGTGTCACATCTATCCTAATTCTAACTCTTGATGTCTCTTTTCCCCTCTTCTTCCTTTTATTTCCCATATTTCATACATGCACATGTGTGGGTGGGTGTGTGCACGCACACACACACATGACATGTTTATATGCCCAATGGCATAGTGGTTACACATTCAGATGCAGACCTGATGAAGTTGGCAATTTGATATGTTCAGGCACACAGTAGAAGAAAGACAGGGCTTTTCCTTCTGTAAAGAGTTACTGTCTGGGCAATTCTTGGGGGCAGTCCTAGCCTGACCTATAGGGTTACTATGATTTGGCATCAACTCCATAGCAAGACTCACTAAACACACACACACACGCACACCTGCATACACATTCACACAAACATGCACGCACATGGTATCAAGTCCTAAAGCAAATCACACCTCTGATAGATGATAGTTACATGGCTTCTTACATGCCGAGCCCTGTCGCATTTCCAGTATGTAAATAAATTATGTTGGCTATTTTTTTAACCCTAATGGTGCCTAATTACCTCACATTTAGTAACCCAATATTTCAAGTAACTTGAATTCTGCTTTGATTCATGCATCAGAATTATTGCTATATGTGGTTTCTCTAGTTCCCACTTTGATCCCTAACCTATCTCTCCCTTACTTTATTTATCATTTGCCGCCTACAAACCAAGACGCTTTTTACCAAGCTCTGACCCTTATTCGTGATCTGACAATCTAACTTACTGTCTGCCTTCTTGGCTTGTTGAGATTACCTGTTTGGGAATGTTAATTTAGGTTTTAGAAGTCTCAAGTAATGTTCCCGATAAAATGTTGGGCCTTTCTTGTCTTTCCTGAAATTGCCAATGGATTTGGAATGGCATTAAATCTTTCCTAAGATTCTTTGTCTCCCTAAAATAATAATAATAACAAAACTTCACCTTCATTAATCAACTCTGACTCCTCACAACCTATACAGAGAGAGGTTATTTTCCACTCATTTGATCAAGGCTTATGGGAGGGATACATTTTAGCTGCATTGTTTTATCTCTTTCTATCTCTGATAATAATTGACTATGCATTTTAAATTATCATGTTGATGCACTGAAGACTTAAGATAAAATTCTATTAATGAAGAAAATAACTAGTAGTTGCCTGTTCTTATATTAAAATAATTTTTTAAAACTTCATAAAGCTATCTGTTGTAGTTACATAATCTGGTGTCAATTTGAGACTATTAAAAGTAAAGGGGTGGAGTTTATTCTGGCATCAGGTTGCAGGTTGATGAGCTCATTTGGAGACATTACAGAGATAAATAACTCACTGGAGGCCTGATGCAAACTCTCTGCTTCGTCTTCCCATTGACAAGCCACATGGAGCTACATTGATGGAGCCAGAGACCTGGAGCTAGAGGAGCCACATGGAGATACCCGCCAGCACTGAGATGCTTCCACCACCACTGGATCCACAAGACTTTTCACCTACTGGTCTGTGATCATCCTGCATTTGGTGTATTTGCATGTGTTGTATGAGCCTGAAGAGGAATGTATAGACTGGTATTGGACATATGGGCTAATATAAGAATTATGGAGTTGATCTGAACTGGACTGGGATGTTTTCTTAATATACAATTTCTCTCTGATATAAAACTCTTTCTTAAACACATGCATGTCTATGGATTTGTTTCACTAGGCAACTCAGACTAAATCACTATGAATGACAGTGCTCAAAAATATAAATAATTTGTGTTGTTATTTTTCTTTAGGTTCAATTGCTAAAAATATCAAATTTACAAAATCTGTTTTTGACAGCCCAAGTTGGCTTGGAATTATGCTGACAACTTTTTAAGATGCCAAAAATAAAAGAAAACAGATATTTTGCGGTCTGGAAAGGATGTGGTTTGTGGGTAGTGTGGAAATAAAACTTTCATTCCACTTCAAGAAGTAGTACATTCCAAGCTCGATGCTTATGGAATCTGTTTCCTTGGGGTCAGTCTGTCTTCTCATTGCAGGCAGCTTGGCATGGCACACGGATTGACTTCCTAGAGAAATGATACGTTTACACAGCAGGCTTTCCCTCTGACTGAAGGCATCTTTGACCCATGGAGAGGGGAGACTAGGCTTCTCAGCACATATTTTCATTTTCCTTGAGGAGTCACTAAGTAATTACAGACTCTCATGCATATTTGCACATAATCCCTGTGTTCCCGGTAGACAGAAATCTGCGAAGAAGACAACGCCAAACACTAATGTGCAATACATGGTGGTAAATGTAGCAAAGGAAATAGGAAACGAGTATCTACCATGCTTTGTTGAAGACTATGACCATTCTTTCTTGGAGGATTGTGGGAGGAGTCACCACTTGGAAGTGGTGAAGATGTCTTCTCAGAGTGAATGGACTGACCAGAAGTGAGTGTTGGGCTTGGAGAAGAGAAAAGGACTCCAAGTAAAACAATAAACCAAACAAAAACAAAAGTACTCAAAGTGGAGAATGCAACAAATATAAAACCACACGGCCAAATGTCAGTTTCTGACGCAGTATGATTTGTTCAAGTCACACTGTTTGTCACTGTCACTGGGGAGAAATGTACACAGTGTGATGCTACTCTGAGGATTATTGGAAGTAAACTGCAGGAGATGAGACTGGAGATAAAACTTGCCATGTAAAAATATACAATTATGGACTACTTTTTAATAGGAAAATGACAAAGGTTAAAGAGAGTATTTTGAAGCAGGTAGTCCACAGAAAGGGGGTTTATTTAGTGATAAGAGATAAGTATAAATAATAAATGTCTTCCTATTTTGGAAAATTTGGTTTTCATTTGCAACTTTTCAATTATGGGATGTTGGATAATATAGAGGGAGTCCTCAAGGTTCAAGTGACTGAATTCTCAGAAGCTAACCGGAAGGTTGGCCATTAGACCCTACCAACCGCTGGACAGAAGAAAGATGGACACTTAGTTTCCACCAAGACTACAGTCTGGAACATTGTGTCTAAAATGTGGTTTTGTTATATACTTAAAGCCCCTCATATTTCCATTGAGTTGATGCTGAGTATCAGCAATCCTACATAAAGTGCGCAAGGCTCTATGTCTTTACTGAAGCAGAAAGTCTCATCTTTGTACTTTGGAGCATCTGGTGATTTTGCATGCTGGACCTTGCAGTTATCAGCCCAATGCTAACCTGACAGCACCATTGTATAATAAAGATGATATCAAAGTAGAAGAATGACAAAAAAGAGACATACTGAGAAGTATAAAAATAAATCAAGCTCACTGTTTCTGTGTCAATTCCTATCCTTAGGAACCATTTATAGGGTTTCTAAGATGTTTCAGGTGTATGAAGCCTCATCTTCCTGCCAAAGAGCAACTGGTGTGCTTGAACTGCGTACTGTGTGGTTTTCAGCCCAATACCTCACCCAGCACATCCCCAGGTCTCCCTACTGGAAAGTATATCAAGAAAAATAAACATAATTGACAGAAGTTGTTTATTTGATGAACGTGCTAGAAGCACACACACACAAAAAGAAAATCACATTGAATCTAAGAAAATGGTTAGCTTCCTTATTTGGAAACAGTTTGTGGATAACGTGGTATTCATCATACTATAGATACAGGATGTCTTAGTTTCTTGATGCTGCTATAAGAAAATAAATGAAGGCTTTTAAAAAACAATGTATATGTATAAATAGATTGATGATAGATAGATAGATGATAGATAAAGATAGATAGATAGATAGATAGATAGATAGATAGATAGAAAGAAAGAAAGAAATTTTAATTTGTGACTCACAGTTGTGGAGGCAACAATTCCTATTCCAGTGTGTTAAGAAGGATTATGCTCTCTTTGTCCAGTGCAGGAAAATTTTATTCTTGACCTCTGCCAGTTTCTGTTAGCCCCAGGCCTTTCTTGGTCTTTCTTAACTGCTTTGTGTCCTTCCTCTGTGAGTCTCTGAGTTAGTTCTTTTCTTTTAAAAGAGGAAGCTCACGGGATGAGGGCTTACCTTTCTCAGGCATGACCTCTTTATCTGCAAAACTCCATTTCTCCAAACAATGTCATATTCGCAGGTGCAGCAGCTAAAATGTCAACTTATGAATTTTGGGGGGGAGGGACTAATACAATTCATAACATGGGCTATAAAGTGAGGAGCCAAGGGGGAAGCAACATTGAAGTTCAAGTAGATTGTAGGTTTCTAGATGCTTTTGCACTATCTAGGTGCAATCATCTCATAAGTACTTAGTTACCTGGTTCTAGAAGTTGTAGTAGATATTAAAACGGCATGAAAGTTTTGGGGCATCTATCCATGGGGGGATATTTGAAAATATGGCAGAAGAAAAGGTTTTTAAAAATATATAGCATGACAAAATGCCAATGAACGGATGCTGGGAAAATCCATCTCTATCGTGGGTTAAGTGATTAGTTGCTAATCAAATAGTAATTGGTTAGAATTCCCCCAGACACCCCAGGAAGAAAGACTTGGTGATTTGTTCTTATAAAGATTACTGCCTTTCGGGGAGTCACCCAGGTCCTCTATGGGACTAGCCACGTTCTGGCTGCATGAGAAGGGACGTCTCATCCCCATCATACAAAAGAAAATGACGGGCAAAGGCAGAGGAACACTGTGGTTGGAGAAGATCCAGAGGCTGGAGAAGATTTGTCTTTGGGGATGATCTCCCACCCAACAACCTTACACAGGAACGTCAGATAGAAGAGAGATTGATGAACGTTCCCTGTGTTTTTGAGGTGCCTGTTCATAGAGCTGTTGGGCTGCTAACCGTAAGGTCATACATTTGTAGTAACCACTGTTTTGTCAGAGAAAGATGAGGTTTTCTACTCTCGTAAAGAGTTGCAGTCTCCGAAATCCACAGAGGCAGCTCTATGCTGTCCTATAGGGACTTATATGAGTCAGAATCGACTCAATAGCAGTGAGTTTGGTTTTGGAATCAGTAGTGCCCAATACAATGCATCATTTTTTCTGGGCCACTTGATTGAATTATGAAACAAAGAAAATAAATAGTAGCAATAACACAAATAGCAATGGAACCACCGAGAAAAGCTAAGCTAGAGGACAAAGCATCTTATGAATTCTTACAGAACACAAGAAAGAGAAAATGGGGTGGTCACTGAGTGGGCATGGAGAGAGGGCCCAGGTCATTCTCCAAAGGAGACTCCTTCAGGTATAGTCAGAGAGATGGACAAAAACAACAACAACAACAACAACAACAGAACAAAACTGTGCCTCTTTGCGAGTCACCTTTAGCCTGGACCCAGCTATTTCCTACTAACCACCCGAGAGCTCTGTTCAGCTCTCTGTCTTCCTGTCTTCAGTACAGCTCTCTGCTACAGCTTTTCGTTCCCTGACAATACACCCTCGTGGTAAGAGTGCCTCCCCCTTTCCCTGGTCAGGAGTACCTGTCAGCTGTGTGCCCATTATGGTTTGCAATGGTGCTGAAACTGACCTGGGAATGCCCGGCAGGTGAACAACACCTCCTTCCCTGACCCCACTTATCCCTATCACTCTCTTCCAACCCAGCACCATCTCAAGGGAAGCCTGGTCAGCAGCCAGACGCACTAGGGCTGGCTCTAGCGTACGCAGAGTGGCTGGCTCTAGACCCTGGATTAGGGCTGTGTTTGAGATCTTCATCATTGTTTATTCCAGTATCTTCATCACTGTTGATGCTCCCATGCCATGTGGGCTTTGTCTTTCAGAGGTCGTGGTACTCTGTTGCCTTTCTATTCTGTCTACCTCCTGAAGGCACCGTCTCCACCTTCCACTGTTAGTTTCCCCGTCTCTCCTTTCCCCTACATGTTCCTTTCTCTAGTCCTCCATCGGCTGGTGGGAGAGAGTGATTGACTCAGGTCTTGATCGAATGAAGACAACTATTAATCATAAGGAAGACAAAGAAGTGCTCGTTAGTGGTAAGAACTACCCTGTTTCCCCCGAAAATAAGATAGTGTCTTATATTAATTTTTGCTCCCAAAGATGCTCTAAGTATTATTTTCAGGGGATGTCTTATTTTTCCATGAAGAAGAAGACGGTACACATTTATTGTTTATTGTATTATTGTTTTATTAAAAGAGACCTCGCACTTCCTGTCTGCTCCTGCTGCTCTGCGGCCAACAGTGAGCTGCTTGGTAGCGCCCGTCGCTATAGTCCAGAGTCAACGTAGCTTCGGAGAGCCCTATTTTTGGGGAGATCTTATTTTCAATGCCTTATATTTCAGAGAGAGGCAAAAGTGTAAGTAGGTCTTATTTTAAGGGGATGTCTTACTTTCATGGAAACAGGGTATATGGCATGATGGAGTCGATCTGCCTATGGTAGTGCACTAGATTCCATTTAAGCTGAAAAGGGAGATGTCTTATAAATTAGAGTTTATTTCCCCCTGAAGGCATTTAACCTGAACCCCACACTTGTTTTAAATGCTCTCGTGCACAGACATGCCTAAGGTACTGACAATGAAGGCACGGCTTGAGGTGGGAAGCTATACTGAAATGCAACCCAAGGAGATGCCACTAGGCCCTTGGGATCTGAAGAGATTCCATCAAGAAACATTTATTTGATGTGATGCCATTTGGGAGACACAGTTCTATGTATTTCACACTTGGTGCAGAACATAACATTCAATGAAGACCTTTTTTGCTTCCCAAATCATGCTGGCAAATTCCAGTTGGCACTTGCACCAATCAGTGAAGGATTCCAGGAATTCTCAGTGAATGAGAGGAGTCTGTGACCTAGAGATAGGCTCGGAAGAACCAGAGCTCAGAGCTTTGGACTTAGATAAGCCAATAATCATGAAGATGGCGCAGGATGAATGCTGCCTGGAGTTCAAGCTGACTCTTCAGCAACTAACAACCATCATATTATCCTCCTCCATTCTATGCAGGGGGGGGGGGATGGTGGAGGGGAAAGCATTGAAAGCAGAGCGAAATTCCCACAGATGGTTGAACATGCATATGCCAGTTTGAACCCAATTTACATATATAAGCCACCAGGCTTCCCTGTGGCAGAGGGGCAGAATAATTTGTGGAGTGTGTCCTCATTGGAGATGCCCCCAATGGAGTAATCACCATGGAGAAATTAAGCCACACTGGGAAACTTGGGAATTATCTTGGAAGCAAAAGCTGTAGAGGGCGGGGGCTGGCAGTAAAGTGCATGGGGTCTTGGAAACAGAGCAGGTGGGATACTACAGGGAGGTGACTCGGGGCTGCTCAAGCCTGTGGTGCACCATCCCTCTTTCCTTGGTAATGAACTTGGAAGTCAACCCTCTGGGGTTCTCTGGACTTCTCCCTTTTGTATTCAGAGTGATTGGCTATCCTGCCTCTTTCTTGATTTAAGCAGCAGGCCAACCTTTGGGAAAATAGCGTTAAAGGGAGAAATCTGTAAGCTGACATATCATTTAGTGGGATTTTATGTCCTTTTGATGGTTTTAGAAACAGCAGCCTGTCTGTCCCCTTGTGCCCTATTCAATTCTCCAAGCAACTGAGTTTCAGACACAAACCACTAACACTCTTCAAATGGCTCACTCGCTAAAGAGCATTGGAATTTTACTCCTAGACCTACTGAGGAGAGAAAGAAAGCCCCAGGACTCAGCAGGGTGATTCAACTTTCACCAGCTGAGACAGAGTTCAGCATTTAGAATTGTTGCCCCCTGAAGGAAAATAAAACACAAGGAGAGGGAATTAAGATGATCTTGCATCATTAAGCAGTCATGTGCATAACGGAAAGCTGTTGCTTTCTTATTGGGATTATTAAGTATCACTTTGAATAATAGCTCCAAAGAGCTAAATGCCCAAACAAAGGCAAATGAAAATATCAAGAATCTTAAAAAAAATCAGAACTGGGAAGAATAGCAGTTTCCTGCTATAAACTTTAAGGGTCATATTTATGTGCATATATATGTACATAAAAGATGCATTTAAAGCAAAGAATCCTGTCTCTTATAAAATCACCTTTATAATCTAATGATACTCTCCAGCCTTTATGAACCCTCCTTATGCTCTACAATAATTTCCATCAGCATGTTCAACTTTTATTTTAATCAAACATAGAGGTTTGTACTTCATAATAAAGCACACACTGAAAAATTGGTCTCGGAAATTTTTGCACTTAGCCCCGAGTGGCTGTTTCCTTTTCAAATTGAAGGGAGGGGGGAGTAGAATTGATATATTCATTTCACAAATCCATCCAGGGTGTTTTGTAGCATAACAAAGATGAAAATGAGGCTGACAAAGCAGACTGGCTTGTCAAATATCTCATATTTCTATTAGAGGAGAATTGTGCACACATTAGCACTGAATGCTGGGGAGGTGGGCGTGGGGGTACACTTTGTTACAGGCGAAGACCTATTATTTTATGATAGCCATTGTTCTCAATGGTGAGTGAAATATTTTAAGGGAGAAGAATGTGTTGCTTCATGATGGGACTGCGCTGCCTGAAGATCTTCGGGGACTGGAACCCAGGAGCATGTGCTGACGGGAGAGAGGGTGAGAGCCTAGGGACACCGCCCAGCAGCCTTGCTCCCGGCAGCACATCTCAAAGACATTGTGAGAAACAAGCTGAGAGCTTTGGGAGGAAGAAAGTGTCCCTGAAGACCTTTGATGGCATCAGTCCTTTAGCCTGCATGTTGGTTACAGCACCTGGGGGTGCGGTGGGAGGGGAAACTGAGGGGAGACAGTAGCAGTGCAGCTGTACTCAGAAAATGCTGTCTTCTGGGGAGAGCAATAAGGGGGTGGGGGGCAGAGGTCACTTTGAAAAACTTTTATTTCTGTTCATGGCAGTCATCAGAAATGACAAAACGCCAGGATCACAGGTAAAGTGAAATCTTTCACCTCCATGTATCATTGGGTGAATTATCTACTGAGCTGTCATTTCCTAAACATGAATGGAGCTTTTTCTTTGCAGGTCATGGTTTCTGAAACTGATAGAAAAAAAAAGAGCTTTGATTTTGAAAAGAAAAAAAACAGAAATTAAAGATTTTCTTTCTCTTAGGATTTTTACTGCTTCTAAAATCTGGAATTGGGATTGTATTGAAAATATACTCTTTGACACTGATGATTTTAAGCACTCTTCTTCTCATCACAGGTTCAGGCCCACGGAGTACCTCTGTGGGGTGAAAGATGAGGCTCGCTGGTCCCAAAAGACCAACCATCTCAGAAACTCTATATCCCTGGGAGTCGGGATGGCAGTGATTTTTGTCTGCTGTTCACAGTCATGCTCCCACCAAAATATTAAAAATATAAATAAACAGAAGAAAAGAAGGAACTAAAAAGAAGACAGGGTTAGAGGAAACCTCTAATATGAAAGTTGAATTTATCCTGAAATTATTTGTTATTAGAAAAATTAATGTCTGCTAATAAATATTAATAGGGAGAAATAATTACCTCCCCCAAATATTGACTCCACAAAAATCATAAATTGTAAAAAGTTTCCCAATGGATATTTTGCATACCCATAGCCAGGAAAAGTATCTTTTATAAAAGAAACTCCTCAAATAGATAAGGTGCAGACACTGAAGCTATTATTACTACGCCAAATATTTTTAAATATTAAAATATTACAGTTGTAAAGTCTGAAATTGAAGTAAATCTACAACTCTCAAAAAGTTTGGAAAAACAATTTCAAATATTATTTAAGAGAAATAGCACCTAAACCACCATTTTTATTGAGAAATTCTCTAATCTTTTGTGTCTTTGTTTCCTTTCTATGCTTCAGGTGAAAAAAAGGGTTTAGAAAACCATTGTCATTATATGGTTCAACATATTTTTTAAACTTTGAATCATTGAAATTACTGTGATTGGATTGAATGGCAAATGTGTAGTCCTTTTAGTTCAACAGCAAAATTTTAAATCCTTGAGGGGATCAAAACAGAGCTTTTATCTCATTGAAAAATAAATACCTTTTGTTTGTAGTTTTAACATCAAGCTCAGTTTTTTTACATCTAACTTTCATTTACTATATGAATGCATTTTGTAAGCATTTGATGAATTCTATTTGGCATAGAATTCTTCTGCACACTTAGGTAATTGAAGCTAAAGCTTAAACACCTCTCGACCTGAGAACCAAACCAAATGCATCACCACAGAACAGATTCAAACAGAGTGACCCTGTACGAGAGAACACAATTACCCCATAGGGTTTCCAGGCCTGTAAGTCTTCATGGAAGTAGACTGCATGGCTTCACTACTAGGACCTTGTGGGTTTGAAAAAAGTGACTTGTGGGCCAACAGTTGAGCTCTTTAACCACTGTACCATTAGGGCTCTTTTAAAAAGTGACTTGTTTCTGTTCTTAGTTGCCACTGACTCTATTCCAACCCATAGCTTACCCAATGTGCAGCAGAATAAAAACAAACAGAAACACCCAAACCATGGCCCAGTGTCATCTTCACAATTGTTCCGATGCCCAAGCCCACTGTTTCAGACACAGTGTCAGTCCATCCATGGAGGGCCTGCCCCTTTTTCACTGCCCTTCCACTTCACCAGGGTTGATGTCATTCTCTAGGGACTGGTCTCGTCTGTCAATAAGTCCACAGTGTTTAAGATGAAGTCTTGCCCTCTGGTCTTAAGGAGAACTCTGGCTATATGCCTTCCAAGACAGATTAGTTTGTCCTTTTAGCTGTACATGTCTAATTCCACTGTGTGTGTGTGTGTGTGTGTGTATATATATATCTGTAATAACTAATGATAGTGAAAAGGCAGTGTAAAGACACTTACTTGTGAGTCTAGATATAAAATCATCTTGCTCTTTGTTCTGAGGGGAAAGTTGAGTTTATTTTGAGCCCTCCTAGGATTTAGGTCAGGTGTCCAACTTCCATCTGTGGCCTGTACCAAACACCCTAGGGACAGATCAAGTCCCTCATACACCTGGAAAACTGTGCAACATTAGAGCTTAGCAAACAGGGGGGAAAAGGGAGTGTTTTTTTTCTTTGAACCCAGCTGGCAATCAACATACTCTTTGAAAGGAGCTGATTGATAGGCCATGTAATTTTAATCCAGGTTAATACTCATTTTTAATAAAATCGCAGATGTTCTTCTTCATACCTGTGCAACTCTACAACACAATCACTGCTCAAATCGTCTTTCTAATATTCATTCTAGGAACTAACTGCTATGAAACATGCTACCCTTGACTAATGTTGGCTTTTGGAATGTTTCCTTCCATTGTATGTGGTGAATCAACTCTTAACAATATTAATTACCTAAGCAGATTACATATTCTGGTTTCGTTTAAGAGTCTGAATGTCTTTCTTATTTAAAATGTGGCCATCTCTAAAAGCATCATCCAAAACAAAAATCTAAATCCTGTGCTACTGAGGGCATTTCGACTCATGGAGCCCCTATGTAGGGTCTCCAAGATTATAAATCTTTAAAGGAGCAAATAGCCTTATCTTGTTCCTATGAAGTAGCTATTAGTTTTCGTTGCTGCACCTGCAGTTGACCCCATTTAGAATGCAGTGGGGCAATTTTCCTAAGGAGGAAGGTTGAAAATCTTAGTGGCTGTCAGTGTGGCACTTAGAAGCCATGTGACCTGCTTCAGCACAACCCCCAAAAGTGTCATGGCATTGTGATCAGAGGCACAATGGCAAGAGAACAAAGTTAAAAAGTACTGTTCCATGGAAGCAGATTTTCCCTGGAGTTTGACTTCCTCTCATCTCCACGTCCAGAAAATGATGCTTGCGTAGCTATAAATATTTGCTTAGTGTCAGTACATTGTCAGTAAGTCTAAGTAGAGGACTTTTGCTTAGTGTCAGTAGAGGACTTTAAGTAGCACAATCAGTTTGTATTCGACTGGTAACTCAAAAGCTGCCACTTTGAATCCACCAAATACCATAGAGGGAAGAAATCGCAATCTGCTTCCACAGGATTATATCCAGAAGACTCTTTGAAGCATAGCCATGCTGGGTCACACATGAGTCCCCTTGAGTGAAATCAAGGAGTAATAACAAGTTTGGGGTTTCATTTGTGGTGTGTTAATTGGAAGACTGCTATGTCCTCTCATGTCCACTCATGATCGCTGACTTCTGAGGTTGCTTTTATTTACCACTTACACAAGTAGCAATTGTCCTCACCTTTGGTTCTACCAATATTCCCTTAAACAGTACTCTCCCCAGTTCCAGCACTTTCCAGGGAAGACTTCTTAATATTCTGGATAATGTGTAGCTTACAAGGGCCTCTTCTCATTTTGAACTTTGCGCTCACAGTGCTATCCCTTGCAATGTTTGTTAATTCCCTTGCTTAAATACTGAGTTTTTCTTTTAGATAGACCCCAATGAACAGTGAACAAAGCCTACCCTCAAGGAGTTGACAGTGACATTGCAAAGTCGAGGAAAGAGAACTGAGATCACCTGTTTCCACACGGCTTGGTTTCCAAGACTGAAAATTGAGAACACCTACATCAACAAGACTCAGATGTTACCAAGAAATTCTTTCCTGGAAGAAAACACTCTCTGTAAGGTAATACATAACTTTACTGTTTGCCTCAGGAAATTCCCCCAAACCGATTTATTTGAAGAAGAGATTACTCTTCAGGGCAACTATTCCAATCTCAGGATCACAGGGTTTGTGTGTGTGTGTGTGTGTGTGTGTGTGTGTGCTCTAATTTTTTTAATCTAGCAGGAAGTTAATGTATCAAAAATATTTCATTTACCAAAACTCATGACAAGGACCTTATGTTTCTGTACTCACCAGTTTTAATCTGTTATATCATAAACAACGTCTAATTCTAACCAGCACCCAGTATGAAAGACTGATCTTGAATCACTTCAATACTGAACCCTTTAAATGTCTGTTCTAATCACAGAGACGTTAAATGCTCCAATGACAATGGCCCACCTGGCAGTATGCTAATCATCTTGATGTATTTAAATAATCACTTGTTCTTGTGAACGCTTAGGTAAGTAAGCTGTCAACACCAGGGATGAGAGCATTTAAGTCGATTTTACTTTGCAGTTATTTTTAAAGAACGTGGTAAGGAAAAAACATAGTAGTGGCACCTGATATGATCCTGGGGACAGAATAGAGAGATCAAGGTGAACTTTTTAGAGGAGGGGACATTTAAAAATCTTTAAAAATTATTTAGAGAAAATAGAACAGAATGGAGCGGAGATGGGTTTAGTGGAAGATGTTAAGAAACAATGAATGACAGAACAACGTGCGCAAGGATTCAAGAGCAAGAAGTTGACGGTATGAGTTTGAAGGCTTGTCAAGAGCACAGTGTGACCGGAGCACAGAGTGAGAGGCGGCACGTGCAGGAAATCGGACTAAGGAATCAAGGATGATCCAGTAGGGTTAATCGAATTGTGATTAAAACCCTTAGGAATGTTGAAGTAGAGATGAAATGTGTCTAATATAATAAAATGTTCTGATAAACCCCCAAATTAGAGAGTCGTAGTGATGAGAATCGGAGGCGTACAAGAGACATTCTTTTTATTCTTGTCCTATGTGTTAGTTCTTGATTTTGCTATGCGATTGTGTTCATTTTATGAAAATCCACCAGTGGAATCACTGTAGCATGAACTTTCTGCTTCACCTGAGAACTCAGAGCATCTAGTCCCTCCGTGGAATCTCAGAAGAAAAGTCTGATGATGCACTTCCAAAACATCAGGCCGGGGTAACCTCTGGGGTAACGGGCAACTCTACCGCAGAGGACGACCCCATGAGTCAGAGGTGGCTCAACAGCACCTGGGTAGCCATTCAGCTCTTCCTCTTTATGGCTTTGAAAATTCCCTGTGCCCAAGTGCCCGAAACTTTGGAATGGACTCCTTAGTTGCAAACAGCCCAGCATTTAGTACTGTTGCCACACCAGAAAGACATCTTGCCTTTTACCTCACGATTTCTGAAAGATTACCTTCCTTTGTTCTGAGTTAAAGGCCTGCTCTCTTTGCTGAGTATCAGTGCCAAGAGAGAAGGTAAAAGAGCATTTGTCTATGAGCAGCTTCTGATGTTTACCTCGAAGAAAGCTGTGAGGGCAGGGAATGCTGTAATGGAGGAGAGAGGACACGCAAACTTTAGCACAGCTCCGCAGCTCAAGCACAAGCTTTTCACCGCGTTATTCAGGATGGTTATGATAAGAAGTTCAACGTTTGCCAACAAAGCCTTTATAAGCCTTGAAAAGAACAAACAGTTCACAGTATGGAAATATTTGTGCTTTTGCCATTGAGGCTGCTTCTCATTCCAAATTTAAGATGTAGACAGAATTTATATGTGTGTGTATATGTATACGTATATGTATAGTGTGTGTATATATGTATATACACATACATATAAAATTGTACTTTTGGCCAACCTATTAAAGATGAAATAGAAATAAACCTTGTCAGTAAATGTTTTTTTCCTCTCTCCCTAAATAGAATTTGATTCCTGATGAAAATTATTAATCAGTTTGAAATCAATTATTTTTATAAAAGGTAGACTTAAGTCAAATTATATCTTAATTGATTTATAAAAAAGAAAGGTAGAGAAAAGATATTTAAAGCTTTTTCTGATTAATTCATAATTTTATGACAAAAAGGAAACATGTTTAGGGAGATTTTTAATTTTTATGATGTTGCTAAAACTTTCTTAACTGAAATGTTTGCTTCCCTTTTCTCAATAAATGAATAGACTACATTGAAAGATGGCCACACACTGTTGATGGAGCCTTTAGAAGCACGCGGTTTCCCACCTGCTCCTTTTCTTCTACTCGGCTGACCTACCTGACCATATCATTGCTATGGCCTTATCAATGAAAAAACATTAGGGTTGCTTCTGAGAGATCTAAATGCTCATAAAAATTATGGTCAGTGAATTTATTGTTGCTCATTTTAGTATTTTCTGTCACCTTGCATAGGTAATGATTTCCATGCCATAATTTCTTCACTGTCAAGACTAGGATCTAGCACAAGTGGGACAAATGCATGCCACCATATTGCAGTTATTGAGAAAAGTTGGTTAGTTTTAAAATTTTTATATCTGCCCACATTCTCTTACAGAAAATGTATTTCTAGCTTGCTTTTCACCAAACATTTCCCTTTCTTTAGGTGATTGTAACCATTAGCTAGTAATACCTCTTAACTCATTGCTTTGCTCTTCTGAGGAGCTCTGGTTCCATATTAATTAAAGTGCTCAACTTCTAACACAAAGATCAGCAGCTTGAGCCCATCCGCAGCTAGGCGAGGGAAAGGGGTGGCAGCCTGCTGCCATAAAGGTCATGGATTTGCAAACCCTAGGGCATTGCCTGGCCTCCAGTGTCACTCTGAGTTGGATGTGTTTTGTGTTCTCCTAGTCATTCGTTCAACAATCAGTTTTACTGCCTACTATATATCAAATACTGTGCCAAGTTCCCAAGATTTCATGATGGAAAACTAGAGTTGGTGTGGTAGAGTATAATATCTTTATATAATGTTTCTATCCAGGTCTCTGTAACTTCTACCCAATGATTGGGAGTGGCTATGCAAATAGGACATGTGAAATACTAACACAGTATTCATTTTTCATTCCACTAGCTATAGAAGAACTCTTTCAGAAGCAGGAACAGAAGAAAAGTCCCAATATCTTCAAGGAAGATGAACCAGTGGCGGTTGCAGAGGCAGTAGACATGCTGAGAACAGAGCCCAAGGCAAAAAGACCATCAGACAGGACAGAGCAGTACCATGAAGACTATGAGGCCATGCTGCAGCCCAGTGTGTAGCCTTCCGGACCCATGGAGGCAGAGGTCAAGGGACAACATGGCTGAGGGGCTGAGGATTAGAGAGCAGCTTGGCTGTTGGCTGAAGAGAGGAGGGGCTGTGGTACAGTGGTTGCGTGCTTAATGTTTGGTGTCGTTTTTATCCTGGCTTGTGGCAAACTATTAACTTCTTTAATAAATTGTGTTTTCTCTGTGAGTTCTGTGCAGCTGTTGTAGTGGATTCTTGAACCCAGAGGAAAAGTAAAGGATTATGGGAGGAATGGTTGGTGTCAGAATAATGTAAAGAAAGATGAGGAGCAGAGGCACGTCTGACCTCTGCCTTTGGGTAGGAGGCTTTGAGGTGATGCACAACTCTTTGAAATAGATGAGCTTTTGAATTGTATGATATGCATGAATTATATGCCAGTGAAACTATTACATTTTATTTTTAAGAGAGAGAGACATTACTGGGTTCCATGAACAAAAGAGCGATCTCACATAGAGAAATCTATTCAACTGGGAGTCGGGGGGAAGTGGGCCACGAATCACACACACACAAAACATTCAAAGCTGTGTAGTGGTAGTTGTACAAATACCTTGTACAACACTCTTGATCTACTTAAACGATTGAA
The DNA here is from genome assembly GCF_050624435.1 of Tenrec ecaudatus. NCBI lineage: Eukaryota > Metazoa > Chordata > Mammalia > Afrosoricida > Tenrecidae > Tenrec > Tenrec ecaudatus. The sequence goes on from NC_134543.1 coordinate 19,039,568, forward strand.
TTGTGTGATAGTTATATTATGACCTAATAAAGCTGGTTTTTTTTTAATCTATTCGGGACCATCTTTTTTGATGTGGCACTTGTAACAGTTAAAGTAGAAGTATAAATATATAAAGAGGAAAAATAAGCATCCAAGATCTTTGTGTTCTCAGATTAAAACTTTTAAAAGTGTTCCAGAAGAAGAGAAAACACCAAAGATGGCCCATGTCTAGCCATCGGTCACCTTCTTACCTTCCTTAAAAAAAATAAATAAAAGAAGAAGCATGTAAGCCAAGTGTCTCAAATTCAAAGTCAGGTTAGAAACTGAAACACGAAGCAGTGTAAGTGAATACGTGCTTAGCAGTGGGGATTATGACATGCCTATCTTCTGAAATCTTCAAACTCTGATATAACAATGAGCAAATATATATGCATGATGCAGTGAATTGCATGTTATGATATTTCTAGCTATAGTAATTGGGTACACATCGACTTCCATCAAGTAGATTTCAACTCAAAGCAACCCCATAGGACAGAATAGAACTGCCAAGACTTTAAAATCTTTGAACCTCTGTTCTTTTGAAGCCACCTTGTGTGCGTGTGCGTGTGTGTGTATCCCTTTTAACATGAGTTACTTTCAAAGAAAATAGCACGATGATTTTTTCCCATGATCTCTTCATTTTTTACCAAAGAACATGGTTTCAAATTATTCTTTTACTAACGTAAACTCTTTTTCTATGTTTGCTTCTTTTTGTGACTTACACATTAATATGCAAATGTGAACTTTCTTCCCAATTTCTATAGCACATCATGCATGCAAGTGTATTTATATCCTAATACTGTATGATACAATAACCTTGACTACATATTTGATCTTTGGATATTAATTATGTTGATGATACTTGCTTTGATGTGAATGTATTTTCCTCAAAAAGATTAAGGTTAAGAATAAGTACTCAATTTAGTACAATAGCTTTTTCATCACTTTGTATTATTTATTGAGTTCCTACCGTGTTCAGGAAACTTCAGCTCTTGTTAAAGACTTGGGTAGTAGGCAGTGAGAAAATATAAACTGGAAGCAGCATTTGTGCAATTGAAGTTGCTAAGAATATTCTGCTTACACGCCAAATGAATCTACTAAAACAAACTGATGACATGATCTTTAACATGATCTGCTTTTGTTGGGCATTTACAGTGTGCTGAGAGTTATGCAAGGCCTTAGGTCATATGAATGAAGACTGTCTGGTCTTCATCAAATAATGGACTAAGATTTTGAGGTTAAATTCAAGGTTCGGAGATCAGGTCAGAAGCATATGGCAAATATTGTTTCTTGATTTTAAAAGTATAATCTTAGTGTATTTTCTTGAAGGGCACAAGATGATCATGGAGGCATGTGATAATTTTTTTAATGTTAGATTGCATGGGTGAGAAGGGATTGCATGGGTGCATAGGAAAGCTGTACCAAGGAATTGTCCCATCTTGCTTGGCTCATTCTTGGAGGGCACATGCTCATACTTAGGGCATAGCAAGAGTTGGGTCATTAAAATTTGTACCAGAATTCTTACTCTATGCAACCAACAGCTCTACTCATTCCTTACTCAACGCATTCATGAGAAGCATGATCTGCATACCTGGAGGATGCTGACAGTGCCCTTTGGACATTGTGTATGCACAGCGGGTCTAGTTCTATATGGAGAATATATTCAAGAATCAATAGTCAACAAGTGTGATATGTTTCTTTAATAAAGGTTTCTATGACTTTGAAGCAATACTTTTGACGTCCTCCTGTGTATTAAATCAGGTGGCGGCACAGAGTGGGGAGTATTCCAGAATATTCTCCAGGTAGAGAATACCAGAACAATATTCCATGTCTGTCAGTTTGCCCTATTGTGTTGGCTTGTGTGTTGCTTTAATGCTGCTGACTATGTCCCTGGCATTTTGCATGCCAGCAGGGTCACCCCAAATGTGCAGGAAGGAAGCGCTGAGAACCTTAATAGCATTGACACCTGGTCAGCTACTGAAAGTCTAATAAAAGGAAGCAGACCGATGTCAGACATTGTGCCAGAGGATGAGCGCCTAAGGTCTGGGGCATTTGACTTGTGGCTGGTTTATCAACATGGAGCTGATTTCTCACAGTGGAGTGGACCACAGTGACACGCGTCAGTGGGAATGGAAACTTCCTGATCTTTATTTGTTGATGAGGCACAATCCAAGGTGAAATCTTGAGTCAAAATCTGCTAATGATTGGAACTTTGAATGTGTGAACTATGAATCTAGGAAAATATTTTTTATCAACATCATAAAAGGTGACTATGCATATCGACTTTCCCAGATGGAAGAAATCAAATCAACTACATCTGTGGAAAGAGACAATGGAGAAGTTCCATATCAGCATGTAAAATCAGTTCAGGGACTGAATGGAATGGATCATCAATTGTTCATATGAAAATTAAGGATAAAGCTGAAGAAAATTAACACCCATCCATGATAGCTAAAATATGACCTTGAGATGATTCCACCTGAATTTAAAGAACAATAAGAAAAGATCCAATGGGTTGACCATTAATGACAGAAGACCTGAAGAGGTGTGGGTGGACATCAAGATCATCATTCATAAAGAAAGGAAAATGTCATTAAAATGATAGGAAAGAAATAATTGATCAAAGTGGCTCTCAGAAGAGACTGAAATCAATGATGCTAAAGGAAGAGTTTCCAGCTGACCTGGAAGCATTAGCCAAAAAGAAGCCTCCAGTAATTGATGGAATACCAATGGAAATGTTCCAGCAAGTGGGAAAACCAAGAAAGACTCACTTGTCTATGCCAGGAAATTTGGAGATGGCTGCTTGGCCAACTGATGGGAGAGATCCATATTTGTGTCCATTCCAACGAAAGGTGACCCAAAAGAATGTCCAATCTATGAAACAATATTGATATCACATGCACTTAAACAATTGCAGCAGAACATTGACAGCATTTCAGCCTTGATTCGGAGATCATGAAACAATGGATACCATTGATGAAATCATATGTATCATGTCTCAAGGGAGAAAATACCAGAACAATATTTCCATGTGTTTGATCGACTGTGAAAAGGCATTAGACTATGAGGAACAGAATAAACCATGGATAACTTTGAGAAGAATGGGAACTCCAGAACACTAAAGTGTGCATGGATCAAGAGGCAGTTGTGCACACAGAACAAGGGAGTACTGTGTGATTTAAAATCAGGAAAGGTGTGTGTCAGGATTGTATCCTCTCACCATACTTGGTTAATCTGTATGCCGAACAAACCATCAGAGAAACTGGCCTATATGAAGAAGAATGTGGCATCAGGATTGGAGGAAGGCTTATTAACAACCTGTGAAATGCAGACGGAAAAGCCTTACTTGCTGAAAAGGAAGAGGACTTGCAGCACTTGTTGATGAAAATCGAGGATTGCAGCCTTCAATATGGATTAAACTCAATGTAAAGAAGACCAAAATCATCCTAACTGGACCAGTAGATAATATCAGGAAAGATGAAGAAAAGGTTGATGTTGTCAAGCATTTAATCTTCCTTGGATCCACAATCAGTGATCATGGAAGCAACAGTCAAGAGATCAAAAGTAGCACTGTTTTAGGGTGAATCTGGTGCAAGACCACATTAGACTATAAAAAAAGCAAGGATGCTACTTTGATGTCTAAGATGTACCTGACCAAAGCCATAGTGTTTTGCATTGTCTCATATTCATGTGAAAGTTAGACAATGAAAAAGGAAGATTGAAGAATCTGCATTTGAATTTTGATTCTGGAGAAGAAAATTGAAAATGCCATGGATTGTTAAAAGGACAAAGTGGTCTGTTTTGGAAGAAGTACAGACAGTGTGCTCCTTATAGGATAGGATCTCAAGACTTCATTTTACATACTTTGGTCATATTGTCAGGAAAAATTAATCCCTGGAGGAGGACATCATGATTGGTAAAGCGGAGGAGCGCTCTCAAGGAGATGAATTGGCACGGTGGCTGCAACAATGAACTCAGGCATAAAGATAATTTTGAGGATGGATGGAGCAGGACTGTGCAGTGTTTCCCTCTGTTGTGCAGAGAATCACTATGCATTGGAATGGACTTGATGGCACCTAGCAACACCATGGAAATGGTCCGTGATAATATGCTTGGGAACAGATAGGTTGAATCTTCAATATATGTAAAATACTCTCGGCAAAATGAGACAGGAAGGGAATTAAGATAAAGCAGGTGATGAGTATTCTGTGCTTGTTAATTGAGTTAGATAAACCTAAGGGAGGGAGGAAGAAGTTGACATCAGGATGGGAGGAAGGCTTATGAGCAACCTGTCACATGAAGATGATATACTACTGAAAAGGAGGAGAACTGGAAGCATTTGTTGATGAGCAACACGGATTTCAGCCTTCAATAGGGATTGCAACTCAATGTAAAGAAACACCAAAATCTTCACCACTGGACCAATAGGTAATATAATAATAAATGAAGAGAAGGTTGAAGTGATGAAGGATTCCATCTTAATCAATGCCCATGGAAGCAGCAGTCAAGAAAGCAAACAATATTTTATTTTTGGTGGATCTACTGAGCAAACCCTCCTTAATGTACTGCCACTTTGAGGATGAAGGTACACTTGACCCAAGCCAGATTGTTTTCAATCAACTGATAAGCATGTGGAACTTGGACATTGAACAAGAAAGACCAAAGAAGGATCGATGCCATTGGATCACGGTGTTGGAGAGACCGTCGAACGCTCCAGGAACTACCAAAAGAATAAAGACATTTCTCCTGGGAGAAGTACAGTCAGAACAATTCTCTGAGGCGAGATGTGTTATTGGGAGAAACCAGGCCCTGCAAAAGGACATCATGTGTGGTGAAATGGGGAGGTAGCCCAAAAAGAGGAAGATTCTAAAGAAGATAGGCTGGTCCCATGGCGTCAACAATGGGCTCAACCATAACAATCGTGGGATTGACCCAGGACTGGAGAGTATTCCCTTCTGTTGTACAGGCTGCTGATTGGACGACAACCAATAGCAAAAAAACAAGATAGAGAACAGGAGAAGAACATTGCAGACGTACCTAAAACTTAGAGCCTACATTATAATGTGTGCAACATCAACAACTACATCTTAAAACATTGGTTGGCATTTATTTATGGGTGTCACTGAGATGCTTTGTTGAAATTTAACAATTTTCTGGCATGGGTTATGTTCTTAGAGAGCTATGAATTATATTCATATTATCAATATCAATGTGGCATATGAAAATTATACAATATAGGAAAATACAGTAGCTTGATACACTGACTTGTATGCAAATGCGAAGCTCTCAAAGTCTGACTTGAAGCACGTTCTTTTACATTAAGATGAAAGAGTTGAAAATTCTCCTGATGAGCATATGCATGTGTTTCCCTGATATAAAAAGAAATTACACATTTATCAAGAAAAATCATCAATTTCATTTTATCATACCTGTTCTGATTTTACCTATATTGAAGTTATTATTAGGTGAATACCCAAGACATAATTGTGAAATTAGAATATTTTCATACCTCTTCCAAATAATTGCTAAAATTTCTTTATTCGTTGAAAAGTTTGATGATAACCATTTACATCTTCTCCTCTGTTTGAAAATGCTATTCTGATGTTTCAGAACTAGAACAAATTTGATTGTTCTGGGAGATGGCATAAAGTTAAGAAATAGAAAAGATCTTACTAATAGCTCCTTGATTTTCATGAAATCATGTAAAATAATGAAGTGAAGCAGTTTACCTTGATGAAAGTGTGCAGGAGTCTCCCACCTGGTTTCCTGTTCTTGCGCCCTTTCGGAGGCCAAAGAGAAGACCACCTACTGTGATCCTTTTTACCTTTCCAGCAATTACTCAGGGTCAAAATCAAATTGCATCTCGCTTTTGACTGATGAAACCCAAAGGGATCATATAAAATGCAGAACAAAACTTGTTCTGACATTTTTATACTTAACTATCTTCCATGAAAATAAGTTTCTTGCAATTTAGAAATTAAACTAGTTTATTAAAGTCATTTTTGGAAAAAGCATATTAAAAATTAATCCTAATATAGATTTCGTGTCCAAAATAAAATGACTGGGTCTTTTTTATGCCCTAAAGGACCACAAACTTTCTGGTCAATTAATTATCCTCAGCATTATAACCGAATGTATAAATAAGACAAATTGTAATTATGATTAGGTTTATCTATAAAGCACAAAAAACACACCAGCATTGAGTGAATTCTGGCTCATAGCGACCTGATAGGGCCGCTGCACTTCCCCCTAGGGTCTCTGAGGCCATAAATCTTAACAAAAGCCAAAAGCCTCATCTCTCTCCTGAAGAGCAATTAGTGGGTTTAAACTGCTGACCTTGTTGTTAGCAGTGTAATAGCCAAATGTGGAAGCAATTCTGCCACCAGGGTTCTGTACATTTTATTTAGAAATATAATATTTAAATTGACACAAATTTTATCTATTCCTAGAGACATCAGAGGGATGGTTTTCATCATTAGCGTGAGTTAAGTATGACTTAGACTAGGTACCAAGTTACATAACCTAAATCCCTTTATCTATTCTAGAAGAAACCAGCATTTTGTGAGCAGGTAGGCAGTGACATGATTTTGCAATCTAGTAAGTGCTGTTTCTGAGAAATGAAAAATTAGGTCAAAACAAGCACAGTGGGCTTTGCACACCGACACCCTCTCTGAGAGTATGAAGAGCTTTGGAAGAAGCCCAGAGAAAAGGTGGAATTTTGCACCGGGGCCCTATTTGTAAAATGCAGGCCCCTGGGGTGCCATAGCCCGTTAGTTAGAAAACACAGACATCCTAGGCCTATTATCTCCTGACTTTTGATTCTAATAGGCCATATGTTTCCCAGTTCTTTGTAAGTAACCTAATGCTTATGTGATTAAGACGGCATGTGCTTCCTGGGTGAAATCACCATGACAGCTCCTTTGCATGGCAGAAGCCAATGTGGACCCTTTCTGATGCCAGCTTTGTTCTGAGGCCAATAACCTTAAAATTGGTAAATAAAATAGAGCAAAAATGATGATTTACCTTAGAGTTTAAAGATATTCATACACTGTATTGAAGCTTATTTTGAAAATCCCTATTAAGGACACTAGACAATTAGTCACTCCCTATGTCCCACTCCATACCTGTAATCTTTGTAGGAGACAAGTTAGCCAGATAGCATGCAAAGATATCGTTCTCTTTAGAATAGTTTTACTCTCTACAATTTATTTACTCTGTTACATAACAGTATCTCTGTGCTTTAAATACCACTAAGTTAAAGCTATTACTTTTTTCCCCCTGTTAACGTTGCCTCTGCTGACTGAGAACTGCAAATGTGTGGCCAAATAAATGAAATTTCTGCGCATTCATACATACTGTTGACAATAAGGTATATCATTTTTGTTTCATATTCTGAAAATTCATTTTCTTTGATCTTCCCTCAAAACAGCTATATCATAAGTCCTTCATCTCCAGGCCTTATTTTGCTTTCAGGGGTTGGAAACCTGATCCAATTCCTTTTCTTTGTTGTATTCAATGCACCTTTGAGGTAACAAAAAAACTTAAACTTTACAAAAGTACTCATTGTCAGATACCTGGATTTGGGGACAGATGGGTGGGATTCTACAAATATGTGATCCACTCTAGGGAATGAGGAAGTTTGAAACTTGACAAACTACTAGCTATGAAAAGTACTGTGATATATGCATGTGTGAGCGGAGTGCTTTCTATTTCATAAGGTACATGCCTGATTGTACTAAAGACACCAGCTCTGCACCCTTCTCAGATCTATACCTTGGCTATGTCAGTAAGCAATGGGAGCCCATGAGTAAAGAGAACAGCTCTAGGTTTTGACTCTATACCTGGCCATGCAACTTGCTTTAGGCGCGCGCGCACACACACACACACACACACACACACACACACACACACACGTGGACTGGACAATGTGCCATTTCTGAGGGCAGGCCTCCAGAGATCTGGGCAATTTCTTGTACTCTGACACATCCCAAGAAGAACCTTCCAGCAGTCTGTTATTCCTGGGAGAAGATGGAAAGAAACGTGGGATAGGGTCTCCCTACCCACACATAGATAGGATAGCACACCTTAGTTTAATGGAATGCCGTAAGAAATATAAACTTATTGGTGTTGGCCACTGAGTTTGGGGGTGACTTTTTTGCAATAAATGACAATAATTAATATTTGAAATGCCCTAAATAGACATTCACATGTTCAGATTTTTTTAAAGATTCTTTTTCATATCATGCAGCAAAGGCTTTCCTGATTAGCCCATGACATATTAAAAATGCCTTTTATAATGGAAAGGAGGACTGTTTGTACTATATCATTAGTTTCAACAGCATTCTCACTGGCTCATATCACAATTCTGAGGTGGGGGTGGGGATATCTGGGGTTGTGGATAGATAAATAGATGAAAACCTTTAAGCCAGCATTATAGATTCACTGTTCTGGGTTCTCCTTTCATGTGTGACTGTGTCTCCTGTTCTGACTACATGACTGCAGTGTTGCTGTGTCTTGATGTGAAACATCTGTGAAGGGTACTGGGCAGCGCTCCTGAGGACATCAACCTGAGGCCTCACTGGAACGACAGTGAAAAATTATCATTGAAAGAGAATGATCATATGACAGATTAATTCCTGGGTGCTAATAAATACCTACTTGTATTACGAAAGACAGTAGTTCTGATGATTTGCAGAGAATATTCCTGGCTTTTTACCTACTATGCCACATGGCAAGATTGCACTTTTAACTTCTTGGTGTTCGTGGTGAGTAAATGCTAAGAGCCCCTTCTTTATGGAGAATATACTTGTTGCTACAAGATCTACCAGGAAGTTTTCCTTGTGGTCTGTATCAAGGTATTGGCAATGTGTCCTATAGTGGGTGTGCTGTGAGACTGGGTCGCAGAGTAGGGATGATAGGACAATGATTAGAACTCTCATTCAACCCACAATGGACACAAGTCTTTGCTATTAAAGTGTCTGAAATTTGGGCTTTTTTTAACCATAGCATAGTTGAGGCACAGACACACTATTCGGTAATGATAGAGGAGAAATGATGCTCATCTGTCTACAAACATGTCTGTCAATGAGAGCAACAGAACTTGAAAGCTGATATTAGCGAAAACTTTAGCCAATGTCAAGTTGAAAGAGTTCAACAACACTGATCTTAATAGCACTTTGTCTGGTTGAAAACACCCATGGGTCGTGTCTGAACTTAGAATTACTGATTGAAGTTCTAGTTCTCTCTTGGTCATGAATCAGATGGTCTTAAATATGATAGGGACTTATCTTAAATCCTGCTTCAAGAGTTGGTAAACAATCCATATGAGATGACTCAAGGTAGAGTCATGTACTTTGTGGAAAGTTAAATGGAATATCTTTGTGTGTGTGTATATATATAGATATAGATATAGGTATAGGTATAGGTATAGGTATAGGTATAGACATAGACATAGACATAGATATAGACATAGACATAGACATAGACACAGATACAGATACAGATATAGATACATATATATAAAGCTAGATCCAGATTGTTGACTGAGATTACTTAAAATAAATTATTTATTTGTTATATATAGATATAGATATATGGAAGATACTGCAGTATAAGCAAACAAAAAGGACTGCAAAATATTTGAGTTTGTTTCCATCTTATCTGTTTAACCTTCTCTTGTTGCCATCCTGCAAATATTATGAGAACTTGTGGGTATATTGTGTTTTTCCCTTGAAAGGAGGGGGAAAGAGTTTAAAGAAAAATACTTACACTTTTAGATACAACAGGCTGAATTTTAAAAATTAAGAGTCACCTGGAAAAACTCACTTTGCTACAGGCAGCAAAGAAACTCAGGACTTCGTTGCATTTCAGTCCCATCCGTGCTACTTGACGCGCCACTTTTCTGCTTGGTTTTCTACTAGCTTCTTCTGATTATTATTTGTGATGCTTCCTTTTCAATTTAGAGATGATACTTGTTCTATGTTTTCAGTAAACGCAAGAAATTATCATCGTAATATCCTGAATGTGGTTCCAGAATAGCCCGGTGTGTAACATACTACATGCCTTGCACCTACATTTCTTCCTGGCTGACTTGGTTTTCTCTATTTCACATACTGTAGTCCGTTGTAATAAGGATAGTTGTTGCAAAGACCCCAACTTCCTTGAAATGAAGAACAGTGCTCAGTAGACTCCAAGTTGCTGTGAAAAACAATGAAAGGAAGGAAATGCTAGTCAAGGGTGAAAGGCACCATATGTCCTGGAATACCTGGGCACAACGGGGAGTCGGCCTAATGGCTGTCTTAATGCACCCTGCTGGGTGTAGGTATCGAAGGACATATGGTATATTTCACCCTGAACTGTGAATTTCCTGTAACAGCTGTAATGTTCTTTTAATGTACTTTGTGTGGGCCATTATATATAAGCAGATACGTTTAAAGCATCCCTCCTTCTCCCACTCACAATAATCAAAGCATGTTTAAATGTTGTCAATATGAGTTTCCAACTACTGAATTTTTCTCACTTGCAAACATTACTTTGAAGAGTCCCTCGTTCCTTTATTTTTTTCCCTCAAATCTATTTTTCTCCTTCTCCACTTCTTAATCCTCTCTTTTTGTATTTTGATCCTAGATAACAAAAGGCACGATGAAGGGCTAGGAAGATAATTTATTTCAGTTTGCTTCTAATGGGACAACTTGAAAATCATTGTTTACATGCAAATTCACTTCTTAAATTAAATTTGGGTCTCCATCTAAATTTGGGGATTTTAAACATTACAGGAACCAGAGTTTATCATATCCTGCAGAGTGGATTTAAATTATTTTTCATTAACAATTTTTGTTGTTGTTCACTTTGAATGAAATAGGCTTGATTCACCAACTGTGGCTTAGAAATAGTAAAATGGAATCTTTAGATTCAAACAAAATCTGGGGAAAGCTGCAGCGGGGAGGAAATTTGATAGAAATCATATAGAATTTTGGTTAAGGAAATAGAATAAAGGTATACATTTTGGACGATATTTTGAGGTGAAGTTCATTTGTAATAAATGTATTTGCTAAAGAGTCAACTCAACTAAAATTAATAAAGATAAATCATAGTTCAAACAATACACAAATGACATCTTAAAATTATTTATTTCTCATAGCTTGATGAAAAGCTATATGTCCATCTTTGGTTAAAATTTAATGAATAGGACATAAATATGGGCAGTGACTCAAAAATTAAAAAAATTACTCATATAAAATAGACCACAGAGCTTCTATAGTTGAGCCTATTGTTGCTGCCATTAGGCAAATCCCTCTCACTGAGTGTGTTCCCCTTTCCACGGTCCCTCTACTGTGCCAACCCTGGGGTCCCTCCCCAGGCACTGGTGCAGCCATATAGCAGGTCCAGACAGAGAAATTTATTATGCCATTTGACTAACAACTGTTTTCTGATCTATTTAAGAAAATATATTACATTGTTGTCATAAGTATTTCAATGAACGTGCATAAGTTCTTTAGGACAAACATATTTCTCTCTATTCATTAACGTAGCACCCCATTACCAGGGTTCTTCACTCAGAGTCATTGGCTTTGTGAAATGACACCTACTTTAATTATTTCATCATTCATATTGAATAGTAATTCGCTTTCACCTATCTTTAATTGATTTTTATCCAATATGTCAGAAAGTTCGTACCACTTACAGAATTAACAGCCATGTCTCTGTGTAAAAAGGTAGTTTAATCCAACAAAGCACTATGGAGAAGCCTACCACGTTGTTTTACACGTCGCTTTTGCCACGCTATCTACCCTGAATAAAGGGAAACTTCACTTCCCTAGTGCCCAATTATTTTCAATTGCTTCACATGGATGTAAAAGTTGGACACTGAATCAGGAATACTGACCAAGAATTGATGCATTTGAATTGTGGTGCTGGAGAAAAATAGTCAATATTGAAAGTACCATGGACTGCCAAAGAACAAACCAATCTGTCTTGAAAGAAGCATGACCTGAGTGCTCCTGAGTGGCAAGGATGGCCAGACTTCCTCTTACGTACTTTGAGCATCTTGGAAAAGGACACCAGGCTTGGTAAGGTAGAGAGGCAACAGAAAAGAGGAAGGTCCTCAAGAGATGGATTGGCACAGTTACTACAGCAAGGGACTCAAATAGAGGGACCATTGTGCAGGGAGTGCAGGGTCGGGCTGGGTGTCGCTCTAGTGTGCATAGGTCTGCCATGGCTATGCTGTGTCAGCTCCTGAGCACATAACAACAACAACAACAAAAGTTCTAAATTATTTAATTGATAAAATTAACACTATTATCTTAATTAGTGCCTCTATAGCTTTAGTGTGCCCGAAAATCATAGGAATATTTTATTAAAATGTGCGGATTCTGGGGTGTGAAATTCTGCATTTCTAACAAACTCAAACATTGGATTGAACTTATTGTCCTATTTTGTTTCAAAAGACTGACCCAAATTTCTCACCCATATTTCACAACAGTCATATAGAGGGATACTTTTAAATAGAGCAACCCCCTCTGGGCCCCATCCCAGACAATTCAATGAAAATCTATTTTGGTGGGATCAGGAAGAAATATTTGTGAAGCTATTCAAGTGATTCATTTATGAAAATGGAGTTGAGAACATCTATAGGTTTCACTTTCTGAACTCCGTTTGAGCTCTGTGAGGAACCTAGTTGACAATATGTACTTTCTCAAACCACAGGTTTTATTGCTAAGGGAGACATCTAGATTAAGAAATTGTTTGTTTGTTTTTTAGATATTGAATATACTTTAGTTTTAGGTATCTCTCACTGAAAGGAACAAAATAGAATTTAAAGGAAAAATATAAGTAATTGAAGACAACCAATAATACCAAAGAGAGATTATGAATCCACTTTAACATATGGGATGAGTTGATGCAAAGATGGTAACATGAAGCAAAGAAAAGACAAAGGTCAAAGCCAGGTTTAATTAATCCTGGGGAAAGCCACATGCAATTAACAGCTGTGTAGGATAAATATCCATGTCTGTCTGCTTGTAAAGGGGAAATGGATCTGATCAAGTGGGGACGATGGTAACAGAAGAATGATCGGTTACTCTGAGGGGAGCCATTGGTACCTTGGGAGGAGTGTCTTTAGACCAACACAACTATAAGTGTAACCACTCCCCTTCAGCATTCATTGTCCGACCTCTAGATTCAGTTTTCTCCATGGTATTTATTACTTATACTACCATATGACTTGCTACATTATACATGTCATCTGTTTCCATAAGCATGTGTGACAGCAGACTTTTCTGTCTTATTTTTATTACTGTAACCATGATACCTGGAACAGTGCCCACCACATTAATATGTGTGTTGGGTAAACATTTATTGAACAAGTAAATAAATAAAAGAAAACTACTTAGAATAGCATAAAAGTCTCTGCAGAGAACATTAAGAAGGAAGGATATGGATTTATTCTAAGATCAAAGAGTAAATTCAAATACTTTTTATTGCTAGAAAAATCCTAGGATTTCTTATATATGTAAGTTTGACCTTTGTCATTTGTATTTTAAGACATGAATTCGCGATTGTTATTTCTAAATACAATATAATTTTAAATTCCTCCAAACTCATTCTAATAAAAAATATTAAATACTGCACTGAAACCAAACTCACTGCCATCAAGTCAATGCTGACTATGTGATGCATGTGTGTTTTCAAGTCTGAATTGTTTCATCAGTAGAAAGCCCAGTCTTTCTCCCACAGAGCTGCCGGCGGTTTCAGATTGCCAATCAGGCATATCACAGCCCACGTGTAAGCCCTGCACCTGCAGGGCTCCTTCACAGCCAGTTTAAATATGATTATCCGTTCCTGAATGACTAGTCTGGAACCATATTAGTTTTAAGCTGTTTTTCTCGGGTATGGATCGGCTAATAACTTCTGTATTGTTTCATTAACCTCCTGCTTTTGCAAAGTCCAAAGCATTACCCACGACACCACCAAGGCTCCTAAATACCATTCTAAATAGTTAATAAATACTTAACATATTTAACTAAATTCAACTGCATAAAATTACTTTTGCTTATTGTAAGATCAGCTGAAAAATTTAAACTATGAGAAATTCATACTTTCTCAGGCATAAATAATGTCATGATTAAGAGCACTGGCGGAGTAGTAAGTTACATGTGTTGCTAACGGCAAAGTCAGCAGTTCAATTCTACCAGCAGGTCTGAGGACGAAAGAGGAGGCTCTCTGCTCCCATAAAGATTTACAGCCTCTGAAACCTCGTGAGTCACATTGATTTGGAATCAACTCCACAGCACTGGTTGCGTTTACTACTACTCTGATTAGATACTATATTTCCCTTTAGAGACAAAATTGAGTCAACCATTTAAAAATAGATTATTATTCCAGAATAATTTAGATAGATGGATGGAGAGAGATGACTTCCACATCAACTTCAGTTCATCACATCAACTTACCTATATGCAACAGAATAAAAGTTGCCTATTCTTGAGTAGCCCTTCTCTTTCCTGCATGGGCCAGTGTTCTTGGAGCAGTTGTGCCATTCCATTTCACCAAGATCTCCCCTGTTCCTACTTACCCCCTACGATATGCCTTCCTCCAGTAATCAATTACTTCTAATGAGTGTCCAGAACAAGCAACAAAAATGTTTGTTGTCATTTATAGCACTTTATTGACTGATTTCCATAAAAATGAGACTAGCAGTAAATCAAATATGACCCAGAATGTATGTTTCGTTGTATTGTTGTTGGGAGTCAATCCTGGCCCATAATGACCCTGTGTCTAACAAAACAGAACACTGCCCAGTCCTGAGCCATCTTCACAATTGTTCTTATGTTTGACCCAACATATATTGCTTTACAAATCTCAATTAACAACTATTAAATATGTTCTTTCCTAAACAATATTGATGAAAACAGACAGTTGTGTTAATATACACAAGAGTTAATAGACCGTCCATGTGTCTTTGGGACCTGCCAGCTGTGGCAGTCTCCCTTCCTAGCCATGGAAGAGTAGATGCTTGTTTATTGCAAAAGCTGTCACCATTTCTGACTGGCACAAGTGATATTAAAAAAAAGAGTTAATAGACCATAAGATGAATAGTACATTTTAGAAAAAAACACGTCACTTTTTGTTTTATTATAAAAATAATATAATTAATATCACATGGATGTAAAATATTTCTGAAGATAGATAAAAATGGTCACAGTACATCAACAGATATTTGCCAAAAATGCAAACCAGATTCAAAAGACATAGAATAAGGGATATCTTTGTTTGTAACACGTGGATCTTGGTTTCACACAGAGAAAATTAGGTATTTAATTGTGTTTACCAATGCCTACTATGCAAATCATTCCACTATGTGGACCATAACAAATTATGAGTAACATTGGGAAGAATGAAAACTCTAGAAACGTAATTACTATACTCGTGAAGTACCTGTACATGGAAACAGAACAAAGTGATGGTTTAAAATCAGGAAACGAGTTTGTTAGCATAATGTTTTCACTATACTCTTTCAATAAATATGCTGAGTAAACAATGGGAAGGGGTCCTATAGGACTGGGAACACTCATTAACAATGGCAACATGCAGGTGACACACTCTTGTTGCTGTAATGATGAACACTACAAACACTAATGAAGATCAAAGAAGACATTCTTCAGCAGGGATCATACCAGCAGTTTTCAACCTGTGGATCACTACCCCTTCAGGGCCAGACAACCCTTTTGCAGGGGTCCCCTGATTCCTAACAGTAGCAAAATTCCAGTTATAATGTAGCAATGAAAGTACTTTTATGGTTAGGGGGTCACCACAACATGAGGAACTGTATTCAAGGATGCAGCATTAGGAAGGTTGAGAACCACTGGATTAAACGTCTCTGTGTGTGTGTGTCTGTGTGTGTGTGTGTCTGTGTGTGTGTGTGTGTATACAAAACAAACATGTTAAACAAAGAATAGATTTACTGTTTCAAGGATTTCATTTTACTTGAATCCACAATAACTTCTCATGGAAGCAGTAGTCACGATATACATTACTTCCTGGATAGTATACATTTGATGGAAAAAGATCTCTTTAGAGATGTATTTGAGCTTAAATGCCAAGTATACAGATTGCAGAAGGGTATGGATGATAGTAAAAGCCCCGAATCCTTTGTCAGAGTCCCCACGTGAACTAAACCTCTCTTGAGTTCCTTCTGACACCTCAGTGGGGATGAGAACTGCCTTGCTTTCAAGGAAAGTGAGTTACTTGTAACCCTATCCAGTCAGCACAGGTGGAGGCAGTCATCTTGAGGAACTTTCATTGGTGTGTCCTTGATGGAGATCACCACACTGGAGGTCACACAGTCAGGAATCATGCCCTATCAGTTATTCCCTGATGCCCTTGTGTCAGACAGTCATGGAACAATCTCATAAAATCATCTAACATAATGTACATGTCCTAATCATGGTTTCTACCTAACGATAAAATCTGACTCTACCTTTCATGTGTTCATATGTCTCCATTGATGACTTGTGACGGGCTCGTGTATTTTTAAAAGTATTGTGTCTCAGCAGACCCTTGGATGCCATCATGACTCATGTTAATGGCCTCCCTTATTGTAATGATGTCTTAGTCTTGTTTCCCATATGAAGCTTAATAAATGTTCTACATAATTTATGCTTGAGGTTGGTGTCTCTTTTATACCCTAAACCAAATGCTGAAAATCAAAGATGTCGTTTTGATGACTAAAGTTGTGCCTGTCACAACGATGGTATGGTCAGTAGTCTTCTTCAAATGAAATAGTAGACAATAGATAAAAAGACTCCCAAAAGAATTAAATTGTTGGAATTATAGTGCTGACAAAGAATACTGAATATTCTAAGCTCTCCCAGAGGGAGTCCTGGTGGCACAGTTGTTATGTGTTGGGTTGCTAACTACACGGTCAATAGTCCAACCCTGGGCGAAAGACAAAGCTTTCTATTTCTGTAAAGGGTTCTAGTCTTGAAAACCCACAGAAGCAATTCTACACCGTCCTTTAGGGTTGCTATGAGTCAGAGTAGCCTCCAGGGCAGGGCGCTGAGTTCTGAGAGAGAAGGATTGTCATAATAATGACAACAAGGAAGAGTCTTGGTGGACGTACAGCCAGAAAGCACCTTAGAAACAAGGATGAGAAACAAAGTCTCACATACTTGGACTTGCTTTCCAGAGGGATTGGTCTCTGGAGAAGGTCAAGCACAGGGCCAGTGAACAAGAGGAAGACCATCAACAAGAGTTATTGACGAACTTGTTGCAACAGCAGCCTCAAATGTAGTAAAAATGGTGAGGACTGTGTAGGACTGGGCAGTTTCCTTCTTTTGTATTGCTTGTTATGAGTTGGAAATGACTTGACAGTACCTAACGAGCAGAACGGTGTATTTAATAATGTGGTTCAATCAATGGAAAAATGGAGGCAACCACTTACAAAGAGAGGCCTATTTCCCTCCCATTAAGTTAATTGCAAACATTTCAGGCACAATGAATCACTCTGCCCACCGTAGGTCACTTTGTCATTCTGTGGTCAGTGTGGCTGCTTGTGGGTGCAAGTTTTGAATCTTCAATTAGTTGTGGGAAGAAAATTGAAAGCATAGTTGTGAATACCATACAGACCCTTCATAAGTTACTCATGAAACCTGTAGAGATAGGGGAGAAAGGCAGGAGAAAAAAAAGACATGTTAAAACTCGCCTGCTAGTGAAACCTTTACTCCATGGAAGTTAAAAAAAGATTGCTTTATATTCCACTCTCTGCTTTAGTCGGGTGGCATAATCATAACACTCTGAAAAACTATTTGTGCGAAACTTTAAAATATACTTTGAAAAAAATCACTATTTCTACTTGGGTGTTTGAAAATTGTTTCACAATGCCCTGGGCAGTTCAAAGAGCCAAAGAAATAAAGATGTTAAATTGTTTAGCTCTTCTCAAGTCCATAACCATTACAAGAAACAACCTACTTGTGATTGTGGAAGTAATGCCGCAAGAGATGCTAATGCAGGCCTGATATCCCCAGTTAGTAGCAAAGAGGGCAAAAATGGCAATTAAGCTCCTGGGCCATGATACCTGCTGCCTAGTGAATAATTTCTGGGGGAAATTATTTTCATTAAATGGTTAGTAGCTATGAGTAGAGGGCAGAAATACTAACACACATCACAATAGTGAAATGCTCAAAATGAAGTGTACTTGTTGGTAAATATAACTAGATAAAATTGATTAATACCTACTTCGTCGTAATTATGAGCTACAGTTGAGTTGGCCTCATGAGTCAGACAATGGACCTAAATTCTGCCGGCTCCTGTGTTATCCTCAGGTCCCGCTGCAAATCAGGTCATTGTGATCCACAGGGGTTTTCATGAGATGATTTTTGGAAGTAGATTGCTTTTGTTTGTATTTTGTCTTCGGCTGAAATCTATTCATCACCATAGCAACATCCTGACAGATGGGTCTTAACTGCACATTAGGTGAACTGGCCAAGAACTGAAGCAGTGTCTCCACAGTGAAAGGTGAGAATTCTAACAATGGACATCAGCCTGGTTCAGACCCCACTTGAGATGTAATAAGGAGCCCCGGGTGTGAAGTAAGTTACGCCAGGGACTGCTAACCGCAAAGCCAGCAATTTGAATCCATCAGTAATTCTCTTTGGGAGAAAGCTTCACAGGAGGAGAAAGACTAGGCTCTCTATTTCTACAAAGATCTACAGCCTCAGAAACCCAATGAGGCAGTTTGAGTCAACCCTATTGGGTCAAAATGAGTCTCAATTGGCTTGATGGCTGTGTATTTGGCTCTAGGCTTTTTTGAAATTTAATTCAGTATTTAAACAAAGAAGCTAAAAATAAGTGCTGTTGAAGAGTGATTATTAACTAAAGTACTTACTTGATTACTTGATTATGAACTAAAGCACTCAGTAATTCTCGGGTATGCCTAGCTCCAGGTAGTCAAATAAATATAGGCTAATATAAATATAACGTCCTTCTTCTTTCAAGCATGCACATAAAGTGGAAAGGAATAATAATGGAATGTAACTAGTTGCAAAAAGAAAATAACTAACATAGTTGCTTTTAAAGCAGAAAGTAGAATGAATATATATATATATATATTAATATATGTAAGTATACATATTGTATGCAGCTGTATGACTCTTTAATAATTTCTGGAAATTCATTTAAAATAAAATTAATTTTTTTGTTATCTCTCACGTTGCAAGGGGAGAGCGGCATGGTAACTGCGGAAGCAAATAGAAGCGTCTAAGCTGGGGATTGGACATGCCGGGTCTGCCCAAATTGTGCTCTTCCTTCGGTTCGCCTTCTCCCACGTGCTCACCTGGTTTGATGCTCGGGCCACAGATATTGGCAGGGCAGTTTCCTTGTCTTCTGGCCCAGTTTTCCTCCTGAGAAAGTTAGGTTTTGTGTCAATTTGGTTGACCCAGGATTCTCAGTGGTTTGGCAGTTCAGGCCTAAGTAATCCTCCATTACGCCATCCAATCAACTCCACAGTGGACTGTGCTGTGAGCAACCAATCGGTTGTAAGAATGAGAGATAGGAAATAGAGCCCTCAGTCAGAGTGAAGAAGAAAGGGTGGGAAATCAGCAAGCATTAGGGGCGGCAGGTTGTCTGGAGAGCTGATTTCAACAGCCTGGGACAATTTAAATCTTAAACTTGCTGACATCAGACCCCTGCGCTGATTCTTCACTCCAAAGTCAGCAGCCCCCAGACTCTTTTGGTTGACTCCTTTCATGCCTACTTCTTGCCCATGCCTGTACACGACCATGCTGGGGAGAGAACAATCAGGTGTCAATTGGGAATGATCCATTCAAAATCTGGAGACACAGTCAGGCCAAGGACCCCACACCTGATAAAAGTCCCTAGATACAATTCCTTCATTAGCAACTCACGAGAGCCTCTACTTGCTGTGTCTGCTTTTCTTTCCTTTTCAAATTAACTTTGATTTCTCCTTGATGTTTGTGGTCCATTCTTCAGATCAAGATACAGAGGCCCTGGACACTTCCGAACAATTGCAACAAGAAGTTGAGGATGGAAAATGTGCTCCTTCAATGAAAAGGAAGTGGGTTTTGTTTGTTTGTTTGTTTTTTTCCAGGTACATAGCTTTCTTCCTAAATAAGTGGGTTTTTTCTTGTCTTTTTTCTGGGTGTGGATTATACATCTGACTCCTTGACCTCAGGGTTTGTTTTTGTTGTTTTTTTTTTTTTTAACTTGAGCCAATGGTCTATTACATTGCTGCCATGAGCTGTTGCTCAACTACCCTGCCCACTTTGGATTCACTGACCTCTCTAGTCAAGTCTTTCCTGATGACCTTGCACCTACCCTCCTCTGTAGCCCAAGCCGGTGGTGTTCATTTTGATTTTTATCATGGGTCCATAAGCTCCTGATGATACAGGAATCAAGAGGTCTCTAAGTTTGCATTTAACCCATAGACTTGGAACCGACGTGGACTCAGGCAGCACTTATATGCATCAACAATTGTGTGAGTCTTAAACATCTATCTATCTACCTATCTATCTATCATCTATCTATCTATCTATCTATCTATCTATCTATCTATCTACACACACACACACACACACACACACACACACACACTTGTCTGTGTGTCAATGGGTTGGTTTCCTTAGGGAACCCAACCACAGATACCACTAAAGGGTAAAATAGCAGTCTTTGCATGTGGCCAACCCTTCCGCACTAAAATATGCCACTAAAATATGGGAGTGGGTTGCCTGGTCTGAAGTCTAAAGAGTTGAGTAGAATGTGACCTAACCCACAGGGGCTGGGATTGTTCAGAATTTGTGATGGGGCCATGGCTGTAAGACAAGGCATCCAATGGGCTTCCTGGTGAGACAGCACAGCACACACTGAGTTGACCAGAACTTGAGCAGATGAAAATAAGATTTTTGAGCCTGTGTATTGGTGCATATTGCCGCTGACTTTATGGAAAGCCTGTCCTGATTTGACTTTGATTATGGATGTGGTCTCACAAGGTTCCAACTGGAATGAAGATTCCTCGCATCAAAGAAAACGCTTGTCTCCTCAAAGCACTGGGTTGATGTGAGTAGTCAGTATAGAAATTGGATACTCAAAAATGGGGAGATAGAAGCAGGAAGTGGTTGCCTAACAAATTTTCATGGATGGATGAGTGTGTTCATAGTATTATAGGATTGTGGTGTAGGTGTTTACATACCTGCAATTTTTAAGTTAGAGTATTTTTGTTTTGTTCACTTATAAAATATTACATTTAAAAGAGACTGGCATGTTTGGCATTTCATGCATTTTATTTTATTATGCACAAATATGATTTTACTTTTGTCTTTAAGGGTGATCTGTTGTAGTTACATAATATCCTATCAACTTGAAGACATAGAAATGAAGGGGTGGAGTTACATCTGTCAATCAGGTCACAGCCTGATGGTTCTTCTTTATGGGGGTGGCCCTCTCATAAGAAGGGTCCTGGGAACCCTCCTTTCTTTCTCTCTCTGCTTCACCTTCCTGTTGGCAGCCAGAGCCCTGGAGAAACATCCACTACCATTGGATCTACAAGACTTTGCACCTACCAGCCTATGATCTTCCTGCATTCGGCATAATTAAGTGTGTCTGTGTGAGTCTGAAAAGATATTTATGGACTGGTATTGGACTTATGGATTAGTATTGAGCGTATGGATTTTATCTGAACTGGGCTGGGATGTTTACTTGAAATAGTGATTTCTTGATATAAATCTCTCTTTTACACATATATGTGTGACCCTTGATTTGGTTCTCTAGTCCACCTGGTCTAACACACATACTTTGGACATATTGTCAGGAGAGACCAGTTCCTGGAAAAGGACATCACGTTTGGTAAAATGGAGGGGCAGTGAAAAAGTGTAAGGTCCTCGTTTATAGGGATTAACACTATGTCTGCACCAATAGGCTCAGGCATAGAAACCATTGCGAGGATGAAACAGGCTGTGCAGTGTATCATTCTATTGTACATAGGGTCATTATGGGTTGTAGCCTACTCGATGTCCCCTGACAACAATGAGAGTACTTATAACAACCTCGCATATATTCCTCTGCGAGCTCATTATTTGTCTTTATGAAGCAAAGACTTTGGCGGTTCTGTTTGCTCTGCACCTTGAGCGTTGGATGCATAGTGCAGACTCAAGATATATCTCCTGAAGGAGAGAAGGGATCTATAATCCTATGATCTATACTCCATAATCCCTATGCATACTTATAGGGAGACTAGCCAAATTATATAGAATACCACAAATATGATTGACTTCTTTGAAAGTTAGCTTGTACCACTTGTAACTTCTAATATTTACATTATATCTGGAATTTCATAAGAAAGCCTGGTGTCACAGTAGAGAAATTTTGAACTGCTACCATAAAGGTTAGTGGTTCACTTTGCCCTGAAGAGTTAGCTTGTGCTTGCATCAACCAAATATTCGTGTGGCTGCATTGTTATTTCTTAGATATTTACCTTTGCTTCATGGTATTAAATGAAGAATTTTAAATTAAATATTTAAACATAGGCAGAATTATTTCTTCATTTTCAGTGTAGACTATTTATTCCTGTGGAGGTATCTTTTATCTTGAAACTTGACCCTTAATTTCTCATCATTTCAACATATGGCTGCCTCAAAAATGCTGAAGGAAAAAATAATAATAACCAAGAAGAGTTCTTAGGCTCAAAAGTCTTAATTTCAGTGATATCTTACATTACAATAGGCCTTAGTTATCATAGTGAAATTAATTTTTAATTTTCTTCCATATTTTCCATTGAATTTCTTATTATATGATCATCCCTTTACTAACCACAGGGACAGGGCTCAGTATTGTGGAATATTCAGATTAACAATATTTCTGTTTATATTGTCTAAAATATTATTCTAGCTCACTGAAGAAATATCCTGCCTTGGCTTCATATGTGATTTGCATACCAAGTTAAAAATCAAACTAACACTGTCTCATGCTACTTCCAATTGCAGGCTTTACAAAAGCCTTTTCCTTATACCAACATGGCAGTGTGTACCATTTTTCAGAACAAACACCACCTGCCTTGAATACAATAAATGGTGAGAATAGTTTTTCCAGAAGCTTCAATTAAAATACAAATTTGAGCATGGTAATTTATTGTTCTACTGAAAACACAAGGAAAATTATTAGAATGTTGATGCTTTAAAGCTTTTTCTTTGAGAGTTTTATCATGAACACACCAAAAGTTAACCTTGTTTTGTTGATGGTTAATTGAGTGACTAGATTTTCTTTAGAAGTCCTGAAACATCATTAAATGCCATAGAAAATACATTACTGAATTTAAATTGAAATGTACTCTTTTGTTTGTTTCAGTGCTAGAACTTAAAGTAGTTTTAAAACAAGAGGATAAGGGAACATGGTGCTCTATTTAATTTAAAATTCTGACAAAGATTATCCAGCAAAAAGTATAAGCACAATTTGAATAGCTAAATTGTATCTAATTTGTATGATTCTGTGTGAAGCACCATAAATACGATAGTATATTATTTGTGTGATTACTTAAAATCTTAGAATAACTCATTGTTTGAACCTCTGCAGTCATTGCAGCATAGACTTAATCTAAAAATGTGATTGTTTTTGCAATAATACAGATCCTAGGAAAACAGAATTATAATTCCAAGGTTTAAAAACATATTTCTAGTAAACTTATGGATGCAATGGTAATAAAGGCATTATAATGATATTAGAGCTAAGAGTAGCAGAAAGATCTTTCCTTAACTCTGCAAAGCATGTAACTGTGTGAATCATAATAAACCATGGACAACATTGGGAAGAATGGGAATTCCAGAACACCGTATTGTGCTTACCTGGAAGTTGTACAGGTTGTTTTCAAAACTTTAAAGAGGACTTGCACGGCACATCCACCCAATGTAATGCATCATGTGATCTTTTGACAACTGCTTCCACAGTCATGGATTGTGGATCAAAGCCAGGTGCAATCCTTGACCATCTCAGTCTTATCATCATTTATCTTTCTGTTACCTGTTGGTCTGGTTGTGTGACTGTGGATATATTTGACATTGAGTTGCAATCCACAGGGAGGGAAGCAATCCTTGGTTTTCATCAGCAAGTGCTTTAAGTCCTCCTCACTATCAGACAGCAAGGTTGTGCCATCTGCATATTGGAGGTTGTTGATGAACCTCCCTCTAATTCAGATGCCCCATTCTTCTTCATATAGTCTTATACATCATATATCTTCCCTCATTATTTGATCATCTGTAGATTGAATAAGCACAGTGAGAGAATATCATCTTGATGCACATCACTTGTAATTTTATTTTATTATTTTTTGTTAATTAATAAATCTTTTATTGGGGCTCATACAACTCATCACAATCCATACATACATTAATTGAGAAAAGCACCCTTATACATTCGTTACACTCGTCATTCTCAAAATTCACCTTCCACTTGGGTTCCTGGAATCAGCTCGGTTTCCCTTTTCCCTGTCCCCCTCCCTCCCTGTTCCCCCCTTCCCCCTGGTCCCTTGATAGTTTATAAATAATTATTATATCTTATCTTACACTACCCAGCACCTCCCCTCACCCACCTCCCCATTGCCCATCTCCCAGAGAGGAGGTTACACATAGATCTCCAAGATCGGTTCTTCCTTTCTACACCCCCTTCCTTCCCAGTGTTGCCACTCCTACAGTGGGTGTTGAGGGGTTCGTCTGCCCTAGATTCCCTGTGTTACTGCACCGCTGTACATCCTCTGGTATAACCAGGTCCACTAGGTAAAATTGGGGTCATGATAATTGGGATGGGAGGAAGCATTCAGGAACTAGAGGAAGGTTTTGAGTTTCATTGTTGCTACACTTAACCCTGAATGACTCCTCTCCTCCCCCCCCACTACCCCTCTGGAAGGGATGTCCAACTGTCTACAGATGAGTATCGGGTCCCCATCACGCACACCCCCTCATTCATGTGATGTGATTCTCGTCACCACCCCGCCTTTGTTGTTTGAGACCTGGTCTCCTCTGCCCTTCATGATCACCTATGTTGTTGTGCTGCTTCCGTGTGTGCTTTGTTGCTTCTGGGCTAGATGGCCGCTTGTTTGGTTTCAAGCCTTTAAGTCCCCAGATGCTATATCTCTCAGTAGCCGGGCACCATCAGCCTTCTTCACCACACTTGCTTATGCACACTTTCGTCTTCAGCGATTATGTGAGGAAGGTGATCACACAATGATTGTTTTTGTTCCTTGGTGTCTGCTACATGGTCCATTCAACACCTTGTATTCGCTTAGGCCGTGTGCTTCTTCTCTGTGGGCTTTGTTGCTTCTGAGCTTGATGGCTGCTTGTTTGCCTTCAAGCCTTTAAGTGGTTCAAAACCAGAGGAGGGCGGAGAGGGGAGGATTGGTAGGGAGTGCCAAGGGAAAGGTAACTGAGAGGAATTACTGAAACCAGAATGAAGGCTGAACAGGGTGGTGGGATGGGAGGAAGACGAAAGGAAATAGAGGAAAGGAGTAGGAGGCAAAGTGCATACAGAGAAGCCTAAATACAGACATGTACATATGTAAATATATTTATGATTATGGGGCAATAGAACTATGTGAATATATTTATAGGTTCAATAGCAGGGTAGCAGATGGACATTGGGCCTCTGCATGCATACTCCCCCAATACAATAGCACCTCGCCCTGCTAAACTGCTATCAAAAAGATATAGCATCTGGGGTCACTTGTAATTTTAACCCAGCCAGTATTCCTTCTTTCATTTTGAACTACCGCTTTGATTCCTGTATGGGTCCCGAATGAGCACAACGAACTGTTCTGGAACACCTTTTCCTCCTAGTGCTATCTGGAGTTTGTTATGATCCACACAATCAAACTTTTTTTTTTCAGTCAATAAAGCAAAAATAAAATCTCTCTGGTGTTCTCTGCTTTCTGACAAGATCTATATGACATCAATAATCACATCGCTCATTCCGTGTTCTCTTCTGAATCCGGTATGAGTTTCTGTTGACCCCCTGTCAATGTGATGCTGTATCCATCATTGAATGATGTTCAATAAAATTTTACTTGTATGTGATACCAGTCATATTGTTCTATAATTTGAACATTCTGTTGGGGCCCGTTCTTTGGAAGGGGTACAAGTATGGATATCCTCCAGTCATTTGACCAAGTAGCTGTCTTCCAGATTCTCTGGCATGGACGAATAAGAGTGTCCATGGCTTCGTCAGATTGTTGAAACAGTTCAATTGATAGTCTACCAATTCCTGGATTCTGGTTGTCATTGTAGCTCAGATTTTTCCTTCAGTATCATTAATTCTTGTTCATATGCTACCTCCTGAAATGGTTGAATATTGACTAGTTCATTTTGAATATTCGGAATACAAAGCTACTCTGTGTATTCTTCCCATCTTCTTTTAATGCTTCCTGCATCGTTCAATATATTGCTTATGGAATATTTCAATATTGAAACTTGAGGCATGAAATTTTCCTTGAGTGTTTTTTTTTCAGTTTTAGATATGTTGTGTGTCTTCTTTCTTTTTAGTTTTCTAACTCTAGGACTTTGTACATTTCACTATAATACTTTGTATTCTCTAATTTCCCTTTAATATTTTCCCTCCAGCTCTTTGAGTTTATCATTTTTCCATTTTCTTTAGCTTCACTATGATCAAGAGCAAGTTTCAGAGTCTCCTATTGCACCCATTTTGATTTTTTCTTTCCTGCTTTTAAATGACCTTTTCTTTTTTCATACATGATGTTAACCTATTGTTTGTCAGGTCTCTATCATTAATTATCTATGACTCAAAGATATTCTTGAGATGCAATTGAAATTCATGGGGATGAACTCAAAATTGCATTTTGGCTCTTATGGACTTGCTTTAATTTTCTTTAGCTTCATCCTAAATTTATATTGAACATTTGATAATCTGCTTCACACTCACCCCCCTGACTTCCTTTATCTTGAGCCTCTCCATCTTCTCTTCTTCCTATGTAGTCAGTTTTATTTATTTTTATTCCATCTGGAGAAGTACACATGCGTAGTTGCTATTTGCGTTGTTGAAAAGGGTATTTGCAATGAAGAAATCATTGGTGTTGGAGAGCATTATTACATGATTTTCAGCTTTGCTTCTATCACCAGGGCCAAATTTTCCAAATACACTTCCTTCCTCTTTGTTTACAACTTTTGCATTCAAATAAAAAATAATTATTAATGCATATTTGATTAATACCAGACTAAAAACATTCATATAATTCCTCAGTTTCTGTCTCAGTAGATTTAGTTTTTGTTATTTAAAATTTAATATTCGTGGTATTGACTTTACTCTGCTATGTGGATAGATATTATCACAGACAACATTGTATTTCCACATAGATCTTGGAATGTCCATGTTGACAACAACTGTGGTGCCATTATCTTTGACTTTTCCATTTCTAGTGTAGCAAACTATATAATTCAAAATGGCCAGTACCAGTACATTTCAGCTCAATATTTATGTTTAGCATATTTATCCCTACGCAATTAACTTCATTTTCAATAACTTCAAATTTTCTAGATTCCTATTTCATACATCCTAAGTTCCAATTATCAATAGATATTTATTTCTGTCTCTTTTCCTTTTGCATCATGCTGTCTTGGCAAATGAAGGTCCAGAAAGCTGTGCTCCATCCATGTCATTATGACCTACTCTACATGGAGAAGGCAGCTCTTCCTCTGTCAATTTTTGAATGCCTTCCAACCTGAAGATTGTACTCTATGATCCCGTGATATCTGACAACGTTCCACTGTTTTTCACAAAGACTTCCCTGGCTAATTCATCAGAAGCCTATTCATTCTTCATAGTCTGTTATTTGTCTAGAACCTCTGCTGAAACCTGTTCACTTTGGGTGATGTTGGTCATAGTTGACATACCAGTGACACACCTTTCAGCAAAATAGCAACATGCAGGCCACCAATTTGTGAAAAAATAACAAGTGGAAGTTTGTGACAGTAGTGCTTCACAATTTCCTGAGTTGTGTCTAATATTGGGGTTTGAAGGTAAATAAAACACAGCCCGATCCCAGGGGCTCTTAGAGTCCAGGAGGAAAGACAAACAGAGAGAATATCAATTTGATTTAGCCTAAATGATGGAGTAAGTAAGGAGAGGCTGTTAATCTTTGCAGGGCAGCCCTCACAGAGTAGGTGACTCCAACTTAATGATTTACAGAGAAAAAGAATGCTAGATAAGATGATATCATCTGTTAGGAGATCAAATATATTCCCACTCACTGATACAAAATGTGTGGAACAATTAAATCTCCCTTCTCAATGCACCTCTATTCAATTCTACTTTAACTGCACGCATAGCACTTCTTACTCTGTCCCTAGTTCTCAGAGATAAATCAAATAGCACTAATAAAATGTAACAGTGTTCTAGATTGCTGAGTTCACCTAACACTTGAAGCAATACTCAAAAGTTTGGGGTTCCAATAAACCCCTCATTTCTAATGTACTGGCTACAAATATGGAGGTGCTTTCTAACCATCTGAGTCACCCGCAAACTCTGAAGTCCCCAGTGATTCCCCCACTCCTGAATCAATGGTACCACAACTGAATTTGGCTCAACCTTTTCCCATGATGCTTCCTAAGACCCTCCACTGGTGGCAGTTACATAATCTCCTGTCAACTTGTGAAGCGATGGAGTCTAGACTATCAATCAGGTCACAGCCAAGGAGGCCTCTGTGTGGGCTTGGTCTTCTCCTGAGAATTCCTGTCTTCTTTCCTGGAGGTGTGACGCACACTCTCTGCTTAACATTTCTTTAGACAAGACACATGGAGCTACGCTGATGGAACCAAAGTCCTAGAGGAGCCACATGGTGACACACACCAGTGCTGAGATGCTTCCACACCACTGGCTCCACAAGACTTTCCACCCACTGGCCTGTGATCTTCCTACATTTGGCATCATTGCATGTATTGTGTGAGTCTGAAGAGGAAATTATAGCCTGGTATCAGGCATATGAGCTTATATCGGACTTAAGGACTTGATCTGGACTGGGTTGTGATGGTTTTTCGATATACATTTCTCATTTACATAAAGATTTTCTTATACATATGAGTGTCTATGAATTTCTTTCTCTACTCAACCCGAACTAACAAAACAATGCACTCTATTCATGGGTATAATTTTATTAAATAAAAAATACAACTAAATATATGGAGGAAGATATGTCAGGGTTTTGAAAATTCCATATTCCAGTGAATACACTCCCTTCCTATATACCATGACATCTCTCACCACAGAGGATGCTCATGAAACTTCTCCACCCAGGCCTTCACTCGAGCCTCATATTGTAGTCCTGGTTGAGGCCATCTGAGGTGACTGAGATGATAGGGCAGGTCCTTCTGGCATGGCCAGTCCACAACTCAATCACTATTTGTATGGTATATTTGGTATAGAATCCTCCTAAATAGCAAATATACTTAATAACTGGGGAAAAATCTAAGTTTTTTAGGCTAAATATCAGGAATTAGAAAGAAAAGGGAGTAATTATGTGGGCATATGTGTTTGTAAACCCACAGTTTGCTTCATGGAAGTAACTGCTTGTCCTGCAAAGCCATGGCACACTAAACAAGAACAACAACAAAAATGAGTGTACATAAGGAGAGAAAGCAGATGGAAGCAACCCTGAAAAGGTAGGTTGGAGAAACATCATGTGTCAAAACTGATTTGACAGCAATGGGTTTTGTTTTTGTTTTGTTTTGTTTGGGGGGTGGGTCAAGTTTGAGGGAAGCCAATGCAAGTCATGATTTCAAAGCAAGCCTCTTCAATGTGGAACATAGAACGCAGTTACAAACAGCCATATGGAGTCCAAGAATCTTTGCGGATTTCTCTAACTGGGAAAATTACATCAAGCTGTCACTGCTGGAGCAAATAAACTAGTTAGAAAGCACGTTAGAGTCACCAGGGAAGCAGATAAAGGGATATTGCTACCTGTAACAATTTAGGGAGGCATGCCTGGGGCCTGTATGGCTTGGGCGTTGCTCTAGGTAGTCTATTTTGCCTCATCCCTGGAGGTAGTAATGAAGGAAAGTCAAATAAACTCTTAACAAGCTCAGGTCAAAACTTTTCAGCCACTTTTCGAAGCAGGCAAGATGACCTTGTCTCTAGAGCATCCTGGCAAGTAGGAGGCCAGTCGGGTCAACTGCTTGCGGCGCAGAGATGAGGAACAATCTCTCAAAGAGGTTTCCAAGGATGCCGTGAACTGACAACAAGCCATGCTTTTAAAGAGCTAGAAAGCACTCACGAGAGAGAACATACTAAATGCTTCAAAGCAACGAGGGGGTAGAGAGGAATCTATACAGGTGTGTCAGGAAAGGGAACTCTAGAGACAAGAGGGGCTGGCTGTGGATGAATTACTTTTCAGTCTCTGCACTGACAATTTGAAGATTTGTGTTGGTGATGTATATGGACAAATACAAGTGAAATATTATTAGTAATCTCCCTTGAATTGGTTCTGACTTATAGTCACCCCCCTTGCATAATGACGCATTGCGTGGGCCTGCACCATCTTCTTGCTCATACGATATATTTGAGAACGTCTTATTTTTCTTTCCAGCGATTGTCCAGTCAGTGGCTTCCAGCTGACCTGGGTGGCTGTGTAGCGACATCTGAACTAGCTCATCTTCCAGCACTCTGTTCGAGAGCATTCTCTTGTGATTTGCAGGATCTCATTGACTAGTTTTCTGAAACAGATTCCCAAGCCACTGCCCTGTTGTTGCTGTTGTTAGAGGTGATCGGGTTATTCTGGGGTCATCATGGCCCTGTATGAAGAGGAAGACTGCCATCCTGCATCATTGTCACAACAGTCCTGTTGGAGCCCATGTTTAGTGCCACTGCATCATCCCTTCTGGTTTAGGAGGTTCTTGTTGTTCACCATCCTTCTATTTTATCAAGCATTAAGTTCTTTCCAAGGATTGATCTCTCTTGGTAATAGGTCCCAAGTGAATGAGAACAAGTCTAGCCTCCTTATAAGGAGCAATCAGGTTGTACTTCTGATGTATACATAGCTTTGAAATTTAGAACCAAATTTTATTTAAGATCTGAAATACAATTCCTAAAATATCAACTTCTCAGAAAACCGCAGCTACGCAATAATGCATTGCCTCCATCATGTTAGAATGTGTATTAGACTCAAATACCAAACCCGTGCAACAAACCACCATCCTTCGACCATTGCAGCAAAGGTAGAATGCCTACGGAACAACACAGATGATTTGCAGAGGATGGACTCTTGTACTTCAAGCCCCATAAAGATAGATAGATAGATAGATAGATAGATAGATAGATAGATAGATAGATAGATAGATAGATAGATAGATAACAAATGCATGGGTTTTCAGGTATGTACATGAAGTTGAACCTTTGGCACTGGGAATCAGGGTATTTTGTCACAAGAAAGCATTAACACATATTAGAAAATTGTGTAGTGTCAAATGGATAGAAAGAACCACCAGCATTCACGAAATGTTGTCAGCGAGGCAATACAACGTTCTACTGAAGGTTCTTCTTTGTCTAATAACCGTGCACATTACACTCCCTTCTATTTTCTGTTTGAAACAATCAGAAAACGAACTTAGATGCCAGCCCTGTGATATATTAACAATTTTAGAGAACATCAATTATCTAGGTGAGGGAACAGGAATTTGCCCAACTTGTCTGTGTGCCCACAGGGGTGATAGACAGTGAATAGGAATAAAACAAACTGCATTTAATTTTCTTCAAGTCCCTGAAGCATTACTTCCTACACTGGACTCATTCATACATATGATAATAGTATTTGCCGTGCTAGATTGTTACACAGGCACCAAAGATGTTTCTTCTACCCTAGTCTACTGTTCTTATACATCATTATATACCTTTAATTAATACAGTGACTTGAATGGACCACAAAATATCTTTTAAATACAGCACAGTTGTTCCCAGGTCATTTAACAGTATGCATTATTATACACAGGGAAAAAAGCAAGCTAAGTCAAACAAGCAAACATAAAATGCCATGAAGGAATCTATTGGGTAGCAAATTTAATATTGCCCTGCAGACAAAAGATGCTATTATTGTTAGATACCCTAGAGTCACCTCCAACTCACAGGAACTCAATGCACAACAGAGACATTGCACTATTCTCACAATGTTTATGTTTATGCCTCTTGCACTAGTCATCGTCAGTCCATCTCATTGACAGCCGGCTTTTTCATTGACCCTGTACTTCACTTGGCCTAGTGGTTACATGGGCTACTAACTGCAAGGTCCACACAGTTCAAACGCACCAGCCACTCCCTGGGAGAAAAGTGAAAGAATTGGTTTTGAAAACGCGCAGGGGTATTTTTACCCAGTCTCATAGGGCTGCTATGAGATGACATCACGAAGACTACAGGGAGTTAGGCTTGGCTTTTAGTACTTTACATGACTTGACATTCCTTTCTAGGGACTAGTTTCTCCTGACAACATGTCCAAAGTGCATGAGAGGAAGTCTTGCTGTCCTAGCTTTTAAGGAGCCTTCCGGCTGTAGCTCTTCCTAGATAAATTGATTGGTTCTTTGGGCACCCATAAAAACACTGGTGGCTTAATCATGTTTCCTGGTGATCTGAAAGATTGGCAGTTCTAAAGGACCAAGCCCTCAGCGGGAGGAAGAGGGAGTTTTCTACTCTGGTAAACAATAGAGTCAGTTGTACCCTGTCTATGGAAACACTCAAATAGTTCTTTCCTCTTCTGTGGGGTCACGATGAGTTGGTATTGACTCCATTGCATTGAGGGCTTTTTGGTTTGTTTTGGTTTTTGTAGTCCAAGGTACTTTCAATATTCTGCCCCAGTACCATAATTGAAATGCATGATTCTTCTTCGGTCTTATATACTCAAGGTCCAACTTTCACATCCATATGAAGCATTTTAAAATACCATGGTTTGTGTCAATTCCATGTTAGCGTATAAAGAGATTTCTTTCTTCTTTCACATTATAAAGGTGTCTTATGAAACATATTTACCCAATGCACTGTGCACTTTGATTTCTTGATTGCTGCTTCTGTGAACATTGACTGTGAATCCAAGAAAAATGAAGTTCTTGATGCCTAGAATGCTCCTTAGAGGCAAAGGTGGTGAAATGTCATTGGACATACCAGAAGAGACCAGTCCCTGAAGAAGACATCATATTTGGTACAACAGAGGGGCAGTGAAAAAGAGAAGAGGGAATGACACAGCATCTGCCACAATGGGCTCAAACATAGGAACAATTTGAGACTGGCACAGGACTAGGCAGTGTTTTGTTCTGTTGTGCATCATAAGGTTGCTAGGGGTCAGAACTGACTTGATGTCACCTAACAAGAACATCGAAACTATTTTGATAGTACTATTATTAATATAATAGTTTGTGTTTATAATGAGTAGAAATTAGCAAAATACAAAAATGTGTACAATGTATGCAGATAATTTTTTAACGATTTTTAAATCTGTTTCTATATCATAGATCATTTCACTATATAAGACCTAAAGGTGCTCATTGTGCTATTCTATGGAAAATATACTATAACTTGCCTTGCATTTGGTTGAAAGGAAAGAAGGTTACTTTGAAGTCTAAGGTGTGTCTGATATGAGTCATGTTTTTTCAATTGCCTTATAGGAATATAAAATATGGGTATTGAATAAAAAAGACTGGAGAAGAATGGATGCTTTAAAATTTTGATCCTGATGAAGAATATTAAAAGTCATATGGTATTCCAAAACAATGAGCAGATCTGTATTGTAAGAAGTAAAGCCAGAATGTTCCTTGGAAGCAATCCTGATAAGACTTGGTTTCACGTACTTTTGGACTTGCTATCAGGGGAGACCAATTCCTAAAAAAGGATACCAGGCTTGGTAAAATATAGAGACAGTGGAAAATATATTCAATTCTCATAATTATTCCATACAGTTATATCATTTCACTTATTATCAGGCAAATCAATTTAGCCTACTTTAGTGGCTCACCATTAATTGGAACTGACTTGAGGACAGTGAGATTGAGTTCAGAAAACAACTATTAATATTAATTAACTTAATCAAGTTAGACAAAAACATGACGTTTTCAGATATCTAATTACAAACTATGTTCTTAGTCACTAGGCTATATTACAGATATATCTTAATCAAAAGACTGAATCTATTTTATGAAATTTATATAAAATATATTCCATCACCAAACCAATAGTTAAGTGTGTTTATTTGTTTAAGGAGGTGGGAATGCCAATGCTTTGTTACTCATACAGGCCAAGGGATTTATTTTATAGAAATAGAGAACATACTTTCATATATGTATACACATAGGCATATACAAATATATGGAAAGAGAGTTTTCTCCTGTAGAAATAGATTGAAAGTGTTTGAGTGCACATAAAGCTAAAGAGTGGTTTACCTGTACCAGTGCACATGCTCTCGTCTAGCAAGATTTGTAAGGTAGAGTTGGGCTCATGGTAGTGGGGGTGGGTGGAGGGAGGAAGCATAAAAGAAGTGGAGGGAAGTTGTATGTTTCATCGTGCTATACTACACCCTGACTGGCTCGTGTCTTCCTTGTTACCCTTCTGTGATAGGATGTCCAATTGCCTACATATGGGCTTCAGGTCTCCACTCTACCCTCCCTCTCATTCACATGGATATTATTTTTTTGTTCTGTGTCTTTGGATACCTGATCCCATCAGTACCTCGTGATCACACAGGCTGATATGATTCTTCCATGTGGGCTTTGTTGCTTCTCAGCAAGATGGCCGCTTGTTCATCTTCAAGCCTTTAAGACCCCAAAAGCTATTATCTTTTGATAGTCAGACATCATCAGCTTTCTTTGCATTTGCTATGAATCTACTTTGTCTTCAGTGATCATGTTGAGAAAGTTAGCATCAAAGGATGCCAGGTTATTAGAATAAAGTGTTCTTGCATTGAGGGAGTACTTGAGCAGAGGCCCATGCTCATCAGCTACCTTGATACTTCATATATAAATATATGTACATAGATCAATTTCCATATTATATATAAACATATTTACATATGTACATGCCTGTATTTAGACCTCTATAAATGTGCTTTGCTTTCTAGTTCTTTCCTCTATTTTATTTTACTTTCCTCTTGTCCCACTATCATGTTCACCCTTCATTCGGGTTTCAATAATTCCTCTTGATTATATTGCCCTTGATCAAGCCCTACCAGGTTTCCTAGGCCCTCCTCACCATCAATTTTAGATCACTTACTTCCTTTCCCTGCCTCCCTTATCCCATGTGACCCAGACCATCAGTCTCCTTGTTTTCTACTTAGAATTGTTGATCCTGCCTATCTTATCTAGATAGACATGCAGAGACAATTATAAGCACAAAACAAGGCAAAGCAAAACAAACCAGCAAAAGAAAAATGAAAGACAAAACAACAACAAATGACAAATAATTAAAAAAAGAGAAAATCCTATAAATAGTTCCAGGTCTGGTAGAAACACAAGGAATCCAGGAAAGATAAACCCCTCAGGACCAACAATGAGAGTAGCAATACCAGGAGGGTAAGTGGAAGGTGGGGAACAGAAAGGGGAAACCGATCACAATGATATACATACAACCCCTTCCCTGGGGGGTGGACAACAGAATAGTGGGTAAAAGGATATATCTGTCAGTGTAAGACATAAAAAAATGATAAATTATCAAGAGTTCATGAGGGAGGGAAGGAGGGAGGGAAAAATGAGGATGGCAACAAATGTGCTTGACACAATGGATGGATGTATAAATTATGATAAGAACTATATGAACTCCCATTAATATGATTTTAAAAAGAGAGAAAGAGAATCTTCAGGATTAAAAACAAATAACTCCCCTTCATCTCTATATACCTATCGCTTAAGGTGAAAATTATTTTTTTTAATCATTTCATTGGTGGATTTTACAACTCTTATAGCATTCCATACATCAATTGTATTAAGCATATTTGTACATATGTTGCTATCATCTTTTCCAAAACATTTTGTTTCTACTTGAGCCGTTGGTATAAGCTCATCTTTTTAATTCTCCCTCCTCCACCCTCCCACCATCATGAATCCTTGACCAATTGTACATTGTTAATATTATTTTGTATCTTACACTGTCTACTGGTTCCCTTCAATCATATATGTTATTATTTGCATCTTACACTGTCTGCTCCCTCTGAGATTCTTCTTCTTGTGTGTGTGTGGGGGGGGTGGGGGAGTGGGTAGAGTATGTATCCAACCTTGTGATAGGTTTCCCCCTTACTCCCCTTTTCCCCTCGGTAACCATCACCATTCCCTTATGATATCACTACTCCCACTACTGTTTCTGAGGGGTTATCTGTCCAGAATTCCATGTGTCCAGAACTCTTATGTGTACCAATGTGTGAACTCAGGTATAGCCAAACCTGTAAGGTAGAACTGAGTCATGATAGTGGGGGGCAGGGGGAGAGGATCATTCAGGAACTAGAGGAATTATGTGTTTCATCAATGATATACTGCACCTTGGTTGAATCATCTCTTCCTTATAACCCTTCTCTGGAAGGATGTCCAATTGTCTAAAGATGGGCTTTGGGGATCCACTCCAACCAACCCCCCTCATTCACATTGATACTTGGGATCTTTTGATACCTGATACTTGATCCCATCAACACCTCATGATAAAACAGGCTGGTGTGCTTCTTCCATTTGGGCTTTTTTGCTTCCCTGCTAGATGGCTGCTTGTTTATCTTCAAGCCTTTAAGATTCCAGACACTGTATCTTTTGATGTCAGGCACCATTTGTTCTCTTTACCACATTTGCTTATGTACCTATTTTGTCTTCAGCAGTCACGTTGGAAAGGTAAGTATCAAAGAGTGCCAGATTATTAGAATGAAGTGTTCCTGTGTTAAGGGAGGCCTGGAGGAGAGCCCCAAAGTCAGTCTGCTTCTTAATACTTAACATATAAATATATTTACACTGACCTCTATCCCTTCCATTATAAATTAATATATTTACATACATACATGTCTACAGCTATACCTCCAAAAATAGCTTTTGCCTCCTATTTTTCCCTCTATTACCTTTTCCTCTATTACCCTGTACCACTGTCATGCTCACCCTCCATTAGTTCTCAGTAATTCTTCTCAGACACACTGCATTTGATCAAACCCCACCCAGCACTGCATGCCCTCCTTGCCATCAATTTTAGATCTCTTATTGTTCTCTTATCTCTGAATTTGTTGACTTCCCACTCTACCTCCATGCCCCCTCATCTCCCATGTCGCCCAGAACCTGTGTCCTGTTGTTTACCCCTTGGGATTGTTCGTCCTGCCTATCTTATATAGATAGACATAAGACAAAAGAAAAACAAAAAGAAACAAACAAAATTAATAGATAGCTCCAGGTCTGTCTGCTGATCCATTTCCCACATTAAAAAAAATCCTCCCCCACATAAAAGCAAAATTTTCAAGGGTATAATTGATCTCTTTAAGAACATTGTTAGACAATATAGATTTATATGTTAATCAGCTTTCTTGACATTTCATACATTCTCAAGTGTCTTTTGAGATAATGATAAAATTGTGACAAAACTCTTGACAGATATCCTATCCAAAGAATATGATTTCTATTAATGTAATGATAGAGATGTGATAACCATAATTTTAATATTTTATAACAGATGCAAGTAAAAATTAGAATATAAAGAAAGCCATGAGAACTTGACCCAACTCATGTCAAACGTAATAGCTCTATCTTATTGTTCCTGTTAAACCACTTTAAGATAGAGTAACCTGAGAGACCTAGAGCAGATGGATTAGAAGCAGCAAAAGAAAATGCTGGGACCCCTGTTTCTGCAGTCTCTGAAGATGAGGACCCTTGAGCACCTAGAGACAGGTTGTCGTGGTAGTGGCTCCACTCCTGGCACAGTGTACCATAGTTAGTGGTAGTAGAACCGATTCAGTATAAGCCAAGTTTACCTTTCCTTGTGTGTGAGACTTGCACTGCCGACAGAGTAGGTATTTGTCAACGGGGAGAGTTTTCTGCTAGCAGCCTCTGCATTTAACATACAGGTGACAGCTTCTGAGTACAGTTAGTCAGAGAGTCGAGTGAAAGAGTCCCACTTATTTTCTCAACTAGTGTTTTCTAAATTGTTAATCACACTGCACTAACCTATATGATCCATGTAAAAGATATTGACTTGAATGTTCATGAATATATATGAAAATTTGGTAATGTTCAAATGCAGCTGATAGACTAAAAATAATGTGGTCTTATAATTTCTTTTTTGCTTTACCCATAGGTGTATCTGAATGTTTCAGTAGGTGTCTTCTCTGCTTCCATGATCCTTTACATAGCTTTTCTTCTCATTATCCCATGTTCATGCAATATTAACTTCTAAAATCAATGCATATTGTTCAATAAAATCATATGAACATTAATGAATACAAACGTGTGTTGGATTTGGCTCATAGTCATGGCATTTCCCATCACCTCATATGCATGTGAAATCGGAGCAATGAATAAGGAAGACCTAAGTAGAACTGATGCATTTGAACTATGGTCTTGAACTAGAACTTGATAATCCCATTGACTTCCAGAAAAATAAACAGATCTGCCATGAGAAAGAACATCTAGACTAATGCTTCGAAACAAGACTGGTCACACTTCTTGTGTACTTTAGACATATCATTAGCAGACAGCAATACCTAGAAGAGAGTACCGTGCCTGGTCAGTAAAAAAGAGGAATGCCCTCAGTGGGATTGACCAACCCTGGGTACTCCAATGGGCTCAAACATAACAGCAACACATATCCACTTTATGCCCTCACATACATGAGGATCAATCAAAATATATATTGTTACAATGGTTCTATGAAGTACATGTAAAAGTTTATTCAAACCATGATGCATTTGAACGTGTTTCTACAATCACTGAATGGCTGCAGACACATTCTCTCAGAAATGTAATTGCCATGCTCTCATTGGGATACCTGAGACAAAAAGCCTAATCAAAGCAGTGCTTTTTGAGGGGATTTCCTGCTCCAGTTCAAGTCAAGGCAGAAAGATAAGCTAAAAGGCAATTGTTTGAGGGCCCAAAAGGGTTATTTTGATCAGTTTTCTAAGACAAAGGACAATTATGCAACTAATTAGGAAGTTTGGGAAAATTGAAAACTACAGAAGTGAAAAAAGGGCACTAAGGTCTGTCTTTGATGGTTTCCCCTTCAGAGGATTTGCCATCCTTGTTGTTCCCTCCCTGGCCTTACTACATTGTAAGGGTAGAAAATACTATTCTATTAAACAAATGTTTTAATCATTTTATTGGGGGCTCATACAACTCATCACAATCCATGCAGACATCCATTTTGTCAAGCACATCTGTATATTTGTTGCCATCATCATTCTCAAAACATTTGCTTTCTACTTGAGCCCTTGGTATCAGCTTTTCCCCTTCTATCCCCACACCTCTCCCTCATGACCTCTTCATAATTTATAAATTATTATTATTTGGTCATATCTTACACTGTCTGGCATCTCCCTTCACCCACTTTTCTGTTTTCCACCCCCCAGGGAGGGGTTTATATGTAGATCCTTGTAATCCGTCCCCCCTCCCTTTACCCACCATATCGCCACTCTCACCACTGGTCCCAAGGGGTTTATCTGTCCTGCATTCCCCGTGTTTCCAGTTCCTATCTGTACCAGTGTACATCCTCTGGTCCAGCCTGATTTTCTTAGGTAGAATTGAGATTATGATAGTGGGGGGAGGAAGTATTTAAGAACTAGAGGAAATGTATATGTTTCATCGTTGCTACCCTGCACCCTGACTGGCTCATCTTCTCCCTGCAGCCCTTTTGTAAGATGTCCAGTTACCTACAGATGGGCGTTGGGGCCCCACACTGTACTCCTCCTTTGATGTCTGATACCTGATCCCTTTGACACCTCGTGATCACACAGGCTGGTGTGCTTCTTCCATGTGGGCTTTGTTGCTTCTGACCTAGATGGCCACTTGCTTAATTTCAAGCCTTTAAGACCCCAGATGCTATATCTTTTGATAACCTGGAATCATCAGCTTTCTTCACCATATTTGCTTATACACTTGCTTCGTTTTCAGTGATCGTGTCAGAAAGATGAGCATCATAGAATGCCAGTTTAATAGAACAAAGTGTTCTTGCATTGAGGAAGTACATGAGTGGAGGTCCAAGATCCATCTGCTACCTTAATACTAAATCCATAAACATATGCTAATAGATCTATTTCTCCATCATATATATATATATTTACATATGTACATGCCTGTATTTAGACCTCTATAGATGCCCTTTCCCCTCTTGTTCTTTCCTCCATTTCCTTTTACTTACCTCTTGTCTCACTATTATGCTCAACCTTCATGTGGGTTTCAGTAATTTCTCTGCCTTACATTGCCTTTGATCAAGCCCTACCAGACATCTTACACTCTCCTCATCGCCGGTTTTGGATCACCTGTTGCTCCCTTATCCTTAGTTTTGTTAACAACACTGCCTTTTCCCCATCTTTCCCTGACCCATGAGCACCCAGAAACCATCAGACCCATTGATTTCTCCTCCAGATTGTTTATCCAGCCTATCTTACCTAGATAGACCTGCAGAGATAATAATATGCACAAAAACAAGACAGAGCAAAACAAAGCAATAAAAGAAAACAAAACATCAAGAAACCTATGAGAAAAAATGAGAAAAACCTGTAAATAGTTCATGGTCTGTTTGCTGACCTTCAGGAGTGTTTTCCGGTTGAGTCGGATGGGGTGCCACAACGTGGCCTCAAGGTGTATTTTTGGTATCCCCTCAGTACTTCCATGCTCTGCTCCCTCTTGCTGTTTGGTTGCACACCCTTAGTATTTTGCCTCAGTGTGGTGGGGTCAGATTGGGCACAATTCCCAAACTGTGTCTCCAGTGTTGACCCCTATTTGGCTATGGGTCAGTGAGGGATGTCATGTCTCATAGTGGGGCCAGCCATATGGTATTCTCTGTGAATTGGCTTCTCTGAGTGGGAATATTGTTCTCAAGGCTTGGTGGGCCAGGTTGTGCTCCACTCTCTCTTCCTCCCCCTTCATTTGTTCCCATGTGCTCTGATCAGACATGTCACTCTCCCTGAGCTGCATCTTCAATGCTGTTCTCTGAAGTAAATGCTTCTGGGGGCAAGGGTTGTGTCCATGAAGATGGGATTGGGGACAGCCCCATCAGGCCTTCCTACTGGGACCCTGCTTCATGCTGGCATGTTGCATTCACATCTTGGAGTTCCAGGGTGAAATCTGTTCCATCTTTCCCTATAGCGATATAGACAATACCCTCCCCTTGGGTGGGTAGTGCCCTGTTCCTCCACTACCCATTTCTTTTTTTTTAATCCCCTTCCTTTTAGTTGGTTACCATATGTATCCTTGGATTTGGTCTGGCCCATGCCATTCCACCTGGACTTCACCCCAGGAATGTTTGTATACAGTAGCTTTTTCCCTATGCCCCTTGTGCATTTTTAAGTGCATCTCAGTGGACTTATGATGTACTTGTCCATTTTTTTATATGTTTAATAGGGGCTCATACAACTCATCACAATCCATACATACATCAATTGTATAAAGCACATCTGTACATTCATTGCCCTCATC
This sequence comes from Tenrec ecaudatus, assembly GCF_050624435.1. Lineage (NCBI taxonomy): Eukaryota > Metazoa > Chordata > Mammalia > Afrosoricida > Tenrecidae > Tenrec > Tenrec ecaudatus. The sequence continues at coordinate 19,081,195 of NC_134543.1, forward strand.
ATTTTCAAAGCATTTGCTCTCCACATAAGCCCTTTGCATCAGGTCCTCTTTTTTTGCCTTCCTCACTGCTCACCCCCTCCCTCATGAGTCCTTGATGATTTATAAATTATTATTTTTTCATATATTTCCCTGTCCAACGGCTCCCTTCACCCACTTTTCTGTTGTCTGTCCCCAGGGAGGAGGTCACATGTAGATCCTTGCAATTGGTTCCTTCTTTCCAACACACTCTCCCTCTACCCTCCCAGTATTGCCACTCACACTCCTGGTCCTGAAGGTATCATCCACGCTAGATTCCCTGTGCCTCCACCTCCTATATGCACCAGTGTACATTCTCTGCTCTATCCAGACTTTCAAGGTAGAATTCTTATCATGATAGTGGGGGCGGGAGGAGGAAGCATTTCGGAACTAGAAGAAAGCTGTATTCTTCATCAGTGCTACATGGCACCCTGACTGACTCATCTCCTCCCCTAGCCCCCTCTGCAAGGGGATGTCCAGTGTCTGACAAATGGGCTTTGGATCTCCACTCTGCACTTCCCCCTTCATTCACCATTTTTTTGTTCTGATGGTGGCTTATACCTGATCCCTTCGACACCTTGTGATCGCACAGGCTGGTGTGCTTCTTCCATGTGTGCTTTGTTGCTTCTGAGCTAGATGACCGCATGTTTACCTTCAAGCCTTTAAGACCCCAGACACTAGCTCTTTTGATAGCTGAGAACCATCAGCTTTCTTCGCCACATGTACTTATGTACCGGTTGGTTCTCAGCGATCGTATCATGGAGGTGTGCACCCAATGATATGATTTTTTGATCTTTGATGCCCGATAACTGATCCTTTTGACACCTCATGATCACGCAGGCTGGTGTGCTTCTTCCAGGTGGGATTTGATGCTTCTGAGCTAAATGCCCACTTGTTTATTTTCAAGTCTTTAAGACCCCAGACACTTTATCTTTTGATAGCTGGGCACCATCAGCTTTCTTCACCACATTTGCTTGTTCACCTGCTTTGTCTTCAGCGGTTGTGTCAGGAGGGTGAACATCATAGAATGTCAGTTTAATAGAAGAAAGGATTCTTGCATTGAGGGAGTACTTGAGTAGAGACCCAATGTCCTTCCACCACCTTAATACTACACCTATAAATATAGGTACATAGATATATTTCCCCATCCATATATATATATATATATATATATATATATATATATATATATATATATATATTTGCATATGTATATGCCTTTGTCTAGACATCTATAAATGCCCTTTGCCTCCTAGTTCTTTCCTCTATTTCCCTGGACTTTCCTCCTGTCCCACTATCATGCTCTGTCCCCACCTGGGTTTCAGCAATACCTCTTCGTTACATTACCCTTGATCATGCCCTATCAGGCCTGCCACACCCACCTCACCACCAAATTGGATCACTTGTTGTTCCCTGTCCCTGAGTTTGTTAACACCACTTCCTTACCACCCACCTCCCCCTATCCCATGTCCCCCCAAAACTGTCGGTCCTGTTGTTTTTCCTCCAGCTTGTTCATCCAGCCTATCTTATGTAGACAGACTTGCCTTGTACTTGTCCTTTTGTGCTTGGCTTACTTCACTTTGCATAATTTCCTCTATTTCTTCCCACGCGGTGATGTGCTTCATGCATTCATCACTGCTTTTTAGCGATGCATAGTACTCCATTGTATGTATGCACCACAGTTTTTGGATCCATTAGTCTGTTAATGAAAATTTGGGTTGTTTCAAACTCCTTACAATTATGAACAGTTCCGTGATGAATATTGGATCACAGATGTCTGGCCATGTATTTTTTCCTGTCTTTTCTGGATATATGCCCATTTAGGGTATTGCTAGGTTGTATGGTGGCTCGATTTCCATCTGTTTTAGATATCACCAAATCAATTTTCATAGTGGCTGTACATACCTACAGGTCCACCTGCAGTGGATGAGAGTTCCTTTCTCACCACAGCCCCTCCAACACTTGCTGCTTTCTGATTTTTTTGAATTGGGCTATCTTTGAGGGTGGTGGGGGGTATCTCATTGATGCTTTAATTTGCATTTCTCTTATGGCTAATGATCATGAAAATTTTCTCATATGTTTATTCACCATTCGGACTTCTGCCCCCAGGAAACTTCTGTTCAAGTCCTTTGCCACCTCCTCAGTGGGCAATTAGTTTTTATTTTTCTTTTTTCTGTTTGGAAGCTAGCAGAGTATTGTAGATATTAGTAGCTAAAGATGTTTTCCCAGTTGGTGGACTCTCTTATTACTCTTTTGGTGAATTCTTCCAATGTACACAGGTGTTTTATCTTCAGTATATCCCACTTGTCAATTTGTGACTCATCTGTATTTGTATCCTTCCCTATTTTTGATAGCCTATGTATTCTTTGCACCAAATTTCTCAGGTTTGCCCCAATTACCTCGTTGATAGCCCTTAGAACTTGGGGTTTTACCTCGATGTCTGTGACTCACCTTGAGTTTATTCTTGTACATGGAGTAAGATAAGGGCCCGGCTTCATTTTTCTGCAGGTAGATATCATTTATTCCAGCAGTACTTGTTGAAGAGGACATCTGTTTCTCATTTGATATTTTAGGCCCTTATCAAAAATCAATAGTCTGTATGCTGATGATTTGTCTGTATGCTGGGTTTTCAGTTCTTTTCCATTGGTCTAGGATCTGTCATTATACCAAAACCATGCAGTTTTGACAACTATGCCTGTATAGTCTGTGCTAAAGCTAGGTAATCCAAGCCCTCCCACTGTGTCCTTCTTGAGGAGTTCTCTGCTAATTCTCGACTTCTTCCCTCTCCATATGAAGTTGGTAATTAATTTTTCCATTTATTAGAAGAAAAATGGGGGTAATTATATCGATATTGCATTAAACTTATATAGTACCTTGGGCAGAACTGACATCTTTACTATACTGAGTCTTCTTGTCCACGAGCATGGGATATTCTTGCATTTGTGGAGGTCACTCTTGGTTTCTTGTAATAGTGTTCTGTGGTTTTCCTCATATAAATCTTTTGTTTGTTTAGTCAGGTATATCCCTAGATATTTTTATTTCTGTTTGGATATTGTGAATGGTACCACCTTTTTGATCTACTCTTCTGTGGTCTTATCCGATGTGTATAACAGTCTGATTGTCTTCTGTTTGTTCATGTTGTATCCTGCCACACTGCCAAACTCCTCTATTGCTTCCAGTACTCCCCTTGTGGATCTTTTGGGATTTTCCATAAATAAAATCATATCATCTGCAAATAATGATAGTTTCACCTCTGCTTCCGCAAACACCTTTTATGTCTTTCCCCTATGCTGTTAAGTGATACCTCCAATATGATGTTAGACAACAGTGGGAACAAGAGTCATCCTTGTCTGATGCCCTTTTTCAGTGGGATTGTGTTCTTCTTTTTTCCATTGACTAGCACGTTGGCTGTTTGTTTTTCATACATAGATTGTAAAATCTTGAGAAATTTTCATTCCATTCCCATTTTCTTGTGTGTCTTAAACACAAATTTGTGTTGGATATTGTCAAATGCTTTTTACACATCTATCGATATTATCACGTGGTTTTTATTGTTTTTCATGTCAGTGTGGTAAGTGATACTAATGGTCTTTCACATGTTGAACCATCCCTGCATCCCTGGTACAAGTCCTACTTGGTCATGGTGAATTATTTGTTTTATATACTTTGTATTCTATTGACCAGTATTTGGTTAAGGATTTTTGAATCAATGTTCATTAAGGGTATTGTTCTGTAGTTCTTGATTCTTGTGGTATCTCTACCCAAATTCAATATCAGAGTCTTTTCCCATGTTCTGGAAGAGTTTATGTAGGATTGGTGCGACAGTCACCTAACCTAGTGTAAATAAGGATGAAGAGTGTAGGGGTGGAGTCTAGGATGTCCATCTGGAGATAGCCAATGAGACTTCTGTGTGGGTATGGCCTTCTGAGAATTCTGGGAAACCTGGTATTTCCTCCTTGGAGGCGGGCGACACATTCTCTCTCTCTCTCTCTCTCTCTCTCTCTCTCTCTTTCTCTCTCTCTCTCTCTCTCTCTCTCTCTCTCTATCTCTCTGTCACTTCCTGGGAGATGTTGCAGAAGACAAGCCACATGGACACAACCAGATCTCAGAAGCCGGAGAAGCCACAGAGGGACCTCTACCAGTGCTGAGATACTTAACACCACTAGACCCAAAGATTTTCTACCCACTGGCTTGTGATGGTCCTGCATTTGGCTACACTGCATGTGTTTCTTGAGTCTGAAGAGGACTTTATAGATTGATATCAGACATGTGGGCTAATATAAGACTTATTTACTTGATCTGGACTGGACAGGGATGTTTTCTCCATGTTCAATTGCTCTTATATATAAATCTATTTCTTATACACATATGTGTGTCTCTATGAATTTGTTTCTCTAGTCTACCTGGCCTAACATAATCGGTGTCAGTTCTTCCCTGAATGCTTGGTAGAATTCTTCTGTGAACCCATCTGGTCCAGGGATTATTTTTGTTGGTAATGCATTGATAACTTTGCCTATTCATTATATTACTATAGGTATGTTGAGATTCTTGATGTCCATCGGGGAGAGTCTAGTGAGGGATTGTTTTTCCAAGAATTTGTCCATATTTTCCAAGTTGTTGAATTCATTGGACTACAGTCATTCGTAGTACTGTGTGTAATTATCCTTTTTTATTTCATTAGGGTCTGTTGTAAGGTCCCCTCTTTCATTCCTCATCCTTGCTATTGAAATTTGTTTCCTCCTTTCTTTAGTTAAGTTTGCTAGTGGTCTGTCGATTCTGTTTATCCTTTCAAAGAACAGTCATTTAGCTGCATTTTTCCCATAGATTTCTTGTTTTCCCTCTCCTGAATCTCATCTCTGATTTTTATTATTTCTTTTCATTTACTATCAGTAGTATTGTCCTGTTGACACTGCTTATTTGCTGTAAATTTTGTGCCAGCATAGCAATCATAAGTCTCTCTTCCTTTTTCATGTGTGCATGTAGTGTTATGAAATTTCCTCTGATAATTGCCTTTACTGTGTCCCATAAATTTTGGTATGCTGTATTCTCATTGATTTCTAGAAATTTCCTAATTTCACGTCTGATTTGGGCCAATACACACTCCTTTTGCAATAGAGAGTTATTCATCCTCCAGTTATTTGCTCATGTTTTCTTCATCTTCCTTTTATTGATTTCCAGCCTTATGGCACAGTGGTCGGAGAGAGAGGTCTGCATGAAATCAATGTGCTTAAATTTATGCAGATTCACCTTATGCCCCAGTGTGTGGTCTATCTTCAGATATGTACCATGTGAACTTGCAAATAATGTAAATGTTTTTGTATTTGCATGAAAAGCTCTGTAAATATTTATCAGGTCAAATTGTCTAATTGTAGTGTTTAAATTTCTAGTCTCCTTGTTGACCCTCTTTCCTTGGGATCTATCTTACTCAGAGAGTAGTATATTGAAGTCACCTACTGTAATCACTGAGGCTGTGATTTATTTTTTCAACTTTTGTAATGTTTGGTTTGTGTATTCAGCGGGTCTATCATTCGGGAAAATGTGTTTAAAATGCTTAGTGGTTCTTTGTATACCATTACCTTGAGCATTATATAGTATGTGTTTGCATTATTTTCTTTCAAATTTTGGAACATATTACTCAATTCTCTCCTCTTCTTCTTAGTGTCTGCTAATTGATCTGAGCCTATTCTTATTTAGGAACCTTTATATGTGATTGCTTGTTTTTCCCTAACTACTCTCATGATTATCTCCTTTTCCTCAAAGTTGGACAGTTTAACTATCATGTGCCTTGGTGACTTCTGCTTTGGATTCAGAGTAGCTGGTGTTCTTTCAACCTACTGAGTGGCTGCCTGGTTTTCATTCATTAAGCTGGGGTCACTATTGTTGCAGATTAATTCTTTATTATGTCTTCCTCCGATAATCCAGTCATTCTGATGTTGTTCCTCTTCATAGCATCAGGCATAGCTCTTCATAGCTCTTCTCTGATGATCTTATTAGACTTTTGTTCATGTTTGTTAAAGTCTGCTTGGCTGTCCTCTAGGTCACTGGTGCAGTTCTCTGCCTTTTCCAGTCAATTGGCAAGGTTCCTCAGTTTGCTACTGGTTTTTGTTATCTCATACCTAAGCTCTTGTGTTTCCTTTTATTGTATGGACTTTATATCCTTTATTATTTCATCCTTTTTCTGTATTGTTTCCCTCATGTCCTGTATTACTCCAAGCTACACTATGAAATTTTTTTTCTGGGACAGATCAATGTCTGCTGCTTCTTTGCACATTGTTTGCTTCAGGAGATCTTTAGCCATTGCCTTTTGTATCTACTGTTTTTCGTTGAGGTCATTGGGACTGATTGCTGTTTGTGTTTACTTTGTTTTAGATAAGCCAGGTGCCATTTCCCAGGGAGTTGAAGAGGACTGGTTTTCTCTGTGACATTCATAGGAATGCTTCTTCAAACTGCCTATAGCTAATTTCACTATGTAATTGGCCTGCCCCTTTATCCTCCTGTGGCTTGACTCTTTCCCTAGACAACCAGTATTCTGTTATTTGTAGGGCAAGTTAGATGGTCCTCTCAGGGGATGCTGGTTGGGTTGTTGTGGACCCATAAAGATGGTGTTGTACTGGATGATCTCACAAGAAGCAATGATGGTGTGGCCCATAACAACTTGGGGTACTGCAGAGGGCATATGGGAGTGCCCACTGTAATGGGAGGGCCACAGAAGGTTGGTGGGTTGCCAATTTGGGGTAGAGCACCACATATGGTGAGCAGAATTTCCCTGGTCAGGAAGATCACCGTGGAATTTGTGCAGAGGTTCCAACAGCAGCATGGAACATTGAAAAGTGTTGTCTGAGCTGCCTTTGGCGTATGAGGCACTACTTGCAAGCAGGAGGAAGTTTCCTCAGTGACGTGGGAACACAGGGTTAGACAGGAGCTCCCCCAACCATGCAAGCAGGATTTCCCCCGAAAAAGGTGGACAGGATTTCCACAGCCATGTGTTAAGCACTGCAGAGGGCAGGCAGGTATAATTTCCCTGGGGATAAGGTGAGCAGGATTTCCTTTGGTGGAGGGTGGGTGTGATTTACCAAGCTTCAAGTTACACTACAGCGGGTCGAGCTCTACCAGCCGGGTAGAGGACAGGCATAAATGCCCTAGGCTAAGGGACTGTTCTAGAGGTCAGCAGTGGTTTGTGAGAGAAAAGAGAAGAGGGGAAAACAATGCCTAACACTGCTGAGACTGTGGGGGATAGAGAGAAGAGAAGGAAACAAAAGTAACAATACAGCTAAGGCCTGATTCTTGACCTTGGGGATGGAGGGGTTTAATCACTGCCCAGAGGCAGTAGCAAACTGTGGCTGTGTTGAGATAAAGACCCTGTGCCGGCTCCAGCCAAGACAGTGGCAAGGCTAAGGTCAATCCCTAGCCAGCCTCCACTGTGGTAAAATAAAAGCCCCAACTTCTCAAAATCTGTGTATCTGTGCTTATTTATCTTTATGCTGCTCCTACTGTGAGGCGGCAGTATAGAATTTGCCTCTTAGTAACTCTCTTGAGCTGATTTCTGCAGAATTCCTCTGGTATATGTTACTCAGTGGCTATCTTCCTGGAAGCCACTATTCTATAAAAAATTTATTGTGAAATATTACCTTATCTGACCTGTACCTCTGATTTTGCCCTTTTACACATCTTTTTCTCCCCAAACTCAAAGAACACTTAAAATAGATTTGATTCGAGTCTCTTAAGAATTTCAGAACTTTAGTGTTGACATAGTATAAATCCAAAATCACAAAATTGTTCAGGGGGTGGGTTGAGATGTAATGACCACCTTCAAAAGTTTATCACTCTCTATAGAAGATCTGCCAAGAAAGAATAGCTTTATACTTTCTTACTTTTGTTTACTAAAGATTTCTATGACATTTTAGCAATACTTTTTGTTAAAAGTGTCATATATACTTATGGTCATACATATTTATTAATATTTGCTGGACTTAGCAATTTATTTCATTGTTGCTCTCCATTTACCCCAAACCTAAATAAACAGTAATTAGCATGCTCACATCACACAATTAACAATGCATTTCTAAACGAGATAATGAAATCATCACCATCATTTAATCTACATGATACATGGACTTTGCAAATAACTGCCTCCCTAAGTAGTTCACTGATGAGTTATTATTTTCGTTTGAAGAACAGTAAAAAGAAATTATTTTTTGTATATTTATAAATAGTTTTTTGAGTATGTGTATTTCTGATGATTTCAATGGGGAAAGGGAATAACTACACTATGTGAAAGACAACAAAGAGAATTTAAGATGATATAGTATCTAAAAAAGACAAGAATGTTTAATCACCAATAACATTTTTTCAAAGAGTATTTGAAATCTGACAAGTATTGTAGCATAAGACTTATGACTCAAAATTTAATGAAAAAAATCACTCATCTTGCAGCAATAAGGATAGATATGAAAACTCAAGTTGTTGTCTTTACTATTTTAAAGCAAGCAGAACAATTAAATTTGTTTGAACAATTGATTTGTTTAATGCTTTAAAGAGAATGTGTATTAGAAGTGATCTAATTTTTTATCTTTATTAATTTAGAGAATTGTGCTCATTTTCCTTTAATAATAATAAAAATGTATTTCCCTTTATCCTTTGACTGTATACTATTAATTAGATCATTTTTCTTGGCATGTAGCTTTTCAATTGCACTTCGGTAAACTATGATAGACCAGACGGAAAATGAATCCATATCTCACCAACATAATCATAAATAGATATTTCACACTAATGCTGGCAAGTGTGATCTGAAGTATGGGACATATGTGTAGCATAAAGAGATTAAACTGACATCTGTGATTCTGATAGGAAGGTGTGGGTTCATGGAGTTATGAAGTGATGACGCTGGAAGTTAATGAGCATATTTGGGGAATTAGGAAAACTACTAGTTTTGTGAGCTGGACACGGAGCACTAAATATACGTTTTTATTTAGATTTTTAAAGGAATGAACACAACAGATATATTAGGTCTTATTTAATATAAACATGCTCTTTTTAAAAAAAACAATGCTGTGAATAGAGATCCTCCTAATAGAATGATATCATAGTATGGGTCAAGTGAGATGATGTATGTTCTTCAGCATGGAGTTTTCTTTTTCTAGCATTTGTTTCTATGTCACAATGAAAACACTATTCCTAAAATTAGAATGTGAAATCCTCCTGGTCAGGAATAGATGCTTACTCATCTTAAAAAAAAGTTTTCCCCACCAACACAACCACTGCTTAAGTTCTAGCTTTATTACACTTTTCTTTCGACTGAACAGCCAGAATTATCTATTTTAATACAAATCTAACTAAATGTGTAATATATGCCATCCGTTACTCAAGGAGATGGTGGTGATCAAATCACAAATTAATTAAAATCCCTATGCCCATGTACCTATGCTCAGCTCCACCCTTATACTGGAGAAAAGCAACCATTTTCGGTGGCTCTGTCCTATAAAGGATCCCACTCTGAACTTGTTCTAGCTTTACTTTCTTATGAAAGAAAAAGTCCATGCGTTCAAGGGAACGGTGCACCTGGGCCCCGTGTCTCATTCCATACCTTTCTAGACCATACCTCTAGTGACTGAAAATGTGCATAAAGTCCTACACGGAGGCATGGGACCTTTCATGTCTCCCTTTGTCTTTATCGCCCATTGCCAGCTAGGGTCTTACCTCATTCTAAGAAAGTGTCAGGCAGAATGCTCCTTTGAGGCAAGGATAGTAAGACTTTGTCTCACATACTTTGGACATATTGTCAGGAGACATCTGTCCCTGGAGTAGGACATCATGTTTGGTAAAGTCCAGGGCTGGAGAAAATGAGGAGGGTCATGGAAAAGATGGATTGACACAGGGGTTGCAACAACGGGTTCAACCATAAGAACAATTGTGAGGATTTTTCAAGCCTGGACAGTGTTTGCTGTTTTGTACATAGAGTCTCTATGAGTTAGACTGACTCAATGGCAGCTAAAAACAACCATAATGATCTGTAAAACGTATCCCTTCTTCAGAATTTAAACTGATGTCTCTTTGCCTCCTATGAAAAGATGGCAATCCTGAGGAATGGGTTTTGCTTCCAGTCAGTTTTCAGCTGAAATGCACCTACTTAAAAAAATATTAAACAAACAGTTTTGTCACTAATCTTGATCAAAGGAACTCTTCTAATTCTTTCAAATGTTCTATTTTAGGAAGCATCTTGCAATATTGATTGTGTTTTCGTGCATGTACTTGTGTGGGGAGTTTTATAAGGAATACAAATTCCTTGTTCTCTGCCAAATCCACAGAACCTAGAATAGCAACTTAAACATAATAGTTACTCTAAACGTTCGATAAATCAGAGTACTAAATAAATTTCTAAAATAATCTAACCATTTAATGCATAAATAAAGTTTGAATGGAATGGATGAATCAATGCAGTAACAAATGAATGGGTTATCACTTCATCCTTCTCTTATCAAGGTCTAGGGTCATTACACTATTGCACATTCCTTATGCACATGTTATAAATGTTATCATACCTCTGCTGTTGCTGGGTACTTTGAAGTAAATTCTGACTCTTTATTCTTTTCTTGGCTGTAATCTTGGTGCAAGCAGATCACAAGGTCTGTTCTTTCAGTGCTTCTAGATGGGATCGTAATCACTAACCTTTCTGTTAGCAGCTGTGCACTTAAAGAGATCCAGCTTTCTGTGCATCTGTGGTCATACAAAGTTTGTCAGAAAAGAATGATCATGCACTGCTAACAGTGTCACAAATTATTTTCTTTTCTCTAAGCAGTTTCTTGCAGTGAGACAGTCCTCACAAATATTTCCATCAATAAATTGATTATATTTCTCCTCTCCTTGGTTTTAAGTTGGTATGCTGACATCAATGAATTATTGTTAACGTGGTACAAGCAGAGGATTTTTCTTTCTTTGGATTATCTGAGAATACTTGAGACTATCATTGGAAAGAGTCTGGGCTGGTCTATTGGGGCATGGGAAAGGTGTGACCTGGTTGCTGTCACATCGGATGATATGCTATCAATGTGTATGAGTGGCACATCCTAGACCAGAGTCTGAAGACTTCAGGAGGCCTTCTGAATGAACACAGACAAATTACTGAAGTCAACAAAGATTAATTCAGTAGGATCAGGCCAAAAGAGCCATCCAGCCAACCCAAAAGAATTGTCCAGAAAGAGAATGATTATTATTTTAAGTCTCTTAAATTTGGTGCAATTTTTTACATAGTACAAATAGGATACTGAAGCTTTATAAAATACAAATAAATAAATAGATAAATGAAAATAACTCCTCCAGTAATTGTATGCCTTAGGTGATTAGATAGCCCTTCCACATGTTTGAAGATTTTACCCAAATACATAAAAGTTATTTTTCATTATCCATTCCTATATCTCCTAATAATACTTCATTGGTCTGATACAAGAAGAGCACCAGAATTTCCCCCAAAATAGTTAAATTTGACAATAAATCATTTTAATGTATCATATAGGTAGTATATTAGTGGAAAAGTTGAAAAAATGTCACTTAAATAGTTTGTATATTGGATTAGATAAAAACCAAAGTTTCCTAAATGCTGAAATCACAAGATTTTCCACAAGCATATTAAAATTGGAAATGTAATTTTAGACTGCTCTGTTTGCTCTGTGACCTGAATGAATTTTGATATTCTATGTGATACTAATGTTTTGGCTGAACATCAAATGATTTTAATATCATTGGTTGATATATTTTGATACCGACACTGACAAACGCCATATTATTTTGCTTTAAAATTATTTAAAGTTTCACTGAGAAAAGTGTTGGCCTCCAAGCATTTTCCAATGAATGATTCCAATAACACACTGATCTGATACTTGAATTTGAATTGCTAATGTTATCCAAATTTTCTGTCCATGCTGCCACTGCCGATGCTCACTCTGCTAAGCCAGACATCTATTATCCATCCTAGTGCACACACTGCCAATGCAAGGGAAGGCAAAAACCAACAGTTAATTCATTGTATCGTTGCTGTTAAATTGGTGACTTTGGAGCATCCCTAAAATGTAACATTGTGGCATATTTTTATCCTAATGTAATTTATTATAATTTGTATAAGTTCACTTGCCATCTAACATTCTCCTAGCTCTTTGGGGAATTTTGAATTGTCCTGCCAATAACAATATGGTTCATAGTGTAGTGTTATGTCCTCCCAATCAGAAAACCATGTATGCGATTCCCCTGCCTCATATAAGTAGCCTGTGGCAGGGTATTCTGAAGTACCATCTGCCAGTATTGACATTACATTGAAATAAGAGTTCCTTTTCATTTACTGGGAAATCAATTGGGGGTATACTAAAAGGCCCAAATAAAATTAAGGATTAAAGTTTAAATAATGGAGTCTAATTGTCTCTACCTGAGTCAAGTGAAGATATATCAAAAACCTAATGCTGAGCCATCTCATTATGTATTCTATTAAATGACATCCTCTAATCTAGAACAAAGCATTCTGAGTTTAAATCCTCAGTTATGGAATCCTACGTTATCCAATATTGGTGATAGCCTTTTCCAGGTAGATGTCAGGGAGTTTATGTAGGTATTTCTTCTGTCGTGATTTGGACATATATTCTAAAAGTTTTAATATTTAGGGTACTGAATATATATTTTAGTATTAATATTCATTATTTAATTATTTATTTCCGTATTGACTACATTACTTTTTAAGAAGTCAGATGTCATATTGTGAATGACAATGCTGGAAAATACTGAGGGAGTGTGCCGAGAAAAATAGACCTCTTACAATCAGTTGCGTGAGTCATATTTTCTCCCTCCAATGAAGCCCGTTAATGCCTGCAGCCCTGGGTGATATCTCAACTACAATGTTCCCTGAGAACACCAACTACAACCACTCAGATAGGCTTCTTCAGAACTATTGAGTCACAGAAATAATATATCATTATTTAAACTACTGATTAGTAAGCTAATTTTCTAATTAATAATAAATAACTAACATACAAGAGTAGTCAGTGAGTTCAATAAAATTCAATAAACATTTTCAAGTTATTTATGACCAATACATTCCATTTTAAAAATAAACAGTTTCCCTCAAATTTATTATCTTTTTTCTCCATAAAATCTTGTGAGTGTTTTAGGTCCATAATGAAGATAGGATATGAACAAACAAAGCCATGATTTAATTTCACTGGAATTGTAATGACCAAGGAATTGAGAAAAATAAATATATATGAAATTAGATGTTGGTATGAATGAAGTACCTATGTGAGTGGATGTTAGTGCAAACATATGGGAACATGAGCATCCTTTCTCCTGTGCCTGTTAATGACACTTGCTATAATCTGAAAAGCAAGGAGCCTATGAAGCTGGGCCACAAAGAAGAAGAAGACAGCATCAGGATTGAAGGAAAGGTTTATGCAGAAAACACAACTTTACTTACTAAAAGCAAAGAGAACTTGAAGTACTTATTAAGGATCAAAAATGTAGTCTTCAGTATAGATTGCAACTCAATGTAAAGGAAACAAAATTTTCATAATTGGACCAATAGACTTCACCTTTATAAAGAGAGAAGAGAGTGACATTTACAGAGATTTCGGTTGGGATCCACAAGAAACATTTTTGGAAGCAGCCATCAAAAACTCAAATAAGTGTCAGGCGAATGTGATAGCAAGTACACTACGGAAACTGGTATTTCTGCCTGGCTATCAAAAGACATAGAATCTGGGGTCTTAAAGGCTTGAAGGTAAACAAGCGGCCATCTAGCTCAGAAGCAACAAAGCCCACATGGAAGAAGCACATCAGCCTGTGCGATCACGAGGTGTCGAAGGGATCAGATATCAGGTATCATCAGAGCAAAAAATCTTACCATAGTGAATGGGGGGTTGAGTGCGGAGTGGAGACCCAAAGGCCATTTGTAGGCCACTGGAGATCCCCTTACAGAAGGGACTCAAGGAGGCGATGAGCCAGTCAGGGTGTGATGTAGCAACGATAGAAAATAAAACTTTCCTCTAGTTCCTAAATGCTTCCCCCTGCCCTATATCATGATCCCAATTCTACCTTGCAACTCTGGCTAGACCAGAGGATGCACACTGGTATAAATACGAACTGGAAACACAAGGAATACAGGGCAGATGATCCCTTCAGGACCATTGGTGTGAGTGGCGATACTGGGAGGGTACAGGGAGGGTGGGTTGGAAAGGGGGAACCGATTACAAGGATCTACATATGACCTCCTCCCTGGGGGATGGACAACAGGAAAGTGGGTGAAGGGAGACATCACACAGGGCAAGGTATGACAAAATAATAATTTATAAATTATCAAGGGTTCATGAGTAAGTGGGGTGGGGGAGGGAGGGGAAAAATGAGGACCTGATGCTAGGGGCTTAAGTGGAGAGCAAATGTTTTGAGAATGATGAAGGCAATGAATGTATAAATGTGCTCGACATAATTGATGTATGTATGGATTTATTGATTTTGATAAGAATTGTACGAGGCCCTAATAAAACAATTTTTTTTAAAAAAGAAAAGAAACTGCTACCAGGGGGAGAAGTGTAAGAGAATGCTTTGAAAATGATGATGGCAGCATATGTGCAAATGTGATTGACACAATGGATGACTATATGGATTGTTAAAAGAGATGTAAGAACCCCCAATAAAAGTATTTAATAAAAAAGGTAAATAACAAAAAGAAAAAATACTCAAATAAGTGAAGTATTGCATTGGGAAAATCTGTGCAAAAGACAAACCAATCAGTCTTGGATGAAGTACGGTCAAAGTGAACTTCTCGGGAAAGGATGGTGGGACTTCATCTTCTGACACATTTCGGGTCCCCTGGACACATCTCCAGGAATAACCAGTCCCTGGAAAATGACATCACATTTGGCAGAGGAGCAGCAAAGGAGGGGGAGGCCTTTGAGGAGGTGGATTGACACCTGCACTGTAAAAATAGCTTCAATAATAAGAACAATTGGGAGGAGGGTGCAGGACCAGGCAGTGTTTCATTCGTTTGTGCATAGGGTCAGAACCAACTCCATGGCACGTAATAATAACAAAGCTGTGCATACTCTCTTTATTTTTTTCCATTTTATTTTTTGTTTGTTTGTTTTTTAATCATTTTATTAGGGGCTCATACAACTCTTATCACAATTCACATGTACATCACTTGTGTAAAGCACATTTGTACCTTCATTGCCCTCATTCTCACAACATTTGCTCTCCACTTAAGCTCTTGGCATCAGGTCCTCCTTTTTTCCCCTCCCTCCCCACTCCCCCCTCCCTCAGGAGCCCTTGATAATTTATAAATTATAAAGGGAAAGTATGTCACTCTGAGGACTAAGTTGTCCTTACCTGAGTCATATTATTTTCTTTTTTTTTTAACATTTTATTGGGGCTGATACAATTCTTTTCACAGTTCATACATATACATACATCAATTGTATAAAGCACATCTGTACAGTCTTTGCCCTAATCATTTTTTTTCTCTTTTCTTCTTTTACATTTTATTAGGGACTCAAACAACTCTTACCACAATCCATACATATACATACATCAATTGTATAAAGCACATCCATACATTCCCTGCCCCAATCATTCTTAAGGGATTTGCTCTCCACTTAAGCCCCTTGCATCAGGTCAGGTCCTCTTTCCCCCACCCCCCCTCCCTGCCCTTTCCCCCCTCCCTCATATGCCCTTGGTAATTTATACCTCGTTATTTTGCCATATCTTGCCCTACCCGGGGTCTCCCTTCCCCCCTTCTCTGCTGTCCCTCTCCCGGGAAGAGGTCACATGTGGATCCTTGTAATCAATTCCCCCTTTCCAACCCACTCACCCTCCACTCTCCCAGCATTGTCCCTCACACCCTTGGTCCTGAAGGTATCATCCACCCTGGATTCCCTGTACCTCCAACCCTCATATGTACCAGTGTACAGCCTCTGTCCTATCCAGCCCTGCAAGGTAGAATTCGGATCATGGTAGTTGGGGGGAGGAAGCATCCAGGATCTGGGGGAAAGCTGTGTTCTTCATCGATACTACCTCACACCCTAATTAACCCATCTCCTCTCCTAAGCCCCTCTATGAGGGGATCTCCATTGGCCGACACTTGGGCCTTGGGTCTCCACTCTGCACTTCCCCCTTCATATTATTTTCAACCGTCTCATGTGCACGTGGAGCTGAACAGTGAAAAGGGACGATGGCATCATGATTGATGCATGGATGTTGACAAAGAATACTGAAACTACCGTACTATACATTGCTTAAAAATCCACTAAAACCCAACAAACAAATTTGTCTTGAAAGAAGTACAGTCAACATGTTCTTTAGAAGTGAGTATGGTGAGACTTTGTCACACATACTTTGGACATATTATCACAACAGCAAGTTCCTGGGAAAGGATATAATGGTCAATAAGGTATATTATCAATGAAAAAGAGGAAATCTTTCCAAAATATGGACTGGCATTGTGGCTGTAACAATGGGCTCAACCTAACAACAATGGTTTTGAGAATGGTATAGGACCAGGCGATGTATTTTTCTGATGTGCATAGGGTCAATGAGAGTAAGAACAGACCAACAGCAACAAGCTGTCCAGGTTGCTTTTCCTTTGAAAATGTGAATGAGGCAATATCTTATGATTGAGGGAAAATACTAATAGTGGAAGGCTAAGCAAATTGGTCAGAACTGTGGGTTCTCTGGTGTGCTCTTTGGGTTAGGTTTGAACTTCTATGATAGAGAAGAAACACCAGAAATTGACTTAATCATCTAAGAAAGATTTCGTCTCTCAGGCTAAAAGTCACTGTGCTGGGCCCAGAGTCTCTTGTGGTCTGGATGTGAATTTGGAGGGGGTTGGGGGGGACAGTCATTCTTCTATTATTGGCATACAGATCATTGAGCCAGAAAGTGTCAAAGATTAGAAACATAACATTCATATTTAAGTTGACATCCTTGAATGGGGAGAGAATGAGGTTAAATTGTGAGTAGTGGCAGAAAGGCACTAGAATTTGTCTTCATATTATAGGGGAGAATATTGACACAGAAGCAAGATGAAAATAACTGAGGTAGAATGATGTGGTCACCACCATGGACAGATTTTTCTGCTCACGTGAGACACTGCTTTGAGAATGCCTAGAGAAACTGGATTATTTAAGGGAATTAACCTCTTAGTATAGTCCCCACTTAGTGGGAATGGTTCATGTGATCAGTGGCTAACTAAAAAGGTGCAGTCATTAGTCTACCCAGAAAGGCCTGGTGATTTACTGCAAACCTGTGGAGCATCATTAATCTAGCACACGTGGGTTATGGAGAGTGGCTGAATCCATGCCATGACACTGGGTTACTTTCTTAATGGATATCCAGGAGTTCTGTGAGAAAAATGTAATAGTACTGTAAGCTTACTCTAGGGGTTCAGAGATAGACTTGAGTGCAAATAAGTATTTCTTAACCCTCCTAGAAAGACTTGACCTTACATACTCTGTGGTCTACCATGTATCATTGGAATCTAGAAAATTTAGTAATAGTCCCATGTCATTCCAGATCTCAGAAAGTCAGGAGTTGGGCAACGCATTAAAGACTTTCTATTGTAGCAGGTTGAAACTTGGCATCTATTTTGACAGGCTGATATGATATTTTTTCCAGATTGCATGGCTCATAGTCACTTTAATAATGCAATTTTTCCCAAGTAAAACTCAATGGAGGTATAACATCTGGTTTCTTGTGAAAAGAGCTGACTTAATTTACTTGATTCCCTGGTGTGATTTACAAAGCACCAAAGAAGGTGGAATACTTTGACAAATAGTCGAATACTGACTGTGTCTACATTGGCAAGTGGTTTCTAAATGGCTCATTTAAAGCAATCAGGGTATCTTTTATTTAGTACCACCCCAACAGCCAAAATGTTTACATTTCTAAATGGAAACCCTTTTTCTTCAGCTGAAAACATTTCAGAATGAAAGCAAATGCTTTGGCCATTAAAGGCAAAGGCAGCTTTCCTTTGAAATGGAGAGTTGGTGAAAAGTTTTCCAAATAGTGCGGGGAACATTTAAGCATTTAGTAAATTCCTAGCTCCAAATATAATTGTTAGTAACCTTGCAAATGAGTTCAAATTGACAGCTAGGGTTCCTGTTTCTACAGTAGCATAGATATACATGAAAAATCACAACCAAATGACAGTGGCAGACTTTGCTTTTATTTGCTGTTATCTGAAAAACATTATCAGGATGATTAAGACTAGAGGTCCCATATGCATGTTATTCATGCATTATAGCTTGGTTTTCACACACAACTACTAAAGTAGAATTTCACTATTTCTCCATTTGATTGCTGTTTCGCTAATTGGTAAATTCAGGTTTTGAGGTAATTCCTATTTAATTCACAATGATTGAGCTCTCACTACTTAGCTGTTGTTACTGTGAAATGCCATCAAGTTGGTTCTGAGCAATTGCAACCCTATACACAAGAGGAGGAAACAGCTTAGGTCCTGCCACATGCTCACAATTGTTCTTATGTCTGAGCCCACCTTTACGGCCATTGTGTCAATCCATCTCATTGCGGTCAAAGAAAAAGTGAGGATGTATTGGACTATGTAAATGTCTCTCCCACAATCCAGCCATCATCAGTATTCTGTTTTCTTGTACTATATTAAGTACATGAAGGAATACAGATGATTCTCACTATGTTTTATATTTAATGAGGTGTTTATAACAAAAACATTTAAGCCATACTGAGTGGGCCAAATGATAATAAAAATTAAATTTTCTCTAACAAATAAAAAGTCAATAAAATACTTTAAATATATTAAATACGACTTCAATAAAAGTAGATCATCAAACAAGCATTATAAACAATAACAGAATTTTAAGAAAGTAAAAAAAGATTTTATTGATTGGAAAGAACCCTCTTGGTAACTTGCCTACTTATACTTTTAGTGGTATCGAAGTTTGGCAAGTTTTGTTTTTCAGTTTTGTTTTACATCATCATGAAGTCAATAAACACATTACATTCCTATAGTTTTGTGAAAATGGATTAATTTTAAACTTGTACTTGTGGCATTTGCTTTTAAAACCAATAAAGAATTGGAGATTTAAAAGTTTATAATTTTCAGATTTTACATCTATTACAAACTAGGATATTTTCTTATGTTCTATCGCTTATAAATCTTTACAATTTCCCCAAACAATCACAATATTATTTTTGGAACAAGGAAAAATTAATGATGTTGTATTTATAATTTGATAATTAAGGGATAATATTTGGGTAATTTTTGGATTATTAGCACTTAATCTAATAAAACACATATTTTAAATTATATTAAATGTGATTCTCCATTTAGTACTCCAACAAAACTATGCTTCATGACAATTAACATTTGAGCCCAATTTTTTTTGCGTATTAACTGCAGTAGTCACTTGCCTTCTTGAGTGATAAATACCATAAATATGACCATTTACTATACTATTTATTATGCATTAGATTTCTGGAATGACTGACAATTCAGAAAGCAATATTGATTTATTCTTTGAGGAAGGGCAAATGTAAATCATTTCACAAGAAAACATTTAAAAATTGCCGAACATATATATATTAATTTTATAAAGAAATTGCTGTATGTTTGTTCTTTGTTTATCCTCAATTTTACTCATATATTGGAGTACATTGATTAACCCTTTTATATTTACTAATGTTCATTTTATTAGCAGAGTTTTTCTAAAAGATGCTACGTAAGATTGAACTAAAAAAGAAACATTGCATCTCTTCATTTTTTATTTTAGCTGAGTGCAGGTAAGAAAATATACAACTGTGTATGATATATGATATATGAAGTGTAACTAAGGAAGATGAAGAAAACAGTAACATGAATCTAAACATGACCAAAACTAATTTAATGGGAAAGAAGTTCTATATCATTTGGGCCAATGAGAGAAGACCTCTCTCATAAGTTCATGTTTCAGTAGAAAACAACTGAGGAGCAGCTATACAGATATTACTGAGTATTTAATAAAAAGGACAAACGTCCTAAAATGAGAGCACACTTGACATATTGTGAGATAAGCAGGAAATGTATCTAAGTTGTATAATAGTTAGAAAGGAAATGAATGGTAAGAACATTAAGGTCCCCTAAGCATCCCATTACAAATATTATGAAATTAGATCCTGTCAAGAAATTTAACTTTTATTCTGAGTAAGATTGGGAGTGATTGAAGGATTCTGAGCACACAGGAGATGTGCTTACAATTCTTAAATGACATGCACTACTGATAAAATAGAGATGATTATGTATTTAACTACCAGTGCTGTTGATTTATAGGATACAAACTATGAGAAAAAGTGAAGACAATTCAACCTAACATGTTCTTTTGTTCTACAGTACTGAAAGAATGTTTCTATTTCTTGAAAGAGAAAGCCAAGAAGAAGACCTGAGTGAAGTAGAGGGCAAATAAAATCGGATCCTGGAATATGTTTCTTGAACATTGCAGTTGAGAAGGGTAAAAGGAAGTAAGTGTTAATTTAAAAAGCTAGACAATGAGAGATTTTAGTTTATCAATACTGTTCAAAACAATGGGAATGAAATAATCATGGTGAGATTAAATACAACAGCTTGAGGAGCTGTTTGTTGGTATATTCCAATGTGCAAAATTTAGAAAGATGGCAGATGCAACAGCAACAACCTAATTTTAAATAAATACATCTATAAATGGATATAATTGAACAAAAAAAGGGGGTAAGAATGTTGTTGAAGGAAAAGTTTCTCAGCCTCAGACTCTCCTCAAATGCCTTGTACATCTTATCATCCTCTGAGAAATTCAATATAGATATTTAAATATTAAAGTCTATGACTCTTCCAACAGCAAACAAACTTATTTAAACTCAATATTTCACAGTTCTTTCTGGTCATCATCTTAATATTGGATGATTTCGAGGCACTAGAATGATTCTCTATTTTTCTACGGTACTATCTGGAACTATCTACTCAAATACCCCTTTTTATGTGACTAGCAATTTTTAAACATAAATAACAAAAATTTTGTTTCGAATTTCATTTAGCACCTATAATGATGGAGATGGAAAACACTGTTAATATAGAGATATCTTTTCATTAACATATAATAGAATTTATCTATACATTAAGAATAAAAGTAAGTAAAAGAAAAAATAATGGTAATTAAAATATTTTGCCTATGAATGTTTATGTAAAGTAACGTGACTTTTGCATTTGGGAAATCTTCTGGAAAAAACTCTTTAAAGTGTTATAAAGTAAAGGTGCAGGAGTTCCAGCAAGATGACCACCAAGAAAAACACACTAATGGGACTCCACAAAAATCAGCGCAGGTGAGTCACTAAGAGGGAAACCCCACTCTACCAGGTTACAGGAGGAGCATCATAGAGATAAGTAGACTCCGATCCACTCGGTTTTGAAGAGCCATGGGCGTTTGCTTTACCACAGCAGGAGAAAGCTGAGGCTTAGCTTTAGCCCCATCCCCACCACAGCTTCTGCCATTGCTGGGCTTCTTTGGCCAGCCCAAGGGCTTTACTCCAACAAAACCACAACTGCCCTTGATTTTGGGCAGGGTTTAAATATCTTAGCCCCATGGCCAGGTGGTCGAGGCTCATCCATTGCTTTACTTTTTTCCCTCTCTTTCCTGTCACTGTCATGATTGGTTGTTTTTCACAGGGTTTTTTCCCCCCCTTCTCTATTCTCTCAAACCCCATGGCTGGCCTTCAGGGTGGACCCCTCCACGTAGGGAAAATCTACTCACCCTCCACCCAGCTGGGGGAGCACCTGCCCACCTACCCCACTGACTTTCAAACCGTTGGAGAACTTCTGCTGTCCCTAAAATGCCTTGGAGAACTGCTGCCAACCCCTATACCCCTCCAAATGGCTAGAGAAATCCTGCCCGCCTTCTGCTGCACCTCAATTGGTTGGGTAACACCCACCAGTCTTCTGATTCCTTCTTTGCAGCTAGTGGAATCCAGCCTGCACTACAAGGTCCTCCAAGTGGCTAGGGAAGCTCCTGCTCACCCTTTGTGGTGCTCCAATTGGCTGAGGGAAACATTGTCTGCTTTCCATGGTGCTCCACATGGCTTGGGGATCCCCTGCCCAGCCTCCATGGCCCTACACATGGCTGAGAGAACTTCCTGCAGCTTTCCGCAGTGTTTTACATAGCCTAAAGCAGTTCAGCCAATCCTCCTCAGCAGTCCATGCTGCTGCAGGAAACCTCCACCCAATCTCTGTGATGATCTTTCTGACTAGGGAAATTCTGCTAATGGTGATTTACACCAAGAGGGGACACACCCACCCTCCCTCCACTGCACTCCCATTGAAACAGGTACCTCTCACATTCTTCAAGGTGCTCCAAGTCACTGTGGGCCACTCCACCATATCTTCCTGTGAGATCATCCACTGTAGTTCCATCCTCACAGGTTCACAATGGCCTTACCAGCATACCCTGAGAGGACAATCCAACTTTCCCTCCCAACCAAAGGATACTAGATGGCTAGGGAAAGAGTGAAACCACAGAAGGGGAAAGGGGTAGCCCAACCCACCTAGAACAGTGTGCTGCTTGCTGCTTGAAGAAGAATTCCTTTAAGGCTCCCAAAGTGAGAGCCCAGTGCTTTCCAGCTCTCTGGAAAATGGTGCCGGTCTCCTCCAAAATGACACTTAAACAACAACCAGAGCCATCAATGAAAAACAGGAAAAACAATAGACAATGTTGGAAGAAGTCCTGAAACTAATGACATGCATAGAAGAAGCAGACATTGATCTACCACAGAAATAAATCTTCAGAATGCTGCTTGGAGTCATACAGGATGTGAGGGAAGAAATACAGAAAAACAATGAAACAATAGTGAAGAGAAAAGCCATGCATCAAAGGGAAATAGAAGCGATAAGGGATGAGGTAACAAAAGCAAATAACAAGTTAACAGTCATCACTAACAGACTAGAAGAAGCAGAGAGTCATACCAGTGACCTTGAGGACAACCAGACAGACTTCAACAAATGAGAAAAACAGTCAATCAAGTTAATCAAAGAAGCTAAAGAAATCCTAAGGACAATGTCTGATGTCATGAAGAGGAACATTATGAAATTGGATTACCTAAGAAAAACACAGCCAAGAAGTCAACTGCTAAAATAGTGAAGGAATTCCTGGAAGAAAACTTCCCCAGCGTGATGAATGGAGATCAGGCTACTCTTCAGGAAGCAGAGAGGACACCACCTAAACTAAATCCCAGGAAGAATTTGCCATAGTAGCTCACATAGTAGTTCAACTACCTATCTTTGCGGAAAAGGAGAGAATCATAAGAGCAGCTTAGAAAAAAAATAAAGCAGTCACCTATAAAGGTACCGAAATAAGAATATGCTCAAACCTATCAGTGGACACAACGAAGAAGAGGAGAGCATGGAGTAGCACATCCTGAAAATTGAAGGAAAATAAAGCAATCCCAAGAATACTGTATCCAGTCAAATTATTTTTCAAGATAGAGGGAGAAATAAGATTCTTCCTGGACAAGGAAAAAATAAGAAAAATATGTTAAAAGAAATCCAGCCCTACAAAAGATCCTTGCTGACCCAATGGACACAAAAACAATATTCACCGAGCACAAATAAGAGACTTCCACATAGAATCTAACCCAGAGGCCAACAAAGTGAAAACAGCTCCCCAAATAGCATTGGCTTAATGGTAGAAAGAAGGCAAGGAATGATCCACACAAACACATACACATAATGCACTGATATGAAAGGGAAGTAGGAAAACACCCAACACAGAAGGTATAAGATGACATCACAGAGTCCACAGATAGATGAAGTAACCCTGAAAATAAATGGACTGAACTCAGGCTTTAAAGGTTAAGGATAGCAGACTTGTTAAGAAAACACAACCTGTCAATCTGCTGCTTACTGGAGACACATCTCAAGAATACAGACAAAAATAGGTTGAGAATCAAAGGCTGGAGAAAAATATATCAAACAAATGCAGGTTCACAAAAAAGAGGAGTTGTAAGCCTAATCTTGGACAAAACTGATTTCAAGGTGCATGCCATAACAAGAAATAAGGAGGGTTCTAGAGAGAGAGAGAGAGAGAGAGAGAGAGAGAGAGAGAGAGAGAGAGATAAGGAGGGGCATTATATAATGCACAAGGGAAGAGTAGGCCAACAATCAGTAAGCTTAATACATATACACGCACCCAATGAGGGACCTGTGAAATTCGTCAAACACTCCAAAATATGAAAAAAAAAGAAATCACAGCACAACAAATTATAGTAGGTGACTTTAAAGCACCACTCTCTGAGAAATATAGATCACAGGAAAAGAAGCTTAACAAGGAGGCTACAGATTTAAACTTTACAATTAGATTACTTGACCTGATAGATATTTTCAGAGTTCCTCATTCAAATGCAAAAAAATCACATTTAGTTCAAGTCCACATGGCACATACTCCAAGAGAGATCACATACTGATACATAAGTTTTATATGTGTAAATTCAAGCACATATAGATCATACAGACTTCCCTCTCTGACCACTATGCCATAAGACTGGAATTCAACAAGCAAAAAAAAAAAAAAAAGATTAAGAAAACAAGGGCAAATATTTGGAGGATGAAAAACTCTCTATTGCAAAAGGAGTAGGTACTGGCCCAGATCAGAGATAAAATTAGGAAGTTTCTAGGAACCAATGATAATGAGAATATGACTTACCTAAACCTTTGGGATACAGCAAAGGCAGAAGTTTTATTGCAATACATACATTTCTTATAGCAGACCCTAATTAAATAAAAAAGATAATTATTCAGTACTATGAATGCTTGCACTCCAATGAATTCAACAATTTAGAAGACATGGACAAATACTTGGAAAACACAATCCTTCTCTACACTATCCCAGATGGATTTTAAGAATCTTAACATACCCATAGCAATAGAAGAAATAGACAAGGTTATCAAGGGATGACCAAGAACAACAACAACAAAAAATCCCCTACGTCAGATGGCTTCACAGGAAAATTCTCCCAAGCATTCAGAGAAGAACTGACGCCAATTCTACACAAACTCTTCCAGAGCACAGAAAAGGACGGCAAACTCCTGAACTCTTTCTATGAAGCTAATATTACTCTAATAGATCAAGCGGGCAAGGATCCCACAATAATTGAGAACTACAGACTAATTTCCCTAATAAACATCCATGCATTGATCCTTAACAAAATACTGGCCAATGAATATAAACCAATGGTATATAAAACCAATAATTCACCATGACCAAGTTGGAATTCATTCCAGAAATACAAGGTTGTTTCAGTATATGAAAGATCATTAGTATTATTAGCCAGATTGACGTGGAAAATTATAAGCACCACATAATAATATTGATAGACATGGAAAAGGCATTTGACATCATCCGACACCCATTCCTGCTTAAGACACTCAAGAAGTTAGGAATTGAAGGAAAATCCTGCAACAAAATATGTTATATATGCAAAATCAACAGCCAACATGATAATCCATGGAGAAAAGAAAAAAACAATCCCAATGAAACAGGGGAGCAGACAAGGATGTCCCTTGTCCCCACTCTTATTTAACATCCTAACTAACAACAAAAGGCAAAAAAAAAAAGACATCAAATGTATTCACTTGGGGGAAGGAAGATGAAACTATTGTTATTTTCAGATGATATGATTTTATATATGGAAAGTCCCAAAAACTCAACAAGGGGAGTGCTGCAAGTGATAGAGGAATATGAGAGAGTGACAGGATAAAAGATCAACAAACAGAAGTCTATCAGACGGCTATACACATTGGACAACCATGGAAGAGGGGATGAAAAAGATAGTATCCTTCCCAATAGCCAAGCTCAAATTGAATATCTTGGTATATACCTGACTAAACAAACCAAAAAATGTGTATGATGAAAACTATAGAACACAATTATAAGAAACCAAGAGTGACCTCAACAAATGGAAGAATATCCCGTGCTTGTGGATCAGAAGACTCAATATAGTAAAGATGTCAGTTCTTCCCAGGCACTACATAAGTTTAATGCTATCTTGATACAAATACCATCATCTTTTTTTCAAAGAATTGGAAAACCTGATTACTGACTTCATATGGAGAGGGAAGAAGCCCAGAATTAGCAGAGAACTCCTCAAGAAGAAGGACAAAGTTGGAGGGTTTGCTTTCCCTGATGTTAGCACTTATTATACAGCAACGGTGTTTAAAACAGTGTGGTACAGGAACAATGATAGATACTCAGACCAATGGAAAAGAACTGAAACTCAGAAATATAATCATCAGCATACAGACAACTAATATTTAATAATAGCCCCCAAAATATACAATGGGAAGCAAACGCCCTTTTAAACAAATGGTGCTGGGGGAAAAAAATGGATATCTACCTGCAGTAAAATGAAGCAAGACTCTTAACTCACTCTATGCACAAGAATACACTCAAAGTAGATCACACACTTTGATGTAAAATTCCAAGCTATTAGGGCCATCAGTGAGGGAATTGGGACAAATCTGACAACTCTGGTGCAGGGAATACATAGGCTATCAGAAATAGGAAAGGACACAAACACAGAGGAGGCACAACTGGACAAGTATGATATAGTGAAGATAAAACACCTGTGTACATTGGAATAATTTGCCGAGAGTAATAAGAAAGTCCATGGACTGGGAAAACATCTTTAGCAATGACACATCAGACAAAGCCCTTATTACTAAAATCTGCAATACCTTGCTAGCTTACAATAAGAAATAATTGTAATAATTGCCCAATAAGGAGTTGGGCAAATGACCTGAGCAGAAGTTTCCTGGGGTCAGATTTCTGAATGGCAAATAAACATATGAGAAAATTTCCTGATCAATAGCCATAAGAGAAATACAAATGAAAACAATTATGAAATACCACCTAATACTCAAAGATAGCCTAATTCAAAATATTATAAAGTAGCAAGTGTTGGAGGGGCTGTGGGGAGATAAGTACTCTCATCTACTACTTGTGAATCTATAAGTATGTGCAGACAATATGGAAATCGATTTGGTAATATCTAAAACAGATGGAAATCAAACTACTATATGATCCAGAAATCCCCCTACTCGGCATGTACTTAGAAGAGGCAAGCAAGAAATAATGGCCAGACATTTGTGCTCCAATGTTCATTGTGGCACAGTTCACAATCATAAGGAGTTGCAAACAACAGACAAATAGATTAAAACACTGTGGAAAATACATATAATGGAGTACTACACATTCCTAAAAAGCAGCGATGAATGCATGAAGCACATGATTGCATGGGAAGAACTGGAGGAAATTATGCTAAGTGAAGTAAGCCAAACCCCAAAGGGCAAGTACAACATGATTCCACTAAAGCAAAAGGTGCCTAGGAGAAAGTTACTATATGCATACCTTCCTGGGGTGAGGTTCAGGTACTATGGCAGGGGCCAGACTCACTCCTGGGATACATATGGCAGCCCACTAAAAAGGAGGGGATAAAGAAAACCCTCAAACATACTATAGATAGCAGGGGAAGTGGGCACTAACCCAGCCAAATGGAGGGCATTGGTTATATCTTCCCAGGAGAGGAATAAAGGGACCAGATATCAATGCGGTGTGCAAAGACCTGAATGCACCATATCACCATGAAGCAGTGAACCAATAGGGCTGGCCTCAATCCACACTACTTGGATACCCCCATCCCCTCTACCCCTCTACCCCTCTGTGGAATGCACTACAGAGGACAGCACTGAAGCTATAGCTCAAAGAGAGGGGAGCGTGTGATCAGAGCAAACAGTAGCAAACAAAGAGGGAAGGAGAGGGATTGGAATGCATCCTGGTCCACCATGCCATGAGAACAACATTCCTGCTTGGAACAGCCAATGCACACAGAGGACCATAGGGATAGGCCCACGATGAGACACAATGTCCCTCACTGACCCATAACATTATGGGGGACAGCACTGGAAACACAGTGTGGGAATTGTGCCCAGTCCACTAGACCAGGGAGAAACATTAAGGGCATGCAACACAGCAGCACGGGAGCAAAGCAATGAAGTCCCTGAGGATTACCAAAAGTAGACTTTGGGGCCTGGGTGTGGCACTCCCTCAGATTCAACTGGAAAACACTTATGAAGGTCAACAACTGACCTGGAAGTATTCATAGGCTTTATTTTGTTGTTGTTGGTTTTTGTTGTTGTTTCCTTTTGTTGTTTTTTTGGTGCTTATTATTGTTTTGCGTGTCTAGAAAGCAATGAGACTGACGAGGGGGGAGTGGGGAAAAGAAGAGGGGTGCCAAAAATACCCAGGCACAAGGGAACAACAAGTGAGCTAAAATCGACGGTGAGGAGGGCATATGATGCTGGGGAGGGCTTGATCAAGTGCAATATAGGCAAGAGGGATTACTGAAATGAAGGTCCAACCTGATAGTGGAACAAGAGGAAAATAAAAGAAAATAGAGGAAAGAATTGGGGAGCAAAGAACATTTATAAAGGTCTAAATATAGACATGTACATATGTAAATATATGTATATATAATCCTAGGGAAATATACCTATGTAAATATATTTATATGCTTAGTAGTAAGGTAGCAGATGGACATTGGGCCTCTACTCAATGACTTCCTCAATGCAAGAACACTTTGTTCTAATAACCTGACATTCGGTGATGCTCACCTTCCCAGCACAATCAGTGAAGACAAAATGGATGAATAAGCAAATGTGGTGAAGAAAGCTAATGGTGCCCAGCTATCAAAAGAAACAGAATCTGGGGTCTTAAAGGCTTGAAGATAATCAAGCAGTCATCTAGCTGAGAAGCAACAAAGCCCACATGGAAGAACAACAGCTTGTGTGATCATAGGTATTGATGGAATCAATTGTCAAGCATCAAAGACCAGGCCAAAAAAATTATATCCATGGGAATTAGGGGAAGGGCAGAGTTGAGACCCAAAGCCAATCTATAGACCATTGGACATCTCCTCACAAAAGGGTCACAAGGAAGAGATGTGTCAGTCAGGGTGCAGTATGGAATCAATGAAACACACAACTTTTCTCTCATTTTTTTAATGTTTCCTTCCCCCACTCATGACTTCAAATCTACCTTACATATCTGGCTAGACCAGAACATGTACCCGGGTACAGATAAGAGCTGGAAACACAGGGATCCAAGAAAGATAACGTGAGAGTAGAGATACCAGGAGGGTAAGGGGAAAGTGGGGAGAGAAAGGTGTAACCAATCACAATGATCAACCTATAACCCCTTCCCAGTGGGATGAATAACAGAAAAATGAGTGAAGGGAGACAGCGGTTAGTGTAAGACATGAAAAAAGTAATAACTTATAAATTACCAAGGGTTCATGGGGGAGGGAGGATGGGGAAAGGGGGGAAATGAGCTGATACTAAGGTCTCAAGTAGAAAGAAAACTGTTTTGAGAATGATGATGGCAACAAATGTACAAATATGTTTGACACAATAGTTGTATGTATGGAGTCACTTTGAAGGTTAAGATAAACCGAATCCAAGCCACAGTATTTTCATAAGAAAGGTGGACAATGACTAAATAAAACAAGAGAAGCATCAATCCTTTGAATTATTGTGTTAGCAAGGAATATCAAACATACCAAATATACTAAAAGGGTTAACAAAATGCTTGGGAAAGTAGACGGTCATTAAAGAGAGGAAGACTCTCGACAAGATGGATGGATGGACAAACTGGTTTCTACACTGGGCTCAAACATAAGAACAATTTTATGTATGGCAGCGGAACTGGCAATGTTTCCTTCCATTGTGAACAGTGTTACTAAGAGTTAAACCAGATCAATGGCCCTTAACAATATCTTAGAAGAAATATGGTCAGGATGTTCATGTAAAGTGAGGATTGTAAAATTTCATCTGAAGTGCTCTGGAGGGGCAAATCCCTGGAGAAGGACATACTATTTAGTAAATTAGAGGCTCATCAAAAATAAACAGAGAAAGACCCTCACGAAGATATATGGACACAGTAGCTTCAACAATAGAATTAAGCAAAGGGACAATTGATAGGATGGTGCAAGACTGGTTGATACATATTTTTTTATCATCTTATTGGTGGCTCATACAATTCTTATCACAATCCATACATACATCCATTGTGTCAAGAACATATGTACATGTATATTAAGGGCTCAAGTAGAAGGCAAATTGAGCCCTTAATATCTGCTGCTCATTTTAATTACATGAGTCAGAACCAACTTGATTGTACTTAAGCACAATAAAACAATACATAATGTTAGATTTTAGTGTGGTGACTGAACACAAAATGTCAATGGTGAGATCTCATCAGCTGCTTCATAGGATACAGATCCAGCGGTCTGATTTCATCAAGATCACAGCATTATGACTCTGATAGGGCAATTCTACTTTGGGCATCGGAATCAGCTCAATGACAATGAACTTGAGTGTTTTGGCATATGATGTTAGCCTGAGAAATCAATGAAAGTTTTTATTAGTAACTATAATGGAAAGAACTGGAAGATGACTTTGAGGGTTGTATAGCTTTATATAGTTGGGGCTAAGTTAAATTTGATGTTTATAAGAAACGTGAGATGTCCTGGCTAGAGAGTTGTTAAGCACTTAAATATACATTGAAAGGTTGGTAGTTCGAATCCAGTAGCCACTCTGGGAGAAGGATGTAGTATTCTAATTCTTTGAATGTTTTCGTCCTTGGACATTCCTTTTGAGGCTATTCTACTCTGTATAATGGAGTTTCTCTGAGTATAAATTAACTCTACAGAATTAAAAAAAATAGATATCTGATCAGAGATGTGTGGAAAGTAACTGACTTTTCTATTATTATAGAGAAGAGATGATGAGATAATTATTTTATTGATGAACTTGCACTATTACATATACCTTGAGTAGAAGGTGATGAACTAATATGAGTGCACAGGAAATAATAAAAAGCAATACAGATGCATATCTCCCCAGCATAGTTAAGGAGGTGTACCTGTAATGTCATTTGTTCTTTAGGTGGAATAATAGTTGACCATGATATTGTATTACAAATTTTGATATTCTACTTACTAAAAGTCTGCAACACTAAGGAAAATAGGACCATGTTGTATATCTGGTGCTATTGTGGTGTGGTAGGTATATAATCATTTGTCAATTTGAGGATTAAGAGTGTAGGGGTGGAGTCTAGTTTGTCAATCAGATCATAGCCAATGAGGCCTCTGTGTGGGCATGGCATTCTTCCAAGAATTCTGGGAAATCCGGTACTTCCTCTTTGGAGGTGGGAGACTCTCTGCTCACACCCTGGGAGACATAGCAGCTGACAAGACACATAGTCCCACCCTGATGCAGAGACCCCTGCCAGTGCTGAGATGTTTCCAGTGACATTGGATCCAAAGGCTTTCTACCCACTGGCCTGTGATCTTCTACATTTGGCATCATTGCGTGTGTATCATGAGTCTGAAGAGGACTTTATAGATTGCTATCGGACATATGGGCTAGTATAAGACTTATGGACTTGATCTGGACTCACCTGGGATGTTTTAGCAATGTTCAATTGCTCTTGTATATACATCTCTTTCTTATACATCTATGTGTGTCCATAGATTTGATTCTCTAGTCTACGCAGACTAATATACGTGGCTTGCAATTTGTGGTAGATATTTCAAAGAAGATCACTTCAAGTTCTGTCTTTGTCTTTTTCTCTTCCAGTCCCAACAATCATTCTCATTTCTATTTTCCCTTGAAGACTATTAAGACCATCTACTATATAATTGAGAAATACTGCATATGCAATGTAAGGGGAGTTGAAATATAAACTATGATCATGCAGATAATTTATTTGACTTCAAACTTCAATGCAATCATGTGATTAAATCCATGAAATGTCAGGCAACTAACTTTATTTCTTTTTAAATATCATAATCACTAGATTATTTTTCTCATGATTTCTCTGCTAATTAGATAATTGTATCCTAAATATAGTTAGTTATAGACTTTACTTAGACCACATTTTAAAGTGTTTCTTTCTGGATCAATTGCTATTTTACTCAACCAAAATAATACTTTGGATTTATTTATTTATCATCATAGTTCAATTTAGAAAAAAAGTTGATGTTTAAATATAAAAAGATGACTTATTAAATTTGTTAAAACACTTGAATGCATTTATTTATTTACTTATATATATCATCTGGTGGAAGGCACAATTACACAAATAAAGAGGGATGAAATGTTTCAAACACACTTGCTAGAGTAAGGATACTATTCAGAGGGAGATTTTTACACTGCATATGAAAATGTAGAGTGTGAAAACAGATTGTTGGAGGCCAGGGAGCCTATACTAATACTAAATAACAAATAAGTATATGTGTATACACTTCAGAAAAAAGACAGTTTATAAGACTTACATTTCTCTACTGCACAAAGACACCCCTGAGTTTATGGGCCCTCTTGTTCCTGAATGGGAAATAACTGCACTGGTAGCTGAATGGTTATATGTTGGGCTGCCAATCACTAGGTGAGCAGTTTGAGACAAGCTGCCACCTCAGGCGAGAAAGCCAGGGCTTTTTAATCCTGTAAAGAGCCACAGTGTAAGAAGCCCACAGTAAATTCCACTGTGTCTTACAGGGTCAGTATGAGCAGGAATCAATGCGATGGCAATGATTTTGTTTTCTTGTTTTGTTTCTTTGTGTTTTGTTATTTTCAGGCATACAGCCATCCTTTGGGAACACTATGTAATACGGGGTCTCTTTCCTCCGTGAAGTGAAAGAAAGCAGCCTGGCGAAGGTAATTGCTACGGACCTACCAACCAGCCTGGAGAAATCTTCAATCTGCAAATCCGGGCTGCAGTCCTGGGCTTCATTGCTGGCGTCACCTGGATTATATCAAAGCCTTACTCCACTTGATTGTATCTGCGGCTGCAAATATCATGATCCGCTCTGACTACATGTTCTTCCGGGGAAGGAATCCATGAGAATTAGATATTATAAGGAAATCCAATAAAGCCATTGATGCTGATCGAGATGTTCTAGAATAAACTGCTGTTGTTAGGTGCCATCAAGTCAGCTCTTACCCACAATGCCCCCCTGCACAGCGGAAGGGAACATTGTCTGGCGGGGCGCCAGCCTCACACTATGCCCCACGCTTCAGCTTGATCCCAGCACGTTGTCAATCCTTGAGCCTTCTCCTCTGTTTTTAATGCTGTATATTCCCTTCCTCCCTTTGCACATATAGAATAAGTTTCATCCCCTAAAATATGCATTTTAAATTCTAATCTTTCTGCATATTGTTATAACCTTAGAATGATTCACATTACTGAGACAGTTTAGTACATAGTGTGTTTTGAGTCAGTATCTTTTGAGATATAAAAAAAGCTTTATCAAACGGCTGCAAAATTAGAGACAAAGGAAAAAAAAACATGCTAAATTACACAGAGATAACCCAGAAACAGAGTTTTGGAAAATCAGTGCCCTTCGCCAGAGCTGACCAAGACAGACAGCCTTTCCCTAGAGCTGGCTTCCAGAAGCTAGATCTAGTTTTCTACACTGTGAGAAAATTAATTGTTGTGATATCCCTATTATGGCACACATTGATAGCTTTGGTTGATGGCATCTTGTGTGCATTAGAATAAGAAGAAGAAAGGGTGAAAACATGAGGTGAAATGTAAGCTTCTTCGTCAGGAATGGTAGGTTTTCCACTGTATGCTGTATTGGATTCTGGTTTGGTTTTTGGTTAATTTATGATGCTCATTTTGTACAAATGGTTATTATAATCAAATGCTAACCCCAAATTTGTAGTTTCACGTCCACCCAGATGTACCATGAAAGACATATTGATGTCCTACTCTCAAAAATTCAATAATTGAAATGTTCTATAGCAGCTGGAGAAGAAAGGGCAAGGCATTATAACAAGATATACAAAGACCATGAGTTAGAAATAAAAAAAGAAAAGATCTTGTTAAGCATATCCCAAGCTGAAAGAATTAAAGAAAGAAAATTCAACCCACATGTTGCAATATTGAACTATTTTCTATGGACAAAACATCATAATATAGCCACAGGAGCTACCAGAATCTCAGATTAAATTCAGAAAAGGACATGGAATGAGGAATATCACTGAAGATTTCAGATGGCTCTTGATGGAAAGCGGGGCACCAGAAAGATGTTTACCTGTGTTTTATTAATTATCATGCAAATTATGGATAGTCTTGAGAAGAATTGAAATTATAAAACACTCCTTGGGTCTATGTGGAAACTGTACCTGGATCAGGAGGCATTCATTCAGATGGAAAATGGAGTTCTGTATGGCTTCAAGGCAGGAGAGGTATGTGCTAAGGTTGTATTGTTCCATCACACTCATTCAAAGTTCAGGTTGAGCAAATTATAAGAAAAGATGGAGTAGGTGATAACTAACTTGGAATCAGAATTGGGTAGAACTTGGAATCAGCATGGGGTAGGCTTATTAACAATTTTTGAAAGGAAGAAGGATGAAGGCATTGGGGGAAACAGGACACTAATCTACCATGAGGAGGCTATTTTTCATGTCTCCACAGGAAAGGGAGAGAGGGACCAGAATTCAACCTTGTGCACTAAACCTCGAGGGCAGTATCATGGCATGAAGCAGTGAACTAACAGAGAGGTCTGCAGGCCAGGCCCCTATCCCAGCTCTGTGGACCCCACTCCTCAGAAGAAGGCACTACAGAGGACAGCACTGAAGAGAAAGTCTGGAGAGGGACAGGTCTGCCCAGACCACATGGGAGCAAAACAGGAAAAGAGGGACAGAGGGAGGGAGGGAGAGTGAGAGGGAGAGTACCATAGGGTTGGCCTCACCAAGAGACATGTAGTCCTCTTACTGACCCACAGTGCTATGGGGCAGCACCAGGGGGATAGTTCCAGGGGGGCAAGGGAGAGGAGGTTGTGGGGGAAAGGGAGTTGGGAGCCAAGAAACTCAGGGAGAAGGGAATGATAAGAGATCTTAGATCGATGTAAGAAGGGCAGAGAATGCCTGGTGGGGTTCAATTAAGTGCAATGTAGCTGAGAGGAAGTACAGAGAGCCAAATGGAGGTTGAACATGATAGTGGGACAGGATTAAAGTAAAAGGAAATAGAGGAAAGGACTAGGAGGCAAAAGACATTTGTAGAGGTGTAAACATAGTCTTGTACGTACGTAAATGTATTAATATATAATAATAGGATTTTGGTCTATGTGCATGTATTTATAGGTTAAGTATTAATATTGGCCCTTTACTCATGTCCTCTCTCAAACAAGAACATTTTGTTCTAATAACCTGGCATTCTGTGATGCTTACCTTCCCAATATGATCACTGAAGACAAAATGGGTGCATAAGCTAATATGGTAAAGAAAGCTTATGGTGCCTGGCTATTTCAAGATACAGCACCTAGGGCCTTAAGATTACATAAGTGGCCATCTAGCAGGGAAGCAACAAAGCCCACATGGAAGAAGCACACCAACCCCTGCGATAATGAGGTATCCACTGGATCAGGTATCGGGCATCAGAAGACCCAAAACAAACAACCATTTGGATGCGAATGAGGGGGTCAGAATGGAGAGCCAAGCCCATCAGTAGACAGTTGGAAATTCCCTCACAGAAAGTGTGCAAGGAAGAGATGATACAGTCAGGGTGCAGTACAGCACCAATGAAACAAAACATTCTTTAGTCCTTCCTCTCTCCACTATCATGACCCCAGTTTTATCTTACAAATCTAGCTAGACCAGAGCATGTACACTGGTACAGGTAAGAGCTCTGACCATGAAAAATCCAGGACAGATAAACCCCTTAGGACCAATAATGAGATTAGCTATACCAAGAGGGTAGGGGGAAGGTGGGGGGATAAGGGAGGTGAACAACAGAAACATGGGTGAAGGGAGACAGCGGACAATGTAAAATAAGAAAATAAAATAAAAAATTATCAAGGGTTCATGAGGATGGGACGGTCCGGGAGGGAGGGGAAAAAAAGAGGAGCTGATAAGTGGAAAAAATATATTTTGGAAGTGATGTGGAAACATATATACAAATTTGCTTGATACAATTGATGCATTGATTATTGTAAGAGCTGTAAGAACCCCAAATATGATTTATTAAAATAAATAAAACAAGTTTTGATATGCATATGACACCATCTTGCTTGCTGAAACCCAAGAAGTTTTGAACCAGATACTGATGAAAATCAAGGATTACAGCCTTTAGTATTGATTACAACTCAATGTAAAGAAAACCAAAATACAGTTTTCCGGATAGGTATCATGATAAATAGGGAAATGATCAAAGCTTTTGTGTTAGTCCGGGTAGACTAGAGAAACAAATTCATAAACACATATCTGTGTATAAGAGAGAGTTTTATATAAAGGGTAATTGCACAATACGAAAGCATCTCAAGCCAGTCCAGTCCAAGGCCATAAATTCAATATTAACCCATTATGTCCTTTAGAGAGAACCAATCTATAAAGTCCTCTTCAGACTCACAAAACACATGCAATGCAATGGCATTGAACACAGGATGATCACAGGCCAGTAGGTAGAAATTCTTTGGATCCAGTGGCATTGTAAGCATCTCAGTGCTGGCAGGGGTTTTCCTGTGGCTGCTCCAGCACCCACAGCTGCATGGGGTAGGTCCATGTGGCTTCTCCTCAGGGATGTCTTGCAGAATCAGCCTTGTCAGTAGAAAGTTTTCAAAAGAGTGAACCCAGCAAAAGAAGTCTTCCACCTCAAGGAGGAAAAAACAGATTTCCTTGAATTCTCAGAGAAGGCCATGCCCACACAGAGGCCTCATTGGCTATGACCTAATTCTCTTGGAAGAAGTACAGCCGGAAAGTTACTTAGAAGTGAGGATGGTGAGACTTGTTCTTCTGTACTTTGGACGTGATACCAGGAGAGTTAAGCCCCTGGAAGAGAACAAGGGCAAGGGCACTGAAACGAAGCAGACCCCCAATGAGATGAGTCTACAGACTGGCTGCAACAATGGTCTCTAAATGCAACAACAATTGTGAGGATAGTGCAAGATGGGGCAGAGTGTCCTCTGTGGGGCATGAGGTTGCTGTATGGTGGCATTGACTTGGTGACACGTAAACACAACAGCATGGAGCACAGGCCGCGTGGCACTTGTAGGGTCGACATGAACCAGAACCAAGTCTACTGCAATGGTTACTGGTAGGGAGAATTTTAATAAACTGAGTTTATAGAAACATAGGAAAGTTATAATTAAGATACAACAGAATTTTTTTAAGAAAGGTATATAAAAATTTATAAAATTTTCTGAAGAACCTCACATCCCTTCTAAGCTTTGTAAAGAGATTACTATTGAAGTTGTTTTTAATATACTTTGTTGCATTACCCTTATTTCATTGAATCCAAGTTTTATGTAGATTTTCTGCATGTTTCCAGCCACATCTTATGGTGAGTATACTCACACCTTATTCAAATGTCTTAGTTAATTTATATGATAATGTGATATCCAATGGTGTAGAAATGTTCTATATTGATTTATTACTCTTCTGTTGATATTTAGACTGTTCCACATTTGTGTATTATCAAAATTTTAGTAATTTAATATATCACCTTACAGTTAAATTACTTAATGCTTACATATATACATTCTTTAAAACTTTAAATAGTATATTCTCATTATTGTCATTTAACTTCATACAAACACCAGAAAGGAGAATACTTCATTTTTATATGGTCATTCTGTGGACTGTTCCAAGGGAAATTACCAATACTACAACATGAAACTGTTTTGTTACACAAAGAGAAACATCAATTGTGTGTTTGGTCCAGACTCTAACCATTCTCTCTCTCTCTCTTTCTGGCATTGAGTCAATGCTCACTCATAGAGACCCTAC
The DNA here is from genome assembly GCF_050624435.1 of Tenrec ecaudatus. Taxonomy (NCBI): domain Eukaryota; kingdom Metazoa; phylum Chordata; class Mammalia; order Afrosoricida; family Tenrecidae; genus Tenrec; species Tenrec ecaudatus. Next base: position 19,119,050 of record NC_134543.1, read on the forward strand.
AGGGGAGGGTAGAACTGTCTCAGTTTCTGAGAAAATAATTATTTATAGGAGTAGAAATCCCCAACTTTCTCCCACCGGACTGGTGGTTTCAAACTGTCAACCTTGCAAATCATGGCACAACCATTAATCACTATGAAAGCAAGGCTCTTAGATTCTACCCTGGGTTCACAAAATGTTTAATGCTGATTATAAAGATTTTAGCAAAATAAAGGCTGTTTTCTTTCAAAATAACCTGTTTTCTAGTTAAAATCCATTGAAAGTATTTCATGAATCTTTTTTCTGGAGTTCTTTCCTGGTTTTGGTTAGGTGTAAAGTGAGTCATTACAGTGCCATTTTGATTATGTGTACAATATTCCTGTTTATGTTGTTGCTGGCACCTCCTTCTGCCATGATCCCAAAGTACATGAATGATTAGATAGTGCTGATCTAATATGATAGACATAAACAATTGGCTTCCGTTCACTAAATGCAAAATCTTTGCTTTAAAGAGAGGTGGCAAATTTAAGGCCATTTATAAGTTTTACACATTTATCTGTATTTCTGTCTAGAGAGTTTCTAAATATTGCAGACATGTTGACCTTTATAAATGTGGAGAAATTAATTGGCTATAACCCTATTAATCCATTCTCTTAAAATTAATATTGAGGGAAGTAAAAAGCATATTTACTATTTTTTCTCACATTAATATGTTGATTTTTCTTTGTTTGTAATTTATTCTAGCTCAAAATTGTATCTATAAATTAAGTTTATGAAAACCAAAGTATACATAAGCTATAGTCCTATTGTTATGTGTATGGAGTCTGCTCTTACTATCAGGGACGTTAGGGAGACCAAACAAAACACTGCCTGGCTGGCACCATCCTCAGCATTGTTACTATGTTTGAGCCTGCGGTTAAAAACGACGGTGTCCAACCATGTATTTGAAGATATTCTTAAATTTTACTGACCCTTTACCTCACATGATGTCCTTTTCCAGGGAATGGACTCTGGATAATGTGTGCACAGTACAGGAGACAAAGTCTCACCTTCGTTGCGTTGCGGGAAATCGACATTACTGCTCATCTTTGAGGTACGCACATGACAGAGACAGAGGATTATTTGCATTCATCATAACAATGTAGTGATGTTGTAATGTGAATCATTTTGTACATATTACCTTTTCCATTAGAAAAAACCTATTGGTTTTTGTTAAATTTAAGCTGAAACGTACTCTAAATTACTGAATATTTTCAAGCATTGTATGCCAAATAAAGTTAAATCCCTGCCATGTCAGATAAAATATGGAGATAACACATTTAGTATAATAGAATAACATTTTTAAAGATTATTGCAATCTCTCTCATTAGTCCTCTAACTGATATTCATATTCATTCAGTTTTTTTATCCTTAATTTATACCATTGTGCTTTTTATGGACTATGTAATTCCTAGTTTCTCCCCAATATAAATATATTACAAAGAAAACCATTACATATTCACAAATAATCGGAAGATTGGCACTAACACCATCTTTTGAGGCGTGGTGCTTCTCAGTGGCCTGGGTGGGGTTCAGTTCCATGTGGCACCTCGCCACAACCACCACCACAAACCACTGCAGGGCAGGGAAGATCTAAAGATGATGTCAACGTAGGAGATGCTGAGAGTTGTGGCCACGCCCTACAGTCTATATTTTTGTGGGTGCCACTCCTTTTACCATATTGTCTGCCTGCATATTTTCCCCTTTCTTTTCAACAAACCTAGTCTGATAAGAAAATCAAAGCCAAAACATACTGCCATTTTGTCAGTACCAATTCAGAGATCCCTCTTTACGGTCTCCCAGACAGTAAATCTCACCAGATGACAGCCTCATCTTTTTCCCACAGTGCAACTAGCAGGTTTGAACCACTGACTTTGCAGTTAGCAGCCCCATACCTAACATACTCTGGAAAGAGTCTACACAAAACCATTAGAAATGGTGCTTTTGAGTTATAAAACTTTTAGAATTACCTGGAAATATTTCTAAAGCTATAGAAAACACACTCTCACCTTTAGCTCTAAGTTTTTATTGTCCAAAGTCACAAAGTTATTAATCAATATTTAGGTGATATTTAAATTGTGGAGGAAGGAGAGCTTGATTGCTTGATTCTTTCCTGGATTGCTACGGATGACTCTTTCGCTTCATGTTGGACACGTGCCCAGGAGCAGAATATGCCTGCGCTGAACAACAGATGCATACAATATTTAGATAGAGAACATCCCTCTGAAGACTTCTGATAAGGACCAATATTAAAATAGTGTTGAAACTGTTAGGATCATTAGGTAAAAACAAAATAAAACAATGCTGCCATTCACATTCCTTTGGAAAATGATTTAGTAGAAGGATATACATGGAAAAATTTTGATTTATTTAATTTACCCAATGTTTTAAGGGATTAAACAGGATTTAAGTTTTCTCATTTAAATTTATTTTCATTCTTTATTGAGGTACCTGTTTCTGACTCAAAGGACCAGATTTTTTTAGTCATAAAATTTTTAGAATGACCAGAAATATTTATAAATCTATAGAAAACACACTTCAACTCCAAGTTCTAAATGACCAAAACTCATACATTGTGCAACTAGCTAATTACAATAATTCCTTAATTTAATTTTTAAATGTGTCTTAACAGATCTTGATTTCATATTGGATTACCTCCTTTCAGAACATTAAAAGAGAAGTAACAGGAATGGAGATTATAATATAACACTAGTTAGAAGTACATAATTTGATTGCAAGTTTGGGCTAAAATATCTGAGGAAATTGATTTTCTTGCAGTGAATTGGCTAGACTTTTCTTCAAAAGTTGCTAATATTTTGGGTTCTTTTCTTAAACATTTCTTATATTAACTTCTTTACACACAACCAATTTTCTAGATGAAAAATCTATATCAGAATAATGTATCATATTGTGATTCAAACCTACATATTTTCAGGTAATAAGGAAAATTTCTAGTTCAGCATAGTACATCAAAAAGCAAACTTCTTAGAAGCTACTATATTACTTTGTTTCAGAAATCTAACTTCAGTAGCTCTTAAAAGTGTTTTTCATATCCACTTCAGTTATTACATTTAAAAAGCATAATCCAAATTGAGTTTTCAGAAAGCTGTATAAGTGTTGCAAAACTAAACATGTCTATTCACTGATAATCCTTTTTTTTCACTTGTCTTAAGGGAAAAGAGAAAAATAGAATCAGAAATAAAGATTATGTGATACAATTTTGGTCTCAGAGATTTATATAGCTGTCATCCAATTTCGTAGTCACAACATACAACATAATTTTGAGGTAGCTTATCCTCAGGAAAATTAAGTATATGAAGTTTAATGAGACATAATGAAATCTCTTGTTTTCTAGTCATCCAACTGATAAGACTCTGTAAGGCAGGGTAAGTAGCCTGCAGCGGTTCTCAGGCTGTGGGTCAAGAACCCTTTGGGGGTCAAACAACCCTTTTCACAGGGGTCACCTGATTCTTAACAGTAGCAAAATTACAGTGATGAAGTAGCAACTAAAATAATTTTATGGTGGGGGGCGGGGGCGGTCACCGCCAACATGAGGAATCGTATTAAAGGGTCACGGCCTGAGGACGGTTGAGAACCACTGCCTCCGGGATTTCTAGGTTGTAATTCATGACAGAAGCAGAGTGAAACATCTTTCTCTTGTCGGGAATCAGTGGGTATGAATTGCTGATCCTTTGGTTAGCTACCAGTTATTTAACTTCTGCTTATCAAAACCACCGGCAGTTCCACGGGAGAAAAAGTGGACTTACACGTACAGCGCAGTCACTACGGATGGACATTAACTTGAAGGCAATGAATGAGAGCACAATGGAGGCTTCAGAGTTTCACCAGATAGTATTATTTGGCAAAATCCAGGATTAATAAATAAAACCTCATTTCAAACCATGGTGAATCCACATCGTGCTGTTGTTGCTATTAGGTGCTCCAGAGTTGATTATGACTCCCAGCATCCCTCTGTGTAACAATAACACGGTGCTCAGCCCTGTGCCCTGCTTACAACTGTTCTTATGTTTGAACCCATCGTTACCAACGCCATAGTGTCAGTCCATGTTTTCCAAGGTCATCCCCTTTTCCAATGCCCTTCTACTGTTTCAAGAATGATGTCTTTCTCCAGGGACTAGATTCTTGTGACATGTCCAAAGTACATGAGGCGAAGTCTCACCATCCTGGTCACTAAGTAGCATGCTGGCTGCCCTTCCTCAGACAGACCTGTTCGTCCTTCTGGCAGTCCATGGTACGTCCAATATCCGTCACCAGCACAGTGACTCAAATACATCAGTTCTTTTTTGGTCTCCCTTATTCAATGTCTATCTTTCACATGCATATGAGGGAAATGAAAATGTAATTATTTGGGTCAAGCACACCTTGATCTCAAAGTAAAATTCTTGCTTTGCAACATGTTAAAGAGGTCTGGTGCTGCTGATTTACCCAAGGCGATGTGTTGTTTGATCTTTTTGCCATTGCTGCCATGAGCATTTACCTTGACTACTTCAAACTTCTCCATTTAGCATGATGTTAACTATTGGTCGAGTTGTGAGGATTTCGGTTTTCTTCACATTGGCTTGTCATCCATACAGAGAGCTTCAATCATCTTCTTCAGCAAGTGCTTCAGGTTGCATTATCTGCATATAGCAGGTTGCTAGTAGGCCTTCCTCCAAGTCTGATGTCATATTCTTCTTCAAATAATTGAGTTTCTCTGATTATTTTTCAGCATTCAGATAGAATATAATGGTGGAAGGATACAACCCTTGGGCACCCTTTCTTGATTTTAACAATGCAGTATTCCTTTGCTCTGTTTGCACAATTGCCTCTTGATCCATGTACAGGCTCCACATTAGCATAACATAGTGTTCTCAAGTTCCCATTCTTCTCAAGGTGATCCATAAGGTGTTAATATACATTCAGTTGAATGCCTTGACATAGTCAATAAAACACAAGTACACATCTTTCTGGTATTCTTTGCTTTTCAGCCAAGAGTCATCTGTTCTCAGTAATGACACCCTTTGCTCTACATCCTCTTTGGAATTGAGCCTAAACCTCTCTCAACTACCTATCAATGTACTGCAGCAACCTTTGTTGGGTGATCTTCAGCGACCTTGTGCTTGCATATGAACTCAATGGTGTTGTTTTATAATTTGAGAATTCTGTTGGGTCACCTTTCTAAGGAAGGGTACAAATATGGATCTTGTCCAGTCAGTCAAGAAACTGTTGAACCATTTCAATTGGTATTCCATAAATTCCTGGGGCCTTGTTTTTGCTAATCCTGTCAGTGCAGCTTGAACTTCTCCATTCAGTCCCATTGGTTCTTGCTTATATGCTACCCCTTGATATGGTTGATTGTCTCTTCACACAGATATATTCTATTTGATTTCCATATATTCCATATGAAAAAATCTACATGCATAACCACTGTTTGGTCTAGCAAAGTTATATCATGTAATCTTCAGATTGTTTCTATCACCAAAACCATGTTTCTCAAATTCTGTTCCTCTTTGTTTCCAACTTTTGCATTTCAATTGCCAATAATTATAAATAATTTTGATTGAATGTTTGATAAATTTTAGACTAAAGATATAAATAGAATTTAATTTGTAACAGGAAACAACTATGGATTGCAAGATTTATCTTAGAGTTAAATAGTAGAACAAATAGATTTCACCCAAATTTTAGTCTTCCAAAATTACAGCTTTGATAAAATATTATTTTATTCCCCAAGTGTAGAGGAGTAGGTTCAGGGCAGGCTTCCTTTTCTCTTCCTTCCCTCATTACAATTTAATCTTGACCTTGGCTGACTCATTTTAAGGCATAAGGATAATTTAGTAAGGGTCTCCAATGATGAATGACTAAAGACTGTGATAAAGTGCTCAAGGACAGCAATGTAGGAGAGCTGACATTTTTAATGAACCCTTATTAGTAAAACCAGAATCTCTACCCTTCTTATGTTTTATCCTGTGTCCAGATTCAAGGCTAGCACTAGTGATGTTCTGAAATGTTTGTCTACTAACAGACACATAACAAATGCTTTCAACACAGGGGTATTTCATTACATTATTAAAGAAAAGAGTTAAAAGAACAGGTTGTCTGAAATTTAATATATGGTGCATACTCGGGGTAAGGCTACATGAATTAGCAAAATGCTTAAAGTTCAATTGAGTATATTCCCAAATGCAGCAAGACAAAAGTTTACAATGGCTCAGATATGCAACACTAGTATATAAAGTGAAATCCAATGAGGAATTGTCAAGAAGGCCACATCTAATCTCCCCTGGCTACACAAGGGAGGAGGTTCAGTCAATCTACAGAGGAATAATCCCTATTAGGCAGAAGTCAGACAAGCCTCTCAATTCTCCATTTATTTTTTTGCATTATTTTGACACCATCAATTCTTCCCACAACACTCTATTTTGCTTGTGGATTCAATAATCCATTACAATGGTCACCTAAAACTCACAGATAAAAATTATCGTAGTTTATTAGGAAAATTAGCAGATTAAATCAAGTGAGGATCAGAAAACCTTAAGTATACAGTCTGTTTAACTGAAGGACACATCTGGGTAATACAAACAGGTCTGTCTCTCTGGCCCTTGGTTTCTCAGCACGTGTTACAAGGCTTCGTTACATATGCAAAATGGCCACATGGCATCTCGCTTTGAAAGATAGTTTCCTGCCCCAAGTCACTCTCTTTTATGTCTTCCTTAGATTGGGGACTCCATTATGGTGTCACATGATCTTGGCGCTGCAGTATCTGGTATCTTTGCTGCCTCCTGCACTGTAGACAGGACTTGCACACTCACTTCATTGATAGCTATTAGATCTTGATAGTAGTAATATTTTCTCTTCCACCTTCTGAGATGACGCAATCTTATATGCCATAGAATGGCAAAAATGACCAATCCCTGTGTTAGAATACTCCTCAAAGTATTTGCATACATATTGGCTGACTTTGCTTGTGTTATATATTCACAGATAGCACTGCACTACAAGATATATCTTAAAATATCATTTCTAACTATGGATGCAATGCCATTCTCAGAATTATAAACTATATGATTTTCTGATTAAAAAATGGCCATTAGAAATCAATTTCAGCTCATTGATTCTAGGGAATCAATTTTATGTGTTCCCTTTAATTTTTTATGACTTTGATGACTTCATACACTCCAAGTTATGATTACTGATAGATGCTGGTAGCTGTTTCTTGTTATTTTGAATCATGCCCCATTCAGCAAATGAAGTTTCACCACTTTACTCCTTAAAGCCGTACTTCTATTTGAGTCATTACAGTTGACTCTACTTTGAGAGGCAACTTTCTTTAGTTATTGTACAGTGCCTTCCTATCTGAGGGACTCACCTTCCCGCCCACTATCTGACAAAGCTCTATAACAATTTGTGAGTTTTTCTGTATTTGACAATCTGTTGATGCTATTTATAAAGTTTTCAGTGGCTAATTCCTCTGAAGTAGAATGTCCATTCCATCTTCAGGTTAACACAACAATTATCCATGTCTTTGCACAACCATGAAAGCTAATCATGAACAAACTGGATATTCTTAATAAGAGGAATAGTAGTTGGAATATATGGCCTTGCCAATAAAAATGAAGCTGGAGATCCCATGCTAGAAACTTGAAGATCAAAAACATCTCCATAGCAAATGCTTTTTCAACAACACAAAGGGTGACTACACACGTGGATTTCTCAAGAGATAACATACAGAAATCAAATCAAATGTGGAAACAGACAACGGAGAAGCTCAAGAGCAGCAGCTAAAATGAGGCTAGAGCTCATCTGAGAAACAGATAATCAATTGTTCATATGCAAGTTAATGTTGAAGATGAATAAATAAAAAACATCCATGAGAGCCAAAATAAAATCTGGAGTGGATACCATCTGCCTTTCTAGAACACGTCAAGAACAGATTTTATGAACTTAACACTAATGACAGAAGGTCATCCACAGCCTTCTGCAAACAAGATTCTCACATGTTAGCCTCTGAGACTAATCCCTCCTTTGACTTCACATTATAAGCATCAAGAACCTTCGGTGACTGATGATGGTGCGCTTCTTCCATGTGGACTTAGTTGACCTCTCACTTAGAGGCCTGGTTGTTCAAAGACAAGCCTTTAAGACCCAAGCTGCTATTTTATTTGATAGCCGGGCACCATCTAATGTCTTCGCCATATTTTGCTATAGCACCTATCTTCTCTGTGTTCCCTTTCTGGAGGCAAGTATTGTGCAGGTTATGATATAAGAACTAATTTTTCTTGATTTGGAGTTGAAATTTAGTGTGAGCCCCCAAATCATTCCTGCTTCTTTGTTTGCTTGTATGGACTTTCAATTTATTATTACTTGAGAATTGATTCATATGTCATGTCATTATATCATTCATTCTTAAGCAGAATTATACCATTGCTTCCATAATCAGTCCCCAAACGTTCCATTTCTTACTTGGTACCATGACATCATCTTAATGTGATTGAACTACTGAATTGGTATGGTATGTGAGTTACATGCAAATAAAACTGTTGAAAAATGAATAAATAAAATGGCAAAAGCCCAGAGCAGGAGAAATCAAATAAGAGCTTTGGTGATATCAAACTTGAGGTGACACTTATTTGCACCAGGTTGATCTCAGTTAAAAAATGTCTAAGAAATATACTTATTTAAAAAGAAATCATACAAAGAAGAATGATAGTCATTGAGAATGCCTCAAAGTCTGATATTTTCTGCAAATGTATTTATATTTTCCAAGTAGTTATAGAAACCATTGATTACCTTCCACAATATTACACTATGAACTCCATGTTCATAAGGAAATGACAATTTTTTTTAGCCGAAACAATCTACTGGGTTTTTGTTGTTCTTGTTTGAGTCTGTATATCTAAGCATGTGGCAAAAAATATTAGCATTCTTTAATATTTATTTCAAAAAAGCTGAATTCAGATCTTTATTTTATATTGGAATAGAAAAAATCACAAGCTGTTCTCTCATAGCCTTGTGGAGCTATAAAAATATCATGTCTATTAATAATGTGCAGTACATACATGAGTCCCGTAATAGTAAACGTTGCTCGTTCTGGGTTAAGTGATAAAGTTACCTTGCAACCCAATACTTCCTTGAGATGACTGTATATTAATAGAGAAGAAAGATTTTAGTGGCCAGAAACAAGCATTTCAGGAATTACACATCTTAAAATATGCTTAGTAGGAACATTTTAAATAACTGAGGATTAATAGAGAAAATATTGTAATAGGTAAAGATTAACAAAATATCAGTCAAATCATATCCATCTCTATTTCTGATAACCACATAAATGAGTCAATTATTATTTACCAGAAGGATAAAACTGTTACCTTGTCTCACAAGACAATTTTTATGCCACTATCAATAAAGGCAAGATGATTTGGACCTAATATCAGATTGGTGATAAAGACTTTATTGCACTATTGCCAAAGTCAGAAAGCTAGCACTCACACATAACACCAATTTGAACTATTTTACCAATGCTAATCTATGGGACCACTACTACCTACCACCTTACAAAGCAGCTTAGGAATATCTTTTGGAAATCACACATTAATACACAGCTGTTATCTATAAGCTATCTTCATTTCTATTCCTGTTCGTATGCAAACCACCTTCAAAGTTTTTTAAGGCCCTCTCATGAACATCTCGTTCTCCCTTCCAAACAAGATAAGGAGTATCTTTCTGCAGCTCATCTACGCGTGCCTTTAGATTCTATTACGGCCCATGGCAATAGGATCGACTAGTTGTCCTTTTCACTTATTTCCACTTGCCATAGTCACACGGAGTTTTTTGAATATGATTTTCAGATAGATATACATAGAAAACAAAATCCATTGTTACCTGTTGCCATTCTTTCTACAAAACATGCGACCTGTGAGATGAACTTTGAAAGTACCTTTGAGGTGGACAGGTACATTAGGTAATAACTATAGAAACACATCCAACAAGATTGTCATAGAGACGAGTTGTCACTAGAGTTATTGTCTGAAAGAAAGGAAACTAGTACAGGTCATGAACTAGTATAGGTCCTCTAACTGCCAGCCAAGTTTAAGAGAGAGACTGTGAGAGAAAAGAAAGCATGATTGCTTTATTATCCAGACACTTGGGTCAGAAAATCATCTCACATTTCTTACCCAGTTCTATATCCTTTTTATCATTGCTCCATTTGTCTATTCAGGATCTAGATAAACAATCCATTTTCTGGATTTTGTCTTTTCAAACACTTTTTCTTACGTGCATGACATTCATCTTCTCAGGTCACCCCCAAGTAAGTAAACTCTAAGTATAAATTGCCTCTCAATATTCCAGCTCTGAATTGAAAAGCATGTTGCCATTTTTCTCCCATGGAACCAGACCAATGTAATGTAGGAAGTGCTTGTTAGGGGCTTTGGATTACAGTAGCTTTGCATATGACAATTTTGGACTAGTTCATAATTTATAAAAACTCAGTCATCTATTTGGATAATATAATATGCATGAGATAATTTTATGTATGTATGTATTTAATATGAGAGGTGCTCTTATGACCTCTCTTGGGGAGAACAGGAAGGTATTCAAAGAGGATGGCATGAGATGTCTTTTCCAATCATTCTGACAAATGGGTTTTGATCCTGTGGGACGAGCCCTTCACACCTTGCAGATGGCATGGTGAAGCACAGGCTTTAGCACAAGTATTCTTTATAAAGTTCTGCTACTAATTTGATGCTGAAAACTTCTATCATTGGGTACAAAACAGAAACTCCAAGACTGCTATTGAGTCAATGCTTACAGAACCAGTGGCTAAAAAAAGGTCCCAAGCATACAAGTGGCAATCCTCAGGTAACAGATGTCTGACTTAAGAACATCTCTTACCTGCCCTTTAATGTTATGAAAATGTGCCCTTACTTTGATGCCATTAGCCAATCTCTACTTACAATACATTTTTTATTACAATCATCTTTATTTGCTGCAAGGGCAACTTTTAAATTTCTGAAAAGGCTTCAGGCCTTAAAGTGCATAGGGATCCTATAAGTCAGGGCAGACCTATGCTCCAGCATTTCCAGGACTGTAAATATGAGAGGGAGTAGCCAGCCACTCCTTTCTTTCAGAGCATGGATCATTCATTTGAACCACTGATTTTGCAGTCAGCTAGATAAAAATCAAAGCATTTGTTTTACTTTCTTAGAAAATTTAAAGACATACTAGGACTATATCTTGTTTTTATTCCTGGGACTTTCTATATTGTAATAATAATGTGGGATTGGAATCCTTTTCCATAAGATTGTTATGAGTTAGAGTAGACTCCATAAGACTGAATAACAATTTTCATGGGTCTCATATTCAACCAGAAAAGAGCTTGGGCATGGAAATTTGAAATAAATTTTTCTATAGCACCTTTTAAGCAGAGGTATTGAACAATTGCCAGAACTGCATTGTTTAGGGATGAAATTATTAGATAACTTTAAGAAACACTGATGGAATCCTAAGATTGGGAAGAGATTATGTTGAAGTTAAAGACCATCTCAACTTAGATCTTATATATGACTGTGACCTCTCAAGTGTAATTTGTAGTAAGACATGAAGAAATGCAAAGACCAAAATATTAATAATATTAATATATCTTATATATAAAGCCACTTATATAGTTATAGTCATTTCCTCAGTTGAGAGACTCCATCATACATACTTTTTCCTTTCTATTTTCTGAATTATTTACGTATTTTCTATTTCCTTGAGCAGGGGCAGGGAATTATTTAATTGGGTTCTTCCAGCTTAAGTCTCTGTAACACCTATCAAACAAAACTTTCCTGCATGGGTCTGGAAAGAAGGTGATGGGAGACACAGATAGGATTCACCTGTGAGTACTTGCTAACAGGATTCACTGGATTGTCATACTGCTGGGTATAAAATGAGCACTCAGAGAAGCAGGGTGTGGGGGGTTTCACTACAGTAAGAACCAGACTTGGAATGTGTCCTCAGGATCTCTAGGCTGTGAGCCTCTTTGATCCAGAAGACATTTGTGACACAAGAGGAATGGCAGGAGAAATGAGAGCCAGCGCATGAAATAGAGTGGTGGACGGCCCATCCCGCAGAACAAGCACAGTTGAGGTCTTTTGCCAGAGGGCTGTTCCATGGAGTAGGGTGTCTCTGGGCACTTAATTTGGAGAGCTGGGCTTGCAGATGTGGGGAGGGATGGCCTAATGCCTTTGGGTTGTACTTTACTGGAGTGGTGTGCCTCTGGGTACTCAATTCATGGAGCTGAGTTCACTGTCTTCTGAAACTTGAGCCGTATGACTTTGGGTTGAGGCTTACTTACAATGAGGGGCATTGATTAGTGCCCTGAAGGAACTGATGGGGTATCTGTATCTTAAGCATTTTCCAGTTACTTTGTAACCTATTAACTTCCTTTATAAATCACTTAATCATGAATATTACCCATGAGTTCTATGTAACATTGCAATGAATTATCAGGATCAGTAGCTGAAGAAGTAAAAAATGCTGTTTGAGAGAGAACATAGCTTATCATAAACTGCTTCTAACTACTGTGGGCAGTTTTCCTAAATTTAAAATTTTGGTCTCAAATTTTTTCAAGAATAGATAAAGCAGAATAAAACAAAACCCTTAAAAACATGAACTTTCACCCACTTTTCTTTGTCTGTCCCCCAGGGAGGAGGTAACCTGTTGATCCTTGTGATCCTTGTCGGTGAAAGGCAATGTCGGACAGGACAAAATATGACAATATAATATTTTATAAATTATCAAGGGTTCATGAGGGAGGGGAAAAATGAGGAACTGCTGTCAGGGGCTTTGGTGGAGAGAAAATGTTTTCAGAATGATGAGGGCAATGGATGTACAAGTGTGTTTTACACAATTGATGTATTTATGGATTGTGATGAGTTGTATGAGCCGCTAATAAAATAATTTTAAAAAGAAAAGAAAGGTTGTTAATAAACCTTACTCTAATCCTAAAAAAAAAACAAAACCAAACAATGAACCTTGGTTACTTTGATTCGCACAAATTTTCTTTCAAACTTTTTTTTGGCTGCTTATTTAGGTTCCATGCTGACTCTGCTCTTTCAGAATTTTAATTCTATTGCTTGTGTTCCATTTCACTACTTTTTGACTAAAAGAAGGAAAGACTAGCCATATGTTTCCCACTATAGCTCAGTCTATTATCTTGGAGAAATCTCACAAGAAAATGCCTGGGAAAAGATACAACTTAACTGGTAAAATTTATATTTTAACTTAATTCCAACTAGAGTTACTTAAGCACTTGAAAAGTAGCCTCCATGAGAAACTATATACACAAAGAGAAACCATACAAATATGAAAATATGTGCCTGATATACAAACATTAGATTAGGATGAATAAGTGAAGTATTTACATATTACTTGTAAGAGGCTGCCAGTGGTGGGGCTGAGTCTCTCCAAATCAAAATGTTGATGGAATATCATACTATTTAGGGACTTCATGACTTAAGGCAATAATAAGAATGTATGGTTTTCTGATTTTAGATCGTAATGCTAAATCTGTTTAGTCTGAAAAAAAAACACCAAAACCTAAGACTTAATTAAATGATGTTCGTAAATTAAAATTCTCTTTTGTTTACTCAGTAAAAAAGAACTGATTGTTTTCCTTTATCGAGTTAGATTTTACAAGAAAAGCATTGTGAATATAATTAACTTATTCATATTAAACACTCTTGGAAAATTATGAGGATTTTTTTGCTTTGCCTGCTAGAGCTGTAGGTAAAATAAAAAGATATGAGGGATCTTCAAAAAGTTTGTGGAAGACAAAGTATGTATTATTTAAAATATACTGGAATTTTCCATAAATTTTTTGATACCCCTTATGTATGAATTCTTTAAAAAGCTCTTTCTATATGAAACAAATTATTTCTATAATTAATACACAGTACATTATATATTATACTTCAATTGCATATTTTCAGCAGCCTGAGCAGTACAATATAGGATTTTTGTGATGAAATTATTCTATTTTTGTGGCATCTAATATTGCTTCCTCAAGCTGATGAGAAGATATATGAATCATGTTGCCATCAAACACTTAAGAATGGATGATTTAAATATGTTAACATAGCCAGTCATAGATGTTGTTGTTCGATGCCTTGAAGCCAGTTCCCTCTGATAGTGACCCTATGTACTACACAAGAAATCACTGCCTGGTCCTGTGCCATCCTCAGAATCACTTATGTTTGAGGCTCATTGTTGCAGCCACTGTGTCAACCAATCTTGTTTAAAGTCTGTTACTTTACCAAGCATGATGCCTTTCTCCAGGGACTGATCTCTCCTGACAATATGTCCAAAATATTTAATATGCATCTTACCATCCTTACCCCGATGGAAAATTCTGCTTACATTTCTAAGACAGGTTTGTTTGCTCTTTGGCAATATTATCTGACAGCACCATAATTCCAATGCATTGATGTTTTTTCTTAAATAGGATCTATCATATTGGACAGTGCATATCTAGAGTAGGAGTTTATAGTTTGATTACCTATAGTCAGTGCATACAACTAGTTTTTGTGAGAAAAACATACACACTTTAACATTGGGACAGAAGATCATGGGAATTACTCTTGGGCATCTGTGCTTACACCCTCCTCTATGATAGATTAACTGAACTTCTTGTCAACAAGGAGTATTTATGGCTTGCTTTACTTTCTCTTTTTAACTTCAGGGTAGTAAACTTAAATTCCTATGGAAAATGTTCAGTCTCTTTACTGAGACAAATTAAAATATGTGCCGAAAAAATGTTTAAGGAAATAATTATGAAAGGTGCTATTTAAACTACAACATTTAAGGTCTCTAGAACTCTTTGAAATGTAGTAATGAGAATTATGTATGGAAAGGTTCTTCCCGCCAGTTATCAGATAATACTAATTCATTAGCTGCTACAGAAATAGGGTGTACCTATTGCCAGTTATCTTGTAATATTATTGACTGGGCACAACTTGCTTCTCCTGGCCTAGAGAACCATTTAAGTATATTTTATACTTTTTCTTCTTTTCTCTGTAAAGACGGTTTCTTACAGAGAGGTTGATCCACTGTATTTGGAAAGACACAACAGGAAGGTAGAATAATGGTGATCTTCCCTCTTCATTACGGGGTGTGCTGGAGCTGTCTTTTCCCTCTTTCCCAGATGCATTGCCCATATACAGCCGCGATGGGGATTCCACTGAGAACTCAACTTCAAACACGCCATCAGTGATATGAGCAAGGCAATTGATGTTGGTTTTTTTTTTTCATTTAGAAAGTAAAGAAATTTTACCTCGTGATATTCAGAAATTAGTTAGTTCATTGGAATGTTTTCAGGAACTTAATGATATAGGGTTTTATGTTTTCTTTTTGTCACAGGATTTAGAGGAAAGAAAAAAGATAAATGTTGACTCAACTAGATCCACTCTTTAGATTAAAGTGATGTCCTTTCTATGCTCCAACTTTTAAAAGTAGATACAGGAAACAACACAAGTGAGATAATTTCTTCATGCGCCATAGTCTTTCAATCAATAGCTTTTCAACAGCCAAGCAAGTCCTTTAAAGATTAAGGAAGAATGGATTAGCTGGTGGAATGGGGAAATTCAATGCTTTGCAATAAGTCTTTCTGCCACCGCTCTCAATATCCCACATTGTCAAGTGAGAGGTATCTAAATTATTTTGAGGGAGAAGCTTGTCTTTGCATGATCACATATTGTTACCCACGTTCTTTACAAATTCACAGACACAATAACACTAAGGTCACTTCCTTTCAACAAAGTCTATTTACAAGGAAATTAGATTGAATGTTGAGTGAGCAAGAGGTCAGTGACACTTTGTCCCTCTGATTTCATTTCCCATTGTCCTAAAACTACTTAAACTCTCTCCAGATACACAATGAAAATTAACATCCATGCAGTGAATATTGAACTAATTCTATCATATAAGGAAGTTGACCTGCTGGCTACGCAATGTTAAAATGAGCTTAATGATATAATAGAAATAACCAAGAGTTCAATGGTTTATTTGTTTCAGTATGGATGTAATTGATTTCCATTTCCATTTTATGCCACAAAGAGGTTAATATATCACATATATTTACTTTAAAAGTTATGAAGAATTGAATAATATATATATTAAAAGTTATAAAGAATTGAATGGGAAGATAATGGAATGTTTCCACAAAATTTAAGAAGCACTTTTGTATACATCATTTTTCATTAACTTGCTTTATAAAAGAACAACAGTTATAACCAACAGATTGAAAAGTTTATGTCCTAATAGTGTTCCCTAGAGAGGCATCTGATTCACTTAAAGTACAATCCTTACAAACATATAAATAAAAGAATTGCCATTTCTGGTTCTCTTTGTATGGTTTCCATGTATTCATTTATGCCACAGATATTTAAATTGCACAATTATAGGATGTCTGCCATGTTCAGTAAACTGAGCAGACTAAATTTTCTGTACTCATGTATATTCAGTTCTAATAGAGGCAGATGGAAACAAACATATGTATTAGCCAAATATATAATACATTAGTTGAGGGTACTGCTGTGAGGAAGGGTGGGTAGAGCGAGAACGTGCATAGGAAAATACAAGAGGCTCTTTGGGATAGTGAAAATTTTTCAATATAATGACCAGGAAATGCTTCCCAATGACAGTGACATTTTTAGAATGGGAGTCTTGTGGATATCTAGGAGAGACTATTGCAGACAGGAAACAACAATTACAAAAGTCCTGAATAGAAAAACGTCCTGGTACAATTGTACACATAACAGCAAGATGGCTCATTTGGTTGGAGCTTATTGAGCAAGGCAGATGGTATGAGATGATAGAGATGAATAGAGTCAGGGCAGAAGATGGGATATATAGATGCTTAAAAGGGGCATCACTGTGAGTGTGATGGGAAGACAATGGAGGATACTGAACATAGTCCCATTACGATACGACGTCGGTTCTGATAAGCTCATGTTACATACTGTGTTATAAATAGAGGGTCAGAACACTAAGCAGAGACCATTGAGTTAAAATTCTGGCAAGAGATACTGGTTCTTTGGGCATAGTATATAAACATGGCGAGATTCTGGATATAGTTTGAAAAGGGGAACTACCGAAATATCAGGCCTATTTAAAGTGAAGTTCTTGCCAAGGAGCATATCCCAGGGCCTTTGTAATCTATTATCTTGTCAATGATTCTCGAAGGGCAAAGTGGAGGTCAAAAAAATAGAGAAACAAAGAAACAAGCACTGCCATGGAATTGATTTTGACACACAGGACATTTCATAACAGGATAAACTTGTCCTTTGGGTTTCCTAGGATGTAAATCTTTCAAAGATGATAAAATCAAATCTTTCTCCAGCAGAGCAGTAGGTGGGTTTGAACCACTGATCTTGTATTTACCTGTTCAATATGTAACTAACGATTCCATCCGAGCTTCTAAGTCATATATGCATTGAGAGTCAGAAGAGAAGTCCAGGCTGGATACTTAAAATTGAGAACCGTCAATTTCTAATGGATATTTGAACCCATGATTCTGGTTCTCCAATCTGGGTGAGTGTGCATGGTAAAGAGGACAGGCTCAGGGGTGATCTTTGGATAAGTCCAACTTTGAAAAAAGTAAAGGAAATCAGGAGATACAAGCACAGATAACAGAGAAGGACCAAGCAGGGCTGAGGACCCCACTGAACTGGAAGTTAAATGAGGAGAGTGCTTTAAGAAGAGGAAATGATGGATGGTGTCAAGTGCTGTAGATAGATCAAGTACTGAGCAAGAAGGACTAACCTTTGGAATTAGCAGCTCATTAGATATCTTGACAACAGCAGCCTAGGGGAAGCCTGGCAGTGAAGGGTTGATTAGAAGGTTAAGGGAGAAGAGATTTGGATGGTAGCTGGAGTGGCTTGTGGGGTCAAAATAGGTCATTTTTTGTTGTTGAAAGACAGAGCAAGACAAGAATAGCTGAGAAAGACAATAGAAATAATGAAGTTTTTGAATAGAGTAGTTTTAAATATATATATTTTAAAGGTCAAACCTACTGCAAACATGGGGAATTTGTGCATATATGACAATGCATAATCAGTAGAGAAATGGCAAAATGGGTAGATTTTTTTGGTTTCTTCTTTTAGTGATTCTGGAAGCATATTTATCAAATAAATGAAAGAATAGAAAAAAAAGATGTGGTGATCTGAAGAAAAATAATCAAGGACAAGATCTTACCATTGAATTTTCCCTATAAAAGAATTTTGGAAACTCTTAACTGATTTCATATAAATGTTTTGAAGATAATATTTTAAATGTTTTTTATAAATTGTAGAACTTTATATTTTATTACAGTTCCTAGCATGGTAAACTTATTTGCATTTATAGATTAACTGTTGCATCAGTCTTTAAAATGAATTTAATGGAATCTAAATAAATAATTAAAAATCAACTATAATCTGTCAAAAATAATATGAATCTCCATAAGTAATTTTTTCATCTCTTTTGTTGTTTGAAATTCAATTCTATATTCTACTTTCCTAACAAAATTTTAACAAAGACATATAATTTATTCATGACAACCTTTCTCCTGTTTTTCTGTAAGATAATGAGGTATTGCAATAAATGGCATGGAAGTGGCCATGTCTGACCCTCTCTGGTTTCCCTATTGCCCAGAGACAGGATTCAGGCATGCCTGCAGGCACCATCCTTCTTTATCTCTTCTGACAGCAGCTCTTCCTCCCAAGATGCTCTCCTTCTATGGTGGTTTTAATAATCCATTGCAGTGCCCACCTGGAACTCACAGGGCTGTTAATATGTCACCAAAGTCAGAATAAGTCAACAGTATACAGTAACTGGTCCAGAGCAACAGCTCTCCTCAGCCAATACCAAAGTCAAGCTCTGGTCCCCCGTCTCTCAGCCATGTGCTTCATTGGCATTTGACTCCATAAACCAGGGAGTCAGACTGTCATTTTGTCTCAGACTTCTATAATCTCAAGCCAGATGAGAAAAGGGCACCTGATTGCCACCATGCCACGGTCTCAGGTGCATCTAGTCCTGGCGACCTCTACTTCAGACAGAGACCTTGAACATGTTCTGCTTAACAGTCCTGGGATTTCTCTCTGTGTTTCAGAGGAATGTACGGAGGAATGGCTTTGATGGATATGTGTGTTTTGTCTTTTACCCAATGATACCCATAAGTCACATATTCTAGTAAAGTCGTGTTAAAGATATACCCAAAGAAACAAGGGATTTGATTTGGTTAACAGCTTTTACTATAGTTAGACTTAATCCCACTTAATACTGTAACACAGAACTTCCTGCAAAATAAGATTATAGTAACAGGAAGAGATCCAAAATTATATTACATGAGGAATTATGGCTAGACGAGCTATATTAATAGACTTTATTTCATATACAAGGTAATTTTAAGAAATTTCTGTCATGCTACAGGAAGTTAAAATTTTCTTCTGAAAAGAACAATATCTTAGTGCTACTATTCAATCAATAAATGTAATAATATGTTACATATTGATTACATGATGCTCAAGCATAATATTAGTTGGGTCCTCCTGAAAGTAGATACTGAACTTGAAATAGAAGTTACAAAAAGGTAAGGGCTAACTTGAAGGTGAGGAGAGTAGATATCATTTGCAAAACATCAACGAAAGAAAGAAAGAAAGGATTGAATGGGGAAAGCCTCCAACCACGAAGCATCTCCCACACTGTCGCCAATGTTATGGTGGCCTCCAGAACAAAAATTTCCAGAAGTCGACCATAGGGAGCATTGCCAGACCCTTGTGTTGGGTGTTACGACTTTCATTCAAACTGACCTTGGCTCTGACTCATGGGAACCTTAGGTGTAATAGAATTTTGCCCATTCATGGCCATCTTCATGTTTTTTCGTATATTTGAGTACACTGTTCCCACTATTGTATCAATCCATCTCATTAAGATTTTCTCCAAATTTTGTTGAGTCTTTTGGGTACAAGGTGTCTTTTTCTATGGCTCTGTCTTTTCTGCTAGTATTTTCAAGGAAATGAATCACTTCACCCTTATGTCCAAGGAGTATTCTGCCTGAATGTCTTCTAATTCTAAGTTTTTCAGTCTCCTGTAGTCCACAATTTAGTTCATATTCTTTGCCAACACCACAATACGAATACATCAATTCCTCACCTGTCTTCCCTTTTTTCATGGTCCAGTTACCACATGGATATAAGGCAACTGAGATGGCTATGATTCTGTTAAAGCTCACCACAGTCACTAGCAGTCCCCAGTACCTACTACTTCGCTTGTTGATTGCCCTGGGCTGGGGAACTGAGGCACCAGAGCCTGAATGCTCTGACAGCTGGGGCCTGTCAGTTGACTGAGCTCTGTGCCTCTAAACAGGAAGTTTGTTCTTCATGAGAAATTTGCCTACAGCTTTTCCATCAGTGCCACATGTACACAAAATAAAATGCTACTAAAATGTGTTCTTAATGAGATGGGTAGGCTTTTAGATTCAATAATGTTATATATCTATGGGGATGAAAATTGCTTTATTATTAGAATGATTTAAGATTTAGCATCATTGGCTTGTTATTATGCAGCTAGGCCATAAAACACTATGTTCAGATAAATAAGCATTTTTTCAGGCAAATATGTGCCAAACATTTGATAATTTTATATAAGAGAAAATTACTTTTGATCTATCAGCTGACAACTCAATTAAGCCCTTCATCAATTTTGGTGAAAGCGAAAAATGAGAAACCATCTGTCTTGCCTTAAAAAAACAACACTCTAAAACAACAAAAAACACAAATCATTAAAGTAATTCATTTTCTTAGTGTTTAAAAAGTAGTCTAAAGAGACTTTGCCCAAATATATCAAATGATAATTAATTAGGCATTCTGCTATTTGATCTAAAGATGTTGTATTTAGCCTATATAATCAGAAAGGATCAGAAAATATTCAATATTTTAACACATTAACCAATATAATAAGATTCGAGACAATGATTTATTTTACTGTGAGTTTTAAATATGATTTTACAAAATATTCCAAGCAAATTAATATATGGCATAGACTCTAATTGAAAAAACAAATTCTCATTTTTAAGTTCAACTGAGATGTGAATATTCAGAAAAAAAGATCTCAGTATTCATTTCAAACAATACTACTAAGGCACATCTATAAGATGTTCATATAACATCTCAATCTTATTTCTATGATAAATAGAAGGCATAGATGCTTGCCATATTTTCTGGGATCAGCAAGCTACCTCCACTTACAATTTCTGACAAAACAGCCTGCTTTGCTCTTATGGGACATAGAATTAGCAGTGATTCCTGCTTTGACCTTAGCAAGGGAAAGGGGAAAGTGATGTAGGCAAATAAAGATTACTCTGACTTCTGTCATATTACCTTGGAATACCTTACAACACATCCAATCCCAGAATATAGCACTATTAGCCAAAGCACTGTGACCCTAACAATGTATTTTGGCCTTGACAAAATAATTGTATCAAGTGATGGAAGGTGACTGTGAAACAGCAGTCATAAAGATGGACTGTCCTGATGCTCCCACTAAAGAATGGCTCTTAGATCGATGTACTTTATGTAAGAATAAGTGTTTTTTTTATCAACATGTGGATGTTGCACATATGAAAATTTATTTTTAGAATCCATCTCTGTCTTCAAACAGCATGGGAACACTTGGATAATTACAGCCATATACTTGCTTCAAGCTGAAGCTCCTGGTTTGGAAGGAAAGATTCTCAAGAAACAGATTACTCATCAGATTACATTTGGCAATTCCTAAAATTAACTTGGTTACTGAAAGTCAGAGATGTTCCTAAGCAGGCAACAATGTACCCCGTGTTTCCCAAACCTGGGAAATTTCCCTTTTACAGCCTCCTTAGTAAAAGTGAAGTTCAAATGTCAGAAGCATCCACATCACCTGGAGTCATGGTAAAAATAGAAAGCTGGAGCCCCTGGTAATCTACATGCATATTAAAATTTAAGAAGCACAGTACAATTGGAAGTTGCAATTGGAGTGTCAAGAGCACCTGGGATGGAGTTTGCAACAATGCATAATGAGGAACTGTTTTCACATACTTGTAAATTTTATTTTCCCTCTTTCAAATTTGTAGGGAAATGTGACCAAACACTTTTAGATTTACTAAAACACCAGCTGAAACAACTGTTCTTAAGAATCTTCAAACAATAGCTATGGATTAGACATAAAATAAACACTTTTGAGAAAAGATAATACTTCATTTAAAAATAAGACCAGGGACAGAAAATAGGAATCCTTTTGTTGTCTTTTCCTTTTTTAAATTGAATGAGAACATTTTGGGGTTACTTGAAAATATATTATACATCTGGTAATACATCTGTCTCGTACCCAATTGACATGTAAACATTGTTACTGCCCCTGTTTTATTGAGTGATTTGTTTTCTCATAATATAACCTAAATTCCCATGCCATGATACTTGTTTTTTTATGCTTTTATCTGTTATTTTCAACAAGGTAAAATGAAGAATGATAAAGCCTTTAACAGTTAATAAAATAAAATATTGCATATATCACAACATGCAATGCTAGTTAAAAATGAATTTTCAAATATATTTATACTTTTGTTGCCATCATTTTCAAAACCTTTTCTTTCTATTTGAGCCCTTGGTATCAGCTCCTCATTTCCTCCCGCCTCCCTCCCTCATGTATCCTTGATAATTTATAAATTATTATTTTTTCATATCTTACACTGACCGATGTCTCCCTTCACCCACTTTTCTGTTGTCCATCCACCAGGGAGGGGATTATATGTAGACCATTGTGATGGGTTTCCCCTTTCTCCCTCCCACCTTCCCCTAATCCTCCTGGTATCTCTATTCTCATTGTTGGCCCCCAGGTGTTTTTCTGTCCTGGATTCCCTGTGTTGTGGGCTCTTAACTGTAACAGTGTGCATGTTCTGGTCTACTCCAATTTGTAAAGTAAAATTGAGGTCATGATAATAGGGGAAGGAAGCATTAAAGAACTAGAGGAAACTTGTATGGTTTATCAGTGCTATACTGCACCCTGACTGGCTCATCTCCTCCCTGTGATCCTTCTGTGAGGGGATGTCCAATTGTCTACAGATGGCCATAGGCTCTCCGCTCCATGCCCTGCTGCCCCCATCCACCTTGGGTATGATTTTTTTTCTGGGTCTTAATGTCAGTTATCTAATTCCATTGACACCTCATGATCACACAAGGTTGTGTGCTTCTTCCATAAGGGCTTTGTTGCTTCTCAGCTAGATGGCTGCTTGTTTAACACCAAGCCTTTAAAACCTCGGTCACTATATCTTTTGATAGCTGGGTACCATCAGCTTACTTCGCCATATTTTTTATGCACCCATTTTGTTTTCAGCAATCATGTTGAGAAGGTGAGCATCCCAAAATGCCAGATTATTAGAACAAAGTGTTTTTGTGTTGAGGGAGTAGAAGACCCAATTTCCATCTCAACCTTAATTCTTAGCCTATAGATATGAGTACATAGTTCTATTCCCCTCTCGTTTTATATATATATAAATATATATCTAAGTATATATATATATATATATATGTATATATATATATATATATATATATATATATATATATATATATATTTACACATGCACACTCCTGGTATTTAGGCCTCTATAAATGTCATTTGCCTCCTGTTTCTTTCCTCTAAGGAATGAATTCATAGTAGTAAGCTGAGTTCATGCTTTTCCAAACTATTCCATAGATATGTTGTTGTTATTAACTGTTGTTGAGTTGTAGGAAGAGACATTAACTACTTGAGGGTGATAAAAATGAAAATTTAAAGATTATAATTTCTGTTTGCTAAAATAAACTCCAACTTCTACCAAGCTACCACAGTCCTAACTTGGTTCTGAAATGCCTCCTATTCCCAAGGGACCTTCACTCCTCAAGAAACTCTGCTAAAGAAAAGAATCTCATATGTGAGCAAAAATTATAGCTCCTTGAAATATGTCTATTCCTATTATTGATATTTTCATTCTTACTTTCTTACCAGTCCATAACAGCCAGCATTTAAGTTTAATTTCTTTCACAGTACCCCACTGGGATTAAAAGCAAATGTTAAATTCATTTAGAAATCTTCTGGTAAAGCTATTATGTAGTATAGACATTCATAAAGTAATTTAAAATTCACCTTTATTATTTACTTCATTCTGTTCTTATGATCTTTATCACCTTCTACTTCAGTTGCTCTAATAAACTATTATCCGAATTCTCTGCTTTGACCCTCTGTCTACCAATCACTTTGTGTTATTATATGATTTTGGACATGTATGTACCTTTGTCGAAGCTCACCAGTAGACTTCTCTATGCATTTCCAGACTCAATATTTTAGCTACAACCTATTAACATGATCTCATTTACAATGGTCCATCCTCATCTTCATGTGGAACATGCCAAAGCCTTCCTTGTTCCTTTCAAATCATACTAACTGAACCTATAACCTAGTTCGTTGTCCTTTATCATTCTGAACAGCTGGCCCTCTTCCTTCTGGTGAGATCAACCATAGTCCTCGTTGAATTATTTTCACCTCATAGCCTACATGTTTCACAAAGTCTTAGTTGCAGAATCCCATTTCTGGTTCACAGGCAGGGCCCTCTTTTCAACCTTCTGAAGCACTCGAAATATTAAAGAATCTATTGCATGATAAAAAATTGGAGATCATTTCTTTGTTTCTTTTTTTGTGCTGGTCAATATAAAGCAGCTCTGATTAAGAATGTGGCATTTGAGGTCAACCTACTATGACTAACTTTAGGATCATGCGTAAGTTACATGTGCCAGTTTGTTTATGTAGTTGTATCTAAATAGTAGAGCCATTTTGAATAATAATTCCAATATAGAAATGCTTCTCTGAGTGGTAAACACATATAAAGATTTTATATAAATAATACATATTGTATAATATAGAATGTAAACATCATCATTATAGTTATTTTCATCTTGCCCCTAGAATATAAACATCAATTTCATAGAACTATTATACTTGGCTACCCATAATTTTCCTGATTGCTGTGTGCTGTCAAATCCTTTCTAACTCACAACAACTCTACATGACAAAGTCAAGTGCCCTGTAGACTTTCTTAAATCGTAATCTTTATAGGAGCAGAGCCCTCCAGCTCTTTCCTCCTGTGGGGCTAAATGTGGCTTTGAACCACAGACCTTTGGCTTAGCAGCTGGGTGCTGAATATTAAGCCACCAGCATTTCTTCCAGACACAATTGGTGCTGAACACATTGCATGTGCCAATCTATAACTAATAATTGACTCATTGATTATCAGCTGATGCTGGCTTTTATTGTTCAGGCTGCTCTGGAACTGCTCTCTAGTGGTCTCCTTTCAGGCTACATTCCATGCATGGGAAAATCCCTAATTTCTCTCTTCTCCCCAAGACAAAGAATATTCTGATCAGGAGGGTGGGAGGGAGTACATTAAGTCAGGTTTTCTGAACACATACCTGAGAAAGAAGTTTCATGGGAATCTCTGAAGCCTGAAACCTGCTTCAAACCGTTCCCCGAGGACTATCCGCTTTTGTTCTGAGACGATTCTCTTGTCACTCTACCCATATGCACAATGGTCTTTCAGTGTCTCTAGAATTGCACATGCTCTTTTTCATTCTCTCCCTAGAGAGTCACACCGTCATGTCCACTTTCCACCAGCGATGTATCCTTAACACTTTCCCCTCAGTTCTCAGTGACCCAGCCACAGCCACAAACCATTTCATTTTGAGAATGGAAGGAAATAAACAGTGCTCCCTAAAAGAAAAAAAAAGCAGTCTTGGAGAATGAGATGTGGGGATTAGGGAATGGTTGGTGATAGACTGCTCTGTTTTAAAGAAATATTTATTGACAAGGTAAATAAACACAGACACGGGCCTGCATAAGAAATGGAAAATGCACATAGATACATACTTGAAAATACACAGCTATAGAAACTCTCTGTCCTTTAGAAGATTAAGGGGAAGGATCTAATTGTGACTCTCACTGGATCTGAGGATATGTAAATAGGGAAATTAAGAATGATAACACAATAATTCAAATATATCAATTCTCTGGTCTTCTATATTTGCTCACCAAATTTCATGTGCATATAAGGCCATTGAAAATATTCTAACCTGGGTTGGTGTCCCTTAGTTTTCAAAGTGCCATCCTGACTTTTCAACATTTTAAGGATATCTTCCACAATTTTAAGAGGTAGAGAAGGATATAAAGATCAAACCCTAAATATTCTTGATGTTACTTGCAACATAGTCAAGGCTAACACTTGAATCCCAGTGACAATTTTGAACATTACATTTAAGGAAAGTTATAAATCACATTATATTAAAGAGGCTTGTGAAAAGAACATGTATTTAGAGAAATATTTAGTTTTGGAATGATATGCTATTAAGCAAAGTGATATTAAGCCTACGTATTGTACTTACTACATCTAGAAGAGATCAGGAAAGATGTGAATCACATTTGAATATTCTCACACTCTTTTTTTGATCTGTACGCAGAGCAAATATTCAGAGGCGCTGGATTATGTCAAGAAGAAAGCTGCATCAGGATGGAAAGAAGGCTCATTAACCACAGGTGATATGCAGTTGGCC
This sequence comes from Tenrec ecaudatus, assembly GCF_050624435.1. Lineage (NCBI taxonomy): Eukaryota > Metazoa > Chordata > Mammalia > Afrosoricida > Tenrecidae > Tenrec > Tenrec ecaudatus. The sequence continues at coordinate 19,145,695 of NC_134543.1, forward strand.
CTATCTTGCTTACTGAACGTGAGGAGGACCTGAAGTCCTCGCTGAGGAGGCTCGAGGATTGAAGCCTTCAGTATTAATTTTTATTCAGTATAAAAAAACCCTCACAACTGGATTAATAAGTAACATCATCATAAATGGAGAAAGTCTGAAGCTGTGGAGGATTTTATCTTGCTTGGATGCACAATCAATGTCCATGGAAACAGCAGTCAAGAGAACAAGCGACATGTTGCACTGGATCAATCTGCTGCACAAGACCTCTTCAGAGTGGGAAGGAGCAAGGAAGTTACTTTGCGGACCGGGGTGCTCCTCACCCAAACCACGGCATTTTCCACTGCCTTGCTTGCAGGTGTAAGTTGGACATTGAATAAAGAAGACCATAAAAGAATTGATACATTTGAAATCTGGCTCTGGAGAAGCATATTTGAAAATACCGTGCATCGTCAACAGGACAGAAGGAAGTAAAGCCTTGGAGGAAGTAAAGCCTGGCTGCTCCTTAGAGGCAAGGATGGCAAAATTTTATCTGACAGACTACGGACGTGTTCTCAGGAGAGACCAGTTCCATCAGAGGGACACCATGTTTGGTCAAGTGAAGGGGCAGCGAAAGAGAGGGAGACCTTGAACGAGATAGATGGACACAGTGGCTGCGGATAAGGGCTCAAGTACAGGGATTGTGAAGATGGCTCAAGACAGGGTATCGTTTCATTCTGCTGGCAGGATGGGAGGATGGTTGCTATGGACCAGAACGTGGACTCAATGGCATCTGCCAGCAGCACAACAGATTTCAGCCTTCTAGGCTGGCACAGCAGTCTGACTAGAGCAATGAAGAAATGGAGATCATTTTAAATCAGAAAAAATCAAAGTCTAATGCCTTAATTTGTCAATCTTTTAAACCAAGTCACTTGGCAAGTAAAAGACCTCTCAGCACAGTCAATAGTTCTCATTAAGAAGGTGAAACCTTTGTACTTTTTCCCCCTGTTCCTTAATCTTCAATGACGATATTCCTATCCTTAAAATCTCCCCCCCCACCCCACCACACACACACTTTATGGTACAATTTCTGTGTTTGAAAATGAGTGATCAGGATCGAAATTAGAAAAAACAATGTAAACTCTAGTAATATAACTGCATACTTCTGCTACTTTCAGTGAGGTGAGTATTTGAAGAAAGTATCAAACAAGGCATAATTCGTTATGATCAGATCAGATCTCAGTTTTCCTTCGCTCCTATGACCCCAGGGTCTCTTTTGCATAATCCCTCATAGTTTCTGCTCCCTCTTATCTTTGTCTGAGGTCTTTTGTCTTGGTCCCATAGCTAATGGAACACATCCCTAGACTCTTTCTTTGGTTCAGTTTTCACTACTAGATGTTTCTTTATTCATATATGTGTGTGCTTAACATTTATGTTATATATCTCTACACATATAAATATATACTACATATATATGTAATATGTTAAAACCCTGAGAGATAAATCAGGCAAGGTCATCTTTCTGAGGCAGAAAATGCTCTAGTTTCCACTCTGATTAGTATGACACTTAGCACTTATGACGGCAATATGTGGATTTTTTTTTAACTAAAGTCCCCTTAATAATGGATTTTGACATCAATGCTGGTCCTTATGAAATGTAGGAAATGTCTCTCAGATTTCTCCAAACAAAAGAACAAAAATGCTTGCATATGTATCAAAGTTAATAATCATAAGCTAAATACCACACAATATAAAAATACTGAATATATATACAAATATATTTGCATGAATAAAAATTGTGAGTCCAAATGAAACCTAGAACCCTGAAATATAATATGGCTCTGCTGCAGCCCACATTAACTGTAGCCATTGTATTATATATCCACCACTGATCATTGTGGTCCCAAGAGCCTTGTACCTTATTGAGGGCCATCTCCAGGAGCATTTCTCAAAGCACTGTGACATGGCAGTGCTGTGGATAACTTCCTTGGAAAACAAAGAAAATGTATTTCCATGGCATCAAAATAACAAAAAAAGACATTGTTTTAATAACTTAGAGTGCCATTTTGTACAGTTGGGCCCCAGCTAACTAACAACAAACACTGCTTCAGAAGACTTTCAATAAGGCAATTACACACTACTTTCACTGAAAAAACATTTTGCATACATACTATTTATTCAAGTGACTTTAATTATTATGTGACAGCTGGACAATAAACAGTAATACATTCTTTTCACTTACAGTTTATAATACTCATGACTACCTTGAAATGTTATACTCATTCTCATCTTATAAAGAAATTATAGATTCAGAAAATTTAATTTTCTGGCAGTGTACAACAATATTTAGACTCAGACATAAATCCAAACTTAGATGCTTTCACCATCAGTTTTCCTGCTACCAAGTATTTAAATAATTATAAAATAAAAGAAAAATAAATATAAAACCTCACTGACCAGTTTACAATAGTTTGGGCAGAGCTGATGCAACATCTCAATACATGAATTGATCACAAGATTACTCCTTACATTCATTTTCCTTTCAAATGAAGAAGAGAATATGTTTTTACTCTTCTTTGATTATCAACTAGTTCCAGTCCACAGAAGTGTTTCACATGCATTTGCTGACTCAAACATCTGATTATTTATCTTCTGTGTACATGGACCACAAAGAAAGTGTTGTGGTGGAAAATTCCCTCACTGAATTCAATAACTTTAATAGGAAGGAAAGATGTAAGCAGGGAAAGAAAGGCAAGCATGCTATAAAGACATTTTTTAAGACTGACTAGGCATTTCCACTTGTGTCCTATATACTATTTTACTAGAATGTTCAAAATTAAACCACATTAAAGCAATCAAAGCACTCTTAGAAATGACTCCATCATAATGATTGGGATTTGAAGATACAGCTGGCTTTGTTTAAGTACTGGCTCTTGAAAATGATTGAAAGTAAAATAAAAACTAAGAAAAAATATATTTTTTAAATTCATAATTTTAGACTATTAATATGGATTATGGACAAATGACATATATGACACACAAATAAATTGCCGTGGTTTTAACATTCAATGTCATTTTTATATACACAGATGTTGAAATGCATGACTGTATGACAAAACTCTATGTGAGCCCAATGTTGCCAGATTTACTTTCCATAAACCAGCACATTTCTCCCGAAATTTGCCTCTACCTGTGTAGGCAGCCAACCTTATATAGTGCACTTCTCCAAAACAGTGCTCCCACCTCTGCATAGTTTATTTACTTGAAGATATTGTTCAACACATTTTCAGTTCCCCTGTGCAGACGGACTGGATGCATTATGCTGAGAAGAAAGGGTGTTCTTTGAGATGAGTGCAGGGTTGCATTGGCCCGTGCTTCTGCTGGCTGAGCGATGCATAAGCATCCCTAAGGTTCTCCAGAGTGAAAAAGCTTAGTCAATTATAATATATGCATTATTCCATGGACCCAAACATAACCTCGTCTGATTAGGAAATTCATGCATGATTCAGAAAAGATCTAAACACATTAACCCATTGTCCTCGTGACTCATAAGGGTCCTAAAGGATAGAGTAGAAGGGTACCTTCAGAGTCCCAAGATTGGAACTGTTTACATAAGCAAGCAGCTTCATCTTTCTCTCAAGAAGTGGCTTGTTTGTTCCAGCTGCTCACCCGTGATCAGTAGCTCAACGTCTAGTGCTCATGCTCCAGAGGATGATGGTTACCAGTGTTAAAATAGCCTTACACACGATACAAGTTCAAATCATTCTCAGATTTTAAGGACAAGGTGGAGCGAAGAAATCAATGATTCCACCTATTGTAGCTCATCGTTTGAATTGCTAAAATAACTATAATCTTCCCAAGACTTTCATCCCATTTTCTCCTACTTGCCCTATAGCAATTCCTTTGCTTCAAGCCCATGCGTCTCTAGCATCCTGTAGTCTCACTAGGCAGTCCATGTTAAGTTATTTATGGTTACTCTCAAGGCAGACCCATTTGTATATCGTGAACGACCTTTCAGGTACTGCTAATTTACTGTTTTGAGTGTTTCTTTATTCTCTAAAATCTGGCTTCGCCTTGATCTCCGTCCATCCTCCCTCCGTGGCTCACTCACCGCTGCCATCCGTTGGTCATGACCCAGATGGATCCTTTAGGAGAGAATCAAGCTGTGCTCCATATGGATCCTGAAGCTGTAACTCTTTCCTGACACATCCTTATCTTTCTCCCACGGAGATCCCAGAAGTTCAAGCAGCCTACCTTTCAGTTACCAGCACAACGCTTAATCTGCTGTGCCACCAGGGCTCTTAATTCCTAGCCCAACCCAGATTACTGGAGGGTTTTTAATTGATGACCTGTCCCCTTTTGCCTGAGGCTGTTAACTGCCTATCTGGTCAAACACCTGGAGAGAAATCTAGAGTTTCTTTCCTTCTATGGCTTTGAGACTTTGTGAAAAACTTTCTAAAAACAGATCCTCTACTTCTCTGTTTTTAACGAGCCACATGGTCTATAAATATCCCCCAAAGAGAACCAGTAGTAATTTTTGATATATTTGCACTGTAAGTCAGGAATGCTTGTAATATGAGCATCAAAGTATTCACCTTCTTTTTTCTTTTGGAAAATCCTTATCTGATCTGGAAACTCAACATATTTTCACATGCTCGACCATGCTAAAAATATCTGTTAAGGAATTGGAATTCCTATCACCTCTCTAGAATTACAAGACAGGTAGGGCTCTAACCTTTCAGTGATTAAGTTTGAAGTACATAGTGTGGTTAATTTTCAAAAGTAACATCTATGATACAATCTCTTTTTCTCTACATCTTCATCGCTCTCTTTCTCATGCTCTCTTAAAACATTTGTGCAAAATTCTGATCCTATATGGAGAAACATCTTACTTCAGATACAGCTCTTATTCCGTAAACATATTCCACAAGAAAATTCACATTCTTGTCTTATAAGTTGCTCGATGCCACAGAGAAAAATAAGAGATTTAATCAATTCATAAAATATTTCTAACTATCTGGCCACTCCAAAAATATGAAGAAATAGAGAATGAACCAAATTCATCATTTAGTCTTGGTATACTGTGTTATAAGTTGATTAGAATCTTTCTCTTAATAAAACATTGAAACATTTAATAGGCAAACCCACTGCTCTCATATTTTTGATATGTTCATCTCAAATTTTTATAGTCTATATAAAACTATGAAGAAAGTAACCAGAAGAGGTAGACCAAAAATTACAATTAACCATCTAGGCAGATGCCTATGGATTTTAAGCAAATAATAGACATTAGTCTATTATTCTTAGGATAGTAATTTATAAAATATTCAGAACATCTGTTAATAGCAGTGAGAGTTTCTTTTCATCATTTAGGTTTAAAAGCCATTGTAAAGTATAATTTCACATCTACATCTATCTATAGATATATCCTCATGTATTTACTGTCACTGACACTATCATTCCATACAAGAGGCATGCTAATTATTTTGTTGAACTGTCCATTGTCCCGAGAAGTAATTCACTCTATTCTGAAGATATGCCAAGACCACAAATACTGAACGTCAGAACACCTGCAAACCAAGCAAGAATGAGACAAAGAATTTCAAAATCAGAATTTTCCTTTTTTGATCTTTTTGCTGCGAGGTATATACAGGAACAGAAAAGTCATTTATTTCCTTAAATGGCAACATGGTTAAATGTAGATGCATTTCAAAAATACAACTAGACATTTATACATGGACAGGATTTAGCTAATACTCAATATTAGTGATATATTATAGCATTTGTAAGTGTATATTGTGGCTTCCAATTGCTTTTTAGGATTCACTTAACTCATTCATGGGTGCAGAAATGAGGCAAATGGTAGTTTTCTGGACAATTCTAGAAAGGCAGAATTGGGCTTAAAGAGCCCAGCTGTGAAAGTCAGAGCAGTGGAGGAATTAGCTTCAATCTTAATGGGATGCACACATGCGTGCACACAAATACTTACACACACAACCTAGAGGAGCAGGAAAAGGGATTCTTTGTAATTTTCCCCCTGTGACAACAGTGTCTGTGGCCTGATTGTTTTCCTCCTTCCCTCTCAACTCCGGATTCAAGGTCATTCTCCCCTTCGAGCAGCAACAGTGAAGCTAAATAGAAAAAGATTTAGAAAACAACTTTATGTATAAATCAGAAAAAAATATCAGCCAATTAAAGTTCTCCAGAAGACCTCAGAAGAAGATTATAATGGGAAAAAAGTAAAGTTCTCAGCTGTTTACAAATACCTTAACTCATGGTGAACTGATTCTTCCTCCATAAAACAAAGGAAAATGGTATTAAAACTAACATATGGTAAAAGCATCTAATCCACTGTCAGGTACCCAGTAATGATGTTCACTAGTTGATCACAATAATGGCAATAACAATTGCATTCAATAGCAAAAGTATTAATAATATTCAATGATATAGTACACTACTAGGTTAGTAATTATATCTAATTTGTTCTTCTCCAAACATCCTTAAAAGATACAATTATTCATTTTGCATATGAAAATATTAATAGAGTCTAAAGGAGTGTACAAAATTTACAAATTATTTTTTAATTTGAGTTATTAATTACTTATACTTATTGAGAGATTCAAAACTAGGTCTGCAGATCCAAGTCTTCTTTCTTTCCTCCCTACTTTGTCCTCGCTACTGAGATAAGGGAAGTACATAATTCAGTGTTTATCAACCTAATATTTAGTGCTTTAGAATGAAATCCTCAGAACAGTCATATCAGCATTAATTGGTAATTTCAGGCCTTCCGCCATCTATTAATTTCCCTAAAGATAGTCATTCAAACATAAAAGGAAATACTGCTTGATTTAAAATCAGGAAACACATGAGTCAAGGTTGTATCCTTTCACCCCAATTACTTAGTTTTCAAACTGAGCAAAAAATCTGGAAGACTGAATTATACAAATAACAACAAGACATCAGCATTAAAGGAGTAGTCATTATAAAATAATGCAATATAAAAATATTAACAACCTTGCTTACTGAAAGGGAAGAAGAGTTGAAACACCTACAGATAAAAATAAAAATTACATTTCACTATGGATTACACATCAACATGAGAAAATAACTGTACCAGTAAACAGCATTATGAAAACGTGAAAAAAAAACATCAAGGAGTTCATTGCATACACAATCTACATCCATGGAAGCAGCAACAACAAAAAATTAAATAATGTACTGTTTTGGGAAAACCTATTACTAAATAGCTCTTTGAAATATTTAAGAGCAAAGACGTCACTCTGAGCAATAAGGTATACCAAATATAAATTCTGGTATTTTCAATCATCCCATATGTACGCCAAAATTGTATACCAAAAAATGCCAAATAATTGATTAATATTAATTATGATGTTGGTGAAGAATATTGAATTATTATGGGGTAGCAGAAGAACAAACAAATCTGCCTGGGAAGATGTACAGATTAAATACCCTTTAGAAGCCAGAGTGGCAAAATTTTGTCTCTTGAATGATGCAAATAATATCAGAGAAACCAGCAACTGGAAAAGATCATCTTTGGTAACATGGAGGATCAGTGAACAACCCGAGGCTGAATTGACACAGAAACGGCAGCAGGGGCTCAAGCCCAGTGAGGAGCGGGAGGATGCTGCTGGTCAAGGTGGTGAGCAGGTTGCTTCTACAGAGCATCACAAGTGCGACTGACTCAAGGGCACCTCCCAAAACAGCAATCTCCAATCTACAGAATCAATCTACGGAGCCTTGTGCCAACAAAATAGGTAGTCATTATGAAAATTTCCATTTGAGAGGCACTGCCTTGGAACATTGATTTCTTTCTCTTTTTAAAATCGTTTTATTAGGGGCTCATACAACTCTTAGCACGATCCATTCATACATCAATTGTGTAAAGCACATCTGTTCATTCACTGCCCTCATCATTCTCAAAACATTGGCTCTCCACCAAAGCTCCTGGCATCAGGTCCTCATTTTTTCCCCTCCCTCCCCACTTTCCTCTCCTTCATAAACCCTTGATAATTTATGAATTATTATTTTGTCATATCTTGCCCTGTCCTAAATCTCCCTTCACCCACTTTTCTGCTGTCCATCCCACAGGGAGGAGGTTACATGTAGATCCTTGTAATCAGTTCCCTCTTTCCAACCCACTCTCCCTTAACCCACCAAGTCTCACCACTCACACCACTGGTCCTGAAGGGATCATCCGCCCTGGATTTCCTGTGTTATGGTCCTATCTGTACCAGTGTACATCCTCTGGTCTAGCCAGACTTGCAAGGTAGAATTGGGGTGGTTCCCCTGCCTTCCACTGATTGGAGTAGAACATGTAGAAGTGAGCCAAAACATCAGATGTCTTTTTTTTAAATTCTCCCTTGATTCTTATGTGTTACCTGCAGTGTTGGCAGGTAGGTAAGTTAAAGAAAAGGACCAATCTGAATGGATGCGGGGCGCATCTGAGGCAAAAGCACACTGAGGCAACTGCCGCGCTTTAAATGCAGCCAGCAAAGACAAAACAGAACTGCGTGTGGGCAACGAGCACAGGGAGGGACACAATTACCAAACTCCACCAGTGGCCCAACTCTACTTCTCTCTTTTTCATTCCCAATTTCTCTTGGAACGTGGTTTGATTATGCTGGGTAGGTGCCTGCAAGTGACCCCATGGCACAACAGAGCAAAGCATCACCTAGGCCTGAGTCATCTCACACTGGTTTTTATGTTTGAGCCCACTGCTTTGCCCACTGGGTCAATCGATCCTTTTAGGAGCCATACTTCAGTCCTCTCACCTTCAGCAACCATAATGCTAATAAGCCTTCGTCCTGCCCGCATACTGTATTCTTCCTTGAATATTTCAATGTATTTGATTATTTCAACTTATTTGATTATGTTTGCTCAGCATCCTTGTTGAATGATGTGATGACAATGATATCATGCACAGCTTTCCTGGTTTTAAGCCATGCGCAATCCCATTACTCTGTCCCCGCAATCGCTTCTCCATCTGTGTACCGCTTCTCCATCTATGTACCAGTTCCGCGTGAACACCAAGAAATGCTCTGGAATGCCAATTCTTCTTAATGTTATTCACAGTTCATTATTATCCACACATAATCCGTTTTCATAGTACATAAAACACAAACAAACACCTTTCTGGTACTCTCTGCTTCCAACAAAGTGTCATCTGATATCAGCCATGACATGCTTCGATCTGCATCTTCTAATTCAGTGGTTCTCAACCTTCCCCATGCTGTGACCCTTTCATATAGTTCCTCATGTTGTGGTGACCCCCAACCATAAAATTATTTCTGTTGCTACGTCATTGCTGTAATTTTGCTACTTGTATAGATCGTAATGTAAATATCTGATAGGCAGGATATATTATGTGACAGCTGTGAAAGCGTTGTTCGACCCCAAAGTGGTGGCGACCCACAGGTTGAGAACCGCTGCTAAACAGTCAAGCCTGCCTGTGTGACAGCTCCATGCCAATGTACTACTGCAACCATTGTTGGATGATGTTCAGCAGAATTTTACTTGCCTGTGAAGTCAATATTATTGGTCTATAGTTTGAACATTTGCTGGGTCACCTTTATTTGGAATGGATACCAACAGTCTCCCAAACATCCTAGATAGATGATTGAATCCTTCGAGTGCTTCATAAGCCTGTCGAAAAGTACCAAAGGACAAACATATCTCTCCTGGAAGCAGGATGGCCAGACGCCTTAGAAGCAAGGGTGGTGAAACCTCAAGGTTTGGAAATGTTATCAGGAGACATCAGTCCCCGGAGCAGGGCATCCTGCTTTGTAAAGTAGAAGGGCACAGAAAAAGAGGAAACCTCTCAGCTAGATGCACTGACACAGTGCCCTCAGCACCGGGCACATGCACAGGAACAACTGTGCGCATGGCAATGGCCATGGCAGTGCTTTGTTCTGCTGTGCTTCTGGTCATTATGAATTGGAACAGACTCAATGACACCTAACAACAACAACATAATTTGAGCATTCTGCTGGCCTGCTTCTCTTTGCTTTGGGTGCAAATATGGCTCTTTACCGGTCAGCTGACCAAGGAGCTATATTCCAAATCTCTTGGCAAGTACTTCAAGGGCTTCATCAGCTTGTTGAAACTTTTCCATTTGTATTCCAGTTAATCCAGAGAGCCCTGGCTACTGCTTTCAGTGCAGCGGTCCTTCTCTCAGTATCACTGCTTCTTGGTCACATGCTCCACTGTCTGCAAACTGTCAAGACTATCCACAAAGTTTCCTGGGTTAATTCTTCTGAAGTGCACAGCCTATTCATTTGTCACAGCTTGTTCTGAGTCTGGAAGGACTGCTGAAACCTGTTCACTTTGAGTGACTCTGCTGGTATTTGTGACATAGCTTCCACCATCACAGCATCGAACAAATCACCATTTTATAACACAGTGACAGAGAAGTCATAGCCCACACATATTAGGCTCAAGGTATAATCAGTCTTTAACTCACCACGCTCCGACTCAGGGTCTTTACGTACTCTTATTACAATGGGGAAAGAGTCCTGGTGGCGCACTATGTTAAGTGTTTGGCTGCTAACTGCAGGGTTAGCAGTTCAAAACTACCAGCTGCTCCTGCTGAAAGATGAGGCTTTTTCCTCCCACAAAGAGCAGTAGTCTCAAAAACTCACAGAGGCAAATCTATACTGCTTTGTAGGGCTCCTACGACTCAGAATCAGCTAGATGTCAGTGAATTTTTAGACTGGTTGGGATTTTCCTTCCTTTTTGCAGGACAATGAATCCCAGCCACGTTTAGTTAAATGACACTGTTCTAAGCTTCAGCTTATACAATATATGACAAAGGCACTCCCCCCTATTAAATCAGGTTCTCCAGTTTATAGAATATTTTGCTTTCCTTCAGATTATTTATTAGTTTTAATCATAAAAATAATCCCATGACAGAATATCTTTCATTAAAACAAAAACTCGACAACTGCACAATCCACGCTTTCTATGTTCAGAGAATATCATTTTATAAAGAGCAAGCCTATAATAACCCTTCAGTAGATGGTTAGTGAACGGATATCATTTGACAGCTACAAAGCCTCTGTTTATGACATCACAGGTACTTGTTTGACTGCTACTTGCAAAGTAGGCTGTTTAAACTCACCAGAAGCACCTTGGGGAAAAGATGGGGCTTTATGCCTCTCAGGTTTTTGTGAAGCCTTGATAGTACTGGATTGGGGCTTGTAACAGTTGAGAAAAAAATATGTGTCCATGTTCTATGATCTCAGTGTTTTACTCAAAATATTCTATTTTCATGAGATTATCTAATTAATCTGTATATATAGAACAGTCTTGCATTTTTATAATTCACACAATTAGAAAAAATATTTTTATCACAGAAGAATATTTTAGTGCTGGCGCTGAACCTAGTCGAGCTCAAAGTAACTATTAACATGAATCAAGTTATGTATGAGCACGTCAAAATTATTTCTACAAAAAATTAACCCTTAGAGGAGGTGTCGCCCAACACAGGGACAAGGGAACAGCGAGTGGTTCAAAACCAGAGGAGGGAGGGGAGGGGAGGACTGGAAGGGAGTGACCAAGAGCAAGGTAACTGAGAGGAACTACTGAATCCAGAATGAAGGCTAAACATGGTAATGGGTCGGGAGGAAAGCGAAAGGAAATAGAGGAAAGGAGTAGGAAACAAAGTGCATACAGAGAAGCCTAAATACAGACATGTACATATGTAAATATATTTATGATTATGGGGGCAATTGATTTATATGCATATATTTATAGGTTCAGTAGTAGGGTAGCAGATGGACATTGGGCCTCCTCATGCATAATCCCCCAATACAATAGCACCTCGCCCTGCTAAACAGCCATTGCAGGATACCCATCTTCCCGACATGATCACTGAAGACAGACGTGTGTGTAAGCAAATGTGGTGAAGAAAGCTGATGGTGCCCTGCTATCAAAAAAAGATATAGCATCTGGGGTCTTAAAGGCTTGAAGGCAAATAAGCGGCCATCTAGCTCAGAAGCAACAAAGCCCACAGAGAAGAAGCACACGGCCTAAGCGAATACAAGGTGTTGAATGGACCATGTAGCAGATACTAAGGAACAAAAACAATCATTGTGTGATCACCTTCCTCACATAATGGCTGAAGACAAAAGTGTGCATAAGCAAGTGTGGTGAAGAAGGCGGATGGTGCCCGGCTACTGAGAGATATAGTGTCTGGGGACTTAAAGGCTTGAAAGCAAACAAGCGGCCATCTAGCCCAGAACCAACCGAGCCCACACGGAAGCAGCACACCAACATAGGTGACCATGAAGGACAGAGGAGACCAGGTCTCCAACAACAAAGGTGGGGTGATGGTGAGAATCACATCACCGTGAAAGAGGGGGAGTGCATGATGGGGACCCAATGCCCACCTGTAGACAGCTGGACACCCCTTCCAGTGGGGTAGTGAGGAGGAGATGGGCCAGTCAGGGTTCAGTGTAGCAATAATGAAACTCAAAACCTTCCTCTAGTTCCTGAACGCTTCCTCCCCTCCCAAACATCATGACCCCAATTCTACCCTGCCTTGCGGACCTGGTTATACCAGAGGATGTACAGCGGTGCAGTGGGGATCTGGAGGCACAGGGAATCTAGGACAGATGAACCCCTCAACACCAGCGGTGGGAGTGGCGACACCAGGAGGGAAGGGCATGTAGAAAGGGAGAACCGATCTGGGAGATCTATGTGTAACCTCCTCTCTTGGAGATGGGCAATGGGGAGGCGGGTGAGGGGAGACGCCAGGGATTGTAAGATAAGATATAATAATTATTTATAAACTATCAAAGGACCAGGGGTGGGATCGCGGAGGGAGGGGGATGGGGGAAAAAAAAGGGAAACCGATCTGATCCTAGGAACCCAAGTGGAAGGTGAATTATGAGAGTGACGAGTGCAACGAATGTATAAGGGTGCTTTGCTCAATTGATGTATGTACAGATTGTGATAAGAGCCTTATGAGCCCCTATAAAAAGATTTAAAAAAAAGAAATTGCCAAAGTCTAGGTAAAAAAAAAAATTAACCCTTAAACCAAAGTACCAATATGTGAAGCCACTGTTTCTCAGCACGTCCTCCGTTTAGGTTTACACATGTCTGAGGGTGCTGCTCTCATCTCTCTAACCCTTTCCTGCATCCTTCTTCAATCAGTAATTTACACCATATCAAAAAGAAAGTTTGGGCATGCTCAAGGGTCTCAGTTTGTGAATCTTTGAAGCGTTCTTTAAGTTTAGGAACAAAAAGAAATGGGGACCAAGTTTTTCAATGAAATTCTCGTAGGATAAGCTTGTTAACCTCTAAGAATGAGCAGGTGAATTGATATGATGGGCAACACACAGCCCTCTGCACAATGTTCCTTTCAGGTTTCTCACTTGCTGGAACTTTCAGAGCTATTCTCTCTGTCTTGAATGTAACTGATCCAGTAGATCCCTGCTGCAGTCAACTTGCTCTCTGAATCATTTAGTAAACTCAAGACTTGTCCTAGGTTACATTTAATGCTATAACATCATCTTCATTCACTTAGGTGTTCTTCAAAGTCTGATAGAAAAATCGGGTCTTTGAGCTAGCTAATCTTCCTGCAACACTATTGGCCTCCATTAAGCCAGGAATTTGCTGAAGCCAAGGTGTTCCCTTAAAACTGAAAATACCAACCAGGTGTGATTCCATCTTTAGTAGCCATCATACTAATGGAACGTCTATGTTGTCATCCTTTCGGTCTCTGGGCATCAACCACTTTCTATCTTTATCAGTGTTGACAATTTTCCTTCTCTTAACTCATCTTTAAAGTCTTCTGATTCTCCTTAAAATTCATGATCCCTCTAAAACCTGTGGGGCTGAGTTCCTATAAATTTGTAACAAAGTATCAATGATTTGAGAGGAGGTCCACTTCAGTTCGCCATGACTTTTTTTATTAGTCATCATGAAGAATGATTTTCCCATGGCACAAAAAGTAGCCTTTCTATTTGAAGGCACCCCAGTGAAAGTAAGACAAGGATCCAGAGATAACTTATCTGCAGCCATCCACAGATCACAGAGATATATTCAAGCCTATTTTGTTTAGAATAAAACCAAGCATTTATAATCTGGAACACTTTTAAACTTATATTTGCGTATGAATTTACATAGGAAGGTATATATGATCTATAGGATGATATATTGATAGATTCTAAAAGAAGTACAAAAATAATTTGTAAATTACAATTCTACTTTTAGTTTAAAATTTATGTTTTACAAAAAATTTTCACAGATAAATATGTGAGCGCACATAAACAAAGATATGCTTTCCATTCAGGCAACACTGGTTTATTTATTTATTTTCTGTTTCTTGTATCTGCTAAAGTCCTTTAGACTTCTGGGTTCTTCATATCTATTACCTAAAACAAAATATATCCTCTTCCTTCTTTGTATTGGTTAACTACTGTTTATCCTTCAGTTCTTTGCTCATTGCTAAACTCATCAGGAATGCCTTTTACTGACAACCTGATCAAAGCAGAGTCCCCTTGTTATATGGCTCTTACTCTAAGTACATATCCTTTGTTGTCACTCTAAGGTGTTGCTCAGAAATGCTTGGGGAACATCACCTGCTTTATTGAGTGAAGCTCTGAGAGGCTGATCCAGTCTGTCAGCCTACTCTTTGTGCATGCCAGGTTTAACACAGTGCTGGGCACATGCTAGAACTAAAGTGCTATCAAAATGAATATATGAATTCATTAATTTCCATTCTCCATTTCACACATGAGGAAATCTAATCTTTGCATAGCTAAGCAATAAACTCAGGTTATTCAGCTAAAGTAGCAAGTCATAAATCAAACCAAACTTGGCATCATTCTGTATATAGCACTTTTAACCAGTAAGAAATGACCAAGTTACTATATAAGATTGTATCAAAACAAAAATGCCCAAACCAGACACTTAAGTAAGCCACATCTCTGTTTTCCTCACAAATACCTGAGTTACAACTATTATGCTTATCTACTGTATTACAGATGATCAAATACAACCAGAACAAATTCTGTCATTGTTAAATTACATACATTTAAGCTGATCTAAATAAGATGGTATGATGTGCAGAAATCAATAGTTCAGATAATATTCTAAGATTAGTCATTTGCTCAGGTGGGAAATTACATTTTCACCTATCTAAGGAATTCAAGCTTGTTCATTTCCTCTGACAGGCAGTGATGACCTCAATTAAGGAAAAAAAAAACTTCAGTCAAAACTGGAAAATTACTGTGCTTCAAACTGAAGCCTAGATAACGCTATGTGTCTTAATATTTAGTTCCTCTTTAGCATTAACCTCTGACTTGATCTCCAAGCAGGCAATATGCTTGGGGAGATAATAATAGTACAGAGGGTTCGAGAAGGACGCTCAAGACCAAAATCATTTCAAATATGTCTGGCAGAAGTAGCACGTTTTATTTTAGAAATGTAAGCTTATAAAGGTACCATCAACATTCCCACGAACATATCCCACCATGACACCTTCAGAGCCCCTCCGAAAAGTTAATAACTTAGGAGAGAGTCCATTAAAATGTTTATGAAAAGAGTCTGAGAAAAAGAAGGAGAATTATTATCAAAATTATTTTTATTCAGCTGTATATGACATTGATGAACATCATTTAAATTATATGAATATATTAAACTATTTTCAGGGCCTGGTTTATTTCATATTATCAATGGCTGTATATGCATATTTATACGTGTGGATATATATACGTATGTGTGTATACATATCCTTGTGTGTGTGAAAGTGCATATCATGTTGTTTTGGACGTCATAAAGTTGACTTTGTACTCAGAGCAACTCCGTATGATGGATTGGACTCTCCCATAGGGGTTTCTCACTGTCATCATTACATAATCAGATCTCCAGATTTTATCCCAGGGAGCCAGTCCCAGGGGTCAGTCTGAACGTCCATCTTTCAGCGAGCAGCTGTGGGCCTTACTGGCTATTATGAGACCTCCGTAGAGGTGTCTGTATCTACGTGTGCGGCCCGGTGCTGCAAAGCCACTGCATGGTAGGTAGTAAAATCCTTTTAGACTCATCATTCTGTAGCGTTTTGTTTAATGAATAGAGGCCTACAGATTGTCATCAGCAAAACACAGGCTCAAATCCTGGCTTTGCCAATTGTTAACAAATGCAACTATCCTGTTGATTAACAAAAGCTCCCTCATCTATAAATGAGTATTTTGCCTTTTAAAATGCTGTATTGCTTAAGTAGGTGTGCGTATATGTATACATATGTAAAATAAAATAATATAAACAAATAATTTTACTGGCACAGAATAAGACCTCAATTAATTGAAGTCATGGCACAGAAGTGTTTCCATTGATGCTTCACTAATGTAACACGAGTAGGTAATGAACCATGTTACATTAAATAGCATAAAAGTCAAGCTGCAGTGAATTCTAGTTCCTTCAATGGAACTTTCCTGAAGCTCATTTTGATGGGAAGAAGCAGACAGACATGTTTTGTAAGCCGATTATTTTCAAGTGGAAGAATTCCATTTTGAAGCTGATGGCTCAGCGCTTGTCTTGGTTGTGGCCTGGAGCTGCAGGGCCATCCTATATAAAGTGCCCAGCCTCCTTGAGCCGTGCTTGCTCACCTGATAATCGAGGGCATCGAGCTAAATGATGTTTCAGCACCTGTATTCTCTAGCTTTATTTTCCATTTCTTATTCAGAGTCCATTTTAAGAGCAGGTATCTGCTGTTTGGATTGATCTAAATCTTCGGAGGGGATGGTAATGGTTATAATTAGCTAAGATTGTTATTCTGTGTCTGATAAATCAGAGCAATACCCAGCTGTCTCTTGTACATCAGATGTCTTTGGCAGCATAGAATTGTGATGAGCTAACATGTAAATGAATCAAAGGCAGTGTTTGTGCTCCTTGAAATTCACATGGGAAGGCATACTCTGCAAGATGTGTTTTAGTTTGCTATTCTTAAAATATTTGAAAAAGTAATCTGACATCTGTCAAATATGAAATGAAGCAGTATGTCTTGAGGAGTGTGTGTGATAGAAAAACCAGGGCGCACGTGCGCATAGATTACAATGGAAGCATAAGATAGACTTTACTAAAAGTATTAGTCATTCTACATCCAAGAAGTATCGGATCCTTCCAACTCTCCGTGGGAGACTCTAACGCCTTACAATCGGGTCGTCGTTGCTCTCAACAATTCTGGAATTGTCTTCTGCATTTCTGTCAAGGCTTTCTATGAATGCTGGCAGTCCCTAGGTTGTGGATGCTGACTTGTGTTTGACCCAGCGTTATAAACCAATTACCCATATTACATTAGAAATTCATTGTGCTTTCAGTGATTTATAATGACAAATAAGTGTTACTTTGCCATGTCGATCAAAGTATTTTAGTAGATTAAATGTATTTTAATGCCTCTGGAAGTGCTTCTTTACTGTCTATATTTCATAGAAAGGTACACTGTATACAAAGATAAACATTTTACTCAAATTAGTTAAGAATGTACCAAACCCTTCAAATTTACATACATACTTCAGTTAAAGATAGATTTAAGAACTGAATTTGTTCTTATCTGGGGCTGCCTATATTCTCAGGAGCGGTAAAACTTTACTGCAGAAAATCAATTCTTCACTCATCAGTCCAGATCCAATCTGAATTGTGTAAAACTTGGCCAAAGACTGTTTATTTAGTCCTCATCAAAGAAGTTATTCTTGGCAGCAACAGAAAGCTCCATTAAAAAAACACACATAAAAATCAACTTTTTTGAAATAATAAGATCATTCCTCGGTATGAATATCAAATGTAATATTCTGATAAGCCATATTTGCCACATTGATAAAATATTAAATACAATTGATGCTTTCAATGTGAAATGGAAATGCAATAGGATGTGAGAAAAACGTCTGTTACTTATGAAAAGCAACCACACCAATCACACTTGGTGCATGTACTTCAGTTGCACCAATAAAACAATCAATCAATAGTTACGAGGCAGTTGGGTTATCATTTTCATATTAGAACTGTAAGACTTTTCCTTGATCTTGTACATGCTTTTCTCTCTGCTGCTCTAATCCAAATGTCTTAATTTTAAGAAAAAGTTATTTTTTAATTATTGGTGAACCTATCTGGTCAAAGAGTATTTTCCCTGTCTACTTTTAAATATGAATCACCACCACTTCCCCACTGCCACCTCAAACAGCTTAACATATTGAGTTCATTATTTTTTGCTTTAATTCAGAGTGCCTTGCGATCCTCTGCTTCTAAGGCAGCAGCATTTTCCCCATCATCCTGAGAGACCATCCAGAGATAAATGTGGCTCCTTCTCACATATCAAGACCAAAGGTACTTGACTTGACCTCAGCAGCAATTTGCATATCTATTCTCTCTTCACCTTTCCTAGTTTCTAGTATGCACTGGGCACTGCCGTTGATATACACAGCAAACACTGCTGTAACCTGCAAGGGACTATGTGTTCTCTAGCGTACATGGGTGTTTGGATAGCTTTACATCTTTATGTAAAGAAATAGAGATTTGATCACTTAACTTCCTATTAAGAAAACCAAAAACTCCAGTGACTGCTCATTATCTCTTTGAGTGCAAACTCATTCTAATATACAAAGACAACCACCAGTTGATCAAACATTCCATGTTTACACGCCAGAATTTTCATATAAATACCCATACTCCAGGTTAGAATATATTATCTTTGGATATTTCTGTTCCCTGCATCTTTTTGGTTATCTTGTTCATTAGTTTGAGAATTCATTAGTCATCATATTCCCTCTTTGTCTATTGCTTTCTTTCAACTTGGTTGTCATGCCCTGTCTTTATTAAAACTTCTCTAACTTGTTTACTTGAAGGTTATGTCTTCATCATATGAAGGCTTGAGCAAGTGGTGCTTGCTCCACGTTCCTCGCCAGTTTTCATTTTTCTGTTTGGTTTTGATTTTGTATGACCCTCCATCTTCCAAACCAGATGGACATTTTCTTAAGGCAATAAACACTCATTATTTATTGCTTAACATCTGCTAAGTTTTGCCCAGCCCAGGTTATATCTCTATCCATCCATGTATCCATGCATCCAACCACACATCTGTCCATCCATCCATCTATCTATCTGTCTATCATCTATCTATCTATCTATCTATCTATCTATCTATCTATCTATCTATCTATCTATCATTGAACCCCGGACCTCGACGTTAATGCATTCTAGAAGGAGCATCGTGTTGTGATGCAGTTGAGTTCTGAATCAATTTTTCCCATAAGAAATAACTGAAAATGAATTAATACATTAATGACCACAAAGTTTTTACCCTAACTCTGCCTTTCTATATGAAACATTAGACAGAAATTTCCAAGTAAATAAGTTCAGAGTTAAATAATATAATTTAAATAAGAAACACAATATTACAAAAGTTCTTTAACAACTACAGTATGACCCATGCCTTGAGATTGATGAAGATCTGGATCTGTGGATATGGATGTGGAGAGGAGGGATGGAGAGAGAGAGTCCTTGTTTGGAAGGGGACTCCCCATCCATAAAATCAACTGGAAGCTGATTTTCAGGAGTTTTTTCCCCTTCTTTGCCTTTTGTCACTCGCAGTTGGCTGGCTCTCTCTAAAAACACTCTCTCTAATGTGGTCTGCTGTTGGCGTTTCCTTAAATGTTTCCTAAAGGGTTACTGACTTATAATCAGCAATTTCGATAACACGTTTAACCAGCTCCTGATCGTGAAGATTCTTTTCAGAAAACTCTTTATTAGGACCCATGTTTTTATCTAGAACAAAAAAAAGGTGCAAAAACTATTTATAGCAAAACACTTGGAACACAGCCTCAAAAGGTTTTAACAACATATACTCACAACACCAACTAACGCTGAGTGAACTGCTTTGTTTACAACCACCTGTGTCAGGTTGGATTCTGATGCTTTGTTTGGGCTCCGATGCAAACTTTCATAGATAGATACACAGATAGAGATATATAGATATAGTTATACAGAGATACACATATACAATAGAATGTATATGTATCTTTATTATATCTAAACTCAGAAACTCAATACCACTTAGTTGGTCTCATGTTATAGCCACCTTGTATAACATTTCTCAGCTGAAACTCTTGATGAGAGTAGAGCTTCAATGTTCTCTGAGGACCAGCTGGAGGGTTTGAACTGCTGACCTTGCAATCAGCATCCAACATCTAACCCACAGCACCACCTAGGTGTATGGCGTGGAACAGAATATATGTATGACTGGGTATTTAATATATATTTACACAACATACAACCTGTCTCATATTTTAAGAAATTTCTTCAGCATTTTCTATATTTTATAGCAATTCAGATAAAGTAGAATGAGAGAAAAAAGTTATGCTCAGGACTATTGAGCTCATACCCTTTTTATCATGAGGCAAAACAAAAGATATAGCCTAACATCAGTAGCTTTATCTTATTCTACTTAATGAAGTTCTATTTAATTTCCTAAAATGCTTCCCAGGTCTAAGTAACCTAGATGAAAAGCTAAATATCACAAAGCATAATTTCTTCTTTATATAAGATATCATTTTCCATTATATGTATTATACTTACTTTATTGACACTTGTGTTTTTTAAATATAACTAGATAAACCAAATAAGAATACATCTTGCAACACTTTGCAAACTTGACAGTAGCATATAAATGGAAAATTTTAATCAGACTGGTAGGTAATAAATAGCCTCAAAATTATTATTTAATAACTGTCAAAATCCTCTGTAATAAGGGTCTTATGATACTGATGATAGAGTAATTAGCTTTCTATTTGATTTTGCCAACATTCCACTGATATTTTATGTATTACTAGAATAGGAATTGGGCTGCTAACCAGCAGGGTCAGGGGTTCAAACCCATCAGCTCATCGCAGAGGAGAAAAATTACACTGTCTCCTCCTGTGAAGATTTACAGTCTTCTAAACCTCACATAGGGTCTCTCAAAGTCAGAGTTGATTTAATTACTTTGGGTTCGATTTTGGACAGTGTTTATGTGTCAGGAAACATAAAAAGCCCCTGATTAACATCTTCAAAATGGAACTAAGGGGTGTTTCTTTATATGCAAATCAATTAATTGCACTCACTTTATAGTGAATATTTTTTTTTGTTTCAAAGTGAGTTCAAAATCACAGATAATCTTGAAGAAGAGAATGTCAAAGAAATAATCACTAACATGATACAGGTAGAAACTGAACAAGAGGATATGGAAAAACATTAGCATAACTTAAAATTTTATGAAAATTCAAAATAAGATAGCAGATATGAAAACATGACGTATTTCGGAAAATAGACTTGAAGAAAATAGAAGAGACAAAGCTTAGGTAAAGAAATAAAAAAATTAACAAGAATATCTTTGCAGGAAGTCCAACATTAGAATAGAACAATGTTACTAAAAGATAAAAAAAAGACTAAGGGATTAAATAATATTAAGGAACTAATTGATAAACATTTAAGACATGTTGAAAACGATATATCTCCTGACTAAAAGAAATCAATGAGTAATCAATATAATGGATAGAAATCAAGATAATTAAAATCAAGTGTGATAGCACTGGGTACAAAGAGACGATTCTCAAGTCTCTAGAGTTATGGGGAAATCATTTGCACAATGAGAATTAGCATCAATTTCAGCCATTCAATATTCAAAATAACACTGAACGCTGGAAATCAGATGACTTCTCAAATAACTGCCTCCAAATTCCAAAACCAGATAGTGAAACACTTATCAGCTTATCATAAAGATGCCACACGCACTCAGTATCACCTAAAAATAACCTGCTCTTTACTTTAAAAAGTGCAAGTTGCTTTAAAATAATTTCTAGATTTATGGTAAATTTGAGCAGAAGAGAGTTTTCATATATCCATTCTCTGTGAACACTCAAAACAAAAATTGGAACTCACTGTCATCCAGTTCCTGCTGGCTCCTAGCGACCCTGCGGGACAGGGGAGAACTGCTCCTGTGGGTTTCTGAGACAGTATACATTCACAGGAGTAGAACGTCCAGGCTTTCCCTTGAGTAGAATCTGATGGTTTCGAAACGCCAACCTTGAGGATCATAGCCCAATGCATAAACATTAGCTAACCTATTTTATTCATTTGGTACATTTGACAAAATGATGGAATGCCGTTGTTGTTGGATCTTCTGAAATCGCTTCCGACTCCCAGTAACCCCATGTATGAGAGAATGAAACATGAGCTGGTCCTGCTCCATCCTCACCGCAGTTTTGTTGCTATGCGTTGACACAGTGGTTACGACAGGGGGCTCAAGCGTAAGAGCCACAGTGGACCTGAGGTTTCATTCTTGGTGCCGTAAAGTAGTTCATTGTGTCTTGAAAAATGTACGCTGCCATGGTAAGCACCATTCTGTTACTTTACAAAATCATTCCTCACAAAAGGCCCGGTGATCCACAGCTTCATTACCTTCCACCCTCCCACGTTCAGTGACATTTTAATATCTCACTAATTTTGCCTTTTCCAGAATGTCATATAGGTGCAGTCATAAATTATTTGGCCTTTCCAGATTGGCTTCATTTACAAAACACTTTTATTTTAAAAATTATTCTCTGTTTTTTATAGCTTCTTAGCTCCTCTTTCAGCACTGAATAATATTCCTTTTTATGGAAGCACCATGGTAGGTTTATCTGTACATCTACTGAAATCTATTTGGGTTATTTTTAATATTTTAGAGATTAAACATTTGTGCACAAGTTTTATGTAAACATACATTTCTAACTCTTTGGATAACTATATAAAAGTGCTATTGCTAGATCATATGGTAAGATTATGTTTTGTCTTTTTTTTTAGGAAACTTCCAGGCCATCTCTAAAATGATGCCGAGCACCAATTACTGACAGCACATTTATCTCCAAGTCCTCACCACAGCCGATCAGTGTTGTCAGTGTTTCAATTTTAGACAATATAATAGGTGCATAATGGAATCTCACTGTTGCTTTACTTCATAATTCCCTCATAGTATATCCTCTTTAGCATCTAATCTTATATGTTTGGTTTTGCTGTTTTTATATCTTCTTATTTGGGATTTCTCATGATATTTGGTGCAGTTTTTAATTGAGTTGTTTGCTGTGTGATCTTTGTCATCAGGCTCTGACAGTTTCCACTAAATAGAAGGAATGAACCAAGAAAAAATATGAAAACCTAGATACAGTAAAATGAAGGGTTTTTTTTTTTTGGGGGGGGGGTTGTTTTGTAGTGTAGTAGTGCAAGCTCTTACCTGTATTTTCAGGAAGGCAAAATACTACTCTTTTTGACTGTCGTGTGAAACAATAAGTACACTTTAGAACAGATCAGAAGTCTGTGATTATTTTAAGTGAATATAAAACTGACAGCATTTCCACAGTGATAGAACAAATAAAGAAAATATATAGAAAACTCCAGGATAGTTTGGGATTGACTTATATAAAGGATGTAGGAAGTGTATAATAGGATAAAGAAGCCAATCCTTTCTAGGGAAACAAATCTTATGCAGAAAATAAAATATTATCATTCATATTACATATTTAGTGGTGATGGGTGTTTACATTTTCATAGTAAACAAAAACTAAACATAGTGTAATCCTTCAAAGGGCTGGTTGGTTGTTAAATGCCCTCAAGTTGGTTCAAACTCATAATGGATCTTCTGTACATGGACTAAACGTGGCTTGACCCTGTGGCATCTTCAACGTTGTGCCTATGGCTGAGCCCATTGTGCCAGCTACCACACCAATCCATCTAATTGAGCGCCGTCCTCTTTGTCACTGTCTCCCTGCTTTACCAAATGCGATGTCCTTCTCCCGGGACTGTTATCTCCTGATAAGATGTCTGAAGTATGTGAGACAAAGGCTGACCATCTTTGTCTTGCAGGAGCATTCTGGTTGTACTCCTTCGAAGACAACCCTGTTGTTCCCTTTGGCAGTCTAGGAACTTCAATAATTTTGTGAGCACCATTATTAAAATGTATTGATTCTCTTTGGTCTTTCTTATTCAATGTCCAGTTTTTACAGGTAAATAAGTCGGTGAAACAAATCATCACATGGTTTTGTGCTTGCAGTTAATTTTAGCTCCCATCTAAAAACGATTGGGCTACTGCCATAGCCCTCATCACTGCCCACCCTTATGAAGAGATCACTGAACATATGTGGGCTATAGCAAAGGGTGGTAAAGAAACTAGATGGTGCCTGGCTATCAGACAGCATAGTGTCTGGGGTCTTCTAGGCTTGTTTCAAGCAAGTAGCCCTCTAAGTGAGATGTCCAATACACAAAAAGAAGCACAGCAGCCTGTTTGATCCAAGGACTGTGAATAATACAGTCCAAATTCAAAGGAGGGAAGGGTACAATAGCTTGCATTGTGAACACCTGATTTGCAGAAGGCTATGCCTGACAATGGAAGCCTAAAATCCACTTGCAGTGTTCACATATGGATTAAGCCTCTGCTGAGTTCCCACTGACTCTAGTTGAGGGATGGGAATTGCCTTGTTATCAGACAGAGCGTTGAACAGCCAGTCATGGCAAATATAGTCAGGTTGAAATGTAATAGCTTATCATTTGCTCTCCCTTTTGATCTATTAGAAGTTGTTTCAGTTAAAAAAAAGTTAAGGAGAAATACATGTGGATTAATCCTCTGATGAATTACCTCGGTCTGAACTACACATGTTCATAGCTTTACTATTATGCAGAATGAACTAGAAAGTGGATGATTGAAGATGCAGTTAGGTTAACATTTAATACCTCATCATTTTATCTTCCCTTTGACATATTTTAAATTTGCTCTAGATTTTAATCTTTTCTGCTTCCTTCTCAATTGAAGTTTTGCTTTGTTATTTTTTGTTCCATGTGTTTTGTTTTCTTTTAAAAATATTGATCCATATATGAAATCCAAAGTAGATCAATTTATATAGAGACGGTAACTGGACCACTGGTTTCTTGGGAGTTTGGTATGGGAAGGTGGAGGGACATGAGGACCTAAAAACTCTGAGTACGAGGATGAAAAAACGATCTAGAGTTGATTGCGGTGATTATGGTACCACACTTTTTAATATGACTGAGCGATTGAATTTTACACTAATGAGCTTGTTTTAACAAAACACCATGGCTGGGGTCAGGCGCTTCTTAGTCCTTGAATGACCTCCTTGATTTCAACACTTTAAGAAGGTGTGTGCAGCTGATTTACTTAATGAAACGCATCCTTTGGTCCTTTGCCTGCTGTTTCCACTAGAATTGAATGTGAATCCCAGAAAGGTAAAATCCTCAGCAACTTCATTCTTTTCTCCTCTCATAATGATGTTACTTATTGGTCCAGAATTATGATCTTCTTTGCATTGAGTTGCAATCCATACTGAAGGCTGCAATCCTTCCTTAGCACGTGTTTCAAGTAGCCCTCATTTTCAGTAAGTGAGGTAGTATTATCTGCATGCCACAGGTTGGGAAGGCTTCCTCCTTTCCAGATTCCACATCCTTCTTCATATAAGCCAACTTCTCTGAAGGTTTTCTCAGAATACTGTTCAGATAAGTATGCTGAAGGATACAGACCTTTCTGATTTTAAACCATGCAGTATTTACTTGTTCTGCTTGTACAACTGCCTCTTGATCATGTACAGGTTCCACATGAGCACAATTACATATTCTGGAATTACATTCTTCTCAATGGTATCCATCGTTTGTTATGATACACATAGTTTGTTATGTCTCTCTGTAGAAAATGAAACATAAGAAAGCATTTCTGGCATTCTCTGCTTTCAGCCAACATCCATGCGACATCAGCAGTGATATCCCTTGTTTCATGTCCTATTCTGAATCAGGCCTGAATTTCTGACAGTTTCTTGTCAATTTACTGCTGCACATATTATTACCAAGAGGTACCTCTTGTCTATTTTTATCAATAAAAGAAACCTAGACAGAATAAACAAGAAAAGATATACTAAAGTTGAGCATGGAGAGGGAAGTAACTGGAATAAGTAATCTATGAATAATAAGATCATAGAAGCCAGGATTATGCATCATAGTATACCAGTGACTGATGTTAAATGTGCTGATCCTGAAAAAGTACAGTTTAAGCATCACGATCTAATAAGAATCTGAGAAAGAGAAAATTTATAAAGAAAATCCATGCTTGAATGTGTATCATGAAAATGTGGTTACGTCAAATCAATTTTCTGGAAATTCAGGCTGCTGTGACTCCGCTCAGTCATGGTTAGCCCACACTCAATATGCTCACACTCACGAGACAGTATCTCATTTCTACTCGACTTGTCTAAATAGACGACGTTTTCCATACAGCTTCCTGAGTCATCCAATACCCAACTCTCTGCCATTGACTTGATGCTGACTCAGATGGACCCTACAGGATGGAAAGAACTTCCCTGGGAGTTCCAAAGGCTGTAACGGATGGTGGGCTCTGCCTTTCTCTCAGAGCTGCTGGTGGTTTCCAACTGTGGACCTTGTGGATGGGAACCACTGGTAACCACTATAGATAGCACCAGGGCACCCGGGTAGCCACAAGTGGAATCAACTGAAAATTTTGACTCTGATTGTATATTGATCAGCCTCATCGTTCTAAAAGAGTTGTACAAACCCAAATAAAACCCAAATGTACAAACCCTATTGAGTAGACTCCAATTCATGGCAACTTATTCTATAGGGGTATTGAGATGATGTCGCTATAGATGTGGACCATCTGACCTTTTACCCACAGGGTGGTGGGTGGGTTTGAAGTTCTGACCTGACTCTCAGCACCCCAGTGCTTTTCCCACAAAGCTACCGCACCTCCTCGATAGTTGTAAAGACAGATAGTTTTCATTAATATTTGAATCAATTTTAGATTTCAAATATAAGTACTTGAAGAGAGAGCTTCTCATTTAGATTTTTCCATAAATCAGGGAGCCCAACATGGAAAATACACCGTTTCTCCATTGCATTCATAAGCACATGTTCATACACACTTAGTTAACAGGTGAGCTTGTGAAATTTTAAAAGGTTTTATTTATAAAAACTATGAAGTTATAACCTGAAGCAAAAGTTAAAAATAGGTGGAACATTATTAATCTCATATTAGCTTTAGAGATTACATGAAAAGCCGAGGAAAATTTGAGCAACACTATAAAAAGTTTGGGAGAAGAGGTAGATAGCAGTTTATGTTTCTTTTTATGAGAGACATGTTTAGAAATATAAACTGTGAGGAATAAGTTTGCTTATATAGCTGTCCCTGTAATGCCACATTATCAAAACATTATGTATATTTGTTTTTGTTGTTGTGTGCTACTAAGTCAAATCCAACTATTAGCAACAATATATAGGACAGAGAACGTCCTCACAGGATAGCTAAGGTAAATCTTTTATAAAAGCATACTGTCACATTATTTCTTTTGAAAAGCTAGTGGATTTGAACCACTGACCTTTCATGTAGCGATGAATGAACCACAGCACATTGCTGTTTAATCAAAAAGGGAATCATGTTGTTTATTAGAATTGGCAAATAATTCCACTAAAATAGTTAACACAGGATCTGACATATAAATATTTTCTGCAGAGTTAAGACTATTTATTGTCAAATATATTTTAAGTACCTAGATTTTTCTTTTCTCTCCAAAGAAAATTAGCTTAAAAACATTTAAAGAAGTTATTTATCCATTACCTCTGTAAATTAGATAATTGCTCAAAAATATCCTAGTGTAGCCACTACTTAGGTGCATGATAAAGTAGAACACAGAATAATATACAGGAGAAATATTGTTTTAGGATCAACATTCAAAACTAGATATGGTATAAAACTAAACACACAATCCTGAGCTTTTCAAAGGAAGAATTCATTTTTTTAAATGTTATTGAGACATAAACCAAATATCATACAATTCAATAGTTCAATCATATTAAGGGTTGTTGCACACTCATTACCACAACTAACTTTAGAACATTTTATTCTTTCTTGTACCCTTTGCTATCTGCTCCCCATTTTTCCCCCAAGCCCCTGCCATACCCCAAATGAGCCATTAAGCCAGTTACTCTCTCTTTACATTCACCCATCCTGGGTTCCATACACCGAAAAACATACAGAAACAAAAAACAAAGAGCAAAGAAAGCAAACAGAAATAATAAAATACAACATAGGAAAAACCCCAGATGAAAAGAAAACAGAAAAAGTTAAAAACTAGAACAATGTAAAAAATGGATCAGAAGGGAGATCAAGTGATAAGGGGTTAGATTTTTTTAAGTGAATTGCATTTAATTTATATAAAATGTATAAATGTATGTTAATTTATATATAATTGGTTCAACTTTTTTGGATTGCATTTGAGTGTATTTATCAAAATGAAAAATTCCATACATTCTGATTTAGTAATTTAAAAAATCATTTTATTAGGGGCTCATACAACTATTTTTACAATCCGTACATGCATCCTTTGTATCCAGCACATTCATACATATGTTACCATCATCATTCTCAGAACACCTGCTGCTTTCTACTTGAGCCCTTGGTATCAGCTCCTCATTTTCCCCTCCCTCCCCGCTCCCCCTCTCCATGAACCTACATCTGTTAAAATTCACTCTCCAGTGCACGCTATCCTAACACAGCTATCAACCTCCCTGTTTGATGTTCAGAGGGGTTTGTCCAAGACTTAACCCATGCATTTCCCCTTTGCTTAAAAAAAATGTTATAAAACTAATAGAACTTTTAAAGGGGGACCAAATCCGCCGTTACATTTTAACCTGACAACATCTACTATACTTGCCTTCCTGTACTCTCTGTCTGCTAACAAGGCTCTTCACACCCTCAAATATGGTCAGAAGGAAATCACCGGAGGTTTAATGTGGGTGTGGATACTGCAAATGGATTTTGATCTTTCGCTGTCATCTATAGCCTTCTGTAAACCAAGTGCTTGTAATTAAGTGCTGAGACGCTTCCCTCCTTCTGATTCAGATTATATTATTTAAAATCATAAATTCTGAATCTCTTTCATCCTTCAATTTCAGTTTATATTTTTTGCTTGTGATCCAATGATTATAAATAATATAATCTAAATCAGATGGAGGGAAGCGTCTCAGTGCTTAAATTGTGAGCACCCTGTATGCTTTTCCATGTGGACTTAATTGGTGCCTCACTTAGATGGCTGTTCATTTGAAAACAAGCCTTTAAGACCCCAGACACTATTCTTTCTGACAGCCAGGCACCATCTAGTTTCTCCACCATACTTTGCTGTAGCATCCAAATCTCAGTTATCCCTTCATGAGGCCAGGTGCCAAGCAGGGCCACGGCAGACGAATTCAGTGTTCTCAAATTGGGGAGTTTTACTAGATGAAAAGTAACTTCACTGTCTTTTGCCCACTTTGTGGTAATCACTGACTGCTAGGAAGTAAAACAAGTAAAATTGTAAGGATTGTAATATGCAAAAAAAACAGAACAAAAGTTTACATTAATTGTTTACGTAATTGTTTCCATTAGAACCCATTGTTGCAGGCATGATGCCAATCCATCTTCATTGAGTTTTTCATTTCTACACTGACTTTTGATTGTATCAAGCACAGTGCCATTCTCTAGAGACCGATCTCTTCTGACATTATGATTTGATAATCCCCAAAACAAGCAAACAAACAAAAAACCCAGGAACTTTTACAAAGCTTTATGTTTGTGTGTTTATTTATTTCCAAAACAACCTTATTGCCTTCAAAGTACTCTCCATTGCACTTAATACATTTGTCAAATCTGTGATTCCATTCTTGGAAACATTTTGCAAGCTCATCTGTTTGGATGGCTGACAGCACCCCCCTCAATATTTTCTTCACCTCATCTATGTCGTCAAATCGCTGTCCTTTCATGTCCTTCGTCATTCACAGAAACTACAAGTAGTCTCAGGGAGCGAAGTCAGGTGAGTAAATGGCATGGGGTTTGCCGTTTTTTGCCCCAAAGCTGCACACTAAGATGGTGGTGTGAGCAGGTTCATTGTAGTGGTGTCAAAACCAGTTCCCCATCTGCCACAAACCACGACGTTTTATGGTCACACATTGACATGCAATCTTTTCAGAACCTCCA
The DNA here is from genome assembly GCF_050624435.1 of Tenrec ecaudatus. Taxonomy (NCBI): domain Eukaryota; kingdom Metazoa; phylum Chordata; class Mammalia; order Afrosoricida; family Tenrecidae; genus Tenrec; species Tenrec ecaudatus. Next base: position 19,175,711 of record NC_134543.1, read on the forward strand.
AAGAGAAAGCTTTCAACTTTCTCAGTAAATATTTCAAGTCCTCTTTGCTTGTAGCAAGCAAAGTTCCGTCATCTGCATGTCACAAGTCCGCCTCCAACACTGATGGTGCATCATTCTTCATCTACTCCGGGGGCTAAGATGACTTATTCTGCATGGTGTTGTCCAATGCTTTTGATTCAGCTCAGATTTACAGGGACCGTACAACAGAATGCAATGCCGCCCTGAGCAGCACCATTTAAAAATCATTCATAGGTGCCAATCCACTTTACCAAGCGTGATGTCCTTTTCTATCTGGTCTCTTCTATTAATATTTAGTTAGCATATATATTGAATAATATGATGAAACAATACAAACCTGGTGCACATATTTCCAGATTTTAGACCCAGCGGTCTTTCCCTGGACTGTTTAATAGACTGCTTCATTGTCTAAATAATAGTTCAACAGGAGCACAATGAAGCACTCTGTGATTCTGATTCTTCACAGTGTCATAGACAATGTTTAATGATCCACACAGTTCAATGCATTCACATAATCAATGAAATACAGGTAACCATCGATCTAGCTCAATTGCTGAAAGAATAGTTTTAGTGTATTCTTATATTTTAGTTATTTATAAAGAATTGTATAAATGGGTATCTAATACAAAGAGTTGAAAGAATCAATAGATACAATTATTTCCATGTAAATGTCATGCTCCAGACACATTTGCATAAAAAGAATGCTGTAGAGTAGTGCTGTTCCTACGTGCCATGGAGTCCGTGTTCCGCTGGTAGCAATGGAGGGAAGCACCGCGCCGTCCTGCACCATCCCCACAGTAATGATTTCGTTTGAGCCCGTCCTTGCAGCTTGAGTGCATCTTTGTGCTTAGATCTTCCTCTTTTTGTTGACTTTCATCTTACCAGGCTCAATGAGCTTTTCTAAGGACAGTGCGCTCCTAGTAGCACTAGTGGAAGGAAGTTTCACCCTCCGCGCTCTGGCTGCACTTCTTCCAAGACAGATTTGTCTGTTCTTCTGGAAGTCCAAGGCCCTTTCAATGTGCTTCACTAACGCCGCCATCCAAATGCATCCATTATTCTCTGGTCTTTCTTATTCATTGCCCAGCATTCCCCTGTAGATAAGGCAATTGAGGATACCATGGTTGGGGTCAGGTGCACCCTTGTTCACCAAGTATTTTATCTGATTTTACTAGAAACTATTAATCACGAATACAGTGATGATTAGGTTATAATTATCCTGCACTTTCCATATAGCAGTGAAAGATTACATGAAATACTTGAAAAAAGGCCATCGTTTTAAATTTAATTATACAAATGATTGTAACTAACACAGAGTTTGGGGATTTTCACTTCCTCAATTGATCTTTCCCACTTTTTTCATATAATTATGTCACATCAATATCTGTCACAAATTTTATGATTAGTTTCTAAGTTATACAGGATAGATACACATATATACATATTTGAGCTATGTGAACTTCTAAGTGTATAGTTAGCTGTCATTCTCATAGTCACATGTTTTGAACCCCAAATATTTTAGAATTACATCAATTTAATTTAACTTGCAAACAAAACTGACTAAAACTGGAAGTTTATGAAATGAATTGAGTATATTTGGACATTTTTGAAATTACTTTGTAAGGCATCATCAGATAAAATTGTCCATGTTTTGCTCAGTTAATTATATTACCTGTAACTCCTTAAAGTATTAATTCAATTAGTTAAATGTGCTTTTTTCCATGCAACAGAGTCTAAATAATGTTATCCACACCAAACATAAAATATTTAAACATTGTTTTCTTTTTCTATATAAAATGATATTATATGAAGAACATTCCCAGATGAAAATATCTTCCCAGCATTATTATCATCAAAAGCCGAAAAAAAATTGGACATAAGTGGATATATCAACTTTCAGGTTTATAGCTGTGTTTGCTTTTAATTTAAAATAGTATGATCTTGTCACTAAAGAAACAAAAATTATTCAAGTAAGAAATTATAAATTAGAAAAGTGTACCATGAAGGGACAAGATTGGTAAAAAATACCAAAGCTAAACTGTTTCATTGTCTTAGGAGACTAATATTTACAGATGTGTTCTTTTCACATTAAAACTCCATAAAGCATCTCTGAAAACCAAATGTATACTTACACTCACACATGTGCAAATAATGAGTTTCTGAAATCAACTAAATCAAACATTTGAGTGCAAATTTTTAGAGTTAAAATATGTTTACCTTATAATAGGGAAAATCTTAGACTGTTTCTAATTTCCAGAGAATAGGATTATTAATAACTCTTTTATAATTACATTTGTATATTAAAATAGGAACTAGGGATTGTGAGGGTACTTTTTCTTTATATCCTCTCTGCCATCAGTTCTTTTCCAAGGCATGTGTGCTAGCCGCTTGATCTGGAGGGTCAAAGTAAGGGACTGTGGTATAATTATGATCTGCCCTCCCCCAGGTGCTTTATTACTCTATCTTCCTGAATGAACTGCAGGAAAGGTGGGCTGTACCCAGTCATCCATGTCTTCACGGAGAGCTCTAGGAGAATGACAGGAGACCCACTGTAGTCTAAAAGAGTCGTTGGACCAGAGGAAAAGCTGGCACATCACTAACAAGTTTTCCAGATGGTGTTTTTCTCTAAATAAGAGTGTGTCTTAGATAAATATTGGGGATGGGAAAAAAATCATCGCTTTGGAAAAGTGGAATAATGAAGCCTGGTAAGAGGTCTTGTATTTTGTACATAAAACTAAAGAGATGTTTGTTATAGGAACCAGGTCTTTGAAATATTTTTCTCCTCTAGTTTCTAAAGTTATGAAAAATAAGAGAATTAAAATATTTCATCTTTTGTACAAAAGACCTTAAAAAGTAAAATATATAACAAAATATTCTCATATCATCATTCAACCCTTGTGAAAATATATAACAAACTATCTATTCTTATAATTAATAGCTAACTTACCACTTTAAAAAGAAAAGCATTAAACAATTACAACTACAGCTCAGAAAATAAATACATAAGATCACTAAAATAATGGAAAATGGAGTGTTTTGATAAATGAATTTATTTAAAACGTTATTAATATCAGGCATTAAAATGTTTTAACATATAATAGCCCTAATAATTTTAGACCTATATACATATTACTGATACTTGTATAAATATTAAAGGGTGATTTTATGATATTTAATGTGATGCAAATTTATAGCTTTCTTTACAAAATCACAATTTTCTCTGTACTAAAATGGATTTTTCTGGGTTTTTTATTTTAAAAGAATTTTTATTCTTTTTGTTTGTTTGTTTCAAACAAAATGAGTCAGATCCAATGTACCTATTTAGTTCTTAAGGCTTAGTAATTTTGAACGTTTCACCTTTGGGATCAATTTGAATTATTAGTATCACAAAGAAACATATTATAAATACACTATTGAACACTTAAGTATGACATTGGCAAAGAATATGAAAGAGCCATGGAGTGCCAAGAGAGCAAACAGATCTGAAGTATATCCAGAAGGCTCCTTGGAAGGAAAGACAAGGTGAATTTGTCTCACATATTTTGGATATGTTGTCAGAAGAAACCAGTCCTGGAGGCATCATGCTGGACAAAAGAGGTCAGTGTAAAAGAGGAAGCTCCCCAACCAGATGGATTGACACAGTGGCTGCAATAATGGGCTCCAACATTGTAGTCACTTTAAGTGTGGCATTGGACCGGCCAGTGCTTGACTCTGGAGTACCTGGGGGTCTAGAACAGACTCCCTGGAACCTACCAACCACAGGACCAGCATGCCGCACCCCAGATCTTTGAATAAGATGCCCAGGGCATGGAAACTTGGTACCAAAACTCAGCAAATATTAATGCATGAGGAAAATGTACACTTCAACCGTAGGCTATACCCTTTCAAAATTCTGCAACATCATGCCGCCCAGAGCTTTACAAACCACCTCTTCCCTCTTGTCTTCCTCTTCCTCTTATTTTAACATCATGATATATTTCAGATTGTTTCTTAATTATATTTTGATTCAACTATACACAACTATTCGATACATAATATGTACTTAATGCAAAAATGTTTAAGTGCAGAAAACTTACATTAATATAGTAAAATAGTTGTGAAATTGAATATCATATATCCAGGAGTGTAGGATAAATATTCAGTATTTTCTTACCCAAAGAAACCAAATCGCTGTCTTATAGTATATTTTGATTCATAGAGAACCTATAGGACAAAGTAGAGCTGCTTGATGATAGAATTTTGAAGGCTAACTCAGCATCTAAAATGATTGCTATATTTTTCTCTCTTGGAACGACTGCAGTGTTTGAATTACCAATCTTTCAATTAGCTACCAAGCACTTTAACCATCCACTCCAGGATCCTTTGTAATATCGTTGTTGTTTCTATTCCCACTCCTAGAGAATCGATGTGACAGAGGAAACACTCTGGCCCAATGCCACCCTCACGACTGTTCCTCTGATTGAATACATTATTACAGCCACCCTTTCAATCCACACTGTCACTGCACATTGCCCCCGCAGGATGTCCTTCTCAAGACCGGTCTCTCCTGACAATCTGTCCAAAGTATTTGGTAAGTACTTCCATCATCCTTGCCTGAAAGCCGCATTCTGGCTGTATTTCGTCCAAGACCGATTAGTTTGTTCTTTTGGCAGTCGGTGGTACTTTCAATCTTCTTCACCAGCATCATAATTCAAATGTATCCATTCCTCTTCAGTCTTCCTGGTTCAGTGTCCAACTTTCACATGAATAGGGGACAGAATATGACGCTTGGGTCCTGTGACCTTAGTCTTCAAAGTAGCACCCTTACTTTTCAACACTCTGAAGAGGTTTTCCGCAGTGCATTGACCAACTCAATGCTTCTTTCCTCCTGTACTGATGCCACATTCTTCATCCTATAAGCTTGCTTCTCCAATTACTTGTTCTGTATGCAGATTAAATAAGTGGAGTGACGTCATACAACCATGACACACATCTTTCCGTACTTAAAGTCATGCAATCTCCCCTGTTCCATTCCCACCACTGCCTCTTGACCATGCACAATTCAACGTGAATACAATGAAGTGTCCTGAGATTCTCACTCTTTTCAAGGCTCTCCACAGTTGTTAGTGATTCGCGGAGTGAAATGCCTGTACATAGTCAATGAAACACCCGCAAACATCTTTCTGGTGCTTTCTGCTTTCAACCAAGAGCCACCTGACATCAACAATGGTACCCTTTGTTCCATTTCCTCCTCTCAAGTGTTCTGAGGTCCCAGGCAATGTCTTGCTGCAACCATATTTTCTAGTCATTCAAATCACTTAAGTGATGATCCTCTATAGAAATATATTAATTAATTTTAATAAAATAAAATTACCAAATAGCATCGGTGTATTTTTTTAAGTGTGTAGCTGTTTTCACAGCTCAAATCAGTTTAGAGCAGTGGTTCTCAACCTTCTGAAAGCCACAACCCTTTCTTCATGTTGTGGTGACCACCCCCCCACCCCCGGCCCCGCAACGATAAGATGATTATCATTTCCAAGGGGTCACCGCCAACAGTTTGAGAACCGCTGGTTCAGATAAAGGGAATTGGATTCTCTGGCACATTTTACGCAGAGTTTAGATCTAAGATTTGAAACCGTGGGTGCTAAGAGCATTCGTTAATCTGAAAATTGTATATAAAACTAAAGGACAGGGTACAACAGCTTCTGTGAGTTTCCAAGACGGTAAGTCTTTACAGGAGTAGAAAGCTCTTTATTTCTCCTGACAAGTTTGGTGGTTTTGAACAGCTGATGTTGAAATTAGCATCCTGACAGGGAACGACTAGGCCACCAGGCATTATAAAATAATAATTTGAGAGTATGAGGACAAAGGACAGTATAATAATAAAGCTAGTGAGGACATCAAATTTTCATCATGTATCTTTGAGGGCTAGCCTGTGGATGAAGATATCTTCTCCACCATTAGGTCTAATGGGCTGGACAAGTTTTAGAAATCTTCATTGGAGTTGAGATAAATGTTCTCCAAGGAATCTTTTCATTCAGACCACAGACTTTCACGTTATAAGAACAATGTTGAGTAGCTAACAAAGATGTGAAAGGAAAGGTGCTGTAAAAATGCAGTAATTAGAAAAAAAGAGCGTCGAGCAAATCTTCAGTGAAATATCTCTTCAGTGTAGTGTGTTAAGATGGAGATGCTTTCTCATTCTTCCATCACTGAAAAAAGACCTCTGAGAGCTCTCAGAAAATTCCCAGAGACAGGAGAGATACATTGCTAGATTTTCCCACTGAAATTATCCTTTAAAGTGTAGCAAACCATACCAAAACTCACTGCTACCAAGCTGATTATGACGTATTAGCATCCCCTTTATAGGTTTTCCAAAACTGTACATCCTTATGGAAAATGGAAAATCTCATCTTTCTTTGTCCCAAGGAGTGGTTGATGAGCTTGAGCTAGCTGCCTTGGAATTACAGCTCCATGTCCAACCCTCAGAACCACAATGACCCCTTAGTGTGCAGGAAAGCAAAAGAGGCGAATAAAATTACTTTTTAAAATCAAAGAACAGAAGGAGAGAGGAAAATAAAGCAAACTTCTTGCCAAGTTCCTTCCTACCGTCGACCCAGATGACCAGGTGAATTAGCTTTCCTGAAATGTTGATAGTGCTGTGGCCCATTGTTGTGGTTTACCTTCTTGATGAGACAAGGGTACTGGTAATAAGGCAAGGTGGCTTGGGGAATCAACAGGTATTTGGAATTTTAGCTTGTGGCCTCCCGTTCATAAAATTATCATTTAACTTGGAGGCTAACAAAAAGCTCATTGTCATTGTGTTAATTCCAACTTCTAGGGACACTGTGGGAAAGGGTAGAACGCCCCCTTTGGCTTCCATTGTGTAAAGCATATCTGTACATTCATTGCCCTCATCATGCTCAAAACATTTGCTCTCCACCTAAGCCCCTGGCACCAGTTCCTAATTTTTCCTCCCTCCCCATACCCCCTTCCTCACGAACCCTTGATAATTTATAAATTATTATTTTGTCATATCTTGCCCTGTCTGACATATCCCTTCACCCACTTTTCTGCTGTCCGTCCCCCAGGGAGGAGGTCACATGTAGATCCTTGTAATTGTTCCCCCTTATTCTCTCTGCTAATTAGGGTATAGGTTGGTAAACCCGTATGAACTTCTTTAAAGCAAACAAAAAATGAGGGAGAAGATTATAAATTATTATGTATCTAAGCATTAGGTTATAAAAAAAAACTGCATTATCAGGAAGCACAAGGCCAAGTCCTTAAGAGGAAACAGTGCTTTGGTTATGTCCTGTTACAATAACTGCGTCCAAGCTGTTTGCGGCTCAGCTGCCCAGAACTGCCCCCGTATGAAAAGGGCATTTGGTGTCCATGGGAACAGTCCACAGCCCTCAGCCTCCTTCAGGAGCCAATGTGTGTCCACAGGATTATAGCCAATGTATGTCCACAGGATTATTCTCTTCTGTATGATTGCTAAAAGTCAAAATCAGTTTGATGTCAATGACTTCCATTGTTTTCTGTTGTTATTTTCTGATTTCTATTGTTGTCCTAACAAATTAGCATAAGCAGTGATTTAGAAGCACAAAAGTCGTATATGAAAGTTCAGGAAGTTGGCAGGCTAATCTAGGTCCCATAGGGCTGAGAAAAAGTTCTCAGTTGAGTGGCATTTTTGGCCTGAGGCCCTAAAGGTGAATCATTTTCTGTGTTTCCCCCTCTCCCACCCCCCACCCAATTTTTTACTTTCAAGATTTCTGGATGTTTTATAGTAATGTTTATAACATCTGGAGTCACTGATCAACGTTGAAAATAATCAAATATTTAATTTTGTATTCAATTGTGGAAATTAACAAATGCCCTAGTACCCACTGTTAAAAATCTTAGAATTATGTCAATGAATCCACTTCTCTTTATCTAAACTGATTTGAGCCATAAACAGAGCTGCAACCTTAAAAACACAAACAAAAACAACCAGATATTATTTTGTAACTTTTATTTTATTAAAATTAATTAATATAATAGATGATCATCTCAGAGCTACAGAGCATCCTAGGGGAGCGTGCTGTTTTGTGTGTTTTGTTTTTAATGCCTTTCCCCTTTGTACCTTGTCCCTTCTGTGATGGTTCTACTCATTTAAAACCCTTCAAGGGATGGTCTCGTTCGGTGAAGCATTTTCCTATCCTGACCTTGCCTGTTAGAATTAACCACTCCCTTCATTATCCCATGAAGGTATTTGAGATCTCAGAAATCTCTCCAAAGAGCTCTGGAGCACTGTGATTGATCAATAGGTTGCTAGCTGAAAGTTTGGTCTGAGATTTGAACCTACCAATGGCATCCACAGAAAGAACACATAGCCAGCAGTTGGCTTCTGAACAGATTGCGGTCTTTGAAGCCCCATAGAGGCATCTCTATTCTAGCCTATAAAATGGCCAGGAGCTAGATCAGAGCCAACTGCAGTGGGCTCTGGTGTCTCTGTCCAAGCAGGATCTAGGGTCACAATTTATAGGAGCACACCTTTGCATACTTGAGTTTTCATTATGGTCACCACAAAAAATAACAGTTTCTATCTATGATAAGATTGACTGGAACTGATTTCCCACATTTTTCCTATATCATCGTAGAACTTCCAAGCACAAGCATTTATTATAGAGTAGATTCACGTTTTTAAAACATAGAACCATTTCTTAACAACCAGCTTCCTCTGTGAGTAAATGCCCCCTTATGTTGCCATTAGGTCTGTTGAGCCATTTCCAACCCTATGCACAACTGAACAAAACTCTGGTGCTGTACCATCTGCACCTTCACTGCAATATTTGAGTTCATTCTTATAGCCACTCTGTCAATCATCCTAACTGATCATCTTCCTCCTTTTTCTTGACTCTCTATTTACCATACATGATATACTTCTCCAGGGAATGTGACAACCACTAACACACTCCCATGACAACCACTAACACACTAAGTACTTGAGCCAAGGGCTGGCCTTCCTTGCTTCGAAGGGCCATTCTGATCTGGCTGTGCATTGTTTACCTGTTTGCTTTCCTGCAGCGACTTCCAACACTGTAATGAAATGTATCAAATCATAAACTGTATTTCTTATTCATTGTCCATCTCACAAATGCATTTGGAAGAAATTAAAATGCATTGGCTTGAGTAAAACACACTTTAATACTAAAAGTGGCATCTCTGCTTTTAACACTTTAACCAGATATTTGCAGCAGATTTTCCCAATGCAATAATACACTGATTACTTTACTGCTGTGTGCGTGGGGATTGATTGTAGATACAAGTGACACGACTCTTTCACAAGGTTAGCCTTTTCTCTGCTAACCATGATATTGTTTGTGGGTCCAGTTGTGAGGATTTATTGTTTCTTTTATGTTGAAATGTGATTCATGCTGGACGCTGTAGTGTTTGGTCTTCATAAGAAGGAACACAAGTCATCTTTGAGAAGTAGTCCACCAATATGACCCTTCTAGCCATAATCCCATACGTAGTATACAACAGTTCTGGACCCTATGAATGTGATTATAATCCCATTTTAGAGATTGAGAGATGATTTAATAAAAGTGTGAACCAAGCTCCACTCTATTCCTCTGAGGCATTTTTTTCATTTAAATATTTAAAAAATCATTTTATTGGGGGCTCAAACAATACTTACACACTATTGTGTCAAGCACATTTGTATATTTGTTGCTAGCATCATTCTCAAAACATTTGCTTTCTATTTGAGCCTTGGTATCAGCTCCTCATTTTTCCCCTCCCGTCCTGCTTTTCCCTCCCTCATAAACCCTTGATAATTTACAAATTATTATTATTTTGTCATATCTTACACTGTCTGATGTCTCCCTTCACCCACTTTTCTGTTGTCTGACCCCAGAGAGGAGGTTATATGTAGATCCTTGTAATCAGTTCCCCCTTTCTATCCCTCCCCCTCCCTCCACCCTCCTGGTATCGCCACTCTCACCACTGGTCCTGAGCAGTTCATCTTTAGACTAAACTTTATTAAAGGGTGTGAACCAAGCCACACCCTTTGTTCCTTTGGGGTACCTTTAAGACGCCATCCTGTTTCCCTTGGATGGGGCATATATGCTGGTGCCACGCACACAATAACATTACCTGGAAAGCCAGACCCTGTTTCATGACTGAGCTTTGGTAGAAGCAAGAAGAGCATCGGTGACTTTCTCACACTGGGGCTTCTTGATCTGAACTCCAAATTTTGTTCATTGTTGCCTGACCTTAAGGTTTGGCACTGGCCAGCACGCACCATGACTTAAGCCATTTCTTTAAAGTTTTGTTTCTCTGTCACATTTCTGGGAATCACAAGATTCAGGGCATATACTCAAAGCAGAATGGAGTGGAGCAGAGTAGCACCTTAGAAGATTTGGATATTTGGGACATTTTAAATCCCTACTTCTTAGGCTGCTGTTGATTCTTATAAAAGAAATTATGCCACATCCTTGATTTCAAATAACATTGTATCATCTATATTCTATGAAATATTCATTAATCTTCTTTTGATACTGATGTCGTGTTCTTTCTATAGCTCAGCTTTTCATTATTTGCTCAGCATACATATAGAATAAGTATGGTGAAAGGGTAAAAACTAGATGCATACTTTTTCTGATCTTGAACCAGAACATATACTTTTATTCTATTCTAACAACTGAGATTGCATTGTACATAGAACTCTATGGTCTAAGAATTCCCATCATTTGCAATTTTAGCCATAATTTGTTACAGGCCACATAGGTTAATACTTTGGTGTATTAAATAAATAAGAGGTAAACATATTTTGCTATTTCTTTCCTTCAGACAAGATCTATCTGATACAACCAATGAATTCCCTCCTTCTACATTTTCTTTTGAATCTGACTTCAATATCTGGCAACTCACAATTGATGTACTGCTGTGATGTGACCATTTTTGAATTATCTTCAGCGTAATTTAACTTGCATGTGATAGTAATAAGTGTGTTTGATCATTTCTGCATTTTATTTGATCATCTGCATTTGAAATAAGCACACACAGACATGTGCCACATAGTGGCAACCTGGACAATGTCCTAATGTATGTGATAACAGAGTTTTAAAGTCCCAATGGGAAAATTCTATAAAGGGAATGTAACTTGACCTAGCAAACACAAAAGCTTCTTTCATGTATCAGATATATCTCATGTTACTTGGACTCTGCCAGGTGTATAATGGTATAGTGCTAAGTGATATCTATTATTTTTAACCAATTGGATTCATAATGATTGTACAGAACAGAGTAGAACTTCCTCGTGGGAAGTAGAAATGTCTCTAGGCCATGGTATTTCCGGAGCGGGTCACCAGGTGTTTTCCCATATGCATAGGCCCTGGTGGGTTTCAATTGCCAGTCTTTCAGTGAGCAGCAAGATGCTTAACAATTGCACTATCCAAGAACTATTGGGAAAATACATAGGTAACCTATACTATACATGTATTGATTTTCATATGAAATGTCTACATTATTGGAGGATAGGATATCGATAGTATATTGTACTTTATGTCTAAAATTCTTACTGTGCATGTTTCAACTTGAAGGCAGCAGCCTCCAATGTCATGGGTTATTTGTCTCTTAATTTTTGTAATGTTATCTGTGTTAAATTTCCTTTCCAAAAGATTCCTATGGGATGCATGCTGACTCTCAAATGCAGCAACCAGTGTTAGTGATGACAGCAAGAGTCCAAGAAAAATCATTAAATTGGAAGTGAAACAAAGGTTATTAAGCAGCACTAAATTGGAAAATGATGAAAGGATATTACTTGTAATTTAGACATATCCATTTGTTACGTATATAATACGGTGCTCGCACCATGTCCATATTGCAGGACACCCTATTTCCCAGATGACAATGTGGACGTTAAGTGAATCAGACCTTAGTATGGATCTCTTCTAGTCATTGGCCATGTAACTGTCTTCCAAATTATTTGGCATCGATTACTGGGTTCTTCCAGCATCGAACCTCTTTGTTTAAGCATCTCAGTTGCTTAGAGCAGTCCATTGACAGCGAGCTTCCAGAAATTCAAACTAGATTCAAAAGAAGGTACTGAACAAGGGATATAATTGCTGACGTCACAAGGAACTTGGCTGAAAGGAGAATTCCAGAAAGATCTTTAATTTTGTTTCATTGACTACAAAGATGTTCAAGTGTGTGGATCCTAAAAGAGCTTGGCTAACATTGTGAATGAAAGCTCCTGACAAGGTAATTATGCTCGTGTGGAACCAGTGTGAAGACCAGGAGAGAGGCCTTTGGGCAGAACAAGGGGACCAGAATGCGGTGTGGTTAAAATCAGGGAAGGTTGACATCAGGGTTAGATCCTTTCACCATGCTCAGTCAATCTGTGTGCTCACCAACCAGTCTGAGAAGGTGAACTGTGTTAAGAAGAATATGTCAGCAAGATTAGGGGAAAGTGAATCAACGGTTTGTTGTAAGCAGATGGCACAACTTTGCTTTCAGGAAACGGCTAGGACTTGAAGTACTGACTGATGCAGATTGAAGATTAAATTTCCAATGTAAAAAATGAAAATTCTAAAAACTGGACTAATAAAAAATATCATAGTAATTAGGAAAAAATAATGTTGTCAAAAATTTCGTGTACCTGTATATATAGCCAGCAGTCATGAGAACAGTATTCAAGATATCAAACAAAATAGCATATAAGACTACTCTGCTATATAATATCTTAAAGTATTTAAAATCAAAGATGACACTTTGAGGACTAAGTTGCCCTTGACCAAAGCTATGATATTTTTTATTTCCTCATTTGCATGCGATAGCTTGACAATGAATGTGGAAGACTGGGGAATTGGTACTTTTGAACAACAGAGTTGGTGAAGAATAGTGAGAGTGCCATGGGATGCCAGAACAATCAAATCCATCCGTCTTGGAGGAAGATAGTCAGAATGCTCCCGAAGTATCTTCAGAATACTGAGACTTCATCTCACATAGTTGGATATGCTACCAGGGAAGACCTAGAGTAGCACCTCATGGTAGATACAGGGTTGATAAAAAGACTCTCTTCTCGAAAGACTGATACAAAAGGATTGGCTGCCAACCATAGGCGCAAACAAAACAATTGTGAGGATGGCACGAGAGTGGGGAATGTTTTGTTCGGCTGAACACAGGGCCAGTATGAGTTGGAACTGATTCAAAGATAATCAACCAGCACTCATGAAACAAGAGCGTGTAGAATGTAAAGGATAGAACAGGGTCTGACATGTAGTAGGCTTTCAAAATATTTGTTGTTTACTTATTAATACGAATGATAATAGACATCATTATGATTAAGAGTAGTATGGTTCAGTTAGTGAAGTGCAAATTTAGCAAACATTTTTCCAGGCTCACTCTAAAACAGTCCCTAACAATCCACTGCATAAACCAAGCCAGTAGTTGTAATTGACACTGTGGGCTATTGTGAACTGAAACAAAAACTCATTATAGTGTGTTGTGCTCAGTGCCTACATTACAGAAACTGTGTTCTTGATTCAAGAATAAAGAAAATTTAAACTTCATTTTTAAATTTCAGTCATTGTCATAGTTGCTCAAAATATCTTATTCGGGGAAGTGACAAAAAAGCAAGATTCTTCTGTTTGTAGTTAAGCTGGAATAGATAGACAGCCTAACTTTCTCAGCCAATCCATGTCATCTGCATGAATCGTCGCCAAATGCATTCTGATCCGATGTAGTGCATCAGAAGACTGAGACAGAGATGAGTTTAGAAGATAAATGTAATTTCTCCCTCTTTACTCTCTTGAATGCCACAGTTCCATATTATAAGGGCATTTTCTATTATTAGAAAAGCCAGAGAAAATTTTATAGAAATGTTTTAATGAAACTTTCATCGAATCTGGCATGAGGATTTGAGGCAAAGCCTTAAAAAAATTCCTTGTGAAGGGCATGTTCATTTTGGAAGCAATTATTCAAGAGATTTTTTGCTCCCCTTGAGAAAAATCCCTTCATCCTGAAATGCTTTCAACATGTTGCAGCCGTCATTGACCTTTGAACTTTATCTGGGAAGGATCCCCAGTTGCCTGTTTTTGTGTGATGCTTCATTGCAGTTTCTCTGAGATTTTAATAACACAGCATTGAACACCTACTGAGTGCCATACATAAAAGATATAAGTACTTGATATCAATATTCTACATAAATTAATTGCGTATTGAACTTATTTCTAATTATAGAAGATATCTGAAACATTTTCAGGTTAAGAATTATGCTGATTTATACACACCTTTGCCTTCACTAGGAAAATCAAAAGGAGAAAAGAAATCTATGCTATTCCTCTAACTCTATCTCTTTGTCTTACATTGTAAAATCATTTTGCTTTTGCTAGTTTTGGAGTTTTTTCCATTTTCTACAGTGAGTTATGATCATTTAAAAAGTATTGTGCTTCAACTAATTGCTTGGTGATTTACAATGAGGAAGTTTTAATGTAGGTAATATTATTTTCCTGGAAATTATTCTCAAGAAATTGTCTTATATTGTTTTTACCTTTTATATTAACACTGTTAATTGGAAATAAAATTTTATTTCTATTGGAAATTATTATGTGCTTTTGTAAAATATCATGGATGATTAATTTTAGTTTTGCTTATTTCTATGCTTCTATTTACTTAAAAAAATTTTAAAACTTTCTAATTTTACTAGTAGTATTCAGAATACTATACACAGACAGGCAGAGGCTGTTTCTGATTATGGGTAATAAAATTTAACAAAAAAACAAGAAAAGAACATATGAAATTTGATTTCTTATAGATTAGAATTTATCATGAAAATTATCTAACTTCTGAATTATCACAAGAAAGGTAATAAGGTTAAGTTTTAAAAGAATAATTTGCCATTTATATACATATTTATAAGTACAAATGCCATAAAAATCTTTGAAAACATATTTTCTGCTATAATGAGATTTTGATAAAGGAAACCTCTAAACTCTTTTCAGAGATGATAGGCATTTATTAAAGTTTTCTTTGCTTCAAAATAGCAAGGGTAAAATACTTGTAAATTATTTTCTTCTGGGTTACTGTATAAAAGCAAAGAAGTTGTTACTTTGAAGAATAAGGTGCATCAGACCCAATCCATGCTATTTTCAATTTCCTCATATGCATGTGAAAGTGGAACATTGCGTAAGGATTACAGAAAAAGAATTGATGCATTTGAATTACGGTGCTGGTGAGAAATTTTTAAAGTACCGTGGACTGACAGAAGAACAAATCTATCTTACAACAAGTGCAGTCAGAATGCTTCTTAGAAATGAGGCTTCGAGTACTTCAAACATGTTATCGGGAGAAATCAGCCCCTGGAAAAGGCATCATGCTCGGTAGAGTGGAAGGCAACCAGAAACAGAGGAAGACCTGCAAGGAGCTGGACTGGCCACAGCGTCTGCAGCGACGCGCTCAAGCATACGAATTGTGCGGATAACATAGGGCTGCGTTTCATTCTGCTGTACTAGGATCGCCGTGCTTGGAAGCCAACTCAAAGGCACCAGACAGCAACAATGGCAGCTTGAAGATGCAAACCCTGAAAGCTGCTATGTCTGCCAATGTCAACACATTTCCATGACAAGGATGCTAGAGCAAAAAACCAAAAGGACACAGCAGTGTGATAGCTACATTTTATGTCAACTGGATGCACCTAAGGGACAGTGTGGGTCGAGTCAACTTCTCCACTGGGACACAGCTTGATGGCATCAACTTGGGAGTATGACCCGAATCTAAGCGAGACGGTAAAACTGGTCTCCCTCTCTTGCTGTTCTTCTCCTTCCTGCTTGCTTAGACCCTGTGTCCGGCTTGTGCGCCCAGTTGCTTATGTGGCCTGACCGACTTGTCCCTGCAGATCAGGGAGCCAAGTGACGGTTCTCTCCTCGTTTCCCCCTGTGTCTTCTTGCTTCACCGGTGGGCAGCTTCATTGAGCCTAGAAGAATCTCCAGCTAGTGTCTGGCCCAGGGACTTGAATTGAACAGGTCTGGGAAGCTTCTTTGATATAAATTTCTTTCTCAATATAAGTTATTTGCTATACATATGGGAGTGTTGCTGGTTTTGTTTCTCTAATACTCTCAGCCTAATACAAGCAGCATTGCTTGTCTTTAGAGATGCAAATTAAAGGAAGGCTCAGCATGCAAATTATACAGGTTTGCCATGAGGAGACCAAATTCTGTACCATGTGCTTTATTCTAACATATCCTTTTGCCTTTGTCAATGTCTTTTTCTGTGACAAAATTATTTCATTCCCCAAGGTACCAAGGCAGAATTATTGTTCTTATTGTTTACTGTCTTTTTGACTCATAACTGATAGAAGCATCATGCACTAAAGAACTGTGCACCATCTCAAGGATCAGTAGAGGGTTGGATCTCTGTCAGCCAAAGGGTTTTCACTGGCTGCTTTTCAGGAGTTAATCAACCAGCGCTTTCCTTCAGTTGGCGCCTGGAAGCCACACAGAATACCATTCAGCATTATAACAGTAGGCAAGCTTCCCTTAACAAACCACTGCTGGTGGCCCAGGAGGTAAAATGGCCTGTAATTAAGTCTAGTTCCCCAACGTGGAAGAGAACAATTCTACCACTGAACTACCATTACCCCGTTGTTATCTTTTATTCTGTTATTTTTCATAATTAAGTAGTATCTTTACTTTAAAAATTAAATTTTTCTACTTTATGATTTTTTTAATCCAGAAAGGATGGTACCATAGCATTGTATCTTTAAGAATATATTGGAAATATAGTTTCATACATGTACGTATTTCTTCTTCACAGTTTACTAGTTACTGGCTTTTGAAATATCTGTTAATCAATTTTAGATCACTATTTTCCCCATAATAAACAATACTTTGGGTTATAGAGGCCTGTTGGTATAAAGCACATAGAGAATTTAGCACAAAGCACATACTCAGAATAAGGAAATACTTGCCGATATTTTTCTTATGTCATATTACCAGAAGGCAAATCTGGCTAGTATGCTTGTTGCCAGCATTGTGCTGGAGGAGATGCAGTCGTATTGGGCAGAATAGAAATTCAGGTGGTTCCTGTGTGAACCCAAGGGGCAAATAACTCTGGAGACAAAAGAAGGCTATACAAAAATACAAATATAATCGACATATAATACATATTTATTTACCTCATCAAATTTAATGCACACAATACTTTTGCATTTATGATAGGGCATTGTTCATTAATCATGTCATATCTTTCGAAAGGCAATATTTGGTATCCCTTCCAGGTTACATCCTGGGTATAGATATGGGAAGAGTGGAGGAGGAGGAGGGCTTGGGGGGACATACAGCGTGCCTTTCTGCTAAAGCCCCTCAGGAAATTCCTGGCGAAGAGTTATTCTTTCTCAATAACCTTTTATTTTTCATGGAGCCACTGTCCAAATGAATACTTCTCTCTGGTGGCGACCTTGACCCTAAAATGAAGGACGTAATTGCATTCTTTCCTAAAATCATGCTGGTAGCCTTGTTAGTCTCTTAACAGTTTACAGGATTAGCCTTTTTTTCTTATATTTTTTGATAAAGATAATATATATTCAGAGACAAGTAGTTCCTTCAGGTTAAATCCTACTTAAAACACAGAAACTCATCATCACGCAGTCAGGGAATTCATGATACTTATTTCCAGATTATGACACATTTCCTTCAGATGTCTTTGTACTAGTAGTCAGTTCTGATGTCAGTCAAATATATATATATTTAATTTTAGGTTTCAGTTATCAATGCCTTTTATTATCAGTATATAAATACATTTTATTTTTCATGTGGATGAGAAAATTTATATATGGACTTACAGATATCTGTTCCAATGCATTCCTCTTTGCATTTAAACACATAGAAAGTATTTTTAAAAGGATGATTATGAAGGCATTTCATCATAAGTTGATCAGTTCAGGAGCCAGTCTGAGACTAACGGTAGCGTGGATTTTGGTGCCACTAGGTCCATGTTCCTTTCAAACGCTCCAGGGGAAAGTCCTTTCTTGTTGGGTCTGCAGATGCAGCACAGCTACATCATGACATGATCATTTCCTTCCCTCTGTCTCTCTATGCCTTTTCTCCTCATGTACAGGGACCTCACTCAGTTTGGATTAGTGCCTACCCTCCTCCAGGTAAGACCTCCTGCTAATGTAACACGTGTACACTCACACACATCCACATTCACACATGAGGAGAGATTAAACTGAGGAAACCCAAGTGGAATTAATGACTGGATGAATGTCGTTATCCTGGTATTGATGATATGCTATTTTGGCAAAACCCTTTCACTGAGGAAAACTGAGAATATTTATCATGACTATCTCCATATGATTTCTTTCTTAACATACCTAAATCACCACTTGTATATAAGTTTGTTGTACTGCGGTGTCTTGTGTGTTGATATGATTTGGTATTTCAAATTCCAGCAGGGTCACTCAAAGAGAGCAGGTTTCCCTTGAGCTTCCAGATTAATAATAGGCTAAAAAAATAATAAGTTATGCACTTCTGAGAAATTAGCCATAAATAATGTATGGACAGAACACTAAAAGTCTGAAGGAAAAAAAGCAGCCTTATGTTGGAAATGGGGCTGAAAGAGGAATCCCTCACATCAGAAGGCAACTCCAGATGGGAAAGAGCAAAGGCTGGCTTTTCAAAGCAGTGCCGCCGCGATGACCTGGATGGAGTAAAGCCCTTGGGACCTTGGTTTCCTGATGGGAAGTGACTACAAATGAGAAGGTCTGCAAACCTGAATTACTAATCCAACGTAGGATGCTCAAAGTATGAATTTAGGAAAACTGGAAGTTGTCAAAAATGAAAGGAAACACATGAAATATAAGCAATGTAAGCATTAAAGCAAAGAAACAAGCAAAAATCAAACTCACTGCAGGCCAGTCAATGCCAACTCCTCTCAATCCAGAAGGACAGTGCACAACTGCCCCTGGAAGTTTCCTAGACTGTAACTCTTTATGGGTGGTTTCAAACGGGTGCACTTGAGGTTAGCAGCCTAATACTAACCACTATGCAACCAGGTCTCTTCTTTGTAGGCATTAATACCTGAAATTAATTCCTAATGGCCATTTTGAATCAGAAAATCTTATGATTTATTATGGTGGGAATGCAATAATCAAGAGAAATGGTGGTGTATCTATCCTCAAAAAGGATATATCAAGATCTATCTTGAAGTAAAATGCTGTTTATGGTAGGATTGTATTTAACTACATTCATGGAAATCCACTCTACACAACTATTATTCAAATTTATGCGCCAACCAACAAAGCTAGGGAGGAAGAAATTGAAGAATTCTATGAACATCTTTAGTCTGAAATTTATCAAACATGCAATCAAGATACATGGATAATTATTGGCCACTGGAATTCAAAAGTTGGAAACAACAAGGAAGAAAAATTTTGGAAAATATAGCCTTGGTGATATAAATAAAACTGGAGATCCCATGGTAGATGTTTGCAAGACCAATAACTTTGTTAACAACACAAAATGTAATTATACAAGTGGACTACTCCTGCTAGAATACTTAGAAATCAAATGGACTAGATCTGTGTGAAGAGACAATGGAGAAATTCAATATTAGCAGCTAACACCAGGCCAAAGTTACTGTGGACAAGGAACAATTGAACATATGTACGTTCGGGTTAAACCTGAAGAAAATCAGAAAAAATCCACAAGAGCCAAAATACAGCTTTGAGTCTCTCCCAGTTGAATTTAATGGCCATCTATAAAGCAGATTTGACAGAAGGCCTCATGAGCTGTGGGAGGGCATAAAAACATCATCTATGAAGAAAACAAAAGGTCTTTTAAAAATTTGAAAAGCAAGAAAAGATCGGCACGGATGTCAGAAGAAACTCTGAAACGACCTCGTAATCATAGAGTAGTGGGGCAAATAGAAGAAAGGATGAAATCAAAGAACTGAACAGGAGCTTTCAAAGGACAGCTTGCAAAGACAAAGCAAAATGCTATAATGAAATGTGCAAAGACCTAGAGTTAGAAAACCAAAAATGAAGAACATCTTCAACATATTTTAAACTAAAAGACCCCAAGAAAAAATATTCACGTCTTGAGTTATAATAGTAAAAGATCCTGTGGGAAAAATACTGAGCATTGAAGGACATAAAAGAGGATGGAAGGAACCCACAGAATTACTGTACCCAAAAGAACAAGTCACCATTCCATCATTTCAGGAGGGAGCATATAAGCAAAAACCAGTGATATGGAAGAAAGAAGTTCACGTTGCACTGAAAGCATTAGTTAGCCAGAAACAAAGCTCCAGGAACGGAAGGTATACTAATGGACAGATTTCTACAAGCTAATAAAACACTGTAAGCACCCACTCATCTCTGCCAGGAAATTTGCAAGAGCTCTACTCGCTAATTTACTAGAAGTCTATATATGTATCAAAGAAATGTTACCCAATGGAATGCTAAAAATATCATTAACATCACATTCAAGGAAAATTTCCAAAATGAACATTCAACAACATTGTCAGGAAGCTGCCAGGTCAGCAGAAGACATGGAACAAGCGATGTCATTGCTGATGTCAGATGAATCTAGACTGAAAGCGCAGAATATCGTTTACTGGTGTTCTCTTAACTGTCCTAAGGCATTCGACCGTGTAGGCAATAACTGCGGATAGCCTTGAGAAGAATGGGAATTCTCTTTAAAGTATTGAAAAGTAAGGATGCTACTTTGCGGACTAAGGTGCACCCGACTCGAGTCATGTTCTGGTCAATGCTCTCATATGTGTGGGATAGTTGGATATTGAATAAGGAAGCCTCCTGCATTTGAATTACGGTGCTGGAGAACAATAATGAAAATATCATGGATGACCAAAAACAAATCTGTGTTGGAAGAAGTACAACCAAAATGTTCCTTAGAGGAAAGGGTGGCTCTTTGGTTATCTCAGATTTTTTTGGCCTGCCTTCCTTCCTTCCTTCCTTCCTTCCTTCCTTCCTTCCTTCCTTCCTTCCTTCCTTCCTTCCTTCTTTCCTTCCGTCCTTGATCTCTTGCTTTTGAGTTATAGTTGCATCTTTATTTGAAAGTCTCATTTTCCATCATCCCACGGAGAGGAAACTCATTGACTTCCCATTGCTTTGCTGAGGGGCTGCCCATGTGAGAGCCTTTGCTGTCTTTGCAGATGCCGCTTTGCCTTCCTTGCTTCCTTGGCTGCCCAGATAGCCTGTTCTCCTTGGGCCTTTCCAAATTTAGGTTCTGACTCGTTTGGGCCACGATGTCAGCAAGAGATGCGCCTCTGGAATTTGACTGCATTGGAGGGTAGTTTTCTTTTGAAATTTTTCTGATGGACCCTTTTTGTGCCTCCTCCCTTAGAGAACAATCCCGTTATGTGCCCAGGATTCCTCTTAGAAAGGAATGCTTACTCACATTTAGCATTAGGAAATTGGAGAACTTTGCCGTCGGCCCTGGCGTAGCACCTCCTGTGTTGGGATACATTTGTACCCGCTGCAACTGCACAGCTCGACAATCATGGTTGCAACTATAACTCAGGAAGGAAGGAAGGAGGGAAGGAAGGAAGGAAGGAAGGAAGGAAGGAAGGAAGGAAGGAAGGAAGGAAGGAAGACAAAGAAATCTTTGACATAACCAAAGAGCCACCCTGTCCTTTAAGGAACATTTTGGCTGTACTTCTTCCAACACAGATTTGTTTGCTTGTTTGTTTGTGCTCATCCATGATACTCATTTTTACTCACTAGCACCAGAATAAAAAGGCATCCATCTTCCTTATCCAAATACCCAACTATCCCACACATATGAGACCAGTGAGCATACCAAAACTTGAGTCAGGTGCACCTTTGTGCCGGAAAGATGACCAGGTCAAAGATTTCTTAAGCTTGCTACAAAAATCTTTTTTTTTTCAAAAATATTTTATACATAAATGATTCATGGGTATTTTCATGGGACAACCCAATAATCCATTGCATCTTTCTAGGCATGTTTCTTTATCAATTATCAGTACCTAATTATTATGGAATAATGAACACTTATCAAATCAGTTTATGAAGTAAAAGAGTTAATATGGATCTTGAGGGTTTTTTAGATATTTGAATACTCTGTTTTTACGTAATTGTTCTGGAAATGCTCTACCTAGGATTTTATTTCCAATCATCAAACAATGTTTCAATTTGATTGAATGTCATATTAGAAATAACCCTTAAAATTTTTTTCTAAAATACAATAAAATAGATAAATAAACTCCATTTTTATAATAAATTGCAAAGAAAATAATTTAATGTTATACATTGGAGAATAATGTTTTTAAATTCCAGGAGAAAAATATCAACCTATATTCCATTAAATTTTCAATTTCAAGTTATTGTATTTATTAATGAAAATAGTTACCTGTAAAACTGATAACATTAAATGATGTATAAAAGTATTATTTGTGAAAATATTAACTTCATTATGTTGTTTCTTAAAATTACCTAAGGAAAGGAGCACTTGGGACTTCTATTGTTTATTTGTATAAATGTTGAAAACTGAAATAGATACAGAATGTTTGGAAAAGATTCCAAGCAGTTATTTCTTAGATGATAATTCATTAATAGAAATTTTAATAACTGACACCTAATTTACAAATGAGACTAAAGGATCTAGAAATATTTTGATTTCCAAATTGTACATACTAAGTATTGTCTCATTTTTCAGAATATTATTGCCCAACAGAGCTTGCCAAAGATAGAAACTTCGTAGTGTTGCTGGATAAAAAATGTATTCTAATTTTAGTAAAACATTTAGAAAAAGCATTAATATTAAAATCTGTAGGAAACACCTTGTTATGGCACTGATAGGAGTGGTTGAGAAGTCTTCTGGAATATTCCATAAGTCAATGTTTATTCTGATCCAATAAAATCCATGTCCCTGCTTTGTCTTAACACACCTAAACTAGCCTATTCTGTCTATTTTCTGGCTAATGTTAAGCATAATTTGAATGTCAGTCACCATTTTGTCTTGAAAATTACTTTGCTTGGTCTACTATTGCATGAGCCTCAAAGGTCACAAAAGCCATGGACACTGAAGCATGACATAAGGCAGAAAAAGATTTTTGTGTTTCCACATAAACTCTTTTCTAAATGTGCTTCTTTTCTGATTCTTCCTGAGAGGCCTGACTCTCTGAAAGATATAGCTTGGAGAATCAAAGGAATCACATGCTTCTCGTGACATATTGACCGCTCCCTCTCCTCTGCCTTGCACATGGATTAGTCAAGAGATGCAAAATTAGTGATGCACTTTTTTTTATTTAGTTAATTGCCATTAAAAATCTAGGACATATGACTAGGACAAATAAATAGAATAGGCACTATGCCAATGTCAAAACATTTCATGTTGCTTGACATGTTACATTCATCTTTACAGCAAAAATATTTGCTATAGAAATATTTCATCAACATTGTAAAATAGGGCTTTATGATAGATTTCTTGCAAAAATGTGATATACACAAAAACGTATTACAATGATGAAGATTTATGAATGGAAAAAAACCTCTTGGCATCTTATACTGTTCTCAATGACACAGCTTTCAATGTACGTGGTGAATGTTAGTCCCACTGAGAGGTTGAGGCTCGGTTTAGCTTACTTTTTCCCTTTAACAAACTGAAAGGACAGATGTGTAAATTGTGTCCCATGAAAGAATGAATTATAATGAGAGGCTGAGGATATATCAATTTAAGTTCTCCACAAAAATAGCTTTTTACCTTAAAATATTATTTGAGCACAAATCGTATGTAAGTTAAAAAAGACTATTTTACAGACAAGATAACTTTGATGGATCTTTAATATTATGTAAATTTTCCTTAAGTAGTCAACCAGCCACTATTCTAAGCAATTTTTCATCAAAATCACATTTGCTGCATTTGCATCTTTTAAATCATTGAAAAGACACAAGGACTTCCCTTGCAATAAAGCCACAGTAAATAACAACAGCAATTTACGTACAAATTCAACTTAAAGATACAGAGCCCGTTGTCACTGGGCTTCTCATAATCTCTTACACCTCAGAGCAGACTAGGAAGAAATATTGAACAACAAATAGAAAAACCGAACCCAAACTGGTCATTCAGCCATTATGAATGGCAGTGGAACTTTTCTGACTGGGCATCTGAGGATGAGTCACTTAGGTGGGAAGGTTTTCAAAATACCACCGGGGATGCGCTGCTTCTTCAAAGTAGGGCTGATCTTAAAACTGTCCACTGGGATAAAGCTTTTACAACCTTTAGTTGGTGCTGTGGAATAATTCAAAATAAGAAGAAACGGCTACAGACATCCACTAATAATCAAAATATGGACTTATGAATCCACTGCAATTGGATGAAATATGGAAGTTCTCAAAAATTAAACAGAATGCATACAGATCAATATCCTAGGCCTTAATGAGAAGTTCCACATGATTGGCAGTTTGAAACCACCAGCAGCTCTCCGGGAAAAAAAACTGGGCTTCCTGCTCCCATAATAGATATGGCTTTAGATACCCACGGGGGTTGCTGTGAGTTGGCAGTGACTTAATGGCAATGAGTTTGGTTTCTAGTGAGTTGAAATGGACTGGTGCTAGCCATTTTGAATGAAGGTGGCCTGTGCCAAGAGTGACAAATAAAAGAGGAATGTCATCACACTAAAAAGAAAACAATTTGAGGATCTATGGTGAAGTACAAAGCTGCAGTGACGGCATTATATCCATACCTCCATAAATAAGGGCAGAGAATATGACAATTGTTCAAACGCATGCATCCATAGTCAAGATGAAGAAACTCAAGAGTCCCACCAACTTCTGAAATCTGAAATTGATCAAAATGCAATAAAGATGCGCTGATAATTGCTGGCGATTAGAATCTCAAAATTGAAAACAAAGAAGATCAGTAGTTGAAAATTTGGCCTTGATAATGGAAATCCAGATACCATATGATAGAATTTTGCAAGACCAATGACTTATCCATTGCAAATACCTTTGTTCAATAATAAAAGCAGAGACTCCAGACGTGAACCATACCAAGGAATCAAATCCATCACATCTATGGAAAAAGACTATGGAAAATGTCAGTTTCATCCATCACAAGGCAGAAAAACCAACAATTGTTCATATGGAAGTTCAAGTTAGAGCTGAAGAAAATTAAAACAAGTGCACAATATCCAAAATATAAGCTTGAGTATGCTTCCCTGAATTTAGACACCATTTCCATAATAAATTTGATTCATCAAACACTATTGAATGAACAACAGAGGAGTTGTGTGGTGAAATCAAGGACATCACATGTGAAAAAAAAGATTAGAAGAAAATATAATAATGGGTGTCAGATGAGACACTGAAACCTGCTTTTCAACAAGAGGAGTTTCTGAACAAATGGAAGAGAGGTGGAACAAAAAGTGCTGAACAGAGAATCTCTGAGGTGAACCAATGGCGGTGAGTGAGTTGAGTGAGGGCTGGTTGTGGTACAGGGTCTTCCCTGTGCAGTAAAATACACACGTAACCTGCTAACAGCCCAGACTTGACGAGGGGTGTCTCCCATAACAAAGAAAAAGAAAGGTTGACAGTGAATACTCAACTGGGCTTCTGCTTTTGTTGTTGGTGTTCAAGGAAGGAACAGCACCTCCAGGGCTTCCCCAGAAGGCGAGATGCAGTTTTAAATATGGACATACGCGCGGGTCAGATGTTTCTTACTCACAATGACCTGCTGTGCATCGGAATGAAACACAACCCCGGCTGACCTACCTCCAGTGGTGCTTACCTTGAGCCCATTGCTGCAGCTTCTGTTTCAACACATCTTGTTGAGGATCTTTCCCTCAGTGGCTGCACCTCCACGTTACCCAGCATGCTCCTTTCCAAGGAACGGCTCTTTCCTGATACCTATCCAAAGGAGTAAAGACGAAGGCTTGTAATCGTTGTCACTAATGAGCATCCTTACTGTACTTCTTCCAAGAAATATTGATTGTTCGTCAATAGTTCATGGTGCTCTCAATACTCATTGCTATCATGGTGATTCATATGCACTGATGCTTCTTCTGTTTTCCTTATTTAATTTCCAGATTTTTACATGCATGTGAAGCGACTGAAAAAACCATGACTTGAGCCAGGCACATATTAGTCCTCAAAATAATATTCTTGATTTTGTATACTTTAAAGAGATCTTGTAAAATGCGATGCATCATTTGATGTAGCTGACTGGGACCTCCTAAAAATAAGATGTTTACATGCAGGAAAGGACATCACTGGAAGACTGAAAGGAACATCCATGGAGTACGAAAATGTCTTGGATCATGACACAAAATGCAAAGTACTAATCTCTAAAAAATCTGTAGAAAACTGTAACATGTCAATAACCCATGTTTAATGGTCAAAGAACATGAACAGATAGTTCACAAAAGACAACATCTAAAAGGCAAGATGCTATATGAAAATTTCTCACAATCACCAACTATCTGGAACATGAAAATCAAAGCTAAAATGAGGCACCATCTTATATCAACAATGGCAGCCATGTCTAAAAACAAAAACAAATATGGAAGAAGCTGTGCATAGAGTGGAATATTCATACACTGCTGGGGGTCCATAAATATGTGTAGCCTCTCTAGAAAGTGATATAGTCCTACCTAAAGCAACAGGGAATAAAAATTCCAAGTGATCCAGCCATATATTCTTCTGAATATATACCTTAAAATCAATAAAAGCAATAGCATGAGGACACAGATGCATTCCCACGTCATAAGTGGCAAAGTTCACAATAGCAAAAATTTGGAAGCAGCACAAATATCCATCAGTAGAAGAATGAATCAAGAAGCTTTATTACATGTACACAATAGAATACTATGCATCACTGAAAAAGAAAAAAGAGGCAACCAAAAAATGCATTATGACAGGGACAGAAATGGAGAACATTGTGCTAAGTTAGTCAATCACAAAAAGATAAACACTGTGTAAGACTACCACTGAGGGTAGAACCCCAGGCAGAGATTGGCATTCCAAAGGGAACTATTTGGAGGTAACCAAGAGATGGGGCTACCAGGGAGCGAAGATGCAGCAATGGACTCGAGAGTTGGCAGGTGCTGTCTCTCTTGAAAGAAGGATGGAGATTTGAAAGAGGGAAAAGACAACTTAGGCCAGGGGATAGGGTACATCCCTAGGGGAGGTGATGAGTGATTTGAACTGTGAATTCAGAAGCACAAATGCCCCCACTTCATTCACAATTTAAAATATCATATAGTTCCCCGAGAGATGGCTCAAGAACATAAAGTACAGACTTATAATGAAGTGCAGAATCACCTGAGGCTAGAGACCAAAAAGCATGTATCCCCGGAAAATAGACGTGGTTCCTCTCTAACTCTCGAGCCACTTCTTGAAACGTTCTGTTCAGCACTTTCAGTTCATTCTGTCTTCCATTAGCTTTAGCTGCTCTGGTTCAAGAACCTGTTTCAGGGTTTCATCTAACATGCACTATTAGCTTGTCTTCCTTGCCTGTGCAAGGACGTTTTGCTTTCTGCATGCCTGATGCCCTGGCTACCACAGCACGGCTCTTCTGTTGTTCGGTCCCTAGTGCTGACACGGATGCTTTCAACTCCTACTGGCGCCCACAGGAGAGGGCAGGCCCGTTCAATCCGTATGGAAGCAGACAAGCAGGTTTTCCTCCCATCACGCCGACTGTTTTTCAGACGCGGAACCTTTCAATAGTATATCACTAGGATCTATAAACTTTGACGTAAAACACAAAATGATTTTACCTTTAAAAAAAGGGGGAGCAGATTTAAACCACCACCACAACAGAGACATCAGTGAGAGAGACACAGAGTATGAATAAAGTAAGAAAAGAGAAAGGGGGGGAAGAGAGAAAGTATAATGGATAAAAGCATATAAATGCATACATAGGGTTCCATCTACTGTAATTTCAAATGACTTTAATTATTTTAGCATCGAGAACACACAGAGGATAGAAGAAAGAGAGAAACTAAAACTCCGCTTTTTAATGGATTAACACCAGGAGTCCCTAATAATTGGGGATATATTGTTCATGATACAAGGGGAGCCTGCGTTGCTTTTAAGTTCTGACTTTCCCATGGCCTACATTGTCTAACCTTGCACTACAGTTAATCAAGTTTGATGGGCTGCATAACAAAGAGGAATTTCAGCTAGCATTTGTTCTCATTCTTTTATTCCTCGGGTACGTACTGGGAAGAGGCCAAACATGAGACTGAGGCATGAAGATGTTTCAGCATAATACACTGACCTCTAGAGCAAACTTGTTCCACATGAGAGTTTTCATGTTAATAAAAAGATTACCATCATTAATTCCATGATCCTTTGTTATGACAGCCAAGAGGAGTCTGTCTGTTTTCTTAAACATTCTATACTCTTCCTTGAATAGAGATCCCATTTACAGCCATGGCAATAAGTCAATTAATACAATTTATTTAATGTGTTCATGCAAAGTGAGAAAGTATTCAAGACATTAATAATAATGTAAATCTTTACAATGTGTTACAAATGCTTTTCAAAAATGCTCTCTAAAAATATATATATTTATATGTATATATAAATAGCTATGAATCAGTAGTATAACCATTGTCAAATATGCAAGTGGTATAACCATTATAAAGTATCATGAAAAATAAATTTAAATCGTGAAAAAGGAACTGTATTTTCTTTATTACTTCCTGTCCCCGAGTTAAGGCTGACTCAGTGTGACCACTGTGGGTTTCTGAGAATGTTCCCAGGAGTAGAAAGCCCAGTCTTTCTCCATAAGAGCTGCTGATGGTTTCAAACTGCCAAACATGTGATTGCAGCCCAATGCATAACCACGACACCACCAGGGCTCCTTCATAGCCCAGTTCAAATATGAAAATCCTTTCCTGAATAACTAGTCTTGAACCAACTTGTATTTATGCTGCTGTTCTCACATATGGATCTGATATGGATCTAATGAACTGTTGCATTGTTTAGTTAACCAACTGCTTCTTTAAAGTGCTGATGAATATCAATACAAACCTAGTAACTGCTATCTCAGAGCCATAAAATTCAATGAGTCAGAAGATTCCGAAGTAGAGGAATAGAGAGTATAGCAGGGATGAGTTGCTGATCCCCCCATTCTGAGTGGTATTTATGTCTGATCCAGAGATTGAGAGATATTACACTGAAAAGAATATGTATACGTACATGAGTTAAACGCTGTGGGAAGATAGACCATGGATCGTTAGCTGTATAAGACACAAGAGGGTGTTAGAAGAGACTGTCTGCACTTCTCAATTTAGTATAAGATCAACCCTTAAATTTGGACTTATTTTGCATAATACATACATGACAATAACCTTCCAAGGTTTGCATTATCAACCAAAAAATTAATAAAATAAATCTGAACGTTCTTTCACATTTGTAGATTGGCTCTCTCAATTGGCTATCCAAAAGTTATATCTGACACCCTTCTCTTTGGCCATCTCCACAAAAGGCATTGCAAAGACCAAGCAGTAATGTCCCACGCACATATTGTGCTGTGGTATTTGTTTGACCTAATCCTAGTCTCTGAGAAATGAAAGACTAACTCAGCTAATTGCAAAGGTTTACACTGGGGATAAGAAAAATGATGAAAACCACAACAAAAACAATACATTTATCCATCTGTGCATACATTACATTCTCTATGATAGGGAGATGATTTTATATGTTACTGTTTTATAATTTTTAAAAAGTATAAATATAAGCCAGTTTAGAATTTGCCATGTATTTGGCTTTTGATATGTTTTTCTGTCTGCTTCCACTATATTTGTTGATTATTGCCGCTGTTGTTATGAAGTGGGTCATGCTAACTTCAATAAGATGCTTACTTGAAGGAAAATACATAGATCAGCTTGTACTGATATTATCAAAAGTATAAGGTCCTCATCTCTGATGCTATCAACCGTAGAGCATAACATGGAAAGTATGAATATTTTATGAGTGCATAATAGTAACTAGCATGTTTAATACTGACCATGTACTTGGCACTGTGTTAAATCTATGCGTAAGCTTTTTCTCTTTACGTCTCTCAAAAGTCCTATGAGTTAGCTATCATTTTGATCATGCCTATTATACAAGTGAAAGATGTGAGCTTTAAAGAGGTTAAAGGCCTTCCCAAGGATTTAGGTTTTGAGCACTGTCTTTATTAATCTAGAAATGATTTTGAAATTTCACTATTCACCCAGTGTCTTTTGACCAATGCATCTATGGCTTCATGCAATACAGAGAAGGAACATGTCTAGTGCCTTCTACTTAAACCTTTCTTTGGTAACCTATCTTTTTCCTGTGAATTGAGTGAAGGTCTCCAGAGGAGATTACAGAACAAAACTCAATGATTCATATGCATTCTCTTTGATCGCATTCATTGCAATTCCATCAATGAAATATCACCCATCACATCTCCCTGGAGTCCTTGTCTCCATTCTTCCCTCGCTCCTACCTATTCCGGACTCGGTGCTGGGATGGGAGTAAATGCTGCCCCCGTGCCAAATGGTCGATTATTCTAAGGTGTGCCTATATCAACAGTGTTATCATTCTGTTTGTCGTGCTGTCTGTTGTGTGTCACATATTTGAGTCACAGAAGTGAGTTCAATACATAGTCTCATGGGGTCTACCAGTCTTAATTCAATCAGCACGCCTGGTCTCTTTTGCGATCCGGTCAACATCTTTCTTCCATTTTAACTATGACTGACATTGTCCCTTGCACAGCAGATGGACAGGGTATCTGGGAATCATCTATATCTTTGGCTCTCAGAATCATGGTGATGGATATTTGCAAGGTTCACAAGTCCAGTGGGACAATTGTGTAAGCCTTCTTTAAAAGGTAAGGTAGCATTTATATATTTATTTTCCCACATATTTTTACATGGAGGCAATTGCAGCGTACAACTCCCTCCCAGAACAAATGAATTTATCTATTTTTTAAGTAGCACATAGCATCATAAACATATACTTTCTCAGATTTTGATGAATCAAGATCCCAAGAAGTGTTCTTTGATCTGCTGTGCCAGCAGAGAGGATCAAATCAACAGACCGACTAAGAAATAGCCCCCAAATAAAAAATCTCCCTTATGCATTTCTGACCCCAAATAAATACTCCATTCTCTATAGCCAAGGATTTTCACATGTCACACACTTAAAAGTTTTCAAATAAATTGCTTAGCATTGTTAATTCATATCCTTAGGAGATGAATATAAGCAGGTCTAAAGTCTTGCTTATTTTAATAATTTTTTATACATGATGTAAACTGTGAATAGACTGTTTGAAGTAAGCCCTATAAATCACCTGAACTGCTCGGCTATTGGCAAGTCTCGCAGTCATTATGTATAATTGGTTAATGGCGGATTTGTTCTCACGTTATTGGATCAGCTCCAGGAATAATCACTGATGAGTTTCAAAACTCCAGGAGGATTTCTGATCAGAGGTAAAGGAATTAAAAACAAGATAAAACTAATTACTTTTATTTAAATTCGATTTTGGGGGTAATCATTCTGTCTTGGGGGTCTTCCAGCAGTTTTCAGAAGTGATAAATTTACTTTCGTTTACTAACTTTCATTCCCCTTGAGCTGTGAAATTAAATCACTGGTGATGAAAAACAGAGAGGAAGTCCTCAAATTGAAGTCCTTGATAGAAGGCCTGCCTCAGTCCTTCACGCTGTCTTCCTGTGGAGTCCTTCTCTTTCATAAGGCCACTTCTGGAACCTCACAGATATGAAAAAGTAATTTCTGACGCATCCCAAAGTACATGCATGTCACATGAAGATATTATGATATTCCAAAGTTCAACAAACACAAACAACAAAAGATTTCCATATCTATTGAAGGCAGGTTATTTGAATTAACTTGAATAATGCTAATGATGTAGGGCTATAGTCTTTATGTAAAGTAGTGGACATGAGAATGGAATTAAAATTCTAGTTTTTATTTATCCATGTGCTTGAATATATGAATACTTTTTTAAATAGCCAATGTGATACCATAGTGTCTACTTCCATTGATTTGAAACCGTATTTAACTTTCAAGTATGAATACTGATACATTGGTGCATATATTATTAGCCATTGTGTATATTCTGTGAGATAATAAGAACCTTTCCTGAGATATGACTTGAAGTAGAGTAAGGGGAACAGTGACAAATTGCACGATATGTAGGTGAGAGTATCAATTATAATTAGATTCAGACACATATAAAAGATAATCTCAAAAAACTGTGATTTAACAATTTAACACTTGATTTCTTCCATAAAAATGTGTAACCTAAAAGGTGTAATGACACAACTATTTTCTCTTCAGCAAGGACCTAAGCTACTCTTTTTCTGTCTCCATGCACCTGGTTTTTCACTTATCTTCTGCGTAAGTGATGCCTGACTTTTAATGAATATTAGAAGAAAAAATAGCAGCAATGACTTATACATATTTGTGTATCGCAGAAGCTAGGAAAATTCAAATTACCGTGCTTCCTGAAGATCAACACTGGGCAAAGAACACCTTCCACTAAGAGCTCAAGGAATAATTTTGAGATCTCCAGGCTGCTCTGGGATCTGGAGAATTCAACATCAATGACACCCAGTTACCATCTGATTGCAATTACTTCTCACATATCCATTATTTATTTTTTACACATTAGGCTCAGTCAAAGGATAAAGAGCACATGGCTCAGGTGCGTCGTGTGAACCATAAAGCAGTGTATACACATCACTGGACGTTTGAATAGTGTATAACTTTACAGAAGTCCCATCTCATCAGTGGTGCCTAAATTATATGTTCATGTGACAAATCTATGCACAGCATAGCTGTTGACTTGAGCGAAATGTATAAATTGAAATGTCATTGAATTAACTATTAGTTTAATGTCCCCTTTTTGTAGTTTACATAAGATTCTATCTAACTTTTCCTGAAATTTCTTTTTGAGAGAACAAAAAAATCTAGTTGACTAAACTTAAGCTCTTATTATATTGATGCTCAAGTTATATTAGGGGTAGCTATAGGGGTGATATGAATCAGAAGCTGCAAGACAGCAACAGGCTTGGATTATGTATAAAAGTGGTTTGTTTTATGGGTACACTGATGAGGGACATTATATTTTTCTAGGTGCGTGTTATTATGCCTTCGTATCTCATTATATTAACCTTAAAACAACAAGCCAAAACAACCCCTCACCCCTCAAAAATGAGTTGGAGGTGAGGGGTAATATCAAATATTTAACAAAACTCCTAATGGTATCTTCCAAAATCAGTGAAGATTTGTACCAAGTTTATGGGAATAGTTCTATAATAAAATAATGTTTTTATGCAGATCAAGTGTTTTAAGGAAGGCCAAGAGAACCTCAAAGATGAGTCGAGGGAGAGATCAAATTTGACAAATGAAGAAGTTTATTAAATTGCAGAAAATGGTAGGAAAAGGTAGTAGAATTATCACTGATGCAATAGCTACTGAAGCTGGGATCTCACCCTGTTTTACATTTTCAATTTTAAGAGCACATCTTTCAGCAAGCTTTTAGCTCAATGACTACCCAAAGCATTTCCGGAGGATAAGCTAACTCGAAGAGGTGATTTTTCCATCAGTCTCAAGATTGAAGATCATGAAGATGATTTGATGGGATGGAGTGTAACCTGAGGAGTGTTGGATTTACAAATATAACACATAGTGCATGATATGATAAAGCAAGGAATGCTGAAGAGACCTGTTGAGCCAGGAAAATTTAGGCAAAGAGGTCCTGACCCATACTGTCCATATTTGTGAAACACTGCTCAGCTCTGTACCATCCTCACAAGTATCATCATGCCTGTGACCACTGTGGCAGCTACTATGTCAGTGCATCTCTTTAAGGGCCTACTTATTTTTTATTGCCCCTCCACTTTATCCAGCATGATATCTTTCTCTAGGACTAGTCTTCCCTGACAGCATGTCCAAAGAATGTTAAGAAAAAGCCTTGCCAGCCTTGCTCTAAGGAACAATCTGGCCTTACTTTTTCCAAGACAGATTTTTTTTTTTTACCTTTAGTATGCATGTTATTTTCAGTAGTCTTGCCCATTGTAAATGAATTGTATCGACTCTGCTTCGGTCTTCTTTACCAATGTCCAACATTTACATGCATATAAGACAACGGAAAATACCATGGCTTGGTTCAGGTGCACCTTAGTCCTCAAAGGAACATCCTAGCTTTTCAATACTCTGAAGAGGTCTTGTGCAGCAGCAGATGTAGCGCCTAGTGCAACAAGGTTTGTGATTTAACTGCTGCTTCCAGGATCCAAGCAAAACAAAGTCCCTGACAACTTCTGCCTTTTCTTCATTTATAACGTTGGTGCTACCCCTCAGTCCAATTTGGAGGATTTTGATCTTCTTTACCTTGAGTCAGAATCCATACGGAAGGTTGCAACCCTATCTTCATCAGCAAGCGTCTCAAGTACTGTACACTTTCAGGAAGCAAGCTTGTGTCATCTGCACCTCAACTTCGTCATAAGCCTTGCTCCACTCCTGTACCACATTCTTCTTTATAAAATCCAGCTTCTTTGATGTTTGTCTCAGTATACAGAATAAGACATCTGGTGACAGGATACAACCCTGAGACCCACATTTCCTGATTTTAAACCATGCAGTATGCCCTTTTTCTGTTCTGACAACTGTAATTTGATCCGTGTGCAAGTTCCATCTGAGCACAATGAAGTGTTCTGGAATTCCCAATCTTCTCAAGAATATCCATAATTTTTGTGGTCCACACAGTCAGAGACCTTGGAATAGTCAATAAAGTGCAAGAAACATATTGCTGGCATTCTCTGATTTGAGCTTTGATGTACTGACATCAGTAATTTATCTAAGATCCCTTGCTGTAAGAGCTCTTCTGAATCCAGTCCGACCCTGTGGCATCTTCCTGTCAATGTACTGTTGCAATCATTGTTGAAGAATCTTCAGCAAAATTGAGGGTAGCAAGAGGCAACCAATGAAAATGTTGTTGGAAACATCACCCCATCTCCTTATGCTCTGACCTTGCCCCATTCAGACTTTGTTTTGTTCCTGCTGCTCATTGAAAAGAAACATATTTCAGTATCTGGAAATGACCCAAACCACCATTCTGTCCTTGTGCAAATTAGAGAGCAGACGTCTTCATAGAAGTGTTACAGAGATGGAGACATCAGAGGCACATAGACATAGATGAAGGGAATGTCAAGAAATGACAGCTGCACATTTCGACAGTTTTATTTAAGCTTTTGTACCATTATCTGTGCTCATTTGTTTTTCAAACTTTGTACTATTATTTTGATGTACCTCTTTTATGTTTTCATGTCTATAGAATTATCACCAATTCTTGAATCTTTAGGTATTTTTTGATTGTACTGTGAGATAAGGATCATAGACTATTAAATATTATCTTTTTAAAAAATCAAAAACCTTACATTGAATAGTAGCAAAGAAGTGATCCAAAAGTGTTTACTATAGATAGGGTCAGATACTAAATGCCCAGCACCACACTCTAAAGAGATATTTAATGATTTGATCCAATATTGGTATTCAAGTCAGGGGGAGGAAAGGGAGAGTTTACAGCATTATAGGAACATAACGATTATATTAAATTTTACTCTTGATATTTGTTTTAATTTATGCTCACCTTAGTAGGAGATGGTGGAAAGATATAGCAGAGTATATTTTTCCTGTTGTGTATTTTTGTAAATATTAGCAAATTTTAGTATAAATAAAAATCCCCGGAAAATGTAGATCTAGACTCCAAAAACTATGATTCAACAGGTTTTATCTGAGCCCTAAAAACAGTCAATTTTGGTAACTTAAAAAACATAAATATGTATTTATATTTGCAAATATACATGCACACATATAAACTACAGATGATTTGAAGGTTATACAACAGCCTTCAACTCATGGTGAATGATCCCCTAAATCCTATATAAATCAATTAGCCTTGAATTCATTCCAAGGCATGATGATCTCATGAGTATCATAATAGAACGCTGTTTCATTTAATGCTCATTAACTGATTTTTTTTAGAACTATATGTCCAAGTCTTTTCTCTAGGTACCTCTTTATGATCGTGGATTTCTAACCTTTCATTTGGTAGTGTATGTACTAATCATTTCTACTACCCAAATTCTCTTGTGCCCTCTTCCCTACTGATATCAAGTCAATTTTGACTCACAGTGACCTGTATAGGACAAAGTAGAACATCCCTCATTGAATATCCAATGTGATCAATCTTTGGTGAAACCAATTGCTATCTATTTGTTTCCTGTGGAGGAAATAGTAAATCACTGTTGAGCACTTCCAATTGCTGTCTTCAGAAGCCCTTCCGAAGGGCTTAACTATCCACTTGCTTTTTTAGTGCACGGGCTTATCCAAACCTCAGTCTTTAACTGCATTTACAGCGAGATTTCTGAGAACACTCCGATGTCATGATGGTAAGATGATTTCTCCACAGGCATCATAGAAGCACCAGTGACTTTTTTTCAATATACAGAAAACTATGGAAGCGATGGTACAATTCTGCTTGACATGACATTTGTGTTAACGTCCAAGAAATAACAAATTAAAAGAAAAACAAGAACCAAATTTTTAAAAATCCACATAGATCCAGGAATGAGTTCTGGACTTACACTAAATCCTAGCTCCAACTTTAAAGCAATTAGTTCTTACATCATGACCCTCCTGCTCAAAAGTCACCCTCAGGAAGGGAACACTGAGGAGGTAGGTGCTATAACAAAATGTGATGAAAAATTAGATGGTGCTTGGCTCTTAGATAAAATAGCTGGGGTCTTAAAGGCTTGCTTCCACACAAGCAGCCATTTAAGTGAGATGTCAACTAAGCCCACATGGAAGAAGCACATCAACATCAGTCACAGAGGCTTGTGAAGCATATACTCTGAACTAAAGTTGTGAGAATCTGGTCTGCAGAAGGCTATGGATGATAGTGGGATCCCAAGATCCATTCGTGGAATGACGTAGGAAAAAAGCCTCCGGTGAGCTCCCTCTATCCACAATTGAAGGATGGGAGGAAAGTAGTTACTACACAGAGCACATTAGAGAGTTGGGTATAGAAGATCAAAGACATAAATCTGACTTGAACAGTTCCAACTTCGTCAGTAGAATCCCCCTTAATTTGCATGATGGTCCTGATCTGGTTTCCAAAAGTCTCTGTATTTTCGGTATCTTGTTTTGAGTGGTTTTTTTGTGTATATTAGGGTGCATCTCAGAGGTGTTAGGCCATTGAGGATCACCCTCTTAAAGTCGTATTAGGTGTTTTTGTTTTCCTGTATATAAAACCCAGGATTGATGAACCTGTAGAGATTGCAGGTAGGACAATGGTTTTGGGTGCAGGGGCAGAGTGATGGGGCAGGGTGGAAGGGAGTCCTTGTAGAAAAGGAAAGCTTGGAAACTGTGGTAGCAAATATACCATTCTGCTGGATGTGATTGAACTGTGGAATGATATATGTATTAATTCCCAATTAGTAATACATTAACTAAAAATAATACTATTAATATGTACTCTAACTAAATCCTTTGAAAATGTTGGTCCCCTTATTTTAGGTTTCTGTGTTCATTTGGGAAAATCTTCAGGCATTCATTTGCTGCTGCTTCTGATTTTTTAGAATCTATTACAAAATTCTCTAGGATAGGTTCAGGTGGGAATCCCAAGTATTTATCAGATTTTATCAGATATGATTCATCTTTAGGGCTGGAAAACTTGAGGGAAATGCTGTCCTTTGGAAGATGAGACACCCTCTTTTCAGGCTCTTGGATCTCCTCTCTGGTGCCATTGCTACAGCCTCCATTGTCCTGGATTCCTTTCACCACACGTCTTCCTACCTTCCGGGGTGGTAGTGAATCCCATTCATTTTTATATATAGGAAAATATCATTTTGAATCCCCAATTTGTGTCTGCACTTTCATCAACTGAAGGTATTTCCATATAGCAAATCCATATACTTGAGGAATCGCAGTTATGAAGGAATAGAAACTATCACATTTCATTTCGGATGAAAGCATACTCAATGTTGGATGTCCTCGTTCTTCTTAGAGATAAGCAATCAGATAGGGACACGAGGAAGCTGGAAAGTAGCATGAAGCATTCAGTCAGGGGTAATTTTCCAAGCCTAATGTAATTAGCACCTCTGAGTTCTTATCAGTTTAATTCGGGGTCCTCTTTTGATTCTTCCGCACAGAAACTTTATAATCCAAAAATCACACTTACTGCATTGAGCTATTCCAACTCATAGAAGCCAAAGAAGGTTTCTGGGCTGTAAATTGTGACAGGAGCTGAGGGTCTCATCTTTCTCTGGTGGAGACACGGGTGAGTTTGAACTGTCCACCTTGCTTATCCCACAGTGTCTGGTGGCCCAGGTGGCCCTTGGGCTATTTGGCTTCTCTCTCTCAGTCATTTCCTTGGTTAAAGATTTTTAATATTATTTGTTGGTGGTAGATTGCAATTGTAGTTAAATGAAGTTGGCATGTAACATTACTTATTGCAATAAAATTTGGCTTGGTTTATACTGCCTTCATTTTGGTGTTTGTCTTTTTCTTGCAAAAATAGATCTGTGTGAAAAATAAAAAACCTTGCTAATATTGCCTTCAACTCATTTTTCTTTTATATTTATGACATTTCCCACTGCCCATCTGTAGTATTAATTCCAAGGTGTAGGTGTCTTTACAAAAAAAATAAGTATCTAATTTGAGAATTAGTTAAAGGAAATACAGCTTGTAGCTTGTAGTAGAGAGGCACAAATATTGCAGAATACTTTAAACCACTTTGGGATTTGTCATATTACTGTATGATAAGATGACATTTCTCTATTTTTCCTTCTTAATTCTCTAGTGTTTTCCTTGCCGAACACAGAATGCAGTAGTGCGAAATGAGAGTGATGGAAGTACAATATCATTATTAACTTCATATGAGGAAGCAAACTGCAAAGGTACATCTTTATCTTTTATAATGCCATTCCTCTCATGGATTTTTCCCTGAGAAATTGACATCCACCGACACAGAATTAGGCCACACCAAGTTGGACAAATGAAGCCATGTCATCAAAGTAGATGAAACAAATATTCCTTTCAGTCCAATCTTTTATTCTAGGTAGACAGGAAATAATTTTATGTCACCTCTGTCAACTTACAAGGTCTAAGGCACAAAATTGATAACTTATTAGTGACTAATAATATATTTCTGCATACTACAAGAGATTAATAGTATCCCTGCTTGACAGAAAAGCCAGAGGAAGGTTTTGGGGCTTTTGGGGTATTTTTTCTTATCAAAAGAAACAGTGCTTTTAATGCTTTCTGTTTCCGTAAAGAATATTTCAGAGAACATGAGCAATGGAATCAGAGCTGATAATATTTCTTGGTTTAAAAGGAATAGTAGTTACATGGTTAAAACTATAGGTGAAGTCGCTGAACTGTTTGTGTGGAGAGTCTACTGGTGATTAAATGACTGCTAATTTTAATGGAAAGAACAAGACAATGCCATCTAAGATAATAAATTTGCAATGAAAATAAACAAATTTCAACTGATGAAATAAATAAGGAAAGAAGCAAACAAAAAGACATTGAGAGAAACCCAAGGGATAGTCTCAAGTTTTCCAGGTGTGTGTTTGTGTGGAAAATCAGAGCAAAACAGAGCCCTGGCTATCACAGTACTCGAGCTTCTGGCAAGCGGGCAATAGACCCACTTCTTGCATCTGTTTCGCACAGGCCAACACGTGCACACAGCCCTTGCTGAATGCGAGTGACAGAAGCAGTTCTGAAAATCTTGACCGAAGTTCTTTGTCCACTGTGGCTTTGCACTCTTTGAGAACGTAAGACTATTTTAGAACTCTTGCTAGATGTCCCGAGCTTCTTCTGTCTTGTTCCTGAGAGGTATGAAGTGGATAAAGGCAATTCTTGCAGCATGCGGTCTGAAATATTTATGCTCCCAGTTAAAACCAGCAACTGTTGACTTGATTTACACTCCTGAGAACTCTTTGTGTGCTTTAGATAGCATTATCAAGGGGCATTTTACTCATAGAAGCTAAAGTTGGTGTCATGTTTAATTCATTGTCCTTTCGCTTTCTCTCATAGAACCCCCTGGGAGGATAGAAAAGACAACATTTTGTGTCAGATGAATTCATTATTGCATCAAGAGTAGACCATATTTTTATGTTCACATATTTATATGGGGCCCTCTTATAACATGAACCCTAAAACTGGTAAATTGATCTCAATAGGATAGATTGACCTGCAAATTCACAAATCACTTCTGTTACATTCTCTTGCAACAAATACTTATTTGTTGGTTCCTGTAAGACATCTGACAACAAGAATGTTTATTAGGTAAGCAAGGAATTGTTAACATGCTCAGCCTTTGAGATAGCAGAGTATGGAATGTTACGATGTATATGAAATTGTACATAAAGTTTGTTGGATGCATGAATAAATTAATGGAAAAGGACAGTATAAACCAACTTAGAAAACACAAGTCAATTAAAGCAAAGTCGTCAAAGTAGTGACTGAGTGCATGACCTAAAAAGTCATCTGGGTTTATATTTGTGTCTTGTGACTGCTTCCAATTGTGGACGGCTTCCCACACCAAATTGGAACTAGACCCAGACCAATAACAAGCTCATTGTCATCGGGTAATGCTGACTTATAGAGACCCCCCCCAGTGAGTTTCTGAGACTGCAACTATTTACAGGAATGGACACACCAGCCTTTCTCCAGAGGAGCTGCTGGTGGTTTCGAACTGCTGACCACATAGCATACATATGACTGAAGGAAACACTGCCCTGTTCCATACCATCCTTGCAATTATTGTCATGTTTGAGCCCCTTGTTGCAGCCACTGTACCAATCTACCCTCTGCGGAGTCTTCTATTTTACTGACAGTCCACTTGGCCAAGAACGATATCCTTTGCCATGGACTGTTGCCTCCTGATAACTTGCACACAGTAGGTGAGATGGAGTAGCTCTTGTTCCCTTCCAGTCATTTCTACTGGGTCTCCATATTGGTTCAGCATGAACACAATTACATTCCGACTCATTGTATTATTACTCATATTGTATTATGCCCAAACAGTCCTGTGCATTTACCCAGGCAATGAACACAAGTAAACAGCTGTCTGATGT
Organism: Tenrec ecaudatus; assembly: GCF_050624435.1. Lineage (NCBI taxonomy): Eukaryota > Metazoa > Chordata > Mammalia > Afrosoricida > Tenrecidae > Tenrec > Tenrec ecaudatus. The sequence goes on from NC_134543.1 coordinate 19,216,808, forward strand.
TTCCTGCTTTCAGCTGAGATTCATCTGACGTGAGGAACAATATCCTAATATCCTTAGTTTTATGTCCTCTTCTAAATCAGACTTGGACTTCTGGGAGCTGCCCGTTGATGTTTTGAACAATGATCCTGTGCCGAGGTTTTTTAATCCTTTTGGGTGATATTCTTTGTTATGGGAACAATTAAAGATCTCTTCAACTCGGTTTGCCAGGTAGCTGTCTTCCATTATTTTTGATGTTGGCCTAAGGGAGCGGGTGCTTCCGCGGCTGCATCAGTTTTCGGAATCGTTGGATTGGTGTTCCTCCAGCTTCTGGAGTATTGATTTTCCTCAGTGGCTTCAGCACGCTTTGCTTTTCTTCTTCCAATAGGTTCTTGTTCAGGTGTGCCCTCCTGAAGTGTTCAAACATCATATAGGAACAGCATATATCTTTTCACCTTCTTTTGTTGCTGTCGGTTATACATTTTACCATAGCATACTTGAATAATTCAAGGCTTACATTCTTTTCTGCACTTCCTTGTGCTTATGACATGTTGGGCATATTCTTCCTGCTGAGCTTTCTAAATCTAAATCACTGTGACCTGTCCTTTGAATTTTTCTGTTACCTCTTTTTCTTTAACCTTTTACACATTTCTCTAGTTCCTCTAGGTTTGAGAGCAAGTTTCATCATCTCTTCTGACATATAAGTTGTTGTTGTCTCTTTTAAAATTAATTTTATTGGGGGGCTCTTCCAAAACTTATAATAATCCATCATTCAATTGTCTTAAGTACACTTGGACGTATGTTGCTGTCAATATTTCCAAAATATTATCTTTCTACTTGAGGCCTGTATCAGCTCCTCTCCCCGCCCCACCCTCACGAGTCCTTGATCAAATACATATTATTGTGTTTTTTTTTTCGTGTCTTCCACTGTCAGTTGTCTCTCTTCACCCACATTTCTGTTATTTGTTCCTCTGAGTTCCTTATGATAGGTTTCTCGTTTCTCCCCACCACCCCCTCCACCCCTACCCTCATAATATCGCTATTCCCACTATTTTTCTTGAAAGTTTGATCTGTCCTCAATTCCTGATCTTTTGCTTTCTTAATTATGATGTATTTACTATCATCACACAACTTATCTGGCCCCTGTCATTAGTGTTCAGTTCATCAAATCTACTCTTAGGAGAGTCAGGAACTTCAGCTGGGGTTTACTCAAAGTCACATGTTGGCTCTTTGACTTCCTTTCCTTTCCGTCAGCTTCCATGTGATTGTGCATAGGAGCAATTGTTGGTCTGTGCCACAGTTCATTTCTAGGCTTGATTTGTCTGATGATCTAAACCATCTCCATGGTCCCTTCCTCCCAAATTTGATTCTTGTATATTTAATCGGATGAAGTTCATATGAATAATCTCAGTTTATGTAGTTGAAAAGCAGTATTTGCAATGAAGTGATTGTTTCTCCTCCAGAGAATATTTTCAAACTATTAATGCTTCCTCTTCATTTACAGGACTCACATTCCAATCACCAGCAATTATTAACGCATCGTGATTTCATGTTTCTTCAATTTAAGATGGAAAAATATGTTAAAGTTTCCTAATTTCATCCTCATTAATTTAGCATTGGTTTTTATTATGCATAATGGTGATTTTAACTTATCTTTCCTATAGATATTATCTAATCACAGACTACATTGGATAAAACTTTTGGTAAAAAAAACATGACGGCATTCCTCTTCAACTTGTTATTCTTGAAAGAAAGCTATCATAGTCAAAGTAGCCAATACGAGTGGGTTTCAGCACAATAATGCCAAGGATGTCAATATTTTGCATTGCATTTCTTTTTTAAAGACTTGCTATTTTAAACAATGTTTGCAGCTACACTGAGATTGTTAAAGTTCATTGTGCCAATCTGGCCGATATGTGTATGTGGGGTTAATTGAAGGGTGGAGACATAAATGGCTCAGTGAGCCTCGCCTTTCTGGTTCTTGGATCTTTTGCTTTCTGATGGTCAGACCAGGGTGCATCTGCCTTAGCACTTCCCTGCTTCTGTTGGCAAGACTCACTTCCTACAAGACATCCCCAAGGAAGAGCCACATGGACCTACCCCAATGCAGCCCTGGGTGCTGGAGCAGCCGTGTGGAAAACCCTGCTAGCGCTGAGATGCTAACGCATCCACTGATTCATTCAACTTTCCTCCTGCAGTTGGCATCATAGTGTGTGTTTTGTGAGCTGGAGGAGAACTTTGTGGATTGGTGTCAGACATATGGGATAATGTTGGACTTGTGGGCTTGGGCAGCACTGGTTGGGATGTTTCTTGATGTGCATTTGACCTTTATGTAAAACTCTCTCTTATTCACGAGTTTCTGTGGCTTCGTCTCTCTAAAGTACCCAGACTAATGCCTGTACATAAGATTTTTAGTGGATAATCTTGGAGATATGGACTACAGTTTCTTCTTCCTAGGCTATCTTATTATGTAAACTCCATTGAAACCTGTGTATCATGGGTGACCCTGCTGCTGTTTGAAAAAACAGTGGCATAGTTTCCAACATCACCGCAACACTCAAGCCACCACAGTAGAACAAACTAGCAGACAAATGATTTGTTGTTACCCCAAGCCTGTAAATCTGCATGGGAGTATACAGGTTCATTTCTCATATTTGTCACACAAAATGGTTAATGGATTCATATATTAGCAATGCTAATAACCAGTTATGGGATTCTGGATGTTTACAACCTCTTAAAGTCAATTTTCTCCCTGAAAATAATTCTGAGTGATTAATATTACTAGTTTCTCCATATTTGAGATAAGGAGTAATACACAAATACAGAAAAAATTAATGCCTTGGTTCATGGGAGGTTATCTCAAATGATGATAGTTATTACAATCTAAGAGCAAAAAATTGTTATGGTTTGCACTCTCTTTCAACTACTTTTTACCAACCATTTTAGAAATATCCCCAATTGACATGAAAGGCAACTCACTTCTCTCCCCATCCAAATTAGACTAGTTTGCTTAGCCCCTTGTTGATCATCAGCAGATGATGTAACCTGGCTTGCTGAGAGCAAGGAGGGCTTGAAGAACTTTCTGATAAAAATCAAAGACAGCAGCCTTTCATATAGATTGCTACTCCATGTAAGAAGACACAAATCCTCACACCTGGCCAAACAGACATCATGATAAACAAAGAAGACATGGAAGTAGTCAAGGATTTCATTTTATATAGAACAGTCAACGGAAGCAGTCTTTTTTTAAAAATGTGTGGCATGGGCAAGTTGGCTGCACAGGACCTCTATACAGGGTCCTGTCTTGGAAGTCTGAGGAATGCCTCAGCTAAGGAATGCCTGGGCATTCACATGCATGCATAAGCTGGACAATGAAAAGAAAAACCACAAGAGAATTGATGTATTTGAATACTGGAGTATTTTAAAGTGTCATGCACTGTCAGAGGAAAAAAAAAAACTGAATGTAAGTTTGAAGCGATAGCAACAACATATTAGTGAGAATGGACTTGATGACAACTAATAAGATGATTTTCTCAAAAACAGAGTCGATGCTGAGAATGAGTTGCAAGAGGGGATACTTTATTGATTCCACTCTCCAGAAGTGGCCACCTTTCCTGGTCAGAAGAAAGAAAATCTCAGGTCTCTACTCCCACTGAGTGAGCCAGTGCCCTTTGGTTAAATTTTGTTCATCCTTTCAAGTCTTTCTCTTTACCCAGCTTTTGGGTCATATTTCCCTATTGTAATATTCTTGAAGCATTATCTGCAGCACTAACTGGGTCTTTCAAATGGATGAGGTACTATCAGCTCTTTCAGGTTTTATCAAGGGAGTAGAGGCGGAGGGGAGTTGAGTTCTGGCCTGTGTTTGGGAGGTGTTTGTTTTGACTGTCTGATGGCTGCATACCAGCCTGAGGGAGTCACAAATGTCATTGGTGTGCCATGGGATAATTTTCCTGCCTCTCCAAAGAGTCTTCTGTGTTAATCTCCTGGCATGTCTGGCAACTTTCAACAGAGAAGTAAAAGGCAATTCTACTGAGCAGTGAAAAAAGATTCAAAGTCCGCATTCGCCTTTGTAAGGACAGAGAAAATTGCTGGTGTGCAGTTGGCCTTTTTCATTATCGAGAACATAGAGCAGCTCGGTTTTCACCAGGGCTAATTGATTTTCACAGCTGGTGCATGAAAGCCTAAGGATGATATGAAACTTGAAAAGTCCCTTTGTCCAAACCCTGAAGCTCATGGTTTCTGCTGGGACTAGACTTTTTGTCTTAAATGAGAGATGCTGATGTCTTCTGAAATAACTCTGGGCACCAGACAGAGGGGAAAAAATTAACTTGTTCATGTAATGCATGATGTGAGTAGGTTATGACCTGCCATATGGCATCACTTCAAATTCATTATTCCCTCCTTTACATTAATGAGCGTCATGTTATGTAGCACAAACCTGATTTTACCACCGGTATAAAATAATTTTCCCCCTTCACATGACATGCTGGAAGATGTAGCTGTCTGCCTTCCTCTGCGGTGTAGATGACAGAGGACATTACTTAATAACTAGAAAGTGTTCAATATCATAGGTCTTTTGCACTTTAATTTCTCTGCACTCAGTGATAATTGGCTTTCTATTCCTTATTATAAAAAAGATGGAAATGTAATAGGAATCTAAGAAAAGACCTCCATGTAGGAGCACCAGTTTGGAATATGATTATATGGACCAGGGTGAATAGGGAGAGGATTTTATCACATGGAATGATATCAGCATCATAATGGGATAGAGTGCCCCAGGAGAGTAAAACTGATGCCGTAAAAAGCATGGGCATTGAGTTAGATACTTCCAGTTTCTGATCCACACTCAGTCACTATGAAGATAATGGCCCTTGGATAAATGCCATTAGCCTACTCTTAGTGTGACCAGATCTAAGATGTAAATGAAAAGCTCAGGGGACCATGGGACTCAGCAAACTCTTTTTTTTTTCTCATTCACTCATCTCAATAGGGTCTGGTTCAAAGAGTTAGCATTGGGAAATGTGACACATGGACTCTTGTAGTTTCTTTGACAGGAAAGGCTTTCTCCTATACTTGGGTAATTAACAATGGAGCTATTACATCTGGACAATATCTATAACATGCAAAGTCTTAGCGATGCTTATCATTAAGCCTAGTGTTTTGCTTTGTTGTCTTTTAAAAATCATTTTATTGGCGGCTCATACAACTCTTATCAAAATCCATACATCCATCCATTGTGTCAAGTAAATTTGTTGCCATCATCATTCTCAAAACATTTACTTTCTACTTGAGTCCTTGGTATCAGCTCCTCATTTTCTCCCTCCCTTCTTGCTCCCCCCTCCCTCATGAACCCTTGATAATTTATAAATTATTATTATTTTGCCATATATTACACTTTCCAATGTCTCCCTTCACCCCATTTTCTTTTGTTTGCCCCCATGGGAGAAAGTCATATGTAGATTCTTGTGATTGGCTTCCCCTTTCAACTCCACCTTCCCTCCACCCTCCTGGTATCGCCACTCTTATCACTGGTCTTGAAGGGATCATCTGTCCTGGAATCCCCGTGTTTCCACTTCCTATCTGTACCAGTGTACATCCTCTGGTTTAGCTGGATTTGTAAAGTAGAAATTAGATCATGATAGTGGGGGGAAGGAAGCATTTAAGAACTAGAGAAAAGTTATAAGTTTCATCATTGCTACACTGCATCAAGACTGGCTTGTTTTCTCCCCACGACCCTTCCATAAGGGTCATTCAAATGATATGATTTTTTTGTTCTTGAATGCCTGATACCTGATCCCTTCTACACCTCGTGATCACAAAGGCTGGTGTGCTTCTTCCATGTGGGCTTTTTTGCTTCTCAGCTAGATGGCCACTGTTTACCTTCAAACATTTAAGACCCCACATGCTATATAGTTTGATAGCTGGACACCATCAGTTTTCTTCACCACATTTGCTTATGCACACGCTTTGTCTTCAGAGATCGTGTTGGGAAGGTAAGCATCATAGAATGCCAGTTTAGTAGAACAGAATGTTCTTGCATTGAGGGAGTACCTGAGTGAAGGTCCAATGTCCATCTGCTCCCTTAATACTAAACTTATAAATATATGCACATAGATATATTTCTCCATCATATGTAAATATATTTATATTTGAAGATGCCTGTATTTATACCTCTATAAATGCCCTTTGCCTCCTAGTTCTTTCCTTTATTTCCTTTTACTTCCTCTTGTCCCTTTATCGTTCTCTGCCTTCATTTGGGTTTCAGAATTTCATCTCGGTTACATTGCTCTTGATTAATCCCTACCAGGTCTCTTACACCTTCCTTGCCACTGAGTTTAGATCACTAGCTGTTCCCTTGTCTCTGAGTTTTTTAACACCACTTCCTTTCCCCTCACCTCCCCCCTCCCATGTGCCCCCAGAACCATTGGTCCCATTGTTTTTCCTTCAGATTGTTTATTCAGCCAAACCTAGTGTTTTGTGTTGAGTTGTTCCACCCCCAACACCCTCCTCCCCCAAATACCTTGACATCATAATCCAAAGAACTTGTGAATGTGACTTTCTTAGGAAGCAAATTCTTTGAAAATGTCATCAGTGAAGATGAGGGTGTACTGGAGTAGGGTATATTCTAACCACATATAAGTGAAATTCTTTCAAAAAAGGGCAAGACTCATAGAGGAGGAAGACACATAGGTGAAAATGAAGGCACAATAGACTGATGTACCTGTAGCATCAAGGGATACTGAGAATCCTTCACTATCACCAAATGCTAGGTGAGAGGCTGGTACCTGATTCTCCCTGCGATACCTCCGAAGGGATCAGCATTGTGCATGTTATGATTTCAAAACCCTGGCTTCAAGAACTATGTAACAACAAAGTTATGTACTTATACATCAATAATTGTGTGATATTTTGTTATAGCAGTCGTGGGAACCAAATACACCCAGTCAAGATAGTTCTTTGAACTAGCAGATAGCAAACATGTATCAGGGATCCATGTTTACTGATCAGGAACACAAACAACCCCTTTATCAAGATGTTTTCATCTCCATTTGAAAAATAACTTCATAAAAGTAATTTAAAAGGAACAAGTCAAATATTTTCAGTAAATATGTTATTAGAGACACTTAAATATTGCATATCCTTTAGTTCCAAAAAATTATAAAAAGTGTTTAAGCATGTGATAGCAATATCTATAATTATCCATCAAAATATCTTCCACAAATATAAGAACAAGACAATGGAGTTTAAGCAGATAATAGCTGAGGTATATTCACAAAGTTTATACAGTGGTAGAAATGACTAATGCTTCTGGCTCGTAGCCAAAAGGTTAGAGGTTCAAATTCACAGAGAGGTTCCTTGAGAGAGAGGTCTGGTTTTGTACTTCTGAAATAAAAATCAAACTCTGAAATAACCTTTGAATCACATAGTTCTCTTCTGATATATAAGGGGATCGCAATGAATTGAAATAGATTCAGCAGCAAATAGCACTGGTTCAGGTTAGATACGCTCATACACACACACACACATACACACACACATACAAGTAAGTAAAAACAATTGCTATTGAAAACTCAATTAAATTTTTAAATGTATCAAAATATGAAGATGTCTTAAAAATATCTCGCATCAACTTCTATACATTTGTGCATGAGCTCCTCACTTTATCCACATAAAAAGAGAAGATTTGGCAGTTCCAAAAGGACTCAAATCATGCTCCTTTTAAATGTTACTTGAATTTTTTTATTATTAATAAATCCATTTATTGGGGCTCATACAACTCATCACAATCCATACATACATCAATTGAGCAAAGCACCCATATACATTCGTTGCCCTCGTCATTCTCAAAATTAGCCTTCCACTTGGGTTCCTGGAATCAGCTTGGTTTCCTTTTTTTCCCCTCCCCCTCCCTCCCTGTTCCCCCCTTCCCCCTGAACCCTTAATAGTTTATAATAATTGTTTTATCTTATCTTACACTGCCCGTCATCTCCTCTCACCCACCTTCCCATTGCCCATCTCCCAGAGAGGAGGTTACACATAGATCCCCAAGATCGGTTCTTCCTTTCTACACCCCTTCCCTCCTGGTGTTGCTACTTCCACCGCTGGTCCTGAGGGGTTCATCCGTCCTAGATTGCCTGTGTTTCCAGATCCCTACTGCACTTCTGTACATCCTCTGGTCTAACCAGATCCGCAAGGTAGAATTGGGGTCATGATAATTGGGAGGGGAGTAAGCATTCAATGACTGGTTCAAAACCAGTGGAGGGAGGGGATGGGAGGACTGGTAGGGAGTGACCAAAGGCAAGGTAACTGAAAGGAATTACTGAAACCAGAATGAAGGCTGAACATGGTAGTTAGATGGGAGGAAAGCATTAGGAAATAGAGGAAAGGAGTAGGAGGCAAAGTGCATACAGAGAAGCCTAAATACAGACATGTACATGTATAAATATATTTATGAATATGGGGGAAATAGACCTATGTGCATATATTTATAGGTTCAGTAGTAGGGTAGCAGGTGGAAATTGGACCTCCTCATGCACACTTCCTCAATGCAATAGCACCTTGCCCAGCTAAACGGTCATTCCATGATACCCACCTTCCAGACATGATCACTGAAGACAGACGTGTGTGTAAGCAAACGTGGTGAAGAAAGCTGATGGTGCCCGACTATCAAAAAGATATAGCATCTGGGGTCTTAAAGGCTTGAAGGCAAACAAGCGGCCATCCAGCTCGGAAGCCACAAAGTTCACAGAGAAGAAGCACATAGCCTAAGTGAATACAAGGTGTTGAATGGACCAGGTAGCAGACACCAAGGAACAAAAACAATCGTTGTGTGATCACCTTCCTCACATAAATGCTGAAGATGAATGTGTGCATAAGCAAGTGTGGTGTAGAAGGCTGATGGTGCCCAGCTTTTGAGAGATATAGCGTCTGGGGACTTAAAGGCTTGAAAGCAAACAAGTGGCTATCTAGCCCGGAAGCAACAAAACCCACACGGAGGCAGCAGACCAACATGGGTGATCATGAAGGGCAGAGGAGACCAGGTTTCAAACAACAAAGGCAGGGGGGGGTGAATCATATCACCCTGAATGAGGGGGAGTGTGTGATGGGGACCCAATGCCCATCTGTAGACAGCTGGACATCCCTTGCAGAGGGGTAGTGGGGAGGAGATAAGTCATTCAGGTTTCAGTGTAGCAACAATGAAACTCCAAACCTTCCTCTAAATGTTCTTTGAATTTTATAAACCAAAAGAGATCTAAAGAGAACAGAATGGAAGAATGAAATTTTCACATGACAACCCTTTCTATCTTTGAAGAGTGAGCAGGTGAACTATTGTGATGGAGGAAAACCAAACAACCTCAAAAAATCATTCTCTGTACAATTTTCCTGGACTTCTTAATCACCAATGCAGCTTTAAATTTTCTTATTTTTTTTCTTTTTAACTCCCCTGATTGTGGGCCACTTGTGAACTTCTATCAAGATTGACTCTTTGGAATTCCAAAAGGGCAATGGCCATGACATTCTGAGCTGACACCTCTACCTTGAACTTAATTTGCCTAGCAGAAACCATTTTATTAATTTTTTTTCCTCTTGAAGGCACCTGAATGAGACTAAGAGAACAGCATCACTAAGGGAATTTATCTTCAGCCATCCTCTGGTCCTACTTGTTAGGTGTTCCTCATCTGGTTCCAAATCAGAGATGTTACTACAACAGAATGAGCCGTTGTCTGAGGCTGCACCAGCCTCCCAATTGTTGTTACATTTTAGCCCATTGTTTCAGCTACTGTGTCAATCCATCTCCTTGAGGTTCGTTTTCTTTTTCACTGCCTTGTAATTGAACAGCGGTGATGTGTCCTTTCCCAGAGCCTGGAATCCATGGACACCATGTCCAAATTACGTGAGACAAAGTCTTGCCGTCCTTGTTTCTAAGGCGCATTCAGGCTGTACTCCTTCCCAGGTAGATAGATCGATGTGTTCTGGCAGACCAGCATGCTTACAACATTCTTCAAGTTCATTGACGCATCACAGAAGTATGCTTCAATACATTGTGTTTTTATCCACAATGAGAGCCCGATTAAAAACAACAATAGGCTGGAACTAGTTGAGGGCTTTTCATTTTTTGCTGTTGGTTTTTCTTTATTTTTTGTTTTGTTCTGTTAGCTATTGATGATTTGTTTTTTAAATTTTTGTAATGTTTTGCGTTACTTTGTTTTTGCGTGTATTACTGTCTATCTGGACAAGATAGGTGGGATGAAAAATCCAGAGGAAAGAACAGTGGGGCCGACCGTTCCTGGGGGACATGGGAGAGGGACAGCTGGGGGAAAAGGAGGGAGGTGTCACTAAACCCAGGGACAAGGGAAGAATAAGTGATCTAAAATTGATGGTGAGGAGAGCATAGGATGTGTGGGGGCGGGACTCGATCAAGAGCAATGTAACCGAGAGGAATTACCAAGACCAAAATGAAGGCCGAACATGATAGTGGGACAGAAGGAAAGTAAAAGGAAATAGAGGAAAGAACTGGGAGGCAAAGGACATTTATAGAGATGTAAATACAGGCATGTATCTATGTAAATATATATATATATATATAATGACAGGGAAATATATCTATGTACATATATTTATAAATATTATGTCAGCAGATGGACACTGGGCCTCCACGCAAGTGCTCCTCAACACAAGAACAATTTGTTCTACTAACATGGCACTCTGTGATGCTCACCTTCCCTGACACAATCACTGAAGACAAAATGGATGCATGGGGAAATGTGGTGAAAAAGCTGATGGTGGCCAGCTATCAAAATATAGAACTTCTGGGTTCTTAAAGGCTTGAAGATAAACAAGCGGCCATGTAGCTAAAAAGCAACAAAGCCCACATGGAAAAAACACAGTATTCTGTATGATCGTGAGGTTTTGATGAGAACAGGTTATCAGGCATTAAAGATCCCAAACAAAACAAACAAACAATCAAACAAAATTCACATCAGTGGGAATGAGGGGGGTGGGGCAGAGTGGAGACCAAAAGCCCATCAGTAGTTAATTGGATGCCCCTTGTCACAAGGGCCACAAGGAAGAGAAGAGCCAGCACAGCACCAACGAAACACACAACCTTCCTGTAGTTCTTAATGCCTCCTCCCCACTACCATGACCCCAATGTTATCTTACAAATCTGGCTAGAACAGAGCATGGACACTGGTACAGATAAGAGCACGCAACACAGGGAATCCAGAACAGATAAGCTCCTCAGGACCAATAAGAGGAGCAGCAATACTAGGAGGGTCAGGGAAGGAATGGGGAGTAAGGGGGAACTGATCACAATAATTGATGTTTGGCTCCCCTCCAAGAGAGGAGGACAGCATAGCAGAAAAGTGGGTGAAATTAAACAGCAGTTGGTGTAAGACATGAAAAAAAAAAAGAATCATTTATAATTTATCAAGGGTCTATATGGGAGGAAGGGAAAAATGAGGAGCTGATGCCAGGGGCTCAGGTAGAAAGAAAATGTTTTGAAAAAGATGATGATAACATATGTACAAATGTGTTTGACACAATGGATGAAATTATGGATTGTGATAGAGCTGTAAGAGCCCCAAATAAAATTTAAAAAAATAAATTAAAAATCTAGAACAACTGAAATAACAACTACAAAAAACAAACAAACAGAAAACAAGAATCCTGGAAAGGAGGAGAGGAGATTGGAACTCTGATATATTGCTGCTTGCTAACATATACAAGTATTGTGGAAAATGATATGGCACTACCTAAAATAACTGAAAGAGAAGATCTACATGATCCAGCAATACCTCTGGTAGGTTTATACCCCCAAAGAAGTCCGAGACACACCATGGACCACCATATGATCCCCCATGTCCATCACAGCACAGTTCACAATAGCAAGCAGCTGGAAACAGCCCCCAAATACACATCAGTAAAATAAAGAAACTCTGGTACATACACGTAATGGAATATGATGCAGTCCTAAAAATTAGTGATGGAACTGTGAAACACCTCATGACATGGATGGATTTGGAAAAGAGTTGGCTAGGTGAAGCTAGTCAATTACATATGGACAAATACTGTCTGAGTTCATCACTATAAGGACTGACACCAAGCCAAAGACAGGCATGTGTTCTCCAGCCGTGCAATCTACTCCAGTCTGTCACCTCACAAGATAGTGTGCCTGCCTCAGGATCAAGAACCACATCTCATCCAGTTTACTGGAAAATCTCAGCAGAGGAGGCCCCACCTCACCTGGCGGTATCATCTCAGGTGGCGTGAGACGGAGATCAATCAGTTTCTGCTGTCTAATAGTGTTCTACTGTCACCCCAAACAACAGACAGTCCACAGGGCTTGCGGGAGTTGGGTGTCTTTAGGTCAATTCAGCATTCCTAGAAGAAACCCTGATGGTGTGGTGGCTGTAAGTTGGGCTGTGATGGCAAAAACAGCAGTCGGAAACCACCAGCGGCTCCTCTGGAGTAAGCTGGAGCCTTCTACTCCTGTAAACAGTAACATTCTCAGAATGTAATGTAGGGTCATTATGAGTGGGCAGTGAGTGAGACGCTCCTGGCTAGGGGTGGAGTTAAACCTGTCAATCAAGTGGTAGCTTGATAATACCTCCTTGGAGTGTGACCCTTTTGCTGAGTGATGGATTCTGAGACCTACTTCTCTCTTCCTCCTTCCTCTGCCTTCCCCCTGACCATGAAGAGTGTGTCCAGCCGAGCTGCCAAATCCTGCCTGCCATGTTTCCTTGACTTTGGACCCACTGGACAGCACTCACTGCTCTGTGGTTTTCCTGCTTCACTTTTCACACAGAAGAAGCACACCCACCTGAGTGATCCAAGCTTTATACAGAACTGAACACAAGACCAGAGGAGGGAATGGTACTAAAGCTTAAATTCTGAGTCCTAGTTTGCAGATGGGCATGGGTCACAGTGAAAGACCAATTGTGCTATTTGTGCTGTTCTTACCTGGAGTAAGCCTCCAGAGAATTCTGTCTGACTATTGACCACGGATGAAAATGACAGACAGAGTTCACTGGATAATGAATTAATGCAAACGTAGCTACATTAAAATTTAACACCTTATCATTTGTTCTTTCTTTGGCCCATTTTCAATTTACTATAATTTTTAGTATTTCCTGCTTTATTTTCTATTGAGTTTTTTTCTGTTTAATTTGCTATTGTTGGGTTTTTGGTTTTCTTTTGGGTTTTGTATGGTTTTCTGCTTATGATATCCAGGTGAGGTAAATCTATAGAGCCAGTAAATGAATTATTAATTTCTTAGGGTCATGGCAGGGAAAGTGGGGAGAAATGAGTAGCTAATAACAATGAGCTCAGGAAATTAAAAAAATGTTGTAAAATTGATTGTGATGAAGATTGCATAAAGCTTTGAAATACGGTTGGATCCTTGAATGACAGGATAGATGAACTCTATGTAAGAAAAACTGTATGATTGCTTATTTATTTGAATAAACTTGTGCATATGTGATCAGTTCCCCCTTTCTCATTTTCTCTCCCCTTCTTCCTCTACCCTTCTGATATCACTATTCCCACACCTGTTCCTGAAGTCTGTGTCATGAGCTCCCATCCGTTTATATACCTGTGTGCATGCTCCGGTCTAGTCTGAATTGAGAAGCAGCACTGGTAGTGGGGGATGAGGCAGCCTCAAGGAACCAGAGGAATATAGTGTGTTTCAGGGATGGTGTACTGCACCCTGGTGACTCATTCTTTCCCTGTGGCCCCTCTGTGGGGAGACTGCTCCACTGTTTACAGATGGGCTTTGGATCTCTGCTCTAGCCCTCCACGTTTTAATTAAGATTTTTTATGTTGATAACAAGTTCTTGACTTTTCCCTACATTAAATAAATACCCAGGTCTTTGAGACCTACGATTCAAAATGAATCTTTGTTCAGATACATTTCCTGAGTCTTGAGTACACTTGTGCTCTTCGGTTTGTTAGCTTTTAAGATCAGGGAACAAAATGTTTCCTGAACAAGAATAAGATTGTAACCTGCCTAGCGACTGGTTTAGACTTCATCTGGAATCTATTCTCTCAGCTGAAATTCTTCCTGCAAGAGTGGACACGACCAAAGGATTTTGTAAATATCCTGCTAATAAACCACATGCTCCTTCAAAATTGCAAACTTTTTCTTTCTTTCTTTTCTTCTTTCTTTTTAATTTACTTATTTTTAACAAATACCTGTACAGGCTGAAAATCCTAATAGTTTATATTCACAATACTTACTCAAAAATATCAAAAGCAAAACCTGAACATTCACATGCTATATAATATATATCATCTTCCCTATTGTAAGATTTATTTTCTTGACCCTAGCAAGAAGATTTTAAATGCATATTTCATGGAATGTCATTTCTATTCAACGCCTAGCCCTAGATTTAGGTTTGAAAAAACTTGTCACAAATCAATCTTGTTTTATTTCTTTAACTATCGTTTATTTGTCTTGACTATTTTTAATTCCCCAAAAGGTTTTAGAAGAAATCTTAACAAAACCAAATGGGCAGAGAAAAAGGGTACCATTTCTCCCATTCATATTTACCGTTTGTCCCTCTCTCTTCAGTCTTTTATTTCGTAAAAAAATTGTGCGTGTCTCTTAGGAGTCATTGTTTTGCAGACACCACTGAACAAAATAAAATGGTTTTGACTTCATGGACCGTATTTCATATGGGGGTAATAATAGACATACATTTTAGACATTAAATGAGAAATTTTGTTTATTGGACAGTGAAATATCTATAGAAGAAAAGAAAGTAGAACCATGTTTTCCTGTTGTTGAGACTGTAAGGCAGGATAAACAGGGGCAATACATCTTATTAAACAAGATGCTCAAAGGAGTTTGAAGGGAGGAGGGAAAAAAATAAAAGCTTAATGGAGATGAAAAATTCTCCCAAGCAAATATCAGGTAGGCGTGAGTTCCAAGAAAAGATAGTAATAAGTACAAAATCCTCAGCTTAATCCTCCCTTTAGTGTTCAATATGCCAAATAGCAGGATACAATTATATGCCCCAAGGTAGTTCTGACTAATAACGAACCCGTGTGGGAAGCAGTAGAACGGCTGCCTACACTTCTATGCAGACACTTCTTCTGCACATTGCTGGGTGGGGTCAAATCAGCAGCCTTTAAGTTACTGGCCAAGAATTAACCGCTCGGGCCACCCAGGAATCCTGCACTCTTAAAATTTTTATTAATTCTCTTCATGGGCATTCACTAACCACCAAGAGATTGTAACACTAGACTAAGGGTTGACAAACTTTTCAGACAGAATAGTCAATCCATGTCCTTCACGACAATTGAAACTTTATTCACTACTAATAAATACATTTTTACAAATAAGGAAAATTGAAAGTCATATTATAAATTAAACTGGGAGCATTTTATTTTCAGTTTCAGTTTTGCTTCAGAGCCACATGCACAGATCGATAGAGTGGCAAATGGCTGGTGAGCGGCTATGTGACGCCTCTGCACTAGCACTTCATTTCAAATCAAGAACGTTGTACACCGATGTATAAGGACTTTGAAACTGCATTCTATAAAAAAACTAAACAGCCTGAAATATATATATATATATTTCAGGCTGTTTAGTTTTTTATATTTATATGTATATATATATATATATATATATATATATATATATATATATATATATATATATATATATACTCACTCTTACAACCATTGAGGCAATTCTGACTGATCGCTGCCCCAAAGGACAAGGGGGAACTGCCCCTGTGGGTTCCCAAGACTGTACCCCCTTTTCAGTTATAGGCAACCTTGTCTTTCTCTCATGGAACTTCTGGTGGTTTCAAACTGCTGACCTTGTGGTTCGCAGTCCACTGACAACCACTATGTAACCAGAGCTCCGTGTGTGTGTGTGTGTGTGTGTGTGTATGTATGATAACCTGACTGAGGTTGATATAAATAAAAGTTAAAGTCGTTCTTTTTCTAATAAAAAAGATTTTGAAAGTCACTCAATATTTCCAACCTCATTGTCAGTAAGATAAGTTGATAAAGTAAACATGTCCGTAATCTGTCTTCATTGGGAACTCTACCATTTCAAAGACAGTCCCAGGTGCCTAGTATCTTCATCTACATTTGTAACTTGAATCCGATCAGAAATATGTCACATAAGATCCTTTCTGATCTGGCTCCCATAGCCAACTCATTTATTTTTTCATACATTCTATTGCTATTGGGGCGTTTGTGTCAATACCAATTCATAATGATTCTATAGAACAGAACAGGCCATAATCTTTCCAGAACACTGATACATCTTTATCCTGGGATCTGTTGGTCAGTTTGAATCTTATGCCCTTTGTAATAGCTGAGTGCTTAACCATTGTTCCTCTAGGAATCCTTTCAGCCATTTTAGATTCCAAAATACTTTCCAGGTAGCCTTCCTCTGAGTGCTGTCCTTCCCCCTTTGCAAGCCTTTCCCTTCCATCCTCCCATTCCCACACTCTATGCACTCTTCAATTGCTCAGGGAAAGTATGCCCCCTTATCTCAGACCTGACTAGTCTACATGCAGCACTATGATGAAGGACAGCTGTTCTGGGCCCTGACTGCCTATGTTAAAACCTAGGGTCTGTCTCACAATATAGAAGTCAAACGACCTTTCAAAGAAATGTAAATTTTGCTTCTTTTAGTTAATCTGTAACATGAAAATCATGTCAATCATAGAATCCTCCTCAAAGAGTTCTCATAAGAACTTACTGAAATATTACATTTCAAATACTCAGAGAAGTTGCCAGCCTATCCGCTCTGGCTCTTACTATTATCTGATTCTCATTCATTGACAGAGAAGTAATTATGTGAGAGACGGTAATAATCCTACATCTCTTACTAGATTGCTCATAATTTTAGAGGCAATTTTGATCATGTTTTACATCATACTCAATGATGTAGTTAGTACAGGCTCTGAAAATATTTCTGTAAATGAGAACTCTGTAAGTATATCATCATAAAAATCTGTATGTAGTGGAGGAACAGAGCATCTTATTTAATAAAGGCTGCTTATTGGTTCTTTCATCCAAAATAATGTGATGGTAGTTACCAAGACCATGATTGACCATGTTGATTGAAAGGTAGTATATATCATTCATCTTATAATATTGAAAACAAATATTTCTAAATCATACTTATGAATTTTCATTAGCAAGACTGGATTATTTGGGCAGTCTGCATATATGAATTGGAATCAATACAAATAATTTTTATTTTTAAATTTCTACTATTAGTACTACTTAACGGTTTTCTTGATTCACACATAGCCATCCAATATTATGAAAGCATGAGAAGTTATGCAGTAAAATGATGTCTCAGTTATGACAGAACTCACAGGAAAGGAGTTAGCATCTCTCTCACTCCTTGGTACCAGTGTGCATAGAGCTTGCAAAGATGACCTGAACCTGAACATTTGGGAACAAGACAATTGTTTTCACCAAGGAGGGGGACTGTTCTTTAACTTGACTGTGAAAGATGGTGATGGTCATGAACGCTACCACTTACTGACAAAAATTGGTTTTGGTCCTCTGTCATCAGTCAAGTCCTTGCATTGGTCAAGTGTGCAGTTGCTAACAAAAAAATCTGCAGGTTGAATTCACATTTACTCCATAGATAAAAGATGCGGCAGTCTTCTACTTCTGTAAAGATTACAGCCTTGACAACCCTCTGGGACAGTTCTACTGTGTCCTGTCCAGTCGCTCCACTGAGTCCAAATAGACTTGACAGAATAGGCTATTTAGTTTTGTTTTAATTTATTAATAAATTAACATATATATTTTAAAATTCCCTCCATGTTCAGCTATACAGATGCCCATGTATAAAAAGTAATAGTTCTATATTTCCTTCATTTATTAGTAACTCATTTCTCCTAAAATATAGTGTCTGGAGCTTGTTTAAAAGCAACAACAAAAAATATTTTAAGCAAATGAATAAATAAGGAAAAAGTGGGAATAAAGATGAAATATTGACTAATAATATTAAAACCAAATTCTTTGAAGGTCTAGATATTAGAGAGTGATGGAACACAATTTGACTTTCTTATAGCCAGTAAAAAAATTAAGCAGTTGGTATAAAGAGGGCAAAACCTGTCCTGGTTGTCATATTTTCTAGAAGAAAGCCTAGTAAATTATTTGCCCCACAAAAAGGTACACCCGATGACGATAAGGATACAGACAAGCATTTAGCAAAGACAGATTAAACTATAAAGTGGTTTATTTTTAATTATGAATATGAGATTAAATGATATCTGTTATATCCTTGAAACATTCGCCTGTATAAGAGAATGAAATCAAGTCTTTCTCTAACACTCATCACATTACATTAGCATTGTTTCTTCCCTCCAAAAATGGATTGACAAGATAAGATTAACAGAATATTAAGGGCAGGATTTATAGCCTTATTTTTTTTACTTTTCGTGTTTTAAAAGGAATACCACACGCGAGCTAGTAGTCACAGAATTTTAAACTTAGTTTTATAATTTGTCCTTTCACATAGTTCTGTTCCTCTCCCTTCCTTCTAAGGTATATTACAAACCATTAAAAGCATCTTGAATGCTAATGAAAATCCAAGTGTAAGTCAATTAAATTATTTCATGTAGCTTCCTAATAATTGCCCTTAATTTCAGGGGAGGTTGGATCTCTGTGACAAATAATGGCAAAGTAGCTTTAGTCACTCATAGATAAGTGAATAGTCTAGAATCCACCATTTTTAATTGAAAAATTACTAGACCAATGTATCATGTTGTTTGAATAAGTGATATAAAGCTCAGTTGTTTGAATAAGTGATATAAAACTCAGGAATAAAAAAATCCACCAAACCCATGACCACAGAATCAATTCTAAAACATAAGGACCCTGCAGGACAGAGTAAAAGTGCCACAGGGTTTCCAACGTTGTGAACACCCAGGAAGCAGATCGCCACACGTTTCTCCCCAGAGCAGCTTGTTAGTTCAAACTGCTGACCTCATTGGTTAGCAACGGACCACCTAACGATTGTGCAAACAGGGATCCCAAAAGCTCAAAAAATGAGAGAACAATTGTTGAAATAAAACTACAACAAACATGAAGCTACCCCCAAACTCAGCGCCCAGCACCCTTGACACTGGACTTTTGATAAGGGACCATTCACGCTAAGTAGGAGTTAACGGGACATTATTGTGTTACTCAAAAATAAAATAAAGACATTCTCTGTGGATGAGTAGACTAGAATTTCCACCTGGAATGCATTAAAAGGTTAACACAGAAAGTGCACAGAGCCGGGAAAGAGACCTGTCTCACCTCTTTTCCTGCTTTCCTTGACCAAACAACAGAATGTTGCTCTTTGGGGTGAAAAAAAATCTGATGAAGACCTATTCTCTGAAATTGATAAAATGCTCCATTACTTCAAGATCAAAAAGGAGTCAAGAAAAAAATTACACCTAAGGGGACCAGGAAAGCCCATTGACGCCCATCAACAAGCAGGCAAGTGACAGAACAGGAAGCAATTGTACAGTCATCAAACTAACTGCCTGTGAAATCCACCCTGAACTCATGCACTGCCACCCGGAGAAGGGAGCGTCTGGGACCTGTCAGTCACCCAGGCCCAGAGATTAAGAGTTATATGATAATTTCTCCATTTCATAGCCTTAGTTTTCAATGGACTGGAAAAGTAGTAGGCTCAAAAACAATTTGCTTTTTAGTGCGCTACAGGAAATAAAAGCTTAATGTGATTTCTTATGATTGTTAAGAAAGAAAAGCAGTACATATTGTATTGAAAGTTGCCAGTAATTATAGATACATAGAGAGAAATTATTATTCATGAAAAGATATGTAAATTATATTCCTCAATATTTTAAGATAATTATACCATAGGGGCATTTTCTATAGATGCAATTGGTTTTTAACCAATATTTCTGATTCAACCACATTTTTTTTCCTGCAGAAAATATTTTTTTCCCATTTAAATCATGCACACACAAAAATTCCCATTTAGATGTATGCTTTATTGTTGCCACATACTTTATTTTCTGTTTGGTACACATCTTTGTATGATTTCACTATCTAAAGTTTGGAAGTCTAACTAGTATTAACACACTTTACGAAGTCATTCATTGTTTTATCAAATTTTATTTTGGAGAAACTTTGCCATATTCAAAAGCTTCTTGGTTCTATATCTAATCAAAGTTTCATCTCTTTCTGAAGGTCTATAAAAGTATCATTGCCCTCCCCTGTGATGATTATTATCCTAATTTCTCCTTCATTAGCTCCACAAAAATTTTAAAGCACCAATTGCTTATGAGTCTAATCATTTCCCAATAGCACACAGTCTATTCCTTACAGGGACAAGAACTTTGCAAGCTATGTGTAGCATAAAACAGAGTTTTTGTGAAGTGTTTCTTCAAGGACTGGACACATCTTTTTCTTTGTGTCCCAGAGAAAATTTGGTATTTGCCAAATTACCTTTGACTTCTTACTGTCTTCCCTTTCGATGCCACCATTTCCACTACCGTAACCTTGTCTTTGTTCCGAGGTTGTCAGAACTATGATGGAATCATTAGGATGCTCCACAAATGAAAGCCAGGGAACTCCTCCCAGGTTTATCCAGCTGCCATTTCCTGATTTTCTCAAAGCCACACAAGGCTTTCCTCTGCCTTCTGGTAACTCTGGATCCCATTGTCCTCCCTGCACCTCTGTGCTGCCACGTTCTCTACTCTCAACAAGAAACACATGTTCTTAAGTTGCCTCTCTTAAGCCATCGAGCTCTTCTTTCTTAATATATATTCATTCTGATTTATGGAATTCATAGTTTCATTAGTATGTTATTGACTAGTGAGTAAATCCTGTAAAAAGCAAATTGGTTGCTAGTTTTTTTAATCTACCTTCTAAATACAGTTTCCCTTTGTCTTTTTTATAAATCAAATGGTATTGTTTTGACACTGATTAAATCTAACTGTAGGCATATTAAATTGATGAAACAAGAATATGAGAGAAAGCAATGTTCTGCTTGGTTTATGTACTAAGCTCTCCCTGGTGAGGACAAAGGTGTGGTTCGGCTGCTACAATTGAAACATCAAATTTGGTCCACTGATTACAGCATTTGACTTCTCACTTCAGAATGGCGTCGTCATGTTTACCGCTCAATTTTTATATCTATATCAGTAGAAAAGCAAACTCCACATCAAGTGGTTGGTTTATAGAAATTTTTTACAGAGATTTTCTTCCCAAGTTAGAAAATTCCAGAGTTCAAATGTAGGCAAAGCCTATATTGGAAAGCTGCTTCTTCATTGTTTTTTAATTGATGAGCATGAGAAAGGATATGTTTAAAAGTATATAAAAACGTAAAGGAAACCCTAGGGACAGACAGTTTTCCCATCAGATACAATAATTCCTTAAACAATATTCCCGATATCAAGTGTCATTTAGGATTGGTGTGTTTTTTGTTTGTTTGTTGTTTTTCTTTATCACTGAGTGAAATCGTCTGCTCCATCATTTGACAGATACCTTCTTTCTGAGCCTACTTTTGACTCCATGAAACTTTGCAGCACCCACTACTATTGCTTCCAAATGTTGCAACAAATAATTCACTATTTCCTAATGCCACAAGAAGTATCTTTAAAGACATATAAATATTCAATCTCAGACACCTAACCTCACTCCTCTCACCCCACGTCATGTCTCAGTGCCACACAGCTTAACATTTTACCAATTAAAATTCCCTAAATGAAAGCATTTAAGGCATACAAGCTAAAGTCCACTACTGAAAAGGAAGATGTAATTAGAAGAGAGTTGTGGAACTTCCAAATACTTGGCATAAAAATGTGAGAAAATACATTTGAGCTGAGTGGACTTTTACTGAACCTTGAATCACTAGACTCATGGCTTCTCAGTCTGCTCCTAAAGGGTGGTCTTATTCAACTTGATAATTTTTTTGTGTCTACTTTCATCCCGGGGAACCACCTGATTAACTATGTTTGGGTGAAAGCCATTGCAGTCAAGAGAACAGGGATGGAATTGCTGTAAAGCAGATATGCTTCTATTTCCTCTTTATGATGTTTTCTGTGTCCAGGAAAATCACTCACAAAGCCCAAGGAAGTACACCAGGCAGGCATATATAATGTGGCTTGGGTGAGATAGGAAGGGGTCGATGAATGGAAATTTGAGAATACTGCAATTCTGCTATGCCAAATCATAAACATAGGACTTCCCCTCTTCCACAAAACCATGCCTTTCTCTTATGCTCCATTTCCTGGCAGTTAATAAACTCTAATGAGGTAGCAATGCCTGGACACCCCTGTGTTATACAGCTGTCCTTTCTCACTGGGATTCCTCTAGTGACTCATTTGTCTCTCCCTCTGCATGTAGTCATTCCTTACACTTATTTTGTCTAGCCTCCTGGCCCATGTTTGACACTCACTTCACAATTAGAAAGAAGGACATTTTTAGTCTATTTTCATCACCGGAGAAAAACTGCCCTATGGCACACTACGCCTTGGGTCTGAAATGCCCATCCAACAAGTTCATCTCAGAAGTGCAGGATGGCACCTCTTGACCCTGTGGAATTCTAATAAATTGTATCATAATAGTTGAATTTAAACTCTTTGAAAAAAATGAAATCTTCCCAGGGTGAAATTAGTTGCCATGATTGCTTTGAAAGTTAAGGATGTCTATTTAGAGGTACTCACTGTGGGCATACATCTCCCATCAAATTCCATGCAGTTGTACTGGTCTCATGGGACCCTCTGGCAGTCTTTGTATTTGTTTGTTTAGGGGAAAAGTAGAAGGACAGCACAGTACAAAACCTCTTCAATCAGAAGTCAAAGCTGAGACATAGCTTTCTGCTTTGAGATGATTAGAAGACAATGAGAGTTGGAAGAAATTTAATATCAGTCCTTCATTTGTAGCCACTTTTATTTTTTTCTAATTTAAGGCTCAAAATAGCAAGGGATATATTTATACAAGCATGCAGTTATCTAATTTTTAAAACTCAGGGGTATTTTATTGGCAATTTAATCCATCTGATTATGATTCACTGACTCTGTAGTCATCAAAATATTGTGGCTGAAGGTGATAGTGGATCCAAGAAGAGGTTAGAGCTGTTTTCTTTTCTTTATAAACTAGGAATTTTCAGAATTGCCAAGAATAAAATCAACTTGAACTCCACAAACTCGTAGTTTGCTCCTCGCTAGAACTTTGGAAGGTGTAACTCTGCTTTAGGAATGCCAGAGCCGATGCATTTACTCAGGCTTCTTTCCCATGTGGCTGATGGAATTGTTTATATGAATTAGAAAACTTCCCACTCCCTTCCAATAACCATGACCTGAAAGGAGTAAAGCGCTATTTCATCACTTTAACGTTTTGAAGATGGAATTAGATTTGGCCTTTCTTTGGGGCCAGAATTTATTTTGCTCTCCCTTCAAAGAAAGGATTTGGCAGGAACTAATGTAGAGAAAAGACAAAAAAGACAGACATTAAACACTACAAGATGTGAATTGAATGGTCCGAGGGTAATTTGCAGATCTTGCTGACAAGAGATACAGATGATAGTGGGAAACAGCAGAGAGGTTTAGATTAACTGTGTGATGGAGATGCCCTGAGAGTGTGGAGGCAGACTCTTTGCAAACATTTGCTGTTTTGTTTTATTAATTTCTTTTTCTTTTCAAAGAAGTGTTCAGTGTAGAGTCCTAGGAACGTGGGTCTGATAGCTTTAGTGAACTGGTCATATCAAGATACCCCTTTGTTCCCTGATGCAAAAATATTTAGTGACAATGAAAATAAAAAAAGAAAATACACTGAATAAGACACAAAATAAGAACACATAAATATGCAACAGAGAATGCTACTTGTCATTATTTGAAAAGAAAATCAACTTGTGCACTACAACTGAGGCTTTTATAGACCAAAGATTAAGAATCTCATATGCTTTGAGAACTTGTTACCTAACACCAAATCAACTTGCAATCCATGACAACAGGAGCTTCAGTCCCATTCATAATCATTGCCCAATGTGGATGAGAAAGATCATTGTAAATAGTTGGGAATTAGGCAACGTTGAAACCACCTAAGGCAACTCTCATAGATTCCTTATTCATAATGTCTTCACAGAAATCTGTGTTAATAATCATAGCAATAATAGCTAACAAGACATATTTTGCTCTTTTGAAGATGAGCCATTGACTGTTTATTGATTTGTAAATGTTCTACATTCTGGATATTAGTCCTTAATCAAGGATACCTGGTAACCCTGAGGGCGAGGCTCCTAACTGCAAGGTCAGCAATTCAAACTGCAAGAGAAAGGTGGGTCTGACTGCTACTGTAAAGATTTACAGTTTGAAAACCTTAAACACGGTTGTTTCCAGTTGGAAAGGAACACTGGTGGCATAATGGGCCAACAATTCAAAACTCCCAACTTCTCCATGACAGAAAGATGAGGATTTCTACTCCCAAAGAGATCTGCAGTCAGGGCAAATTATTTAACTTCCATTTGTTTTTATTTCATTGTTTTGTAATATTGGTGTTGTAAAAATGTACTACCAAAAATTTAAAATATGAAAGATTTACTCCTATCAGATTTTAGTTGGAATTTTTGTGTTTGGGTGTCAAATTCCTTTGAATCTGATTTAATATATATATTAAATCATAACTTTCTATCTTTATAATAACTTTCTATCATGGACAGCTTTGTCTAAAGTCAATTAGCAAAACTATGCTTGTACTTAAATGTGAACTTCAGAATCCACTTGTCATTTTCCACAAAAAAAATCAAATCAAAGCGAAAAATCAGTTGATATTTTGAGACATGATATTGTTTGGGGATTCAAATGAGATGCTGATTTCAAATATAATTTGAAGAGAACATTTATTAATTCTTATAAAGGTAAAAGACAACTCAATAACAGAGACTCATCATCCAGATGAGGGAGACCTTGTTCAGGTCATCGAGGTGTCTGAGGGGTCACATTTTGACACTAGTTAAATAAGGCATAGAACAGAGGAAATCATCACAAACCAATGACTGGTAATAGATCAATACATCACAGTTATGGGACTAAAGAGGTAAAAACAGGACACATACATTGTGTTAAATAAATGCGCTTACAGGATTGGTAGAGGACATTCAGACAAAGCCAGTCAAGACATGGCTGATATGGCATGACTAATGATGAAGTAACCCCATGTGTGTCTCCAGTGTCATGATCTCCATCAAGGACACACTCAAACAAGCCTCTAGGAGAGACTACCCCTACCTGGACAGGACAGAGAGAGGTGGAGGTATGCCACTTTCCAATGCACTCTACATCCTTGATTAATGAGAAGGAGTTCAAAGGAGACTTGATTTTTGTGAGGATTCTATAAATGGATTTTTGGTGTTGACTGTCATCCATGGCCTTATTCAAATGGGGTGTTCAGAAATCAATTTCCAGTAAAATGTGTTGTATCTATAAATCGTTTGGGGGGGGAGTATTGCTATTTAACGACATTGAGCTTTATAATCTATAAACATGTGAAGTCCATTCATTTAATTTGATCTTCAATTTATTTAAATGATGTTCTGTAGTTTGGGGCATATGAGTTTTTACTTAATTTAATTCATTTACTCCAATAATTTTATTATTCCTGTTGTTATTATGATTAGAATTGCCTCCAAACACCTATGATGGGCTTCCAATTCCATATTCTATGCTTCTTCTTGTTCATTACACTTAGTAGAACAAGATGCTCTTTAAAGACATAAAACATGCACATTTGATCCAACCTTGGATTTATCCAGAGTGCATTTCACCTAAATCTTTAAGTGACCATATGTTTTCTGTTAGTTTGCAGTGCAAGCACCATCTCCAAAAGGCTATCACTCCTGAGTTGTGTTCACGTGGAAGAAGCACACCGCTCTGTGTGGTCCAAGGACTACAAAAAGTAAAATCCAAATCTAAAGGAGGGAGCAGTATCAGTGGTTAAATTCTGAACACCAGGTTTCAGAAGCCTAGGGATGACATTGGAAGCTCGATATCTATTTGTAGATCTCCCACAGGGGTTAAGGTCCTGCTTAATGCCCTCTCACCATAGCTTGTGTATGTGAATATTCTTTCCAGCAGACACTGAGCATTGTAATATCAGTTATGGCAGATGCAGTTAGGTTAAAATATAACACCTTTTCATGTGATCTCCCTTTTGATCCAAGTTAAAGTTATTTCAATGCTTAATAATTTCTGCCATATTCTGAGGTTTTTCTCTGTATTGTTTTATTTTTTTTATTTGTGTTTTGCATGCTTTTCTGTTTGTGGAACCCAGGATATATAAATACACAGAGACCGTTACTGGATTAATAATTACCTAAGGGCATATCAGGGGAGGTTGGGAAGATATGGGGAGCTATCACCAATGAGTTTGAGAAGAAAAAACTCTGAAATTGATTGTGGTGATTTTGCTAGACCGGGTTGCCTATCAAAAAAAAAAATGAGGAGTTGATACCAAGGGCTCAAGTAGAAAGAAAATGTTTTGAGAAAGATGATTGTAACAAATGCACAAATGTGCTTGACACAATGGATGTGTGTATGGATTATGATAAGAGTTGTAAGAGCCCCTCAATAAAATGATTTTTAAAACAAATTCATAAATACTCATATGTATATAAGAAAGAGTTTTATATAAAAGTGTAATTGCATATTAGGAAAATATCCCAGCCAATCCAGTTCAAGTCCACAGTTCAATATGAGCCCATGTGTCTGATACCTGTTTATAAATTCCACTTCAGATTAACGCAACACATGCAAGGATGCTGAATGCAGGACTATCACAGGGCACTATGTGGAAGGTCTCATGGATCCTGTAGCAGTAGAAGTATCTCAGTACTCGCCTGGGTCTCCATGTGGCTCCTCAGGTCCAGGGCTCGGGCTCCTTCAGTGTAGCTCCATCTGACTTGTCATCAGGAATGTGAAGCAGTGAGATTGTGCCTGGCCTCCAGTGAACCTCTTTTTTTTTTTTTTTAATTTCCTTAGCGCCTCCAGTTGAGGTCATCAAGCTGTGACCTGATTCACGGGCAAGACTCCACCCCTTTCTCAATTTGACAGTAGATTATGTAACTGCCACAGTGATGATGACACAATTCTCTTTAATATTATTGAACACTTAAATTGTAGGATACGGGGATTATATGACAATAGAACACTTACCAGTTAATACAACAATTTCAATGTCTTCTTTTATCATTTCATTGTTTGATTATATATATATATATATATATATATATATATATATATATATATAATTCATCATTTGTTGAAAGTATCTTGTGAATTTATTTTTATTTATTGTTTTTCTCCATTTCCCTCTCTACCATATCAATTGATGAGTCATGGATGAGACTCATTACTTACCTTCAGTGTTTCTCCAATTTCTGGAACAGAATCTGCTCTTCAACTTGCCTTTGATAAATAACAAGACAAATGAATGAATGAATGGAGAACGTATGCTCAGTAGTCTCATTGCCAACTCTAATGGCACTAATTTCCTTCATAATAAAACCAATGACAATGAATACTAAATATTATTTTAGTCAACCTTTAAAATTAAAAGAGCTAGAGATTATCAGGTCAGGTACACTGTATCTTGTGTATAGTTTTAAGGTAGAAAAGAATGAAATCATACAGCATTGTTTTCCTATAAGTATTATGCAAGGACAAAAATATTCGGAATGTCTTACTGACAGACTAGACTTCCTGCTCTTCATTTATGCTTATGGTGCATCTCTCATTAACAGAAGTATTTCATAGAAAGGGTTTTTCTTAACAGCTGCTGCACTCCCACATTTTTTCTAAGCTTTGACATAGAGAGGAACACGTTCAAGTTTGAAAGGAAGAAATACAGAAAATGGTCCAGTCAACATTGAAGAGAAGCCTCAATAGATCTGTGTGAACGTTGTAAAGCCTTGGTCATGTGACTCTGTGATCGATGGGCAGTGCTGACACATGTGCAGGTGTCCCGCATCTTGGCGAGATAAACACAGCTTTGAAGATGGTTTCCTATTATGTAATCATCCACTGTCCCTTAAGGGATTCTGTAATATATATTTATAATGCTGTAAACAAAACATCTTTCTTTTGCTTCAATAAGACATGCTCTAAAAATTAAAGAGAAAAAATACAAAAGATGTAAAAAAACAAGGGCAAATTACAATGCTTATATCAGAGTTGAGTGCAACAGAATGGGTAAATCAGAACTGTTGATCAAGCTTTTTTTTTTCCCATAGAAAAGGAGAGTATTAATATGTGTATGTTTGTGTGAAATAACTTGTGGATAGAAGACATAACGCCATGTGAGTATAAGGTTAGCTGATAAAGTTATTCAAATAATATGGCTATAATTTCATGTGCACAAGTATATAAAATAGCTATTTTAACAATTCATATTTTCTCTGAAATTATATAGCATGCTATATGTGCAAGTAGAACAATTGTGTTCTGAAATACTGTAAATAAACATTGTGAGCTATATTTTAAAACATCCCTTCTTTACTATAAGACTACATTGCTTCATCAACACTACCTTAAAAATCAATATTTATTCAAAACTGATTTTTAGAATGGTGATATAAATGACTAGAGAAAACCTATGTTGAAGCAAAAGTGCTGATCATTAACTTTATTTTGGCTTGAAAGAGAAGAAGAAAAGGAAAATCTCTCAAGTTCGTGAGGAATGCTGGGAACGAAAATACCCCAATGAAGGAAAGGCTTTCTCAAGAAGAGGTAAAGGATGACGTGAGTTCAAAGACATGTGATGAAGAGCCCTAGATAAGAAAATCAGAGGGCTAAGAAAGAGTTAACATTAAATCATAATTGATTTCATCATTGTTGCTGTTAGGTGCTGGTGGGAGCAGTTTCACCTGGATCCAAGGTAGGTAGAAATATGGCAGAGCATAAACAGGTTTCCAAGTCTATGGCCCACAGGAGTCTGCCCCTGAAGGCAAACACAGGGTCCCAACCCTGTAGGAGGAAGGAGAAGGGGCAAGAGGAAGGAGAGATCTCACTGTCAGAGAAAAAGCCCCATCCCAATGAGGCATTACCAGGTCACTGATTGACAGGTTGGACTCCACCACATTTCCACACAAGTTCAAGGAGGAAAGTCAAGGGAAATAGAGGAAAGAGCTAGGAGACAAAGGGCATTTATAGAGGTCTAGGCAAAGACATGTACATATGCAAATATATATATGAGAATGGGGAAATCGATCTAGGTGCCTATATTTAGAGGTTTAGTATTAAGGTGGCAGAAGGACCTTAGGCCTCTACTCAAGCACTCCCTCAATGCATGAATATTTTCTTCTATTAAATTGGCATTCTGTGATGCTCACCCTCCCAAAACAACAACTGAAGCCAAAGCGGGTGAGTAAGCAAATGTGGTGAAGAAAGCTGATGGTGCCGGCTGTCAAAAGAGATAGCATCTGGGGTCTTAAAGGCTTGAAGATAAACAAGCGGCCATCTAGCTCAGAAGCAACAAAGCCCACATGGAAGAAGCACACCAGCCTGTGCGATCACGAGGCGTCGAAGGGATTAGGTATAAGGCATCATCAGAAAAAAAAATCTTGCCATAGTGAATGAAGGGGGCAGTGCAGAGTGGAGACCCAACGCCCATTTGTCAGCCACTGGAGATCCCCTTGCAGAGGGATCTAGGGGAGTAGATGAGTTAGTCAGGGTGCAATGTAGCACCAATGAAGAATACAGCTTTCCTCCAGTTCCTAAATGCTTCCTCCCCCACAACTACCATAATCTGAATTCTACTTTGCAATTCTAGATAGAACAGAGGATGTACACTGGTGCAGATAGGAGCTGGAGGCACAAGGAATCCAGGGCGGATGATACCTCCAGACCAGCGGTGTGAGGGGAGATACTGGGAGGGTAGAGGGTGAGTGGGTTGGAAAGAGGGAGCCAATTACAAGGATATACATGTGACCTCCTCCCTGGGGGACAGACAGCAGAAAGGGGGGTGAAGGGAGACGTTGGACAGGGCAAGATATGACAAAATAATAATTTATAAATTATCAAGTGCTCATGAGGGAGGGGGAATAGGGAGGGAGGGGAAAAATGAGGACCTGATGCAAAGGGTTTACATGGAGAGCAAATGCTTTGAAATTGATGAGGGCAAAGAATGTACAGATGTGTTTTACACAATTGATGTATGTATGGATTGTGATCAGAGTTGTATGAGCCCCTAATAAAATGGTTTTTTTAAAAAGAAAAAAAAAATGTAACTGCCACACAACAGAATGAAACACTATTCAATTCTGCACCATCCTCTCAAAGGTTGTTATATCATTCCTAGTAGCTTTACATGCTTACCTGGGTCAACTAGATCAAAAATATGTAGAATTCATTTTCTGGCAACCAATTGAATAATTAAATTGACTCAGGTATTTCCTTCAGCATACATAACCTGTGTATACCAAGAAACATGGGCATCGATGACAAAATGTTTTGCACTAAAACTTTCTATTCCCATATGTATTTCAGTTAACTTTTGGAAATATTTGAGTATGTTTAAACATTATTTTTAATTGTCCAGTAAATTTACTTATAAATATGTACCTCTTGAGAAACTGTAAATTTTAAATCAATGTTTACTCTGTGCCAGACTTGCATGCATGAAAGTAAAAGAAACACACACATATACACTTTAATTGAACCACATAGAAAATGACCAGTTTCTATCATTAGTAGCCCATCATTAGTGACAAAGGCTTGAGAGGTTATTTAAAACTTTTATTGTGTGAAAGTGTGAACCAATTCTTGACTGATTGTCTGAATTTAATAATTTAGTTTCTCCTTTAAAGTTTACGTATGTAGGGTTAAGCAACCAACTTTGAAAAGTTCCCTGCTATGTTCGTGGATGTGGCTGAATCATCCAGTTTGCTTTTGTGTCTTAGGGAATGGCAAAGAGGGTCATTTCCAGGGGTCCTGCTTTCCCTTTAATGTCTTTCACCATGATCCCAGAGAATCTAAGAATGATGGGACTGAACTGAACTTTACCCCACTGAACTACACTGCTGAACATCTTTGATACAGAAAAGATGTTTTCCAATTCAATAAAAATGCCTAAGAGTGGGTGCCCACATTTAACCTTAAAGACTTTGAAGAATGATGGTTATCAGGTAGTGTCTAGCTCAACCCCTTGGTAGTTGTGATAATCAGGTTTTATGTCCATTTTGGGTGGGCTAGAATTCTCCTATGAGAACATCTCACATAGTGTGGTCAACTGCACAATGGGATCTTCTGTGGCACAATCAAGTTGTTGTGGAGAGACTAAAGCAACAAACGAAAAAAAAAAAAAAACCCTCACTGCTGTCGAGTTGATTCCGACTCATAGCAACCTAAAGTTCAGGATAGAGCAGCCCCAAGGAGTTTCTCAGACTATTACTTCATCTTTCTCCCAAAGAGTAGCTGGTCGTCTAGAATGGCAAATTTTGTACTTAGTAGCCCAATGTGTAATCATTAGACCAACAAGGTTACCTTGTAGAGGGAATGTAGTTGTTTTTAGATACCATCGAGGCAATTCTGACCCATAGTGACCTTATACACAACAGAGGAAAACACCTTCTGGTCCTGCGGCATCCTCACAAGTGTTAACTTCATTTATCATAATGTTGCAGCCACAGTATCAATTCATCTAGTTGAGGGCCTCCCAATTATTCGCTGCCCCTCAACTTTACCAAACAGGATTTCTTTCTCCAGGGCCTGATTTCTCCTGATAACAAGTCCAAGATGTGTAAGACCAAGTCTTGTTCTCCTTACCTCGAAGGAACACTTTAGCTAGTCTTCTTCCAAGACAGATCGGCTTCTCTTTTTAATAGTCAATGCTACTTTCAAGATTCTTCTCCAGGACCACAATTCAAATGTATCTATCCTTCTCTGGGTCTTCTTTATTCAGTGTTCAATTTCACATGCAATGAGGCAATTGGAAACACCATGGCTTGGGCCAGGCTCACCTTAGTCCTCAAAGTAACATCCTTTCTTTTCACTACTCTAAGGAGATCTTGTGAAGTAGATTTACCTAACGCAAGCCCTGTTTCGGTATCTTGAATAATGCTTCCATGAACATTGATTGTGGATACAAGCAAGGCACCTTGACCATATCACCATTTTCATAATGATTCCTAATGGTACAGTTGTGAGGATTTTGGTCTCCTTTCCAATGATTTGTAAGCCATACAGAGGCTGCAATAGTCCCAGCCCCTAGCATTTTCTGCCTGAAGAAATTAAAATTATCTTCAATCTCTTTCCAGATATATATTCAATTTGATTAATTTGTATTCCATGAGTAAAGTTCATGTGTATAGTCACAATTTATGTTCTTGAAAAGGTTTTTGCAACAAATTAAGTGCAGGATGTTTTAGTAAATCCAACGTGTATATTTTTAATTCTAACATAGAAGGAAAATTTATTTTTGGTAAATTTAAGATGAATTGATTTTGACATTAATTAAAAGGTTTTGGAAATTATGCTGGGTTCTGTATCAAAGCAAGTGTGTGTGTGTGTGTGTGTGTGTGTGTGTAGAAAGAAAGAAGGAGAGAGATAATGAAAAGGAGAGAAATGGGTGTGTGAAGCAGGGTTCTCTAGAGAAACAAAACCAGGAGCTTATTTTTATACATGAGGGGGTACCCCCCCAAAAAAAAACCCAACCAAACAAAAACATACTGCTTGGTGGAGCTTTCATAGTACTCATTTTTTCCCACTAGACTGGCATCAAACAATTCACTCTGAATTAGTACATCCAGTGGCATCACCTGGGAAGTTTCTCTCTGGTCACAGTGAATTTTTTCATAAAAGATGTTTCACTGTAACCTCGTTTTCTTGGTGTTGGCCGAGCTAAGAGAACAGCGTGCAGCTGTGAAATTTTGTTTCCTGCTCAGGAAAATGCTGCAGAAACTGTTGTGATGTTGAACACAGCTTACAGGGACTGCACTATTGGGAATAACTCAAGTGTATGAATGGTTTTCTCACTGCAAAACGATGAAATGCCAATTGATGACAAACCTCATTCTGGATGCTGTCAACTTCCTGAACAGATGAGGCTTCTAATGACACTGTTATTGTGGAGATGATGAGCAAAGAAGTAGGGAGACAAACCAGGAAGCATGAAGACCATTGGCTGATGAGTACTGAAGTGAATGAATCCAAAATTAGCCAGTCAAGCATGTGGTTATAGAGTCCAATGGATCCAAGGTTGGCCGGTCACATGGAAGGATCTAGATGCTACCCAGTTTCAGTAGACAATATGACAGCCATTGTTGCAGCCACTATGTCAATCAATTTCTTTTAAGGCTATGTTATTCTGGGTCGACTAGAGAAACAAATCCTGAGACACTCATATGTGTATAAGAAAGAGCTTTATATACAAGAGCAATTGAATATTGAGAGAACATTCCATCCCAGTCCTGATCAAGTCCACAAGTCTGATACTAGCCCATATGTCTGAAAAACCAACCATAAAGTCCTCTTCAGACTCACGAAACACATGTAATGATGCTGAATGCAGGAAGATCATAGGCCAGTGAGTGGAAAGTCTTGTAGATCCATTGGTGGTCAGTGTGAGCATCTCAGCTCTGGCGGGGGTCTCTACGTGGCTCTTCTGGCTCAGAACTCTGGTAGCATCAGTGTAGCTCTATCAGGCTCGTTGTCAGTAATGTCTCACAGAGAGTAAGACTGTATCTTGCCTCCAGCAAGCTATTTATTTCCTTAGTTCCTGCAAATGAGGTCATGGAGCCGTGAACTGATTGATAAGCTAAACTCCCCCCCTTCACTCTTAAGTCTCAAACTGACAACTGATTATGTAACTACCACAAGGGCCTTTCTTTTTTTCGTTCACTTCCTCTTTACCAAGCATAATGTCCTTCTCCAGGCACGGGTCTCTCTTGACAATATGTCCAAAGTATATAAAATGAAGTTTTGACATCCTTGCCTCTAAGGTGATTTTCTGGCTTTTCTATTTTTCAACACAAAACCGATTGGTCCTTTTAATAGTTCATGATACTTTCAATACTTGTTGCCAGCATTCTTCTACAGCACAGAGGACTGCTAGGTCTTAACTACCAAACTGAGATAGGACAAGGGAGCAAAGATGGAGATTTGGACAGAGAATTTGTGGAGTTCTTGACATTTTAGAATGACATCTCCCAGAAACTCCTGCTACCCTCAGAGGAAGCTCCCACGCTAATGGAAGTGTCAAAGAATCTCCTAAGACTGCTGGGTATGCAAGCAGGAGACAGGGAATACTGACACCAGTCATGCTGGCTGGGAAGCATTTCTTCTTCCTACGTGTTTCTTATTAGATCCTCTTGTGATGCCCTGTGTGTTCCAAATGTAAATATTTCCCTTGGTAAGACAACAACCTGAATTCTGGTAATATATTATTGAGAATCTTAGCCCAGCCAAGTTGACACAAAATCAAACTCTCACTAGACAACTTTGTAAAAGGTTTTAGAATCCCAAAGGTTTTAGAACTACTTTATAAAAATGATGCAAATCCTTTGTTTTCTGCAGCTTTTAACAAGTTGTATACATTGATCGCTTTTGATGAATTAAATGTACATGTGATGGGTTATCTACATAATGAGTTGGATAACATTGGGAAAATTAACAATTATTCAAAAAGTGGGGTTTTTTTGCCTCTAGATTATTAACTATTTTTAACTAGTCTTTAAGCTTCCTCTCACAGTGAAATGTTATATGATAATGATATGTAAGTATTAATTAAAATGGTTGAAATCTCAGAATAACTAAAGTTGTAGGCTTTCATCCTCATTGTTTCTGTACATGCAACTACATATAGCTTCATTCACTCACTGTCCTTGAATTGATTTTGACTCATCGTGACCTTACAGGATAGAGGAGAATGACTCTTGTTGCTTTCTTGAAATTTGACTGGAGTAGGGTGCCTCATCTTTCTCCCAAAGAGTGGCTGGTGATTTTGAACTGTCCACATGTGGGTAGCAGCCCGGCATAAAACCACTACACCACATCTAGCACAGAATCATATACATGGTAACTTTACAGTATAGGTTTGATTTACTATAATGTCTATTTAATTGTTGAGGAACAAAAGGCTTAGATAAGTTTTATTTTCCTCCCAATTTTACTCCCCATAAATATATTCCAGTCCTTCTCATTGCATTTAAAGCTTTTAAATCCTTTCAATTTAGTGCTACTAAAGACTAATTTTAAGATTTGTAATAAGCACGTACACACCTATTCACATATACATAGATATACACACATGAATAACATAAATAATTTACTGCCAGTCTAAGTTATTTTATATTGTAAGTCATTGATTAAGCAGCTTTAAGTATTTGGCCATATGTGTGATATAAATTGGGATTCCTGGTGGTACCGTGGTTATATATTGAATAGCAATAGCCAAAGTCACAAGTTTGAAACCACCAGCCAATCTGGTTGAAATAAAGGATTTTCTACTCAGATAAAAAATTACAAACTCAGAAACCCACAAGAGTAGTTCTACCGTGTTCTATAGGGTTGCTATGAATCAGAATCAACTCTATGTCAAAGAGTTTGGAAATTTTGTGGTGATATGATCTATAAACAAATGATGGCAAGATGAAAGTCAATTGATATTGTAGAGATGGATAACATGGTATCCTCTAACATTGTGCCTGTTTTAAAGAAACTGAGTTACCCTATGAAGTCTTGCTAATTATATTTATTTCCTCCCTAAACAACACAAATTAAAAAGAGATCCTTCCTACAGAGTAGGAGAAAAAGAAGCACTGTGCTAGTCTTTATGTAGAAATGCTTTATACAATTGATGTATGTATATGTATGGATTGTGATAAGAGTTGTATGAGCCCCTAATAAAATGTTTAAAAAAAAGAAATATGACATTGTTTCTTGAACAATGTGGGCTTTGTCAGCCACTCATTGTCAGTGATACAGAGCGAGTCCTAGTCAGGCAGGGGAGGCAGAACATCTGGTGACTATAGTAACATGAAGCTTCACACATCCGTGTTAGAACTGACTGTCAAGTGTTTATGTGATTCATCCAAAGTCTTTTATTTTTACACCCAGAGCAGTTAAAGGACATTTGTGGGTCTTTAGGTTTCTGCCCTGGATCTTGCAGCATTCTAGCATTTCTTTAAGGAGGTGCGGAGTAGCAGTCAAAAGCATTTAGCGGCCAAGCCAGGGTCAGTCATCTGAACTTACCAGCTGCTTCATGAGAGAATGAGGTGGTGGTCAGCTTGCAAACAGAGGACAGCCCTGGGAAGCCTTTGGGGAAGTTTTACCCTTATGGTCACCAGGAGTCAGAATCAACTTTGGGATTGTATTGAGGATCTGCAATGTTTCGGTGGCTCTCAGTCAGGCAACAAAATCATAGGTAGAAACACTGTGGTTTGGTCAATGCTTGCCTATTTCCCAACAGCTGAGGCTGTATCAACAAGAGTTCCTTTTTAACATTACTTCGAACTCAGTAAATCTGATTTGTAACAATTGCATAAGAGCCCCAGTTAGGCCTCTTCCATTTAAAGTTTGAAAAGTCTAGACTCGATGCCTGAAAGTTAAGATAGTGCAGGGTGCTTAAATGGAGAAGTGTGACTCAGATAGAGGCATATGAAGCACATGATTAACAGCCGTGTCTCATTATTCTTTTCTTTGCTAGATTGTGGAGATTTTTCTGCATTCAAATAGAGCTACTTCATGCGGAAAATCTTTTAGAAACTACCTATATGAACATGGTTTTCATCTATTCTGATACATTTTCCCAGAAATTAGGAAATAACCAATAACATATTAAACACATCTATTCAAAGGAGCCAAAAGTACAGAAAGAGATCAATCCAAGGGATAAGAAAGAGAAACTATTTACAATAGTCACTTTTGACAAATGGATGATAATTTCATGTAGTGGCTTATTATTTAGGAAATCTACAAGAAAAAATTGAGATGATACCTAGAAATAAATAAATCAACCTGCTAAACCTTTGGAGAACAACTTATGGAGAAGGGAAAATAAAAAGCATACCTCTAGATATAAAAAAGAAAAATAAAGTTATATGATATTATGTTATTTGCGGACAATGTGTGCCTGGCCCAGGCAATGGTATTCCTGTATAATCACTTCCTCTGTGTGAAAACTGGACAATCAATAAGGAAGCTAAACAAAGAATCAATGCATTTGAATTGTGATGTTGATGAAGAATGTAGGCCATACCATGGATTGGAGGAGACTAAGTTGTATAGAGGGAGTAAAGTGAGAATGTTACATAGCATAAGAAAGGCTAGACTTGCCTCTCATACTTTGCGCATGCTATCGGGAGAACATGTTTTCCCTCAAACTGAAAGAACTCTAGGAAATCTAGCAAGCCTCCAGTTGCAAGGTTGAACGATTCTATGGGCAAAATACTGACGTATGCAGGAAGCATTAAAGGAAGATGGAAATAATGCTGATAGGTACTGCACCAAAGAGAACTCGTTCTCATCCAACCAATTCAAGAGGAAGCTTGTGAGCAAGAACCAATGGGACTAAAGGAAGGACTTAAATAGCAAGCATATAAAGTGCCAGCATCGGCTTGAAAGCATTTGGCAAAGCATCAGTCAGCACAGACTCCAGGCATTGATGGAACACTAAGTGAAACATTCCATTAGGTTGAAGAAGCACTGGAAGACAGTTACTTGGCTAATGAAACTAGAGGAGATCCATATTTGTTCACCATTCCCAAGAAAGGTGAAGCAGCACACTGTGCAGGTCATTACTATCACATGCAAGTAAGAATGTGCTGGAGATACCCCACCCCCACCCCGAGGGGGATGAACAACAGAGAAGTGGGTGAAGGGAGACATAGGATGGTGTGACATATGGAAATAATAATAATTTATCATTTATCAAGGGTTCAACAGGGTTGAGGGTGGGAGGAAGGGGAAAAATGAGCCCCTGATACCAAGGACTCAAGTAGAAAGAAAATGTTTTGAAAATGATGATGGCAACATATCTAGTAATATGCTTGATGTAATTGATGTATGGATTGTTATAAGACCTGTAAGATCCCTCAATAAAATAATTTATGGAAACGTGGTGAATATGCTCCAATAACAGTTGCAAGAGTCTACTGATAGGTTGCTGCCAGGGATTCAGGCAGGATCCAGGAATGTGAAAAGAGGGATACCATTGCCAATGTCAGTTGGATCTCGGATGAAAGCAAAGAATATCAGAAAAATCTTTACTTGTGTTTAATTGACTATGCCTGGGAATTTGATGTGTGTACCATAAAAATAAAACCAACTCTGGATAGTTTCGAGAGTGCGAGTCCCAGAGCATATTGTGCTCCTGGATCAAGAGGCAGTTTGGGGAACAGAACATAGAAATACTGCATGTTTTAAAGTCAGGAAATGTTTATGTCAAGGTTTTATCGTCTCTCCATATTTATTCAATCTGTACGCTGAGAAAATAATCAGAAAAACTAGATTATACGAAGAAGAATATGGCATCAGGATTGGAGGAAGGCTTATTAGAAATTGCTATATGTAGATTACAAACCTTTGTTTGCTGAAAGTGAGGAGGATTAGAAACACTTGCTGATGAAGATCAAGGATGATGGCCTTCAGTATGAATTTCACTCAATATAAAAAAGACCAAAATCCTCACTAGTGGATCAGTAAGTACCATCGTGATAAGTGGAGAAAAGATTGAAGTTGTCAAGGATTTCATCTTGCTTGGATCCACATTAAATATTCATGGAAGCAGCAACCAAGAGATCAAAGGATACATTGCATTCAGTGAATATGCCACACAATACCTCTTTAACGTGCTGAAAAGCAAGGATATTATTTTGACAACTAAGGTGCACCTGACGGAAGTCATGGTATTTTCAATGACCTCATATGTATGTAAATGTTGGACATTGAATAAGGAAGACCAAAGAAGAATAGACACTTTTGAATCATGGTGCTGGCTAAGAATATTGAAAGCACTCTGAACAGCCACAAAAACAAACAAATTTGATTTTGAAGAAGTATAGCCAGAATTCTCCCTAGAAGCCAGGAGGGAGAGTCTTTATCTCAAATACTTAGACATATTGTCCAGAGAGACCAGTCCCTGAAGAACATAACGCTTAGTAAAGTAGTGGGGCAGTGAAAACAAGAAAGACTTTTGACAAGATAGATTGACACAGTAGCTGCATCAATGGGCTCAAACATAAGCACAATTGGGAGGGTAGCATATGACCAGGCAATGTTTCATTCTCAGATAATTGGTCTTTATGTATAATGTTCTTTCTTTACATATAGTGTTCTTAAGGTCTTCTCAGAACTAGTCTCGTCTTAGGTTATTATTTTTCAATGCATCGAACCCATCCTAGAGATGGTCCCTAATGTAAGTGAAATAGACTCAAGGCCATATTTGTTTCTAATGGGGCTTGATTTAAATTTGTAAGCTAAAACTTTAACTTGTTGTGTTAGTCTGGGTTGACTAGAGAAATGAATTCATTTTCACTCATATATGTGTAAGAGAGAGCTTTATATCAAAGAGGAGTTGTATATTAAGAAAAGATCCCAGCCTAGTCCAGAACAAGTCCATAAATCCAATAGTAGACATCTGTCAAACACCAGTTTATAAATTCTTCTTTAGACTCATACAACACAAACAATAATGCTGAATATAGGAAGTTTATAGGGCAGTGGGTGCAAAGTCCTGTGGATCCAATGGCAGTGGAAGTATCTCAACACAATTGTAGGTTTCCACGTGGCTCCTCCAGCTCTAGGGCTATGGATGCCAACAGCATAGCTAAGGAATGGGAATACACAGAGAGAGTATGTGTCCTGCCTCCAGGGAGAAATAAAGAATTTCCCAGAATCCTCAGAGAAGGCCATGCTCACACAGAGGCATCATTGTCTATGATCTGATTGACAGGCTACACTCCACCCCTTAGCTCAAGTTGACAGGAGATTATGTAACTGCCACAGACCACCACTTGTCACCTTGACACTTTTACAAAACTCTTCAGCTATATATAATTTTAAACAAAACAATAATAAAATCATATCTGTACCTAACATGATAAAACAAATATGATTACAATTCAATATGTGCCAGCCTCATTTAAACAAAATATTTTATAAGCAAACAAACAATATTCTATGCCTAACAATTTCAGTTAAGTGAACACAAATACCATAATCCTATAATCCTATGGGAATATTCCCCCACCTATGAATGTTTATAAGCCAGCCACTTTATACCTTTATCCACCTCATTTTGGGTATCCAATATCTATGTTGCCCACTTACATCAACCCAGTGCTCTGAGGAGACAATCATATACATATTAATTACTTCATTAGGGGTTCATACAGCTCTTATCACAATCCATATATACACCCATTGTGTCAAGCACATTTGTACATTTGTTGCCATAATCATTCTCAAAACATTTGCTTTCTGCTTGAGCCCTTGGTATCAGCTCCTCATTTTTCCCCTCCCATCTTGTTCTCCCCTCCCTCATGAACCCTTGATAATTTATAAATTATTATTATTTTGTCATCTTACCCACTCCCTTCACCCACTTTTCTGTTGGCCATCCCCCAGGGAGGAAGTTATATGTAGATCCTTGTAATCAGTTCCCCCTTTTGAACCGACCCTCCCTCAACCCTCCCAGTATCACAACTCTTACCACTGGTCCTGAAAGGATCATCCATCCTGGATTCCCTGTGTTTCCAGTTCCTATCTGTACCAGTGTACATTATATGATCTAGTCGGATTTGTAAGTTAGAATTGGGATCATGATAGTGTTGGGGAGGAAACATTTAAGAACTAGAGGAAAGTTGCATGTTTCACGGTTGCTACACTGCACCATGACTGGCTCATCTCCTCCCCGTGACCCTTCTCTAAGGGGATGTTCAGTTGCCTACCAATGGGTCTTGGGTACCCAACCTGCACTCGCCCTTATTCACAATGATTTTATTTTTTCTTCTTTGATATCTGATACCTGATCCCTTTGACACCTTGTGATTACACAGGCTGGAGTGCTTCTTCCATATGGGCTTTGTTGCTTCTCAGGTAGATGGGCAGTTGCATGCCTTCAAGTTTTAAGACTGTAGACACTTTATCGTTTGATAGCCAGGATATTTTTGATGTGGAAAATCTTCATTCAAGTTGGAATCTTGTGAATCCAAGTTCATTAGCAAGGTC
Organism: Tenrec ecaudatus; assembly: GCF_050624435.1. Classification (NCBI taxonomy): domain Eukaryota; kingdom Metazoa; phylum Chordata; class Mammalia; order Afrosoricida; family Tenrecidae; genus Tenrec; species Tenrec ecaudatus. The sequence goes on from NC_134543.1 coordinate 19,257,952, forward strand.
AAATCAGGACAGGCTGTCCATGAAATCAGTAGCAATATACATCAGTTCACAGACTCAAACATATTATTTTCATCTGGTTGGTTCTAGTCAACTCAATGTGGGCGACCTCATTTAGCCTCACCAGGGTGCTCATTGACGCCTCACCTTTAGACCATGGGCACTGCCAGAAATTCTCAACTACCCTGGCCCCCATGAACTAGGCCATGAACTTAAAACCAGCCAAAGCTCCCTTTTCTTCTCTACTTCTGTGAACCAAGAACACAGATGTCAGTGGCCTGGCTCAATCTGTCTCTTTATTGTTGCATTTCTCTCTCTTCCCCTAGACTAGTGGATCCAAATGGTCATCTAGCATTTCAGGCTGTCCATAGGCTCCCTTTAACATTCATTCCTAGAGAAGAGAGTTTCTTCATTGTTCCAAAATTTTTCCAGCTTCTGACACAATTTCAAATTTAAAAAGATCAAAGAGCTCCTTTTCCCCCCTTCAATTTATCAACAGCCCCCTGGGCAAGTCTCTTCACCTTAGAATGCCCTGAGCACTGAAGACATTGAGTGTGGCTTAGCTTTGTAGAGTCTTCTTTGCATACATGGCCTACACCCATTTAAAGATGCCTGAAACAGTGAGCTTACAAACTCTCTATAGTCCCCAATAATAATTTCTATAAATCATATATCAATAACAATTTTCAAAAGAAAACAGTACAAATCCAGAACAGCCAGATCTTAAACTCAATTCTTAAATCAGGAAAGTTTAATCTTTATTTATCTTAATCCTTATCTAAACTATTTAATTGATACAAAATATGGCCTTTGGCATCAAGCCAAGACTTTCTATCAGCCATTTTGGCCTCTGTCAGTCATTCTCACTAAGCAGACCAGTCTCTGAAAAATGAAAGGGGCGATTTTGTCCCCTTAGCTCAAAATATACATTAATCACATTAATTTTTGCCATTTCAAACAGGAATAACCAAAGACAATAAACAAACAAAATAATAAAAATTTTAACTTACCATAGTCTTTCAAGTCCATAAGTCTGATATTAGACCATATGTCTGATGCCAGTCTATAAATTCCTCTTCAGACTCATACAACACATGCAATGACACTGAATGCAAGAAGATCACTAGCCAGTGGGTGGAAAGTCTTCGGGTTCCAGTGGTGGTGGAAGCATCTCAGTGCTGGCGTGGGTCACTGCATGGATCCTCCAGCTCCAGGGATCTTGCTCCATTAACATAGCTCCGAGTAGTTCTTCAACAGGAATATGAAGCAGAGAATCTGTGTTTCTTACCTCCACAGAAGAAGATAAGAGTACTCAGAATCCTTAGGAGCAAGTCGTGCCCACATTAAGAGGTACCATTGTCTATGATCTGATTGACAAGCTCCACCCCTTCGCTTGGATTGACAGGAGATTATGGGTCTGCCACAACCTTTTAAGTGCTTTCCAACCTAAGGGGCACATTGTCTGGCACTGCACTATACAGTGTTTTATAGGTATTCATAAGGTTTTCAGTAGCTGATTTTCCTTTTTCTCACTTTGAGAGAAATAGAAATGTAAACAACTATGAGATGTCACCTAACACTGCTGAGGATAGCCCAATTCAGAAATCAGAAATTTTGGAAGTGATGTGGTGAGATAGGAACTCTCCTCCACTGCTGATGATGGTGCAGATACATACAAACACTGTGTAAAGTGATCTAGTGATATTTAAAGCAAATAGAAATTTAATTACTTTATGACCCAGCAATCCTTCTGCTGACATATGCCCAGAAGAAGTAAGAAATCGACCACTACCACCCAGCTTTGCTCCAATGTTTATTGTGGCACAATTCACTGTTGGAAAGAATTGGACAACTTAAACTTCCACCAATAGATTGATGGATTAGAAAACTCTTATACATACACACATAGAAAACTCTTGTACATACACACAATGGAGCACTATGCATCACTAAAAAACACTTATGATCACATGAAGCACATCAACTCATGGGAAGAGTTGGAGGAAAGTGTGCTAAGTGAAGTTAGCCAATCACAAAAGGACAAGTACAACATAAGTCCACTGAGGTGAGTATAATCATCACAGTAGGTATAGAAGGAAAACCTCCTATCTCACATTTTATGGGCTGATATACAGGCAATTGGGCAGGGGTCAGATGGAACGCAAGGATGTGCATGTCATTCCAACACAAAGAAGGGGAAACGGGGTGAGGGAGTCAGAGAATATGGAGAATAAAAGAGGGAGATGATGGTATCGGGGAGTAGGGTACTAATCCATTCAGGGGGAGCGTATTGTTTATATCTCCACAGAGAAAAGAGTGTGAGTTTAGACCCCACCATGGTACACCAAACTTTGAGGGCAACACAACCACATGGAGCAACTCTGATTGGCTGACCCCAATCAGAGACAAACCCACTTCTCCATCCCCAACCCCTCAAATATGTGGTACAGAGAACAACACTAAACCTACAGGTTGGGGAGAGGGGCAGGCCTGCCATACTCATACAGAAGCAAATCAAGAAGGTAAAAGAGATAGCAAGGGACTAGACCCCATACAGGCATACCAAGCCCTGAGGATAATGTCCCTACACAGAGCTGCTAAGGCAGAGTGGCTGTGGGGCTGACAACAGCTCAAGACATGATGCCTTCTGACTGAAGCATACCAAGACAGAGGCGATACTGGGTACACACTGTAGGGAGTGAGTCTGGTCTGATCACCCCCACAGTGGGGCAAACGAAGAAGGGAACATAACAGATCAGCAATGGGAGCAATGCCAAGTCTCAAAGCCCCTGAGGAGCCCCTAAACAGACTTCAGGCTAGGAGGGGCAGCTCCCAGAAACCCCCATGACTGGTAGGAATATAGTCATAATGGCCAGAAGACAAAACTAGAATTATGTAAGCTTTCTTGGGTTTCTTTAATTTTTTGTTGTTGCTATTGTTTCCTTTTCTTTCTTTTAATGTTTTCTCTTTTTAGTCAATCTTTTTTTTTTGACTCTGTTATTGCTGTTTTGCCTATCTATCTTAGATAGGCATGGGAAGCAAAGCCAATAAAAAATAAACAGGCCTGATAGTTTTAGAGGGCCCTGAGGGGAGGAGGAAGCAGGGGGAAAAGAGCAGTGAGCAAATAGTGCAAAAAACAGGGTTACAGGTAGGGAACTGAAGCAAAAACAAGGAGGGCATAGAGATCCTGGTGGTGGTGGAACAACAGCAATCTTCCTGAAGTCTAATTACTGAGAAGCAGAAGAAGGGCAAGTATGATGCTGGGGTAGGAGGAAGGTAAAAGGAAACAGAGAAAAGATCTAGGAAGCAAAACTATGGATAGAGGTGTAAACATGGGTGTGCACTTATGAAAAGATATTAATTCATTAAAATACAGGTACTGGCCTATGTACATATATTTATATGGCAATACATTGAGGAAGTAGACAGACTTTGGGCCTGTTGCTCAAGCCCTCCTTTAACACAAGAACACATTTTTCTAACAATGTGGTGCTCACCCTCCTGGCATGATGGCTGAAAACAAAATGGATGCACAAGCAAATGTGGTGGAGAAAGTTGATGGTGCCTGACTACCAAAAGATATAGTTAAAGGTTTTAAAGGCTTGAAGTTTAGCAGGCAGCCAACTAGCAGAGAAGCAATAAGCGCACATGTCAGAAACACACCAGTCTGTGTGATCATGAGAGTAGGTAACCGGCACCAGAAGACTCAAAACAACAACAACACAACCATATTGTTGAGAATGAAGGTGTTCTGAGCAGAGATCCCAAACCCATCTGTGGACAATAGGACAACCCCTCACAGAAGGGTCACAGGAAAGGATGAGTCACCCAGGGTGTCAATGGAACAAACACAATATTCCTCTGGTTCTTTGAGGCTTACTCATTCCCTACTATCCTGATCCCAGTCCTGCCTTTCAGTTCTGGCTAGACCGGATCATGCACACTGGTATAGAGAAGAGCTCATGACACATGGAACCCAGGTCAGATAAACATCTCAGGAATAGAAATGGGAGTACCAGGGGATGGTACCAGAACCTAAATTTTTAGTAGAACCTAAGTGGTACCAGAACCTAAATTCTCAGTTAGTGGAACTTTATAGATGCTAGAGGGAGCACAAAATCCATTTGCAGGATTCCAGTGTTGATTGACTCTCCAGTGAATCCTCGCTGACCGTGGTCGAGGAGAGTGAATACCCTTGATATCAAACAACGGCCATTCTAATGTATAATTGATAGGTGTAGTTAGGCTGGAATGCAAAACCTGCACAATAGATTTCCCTGTTGACCTATTTTGATTTTAAAAAATATATTCTATTATTTCATTTCAATTGAGGTTTTTCTCTGTTTTATTTGAGGTATGTTTTGCTATAGAAGGTAGTCAAGATGGATGGATCTACGAAGACAGAAATTGGATTAATAATGACCTGAGGGCACAGGTGGGGAAATTTGGGAGAAATGGGAAGTCAACTGTAAGGGATACAGGAAGGAATACAATGCTCCAAAGTTGATTGGGGTGATGACTGCACACTCTTTATTATTTTATTGTATGGCACGGTAATCAATACTCAACAAAATACATTTTTAAATTGCACTGATCAAAAACAAAACAAACTTCAGTAGTTCAGAATAACTGTCAAGCTACATGATGATCAGAGGAAGCCCCCAAATTCTTCCTCTGACATTGAAGGAAAAGCAAACCAAACTAAATACTTTTCACTTTAAATCATTGATATTTAGCTAAGCGGAATATAACTGAGGTTAGAAGACTGAGATGAATATATGGTAATTTGCCTATGGAGGTTTAAAGTGTGTTGGCCACCTATTTATTATGCAAAAGAAATTGAATTGTAATGCAAAATAAAAGGTAGTTTGTCCTTGATGCAGACTAAACAATATCCTCTCCCTTCTATATAGAACACATTGCACTCAGTCATATGTTCTGAAATTGAAAACATATCATTTAAATTTAAGTTCTATTTCAATCATGATTCAGAGGACGAATTTCTTAAATTCTGTGAGCCTCTCTTTTCCTATCTATGAAACAGAGCGGATAAACACTACTCATTGGCTATGAACCAAGGTAATTCATAAATCAAACCAGGTTTATAAACATTCAATAACCCCTTTTGTCGAAGAATGGTCCCAAAATGGTCCTTTGATCCAAACTGGAGAAATCAAGAGGCCTTCTTGTATATTTCACTGCTGAACCTGTTGGAGAAGATTGATTCTTTTGTTTTTACTTAAAGCTCAAAGATTTAACATCAAAGTCATTTGATCTTGGGTTCTTTCTTCAATTTCAGGAGACATCTCAGCATCTGTAGTCCTTGGAGTGATTTTGTTTGCAAGAAACAGCAACCTGAACTTAAACTGTCTTTGGAAATAAGGCATTTTCCTGATTCATGTGACAGAACAATCAAGCGCTGTAATGAATTTCAGTTAAAGTTCATCTGAAGGCTATTTGAGATCTGACTATATTTCTTTTAATGTTTTTTAATGTTTATCACCTCTCTTCTTGCATACGGGATTTATTCACAGATTGTTTTCTCATTAAAAAAATAATGCAAAAATTCCATATCACATTGCATTGCTTAAACTATGCAGACAGCCTTTCTGTTTCAGATTTTAGGGTTGGGATTCCCAATCATTTAGGATCAGGCCATCATATGTCATATGTGTATTCAGAAATTAATCACCATGTTCACTAAATGGAAGGGCCTCAATTGAGTTAACCACTTCCGTTTGCCTTTCCTGGGAACAGATAGTCTAGAATCAGGATCACTCTAGAATCAACTAGAAATTAACTGAGTAGAAACATGAAGAATGAATAAAATAGTTAACATGCCGGAATATGAAAGAAGAGGAGGATTTATAAACCACTGAGTAATAAAAATTTCTTTTAACTGCTTCACTGGTTAAGAGAAAATTAAATCCCAGAGTTGTATACAGGAACTATACCAGTCTGATTCATTTCTTAGGATATTAAGATAAACTTATGATTTGAAATTGTGCTTTTTGTTGTCAGGTACCATCCAATCTGTTTTGACTCAAAGACCCCATGCCCAACAATATAAAACACTGCTGGGTCCTCCACCATCCTCACAATCGTTCTTATGTTTGAGCCCATTGTTACAGCCACAGTGTCAACCCATCTCGTCAAAGGCTTTCTTCTTTTCCAATGCAGTTCCATGTTACAAGCATGATGTCTGTCTCCAGAGACTGATCTCTCTTATAACAATCCCAATGTACATGACTAAATCCAGGATGATGAAGTCTCTATGGAACATTCTGCTTGTGCTTGCTCCGAGACAGATCTGTTTGGTCACTCAGGCATCAATGCGCTTAGGTGATTCTAAAGGGATAGTGAATCCTAGTTCCTCCCAGAAACTAATTAAAATTTACTTTAAAGAAAGAAACTATAATTATGTAACTAAAACTGTTCTTATCATTCTCGTTCTGCAGAAAGTAAGCACGTTAGGCTGAGTTGTCCAGAGAAACAAAATTAATGACACTCATATACATATAAGAAAGCGCTTTATACCAAGTGGTAATTTTATACCAAGAGAACATCCCAGCCCTCTCCAAGTCCTTGGGTTGGATGTTAGCCGAAGCCCTCTTCAGACTCACTTGATTGCAGGCCGATTATACAGAAAGATGAAGCAGGAAACAGGGAGATCACAAGTGAGTGGGTGCACAGGTGTGTGGATTCATGGTTTGTGGCGATGCGAAAGAAGAGTACCACCTAATTCCAGATTGGCTCCCAGGTTCAGTCCACATGAGGATGCTCCTAGGGGCAGAAGCAAAATTCAACAAAGTAGGAAGGATAATGGGCCAGAGAGGAGAGCAGTTTCTCACTGTCTTTCACAAAAAAGCCCACCCTTCCCCCAAGGAGGCATCACCGGGCTGCCACCTGATTGACAGGTCAGACACCACAGCTACCTTCACACATGTGCCATTAAGTTGACATAAACTTTAACCAGCACATCAAGTATACAAGAAAATGACAATTAGTTAGAATGCAGAGAAATGACAGACAGCAGAATCAAAGTAACTAAACATTATTTGAACAACCAATGCTGGAGGAGGGTGCGATGAGATTGGAACACTTCTCTGGTGGGTTTGTAAATCCGAGCAGCCACGGTGGGAGGCTGTAGGGCAATTCCTAAACCAGATGGCAATTGAAATGCCATAGGACCCAGCAATACCATGCTGGGCATATACTGAAAAGAAATAAGAAACAGATCATGAACAGGCATATGCTCTCCCATGTTAATTGCAGCACAGTTCACAATAGCAAGAATCTGGAAACAACCTAATTATCTATCAGTAGAAGATTGGATAACAAAACCTGGTGTATAAGGGAATACTACTCATCCCTAAGCAACAGCGATGCAACTATAAAATCCTCAAGAAGTGGAGGGATCTGGAAGACATTATGCTGAGTGAAGTGAGCGAATCACAAAAGGTCAAACATTATATGTGTCCACTGCTGTAGGAAGAAGCAGAAGAATGGAACACAGTCAGACTTGTAGCGTATCCACTTGGCTGGCCAGAGGGACCAGACAGGCTGGTAGAGAGCCTGACCAGTGCCAATGAACCATACACCCTCTGCTCCAGGTAAGTATCTTGAAGGTGGATTTGCCAGAGGGTGCTTCACAGTAGCTGGGATCAAGTGGTCAAAAGATGGGTACAGCTGTTGTCTATTGAGGTCCTTCCTGGACAGGTAGACGGCTCTATCAGAGGAATGAGGGATACTGTCAGGGGAGGGGAAAGGGAACAAATACGTCTGGGAGTACACAAATGCATGTCTGTTTGAAGGAAAAGAGAGAGTACCAACCTCCAGTTGGGGGTGTGGAAATGATTGAAAATGCTTTGAGGGACATTGTGGGGGGTATTTGGTAGTGTGCTAGTCTGGGCTGAGTAGAGAAACAAATTCATAGACACTCGTATATGTGTAAGATAGAATTTTATAACAAAGAGAAATTGTATATTGAAAAATATCCCAGCCCAATCCAGATCAAGTATGTTACATATTAGCCCAAATGTTCGACCCCAATCTATAAATACTTCAGACTTACACAAAATATGCAATGACACCGAATGCAGGAAGATCAAAGGTCAGTGGGTGAAAAGTCTTATGGATCCACTGGCATTGGAAGCATCTCAGCATTGGCAAGGGTTTCCAAGTGGCTCCTCCAGCTCCCAGGCTCTAGTGTAACTCCATGTGTCTTATTAGCAGAAAGATGAAGCAGAGTATTTGTATCTGGCCTCTTTTGAGCTATTTATCTCCTTAATCCCTCCAAATGAGGTCTTCAAGCTGACCTGAATGACAGGCTAGACTCCATGCCTTCGCAAGTTGACAGGAGGTTATGTAATTACCACAGATGGTATGCACCAAATGGATCACATTGATCTGGGCTTCTGGGTGCATTCTGGGGACCCTGGCCTGGTCCACTGGACCCTGGCACACTGAATCCTAGACCTTCGCAATGCACAGCATGCTCCAGAGGCTTTATAAGTGAGATCAGATACAGAAAATTCACTGGGTGAACTGGGTTCTACCTCACACATTTATAACCTGAGGACTTAAGTTGGAAAATGTATGGTATCCGAGGAGGCAGACGGCAGCTGCAGTAAGTCTGCTGAACTATTGGTAGGCAGACAAATCTGGTCTTGCTACATCAATGCCCTATCTGCTGGGTTAAGGTGTGTATTATTCCGACAAATTGTGACTGACGTTCTCATTGCTTATTGTTGTACATTTCCCTGACAATTAACCCCTATTGTTTGTGAAAATAGTGCCCAGCCACGAAATACTTGATTCTGTATAAGTGAATAACTCAGTGATTATGATAGAGCATTAGCCTACATTGGTCCAATATCCCTCTCTCAACAGAGCTTTAAAATAATTAGTACTTGGGGCTAAATAAATACAATATTATTGGAAGAACATTGTGCTCTAGAGGGATGATTGTTAAGCTTCTCTACCAAAAATTAATAAGCTGGTTTTGAAAGAGAGCCAAAGGCAACTAAAAACCCAACAGAAACATGGATCCTGGAATGGGTTGCATTAAATCCTAGATCCAACGTAAGAACAATAGGTTCTTACATCATGTCCTTGCTAAATACTTTCCCTCAAGAAGGGAACACAGATGATATGGGTCCTATAGCAAAAGGTAGTGAAGAAATTAGATGGTGCCCGGCTATCAGATAGGTAGCATCTGGAGTCTTATAGGCTTTTTTTCCCAATCAGCCACCTGAATGAGATGTCAACTAAGTCCCCATGGAAGAAACATACCATCATCAGTCAATGAAGAATCACAACCCATATAATCTGAAATTCAAAGAGGGAATTGCATGAGAACTAAATTATGGGGATTGGGTTTGCACGAGGTTATGGATGACAGTGGGAGCCTACACAGGAAATGAGCCTCTTCTGGTGATCTCAGTGTATGCTTAATTGAGCGATTGAAGGAAACTGGTTACTAAACAGAGTGCACTGGATAAATGAGTATAGAAAATCAAAGGGATAAACTTGACTTGAACATTTAAAATTTTGTTAGTTGACCCCTTTCAGATGAGATTTTCAAGATTTTCTGTATTGTGTGTTTTGTTTGTTCATATTAGGGTTTATCTCAGAAGTGCTGTGTCATTGGAGGTCACCCTATTGAAGTTGCATTATATGTCTTTTTGTTTTTTAGTGTATGAAACCCAAAATCGATGAATTTTTAGGTCCCTCAAGTAGAATAACGGTTTAGGAGCGAGGTAGAGTGGTGGTAGGTGGGGTAAAAGGGACGTGATGTCAGAAGTCCAGGAAGAAAAGAATATTTGTAAATGGTGGTAGCAATTACACATCACTATTTGATGTGATTGAATTATGGAACTATATGCTATAGGCATTAACTACCAATTAATAATATATTTTTAAAACATCATTTAAATTTGATACAGAATGAAGAAGAAAAAGCATGATTAATTGGGATCCTGCCAGAATGAAAGGAGAGATGATATTGATGAAGATAATTCTGACAATTTTTGGACTTCTATATTTTAAAAGAAATATGAAACACTCATTAAAATTAATTAGATTTTGTTCATTTACATTTTTATAATTACCTTTATTTATTATTTCTATTTTATAGTTTTAAAAACATTTTATTTGTGGTGATTTGAAATAGAAGAAAAGTTGGCCTTTCACAAAAGAAATTTTCAGAGATAATTGTTTTAAAATATTCTAAAAATTCGCCAGAAGGCAGTTGCTCACTGGAAATTTACTGCAAAAAGACACATAAGCCCAGAGTAAGGTGAAATATCCTCACACAGAGACTGTAGTCCCATCAACTGACATCAGTCAAAAATTATTAGACTTGTGAAGATGTAGGAAATTGTGCTCAATATACAGGAAGCACAACTATCAATAGAAGAGGTGATGGTTATGTACAATAAAGTTGACTTAAAGTAAAGAAATTTTAATTAAACTAAAGAGGAGCATTTCACAATGATAAAATAATCATTTCATTAAGAATGAATAAAAATATTAATGTGCATGAATCTGGTAAAAAACACTTTGCAGGTCTGAAACAAAGAGAACAGAACACCCAGGAGAGAGAGCAAAACATCAATATCTCCAACTAAAGTTGCATACTTACCTCAGATGCCTAGGTAACACATGAACAGAAATCCACCTGAGTATAAAATGTCTGAAGAACACCATCCTTCAATGTGGCTTTACCAACTGTAGGGACATGCCACCAAAGAATCTGAGAATGCAATTTTTTAAGTGACTATAAAATATTTACCAAGATAGATCACATTCTAGATTTTAAACAAATTCTCAATACATTTGAAGTAATTGAAATTAGGCAAAGCATATCCTCTTTTTCTAATATTCTTGCTGGCAATACTAAAGTTTCCATAAATAAGGCATATATGAAAAGGTATATTATTCCCAACGGACTAATACACCCTTAAAAATGTTAGTCAAATTTTCATGTTCTAGGCAGAAAATTGACAAAATATTTCTAGAATGATAAACTCTATTATTGCACATTCTTAAGATCAGCTTCCATCAAGGCAGATCTCCAATTCATTGCCACCCGTTGTGTTATAGTAGAGAATAGTTCCATCGAATTTCCATCATTACAGAAGTAAGGAATTTGTAATGAACAGCTCCACAGAATTTCCATAATCTTTACAGAAGTATTAGATGGGTCACAAGACCATCTCTTTCGCAGAATCACAGGCCGAGTGGAAACAATCGACTTGGCAGGTGGACGTTATCATTAGGTACTATAGCTTTAACATGAACTGAGGGTGATGCACATGTTGACTGTTTTTTTAGGGTTTCCATCCTGTTGACATTTCAAAAAGCGGGTCACCAGGCCTGTATCCCCATGCACTTCTCAGTGTCTTGAAACGCTCATCTTGCAGCCAAGGAGTCTTATATTATTGCAAAACAGATCATTTGAATATTGCAGTGCATTAAAAAAAAGTGAAGATGATGAAAACTTTTCAAGGCAATTTTTCAAAGAATAAAAGCTATGTTGAAAAATATTGCTAGGACAGTTTTATTCATTTGTATTAGAGAGTAGTATTAAATACGCAAGGAAAATAGAAATTCAAAGATATCACTTTTATGGCAAAAGGAATAAATTAAAGAATGAGGACAATTTCCAAATGACATTGAAAATGAAAGAAAATAATGCCATGTAATTATGTTAACCTTAGAAAAAATTTCACAAAAGAAAATCAATCTATTTTTCAAATATAATTGAAAGCATTTTGATAATCTTTTAGTGCCCAGATGAATGGAACATAGTGGCCCAGAAAGAAAATTGCATTAGATTGAAATTGAAAGTAAACATAGGTCAAGTAGGACTTGACCAACAAAATTGTGTTGGGCCTTTCAGACTATTTTCTACAGATCAATCAGGAGCTATGAAAGGATTTGAGGTAATTATATTTGCATTTTCCAAATATTTCTCTTGTGATAGGGTGAGAAATGGATTGGAGGAAGGAAAGGTTGAAGGTAATCATTTCACAAACTCTTATAGTTAATCAGTAAAATTATCTTAACATGGGCCAGAGGAGGTTGGAGAGATGTGTGGAAGCTTCCATAGAAAGATCTGCTGATATTTTAATATGCAAATGAGAGGGGGGAAATGTGCAAAGCTACTCAGTGTCTTCAACAGGATGAACTATGTATATCCATTATATTCACGGTGCTATTTCTGGTCCCGATATACTGAATAAGGAGAGATGAGGTTTGATGAATTCTACAGACGTATTGAGCTTTGATATGTATTGTTTGAAGGTGTCTAAATGCATGGGCTAATTAAATAATAGGATCTAAAACTGGAAATCTCAGCAAAAGAGAGAGACGGAAAAGGACATTAAAATATGAGCAGCAGTGTAAGGGATCTGGGGAGCATATGTAGAACAGGGCTTGACAAGGGACACAAATTAACCACAGAACTCTTTCTTAAAAAGGATTTTCACCATTTAATACTTTATGAGTTATGTTATCCTTTTGGAAGAACAATGATCATAGGAAAGTGTGAGAAAAATGTTTTTGGTCACAAACTTTCTTAATAAACTTTGGCTGGTCAGTTAGCATTTCTCATAATATGTAAATTGTGACACTGAACTTTTAACAATGTTTCCAGCCAAGCCATTCCATTTAAAACAAAGTATTGAGATGCATTTTTGAGCAATAAAATCACAATCTCTAGAAGAAATGCTTAGAAATCAGTAGTTATTCACAGTCCTCTGAATGGGAACATGTGCACTGCATAATTTATATAGATTCTCTCAAGTTCAAAGCTCTGTGAGTCTATGAAAATATGCTAAAAGCCATGGAAAATATAAAATAAAAGGAACAATCAAGACTGTTAATTGATCTCAAAGAACAGGTTTGAATTTGGGGCTAATTTAAACATTCTTTGTTCTTGTTTTATTCAAATTGACTGCCTCACCTTTAGATTTGCATTAATACTTAAAAACACATGTCTTAAAGCTCAGTTGACTTTGGTGTCTTAAATGGTGTGCCCCCTGTGGCAAGTCAATTTATAATTGGTATCTGACTGGTTGACTTAAGTCCTTAATTATTTAAAAAAAAATAGAGGAAAAGGAAAAGGAAAATCTTTACAACACATTTTCTGGTTATGGTTCAGGAACTTCTTTTTACTATATTTTTTTAAAATAGGACATACGTATTAGTGATTCATCCAAAGTAATGTTAAATTTTAGTCCTACAGCCTATTTCAGCAAAACACTCCTGAAGAACAAGACATGAGTGGTGACTCAAAAAGAACAAAACAGAGCTGTCATTATGTGTTTGGAAGTTAATTAGAGCACAAATTAGCAATGGTACCCATAATGATGGCCAAATGTCTGATTGTTCCCAGCAGTCAGAGCAGCCAGTTCTAATAGGAATTTCTCAGTTTCTTTAGGGTCAAATTGTCAGATTTAGCAATATACCATTCACATGTAGGATTAGGCCAGTATACTCGAAAGATCAACACTAGTAACCTCCAGCTTGAAGCATAAGAATATGATTACGTTCTTCTGTGACAACTCCAGACCATTGATGATGATGCTTAATATATTGAAATAGCACTTTGGAGTAATGTCTACTCACATTAAATAGAATGGTTAAGTTTAAATTACTAATGATTGTTAAGAAATTGAAAGGTTTGCTCCCAAGACTCCCAGCGTGGGATGTTTGGAATGACAGCAGAAATGTCAATGGAATGGTTGATCTTACTCATAAATTTTTTTTTAAAAAGCATTCGTTTTACTACTCACATGCTGTAGAACTAATTTACATGTTAAATCAAAAAAACATTTCAACTTTCCTAAGCCATCTGTTGGTACAGCGCACAGCAAAGCGTCTCTGTTGAATTCACCTTGTTTGTATAGTAAATACCAGTAACCTTCCCATAAACAGTGATCAGTAACAACCGGGAAAATATCATACAACGCTAAATTATATACTTCCCCCTCTCTATGTCACGAAGGCAGCAGCTGTTCATTCCTTAAATGAGGAACTCCAATCTATTTCTTGTAATAATCTGACAGCATTTGCTGTGTTTTTCTTTTTTACTTCATCATTTCTTCTATTTGCCTTAACTACTCTACATTTAAGGACAAGTTAGAGTCTCTTCTGACATCCATTTTGGTCTTTTCTCTTGTCTGTTTGATAATATTTTCTTCTTCATGTATAATGTTCTTGATGTCATCCGACAGCTCCTCAGACGTTCTGTCATTAGTATTCAATGTGTCCAATGTTTTTCTTAAGTTTGAAGGAAGTCTTATTAACATCCATTGATATGCACATGGCCCAACCTTGGTTACTGCAAGTGAGGAGGACTTGAAGCACTTGCTGATGAAAATCAAGGATCTCAGACTTCGGTGAGGATTACAACTCAATGTAAAGAAGACCAGAATTCTCATGGCTGGACCAAAACAGAGAAATAATTGAAGTGGTCAAGGATTTTGTCTTGTGCACGCAGTGGCATCATCTAGGAAGGTCCTCTGTCATCCCAGTCGATTTTTTTCCATAAAAGCAGTTTCACTCAAACCTCATTTTCTATGATGGCCATTTTAAGAGAGCAGCATGTAGCTATGAAAGTTTAATCCCTGCTAGGGAAAAAGTCCACAGAAACTGTTGTGATTTTGAACACAGTTTACAAGGGCAGTACAATAGGGAAAAAACGTGAGTGTACAAGTGTTTTTTTACATTTAAAAAAAGGTGAAATGTGGATTGATGACCAACCTCATTCTGGATATTTGTCAACTTCCCAAACTACCAGGTCGGACTGTTAATCAAGCTTTCTATTTACAGGTTCTGAAAAGATTGCATAACACTTTGCAACAAAATAGGCCTGATTTGTGGCAGACAGGATGCTGGTTTTTGTGAACACAACAATAAACCTGTTCACACAGCCTTCTCAGGATGCCAGTGTTTGCCAAAACACAGCATCCTTTTCATGTCCCACACACCTTACTCACCTGACCTCACACCCTGAGATCTCTCTTTGTTTCTGTGAATGCAGACGGACATAAAAATACACTGATTTTACAACATAGAAGAGGTGAACAAAAAAAGGAGGGAGTACTGTTAGTGATACAAACAGATGAGTTTGATAGATTAACCCCTCAGGACCAATAATGAGAGTAACAATTCCAAGAGGGTAAGGGAAAGGGGGAAAAGAGAGGGAGAACAGGTCACAATGACATACATATAAACCCCTCCCTGGGGGACAAACAACATAAAAGTGGTGAAGGCAGACATAGGTCAATGTAGGACATGAAAAATAATAATTTATAAATTATCAAGGGTTGATGAGGGAGGGAGGGGGGAAATGAGGAACTGATACCAAGGATGACAGCAACATATGTACAAATGTGCTTGACACAATGGATGGATGGATGGATTGTGAAAAGAAAAGTATGAAACCCCAATAAAATTATTTAAAAAAGAAAAATAATTCCAAGAATGAAATCACAGATTTGACAAATGTATTAAGTATAATAGAGACTATTCTGAATGTGATCAGGTTGTTTATTATTTTATCATTTTCATTATTGGTCTTGAGGTGTTACCTGTCCTGGATTCCCTATGTCAAGGGTGCCTGTCTGTACCAGTGTACATGCTCTGGTCTAGCCGGATTTGTAAGGTATAATTGGGGTCGTGATAGTGAGGGAGAGGAAGCATTAAAGACCTAGAGGGAAGTTGTATGTTTTTTTGGTGCTATGCTGCACCCTGACTGGCTCATCTCTTCTTTGTGACCCTTCTGTGTCCACTCCAGACTCCCCTTCACTAACATTGATAATATTTTTTGTTCTGGGTCTTTGATGCCTGATACCTGATTCCATCGACACCTCATGATCACAGACTGGTGTGCTTCTTCCATGTGGACTTTGTTGATTCCCAGCTAAATGGCTGCTTGTTTATCTTCAAGTCTTTATGACCCCAGATGTTATATCTTTTGATAGCCTGGAACCATCAGCTTTCTTCACCACATTTGTTATGTACTCATTTTGTCTTCAGCAATTGTGTTGGGAAGGTAAACACCACAGAATGCCAGGTTATTAGAACAAGTGTTCTTGCATTGAGGGAGTACTTGAGCAGAGTAGATGGTAGAGTTCATCTGCTACCTTAATATTTAATATATATCTATATATTTCTCTATAATTGTCTATGAAGATATTAAAAATTAAATCAAATACATAACTTTGAAAAAAAACATTATGGGAGGGACTATCCCTTGTATTTGGAATTCATCCTAGATGTGTCTCTAACCGCTAATTGAGTTTCAAAATTACCTCCTTCAGTATAAATTCTTATCTTCAATTAAAATTAAAAATGAGAAATATACCGGTTTTAGTCTCTTTGGGACATTACAAAATAATTTAAAAAAATAGTTTGTACCTAAAATTTAATCATTAAACACTCTATTAAACTAAATTGAGTAGATTTTAAAATAAATTGATAAATAAATATACAAATAAAGGAAATGTCTGCAAGTTTTGGTCATTTATCAAGGCACAATTCAAATTTCACCCCATCCAAACATTTTGTTTTAATCTATCAGCTGTAGAAAGGCATTATTTGCTTTAGCCTTATATGGAATTTGACAATTTTTAATCCTACTAGATTCTTCCAAGTAATTAAGATTTTCTTTTTATATAAATTTTCTTCCAGAGAAAGTCTTAAGACTTCCTGAAAGAAAGGATGAAAAAATTTTGATATTGAAATCCCCACTCACCTATCACAGAGACTGACTTATGATCATCACTCAATAAGCATTTAAATAAATTGAATAAATAGCAAATTCTTTTAAAAACAGATTAATTTTCTATATTTCAGGAAATGACTCAGGATTTCTAAGGACAAAATATTCCTACAGTTCGGAATATTTCCTGGCAGACATAGCATAAGACCAATATACATCTGTATTATCTAGTGTCAAGTGTTTTTCTGGCAGTGCTGATATTTACCAACCCAGCTGGATCATTATTCTCGACGACAGCCAAGTAAAACACAAGTGATACATTTACAAATTTGAAGTCAATTTTGCAAAGAGGTCTAGGATCACCTGATTAATATTTTCCTCTGGACAGTTGGGTTTATGTTGGGCGCTGCTGAGCGAAGTTAGAATCTGTGTTCTAGTAACATGGATGAAGGTATTTAGGAAGCAGGAAAACAGCATGCAAATTTATTTCCCTCTTTTCTCCTTTTAGGTTTATCAGCAGTTTTAATGCTTTGTTGAAAACACAGCAAAACACTAAAAGAAGAGTTGCTCTTTCTATCACTCGGTGATTTTGATGATAGGCTTTGATCTCTGTAACCATTCTCCTCCTCCTCTTTGGAATCGCCCTACCCCGACATTATAAACTCACTCACCCACATGCTTCCTCTGATCCGATCAGCTGTTGCTGTCAGTTATATCCCATCACCACAGATCCAGAGAGAACTAGAAAATCTGCTCTTCATTGCACCCCTCTTGATAGAGCTTCTTCTATAGAACCTTAGATCATATGGTTCGCTAATTGTTGCCAGCCACCATGGAGTTTTTTTGGATTTCCTGCCAGAGAATGCAATGGTTACTAGAGGATCATTTTTTTCACCTCCATTTTTTCCTTTTGACATAAAACTATCCATAATATTTTTAACCTGTTTCATCATCTTTGTTTATGCAATGTATGCAAAATATTATGAGCTTTTCATAAATTTTGCTTATCTTAAAGCAAATTTAAGCACAAGTTATTGATCATTTGCTTCTCTCCAAACTGTATTAATGTTTACAACAGATGAGTAATAGATGCGTACTGTAAGAACTTCAATTAATAGTGAAAAGTAAAGATGAAAAGGTTGTGGTACTTTTTTATTGTAGGTGTTTTATTTGTATCCTATTAGGCACAAACATGATTTTATTATTGTCTTTGTTTAGAGCTTGCATATGGTTAAAGGGTTGTGTGCAGGTGTAAAGTTGACAAGGGAGGGACTGTGGCAGCTAGATTTTATGTCAACTTGACCTGGTGTGAATGTATAACAGTAGAGTCCAGCCTGTAAAGCAGGCGTTTGTCTGGTGATGCCTTGTTGGGGTGTGGTCTGTTTTTATGAGAAAAACTGGAAACTCCTCATCTCTCTTGCCCTTCACCTTCAGCCTTGCTGGGATTCTATGCCTCTACATGGCATCTACGGGTGGACTTTCCCAAACCTTAGAGTTTCTGTTCCCTGACAGCTTTCCAGTGACCTTGGAATCACATGACTCCGCAAACCTCTATACAACCCAGACTAGGGCCCACAGTAGAGCTGAAAGGCTATGAAAAATAGGAAGATCTCCAGGGAGATGGACTGACACACTGGCCACAATTCTTTCAAGCATAACAACAATTGTGAAGGTGACACAGGGCAGGCAGGATTTCTTTCAGCTATGCGTAGGGTTGCTATCAGAACTGACTCGGCTCCTAATAACAATCCTCTCTTGCAAACGTATCTCAAGATATTTTGCTGCAATTGTGTGAACAAAAATACCACAAAAATTAGAACATTGTATTCCTGGTCCTGTGCACGTTCTAATTTTTGTTCCTTCTTACTTATGAGTATATTGCTTAAAATTATAACAAATTTTTAGTGAAACATGAGATGCATAAAGGTATTTAGGCAATGAATTTGATTTAACATAAGTGTATAATATTACCATCACTATGTACAGTCCGTGCTCAGGGTGAAGGGAATAGATATAATATAGAATCATTAGACTCCTTTTAGAGGCTTGTCTGCTACATATCTAGTGATTGGAGGAAATTCAAGAAACTCTTTGGGGATGTTTTTACTGATAGAGGGATGACTGTTGACTTATAAAACTAAATCAAATGCTGCTTATTGAAAAATTATGGTTATTGAACATCTGGCCTATTAAAATACATGATGTACCAAAGATCTTTCTGTAACTTAGAGATTCCACCAGCTGAAACTGATCAGTGATTTGTGTGCTTAAACGTGAATGTTTTACAATGTGTTTAAAACACAGAAATCCAAATCATCTAGAAATAAACACAGTTCACAATTAGAAAAGTTATCCTGAGAACAATTATATTTTCAGTTAAAATATCCTTGAAACAAAACACATACCTTTCCCCGCTTTGCAATGCTATCTCGAATATCCTATTCTCTTTCTCTCCCTTTCGCCTTGTTTAATGTTTTACATGTGGTGCAGGAAACCATGTGCTTTAGATTAAGGGCTTATTGTTTGCTAAATTGTTGTGGACTTTCAAATTCTTCACACCCCTTTGTCTTCACACCTCAGATGATTGATAGTATAAATATACATACACATGCGCTTCTCAGTTAACAGAATATTCCGTCGTCAGACTGACAAACTCAAGGCAGTTTAAAGCTATGTAAACACTGCTGTGAAGAATCTGCTCAACCTTTTCCCTAATAGTAGTGGGTAACTATAGCTCCAGTCATAATCATTGGACTTAATGGGTTACTTCACACATTTGAAAGTTACATACCTTAACCTGGAAACAGAGTAACTGGAGATAATAATTATTTATTGATCCAAGTTTGAAAGTTGCCCTTTTTTACAAAGGGTAAAGATACATTTCCTCAACATTGCACTTCTCTTGATAAAAAAGCAACATGGTGTGTATGCATAAAATCTGATATTTGGCAGCGGTATGGAAAATGCAGAATTGTATTTCTGTGAAAAACAATAATATATAGCCTAAATGTGGAATAAGATTGGACAATATATGTATATAACTATCCCAAAACATGATTTCAAGGCAATGACTATTATATCAGTAGGACTACTGTGTTAGACTGGGTTCTCTAGAGAAATGAAACCAGGATACATGAGTTTAGATAGATAGATAAATACAAAACGAAGAAATGCACAGTTAATTAGTCCAGTGAGCAGTACAGAGGGCTCAGTTCAACTCACTTCCATGAGACAGTTAATACACTGGCTGTCCTTCAACTCACAAGATCTGCAGGGTCCAAGTCAAGGAAGCAAACAGCTCAGTCTTCTGTAGAGCAATAGAGGCAGTCTGACCACAAGCAGCAAACAGCAGAGCAGGTCACCAACAGTCAGCCAGATGACAGGATCTGACAGGCCCCAGCAGCAGTGTGGCAAAGCAGATCTCGAAGAAACCTCAAACTATAGCAACATGGTCCACAGGTTGTGTGTCCCCAGATAGTGTAGCTCACAAATTGAAGCAGAGAACTAGTTAAGGCAGCCGCACAATGGTCCAATCATCAAAGAGCAAGAGACAGAAAGGTGAGGCTTGCCAAGTCATTTATCTCTTTGCCCTTCAATTAATCTGCAACCTTATTAATCCCACATGTGTTTATTGGCCAGGTTGGCACAATAAGCTACTGATCACAACTACTATAGCAGAAATACACAATATGGACTACCTTAAAAACCAACATTTATTTTCTCACAATATTAAATGCTATAAGTCCAAATTCAGAGCAATTTGCTTTTAAGTTGCTTGGAGATCTTCATGAGGCATGGCATCAATCTCTCCACAATGGCGTTTTATCGCTTCTGTGCCTAACACATCCTACCTTGATGATCTCCCTAGCGTAACCATGGCAAACTCTATTCCCAAATGGGATTATGTTCACAATTGGTTTGAAAGACATACCATAGTGATTGACTTAATATAACAGTGAAAATTCCATCCCCAAATTATATGATTCCTACAGGTTTGCTGCTGTTTGCCCTCCATCTATTCTTACTCATAGCAACCCTATAGGACAGAGAAACATGACACAGGATGTCCTTGCCTGCAATCTTTGTGGAAGAGACCAGCACCTCTTTTCTCCAGTGGTGGGTTCAAACCTTGAGCCTTTTGGTTAGCAGCCGGCAGGTAATCATTACACTTCACGGGCTCCTTATCCACAGGTACAATCCATTGATTTGCTCCACAGAGAACTCTTCTCCATTCCCGTCCAAGTCTTTTTATTAGTAGTCACTGATTTACTCACTTTAGATTTGTCAGTACCCCCTTATAAAGGATGTACCAAATAGAGGAGGTACCTTTAAAGGAGGTTCCAAATTTCTCCTCAGAAAGAATATATTTCATCTTATTTCTGCTCCACAGTTCATCTGTACCTCTTTTCACATTCCCTGGATTTTGTTACATTTTAAGAGAGAAAATGACAATAGGTTGATCAAGGCTCAACCTTTTCATTTTGTTACACTTTGTCCCTTCTTCTCAAAGCTTCATTCCTAAATTTATTTGCTCGATATCTCAATCATCATATTCTCCAATTCAAAAGGTTCACTTAAAAATCACATAAATATATTATCTGCAAGTCTCCATTCTATAATAAAGTATCAGCAATCACTCCATAGATCTGTTGATCTTTTCCATTGTCTCTGTTTCCTTTCCCACTAAAAACGTTGAGCAGAGTTATCATTATCACTACTTTATTTCATTATTTTTTGTTTCTTCCCCTCTTAATCCAAGTATCTTTTTACTTTTAACACTTTACAGAAAAAAATAAAAATATAGAGATATATGATCTACATCAATCATATAGATATATGATTGGGCTCCCACATGAACTGAAGGTTTAAGTAACTTGCAAGAGGAAGTCACCCAAATACCCATGATCTATTGAATACTTCCATTGTACACACATGGAGATGTCAAGAGCTAGAATCAATGGAGGATAATTAATAACAACATGGTAATTGATGGAAATGGAGTATTTAACATAGGATATCTAATCAAGTTATCAAGCATATATATGCAAGCTTCATTCCCCCCACACACACACCCCCACCTTCAGATAATTCAGGCTAAGATGCCTGGTACTGAGATTGCTTCTCCAAACCAAAGCCAAGTTCACTGTCATTGAGTCAATGCTGTCTCATAGAGACTGTGGGTTTTGGAGACAGTAATTTTTTACTGGAGTAGAAAGCCCAGTTAACCCCCTCAGAGCTGCTGGTGATTTTGACCTGCCAACCGTGGTGATGGCAGCCAAGTATATAATCACAACACCACTAGGCATCTTCAGAGCATGGACCTAGAGATATGATATTGTCAAGATGATTTTTCTAAATTAGCTATCAAGGCTTATTAGTTGTAAAGGCACTGATAATTGCCTCTTTTAGGGAAGAGGGTATTATTTATTAACCCATAGCATAGCTCCCTGTCATCGACTTGACACTGAGTCATAGAGATCCTATAAGATCCGGGAGAACTGCCCTGTGAGTTTCTAAGAGTGTAACTCTTTATGGGATTAGGAAGCTCCGTCTTTCTACATGGAACAGTGGGTGCTTTTGAACTGCTCATCTTTCAGAATGCAGCCCAGTGCATAACCTCTAACCACCAGGGCTCCAATCCATAGCATTGGGGAGGGGGAAAAACAAACACACAAACAAACCCTAAACTTATTACCATCAAATAGAAGAATAAAACAAAACAAAAACTACTGACTCGTAGTGATGATATGGGACACAGTAGAACTGCCCTTGTGAATTTCTGAAACTGTAAGTCTTTACAGGAATAGAAAGACTCATTTCTCCTGTGGAGTGGCTGGTGGTGTCAAACTGCTGACCTTGTAGTTAGCAGCTCAATGTTTCACCACTACACCAGCAGGGCTCCTTATAGATAGCATGAAATGGTGATATTAATTTGCAAAATATCATAACCAGTATAAAAGGTATTGGTTAGAAAGGAGACTGGTGATTTTGTGTTTGATACTCTTTCCATAATATTGTCAGGATTAGACATAGTATAGGGGTGTTGGTTAGCTGTTCTTTCAATAGACAAAATACTAAAGGGATAAAATGTGCTTATGTCTTCAGTCACAGCTCAAAGACTGCAAAGGTTTCACTTGTGCCCTGAAAGAAGGACATATCTTATGGCAACAGAGCTGATATCGCAAAGAAAAAAAGAACCCCCAAACCTCTTTTCAAAAGAGTGACCACATTTCAATACCAACGGAATTCTCAAGATAGAATTTTGTCTGATATTAAGTCAAGATTATTGAATGGCAAGAGATAGGATACGGAATCTTGAGCCAAGGATATAGGGGTAGATAATTGGGAGGATGAGGGCATTGGACTGCAAAATTTTGTTAAATTGGTTTTGCCAACAATGCCAGGTCCTCCACTTCATGAAATGAGATTAACCCAGATAAACCTGATGAGCTGGGGGCCTGGGGAAGCACCTAGATTTTGTGGGACACATCCTAAAATGTACCAGACCCATTCCACCTTAGTGGAATTTCTAGGACATCTAGTGGTGTGATGGTTGTTGAGATAATACTACTAAAACTAGGGATATGTTCTTATATCTGACTATTCCCAGATACACTCCCACAAATGAAAAAGAGGCATAGAGCCCAGTGGACTTTTATGGAGGCTCCATATCCCTCATTCGTGTGTACTATCCAGATTATTTAGCTAGTCACTCAAAAATCTCCTGCTTTTGAGTGGAGCCCGGGAGTAAAACCTGTGCAGCCAGCCCAGGCAACCTTGTAATTGGCTCTGCCATGACTTCTCTGATCTTATGAGCTTGCAGTGTCATCAGCAGACTGAGATGCAGTGTGAGGTCCTTAACAGGAGTATTTAGCAGGTTTTTTGTGGTGTATTTAGCAATTCATAATTACTGAATCAGCACAAATTATGAGGATTTGACACAAAGTCCTGCCATCTTCTAGAGATAGCTACTCTGCTTTTAAAAATAACATTTAGCTTTCTACTGGACCTAACGAAAGACTAAAAGTTTTCATATGGCCTGAGCGCCCATCATGACCTAGGTGTCATCTGTCCCATAGTCATGATGTTGGACGTGCCCAGGAGTAATTTATCATTCAATGGATGAGGCATCTTTGAGATTGGGCCCCAGCATGACCTGAAGGTCAACGTAACTTGCATGAGCAAGTGGCTCAAATGCCATGGTCTTCCCTCTGCTCACAATTCCTTCCTTCTCCCCAGTCTCCTGGGAGTCCTTTATGACTAGTTGGCTGAGAAAGAGAAAGCATAAGCTTTGTTCATGGAGAGTTCTGCATTATTAAGCAGGCACAACTTGGAAGCAGACAGCAGGGGCCTCGCTCAGGAGCAGGCAGCGACTGAACATGAACTACATGTTTTCTATATTTTATACTTTGGAAAATGAGAATACTACCACTGAACTACCAATACTTCTGTTTTATATTTTGAACACTCAATCTAGACACTTATTTTAAGTAAATTTTGTTTATTGAAATATATATTTTGGATTTTTTATATTCTTTAGCTTTAGCAAAGGTTCGTTTTCCCTTCATGACTAACAGGTGTATTAAGGAAGCTGGCAGGTTGTAGTGCAAATTAAAAGCGCTCAGTTTAGAGATTTATCGGGAAATGCTACAAAGTTCTCTCCAGTGTGCTAATAAGTCCCCAACCTAAAGGCATTCAGCTCCAGCTCTGTAGGTCAGAGAACCCAATTCCCTGAATTAAGCACCCAAAGACACCCTACTCCACAAGCTAACCTCCTACACAAAAGCAAACATTTTTGCTACCTCTGAGGATTGGGAAGTCTAGCGTTCTGTTCTATGTGCTGGTTCCTGCCTCTGTTACTGTTTCTCTGAATCTCTGGATCCAGGAAGTTCAATGCATAGGTATCTTGGGTCCAGAAGACATGCTCCACTCCTGGATCTTGTTGGTAATGAGATGCATCCTTCTGCTTTTCAGACGGTTCATTCTATACACAGCAGGCTGCTCTTCCAGGAACCACTGTTCATAATTACGCAGAGGTACATCCTATCAGTATCTTTCCCCACCTTTTTAGCAGACCCATGCAGGAAAAAAGATGTTTGGCAGAGGAGGTAGACTTGGGCTAAGATGAGGCACATTAAATGATTCACTGCCCCTACAATTATCTTGTAATTCTATTTTTTCATTTTTTTCCAGAAACAGTTTATTGGGAGCTAATACATATATATATATTAATCCATAGTCCGATCACATCAAGAAATACTGTACAACTACTACCACAACCAGTTTCAGAACATCTCTTCCTTCTTGAATTCTTAGATTCCAGCTCCTCCTTGTTTCTGTTCCCTGGTGGCCACTTTTACCCAAACACCACCAGAATGGTTCATTCTCTGTATTCCCTGCCACGGAGTCCATTCAGACACAGCATTCCCAACTTACTGATATCAAAATAAATACGTGAAGAGGATAATATACATAAGAAAGGCTCATTTGAAATATTTTAAATCCTGCAAATTCTTCTTGAAAACATAAATAAATAGAAAACTCTCTTGCTCATGCTGAAAAGAAATTACATTGCAAAAGAAGTTCTTCAGTATGATAAAGAGAATCTATGAAAATCCAGAATAAATTGAGAAAGAGCCCGTCACTGATTTGACATGAGTAGGATCCTGTAGAATACTTGGAAGTGTAAATGGAACAATGTGAGGTACATGAGAGATCTTGAGTCATTAACAATGGAAACCTCTTTTAACATTGTGATTCTTAAGCAGTATGATTAGAAGAGGCACAAGGAGGGCTAGCCAATTAAAAAGAAGAAAAAATATAATAATAGACAGTGGCATATATGGAAATCTATAGTGACAGGAAAATTGTAGCAATAAACATTCATTTCATAGTGGTTAGAAAACTAGCATTTTGAGATTGGGATTTATGCCATATGCTTTTCCAACAAAATATTTTTAAATGGAAAATTATTTCAGCTATGTTTTGTAGAGCATTTGCCAGGAATTGTGTTAAGACTTTATCTCTTTAATTTCTAGATGTATTCTTTGACTTGGCTACCACTTAAACTCTCGTTTTTAAAATTAGAAGAGATCCCAGGGAGAGAAAGCTTTGGAATGTCAGAGCTAGGATGTGAACGTTCGTTTCTTCATCCAAACACATACATTTAATCCAGGATTATATTTTCCCCTTGAGGAACTTTAATATTAAAAACTCAAACAAATCATTAGTGAGACCATTTCAAAATAAATACACAGTACAATGTCAGCATGTTCTGAATTTTAATTAAATACCAAGAGTAAAGGATCATAGCATAGTTGAATATAGTAAACCAATGAGATATATAGTGTTTTATAAAAATTTTTGTATATCATAAACATCTAAAATATATTAAAAGAAAATTTAGCAATATCTTATGCATTTTTGTTGTTTTACTGGTGCCTTGTACATAAAGAAGCCTGATCTTATGCATATGCATATACATATATTAATCTTGGAAAACTTACAAAAAGAAGCCAATAAAAGAAATCACCCCCAAAAGAATTATATTCTCTAGCAATGGAAAATTGACTGAATTTTGACTTTTTTTCCCTTGGGAAAACTTTGTATATCTTCTTTGCCATGAGAACCCTTTAATAGCACAACTGGAAATGTTCCGTATTAGAAATTTGGTGGTTAAAGACACCACTGCTAAGCAAAATGTTGATAGTTCAAATCCATGAGTTATTTCCTGAGAGAAGCAGGTGTCAGTCAGCTTCTGCAAACCTGACAGTGCAGTGCTACTTCATCTTATTGAGCCATATAAGTCAGAACTGACGCTATGTTAACGGTGTGATTTTTGGTTTACTGACTTTACCTGAATAAAGAGTCTATCAGTATAATGTTATCGCTTCATTCGGAATCACGAATGACATTTTGGTTCTGGGCTAAAACCTGGTGTGTAAGTCTAAAGTCAGTTTTATCTTTCCTTAATTAAAAAAAATTCAGCTAAGCTGTTTTAGTTAGAAAAGAACACAAATAAATGTAATCCGTTCCAGATGTTTTGGATACCCACTGAGAAACAACAGAAAGATATTTTTTTCAAGTAAAACAAAACAAAATTAAAAAGCCTGAAAGCAATGACCAACATGTGCTCTCGTTCCTTATAAATTTTGTGCCTTGATTTAAATTTCTGCTTGCTTTTAAAATTATTCTAAGAATACACAAAATTGACTTTCCAGACACATTTATGGTAACTCATAATCCTTGAGTCTTTTAAGTAACATTTATTCAATCATATATTTTAAAATAAAATATGTCATTTACTCAAAGATACCTGAATAAGAATAGCAAAACATTAAAGCTAAAAAAAGAAAAGAAAAATGAAGCATTCTAAAGCCATTCTTGCCTAGTAAATCTAGCAGTGACCATCTCAATCCTCCCATTTTTTCCTATATCACAGATCATATAGCCATTGATGCTTATTGACACAACCTTTAAGAAAGGAACTCAGTGGGTTGGAAGGATAAAGCTTCCCAGTTTACGCAACAATGCTCCTCCAAAGGGTGTGCAGGGACGATCAGTTGCACAGGGGGTAGATCCAGGTAACACACTTGGCCACATGAAAAAAAAAAAAGAGAGAGAGGCCACCAGCACAGCTCAGCGTCACCTTGAGTGGCTCGAGACATAAATGAGATTACCTGACTTGGGTTCACTAAGATACCTAACACTTGTCCAACTGGAAATTTGAAGAGAAACTCGAACCCAAACTAACTCAGTAATTCTGGCCGTTCACATTCCCCTGGAATCCTCAATATTACATTTGCCATCCCTGTTCAGACTTCATGATTCTGCTAACAAACGTAGCATCAGACTGCCCCTCAGCATCTAGTGGTCAGAGATTTCAGGTGTGCTGTAGTGAGGAGTCTGGAGTTGGTTCCAACTCATATTCCCTCTATGTACAACAGAAGGAAGCATCAACAAGTCTGCACTGTCCTCACCTGGTTTCTTAAACTTGAACCAATCGTTGCACCTACCATGTCAGTCTATCTTTTCCAGGGCCTTCCTCCTTTTACCGGCTCTATTACTTTACCAAGCACAGAGTCCTGGAACAAGGACTGGTTTCTACCAGTCTCACCTGTCCAAAGTATTTGAGAAGATTGGCTCTCCTTGCCTCTAAGGAAAACTTTGCTGACTGCTTTCAAAGCAGATTTGTTTGTGTTTTGGGCAGTCCACGCTAATCTCGTTAGTTTTGTCAGCCCAATATTTTTTTCAGTCTTCAGTCAGATAGACACAGACGGAAATGACCACATTTCAACAGTTTAGGGATACAGGGCTGTCAGGAAATTCAATCAACTAGAAATCCCGAACGTTAATCTTTTATATCTGATTCCAGAAGAACTACTAACAGAAGTCACAGGTTATTTGATCCCCATAACACTAATCCAAATTCCTACATGAATTCTTTATAGGTGCAGTGGGAGAGCTCCCAAACCCAGGGGGTGGGAAATGAGGTAAGAGTATATTGTAGAATTACATCCATTACAGGACTAGTGTTGGAATCTGGTGACCTAAATACGTTCTCCTTTTTGCTTGAAGCAGATGCATCACTGTCTAATTTCTACTTCCACAGCTTTAAAATGGAAAAACAAAAACAAAAAACTCACAATAATTATTTTATTTCCTTTGTAGAATTGCAAAGACAGTTCATTATAAAATTGTAAGGGTTGGGTGATTGAAAATTCTTTTAAAAATTGTTTAAAGAAGATAACATTAATTAAGGTAATATATTAAGACATTTCTAATGTTATTAATATTGATTGAATGGGATGATATAGTCCAATAAGTCCATGGGTCCCAAATTACATAGTCACAGCTGGAAAATATAGATAACTTCACTTACCCTTATAAGGTGGCTTATTGTATGATAATGCTCAGATAAAGGAGCTAGGAAGTATAAGAACAAAGTATTATTTATGAAGCTATAGCCTATGCAGTATTTCTAAGAATATATTTATCAGATAGAATTGCATTCAATTGCCTAGGCTTAACCAACTAGGTTGTTGTGGTAGTTACACAATCTGTTGTCAATTTGAGACTTAGGCATGAAGGGGTGGAGTTTAGCCTATCTCGCAGGTCACAGGTTAATGACCTGATTTGGAGGTGCTAAGGATATAAATAGCTCATTGGAGACGGAGCACATGCTCACTCCCTGAGAGACCCTCTACTGACAAGACACATGGAACTTGCTGATGGCAGTCATACTCCTAGAGTTGGTGGAGCCACATGGAGACCCATGCCTGCGCAGAGATTTTTACACACACACTGGATTCACAAGACTTTCCAGCCACTGGATGGATCTTCTTGTGCTCCTCCCGCATTTGGTGCCATTGTATGTGTTTCATGAGTCTCAAGTGGACTTTATGGATTGGTGTCAGACATATGGGCTAACATTGGACTTATGGACTTGATCTGGACTGGCCTGGGATGTTTTCTCAATATTCAACTGCTCTTGTCCATAAAGCTCTTATACATTATGAGTGTCTATGAACTTTGTTCTCCAGTCTACCCAGACTAACCCAACTGTTACTTTCTTCACATTTTAAGATGCTCAGAGGTAGGTGGTTCAAAGCTAGATGGTGTTTTCTATCATTTGTGATAGAACATGACTTTTATTTCCCCTTTCTGACCCTAGGGCTCTAGCTTTTCTCCTGGGTAGGGGATTATCATTTAATTTTCAAGTGTTGCAGCCATATCTCAGGTACAAAGAGGGTAAAAAAGCAAATATCAAAAGCTGCTAATAGGTGTATTTGGCACCGTTCCATGATTTATTGGACACCTGTCAAGAAGGTTGCTTTCACCTGAGTGGCTACAACTGGAACAGGTAGATACTCCCACTTCTGTTAAGACTAAGAAGCTGAGTATTTTAACAGGGTGCTATGGTACACAGAAAAACAAACTCTGATATTTCACTAAGCATTAGGGGACATTGAATATTGAGTATTGGCTCTTTGTTGTTTGTTTTTTTATATATTTTATTAGGGGCTCATACAACTCTTATCACCATCCATACATATACATACATTAATTGTATAAAGCACATCTGTACATTCTATGCCCTAATCATTTTCAAAGCATTTGCTCTCCATTTGAGCCCTTTGCATCAGGTCCTCCTGTTTTTCCCCACTCCCTCCCTGTTTCCCCCTCCCTCATGAGCCCTTGATAATGTATAGATTATTATTTAGTCATATCTTGCCCTATCCGGCATCTCCCTTCACCCCTTCACTGTTGTCCGTCCCCCAGGGAGGAGGTCGCATGTAGATCCTTGTAATCAGTTCCCCCTTTCCAAACCATTCACACTCTACTCTCCCAGTATCGCCCCTCACCCCCTGGCTATGAAGGTATCATCCACCCTGGATTCCCTGTGCCTCCAGGTCCTATATGCACCAGTGTACAACCTCTGCCCTACCCAGTCCTGTAAGGTAGAATTCGGATCATGGTAGTTGGGTGGAGGAAGCATCCAGGATCTGGGGGAAAGCTGTGTTCTTCATCGGTACTACATCACACCCTGACTGACTCATCTCCTCCCCTAGACCCCTCTGTGAGGGGATCTCCAGTGGCCGACAAATGGGCTTTGGGTCTTCACTCTGCACTTCCCCCTGCATTCACTATGGTAAGATTTTTTTGATGATGCCTTATCCCTGATCCCTTTGGCACCTCGTGATCACACAGGCTGGTGTTCTTCTTCCATGTGGGCTTTGTTGCTTCTGAGCAAGATGGCCGCTTGTTCACCTTCAAGCCTTTAAGACCCCAGACACTATCTCTCTTGATAGCCGGGCACCATCAGCTTTCTTTGCCACATTTGCTTATGCCCCTGTTTGTCCTCGACGATTATATCATGGAGGTGTGCAGCCAATGATATGATTTTTTTGTTCTTTGATACCAGATAACTGATCCCTTCGGGACCACGTGATCACACAGGCTGCTGTGGTCTTCCATGTGGGCTTTGTTGTTTCTGAACTAGATGGCCGCTTGTTTATCTTCAAGCCTTTAAGACCCCAGACACTATCTCTTTTGATAGCCGGGCACCATCAGCTTTCTTCACCACATTTACTTGTTCACCCGCTTTGGCTTCAGCAGTTGTGTCAGGAGGGTGAGCATCATAGAATGCCAATTTAATAGAAAAAAGTATTCATGCATTGAGGGAGTGCTTGAGTAGAGGTCCAAGGTCCTTCCACCACCCTAATACTAAACCTATAAATATAGACACATAGATCTATTTCCCCATCCTCATATATATATTTGCATGTGCATGTCTTTGTCTAGACCTCTATAAATGCCCTTTGCCTCCTAGCTCTTTCCTCTATTTTCCTTGACTTTCCTCCTGTCCCACTATCATGCTCCGTCCACACCTGGGTTACAGCTATACCTCTTTTTATGTAACATTACCCTTGATCATTCCCTACCAGGCCTGCCACTCCCCCCTCACCACCAATATGGATCCCATGTTGTTCCCTTGTCCCTGGGTTTGTTAACACCACTTCCTTACCCCCCCCACCTCCCCCTATCCCAAGTCCCCCCAGAACTGTCGGTCCAGTTGTTTTTTCTCCAATTAGTTCATGCAGCCTGTGTTATTTAGACACACATGTGGAGATAATAACATACACAAAAACAAGACAGAGGAAAACAAAGCAACAGTATACAACCAGACAACAAAACAAACCACTGACAAAGAACAAAACAAAACACATCAAGAAAGAAAAGCTTGTCGTTAGTTCAAGGATCGTTTGTGGGCCTTTAGGAGTGTTTTCCAGCCCAGTCTTTTGGGGCACCACGCCCTGGTCCCAAAGTCTACTTTCAGCATTCCCTGGGGACCTTGACGCTCCATTCCCTTGCTGTTCCGCTGCACTCCCCCAGTGCTTTGCCTCAGTGTGGTGGGATCAGGTCAGGTGCAATTCCCACACCGTGTCTCTGGTGCTGTCCCCTGTAGCGCCATTGGTCACTGAGGGGCATCATGTCTCATAGTGGGGCCAGCCATGTTGTCCTCTTTGTGGACTGGCTGCTCTAATCAGGAACATCATCTCATGACCTGGTGGGCCTGGCTGTGCTCCACTCTCTCCTCCTCCCCCTTCATCTGCTCCCGTGTGCTCTGATCAGATATGTCCCTCTCCCAAAGCTGCAGAATCAATGTCGTCCCTTGAAACAAACTCTTCTTGGGGGAGGGGCAGGAATCATTTAATTGTTGGTGCTGGGGCCAGCCCCCCCGACCTTTCCAAGTATTGGCTCTTTGATTAAAAGTTAGGGGACATGCTTAATTTGAAAGTAACTTGCATTTTTAAGTCTTATGGATCTTAAGCTTTCTAAGTGGTAAATTCCTTGAAGACAGATTCCAACATTGATATTTCTTTTGAGATTATCAAAATATGCTACAGAGAAAAGAATAAACATTTTTTCATCATTTCAGTTAAAACAATAAGATGGCTTATAAATTAAATCGCTTGTAGATCATCCACCTTGAAATGTATTTCTTTTTCTATCCCCTTTACTCTGTGAAGACCCTCCATATCCTATACTTTTACTGCATTCAAGAGTGTGCCTGAAGGAGGAGGCTGACAACTCCACACATTATTAGGCACTTCCGTGTGGGGTGATTTTGTGACTGAATGATTCTTGAAACAGGAAGTGGTATTTCGGTGGCTCTTCTGAGGAACTATAACCTTTATAGGCACCAAAGTGATTCTTTACAGCTCCCCAATGTATAATAATTGTGAATTTATGCTTGGCCTTTATGAATGTCTAAGAGAACATCGCTCCTTTATACCCCTTTCCTTTTCTCAGAACTTTAGCCAATGGGCCAGAAAAATACCTGACCTAAATCATTATTTATTGGGAATGTCCTCACTTCCAGATTATTCCTATGACTTCTGATATTTATAGGATAGACAATAGAAACAATGGAAAACAATAAGTTTGCACTGGGTCTATCAATTGTTAGTGTCCTTGGAAATAGAAAGGGGTCAAACAAGTCATATTAATTGGATTGTTCACAAAATTCAATATTTGAGCAGTTATTTGAATTGTGTATAACCTGCTTCCTTATTTATTTATTTATTTATTATTTTAAATCATTTTATTGGGGGCTTATACAACTCTTATCACAATCCATACATGCATCCATTATGTCAAGCACATTTGTACATTTGTTGACATCATCATTCTCAAAATATTTGCTTTCTACTTGAGCCCTTGATATCAGTTTCTCATTTTCCCCCTCCCTACCTCACGATATTCAGGGGGAGGGAGCATTCAAGAACTAGAGGAAAATTGTAGTTTTCATCATTGCTATACTTCCCCCTAAGTTGCTCATCAACTTTCTGCAGCCCTTCTGCAAGGGGTTGTCCAGTTTCCCCACAGATGGGTCCTGGTTCCTCACTCTGCTCTCCCATCATTCACAATGTTATGATTTTTTTTTTTTTTTTGCTCTTCAATGCCTGATACCCGATCCTGTCCACACCTTGTGATCTCACAGACTGGCGAGCTTCTTCCATGTGGGCTTTGTTGTTTCTCAGTTAAAATGCCTCTTGTTTATCTTCCAGCCTATAGGACTCCAGACTCTATATCTTTTGATAGGCAGTACCATCAGCTTTCTTCATCACCTTTGCTTATGCACCTTCTTTGTCTTCAGCAATTATGTCAGGATAGCCTGGTATGCTTCTTCCATGTGGGCTTTGTTGTTTCTCAGCTATATGGCCACCTGTTTATCTTCAAGTCTTTAAGACCCCAGATGCTATATCTTTTGATAGCCAGGCACCATCAACTTTCTTCACAACATTTGCTGGGCTGAATCAAGGACAATGTAACCAAGAGGAATTCTGAAACCCAAATGAAGGCTGAACATGATAGTGGGACAAGAGGAAAGTACAAAGAGATAGAGGAAATAACTAGGTAGCTGTAGAAATCTAAGTAAAGGCATATGCAGATATAAATATATTTATATACAATGAGGGGGAAATAGATCTGTGTACATATATTTATAAATTTAGTATTAAGGAAACAGATGGACAGTGGGCCCATACTCAAGTACTCCCTTAACGCAAGAACACCTGTTTGAACAATTTGGCAGTCTGAGATACTCACCTTCCTGGCACAATCACTGAAGACAACACTTTTAATTAAATTAATGAAAACAATGCATACTACTTTTGTTGAGGGATATTCATCTGCACTCAGTTTTTTGAAAGGGCCATATTGTCTTTCTCCACTTGAGAATTTTTAGAAATAAGCAATTTTTTGGCTTCACAATTTTTATAATTTCAACCATTCTATTGTTATGAAAGATTTCATCTAGAGAAATAATTAGAGCTGACTGGTTTAGGAAGCCATTCATTTGAATGAATTTGAGAATAACTTTTGACTCTTATCCTCACACATAAATATACACACAGAGAGGAGAAAAGAATTCTGCATTTAAAAGAATTCTTTTAATTTAGGGACTAAGCCCTGCCTCAGTACCAGTTTCAGGCATATTTTTGCACTAACTTCTAACTGTAATAAAACTTTCTCAAATGACATATATACTATTGGCTTATCAGAATCCCAGATTAATTAAATAGAAAAACATGGTTGAAGAAAAGAGTCTTCTAGTTAACAAAGTATTATGCTTAGACCCAACACAGAGGTTACTTTGCAGATACAACAAAAAATATTAAATAAAAATGAAAACAATGTTGGATAAAGTATAGTCAACTTGCTCCATAGAAATAAGGATACGATTTTAGACATATTATTAGGAAAACCCAGACTTTAGAGAAGAACGTCATCCTCCCTAAAGTTGGTCAGAGTTAAAAAAAAAAGGGTCCACAAAATAGATTGACATAATGATTGCAACAATTCGCAGAAGCAGAGTGAGAATGATGAGGATCGTGCAGGACATAGCGTCACTGAAAGTCCAGCCCTTCTTGATAGCATCTATAACCAACACTGTTAATAGTGGGATCTAGGGGACAAAAAATTTGTACAGAAATAAATGTACATTTATACAGTTTCTGACATTTTTACAGATTTCCCCTCTACATTACCCTGCCACCCCCTTTCACGTTTTCAGGGTTTACTTGATATTTTGTATCTAGCCTTTGGGGATTCACCTTCTCATACAATGTCTAGGCAGATTTTGGTTTACTTTAATGTAACAGAGGTATGGTTTATAAGCTTTGAATTGTCACCCTCCATTTGTTTTTAAAATAAATTCCGACACTTCATCATACAATGTGAATTCTGTTCATTCTTTTGATACCCTCCTTTTGCATTTCTAATTATATGTATAAGCATATATGTATATGTGTCTGTGTTTGGTGTGTAAAGGTACATATACTTGGGCATGCTAGCAAAAGAGACCAGTCCCTGAAAAAGAACATCATACTTGGTAAAGCGGAAGTTAAACTAAAAAGAAAAAGGTCCTCAAAGAGAGTCCTAGTTGTGCCTGACACAATTATAATAATTTCAATATATGTGAAATCTGTAAAATGAATATGGGAGATTAAAAAGATTAGATTAATTTTAATTCTGGTATAGTCAAAGAATATTTAATATACCTGGGGAAACCAGGAGAACAAGCAAATCTGTATTGGAAAAAACAAAACAAGTCATATTTCTGTTTGGGAGTGAGGCTAGCAAGACTGACATACTTTGGACATTTCATCAGGAGGGACCAGACCCTAGAGAAAGACATCATGTTTAATAAAGTACAAGGTCGGTTCAAAAAAGGAAGACCGTTAATGATATGAATTGGCAATGTGACTAGTCGAGTATAACAAATTTGAAGATGACCCAGGGCCAGCTGTACTCCATCCTGTTTCTTTAGTGTTGCTCTGGGTCAGTACCGATTCAATGGCACTGAGCAACAACAACAAGCTTCAGACTTTCCACCTGGCTCAGCAGTGTCTTGGGCACTCTTCTAAGGGGTAAAGTGTGAGATGCTCAAGAGAGTCTAATTTTCTATTTCTATCAGCATTTTCCAAATAATAGATCAAAATTATGTTTTAAATTCCTATATCTTAACCAAATAAGTCTTTAAAATATGAAGATTTTTTTCAGGATAGTGAGAAAAACTAAGAATTTTGTGTCAATCAGGCATAAAAAGGACATTTTAATGTTTATTAGCTATCATTATAGATATCCTGTGAATTCATTCTATGAATGTAAGGAACATACAAATGATCTGATGTTGAGAGAAGATATATCAGTCAGTCAAATGTGGAAAGAGAAATCAGTTAAGATTTTTAAATAAAATATTTCCAATGCAGAGAAAAACTGACAAACTAAAAAGAGAGCATTAGATAATAGCAGGAGGCTAATAATCTGACCGAGGAAGCAAAATAAGAGATTACAAGGCACAGATGTCAAGGTCATACCCTCTCATGTCCATCAGGGGTTGAAGCACTGGACGAGATAAAACCACGGCCAGAGGACCGATCAGAGACAGACATGGTCAGATGTGCCCTGGAATATACTCCCCTTAACCATTTCCCTCCAGTTGACAGAGGATCTAATGCATTTAAAGGCAAAGAGCCTGTGGGACAAGAAATGCTAATTAATTCACAATTAGTTTTGTCTCGGGAGATGATCTCCTTGGTGAGCTATCTTCACAACTATTCCAAATACAAAGACTTGACCACACATTTAAAAATTACTTTGTGGCTGCTGTCGTTGTTGTTGTAAGGTGCTCCAGAGTCCTTTCTTCGCCTGTGCCCAGAAGAAAGAAGCACTGCTGGGTCCCAAGTCATCCTCCCAATTGCTACCAGGCACCCAGTATCTCAATCTACCTCTTTGAGAGATTTCCTCAAATACCCGTCCACTGTAAATAGCACGTCGTCTTTCTCCAGGGACTGGACTTTGCTGACAATATACTCAAAGTATGCCAGCTAAGTCTGATCACCCTTGCCTCTAAGGAGCACTCTAGCCCTGCCTCTTCCAAGACACAGCAGCTTTTTCCTTTTGGCAGTCCATGGACGTTCAATAATCCTCTCCACATTTCAAATGCATCAGTTCTTCTCAGGCCTCTTTTTTCCGTGTCCATGCTTCACATACGTATGAGACCATTGGAACTACCATGGCTTGGACCAGGCACACCTCACAGTGATATCCTTGCTTTTCAAACACTTCTTTTTATTTCTTGACGGCTGCTTCCGAGAGCGTGGATTAGAAGTACCATGGAAAACTATCCTCATTGGGTGAACCTGCTGGCATTGAAATGCTAGTGAAATCACTTGCAGCAATGCAGCAGCGCACAAGCCACCACAGCATGACAAACAAGCGGTAGAAATACGAACTTTAGAATGTTGACTATCAAACACAACAGCAACTCTATTTTTGCCTTCTTTCTTGAAAACAATGTGAATAACAAGCATCAATTGAGAAAGTTCTTACTTCTCTAATTTCTACTTTAAGGATGTTGCTGTTGTCAGGGGCCCGCAAGTCTGTGCTCACTCAGAGCACCTCCAGGCACACATGAAAGAAACGCTGCCAGTCCTGCAGCATCCCCACACCTGCTTGCTTTTAGCTAATGGTTGCAGCCACTGTGTCAATCCTTCCTCTTCCAAGATGACCTCCCTGTTCGGGGATGCCCCTAGACGATATCAAGTATGATGCCCTCAGCCAGGGACAAGGGTACCATGATAAAATGGTTTCTTGACTGTAACTTCCATTAGCATTGGTTGGAATCCAAGCAATATAAAATCCTAGGCAACTTTTTTTCTCTCCTTGTATTTTGGTGTTACCCAATGGTTCGGCTGTGGAAATTTTGGCTTTCTTTTGATTGAGTTTTAATCCATACTGAAAGATGAAATCCTTGATCTTCATCAACAAGTGCTTCAAATTCTCCTCACTTTCAGTAAGCAAGGTTGTGTAATTTCCATATTGAAGTTTTCAAATAAGTCTTTCTCCAATTCTGATACCATATTACTCCTATCATCCAGTCTCTTGGATTATTTGCTCAGCATACAGATTGAACAAGTATGATGTAAAGATCCAACCCTAACATATCTTTCCTGATTTTAAACCATGCAGTATTCCTTTGTTCTGTTTACACAACTGCCTCCTGATCCATGTAAAGGAAATACTCTGGAATTCCCAGTTTTCTAAAAGGCGATACATAGTTTGTTACAATGTACATGATAGAATGCATTTGCATAGTCAATAAAACATAAGCAAATATTATTCTAAAATTCTCCACTTTGATCTAAGATCTACTTGCTATCAGCAATGATACCCCTAGTTCCATATCCTTTGCTGAATTCCATCTAAACCTCTGGCCACTTCTTGGCAATTCACTGCTATCACCAGTATTGTATCATCTTCAGCAAAAATTTGCTTGTATGTGATTGACATAAATAACATTTTTCTATAACTTGAGCCTTCTGTGACATCACTTTTCTTTAGAATTGATGCATATAACGATCGATTCCAGTTAGTTGGCCTAGTAAAGATCTTCCCGTTTTCCTGCCATAGATCAGTGAGTGCTTCAAGTGCCTCATTAGCATATTGAAAAAATGCAATTGGTATTTTTCGATCCATGTTAGCTGTTTTGGCTAACGCCTTCAGTGCAGCTTGGAGTTCTTCCTTCGGTACCAATCGTTCTTTATCAAATATTGTCTCTTGAAATGGTGGTATGCAGATTCGTTCTTGTGATACAGTGACCTTGTATACTCCTTCCATCTTCGCTGATGCTTCCGGCGTCATTCACTATTCCTTCCCTCGGTTATTGTATCATTGCAACTTAAGGGGTGAATTGTTTCTTCAGTTCTTTCAGCTTTAGATACGCTGACTATCTCCTTCCTTTTTGGTTTTCCAACCCCAGTTTTTGCACATTTTAAAAATACTTTATTTTTCATTCTAATGCTTTTCTTTCTGTTCAGTTCTTTTACTTTAGCCTTTCTTCCATTTGCTTTAGCGATTCTATGCGAAAAGCGAGTTTCAGGGTCTCTTTCGACATCCACCTTGAGCTTTTCGTTGTTTCTTATCTTGGTGACGAGCATTTGCTTCCTTCAGATGTGATGCTCTTGATGTCATCATTCCATAGTTCATTGTCTCACCTCATTAGTGTTCAATTAATCAAATATATTATTGATGTGTTCTCAAAATTCAGGTGGGATATATACTCAAGAGAATATTTTAGATATTATGGACTTATTTTCATTTTCTTCAACTTCAGTTTACACTTTCATATGAGCAATTGAGGACCTGTTTTCTGTTGGCCATTGGCTTCATTTTGGCTGACAAGATCAAGCTTCTCCATTGCCTCTTCACATGGGTATAGTCATTTTAATCTCTATGAATTCTATGTGGAGAAGTCCATGTGTGTATTCACCAGTTGTGTTGTCAAAAAAAACAAAACAAAACAAACAACTATTTTCAGGGAAGAATTTGTCAGTCTTGCAAAATTCTCTCATGAGATTTCAAGCTTCATTTCTGTCATCAAGGCCGTATTTTCCAATTCATTCACCTTTGTTTCCAGTTTTTCAATTCCAAATAATAATATTTATCTAGCATCTAGAATGCATGTTCAATCGATTTCAGATGGTACATGTTGGTAGAATTCTTCAATTTGTTCATCACTAGTTTTAGTAGTTGCTAAGTAAATTTGAATAATAGTTGTATTAACTACATTTCCTTGCATGCAGACATATTATCCTATCACAGACAACATTGTACTTAAAGATATATCTTAAAATGTCCTTTTTGACAATGAATGAGACACATTCTTCTTGAATTTGTCATTCCTGGCATAGGAAACTATATAACTGCCACATTCAAAATGGCTAATATCAGTCCATCTCCGCTCACGAATGCCTAGAATATTGATCCTTCTTTGTTCCATTGCATTTTTGTTGACTTCTAATTTTTCTGGCCCCATACATTGTACATATCAAGTTCCAATTATGAATAGGTGCTTACATCCTTTCTTCCCATTTTGAGCCAAGTCTCATCAGCAAATGAAGGTCTGAAAAACTTTACTCCAGCCTCATCTTTATGGTTGATTCTACTCTGAGAGACAGACCTCCATCAGTCATAGTTGGAGTTCCTGCCAACCTAACTGGCTCAACTGAAGGCACTTTATCTGACAGTGCCCACTGCAGCTCATAAGGCTTTCACTGGCTCCTTCCTCAACACTGGTCAGATGGTTCCTTCTCCCATCTGTTCTTGGACTGGAAGCTCTGCTGAAACCTGTTCATGTTTGGTGACCCTGCTGATTTTGGAAATACCAGTGGCATAATTTTCGGCATCACACTAACAGGCAAGCCACTACTCAGTGACATGCTGACAGACAAGTAGTCATTGTAAGCATAGCATGGCCAATGCTATTGTAATCCCATAAACACAGATTTCAGATTATTTTCTGAATCATAAAACTCTGTATAGCACTTCCAAACATGCCCCCAAGCCTCATTAGTCTAACACTAACAAAGAAGGGCATGTTTAAGAATAAAGAAGATGTCTAATCTCCTTTAATTCTCCCCTTGTATCTATTACATTTCTCCTAAACCTAGATTTAATTGGTTGAAAGTGATTCATGACACTCTTAATTAAAAAGAAAAAAAGAACTGTTTCAGTTTATACAAATTTGAAGCTTTCTAAATTGAAATTTGCATATGTTAACTAGAATGTTGAAGAACAACATTTGGTACTTATGCAACACGTAGGCTCTGTGAGAGAAGAACTTGGAATAACACTTAAATAGAGCTAAGTTGTCGAGGCGCTCAAATCACTTCATTAACATTTAGATCAAGTAGTTGTCATCATATAGAAATATCAATAGAGACACAAAAATAAATCAAAAATCTGAGAATATGTTTCAAAGTATTGGTCTTTCTCTGAAAAGTTATAGCTTTGGTTACCAGAGAAATGAAATATTTGGAAAATTATTTGAAAACATAAGAAAATTGATTGATTCTACTATTTATCTTAAGATGTGCAGCAATCTTGAGAAATATGTATTAAATTACTAAATATGTATTAATGAAATTTGCCTCAATGAGTCTTGGAAAGGATTTTTCTTATCAAAGAGAGAAAGGTACACCAAGGGACACAATTTTAATCCTTAGCCAATGCAAATGTTTTATATATCAACTTATATAAAATATTCAAATTCATTACAGTGGAGTTTTAAAGCAACTATAAAAAACACAACTGGAGTTATTGAAGTTTTATATTAAATAAAATGTGTTTATTATTTATATCCTTGCTTCTTAAAACCTCAGTAAACTGTGGACAATAAATGAGTCACTCCAGGAAAGAGGATTGAGGATTTTGTCGTGCATTCACATTTAGTTGTCGTATATGTTTATCTTCATTTTTACTATTTGAGAAGAGAAACACATGTGTTGTACTTAAGTAGCTTACTTATGAAAAAATAATATGTTGATATCACTTGTTGAATCTACCCAGGGCTGTTTGAATTGCTTTAAACTGCTAAGGACTTTTTACACAAGAGATACAATAAATCTTTTCCAACCTTTCTGTAAATGTTACTACTAGATTGCTCTATAATCTTTTATACAACACATGTAAAGTTGGCTCCCACAGTATTGACTTTATTGTTTATACCCCCCATCATATAACGCATCAGGTCCCCA
The DNA here is from genome assembly GCF_050624435.1 of Tenrec ecaudatus. Taxonomy (NCBI): domain Eukaryota; kingdom Metazoa; phylum Chordata; class Mammalia; order Afrosoricida; family Tenrecidae; genus Tenrec; species Tenrec ecaudatus. Next base: position 19,299,292 of record NC_134543.1, read on the forward strand.
TTTATGAGCAAATCTAAGATATTTGAGGAGTCCAAATTCAAATAAAAGAGGAAAAGTGAGGAAAAGTAAACCTTATTATGGAAACAGTCAAGAAAATAAGAATTGAAACTCTGGGTGGTCCATTAGAATTCATCAAATATTTTCAATACGGAAGACCACACAGAGGATGAGAAAGCTGACATATTTTATTATACCATTAAGACTCCTTTTCAACAAACATCTTTCCAGTTCTTAAAGTGTAATTGTCTCATGTGGATGTGTGTCTTAGAACTATTTTACTGAGAGGCCCCTGAGATTCTTACCAACAGAAATAAAACCATAAGCCCAATGACATAACAAGGGATCAGTAATTGGGGAACACACCAAGCAACTTGTATATCATATTTTAGCAATGTTTCCGTAAAGTCATTATTTTTTACTTACTTTTAAAAAATCCTCACAGCTAGTTATAAAACCAAAACACCTATTTGGAAGCCTCGCTTATATATAAGAATGTACTAATAAAGCTAAAACTCTATACTAATTTGTTTTTAACTTTGGAATATGTTTTGGCCAGAGCTGTTATTGTTATCCAATTACACTGATGCTTTGAATTCTTTTTCCTCTGTCCACACTACAAGCACATTTGATTGTTCTTATTATTGCTGATGTTTTTCCCAGGGAAAGTTAAAAAGAAATATATATATATATCTTTCTGATACTATTCTAGTTACATGTATAGATTTTTCCCAATCAAATTATATTTAAACATGTCTCACACTTGTCAGTTGTCTTTTCATTACAACAATACACCCACTCATTCCATTTTTTAACAGTTTTGTTGGCACTCAATCCACATATCATACAATTCAATAGTTCAATCATATCAAGAAGAATTGTACAATCATTACTACAATCAATTTTAGAATTCTTTCTTTCTTTTCCCCCCATGGTTAAACCACTTTTTAAATGAGTTGTGTAATCACAATCAGTTCTAGTGTTCCCAGCCCTCTCCCACATACATTGTTTTCTTCCACAACCTCTTTAACATCCCTATGTCCCATTCCATGCCCTACATCTGCTATAAACCCTTGCATCTATTACCATCTCTATTTATCTACTCCTTCTGTGCTTCACAAACGGGAAAACACAATGGAAACTATAACAAAACAAAATCAAAATAAAGTGGTAAGGATAAAATCATAATATAAAGAAAAATACAGATAATGTGTAAGAAAAGACCAACATCATATTTAAAAAGCAAGGGGAGAAATTTTTGTCATGGAACAAGCAAGAAATACTTGCACCTTGAACAATTTCAGGTTGGGTTAAGAGGAAAATCAATTTGATCAAATATCAAATTAGATCCAACATCATTACAGTTATCATGTTGCTCTTTACCTGAAGCTGGTAGGGACCCTTGCCTGTGGCTAGATGGGATCTGCCAGTGGTTTATTCTGTCTAGATACCCTGCAGATTGGTTTTGGCTCCCACTGTCCTCCATACTTTCCATGGACTGGCACCATTTATTCCAGGACAGGGTTTCCTATGTAATTTTCTTTGGGGCACCTTATCCCACCCGACAGCCTTGATTTTACCCTTTAGACTTCATTGTGTTAACAAAACAAAAGAAAAAGTAAAATGAATACAATTTGAGGCCCAGGCAGATGCTGAAACACTCGTGTGTGTGGTGCAAATGAAAGCGGACAAATGACTTTAAGTAAGCATTAGAGAGAGGCAAACACCATTCTCAAAAGTTTGCTGACCTAGGTGGGGCAATTGTCAAAAAATGCATAGACACTTATTATTTTTTGTTTAATAAGTGTTTACACGATTTTGTATGAATATATATTTTTAATATTAATGAATATCTCTTTATTATAAAGTCTAATTTCTTTGTCATTTGCTCCTTAAAATTAATATTTCTAGTTATGCTGCATTAGATAAATTATTAGCTTGATCTTTTGATAGTTGAAAGCCCTGAACATTAGGCCACTTTAAGAGAGAAACCCCTTAAGCAGATTTGTGGAAAGAACAGATTCAACTGCTCTCCTTTTCATGAGAACAGACATTGTACACCTGTTTTATTCTGATCCCCTTAATATTTGTTCTGGTATGTTTCTTTTCTTTTTTTAAAATCATTTTATTGGGAGCTATAATTCTTATCACTATCCATACATACATCCATTGTATCAAGCACATATGTACATTTGTTGCCATCATAATTCTCAAAACACTTGCCTTCTACTTAAGCCATAATATCCGCTGCTCATTTTCCCCCTTCTTCCCCACTCCCCCCATCTCATGAACCCTTTATAATTCATAAATTACTACTTTGTCATATGTTACCCTGTCAAAGTCTCCACCTGCCCTCTTTTCTGCTGTCCATCCCACAGGGACGAGGCTATATGTAGATTCTTGTAATAAGTTCCCCCTTTCTACCCCACATTTCCTCCACCCTCCAAGTATCGCCACCCTCACCACTGGCCCTGAATGGGTCATCTGCCCTGGATTCAATGTGTTTCCAGTTGCTATCTGTACCAATGTACATTCTCTGGTCTAGCCAGATTTGTAAGGTAGAATTAGGATCATGATAGTGTGTGGGGGGGGGGGAGGGAAAGGAAGCATTTAAGAAGTAGAGGAAAGTTATATGTTTCATCATTGCTATCCTGCACCCAGACTGGCTCATCTCCTCCCCATGACCCTTCAGTAAGGAGGTGCCTGGTTGGCTACCAATGGACTTTGAGTCTGCACTCTGCACTGACCCACATTTACAATGATATGATTTTTTGTTCCTTTATGCTTGATACCTGATCCATTCGACAGCTCGTGGTCACACAGGCTGGTGTGCTCCTTCCATGTTGGTTTTGATGCTTCTCAGCTACATGGCCGCTTGTTTATCTTCAAGTCTTTAAGATTCCAGACGCTATATCTTTTAATAGCCAGGTACCGTCCTTTTTCTTCACCACCTTTGCTTATGCACACATTTTTTTCCAGCAATACAGTTGGGAAGGTGTGCATCCTGGAATGCCAATTTAATAGAACATGTTCTTGCATTGAGTAAGTGCTTGAGTGGAGGACCAATGTCTATCTGCTCCCTTAATACTAAACTTATAAATATATGCACATAGATCTGTTTCCCCACACTTTTATAAAAATATTTACATATGTAAATTCCAGTCTTTAGACCTCCATAAATGCCCTTTGTCACCTAGTTCTTACATCTATTCCCTTTTGCTTTCCTCTTGTCCCACTATCATGCTTGGCCTTCATTTGGGTTTCAGTGATTTCTTTCAGTTACCTTGCCCTTGCTGAATCCCTACCAGGCCTCTCACATCCTCCTTGCCACTGATTTTTGGATCACTTGTTGCTCCCCTGTCCCTGGGATGGTCAGCACCACCTCCTTACTCCCTTCTGCCCCCTCTCCAGTGTCCCCCCAGATCCATTGGTCCCATTGTGTTCTCCTCCAGACTTTTCATCCAGTCTATCTTATTTAGATAGATCTGTAAAGATAATAATGTGCACCAAAAATCAAGTAATAGCAAGATAGGGGATGGGTGAGAACACAGCGATGACAACAAAAAAGGAAATTAATTATGCATAGAAGAATAAATTAATGAAAGGGAAAAACATTTAAGAAAGAAAAACCTGTAAATAGATCAATGTCTGATTTTTGATCTCAAGGTGTGTCCTTCAGTCAGGTCCAATGGGGTACCATGTTTTGGCCCCAGAGTCTGTCCTTTGTACTCCCTGAGCGCCTCCCTGCTCTGCTCCCGTGGTTTCTCTGCCGCATGCTTTTAGTGGTTTGTCTCGGTGTCATAGGGTCAGTCTGGGCCAGTCCTGACACTGAGTCTCCAGTGTTGTCCCCCTGAGGGCCCTGGGCCATCAAGGCATGGCATGTCTCATAGTGGGATCAACTATATTTTCCACTCTGTCCATTGACAGTTCAGAGCAGGGATATAGTCCTCCAGGCCTGATGGGCCAGGATGTGCTCCACTCTCTCTTCCTCACCCTTCTTTGCTCCCATTTGCTCTTATTAGACATGCCCCTCTCCCCTAGCTGCAGCTTCAGTGCCGTCCTCTCAAGTTAATTCTTCTGGGGTGAGGGGCAATTGTTCACGTATCTGGTATGGGGGCCGAGCCCTCAGGGCCCTCCACTGGCTCCCCACTCCTTGCCGGCACACTGCATGCGTCTGGCACTGGCTTTATATCTGGTACCTCTTTCTCTGTAGAGACACAAACGATACTCTCCCCTTGGGTGGGTCAGTGCCCTGTTCCCCCATCACATATCTTTTTTATTCCTTCCACTTTCCTCACTCCAGCCACTTTTTATTTGGCTGCCATATGTACCCCTGGATTTGGTCTTGCCCCTGCCATACTTCCAGGACTTTACCCCTGGAGTATTTGTAAATAGTAGCTTTTTCCCTGTGCCCCCTTTGCACTTATATAAACTTAACTCAGTGCGGACTCATGTTATACTTGTCCTTTTGTGCTTGGCTTACTTCACTTAGCATAATTTCCTCCAGTGCTTCCCATACGGTGATATGCTTCACAGGTTCATCACTGCTTTTTCGTGATGCATAGTACTCCATTGTATGCATATACTGCAGTTTTTAATCCATTCATCTGTTGATGTAAATTTGGGTTGTTTCCAACTCCTTGCGATTGTGAACTGTGCTGCAATGAAAATTGAATCATAGACGTCTGGCCGTGGTTTGTTTCTTGCCTCTTCTGGGTATATGCCCAGTAGGGGGATTGCTGGGTCATATGTTAACTCAATTTCCATCTGTTTGAGAAATCGCCGAATCAATTTCCATAGTGGCTATATATACCTACAGGTCCACCAGCAGTGGATGAGAGTTCCTATCTCACCGCAGCCCCTCCAACACTTGTTGCTTTCTGATAATTTAGAATTGGGCTATTTTAAGGGTGTTAGGTGGCATGTTATAGTTGTTTTGATTTGCATTTCTCTTATGGCTAATGATTGGGAACTTTTTCTCATATGTTTATTGGTCACTCAGATTTCAGATTCTGTGAAACTTCTGTTCAGGTCCTTTGCCCACCTCCTCAGTGGTCACTTAGCTTTTGTCGTATTGTAAGCTTGCAAAGTATTGTAGATTTTAGTAATAAGACCTTTGTCTGATGTGTCATTGCTAAAGATGTTTTCCAAGTTGGTGGGCTCTCTTATTACTCTCTTGGTGAATTCTTTCGTTTTACACAGGTGACTTATCTTCAGTATATCCCACTTTTATATTTGTGATTCCTCTGTATTTGTATCTTTCCCTATTTCTGACAGCCTATATATTCCGTGTTAAGGTTCTCAGGTTTTCCCAATTCCCTCATTAATGGCCCAAATTTTTTTTTTTGGGGGGGGGTATCTGAAGATCTGTGATCCACCTTGAGTTTATTTTTGTACATGGAGTGAGGTAAGGGTTTCACTTCATTTTTCTGCAGGTAGATATCCATTTTTTCCAGCACCATTTATGAAAGGTGGCAACTGCCCCATTTAATATTTTGGGGCCTTTATCAAAGACCAGTTGCCTGTATGCTGATGTTTTTATTTCTGGGTCTTCAGCTCTTTTCCATTGGTCTGAATATCTGTCATTATGCCACTACCACATTGTTTTGACTACTGTGGCCATATAGTACGTGCTAAAATCAGATAGAGCAAGCCCTCCCACTTTGTCTTTCTTCTTGAGGAGTTCTCTGTTAATTCTGGGCTTCTTCCCTCTCCATATAAAGTTGGTAAACTCTGTTTCCAATTCTTTGAAGAAGGATGGTGGTATTCGTATTAGGATAGCATTGAATTTATATAGTGCCTTGGACAGAACTGACATCTTTACTATATTCAGTCTGCCGATCCACAAGCATGGGATATTCTTCGATTTGTTGAGGTCACTCTTGATTTATTGAAGTAGTGTTTTATAATTTTCCTTTCTCTTTTTGAAGTCAGGTATATCCCTAGGTATTTCAATTTGTGCTTGGCTGTTGTAAAGAGTACTACTTTTTAAATTGTCTCTTATGTGAACTTGTCTGATGTGTAGAGCAGTCCAAAGACTTCTGTTTGTTGATTTTGTATCCTGCCACTCTGCCATATTCCTCTATTGCTTCCAACACTCTGCTTGTGGAGTTTAAGGGATCTTCAATATATAGAATCATATCGTCTATGAATAATGATACTTTTGCCTCTCCCTTCCCCAGCTGAATATTTTTAATATCTTTCCTTTGTCTTATGTTGTTAGTTAGGACCACCACTGCGGTGTTAAAGAGGAGTGGGGACAAGGGGCATCCTTGTCTGTTCTCCTTTTTCAGTGGAATTGTTTCTGTCCTTTCTCCATTAGCTACCATATTAGCTGTTGTTTTTTCATATATGGCTTGTATAACAGTGAGGAATTTTCCTTCTATTCCTATCTTCTTAAGTGTCTTAAACAGGAATGCAAGTTGAATGTTGTCGAATGCTTTTTCCATGTCTGTTGATATTATCATGTGGTTCTTATAATTTTTCCCTGCCAATGTGGTGTGTAATGCTGATGGTCTTTCTTATGTTGGACCATGCCTGCATCCCTGGTATGAATCCCACTTGGTCATGGTGAATTATTTTTTTAATATGCTTTTGTATTCTATTGGCCAATATTTTGTTAAGGGGTTTTGCATCGATGTTTATTAGGGATATTGGTCTATTGTTCTCGATTCTTGTGGCATCTTTGCCCACTTTAGGTATCAAAGTTATACTGGCTTCATAGAAAGATTTTTGCAGTTTTCCATCTTTTTCTATGTTCTGAAAGAGTTTGTATAGGATTGGTGTCAGTTCTTCCCTGAATGCTTGGTAGAATTCTCCTGTGAAGCCATTTGGCCCTATGGGATTTTTTTTGTTGGTAATCCCTTGATTTAGTTGTCTATTTCTTCCATTGCAATGGGCCTGTTGAGGTTGTTGACATCCATCTGGGATAGTCTAGGAAGGGATTGTGTTTCCAAATATTTGTTCATGTCTTCCAAATTGTTGAATTCATTAGAGTATAGACGTTCATAGAATTGTGTAATTATCCGTTTGATTTCATTAGGGTCCATTGTAATGTCCTGTTTCATCCCTCATCTTTGCAAAAGTTGTTTGTTCCTTCCTTTCTTTGATTAGGTTTGCCAGAGGTCTATCAATTCTGTTAATTCTTTCAAAGAACCAACTTTTAGTGGAATTAATTTTTCCCATAGTTTTCTCCTGTATCTCTGCTCTGATTTTTATTATATCTATCCTCTTGCTATTATTAGGGTTGCTCGGTTGACTCTGCTCTAATTGGTGTAGTTTTTGTGTCAGCACATCAGTATGAATATTTTTTATATATCCTCTTGAAGTCACTAAAATACCAAATTTTCCACGATCTTAGTTCAATACTGTGGTAGTTAGTATTTATGAGCCTAAATTAATCATGCTATTGAGAATGAAGGGATAAAGGAAAGGAAGGAAAAAATAAAACTAAGCAGCCGCTAAGTTAATAATAAGATTGTAACTAATTATGTTGTAATCAATGAAGAAATATTTTACAAAGCCATTTTGCTTTCAGTAAGCATATAGGACACATTATATTTAAGTAATTTGAAATGAGGTTTACCATATATTTTTATTCTATTATTAAAATTTATAATAAAAATATTCATTTTTACATACTCTGGTACAAGAGGAAGTTTGTATGTTGGGAAGGTAATGATGAGTTGCCTCACTGGATTGACACCCAGCCTAGTACATCCTTGTATAAACCACACACACACTCTGGAAATTTTGGTGAGAGAAGATATTCTCTTCTACATCAGATATTTATCCAGACTTCCTATTTTTACTACGTAAATGAGGTTAAGCAAAAAATTCCTTTTACATTTTTACATTGCCATTTTCTTTTTCATTAAGAGACTGAACCTTAAATAAATAAATAGATAGATAGATAGATAGATAGATAGATAGATAGATAGATAAAAAAGAGACTGACTCCAAGGTCTAATTGCTTTACAATGTCTGTTCCAGTTACCATTTTCCTGTTCTTGTCCATGATTTTTTCCTCAATTAATTCATGGCCACTTGATAGCAAATTTAATAGGGCGTATTTTTCCCGTGACCACCAGCTTACTTCGTATGAACATAATTTTAAAAAATAATCAAACATTATTATTCAAGGCTCTCAAAATGAGGCCCCAATGTACATTTCTAAATAGTCTCTCATCATTTTCTTTTCCATTTCATGTACTTGAACACAATTCTTCTCCACGTACTGCTCTGTTTGTCCACAGGAAATTTCTTCCTCTGAAATCACTAGTGTGGCTTTATACTGATTATATGACGAAACATTTTAGAACTTCAAATGTGATATTCAATAACACATCTCAATTCACATTTATAAAAGCACAGGTGTTAAGTGTACTGTAGTGTACTTTGAAGGTGGTAAGTTTGCTTTGTAAAAAAAATTAATACATAGCTTTGAAAAAAACATTTATGCAATGGTAATGTAGGCATTATTACTATTATTACGATTACTATTGTGGGCACAAGACCACTACTAACATCAACATCAAAATCTCCACTACCATTATGTGTAAGAAAACTGAGGGACAGTAGGAGTGATTACTATTCCAAAGGTCCACCAACTCTTGGCACATACATTTATGAATATTCTTGAAGACCCAGGAAAACTGGTGATAATATTCAAATGCTTATCCGAATACAAACTGAACACACAAAAAACTCCATTATACCACTTGGAATGGCTCAAAGATCATGATCGAATTTAAACTTCTTCACTGTCCTAAAAGGGGTAATAGGCCACCTCATAAATGAACCTTAAACTATAAAATAAGAATAATATTTTCCTAACTAGAATTATTTAATAGGTTGATATCTGCAAACAGAGAAAACCCCAAAGCTTTTGTTACTATATGAACACATCCTACACTTTGTTTTATTTTGCTTTTCGTACAAACTACACATGGTTGAACAATTTGGTTGTTGATTTGTGAAGGGTTTTTCTTCTGCATTCTCTCTTTCTCTCTCTCTCTCTCTCTCTCTCTCTCTCTCTCTCTCTCTCTCTCTCTCTCTCTCTTTCATTCCCGTATGGAACACCTGTTTCCATCCTCATTACATATGGGACATAGGATTTTTTCTTAGGTATTTCCCTGTGATCAGAAAGGTTGCTAATGCAACATGGCAGAAGCAGCCCAGGGCCTGTTTCTCATCTGGAACATGCTGGATTACAGACTCTTATTTATCCTGATGAATTGACAGTAGAACTCCAGAGACTTAGTTCAATTTCCTGCCGGAGACAGGTGTGAATATTAACCCCCTGCTTCAAATTGCTTCCCTGAAGGATGGCACGCGGTAAAGAAAGTCTCTCTCTTCTATTTTTCAGCTGTTAAAAATGTTTACTATGAGAATCATTGAATAGATGCAATGTGTATGTTACATATATATTGATTTGCCTTTCTCTTTGAAATCCTGAGATCATAGTTTGGGAGTGAAATGCCAGGCCAAGAGACACTTCTTATAATCCCGACATGGTGGTAGCACACACAGACTTTTAGAAGGACCCCAATTGTAAAATGACTAGAGGCATCTGTCACCATATTCTTTAAAAATTGTAAGTAGGGAAAGTTTCTTGCCAGAATAGCTACAAATGACCATCTTTATATCCTGCTATAGGGTCTCTCAATGATCCCTAAGCCTATGCTGGCACCACGTTGATAGCAAATGAACGCAGTAACTCACGCGAGCCACTGCCACATTCAGCACTTCTGGAAGGTGCTTTCCAAACGGCCTTGATGAAATTTGATTCCCAGCACATAATTTGTATGTAGAAGCATTATGCACTGCAGAGGGAGAAAATAACAAAGCCATAAATGCAGATTGTATTTTCTTTACAGTTCCCAAGAACGTAATCCTATTGAGTTAGTATGCCATCACAGAAAATTCCACAGGACTAAAACGCCAAAGAGGATTAGCTGATTGCTCATGAAATGTTTTCAGAAAACCAGGCCCTTGCTTTACCCAGCCCTTTGAAATCATTCAGCATCCCAGTATTTAATAGATAGTTACATCAGAAGACAACAGTGAAAGCTTTCATTCCCAAAGATTCACAGGAATGGATGCAGAATGGAGGCATAAGAACACGTGGTGCAGGTTAACCATTCACAGTGTGGAGAAGCTGGTAATAGATCCATGCTGCAAATTGTATTATTTAACAATTTGTCCAGCATTTATCTATAGAAGTGACTAAGTATTGCGCATGGAAGTTGTGGTAAAATTAACAAACAACACCCCCCCCCAAAAAAAAACAACTTTAAGAGAAGAATGTAGCCTTACCTAGGAAGGGTCTTCAAAAGTTGAGTCTACATTTTTCCAAGCTCAGTTCTGATCCCCTTGGCCAGGTGTGTCCTCTTCATGCTACGTCATGGGCTTGCATCTTTCTTTGCTGGAGTTAACCAACCTATTTTTTCTATACCCCTGGACGCCCAGCATAGCACTTTTGGTTAGTATGCTTTGTTGTTGTTGTTTCTTTCTTTTCTTTTTTCATTTTATATAGTTCCAGTGACCTATTAGGGCTTTATTATAGATGGCTATGTACTGGGACCAAGAAATAGGCTGGCACCACCATCATCTTCATCACTGTCATTAAAAAATATCCCCACCAACACAAGACCATTACTACCATCAGCCTCAAAATCTCTACCACCATTAGTTCATACCTATATTTGAAAACCAGATTCATATAAAAAATTTCTAAAGCAATCCGTCTCAAACTTCATTGAGCATATAACAGATGGCAATCTTAATGAAAGACAACTTGTGATTAAGGCTGTCTGGTGGATAACCTGAAATTCCACATTTTTACCAAATTTCCAAGAAATACTAATTCAGATGCTCTCTGAACCAGTCATTGAGAAGCAGACCTGCAATTGATGATTTTACAGAGATCATTACTTAGAACGAAATCGCCTATCTCTAAATTATAAGAGAACTCTCATTTAAATGCATCCAGTATATGTCAGCATGAGCTTGCAAGGCAAATTATGGGTAAGTTCTCCAAATGGGAGTCCTGATGGGGTCGTGGTTACATGTGGGGCTGCAACCCCAGGGTCTGCAGTTCAAAACTGCCAGTAGCTCCACGGGAGAGAGACTGGACTTTCTGCTCCTAGAAACTGGTATAGTCTCGGGAACCCACAGGGTGTCGCTACAAGTCAGGATTGACCCAATACAAGTGAGTGTGGGTTTTTTTGGTTAATCCTAAAAGACCACCTTCTGTCCGTCAGTTTGTCATATTGTGTTAGCTTAGATATCGCCGCGATGCTGGACACCAGCCACTTGCTCTCCTATCAATACAAGCAGGATCACCTACCAAAAAGAGGTGTCAACAGCATATCTGTGCTTAGACTAGAAAGGCCTGCTGAGTTACTTCTGAAAATTAATGACAACAAATCCAAGAGAAGACGAGGAAGGGGTCTTGAAAAGTTCATGAAGAATTTTTTTTGGAAAACGTTACTCACAGATTTCAATTGTTTTGCAGCAAAATAAACTGTTCCTAACCTGTTTTAACATGTCGGAACAGGTTTCAGTCTGAGTCACCAAGAGCCATTGGGTCTCAAAGAGACCTTACCTGATTAACGTGAATGTTGCCAAAATGAAAGCAAAGGCAAATACCAAATAGAAGGTGAAGATTGGGGAAAGTAGTGAAATCATGGATCCTTAGTGAAATATGTGTTGGGACAGCGCTCTAAAGAAGCCAGCAATCTACAAACAGGCCACTCATTTTAAGAAAAAAAAAATGATACTGATGACAAATCTTCCGGTGTCAGCCTGTTCCCACATGATGAGTGCCAAAACTGTGTACCCTGGCTAGCCAGAGACAAGAGCAGAGTTTTCCATGGAAATTTTAAATGAAGTGAAATCAAGATCCTGAAGCATTTCTTCCAAGACCTGTAGCAAGAGATGAAGAATGGCTTCCCTGGGGCAGCCCCACAGACACAGCTCAGTCAGCACTGGATTACCAAGAAGTGAGAGCAAAACAGAAACCATCAAGAGCAAAGATCAGGGCAACAAGTGTATGGGGGTGTTTAAAGAATTTTGTTTTTTACTATCTGGAGGGCCAAAGAACATTAATATCTCCTTATTATTATGGTGTTTTGAGAGTGGCAACCAACCTTTCGCAGAAACAAATCAACAAACAAAAACTAAATAAAGTAAACAGAGAAAGCTCCACTAGGGACCCATCTTTCTCCACCAGGACATGTCCCTGAATGTTTTGAAGTAGGAGTATAATAAAAATGTAATTAACATAAAACCACTCATTGGCAGTTTAGAAATTAAGACACTATTTTAAAATAAAATAATAAAACATACCAAGAAAGACAATGAAGTAAGGATATGGTCATAAGAATATAATTGAAATGTTAAAGTCATTTATGAATGTATCATAAGACAAATGTATATTGACATATACTTGAGGAAGGATCAAAGAATAAATATGTAGTGTGGGGATGTCTCAGGAAGGTGAGCTGGAATTTTTCACTTTCAATAACCTCAAATTCCTAATCATTATGACTTAACTTTCTTTGAGACAGATAATTTTATCCAGAAGAAGGTCCAAAATAGAATTGAGGGTATTGCCTCTGTGTTGCTCACATGCTGCCCTATTTGCCCCTTTTACCTCCTGTGATGTGAGGAACAAAGGGATTGTCACCATTGAATTTGGTAGGGAGAGATCAGTGATGCTATCCATTCTATTGATATACTTATGATGTCATCTATGATAGAAAAATTTGTAATTGTATCTGCCCACCATAAGAAATATTAGTTTCTTCCTGTGTCCCAAGGAGTCCCTATTCATTTTCAACTCCACATCATGAATGTCTATAATTTAGCTTTACCTAATGCTTTCTATTTCTGTATAAATGTGCACACAAGGAGACACATTATTTCCATTTCCTTCATGGGCGATTGTTTCAGGATGGGCATCTATCTGATTCACTGGCTAAGCCATTAGGTTTCCTTGTTTCCATATTCTTTGACATTTTCAGCATCAACTTGAATGGAAGCTTCTGAATGGCATGTAGCCTTCACTTCCTAACTTCAGCGAGAACAAACTTTCCTTTTTCCCAATAGGACAATCAGAAGTTATCTTCCTCCTGGGACAAAAGAAAATCAAGGAAGCTTATTTAGCCTTGTTTTAAATGCCAGTGAGCTCGTTCAGACAAGCAAAGAATGCTATGAGGTCTCTGTCTAACTCTTTCAACAGATGTGCTCAATCCAAATACATTTTAGAGCATTTAGATATAAAAATAGGAACTGCATTTTAAAAAGTAAATAGTACTTGTAGCCCATGAATAACTATTCAACTACAATGGTGTGTTTCTATTATATTGTGATTTTTAATAAGAATAGAACACAGACAGCAACATTCAAATGGAAATGCTTCTGCTTTCATTTTTTCCCAGCCAATCACATCTAATATGGTATCAATCTTACAACAAGAGAATACTTTGTCGAAGTTAAGCAAGGTTAGGGGTATTTTTATTTCTTCTCTGGTATCTTTGTAAATTTGACAGCTGCCTCAATTACTAAATAAGATATTACATGAGTTATAGTATTACCTGTGATGGACGACTATTTAAAAAGTAAGTTTATTGTAATTTTCCAGCATGAAAGCTGGGCCCTTTTATAATCTGTTGATTCATATTTTTATCTTATAATAAACTTGTGATCTTCATATATAAATTACTTAAATGAAAAGCATTCTGTCCTTGATCTTAAGGGTTATTTTAATTAAATTAATATGGGGTATAGATATGCAGAAAGAATAATATTTGCAAGCAGGTAGTGTAGCTCCAATATAAGGAGGGTGCTTCACTTAGATATTCTTTATATTCTGTAATTCTGATCATGTCACTTGTTAATGATTAAAAATAACTAAAAACAGTGTGTTTCGGGTGTTCAGAGAGATTTAAACACTCTTTTCAATTCCTAGGACTGTAAAAAAATACGACAGCATGCATGTTTTTAAAGGAAAAAATAGTTTTCTCACAGTTCTGGATGTTGCCAGTTTAAATTCAGGGCATCCGACAAAGCTATTTTTTCATGGGCTCTCTTTGTGTAGATAATGAGATGATTCTTTGTTTTCTCTTTCAGCGTCTGGTGTTCCCGCCCTTCCTGGTTTCCCTGGTGCTCAGGTGGATCCTCACATGGTGACTAGCATCTGAACATGACTCAAGTCTCATGTTTGTCTTTTCTTTCATAAAACACCCCTGAGATGGAGTTTTAAAAAAACTGCACTGTCTCATAGTGACCTTATAGGACCCTATAGGCTTGTCCCCCGAGTTTCCAAGGTTATAAATGTTTACAGAAGCAGATTCATGGTCAACCTGGGAAATTCAAACCAGAGATATTTTCATTGTTGTAACCAGTGAACTACATTGGATCCTGCATGAGGATGGCACAAGCCTGGGCTGTGTTTTGCTCTGTTGTGCATTGTGCTGCAGTGACTTGGGACTGATTTGATGGCACCTAACAAAAACAACAAAATGTTGACAACAAAGATCAGGAGGGAAAATGTCAAAGGGCAGCTCAACAAGATGAAGAAAGGTGCTGTCATGAAATATGAAAAAACCTAGAGTTAGAAAAGTAAAAACACTGACATGTGCAACCTATCTTAACCTAAAAGATTTGAAAAATAATTCAAGTCTTGAGTTGAAGTATTAAAAGCTTCTATGGGCAAATGTTCCATTGCAGCACGCATCAAAAGATGAAAAGAACACACAGAGTTTCTGTGCACAAAAACGTTCAAGCGGCAGCATGTGCTCCAACAGTATTGAGGAACATCATCCATGCTGCACTGAAGACATCAGCCAAAAGCAAGGCGTCAGGATGGACAAATACAAATTGAAATGTTCCAGCAACCTGATGAAGCGCTCTCTCAAGCGAAAGAATTTTAAAAACAGCTGCCTGTCTTAGTCTTACATACTTTGGATCTATTGCTAGTAAAGACCAGTCCCTGGAGAAGGACATCATGCTTGGTAAAGTGGAGGGGCAACGGAGAAGGTGAAGTTCCTCAAGGAGAAGGATTGACGCAGTGGCTGCGACAAGGAACTCAGACCTCAAAATAATTGTAAGGATGGTACAGGACTAGGCAGTGTTTTGTCCTGTTGTGCATTGGGTCCTTATAGGTCTGAACTCACTCTCTGGCACCTAACAAAAAACAAAAATTCTGCCCACCCGACTGGAAGCATTCCATATTTGTACTCATTCCAAAGAAATTTAATTGGACAGATTTTTGAAATTATAAAAATATTCCATTAAGTCCCATGCAAGTAAAATATTGCTTAAGATCATTGAACAGAAGTTGCAGCATACATTGACAGGGAGCTGTTAGAAATTCAGAAGAGGATGTGGAACAAGGGATATCATTTCTGGTATCAGTGGGACCTTGGGTAAAAGCAGAGAATAATGGACAGTTATTTGTGCTTTATTGACTATGCAAAGGAATTCAGATGTGTTATCATTAAATAGTTATGGATCATAAGAAACTATGGACTGAGAAAAATGTGAATTCCAGAACACTATATTGTGCTCACTTAGAACAGGTACTTGGATGCAGAGGCAGATATTCAATCAGAACAAGGAAATACTGCCTGATTAAAATGATAAAATAACCTGAGAGGTTGGGGTGTGTGAAAAAGAACTCAGAAGTAAGATTAGAGGAAGATTTGTAAACCATCTGATGTGTGTATATGACACAATTCTGCTTGAGGAATGCGAGGAGAGCATGAATCTCACCACACCAGGCAGTGCTGACTCATGAGAACTTCTGTTGGTTTCTGACACTGAAACTGTTCACAGGAGTAGAAAGCGCAGCCATTCTCCCATAGAGCTTCTGGTGGTTTTGAATGGCCTACCATGCCAATAGCAGCCTAAGTATAACCACCACACCACCATCGTTCCATATTTATGAACCCAGCTAGCCTCCAAAGAGGAGCTCAGTGGTGCAAATCAGCATTATGAAGAAATAGAGGATGGCTATTCCTTTACACAATTACCAAAATTGCTGCATTATACCTGTGAAACCAGGGAGAATAATAGTCCATCCACTTTGACATATAATCTTATCATCATAACCATCTAGACTTGCACTTTGGTACACTTTTTTACTACCAGATAGATATCTATCATTACTGAGCAAAAAAAAAAAAAGTGAAAGTCAGGGATGACTACATCATATCACTAAATGGAAGATAGGTACATAATTAAATAATGGCCAAATTCCCCAGTTACATATTTGGAAATTTTCATCATTATATAGCTACCTGGGATGTTGGAATATGTGAAAAAGAACTCAGAAGTAAGATTAGAGGAAGATTTGTTAACCATGTGATGCGTGTTGATGACACATACCAAACAAATGAGAATCTGCCTAGTCAAGTTGGCACATAACCTTAATCTTCACAGCCAGTGTTACTCTTACCTTGTACTTCCACATTCATCACTGCCAGATTTACATTGATGCCCCAAATAGTAAAATAATGGATTTTTTCACCATTATCATGCAGATAATGAGGCAAAAATAAATGAGGAGTTGGTGTGTTGCAATGCTTTTTTATCTCTTTCCTTTCTTACCAAATGAAAAATAGCTTCTAAATTTATAAATAGCTTTTAAAAGTTATTTTGTAGGAAATGGCATTAACTGTATAGATTGTTAATCTCAATAACTTTAGGAACAGCAAAATCTCAGTGATGTCTGAAATGAAAAAAATTTAGTATACATATGGAAATTTAAAAAATAAATTGAAACAGTTATTTCTATACTTAATGCTTCATTATTGAAAATTATGTGGCACAGAACATGTTTGAGTAAAATATAGTTACACGTCACTCATCTGATAGTTGTACTGCGGTGACTTTCAGGATGCTCGGATGCCGGAAGCTATGGCATTGGCATTTCAAAGACCAGCAGGGTCACCGCCCAAAATGAACAGGTTTCAGTGAAGTTTCGAGACTCATTACAGATTATAAAGAAAGCATATGTTGTCCACTTTTAAGTAATTAATCACTGAAAATGTTAGAAATGCCCAAAGAACATTGTCAGATATTGAAAACCTCAGGAATAGCACAGAACATTGTCAGCGAGAGTGGCAGACAGTGAGACCTTCCAGTCAAAAGGCATCCCAGATGTGACGGAGGAATAATTGCCTTCACACATGGGAACCAACCATACTGACACAACTGACGTAGGATCAGCAGGACATTCTTGGCTGATGGGTCATAATTCAAAATAAGAAAAAACAACTGTAGACATCTATTTATAATTGAAAGTTGGAATGTATAAAGTAAGAATCAGTAATCTACAAAGGGGAAATAGACAGATAAAAGATCAAGACCCTCGGTGTTAGTGAAGTGAAACTGTCTAATATTGGCTATTTTGAATCAGACACTATGATTTTCTATGCCAGGAATGACAAATTGAAGAGGAATGTGATTGTAGTTATCATGAAAGAGGGTATTTCAAGATATACTTTGATTTATAATGCTCCCTAATGAAATGATAGTGATGTCTCTAAAGTGGCACAGGAGTATACATAAACCATAGATGATAGATAGATAGATAGATAGATAGATAGATAGATACATACATACATACATACATACATACATACATACATACATACATATGAATGAAATTTGGGGTCCCACTTACTCATAGGCCTAATGTAAGAGCAATTAACCTTTTGGGGATGGCCTATTTGAAAAGTGCTCTCATGGAGAGATCACTGATGATGTGGGTGCTATAGCATAGTGTGGTGAGGAAATCAGATAGTGCCCAGCTATCAGACAGATTAATTAAGGCTTTTCTGAAAACGAATAGCCATCTAAGTGAGGCATCAGCTAAGTCCACATTGGAGAAGCAGAGCAATCTGCGTGATTCAGGACTGTAATTAATAACACATGATACCAGAGGAGGGGATGATATTATAGCTTAAATTATGAGCATCTGCTTCACACAAGGCTATGGGTGACAATGGAAGTCCAAAATTCATTGCCAGGGTCCCATGTGGATTTGGCTTCAGATAAATCCCCTTTGACCATAGACCAAATGTGGAAGTACCGTTGCTGCCAGACCTAGTGAATTAGAAGGAGGATTGATGCGGACACGTAGTTAGGTTAAACCTTAACATTTTATAATACAAATTTCTTTTGACACATTAGTAATTTGTTCTAATTTTTAATGTTTTCTTTCATTTCAATTGATGTTTTTCTTTGTTTTATTTTGAAATTGTTGAGGTTTTCTTTTGTTTGTTTTGTTTGGCTTTTCTGGTTTTGAAATCCAGGATAGGTAAATCTATACAGAAAGAAACTGGATTAATGGTTTTTGAGAGAGATGGCAAAGGAGTTTGAGAGAAATGGGGAACTAAAATCAATGAGCACAAGAAAGAAGGAAATGTTCTCACATTGATTGTGCTGACTGCACAATGCCTTTTTGTATGATTGAACTATTGAATTTCATATTATGTAAGGTTCATGTCAATAAAACTGTTAAAAATAAAAGCATAAAACAGCAATAATCTATATCTTAAAAGCCAATGGTGTCTGTGGTATAAAAAATATCTACGCACACACGGAAGTCAAGTAAAAATATTTATTATTCAAATTTATGCACCAACCACTAAACCTAGTGATAAAAAATCAAGTAATTTTACCAATCTTCAGTCTGAAATTGTTCAAATATACATGCAAGATACATAAGTAATTATTTGGGGTGGGAATGTAACAGTTGAAAACAAAGAGGAAGGAACAGTTGTCGGTGTATATGGCCTTGATGTTGTAAGGAAAGCTGGAGAATGCACGAAAGGATTTTGCAAACCAAGAAATTCTTCATCTCAAATACTTTTTTGTTTTGTTTTCAAGAACACAATGACATAAACAGAAATCAAGTTAACTACAACTGGGGGAAGACTCAATAACAGCAGCTAAAACCAGGCTAGAGATTGACTCTAGAACAGACCATAAATTGCTTAAAATGTAATTCAGGTTGAAGTTAAAGAAAATTAAGTCAAGTCCACAAGAGCCAAATACCTTGAGTATATTCCATGTGAACTTTGGTGACTTTTTGAGTTTTATTCAAGATGAAAAGGCAAATTTCTCTAAATTGGCCAATTCCCCCCAAATTCTTATATTAGTATGACACTATAAGTTCATAGACTTACAGTTACCTGAGTAACACCCTATTATTCACTTTATGAATAATAACTTTCAAAAACCCACTGCAGTCAAGTTGAATTGGAGTTATAGCAATCCTCTACCTGCCCTGCAGGACACAGCAGACCTGCCCACGTAGGCGTCCAAGGTTGTACATCTTTAATGGAACCGAAAACATCATCTTCCTCTCACAAAGCATCTTCGATTTGAGCTGCTGATACCCTATGGATAGGAACCCAAAGCATAATCCAGAGGTAATAATAGGTCAACATTTTAAATTTCCCAATATCCATAAAAGTAAACATGAAAAGAAAAAACTTGCAAAGTACTTGCTGCAACAAAAACAAAATAGACATTAGATCTTTTGGACGCGTTTCTTTTATTCATTTATAGTGTAAAGATACATAGATAAACACGAACTTTACATTTGTCTAGGAGAATCATCTCAGAGCCACAGCTTCACCCAGACTCACCCTCTACTGTTTGGGTTGGTGCTAGGAAAAGGCTGTAGTTCTCATATTCTTCTTGATGGCTGTTATAACCTCAGCCTCATAGTACTTTCCTTCTAGGGCTATTTTGAACTTTAGACAAAGGAAAATTGTTTAGTGCTTAGTCTTGTGCATTCTTATATAAGGATCCCATGAATTGTTAGTTAATGCTAGTCATATTTATGCCAGAAATCAACCTCCCCACCTAGTGAATGGCCATTTGCATAAAATGAGGTGGACATACATCATTTGGTATTCAGACCAAACTGAAAGCGCTCTGTGTCTCACATCAAGGTACTTTGGTATGGTTACTACTGTAAAATGCTTATGAACAGGTCAATTGGCAGATCCAACTAAATTTTCATCTTTACATGTGAACCAACCTGTAAGGGTAATGATAATGGGCCAGGTATCAGACAATATTTAATGAATAAAGCATAAAAACAAAAACACAGAATAGAGATGCCTTAGCAATGAGTTAGGTGAGAAGGACCCAAATATAAGGTGGTATTTTACTCTTGTTTACATCATTTCTTAGAAAACAAACAAAACAAAGCTAACACTAAAAGACTTCTATAGAATATGAACACAATTGCTTTTTCTTTACTGGCTGCCTTCCATTAAAAATCATTCTTGCTTTCTTTCCCTTAGAACAATTTGTTATTTAAATATTCCATGACTATATTTAGATTATTTCCAAAGCATTGCATTGAATTAAAACCTGCTTTGCATGAAAAGACATTTACGATAAATAAGTTCACATGGTAGGGACTCTGTCCAAGGTAATTCCAGCATGGTCATTTAACGTCCTTTGAAGATCCAATGCCTGACAGAATATACTGCACCCTGATGGTCCTGGATCTCACATAGGCTAGACAGGAAATCCACACTCTGCGTCACAGTCACCACACTGCTCCCTCGGGCATCTTGTGCTACCTGTGCCTAAACTTGGTGTGGCATGGGCCCTATTGCCTCCGTGATTTCAGGTGGGGAGGGATCTTGGATGTTCTCCTTGGATAGTTCTCCTCGGATGGTTCCCAGAATCCTCTTTGTGCCAGCATCTGATATGGTTCAAGCATACAGCCTAGGGAAAGGCTGCTACAACTGACGAGTCCCCTCTGTTTCTGATACCACGTACGCATGAGCGCATCCATTCACTCAGAACCATAGATACGAGAACCATAGTAAGAAATGTTACTTCACACACCTTCCCCAAAAGGCTTAGATCAGTCAGGAAATCACATTATTTGCCAGTGGATTTTTGTTTATTTTTGTTTTTTGATGTAAACAATAAAATTGATATATAGGCAGTCTTTGTGTTATGAACAAAATCCATGATTCATTTATAAGTGTGTCCTTTAGTCAGACTCTAAGTAACTCAGAACATATGTGTGCATGCATTCAGTTCTCATTTACTCTCAGTTTAATGAAAACTAAAACTTGACGTGGATGATTTTAAAGCTGAATGTACAGTCACATACGTTGATGGTGATAAACACTTTGCTTAAATAGGGTTGGTCCAATCATTTCAAAGTGAGGGTATATTTATATATCATTAGAAGGCAAGTAGAAACTGTATAAAACTAAATGAGGAACTCATCGCCATTGAGACAATTCTAACTCGGGGGCCAAAGGACAGAATGACAGAACTGAACTGCCCCATTGAGTGTCTGCCACTATAAATCTTTACAAGAGCAGAGAGCTACTTCTTTCCATAATAGTGTTTGTTATGTCTTGTAAATTCTAGCATCTATGTCTGTGGTTAAAATCCCATTTTAAGGGAAAACCCACGCCTCCATCAAAGCCATTTATCTGTGTATATGAGAGAGCTCTTAGGAGCTGACAGGGACAAATACTTGGGTCATCAAGGAAGAGGACCTACCATGAGCCTTGTTGGTGGATCCCAATTCCTACCTGAAGGGACAAAGGCAGCAGAGACCATGCCAAGCCCATACGAGACCAAGGGCCTAGGCAAGAAGACAAGAAGCCGCACCTAGACTGTGAGATGGCAAGGCAGAGGAGCAGGTGGGCTTCCTGACCATTGGAGATGAGAGGCCAAGGAACCAGTTGGCTGAGAACCTGAGATATTCTCTTATTCTACTCAAAGGACTGTATCTTGCTCTATGTACAGTTTCCAAATGCACAAAATTGTGTTATGTAATTCTCATTCTTTGTAAGGCTAGTCATATGATCCACTGGATGTTTTACATAGTCAATTAAATAAATGATCAATTATAACTGGAAAGAATTTGGGAGAGATAAACATCAATAGAAAGGAATGAGTAAAATTGGGCAAGCAAAGTAAAGCATTATGGTTACCATGTGACTAGTCCTTTGCTAGGTTTGTTAGGCCTGGTTGACTAGAGAAACAAATCCGGTGACACTCATATATAGGTAAGAGAGAGCTTTATAGCAAGAAGTAATTATAAAGCAGGAAAACATTCCAGCCCAATCCAGATCAAGTCCATAAGACCAATACTAGTCCATATATCTCTCTTCAGACTCATACAGACACATGCAATGATGCAGAATGCTTGGAGATCAAAGGCTGGTGGGTGCATAATATTGTGGATCCAACAACCCCAGGGCTTGAGTAGTTTGCAGAGTGGCTCCTCAGCAGGAAGATGAAGTAGAGAGAGAAAGGGGAGGTTCCCAGCACCCTCCTTATGGAGAGGTCACGTCCACAAGGAGGCACCATCAGGCTGTGACCTGATTGACAGGTTGACTCCATCTGTACACTTCAAGGTGACCCAAATTATGTACCTACCACACTAGGTACCCCCTCCCCTATTTCTATTTCCTGATTCTATATTTTGGTGTTTTTGATAGCCCATACTGTGTAGCCTTTCACTATTTCTATTTTCCTCTGTACTGATATCAATCCTTTATGTTGATGACTTTTAATTTTACTTCTCTGAGCTGTTCTTTTCCCCGAATCTCTAGAATTAGACATGTGTATGAGGAGGTACAAAGTAAAACAACAAAAAAAAAAACTGGAGCTGTGCTGGACAGAGTGAAGGTTTTGTAGTATGCATATTTCCCGCTAAGCAAGCATCTAGTAACTTGCTCTCAGTGTCCCCTGGGAAGGTTCCACCTGTTCACAGTAAATTTTTTCTTGAACCTCGTTTTTAGTGACTGCTGATTTAAGACAACAGCATGCAGCTATGAAATTTTGTTTCCTGCTCAAGGAAAAAATGCCCTAGAAACTGTTGTGATGCGAGGTGCTGAAGGGATCATTTATCAGGCATCAGAGAACAAAAAAAAATAACATATCATTGTTTGCTGACCTCCAAGATATGATCGCTGAAGACAAATGAGTGAATAAGCAAATGTGGTAATTAAAGCTGATGGTGCCCGGCTATCAAAAGAGATAGCATCTTGGGTCTTAAAGGCTTGAAGGTAAACAAGCAGCCATCTAGCTCAGAAGCCACAAAGCCCACAAGGATGAAGCACACCACTCTGTGTGATCACGAGGTGTAGAATGGATCAGGTATCAGGCATCATAAGAACAAAATGTCATATCATTACGAATGAGGGGGAATGCAGAGTGGGGACACAAAGCCTATCTGTGAGGAGCTGATGCCAGGGGCTTATGTAGAGAGAAAATGTTTTGAGAATGATGAGAGTAAAGAATGTACAGATGTGCTTTATACAATTGATCTATGTATGGATTGTGATAAGAATTGTATGAGTCCCCAGTAAAATTATTTTTAAAAGAAACTGTTGTGATATGTTGAACACAGTTTTCAAGGACAGTGTAATGGGAACAATCCCAGTGGATAGTGGTTATTCTTGTTTCAATAAAGGTGGAATGTCAATTGATAACAAACCTCATTCTGGTTTTTGTCAACTTCCTGAGCCACAGGTAAGATTGTTAATAAAGCTTTCTATTTAAAGGTCTGAAAATATTGTGTAACAGTGTGCAACAAATAAAGGCCTGATTTGCGGCAGCCAGGGGACTGATTTTGCCACCACAACAATACACCTGCCCATGCAGTCATCTCAGTGTGCCTGTGTTCGCCAAAATATAGCATCCCTTTTTTTCCCCATGCATCTTACTCACCTGACCTTCCTCCTTGGAACTTCTTTTTGTTTCCACGAAACAAAGAGACATGAAAGGGACATGAAAAGACAGCTATTTGACAGCATGGAAGAGGTGAACCAAAAAAAGAGGGAGATGCTGTCAGCCATCCAAACTAATGAGTTCTAAAAAAATGTTTCCAAGAATGGAATCACAGATTTGACAAAGATAATAAGTATAATGGACAATACTTTGAAAGTGATAAGATTGTTTTGTAAAAAAATAAGTAAATACAAAGTTTTTTTTTAATTTATTCTTTTGCTAACCCCTCATATATCTATGTATGACTTTGTTTGAAATGCCACTTAAAAATTTACAACCATTTCCCGCCCCCACCCTGAGGGGGACAAATAATAGAAATGTGGTCCAAGGGAGACAAAGGATGGTGCAAAATACAAAATAACAACAATAATATATGCTTGATCAAGGTTTCAGGAAGGTGAGAGGGTAGGGTAGAGAGAGATGAAAAAGAGGAACTGATACCAAGGGCTCAAGTAGAAAGCAAGGTTCTGGAAATGATGATGGCAACATAAATACACATGTACTTGATACAATTGCATATGGATTGTTATAAGATCTGTAAAAGCCCTCAATAAAATGATTTTTTAAGTAAATCTACAACAAACCTTAATGTCACTTTGGATAGAGTAGTTAACTGACCATTACCTAAAGGTCTCCACTCTCAGTCTTCCTACTACCACAGATGATACCTCCACCATTTCAGAATCACTGACTTTACAGTTTCTGTATTTTATTGCATACAACCCACTTCTAAATCCAACAAGTTTTCTCTTATAAATATATCCCAAACCTATTGCTTCTTGTCACTTTTGTTTTACCCAGCCTAGTTCAACACTCTATATTTCCTCATTTCTATTTCCTCCTAACTGGTCTTTCTGCTTCAAATCTTTCTCCCCCACATGTTAAAGTTAGACAGAGTGTAATGTTCTCGTTCACACTTCCTAAACATTTCTCTTTCTTAGTGACAATCCAAGGTGCTCTCCTAAAATCATTGGCTAAGTCTCCAGCTTTTACAATTTTTACCCTTTCCAGTTACTCTGACGCTTTCTGGTTTTCAAATTTGAAAAACCCTTACTGTACTTTTCATTCTCTGCCCCCTCTTCCAAGGCCCTTTCCACTTATCTACCTAGATCTCTCTCCCCACTAACCCCCCCTCTACTGCACACATAGGCCATGCTTGCTATTTTCTTTTTTTTTTTAAGATGGAATGGCAGTGATTTATTTTTAATATGAACCAACAACATCAAGAAGGAGGAAACAACTTCTCTAATGGATGCGTGTTTCATAAAGTTTGGGGTTTTTTAAAATCATTTTATTGGGGGCACATACAATTCTTATTACAATCCATACATCCATCTATTGTGTCAAGCACATTTGTACATTTGTTGCAATTATCATTCTCAAAACATTTGCTTTCTACTTGAGCCCTTGGTATCAGCTCCTCATTTGTCACCTCCCTCCTTTACCCTCCCTCCCCCATGAACCCTCGATAATTTTTTTTCATGTAACTGAGAGGAATTACTGAATCCCAAATCAAGGTTCAACATGATAGTGGGGCAAGAGGAAATTAAAAGGAAATAGAAGAAAGAACTAGAGGCAAAGGGCATGTATAGGGGTTTACTTGCTCTTTTCATTTAAAATTAAATCTGTTAACAACATCCCCTTGCCATCATGGTCTTCTCTGCTATTGAGAATGTAGCATCTCAACTTCGATGTGTACCCACTTCATTAGGACTCTTACTGCAGTGTGGTGTTTATTTAATGATTATAAATTGGGACCTGCCATTTTAAAATTCTGATCACCTGTCCTGTGCTCTATATTGATGATTTAATTACAAAACCTTGAGAATTATTTTGAACTGTCTTGATCACTCTACAAAAGAGCCCTCAAGTCGTACAATGGCTCAGTTATAATAAAAACGTGTTTCTTGTTTACATATCAATCTGAGGTGGCTGTTTTCAATAGAAAGGTAGTTATCAACTCCTGGTTGATTAACCACTGAAGCCCTTCCTATTGAGTGACTGCATGATCTTTAAGATTTTACCCTTTGTCTTTCAGCTCGTGTCCACATCCGTAAGATGTGGAGAAAACATATTCACCCCTATCTTATTGTATCAACAAAACCTACGCTGGAAATGTGCCCTCCCAATGTGCCCAAAGTACAAAGAAAATAAGTTTCTGATAATAAAATAACATTTTAATTTCCTTTACATTGACCCATTTAAATAAAGTATCATTACCAATTCACTCTGAGTCAATATTATAATCCCTGTGTTCTTCTGATTTGCAATCTCCCTGTTCCATATTTTTTTAATTACTATTCCCTTTTTCTCATGTATTGTTTTGCTATTTTCAAGTATATTTGTTAGAGGATCAGCAACTTGAACTTGCCCTTTCAGCAACGACAGCTTTCACCCTCGGGAAACGTCTCTCTCCTGTGTGTTTATCACCTCAGACATGACCCCACACACGCCTTCAGAGTTTCCACTCTCATAAATTTAAGTCTCATAAGTTCTGAGGCTTTTCCCAGTATATTCAAAACCCTGTTGCCAGTTCACACAGTGGTGTTCAATTTATTTTTCAAAGCATGTCTTCATTTATTCAACCAATGTTTTTATAAAGAAATGGCATTTTCCCAGGTATTGCTTAAGGCCCAGTAAAGAAATGGGCAAAAAGGAAAAAAAAGAAAAAAAGCCAAAGCTTATCTACTCCTTTAATCTAATGGGAAAATCAGTGAGTTAATGGGTAGTTTGATGCACAGTATGATAAGGATTGTCAAGGAGGAAGAACAATGTGCTTTAGAAATCAAAAGTGTGCTCTGTACACAATAAAGGAGAAACAAATATGAACTTCCAGGTAGAAGATGCGCGTAAAATCCCAGAAGAATGAGGAAAGGAAGGATGCCGTTGGAGAAAGCCTGATCAGCCTGAGTAAATGTCATGGACAGGATTATAGAGAGGAGATTAAAAAATCAACTTGTTCAAACATTGAAAGAAATTCAGTATGACTGAGACACGGATACTAAGTGGTGGAATACAGTGAGATGAGGCAAGATAGCCATGAAGTGCCTCACAAAGTATGAAAGCCTACATTTTATTTTAGAGCAAATGGGAACTATTACAAAATAAATATAAAAGAAGAAGATTTTAAAAAGTGTGTGGCAGGAGTGTAAACACCTTCAGATGGATTGGTCCCCCGTGATTCTCTAATTGTTAAGATCTCTTGAAAAGGTATATTTCCCAAGAGTTTAATCTACATCAGAGCAAAACGTCTCCATTGGACACTATGCAGATGTTTTCCAGATCATGGGAACAGGATGGCTTTAGATGAAATTAAAGACCATTAAATGTACAAGAAACAGCAAGATTGCTTCCGATAGAGTTTAGCCTACCACTTCAAATGGCCTGCTTTAGTGTGTCACAGAATCAACCTCATGCCTGGAAAATTTAAAGGGCTGAGTACTTTATTTCATTAATCACTAATAGTGTTTGAATTTTATCTGAAGATGGGAGTAATGATTTCTCTTATAGCACAAGGAAAAAAAGAATCTCATAACTGAAACTTAAAAAAAGAAGAAGTCCTTCCCTAAGTCCCTGGGATGAGCTGTCAAAATAAAGCAAATAAGTAGACAATGATGCATGCTACAGACAACCTACTCACTACCAGTCACCATACCAAGATCTAAAAGCGGTACTGGCAAGTCTCTGCTTCTGTTTTCCTGTTTATTCTGGAAATTTTGTCTTCTTTCCCTTTTTGTGAGTTATTTGATGGCACAACAGAAATGCTGTCGGATTGCATGCGTGCTTTCTCTGCCTTTCTTCCTGCTTAGATCTAACTTACATGTTCAAATGACATTAATCAAGAACCTGCTCGATTACACGTCAGGCAAAGGAAGGAACATTGGGAATATCCAAATTATGATGTGATTACAATCAGAAGGAAGTTTGACCATAACTCTATACTATGGTCTCTTTCAAAATTTTATAAGGTGCATTTTTTTATGAAAAAGTAAGAGCTGATTTTATTCTTTATGTTATATTTCCTTTTCTTTTTTTTTTGCCTTTAATTCTTTTTTAATTATTTTTCCTCTCACATTTCTTTTTTTTTTATTTTAACAATTTATTGGGGTTGATACAATTCTTTTCACAGTTCATACATATACATACATCAATTGTATAAAGCACATCTGTACAGTCTTTGCCCTAATCATTTTTTTCTCTTTTCTTCTTTTACATTTTATTAGGGACTCAAACAACTCTTACCACAATCCATACATATACATACATCAATTGTATAAAGCACATCCATACGTTCCCTGCCCCAATCATTCTCAAGGCATGCATTTTTATTAGCATCCTTGAGAAAGTTTACAGTTAAGAATCAGGTTTAACTTTGCTAAAACTGGCATCCTCTATATTTCCTTAATCCAAAAAAAATTGCTACTCATGCGATGCCTGCTTAATATTTAGAATGTTAGTATTTGGAGCACAATTTGGGAAAAAATAGTCTAGTGGGAACATGGAGCAGCCTTAAGGTACTCTGAGAAATTTCATCAGTATCTTAAGGATGGAGACGTGAAAACTGTATACATGCTTCTTTCACTTTTGATGAGGAAAGAATTTTTTTAGAACACAAAATCTTAACAATATTTCCAGTTGCTTCTGCCTCAAACGTGTAAGAGAAACCAAACTTTTCATTTTATATGGTGGTAGTGTGACTGATATCAGATAGATCCTGGCTCTAAGCAAAGAATAACATAAAGCTGCTTATTTGTGTTTTATTGACTGTGGAGAGGCATTTGACTGCACATGTCATAATGAACTATGGGTGGTTTGAGAAGAATGAGAATTGTGCTCATGGGGAACCTGTACACAAGTGGAGGCAGTTATGTGAACAGCACACGAGAATATTGCATGGTTTAATAGTAAAGAAAAGTGTGCATCACACCATACATTTCACTATGTATGTTGATAGGTGCTATTGAATACTGTTCCTTTGTATGACAGATGGAAACACTTCCCAATGCTGCCCCATTCTCACAACAGTTCTTACGCTTGAGGCCATTGTTTCAGCCACTGTATCATTCCACCCCTTTGAGGACCTGCCTCTCTTCCTCTGTCCTTTCACTTCACCAAACACGATGTCCTTCTCCAGGGACTGGTCTCTCCTGATGGCCAAAGCATGCTCTTGTGCTAAGTGACTAATCAGAAAATGCTAAGCAAGTAACCTGTAAACTAAGGAAATAACCGAAGAAGATGTTCTCTCTGAAGAATCAGGCAGCACCAGGAATGGAGGAAAGCTTGTTGATGATTGACCATATGCAGATGACACAACCTTGCTTTCTAAAATTTAAAAGGACTCGAAGCACTTGCTGATGAAGATGAAGGATTTCATATGAATTGATATGGATCACAATGTATTGTAAATGAAACAACAATCCTCACAAGTGGACGGGTAGGGAATATCATGTTAAATGTAGGATAGATGTAAGGTGTGAAAGGTTTCATCTTGCTTTGATGCACAATCAACCCTCAAGGACCCAACAGTGAGAGGTCAAAGGAAACGTTGTATTGAGTACATCCCTTGCAATAAGACCTCTTTATAGTGGTGAAAAGCAGGATGTTGCTCTCAGGACTACAGTGTACCTGGCCAAAGCCATGGCATTTTTAATCACTTCATATGCATCTGAAAGCTGAACGTTGAATAAGCAAGTGCAAAGAAGAATTATGGTAGTGGCATATGAATTATGGCAGGGGCATATGAATCATGATGCTGGCAAGAGAAATGAAAAGTAGCATGTATTGCGCAAAGAACAAGCAAATCTGTCTTGAAACAAGTACAACCAGGATGCTCCTTAGAAGCAAGGATGGTGAGGCTTTTCTCCCATACTTTGGACGTGTTACCAGGAAAGACCAGTCCCTTGAAAAGTCCGTCATGCTTGTTAAATTGGAGGGTTAGCAAAAAGCGAAAAACCCTTGACAAGATGGATTGACACCACAGCTGTAACAATGGGCACTGACATAGCAATATTTCCAAGGATGGCACAGGGCCAGGCAGTGTTTTGTTTTATATTAGATCACTAAGATTTGAGACCTACCCAACAGTACGTAACAAGTGTGACTGAATCCAGCTTCTGTACTTGTAACAATAGCACTATTAGAGTTTCTTGGCATCGTGTAGACAATTAGCTCTCAATGTCCAGGAAATAGCCTTGCTGTACTATTCATAGATCAGCTCTGAGCCCCCCCAAATATATAGAATAACAATGACTCATTCATGAACCTCCTGTTATGGCCAACTTTCATTATCAACCCCTGTTGATTCCACGAGTCAGACTAAAATGTGGCTCCATAGAGTCTGGAAGGGGAAGTACAGCCAGAATTCTCCTTAGGGGAAAGGATGGCAAAGCTTCCTCTCAGGTATCAAGCTCGGTAAAGCAGAGGAGCAGTGAGAAAAAGGAGGTCCGCTGACACATCGATTCACACAGTAGCTGTAACAACGGGCTCCAACATTAAGAACAACTATGAGGTTGGGGAGACCAGGGCTGTGCGTCAGGCAGATGTACATGGGCTCTCTGCAAGTGGAAACCTAACAACATCAACAACAATGTTCTTGATGTAGTTTGGTATCCTTTCTCTCCAGGTGAATCTGGGTGAACTGTAACCTCAAATGTTCCAATTAGCAGCCAAGTTCTTACCTATTTCACACACCCAGAAAGATTTAGTGGCTACAAATTTGGTGGTCCCGGACTCTTAGCTAGTCCACTCATGTCTTGATGTTTTAGTTTTATTCTTCCATTTTAATGTAGGGGTGGCTGTGTGAACATTTAAAAACAGAAAAATTTAATGTCCACTTTATGCAAAGCATTTCACTCTTAAGAAATATGAAATTGAAGTCTAAAAGAAATGAATAAAGACGCTATCCTGTTGTTAGATGGCAGGAGTAAACAAAGTGGAATTAAAATGAATTCAGAAAATGCTGATTAAATTACATGAATATTTTAAAAAGTGGATGCTATAAAATAATTACATTAGATAAAAATAGCAGTTTATTTCATCATAATTAGATAGTCTTCCCTAAGAAGGCTTTGAACTTAAAATGCGGTGTCTGTGGCTTAAATGCCTAACACGATCTTAGAGAAATGCCTGTGTCATTTGTGATCCATTGTTTTGGTGCCACTCAAAGTGCCTTCATATGCAAACTGCATACCCAATAATACGTTTATCCCCATGGTGAGTAGGTCACATATCAATAAGCTACTGCATCTCTTTTTATGCATATTGGTTGCATAAGCTAACAAGTAGGGTAGAAGGTAAGAAGAGATTCTGACAGTAAATTAAAGGTTGCCTGAGTAGGAAACAGTCTTCCGAATTGGAGCAAAGAGACTGACGACTAACCGGAAGTTGGTGATTTGAACCTACCCAGTAGTGTTTCGGAAGAAAGAGCTGGCAATTGGTTTGTGTCAAGATTATAGTCAAGAAACTCCTCTGGAGCAAGTCTACTCACCGTGAGTAGAAGACATCAACTTGACAATGGTTTTGGTGTTTAGTTTAATTTGTGGCAAAATGCCACCATGTGGGATTTAAATTTGTTTTCTGATTCGTAATGCAGTTTTCTCCCAAATCAACTGACTGGGACTCTAGGTCAGCATTGGTTTTTGGCGGTGTCTTGAGAATCTTCGGTTGGTGGAAAGTTCAAATACATTAGCTGGTGCCACTCCGGGGAGGTATCTTATCCGAATGCTTTTAAAATATTAAAAGTGTTAAAGAAACAATTCAATTGGAAAATTTTAAGTATTGAACACGAATCAGCTTTCACAAGCTTCCATATTGTGAGACAGAGAAGTCTGCCAACACATTCCCTCTGTTTTTATCAGAGAATTCTTTTACAATGGGCCTGTCTCTCTACTTGGAGTGAATCATTCAGTTCACAGTCTAAAATAACAATGTCACTTGTTAATGACAAAGTGGAGATCGCAGCATCTGAAACACAACACCATCTCTGATAAGCTGTAGATTTCCAGGGAATCATGAATGGCACCACGAAGCTCTCACTGCCGGTGAGGTTCCCTGTGGATGTCTCCACTGCCAATTCAGCAGAGTAATGAGTTTGTGTTGTCTTTTCTGTTGGGTCACATTTGAATCTGCAGCACCTGGACTAGATTGCTCTTGTCTGAAATCGTTCGGGAGGCAAAGTGGTTCAGTGCTCAGCTGCTGGCAGTTTGAAACTAGTAGTGGCTGGACAGAAGAAACGAGTAGCCATTTGCTTCCTGAGGGATTACCAAAAAAACAATTGATCCCTGCAAATTGATTCCAACGGTCAGTGTCCTAGAAGACAGAGTAGCATTACTCTTTCGGATTCCTAAGGCTTTAAGATCTATGTAAGCGGACATGTTTCGCCTTTAGAGTAGTGTTCAAATAGCCAAAGTTTCTGCAGTTGCAATCCCCTTTCACCTTTAAGCTGCCATGGCTCATTCAGTAATGCTTACAGTCTTGGAGTCCCCAATGGGTCATTCTACTAGGTCTTATATGGTCCCTGTGAGTCAGAGTCCACCCATTGGCAATCGGTTTCCTTGTGATTTGGCTCTGGTCTGAAACTCCTCTTTTGTTTTTGGTTTTCCTCCAAATTTCACCCAGTGTTTTAGTCTGATCAGTAATGTGGCAATTTAGAAGCTAGCAAAAACCTATCCCACCATAAACATTAATTATACACTTGTTGAAAAGATAAAGAGCTTCATTTCTTCCAGAGTAATTTGTGAGCTAAATTCTCAAGGTTAATGAGTTGCATATAAGGAGCAAAAACAATAGTATGCTGGCAAATGTTTAACAAAAGAAAGCAGCAAAATAGTAATTATTTGAAGTGTTTGCCCATCTTGTTGGTGCAAATCCTCCCACTATAGCAGATTTCAAGCTAACAAGTTTGTAAAATTTCTGAAATTGAAATATAGTCACTTGCAAGCAGCTATTGGGCCAGTTTTATCTCAAGGTAACTCCAGAAGACCAATGGAAATAGTTTAAATACTAAACGAACCCAGGAAGTCAGACAAAGAAGATGGAAAAGCGCTAGTGTCTGATACTCAAAGTTATGCACTTTTATTTCTTCTATTGAAAATTTTATATTCCTAAATTTCAGAGTCTTTGCTTTATGTAGTCAGTTAATCTGCCTTCGTTTTGTTAGAAAAATCCTGGAGAAAATTGCTATTTAAAAAAATAACATCTTTTGAGCTTTATCTCTTTTATTTATTTATTTTTGTTTTATATATATATAAAACTATATATATATATATATATATGCATGATCACTGTACAGATGTATGTTTTGTGTAGCCATATCATTGTCTACTTTAACTGAAAATATGATTATGTCCTTAGTAAGAATGATTTTTAAACACTTACACAGATTAGCCAACTAGTTGTTAAGATAGAACAGAATGTGAAAACTCATTTTTAATAGTGTTGTTACTGTTGGATTTTACAAATCTGCTTTTTTAATTGTTGTTGCTTCTTTTCTCTTTTGCTACAGTGAAGAACCATTTATACAACCTGGTGGGACAGAAAACCGAACCCAGGATGAAGCGTAAGCATTTCTTTCTTCTCTCTGTATCCAGGTGATGTTATTTCTGAAGCATAAATACTCTCTTTCATATGAAAAGGGAAATAACAATTTAAGTAGATATCGATTTTAATTCTGCTTGTTTTTATTTTGTTATGTTTTTCAGGCAGTGAACAAGAACATCCTAATATATGCAATTCATATCTACGGTTCCTGGATCTAATACAACAGCAAAATATGATGTAGAGAGAAATAAAAATAATGTGAGAGGGAAGTTGGGAAGAAAAGAAAAATATTTCTGAGGTAGAACTGTAAGGTCTCTCTCTCCGGGCAAGATTTACACCTCGTTCCTTGGCTCCACACAAGAAAGAATTCACGCTGAAGCCAGGCTCGTGATCCAAGTGAATTTAATGAGAGTTAAAAGGAGCTTCAGCTTTTACGAGGCACCCATAGGATTCCTTTTGACCAGGCGGCCTGGCAGAGACTGCTCAGGGTCACGCAAAGATCTCTCTCCCAAGTTTTCCTCCCACCAAGAGGACCAGAGAAGCCAAGCCCCTCTCCCTCTTGGTTCCTGCCTTTTCAAGGATTCCTGGGGGAGGCGTGGTGAATGACCCCAGATTGATCCCATTGGCTGAATTGCAATCACCTGGCCCAGGTGGGCTGCTCCAGGTTTAAAGCCTATCCGTGCCCACCAGCGGGAAAATCCAGCTTTGTCCTATGCTGGCTCTCCTGAGCATGCGTTAATGGACATCCCAGTTCCTAGGCTAAGCTACTTAACAGAACAATTGTCCACAACAGCTTGGGCACATCTCTGGAGTTGGGTTGATTGAAGAAACCAACTTTCTTCCAGGCTTTCTTGAAAATGACACTTCAGGGGCTTTTGGCAGTCTTCCTGTGAGATCTGTAAACGTCAGGCGCAATCTGCAGGTCAGCTGTTAGGGTACCTACCTGACTACTTCGTTAAAAACAAACAAACAAGCATCTCTCTGACATGTTTCCATTATGAACTTTTTTCATTCCAAATATTTGACAAAAATAAAAATAAGTAAGTGCTTTTGGTGTAGTCAAATAATACAACTGCCAAAGTGGCAGATTCTTCTTCTTCTTCTTCTTTTTTTTTTTTTTCTCAAAGTACAGGATTAAGGAAGACCCTGCAGGATTTCGGAGAGATGGGATCAGAGAGAACAGAAAGAGCATTTTCTGCTAAGAAACCTTGATGCCTGACAAGCAGCACTGTGTCCTGGGACAGTTTGGGGCAGCCTTTCAGAGAAAAGCCAGGCAGCCAGGTGGCACTGGCAGAGAAATCTTTAGAAGAGGTTTACCTTGAACTGAATCCATTGCTGATTCTTAAAACACATGTGTTTGGTCGTCTCTGAAAACGTCTCTACTAAAGGTTTTTAAAGCAATGCATTTAGAAGTGCTCTCTACTGTGATTTAAATCCAGCATATTTGAATTCTCTGATATGTTGGTGTTAATGAATTATATCTCCTCTCTTGATTTTATTAACTGTTTTTTTTTAAAAAATAAGCACACATACACAAACACTCCTTTATTTTTCATAATTTTCTAATGGAATTTCCTCAAAACTAGTAAGATTTTAAAGCGAATTCCCATCCTGTTTGGAGATTTCAAGGTATGTGCCTCAAGTATGTCATCTGTATAAAGGAATATATTATGAACCTTACTGTACTGATTAAAAGCAATTGGCTATTGACATTGCATTTCATTGTGATGTGCCATTTTTCCTGTGAAGAGCTAACTTTTTTAATCCAGATACATATCTCAGTTTCTCAAGACTGACAACATAAAATTTAGGTGGTATTCCCAAATTAAATAAAGAAAATTTAATGCATCACCTGCTACTGAACACATCTTTTATACGTAGCTTATTTTGGACTTGATCAAAGGAAAATTACTATCATATGTTGGGCACTGTGTTTTTCTTTTTTCTCTTTTTTCTGTAAGCACAAAGCATAATCTTCAAGTGCACATGAGACTATACGCATAACTTCAAAAGCTATATTGATTAAGTAATCAAATAAAGTCAGATGTTTGACATCAGGTACACACATAATCTCTTGCCTGACAGACTATTCTGTGGTGCCATGCAGGCTTCAACTTGTGGGAACATGAAAAAAGAATTTTAAAAATTGAAAAAAGGACTGTAAAAGTAATAAAAAATAAAATTGGAATTTGGCTTGTCAATTTCATTTAATCAATCCTACTTCCTAATTATCTGCTATTTGTTTTATCTCATGCCATTCATTTAAACCTGTTCTAGGAGGCAAAATGGAATATGGATTATATAGACAATAATAACTGTTATAGAAAGAAAAAATATCCTGAAGATACAGTAGAGAGTAAATCTGAAGCAGGAGACATGTAGAAATTAGGAGAGGGTTTTTGATGTTGTTTGATGTCACCAAGTCAGTTCCACCTCATAGCAACTGTATGTACAACAGAATGAAACACTGCCTGGTCCTGCACCATCTCACACTTGTCCTTAGGTTTCGAGCCTTTTATTGCAGCGACTGTGTCATTCCACCTTGCTGAAGGCTGTCTTTTGATCTGTGTGCTGCCCCTCTACCTTACCAAGCATGGCATCTTTCTCCAGGTACTGGTCTGTCTGGACAACATAACCAAAGTACAAAAGATCAAGTCTCTCCATCATAGTGGATAAGGAACACTCTAGCCTACTTCCAAAATAGATTGGCTTTTCTTTCTAAAGTCCTGGAACTCTCAAGATTCTTCACCAATACCAAATTTCAAACATATTGATTCTTATTTGGTCTTCCTTATCCAATGTCCACCTTTCACATACACATAAGGCAATTAAAAATACCATAGCTTAGGCCAAGTGCACCTTAGTCCTCAAAATAACATACTTGCTTTACTCCAAGTTTAAGAGGTTTTATGCAGCAGATTTAGTAGGTGCAGTGTTACATTTGATTTCATGACTGCTACCTGCATGAGCATTGATTGTGGATCCAAGCAAAATTAAATCCTTGACACTTTCAAATGTTTTTTTCCATTTACCATGATGTTTCTTATTGGTCCTGTTGTGAAAATCTTTGTTTTGCATACATGGAGCTATAATCCATACTGAAGGCTGCGATCCTTGACATTCTTAATCAAATGCTTCACATTTTCCTCACTCATATTTCCAAAAGTAAATTTGAG
Source organism: Tenrec ecaudatus (assembly GCF_050624435.1). Classification (NCBI taxonomy): domain Eukaryota; kingdom Metazoa; phylum Chordata; class Mammalia; order Afrosoricida; family Tenrecidae; genus Tenrec; species Tenrec ecaudatus. Next base: position 19,335,807 of record NC_134543.1, read on the forward strand.
TCATCTGCATATCTCAGGTTGCTAATGAGCCTTTCTCTAAACCTCAGGGAGGTACATATCCTGGTATGTTAAGAACATCCACTCCTATGAATTATAGTTTATAGATTTTCTGCTATAAACTGAGGCATAGAAATATTGATTTAGAAGTTTCTATTTCTATGTTGTAATAAAGGCTAGTGATCTTAGGATGAGTTTTACATAAAAATGTATAGAGTATTGATTACAGATTTTTAAAAATTACTTTTTTTATGTATGAGACCCCCTGGTTTACATTTTTAATGCAGAATAGATTATGGAGTCTATGGTGCTGATGAAGCATACTGGGAGTACCCCAGGCTGCCAAAAAGACAACAAACCTGTCCTGGAAAAAGCAGCTAGAAAGCTCCTTAGTCAAGGATGATAATACACTCTCATGTATTTTAGACATGTTGTCAGGAGAGACCCATTCTTGGAGAAGCACCTCATGGTTAGTAAAGGAGAGGGCTAGTGAAAAAGAGGAAGACCCTCGCCAAGGTGGACTGACACTGTGATTGCAACAATGGATTCAAGCATAAGAAAACTTTTGAGGATGAAGCAGGGCCACACAGTGTTTCATTCGCTTGTACGCAGAGTCACTGAGTCAGAGCTGACTCAACAGCACATAAAACCAACAACAAAGATGATAATGGAAAAAATGTGATCAGGTATTATGGTTCCCAAATATGAAGAAATAAAGAATCACAGTGGTAATGTAGAAGAATGTCTACCCACGGGATTAGAAGTTGAGTCAGGGGGGCAGCAACAACATTTGTTGATATGAGTTGAAGATCAAAAATTAGAAAACAGAGGGAACTTATTTTTTGATTGTTAAATTGGAATAAGAATAACAGAAGCCTGCCTTCTGGAGAGACAGATGAGGGGAATAATATGGAGGGAATTTATCAAGACTTTGTCCTTTGTCAATCTTAAGAGTAAGGTACTGTTTTACCATCCAAATAGAAAACTCAAATGGGAAATGGGGTATTCAAATTTCAATTTTCAGGAAAGCTTAGGGAATTAAAAGGTATCACAGTAGACATTGCCTTTAAATTCTGAGTGAGTATTGGCTCAATGGCAATGTGTAGGTGAGGGCAGAATGGCATTTTTACCTTGTCCAGTTTCTGGCAGCTAGAGACATCCCTTGGTTTATGACATCAGAATATCATTTTTCAAGATCAGAGTCTTCAAAGCTGTCTCTGCTCTGTCTGCACACCATCTTTTCTCTTGTGGTGTCACATCTCACTCAGCCTCCAAGATTATGAGATGACATGCAACAAAGTCATACTCTGCCACAAAGTAGATTGAAATTCATAGTAACTAAACTCTATTTGGCAAAGTAGAACTGCCCCTCTGGGTTGTAAGACTATAAACTTTTTTTCCAATCATTTTATTGGGGAATCATACAACTCTTATTACAATCTATATATACAACCATGCATCAAGCACATTTGTACATTTGTTGCTGTCATCATTCTCAAAACATTTGCTTTCTACTTGAGCCCTTGGTATCAGCTCCTCATTTTTTAAAAATCATTTTATTAGGGGCTCATACAACTCTTATCACAATCCATACTTAAGACTATAAACTTTTATAGGCGTAGGAAGTCTCATGTTTCTCCTGTGAAGCAACTGATGTTTTGAAGTGCTAACCTGTTAGCTGTCCAGTCCATATCCCATTTCACCACCCAGGCTCCTGTGTTCAGGACGGGCTCAGAAAATGCAAAATAATGTCCTTCTTTCAAAATTCTTGTAAGGGAAAATCACAGGTTCTAGGGATTAGGACATGGGTAAAACTTTTGGTGTCTTTTTTTTAGTCAACCTTAGGTGGTATAATCCAGTCCTCAGTATGAATTACAACTTAATGCAAAGAAAACAAAACTCCTCACAATGGTGCCAATAGACAACATCATAATAAATGGAGAAAAGATTCCATTTTTCAAGGATCCACAATCCATGCTCCTGGAAGCAACAGTCAAAAAATAAATATCATATTTTGTTTGACAATCTGATGTACTAGACCTCTTTAAAGAGCCAAAGAACATAATATCCCTTTGAAGACTAAGGTGTGCCTGACAAGTCATGCTACTTCAATTGCCTCGTATGCAAGTGAAATGGATAAATAAGAATTGATACAGTTGAATTATGGTGTTGGAGGGGAGTACTGAAAGTATCAAGGACTACCAGAAGAATATACAAATCGGTCTTGGAAAAATGAAACTGACAGAAGCCCCTTAGAAGCAAGATAGTGGAAACTCTGCCTTACATATTTTGGCTATGCTATTAAGATAGCCCTGGAAATGAAAAGAATAGTTGTTAAAGTGAAAGGTCAATAGGAAAGGGAATTGTCTTCAAGAAGATGGATCAACATTTTGACTATAACAATGCACTCAAACATAACAATTCTAAGGATGGTTCGAGACTGAGTTGTGTTTCATTTTGTTGTAACACAGTCCCAGTGAGTGGGAATCAACTTGATGACGTGCCACAACAGTGGACATGATGTTGCACATAACAGAGTATTAGACTCAAAAGCATAAGATGGAGTCTTGTGCAAAAGGATCATTGGCGTATGAAAGTAAAACAATTTAATTCAGTTTAAGTATTGGGAAATCAATAAGGAGACATCAGGATTGAAGCAAAAGCAAGAGCTGATTGACTTGTGCATAAGGAGCAACACAAGGCACAGTGTGATAGGGTTTCTGTCTTCTTGGGTGGGCCAGGAGTCTCTTCTGGTATAATATAAAACAGAATGGTCAGCTCCATGATGGAGCCTTTTTCAAAGCAACCAAGTCATTGTGGGGAGAATAGACTTCTTGAATTGAAGGATGTTTAACCCTGAGAGTAGCCTACTAAGCATATATTGACAGAAGGTGGAAGATAGCTCCGTCCTGCAGCTGGCTTTGGATCCTGCATCTGGTTCTTTGAACTCTTGTTGTGTCACCTGCCAATCCCAGGAGCCATTCATGGATTCCGGACCTTGGATTCCTTTGGGCACTCTTGGATTCATTCTGGTTGTCATCTACCAGCCTTTGGTCTTCCTGCTTCATTTTCCTGCTCTCAGTTCATCAGCCCATCATCTACAAGAGTCAAGAGAAACCAGTTTATTTGAATTTGATGGGTTTTACTCATTTTTACCATGATGTGACTCATTCTATGATATAAATCTTTTTATATAAATCTCTGTCAATTGGTTTTGGTTTTCTAAAGAACCCAGCTGCTCACACATAGAGACCATTATGAATAAAGAGCTGAGAGTATGTGGTGAAAGCAGAGGGAAAATTAATAAACATCCTTTAATCCCATCGATAAGTCAAGGACCATTTATTGATCCCTATCTTTGAGCAAATTTTATAGATGAAAAACAAATTAGGAATGTGATATTTGTAGTAGCTCAGAAAATAAGATCATCCTTGGGGAAATAAGATGTGTGTACATGGGAAAAATATAAATTAATATAAATCAATTTGTAATTACATGCTAACCTTTGCAATATTCACTGAGAATTAAGAGATAAAACAAAATCATATTTTTAAATGAGAAATGAAGAGTGAAAGAGAGTGGCATTTGATTTTGAGAGAGGATAAAATTGTTAGAATAGTTAGAAGAAGGATCAAGAGTTAATATATACAGGAGAAGCATGTAAGTGAGAGAAAATTAGGCAAATTAGGAGCTCTTGAAGGATAGCAAGAAATAATACTTAATAAGCTACGATTTATAATGACTTGGTAAATGACAATATAGTCATCAGTAGCAGATTTAAGAGCACAAGAAATGTGAATTCTTGAAGCCTTCATCAAATGTAATCGATCATATTGATGTATGTATGACTGCCATGCAGTACAGACAGTCTATAACTAGTCCTTTTTTTATGGTAGATTGCAGTTACATTGCTGCACCTACACCATCTCGTTTGCTTGTTTATTTTTTGTATCTTGTTCATGATATCTTTATAAGATTTGCCTCATACAATGATTCAGAATGTAATTGATGAATTATCTCATTCTCAAGCCAACCCCAAATTTAGACAAATTTAGATTGGATTTATAAAGAAACTGATAATAAAAGGCAATACTTATTGAAATTGGAAAAAAATGTATTTGACTTAAGTTATAACTGATTTACAATGGAGTCAGCAGAACAGAATCTTAAATCAGTCAGATGTTATCTATATTTACCATGCTCTATAAGCAAGCAGTGATGTACGCATACACACAAAAAATGGGTCAGTAGCCCACCAATATTACAAACTTTCTGAAAGGAGAAGACATGTTGTATAATATTTAAATATTCTCCAATTCTTCATCCAGAAATATTGTGGTGGAAAGCCATCAATATTACAAAGAGAGAGGGAATGAGAGAATTCTTGACCAGTATTTAGTAGTACATCAAATAGGTGTAACAAACATTGGAAAACACGGCAGAGCGATCATATAAATGATTGATCCAAATAGCTGACCAGTCATTCCATCTGTTGCGATCTGTACTGATTGCCAAGAAACCGAGAAAGGTAGACTTGGGTGAGGTTAACAGAGCAATATACCAAAAACACACCCGTCTGCACAAATGATCTTTTGGCCTCTCTCCTCTGAAGCATAAAGTTAATGTTTGGATAAAGTTGATACGATAATATTTATAAATTGCTTGGGAAGTATGGAAGGAGGTCTAATAAAATTTATTTTCCTGATATGGCATTTGACTTGAAAGTTTTGAGAAATACCCACAAACACTGGTGCGATTGTTGTGAGTACAAGACAGGCTTTCAAAGCTCAGGATTTGAGAGGCCGAACTTTCCATGTTCCTATATATTCTTTTTGTTGATTTTACAACCATTTTAGCATTGGTTATCAAGAAGCTAAAAAAAACCAAAACATAAGACTTACTTTTCTCTGTTTTTGATTTTGGGTTGGTTCTTTATAACCCTTCTGTAGTCATTCATCCATCTCTTTATTAAAACATATAATTTTTTCCTGTTGTTAATTCTAAATGTATTTTTCTCAGGAGCATACTATGCTTCAGACATTATCAAATTCTGGGAATACAAATTTAAAAAGTGATCTCTGATTCTGTGATGGCAGTACAGAGGGAAATTACAAGCGAAATTACAAGCGAAATTTGAAAACCTCACTTAGTGTGCAATTAAACCCCTGATGGACATGGCCATTGAAAAACATCAATGGAGAGTTCTGCTTCGGAAGCCAGTGAATGACTACTGAATAAAAAAAGAAACTCCCATAAGGATGACATAATGCAGATATTTCTCATTAAGGGTAAATTATAAATGCATGGATGCGTGGAATAATAAGGCAAATTTATAAATCTCCAATGACAGGAGGGTAAGGCCCCATGTGAAAAGGCCATTGGCAATGAAGAGAGATTGGGTTCTATATTTCTTAGGAGTGGAAGTTTAATACTTTTAAAAGTTCTTATTTGCCTCTTCCTTAGAGTGACCTTATGTATTAAAATATTAACCAGTCTGTGCCATCATTTGCATGTTTGAATCCATTGTTTTGGCTATGGTGTCAAATAGAAGATTACTCTCATTTTTTTCCCTTCTACTTTATCAGCCATGATGTTCCTTTCTCGGGATTCATCTTCCCTGATGATATGTGTAAAGAAACATGTAAATTCATGAGAAAGGACAAATGAGGATCACTGAGATAAGATGATCTAAAAAAGTAGTTCAAATATGTTCTGATGATATTAAACTATTTCTTGAAGGTTGAATCAGTCACATACTGAGGTGTGCTCAAGATTCAGAAGAGCCTACCATTCTTTGAATGTTGGCTGCTATGGCCTTTAAGTACCAAGACTTGAAATATGGAAACCTGTTTTGGATTTTCTTTACTATTTTCTTATTCTTAGAGATGTATTCACTCTGGGTCTCTCTATCTGTCACTGTTTGGTGTGACCATGCTATTACTCCTATTATGGTAGATTAGTAACCAACAGTGCTGGTTGGGAAGGTCAGACCTCTGGGGAGCATGAGAATAGTATTTACAAGTGGCTAGATGAAGGGAAAGTAATTACTGTCATATAAAATATGGGGAGACCGGAGTGCTTGACCTTTCAGAATTCTATGAGCTGCAATGGATCCTCCAGGTGCCGATTCAAAAAGCGAAGAGCTACATCTCCTGGCCAAGCAAATACCTGTGAAACACGCACCCCATTGAGTGGGAGGCAAAGAATGTGTGGCTCAAGAGTTAGTACAGGCTAGTTAGAGCTTTAAAAGAACATGCTTGGATGGGAGGAAGAGGAAGAAAGGATCAAACTCATATTCTGAAATACAAGATTGGCTAACTCTGGGACAAGGAGAAATGACAAGTGTCTACTGTCACAGCCCTAATGCAGTGGTGTCACTAGAGATTAGAGTTGGTGACGCCCAGCACAGCAACTCAAGGTATGACTATTCCCAAACCCCAGACTTCTCCTTAGACAACTGCCCTTTGGAGCTGCCCCTTGCACTGCAGCTTCAGCCCAGGAGACTAAGCATTGAGCACTGTGACCCTGCCCTGACGGCTCTATCCTCCTCCTCTCTGACTGGTGGGTGGATGGTGATGAATTTACTCACCGAGGGATGGGTGACAGTGATGCTCGTCTGGACTCCCACCTTGGTAACCCTTCCCCTCTGATTGCGCCACTGGACACCGCAGCTGTTGTCAAAGAGCGCAGGGTCATTTGATGTCACCCTCTCTGAAAGGGTCAGAGTGAACTGCGCGTGCACACACACACGTGCACACACGCACATATACACAAACACATCTTGAATCTCTCAACCTGTAGGTCATGCTCAACCTGTAGGTCATGTCCCCTTTGGGAGTTGAATGACCCTTTCACAGGGGTCGCCCAATTCATAACCGTAGCAAAATAACAGTTATGAAGTAGCATCAAAAATAATTTTATGGTTGGGGGGTGGGTCACCACAACATGAGAAACTGTATTAAAGGGTTGCGGCATTAGGAAGGCTGAGAACCACTGGCCTAGGGATAAACTATAAGAATGAAAGTATAGATTTTGTGGCATGCTTAGCCAGCTACATTATTTATAAATATTAAAGTCTCACATAATATGTCATGATTCTCAACGCAACTTGAAATTAAGCTTTCAGTTGTGAGATTTACATATGTTTCTCCTACTCTAGAGAATGCTAATAGTTTCTGCTTTCTGTTGTATTCACTGTGGGTAATATCTACCTGGACTGTATTTAACATCAAGAAGAACAATTTGTGCTCTAAGGCTAAGAGAGTGGAGATGAGTTGGAAGGAAGCAAGAATATCTATTTCTAATAGTATCAAAAATGCATCTATGTAATATGGACAATATGGACTCCCTGTGGCGACATCAACGAATGCACTTGGCTATTCAACCAAAGGTAGATGGTTCAAGTCCCACCTTGGGACGATTACCTAGTGATCAATTCCCAATAATCAGCCACTGAAAAGCCTGTTATCAGTGCTATTCTGATACACATAACCACATGTCGGTGTCGACTTAATAGCATTGGGTATTTTAGTTTAGGATAATGTAAATGTCAAACCTTAATAGGGACACAAACTTTCAGACTCCAAAAGAACATGTAGTAGTGCTGCTCATCCAGCTGAACTCACAAGTTAGAAAGATACCTTCCTCCAAACAAGTTGCCCCTGCAGCTGCAGTCTCGTCCTACTCACTTGAACTAGCATTTGTCTGTCACTTTGTCATCTTGTGATGGCTTGTGTGTTTATGTGGTGCTGGAAGCTATGTCACTGGCGTTTCACATACCAGCAGGGTCACCCAAAGTGCGCAGGTTTCAGCAGGGCTTCCCGACTAAGAACACACTATGATGGAGATACAGGCTGTCCTCTACAGAGGGTTTAGCCACTGAAAACTTAGAAATAGCAGTGAGATAGTTTCATCTCCTTAAAACCTCCAGAATTAGAGTAGAATATTACCAGATATAGTGTCAAAATATGAGCCACTCGGGTGGGAAATCACTCAAAATATGACAGAGGAAAAACTACCAAGTTGAGTTTACCATACGATGGAAATGAAGGAAAGCCTCAGGGCGTCTAGCTGATGGGGCACAATTCACAATGAGAAGAAAAAGCTTAAAAAAATCTCTTAATAATTAGAATTTGGAATTTAGTAATATTAATAGAGAAAATGGAAATCATGAATGAAACGGACCACGTAGAGATCGATATCGTGGACATCAGTGAGATGAAGTGGAAGGGCATAGGCCACTTTTAATCAGAAAATCATATGGTTTACTATGCTGAGAATGAGGAATTAAAGAGGAATGACATAAAAATCATTGCCTCAAAGTACATTTCAAGATCGGTCTTGAAATATGATATTGTGATGGAATCATATCTATCCACATATAAAGAAATCCAGTCAGTATAGCAGTCCTCATGTTTATGTACCAACCACTAGAGCAAATGATGAAGGAACTGAAAATTTCTATCAACATCTTCAGTCTGAATTTGGTCAAACATGCAATTATGATGCATTGATAATTATTTGTAACTGGAATGCAAAAGTTGGAAACAAAGAGGAATATATGGGTTGGTGATAGAAATGAAGCTAAAGATCACATGATACAACTTTGAAAGTCCAATGATATTTCATTGAAAATGCCTTTATTCAAAAGCAAAATATCTCCTATACATGGGGACTTGTCCAGATGGCATTCACAGAAACCGATTTGACTACATCTGTGGGAGGAGACTACGGAGAAGCTCAATATTGGGACAAAAATGAGGTCAGGCATGGACTGAAGAACAGACCATCCACTACTCATATGTAAATCCAGGTTGAAGCTGATGAAAATTTAATCAAGTCCATGGTAGGCAAAATATGACCTTCAGTATAATCTACCTCAATTTCAGGAATATGACAAGAACAGATTTGTCACATTGAGCATATATGACAGAAGATTTGATGAGTTGTGTAGACATCAAAAACATTGTATGTTATGGATTGTGATAAGAGTTGTATGAGCCCCCCCCCAATAAAATGATTAAAAAACATTTTATACAAGGAGAGCAAAAGGTATTTTAAAAATCGGGAAAGTAAAATAAATACATATATAAAAATAATGTCATAATAGACTTTGAAACTTGCTTGTAATCATAGAGTAACATATGGATATGTGAAGCACTGGAATAGAATAACCGCTGAGGTCCAGGAATTTATTACTAGTCCAATTCACCCAGAATATTAAGGGAAGACCCTAGACTAGGCTGATTCCTAATTATTCAAGCACACTATTTGCTTTTCTAAACCCCATGCATTCTGATAGGTGATCACACAACCTCCCATCTTCTCCTTGGAAACTCCTGAAAATAACTCTGAGGGAGCATCTATCGTTTTCCTCTAACTCAGGTGAATACAGGACATCAGGAATAGGTAATGATACATTCTGAGAGGGATCATTCTAAATCCAGGGTAGGGAAAGTTTTGTGAATGTTCACTGGTCTACGCCAGGAAATTTGGAAGACTGCTACTTGGCCAACCGAAAGGAAGAGATCCAGGTTTGAACAGAATCCTAAGAAAAGTGACTCAATTAAATGCCAAAATTATAGAACAATATCACTGCTATCACATGTAAGTAGATATTTGCTAACAATGTTGGAGCACTACATTGATAGGGAGCTGCCAGAAGGCCAGATTGGATTCAGAAGAGGAAATGGAATAAGGGATATCATGGTTCATGTCTCATAGATCTTGACCGAAAACAAAGAGTACCAGAACGATGTTTACTTTGGTTTGTTGACTATGCCAAGCTATTTTATTTTGAGGATAGGACACTATGGATAACTTTGAGAAGAATATGAATTCCAGACATTTCATGGTGCCCGTGTGGAACTCGTGAATTTCTACACAGTTCCATTCATACAAAAGGAGTTGTACACACAGAATATGCCAACCACACCACAGGAGGAAAATGAAGCTGCTTACCCCTGTAAAGGTCCAGCATCTCAGAAACCCTATGTTGGGTGGCTATGAGGTAGAATCCACTCAATGGCTGTGAACTTTGGGTAAAAGAAGCCTGGGTGACTCAGGGTAAACTCACATGCCTGCTAAGAGTCAGCAGTTCAAGCCAGCCACTCCTATAAAGATTTGTAGCATTGCAAAACCTTTGGGGGCAGTTTGATTTTGCCCTCTAGGGTCTCTATGAATAGGAATTGACTTTAAAGGGGTGGAAACCTAAGCTAAATAAATGAAATAACTCACCCAGTATTCAATTGAAGCTCGCCATTTCTGAATGCCAAACAGAGCCTCAGCAGAATCTGAGTCTTTGCCCATCTAGGCTACAGTTACTTCAGCTCCAGTACCCATAAGCGGAATCAAAGTTTGATTGCACACAACCAGAAATAAGGGTTCAGAAGTGAGGAATAAAAACCATTTCCCAGAACTGATTGCCTTCAAATATCTATCTTTTAATGGATTCCAATTATGTTTGCTTTCTGAAAGATTAGTGGCATGCATTTGGAGAAAATGAAGCAACTTCACCTCCAGCAGTCTCCTGGCTCTTTCCACTGCAGTTCCTAGGAGAGTGTGACTCATAACAGAGGATGGTTGGGATAACGCACAGTGTGGCTTTTGACTTCTGCCAGGTGGGGTTTACAAGAAGGAAGAGGCCGAGTTTCATTTTTCCCAGCTGTAAAGATGCAAAATTTTTAAATTAAAAATAACCTTTCAGCTGATTCCTCGCATAATTGCTATCTTGTTTTGCTAATGCTGCGGCTGGATTATAACTTGTTGAAGCCTTGGGGATTTGCATGCTGGTTTATGCCCAGAATTTGCATTGACATGGTTCTCAGTCAAGTGCGTAACTAAATCCCTTGGCCACGCAGTATTTGCATTGAAAATCAGTAGGAGATCAGGAGAAGAATTCCTGGGCCGCCTCTCAAAATAGATGCAATGATGAAAACACCAGGTCTTTCCAAACGCCATTCACTCCCATTAAGTGTCTGCGGCTGCTGAGCCTACACTCCCATCAAAGAGACCAAAGCAACAAGAGAAAACATACAGACAGCTTCCATTACAGGACGCGTTTCTGTGCAATGACCATTTCTCAGAATAAAAATTGAACTTTGGGGAAGAAATGTGAAGATATCCTTGCTTAAAATAAAATATTGGATGCAAGATAACATCAATTTTTACTTCAGTCAGGGGTAAACCATGTATGGCAAGTGAGGAGCACAATCATCCATAATGCCATCAGACTGGGTTATGACTGCTTTCAAAAAGCAGTCAGTAAGAAATTCTATATCACAAAGCTAAGTTCTTGATAGGCTGTTTTATTCTATGCACTGCTTAAGTTTGTATCGCGTTAGCTAATGCTTGGTGCTAAAAAATGGGCAAATACTCTAACCCTCAACAAAATTATTTTTTAAGGTCTCCTTGTTGTTGCTGTTGCTTTTATTTGGAACTGTAGACTGTCCCCAATTGAAAGCTGGCAGGCATTTGAGAGTGCACTCGGATTCATTCACTGAAGGAAAATATGTCCCCGAGAATTCCAGGTGACACAATACCTACTAAATAGTGTATAAGCCACAAGCGTAAGAAGTCAAAATATATGGTTGTAAAATCATAAGAAGCTTTACTAAACAAAAATATTAAAATGGGAAGAGATTGATTCTCAACACGTCCTCCATCTTCTTGTATACACTTCTAAAGGCAGTGTTTCCCTCTCTGTAATTCCTTGACGAACTCTGGGTTCTTTTATTTACACCAAATCAAACAGGCAGTTTTGGCAACCTTCAGGCATTCAAAATCATGTGCCTATTAAATACTCTTTGAGTTTGAGGAACAAATAGAATATTGGAAATAAATTCATAGGCCTGATGAAAATCTCATAGGGCAGCCAAGAGTAAGCAGATGCTTCATCATTATGGAAAAAAAAAATTTATTTCTATCCAACTTTCCTGACTTTTTTCACCAATGTAGTTTTGAGTTTTCTTAAAACTGTTTTATCATCAATGCATGTGTCCTTCAAATAAGTCTATCAAGATTAGCCCTTGAACCCACCAAACTCAACCCACTGCCAGGGCGAGGATTCTGATCTATAGTGACCCTATAAAAGAGTTGCAAGATGGTAAATCTCTACAAGATAGTCTTGTCTTTCTCTTTCAGAGTAGCTGGTGGGTTTGAACAGCTGACCTCTCTGCTACAAGCCCAATACCCAAACAACAGATCCACCATTACCAGATACCTTCAATGCTTACAATTACACTTTAGGTTTTTTTTAACCTGAGAACAGTTGCCAAAGTTTTCTAAACTGAACTTGTATTCTCCCTCAGGTCAGTTGGTTGGCTTTAGAACAACTGGTCTTCTGATGACCAGTACAATGCTTACTCCAATAGGCCATTAGGGATTCCCTTAAAGGTGTATCATGGAGCTCCGCCCAGATCTGCTGAATCAGAAACTATGTGGGCATCCTACATTAGTTCATGTTTTATGTAAAGGCCCAAGTGGTTCTAGTGATTTTAATGTTTGAGAACCTCAAATGTAATCATCAAGGTCCTTCAAGGTTTTAGAATCTACTTCTGCACAACCTGCTCTAGCTCTGTAGTTCTCAGTTTAGTATGATTTTTTTACAAGTCACCCAATATCCATTAAATTCAAATTTGTTGATGTTATAAAAAAGATAGCATGAGTTGTACCTTTCTAAAGAAGAATAATTATACATTTTAATAGTTTAAAATTAGATATTTTGTTTGCTTGATTTTAGCATGAATGGAATAAATTATCACTATGATTTCTAGCTATGCCTAGCAAAGATGTGAAAAGGTTAAGCTGAATTTTGATAGAACTACAAACATTTCATGAAATCCCTCAACTATAGAAATACAATAAATAAAGTGAAATTTTATGAAATAGAATTGCTTCAAGAAATATTACTTAGAATTTTCATCAATTTACTATATATATATTGTATAAATTTTGGTTGATTCATTGTAGTGATACATTATTACCTAAGAAATTCCAGAAATTATATAACTTTAAATATTTCCACTATGAAAATACTTTGCAAAATTAAGAGCTATTTGTTTCTTTATAAAATTCACTAGTATTTCTTTATCTTTTTCATTTTTTTCTTTACCAGATATACACATATACCTAAATTTATTTGTCTGTACTTCAATATTGTATGTTTGGACTATATCTGAAAATGAATTTAGCTTTTTTATATAAATTCCAATTCAAAAAATGTATAGCAAAAGGAATAAAAATTTGTCTAAGCTAATGTGTATAAAATCAAACTTTCGAATGTCAGACTACAGTTTTGAAGGGACAGGTTTAAAATCAGGATCTCTTCCTTTCTTGTTTAGCAAGTTTTCTACTGTCTCCTGGAGATACTGTATTGGCATAAGTATGGAAACACCGTGAGAAAAGAAGCATGCACAGGAACTTCAGTATCACACGCAATCAAATATTCAGGTATTTTCAATAAAAATTGCCTTTATAAAGTGGACTGTGCTCTTCAGAAACCTAACAGATTGAATGGTTTATTTCTACATTAGTTCAAATCCCTTTGCATTCAATTAATGTGGCCAGCTATTGCTGTCAGAGCCGTGTATATATAGTTAAGGGCCTGGGGATGATGTAAATTCACCAAGTTATCTGTCCACCTAGGATGACAGGCAAGGATGCTTATACCCTTAGAAAAATAAACAAATACATTGCTCTGGACAGGTGGATGGATGTCTGATTTGTATATGAGTGCCTTTGGGTGTGGTTTTGCAAATGAAATTGCTTCTGCTTTCCAAGAACTTCCTCAAGATTCCCTGACTCCTCCCCTGAGCAGCTTTGAACTGGTTCATTCTGGTCTGATATGTTGCTGAGAATTTGCAATTCCACCCCAGGTATATGGAATCAGAATCTACCATTAAGAAAATCCTGGGCAATTACTTGAGTCCCAGGTGATCTAATTAAAATGTAAATTCGGATTCAGTATATCTGGGATGGGAATGCAAATTCTCAGCAACATGTCAAGCCAGAATGAACCAGTTCAAATTCCTGCTTTCTTTTTTTTTTTTTTTTTTCCGGTTCCTTTCAGTCATCAAAGCAGATGGCTTTCATTAAACTGTCCGGACCATTCTTTCTCTAATCATCTGACTCACCCTATCAGAGGGCAAAAGGGCAGACATATGAGGAATCTCTTCTTCTCTACCCTTCTCTGCAAGGCATCTGCTAAGACCTCATTCATCACCGTGAAAGCTGTGAATGGATAGCAAGGCAATGCCCCACGGTCTCATCAGAAGTGGTGGGATAACGCCTAAGCTCCTCTTTGCCAAAGCAAGAGCAGCATGTACTTTTGTCAAACTGTCAGCAAACACTTCTCTCTTGATACAGTTTGCTCAACCCAACTCTCTCCCATGTCAACTGGCTGCAAATGTTTCATTTTGATGAAACTCCTCCGACAGTTGCCTTGATGCGGTTCTTGAAAATGAGTACTGTTGCCTCGGTGGTGGCTGAAACTATATGGGATTTGCTTGCCTGCTAAAGTGTTTAAGAAACAAAATGGCTTTCAAATTTGATTGTCAAATTGTGTTAGACCATGTAGGTTACATAAAAGTCGAATGAAATTGTTCTGAAATAGCTCCTTTATCAACATTCCCCAAAGAGATAGGGATCATTCAATTATTCAAAATTTCAGGCAACAACTGCACTGCTGGCGGATTTGAAGAATAATGGAAGATTGCAGGATAACAGGGAGATACTGATTCTACACTCTGACTGCACTCCTTAAAAGAGCCTGAATGCTGCAATAATATTAACGGCATTCAGAGCCTGAGAGTAGCATAGTGGTTTAAGTATCAGGTAGCTAACCACAAGGTCAGCAGTTTAAATACACCAGCTGCGTTAAGGAAAAAAGACGAGACTTTCTACTCCTGTAAATATTTAGGGTGTCCGAAATCCATAGAGGCAGTTCTCCACTGTCCTATCACCGGTCGCTATGTGTCAGTATTGACTGGAGGCCAGTGTGTTTGCTATGACCCATAGTTATTTTCAATCACAAATCTATATTTCCATCAGATCTGTGAAAGATCTCAATCACTTCATTTATGAAAGCTAGGTAATGGAATTTTGCATGCAGAATATGAACTGGGCATGCATAGAGGCCACCAAAGCCTTAGAAAGTACTTCCAAGGGACCGTGTTAATCCCACTGACCGGCTAATACACACTCCCAGTGGTTCAACTGAGAACTTGAATAAGTAGCGCATAAACACAGGCACTACACAGCCTTGCAAAAATTCAGCCTTCCCTTCATTTTCCTGGAGTGCTTTGAATCCCAAAGTAGCTTTTGGTTGTTGGTTTAATTACCTCTGCATCTCTTGAAATTGATCAATAATGTGGGGCTACCGAGGAGGCATTTTTTATAGTGTATTAATTGTGTCACCCTAATGCCGGAGTGAGCTTTGATGGGCTCAAGGGTGGCTTTGGTTTGTGGCTTGGAGCGGGGGTGAGATTTAGTCACAAACAGCTTGAGTTTTATGTTTTATTTAAATTTCTTGAAATGATGCTTCCTACAACCCTGGATGTTTGGTTTTGCTTTTTTTTATTGTGCTCTCAATTTCTCTCAGCAAATGTTGCTTGCTGGCCGAATGCAGCAAAACGCTTTTCCCAAGGGAACACATGAAATGCGATTTTATGCTTTAAGGTTTAAATCAGATCTCCCTAGATGTGTGGGACCTTTCTTCAGAAGTAACTACTGATATGATAGTCCTTGCATTCATATCAATGGTCTCGAAACTGTGCTAATCTAAAATATAGGGACTCTGTACTCCTATTCCGGGATAGGGGCGCATCATTGTACAGATAGAACTCTAAGTCTTGTTTATCTCTGAAATCAGAATTAAAATTCTTTATTTTCTCTTTATTGAATTACAATTTGTATCTCTGTAAGGATATTAGTAGGCGCTCTTGTGAAGTACTAGGTTATGCATTGGGCCAGTTACTAGCCACAAGATTGGCAATACAAATCCACCAGCAGCTCTGAGGGAGAAAGATAAGGCTTTCTGCTTCCATAAAGATTTATAGCTCTGGAAACCCACCAAACCAAAAAGCCAAAACCACTGCCATCAAGTGGATTATAACTCCTAGTGGCCCTATAAGAGAGTAAAACTGCCCTGTGGGTTCCTGAGACCATAACTCTTTACAGGAGCTAAAAGCCTCATTTGTCTCCTGAGGAAACTCACAGGGGCAGTTCTGGTCTATCTTATAAGGTTGCTATGAGTCACAGTCCACTCAATAGCAACATAGCCTTTAGTCTGGTAGGGATATCGCTGACTCGCTCAGAGCTGATCTGGCAGTTAGAATAATGATAACCCAGGGTCGCTATGAGTGGCATTCAACATGATGGTAGGTGGTTTGGAATACATATCTATTTGTAAGGATCACTCTATGAAAAATGATGAGTAGCCTATATTCTTTATTTGCATATTGCCCTTCAGGTAACTTAAAAACCTTTGCTGATTTGATGGGGCGTTCCTTACTTTACCAGTATATGTCCCTCGCCCGAATGCCCTCTCTGTCTTGTGTAAACCAGAGCAGTTGGTGACCCTAGAACCCATATATCTAGCCCCTGAAATGATTAACATAGATTTTTACATGTGAGCCATGTTCAATTAAGATTTATTTAATTTAAATAAATTCAGTTGGTCACTGTCAAAATCTATATATCAGTTCAACCTATAGTAGGCACATTAGGGGGCTGTGAAACTGAGGGAAAATGTCTTAGACTTACATGATCAAAGTGTCACCAGGTGAATTGATTTTCGTCCAAGAACGTCCAAGAAGATTAAAGGAGAATATAAATTCAATAGTGCAATAAAAGTAAACTACCCAGAAGATTTTTTTAAATATAAAGTAATTAAATTTCTTACCCATCTATTGGCAAGCATAAGAGAGATTGATATTAATTTGCCAAAGTGATGATACATTAAGTTAAGTGCTTCCAATTGGCATTACATTTTATATTAATAAGGAAGTAATTGTATGTTTAATAAACACTAACAGCTTAATAAAACATAGATATGCGTTATTATGGTGAGAATTTATGAAATATCTTTTATGTTCAAGGATTTCTAAATATTTTAATAAATGGTACTTGTTGAAAATCATATACAATTAGATGAGGACATTAAATGCCTCTGCTTCAAGAAAGGCCCGAGTCCTGTGCTCCACTAATTACTCGTGCTAATGCGAGCGAAAGCAGTCTGCTTGGTTATCCATCTTTTGAAAACCCCTTCAGTGGCTCCTTGATCTTGGCTGTCCCTGGAGAGCTAATGTAAGCCTGGTGTAGTCAAGCTCTGCACTCCCAGCCCTAGTGATAGTGCATCAAAGGGGTTGAAGTTCATAAGTCAGACTTTCTGCTCCGGTCTCTGTTAGAAATATCAACAGAGCATATTTTCGGCAGATTTCTTATTTTTTTAAGTACTTCCAACCCCTGTTGGAAACAGGAAGGGCAAAGGTAAAATCACAAAATTATAATAAAAAAAATAAAAGGAAAGGAAACAACGTGGAACTTTAGATGGGGAAAAAAAGAAGAAAGAAAAATGCTGGCTTTGCCTTTGGAGTAACTTTCCCCCCTTCTTCTTCTTTTTTAAATTATCCTTTCTGCTTACTAATTCATCCACCCCATGACTCTTACAAGGGCAGAAAGTCAAGCAGCCTTGTCCTTGTGCCCTTCTGTACGCGGGGAGACTGGTCCAAGCTCCCACTGACTTCAAAGAGGAGGAAGACCAGGGATGGAATCCGCAGGGTGCAGAGGGAAAAGGACTGCGTACAAATCGCACAGTTCAGTCATCTAAAAGTATAGCATTGTTTCTTTATCGGTGTCTTCTGGGTTCAATTAAATTCTATTTTCCATGCTGTATAGCAGAGATTTTTTCTTTAGGTGAAATAGAAACATCTGTATGTTGACATAAATCGAAAGCCCCATAAAATAATAACTCTGAATGGTTTCTATGTCTCTAAGTGTAAACCAAACAGCCTTCGGGAATATGGTCTTTCCTTGCTTTAGCGACCCTATAGGACAGCAGCTGTCTTGCCAATATTCAAACTTTGGTAGTGACTAATTAAGTCTAATGAGAAGTCTATAAGATATTCACTACCATTTGATGAGACTTGGCACAGAGACCTGACAGAGTGAAAGGGAGGAGGCCACATAAAAGTACAGTCAAGATAAAAGGATGTGCAACATGAAAAGACTGCTGTTACATAATAGGGCATTGTCATATAAACACTGCTTGGATCTCCTTTCATGTGTAAATTGCATGCAGTAGCAAGGCCATTTGCTTTGCATGCTCCCACATCCAAGAATTTTAGTTTTAGCCTCTAGTTCACTGGTTCCCAACCTGTGGGTTGCTACTCATTAGGGGGTCGAAGGACCCTTTCACAGGAGTCGCCCAATTCATAGCAGTAGTGAAATGACAGTGATGAAGTAGCAGTGAAATCACTTTATGGATGGGGGCCCACCATCACATAAGGAACTGTATACCAGTGACGTGGCATCAGGGAGGTTGAGAACCACTGAGTTTGAGTGAAGGAAAGAAGCACCTCCTAGGGATGTTTTCTAACTTGTTCACTGCTAAATGACTTATTAAAAAGATAGGGCTCGATTATGTAATCCTTTTTCCACCTATCCCATCCTTTTACGCATTGGCGTGTTTTTGCTTTTAACTTGCTGGTTTATGGCGAGGGTGCTATGTTAAACTGCTGTCCTTTCTTGGGTCCTTTTGATCCTCTAGCTGTGTCTTGAGCACGTTAAGTCCAACAGTCAAACACTATCGCGCAGATGTGTTATAATTTCACTAAGCTCTCCGCATAGAAATTCCATGAGGAATTCTTCATGAGACATCGCATCCATGTCATCTTCCCCAGCCCCACTCCACCCCCAACAGTTTAATAATGAGCTCACAACCTGGTGACTTATTTCTTCCAGAACTTGTCACTACCCGGAATTTATACCAAATGTTGTTCTGGTACTACTGGGGAAGCTGAACAGCCACCAGGGCCTGCCATGGCTTCACCTCCCAAAGAGCCAACAACAACATGTGTCTTCCTCTCCAGGTTACCATTCTCATTATCGTGACTCGATAGCTGCTGAAAACAACAGACCTCCCTTGAGTTATCTATCCTTGTAGAAACGTATTAATGATATAGGGACTATATCAGATGATAGGGTGTCTTTAAAATCATGTCTTCCTACCCAGGCCTCTTCTTGTACCCAACTTTTAGATAGCGGGAGACCACTGAAGGTATGACGATTCATGTACGTACTCTTGTGTGCTTTCCTCTACAGGAATAAAGTCAAATAGTTTTGACATATTATGGTATGCAAAAAAAAAGGCTTCCTTTACCTTGAGAAATACTTTGTCAACATCTTTTATAGTCAAACATTAATTGAACCTATCGTAGATGTCTGACCTGCTTCCCCATTACGTTTCATTTCCAAATCCAATATGGTGATCAGCACTAAAGAGAGGTCAAGGAATTTCTCATGGCTGATAGTTTTTTCCTTTGAGATAAATTATACTTCTCAGAGTATATTTTTGGACCTCATTAGTATAAAATGGTTATGATTATAGTGTAGATTTAGATAATTTTGAGTTTGAATCCAGGCTGCAGTATTTTGGCCCCGTGATTTCCCCCCCCCGCCCCAAATTCCTTAGACTCTCCAAACCTTCATATTTTCTCATCTGAAAATGGGATCTAGTAAAGCCTGCCTGGAAAATCTCTGTATGAATGAAAATCAAAGTAACAGTACACAGAGAATTCATGATGTCTGTACCACTTGCAGACCATTGTCTCTCAGTCATTCGAGGAGAAATCTGTTGAATATTCAATGCCAAAAGGCCCATCTTGGTACTCTCTTGTCTCTGAGAAAAGCTCAATATAAGAAAATGTTGCTATTGTAATAATACAGAATAAAGTTTTATGAACTCATTTAAGAATGAAATGAATGATACCTATACTTTCATTGCCAGGCAATGGAAAAATGAGATGCATTAGAATGAACTCAATAAATGCAGCTTCTAAAAGCCTACATTAGCTCAAGCCTCTGGTTTATTTCTAAGCAACAAGTAAAGCCAGGTCATTTCTGTAAACTTATAAACCTGCTTTATAGTTTGTTTTGTTTGTCACTTCTATTGCATACAGTTAGGATTTCACTCTGATAGAAAATGGACAAAATAGAATATCTTATTTTGATTTAAACATGATTTCAAGAGAAGCAGTCATCTAACATATTTTCTAGAGTTTTATACAGTATAACATTCCATATCATCATAAAATGTATAATATTTAGTTTACAAAATAGAATTTTTCACCCCAGAGATGAAATATAAATGATAAATTTAGTTTTTTTAAAATATCTGCTTACTTAACATCCTTTCCAATCTCAAGTGGTACCAGCAGTGTTGAGAATGACAGTACATATGTTATGACTATTTGAATTTCAGAGAGCCTTTGGTTGAATTCAGCATAATTGGTTCCTGCTTAAGACAAAGTCTTGCAAGAATCCAGGAGGAGACATGGGAGTAGATAAAGAATGAGTGAAAGAAACAAAAAACAGACACTTCTGGTAAGAGGAACCATGTCCACTGGGGGGGGGGGAGACATATATTAAGTGGGTCCCACATGGAGCAGAACTTAGATCTTAGCTGCCTTTTATCTGAATAACTGATCCAGACAGTGGGATCAAATTTAAGTGGTTACATTTGCAGATGCTGATTGGAGGACACTGAACACAGAGATAGCTGCCAGAGAAATTCGGAAGGCACGGATGTACTTTATTATAGTACAGAAGACCAACACATGGCAGTTAATAGCTGTAAATACATTAAGCTCAGAAATCGTTTACATAAATAGGCATGGGAAGGGGGCAAGAGATGAAACCTTAAAATGCATGTATGACACAGGGTTTTTAAAAGGGAAAAATCCACAGAAACTTGGATTTTAAAATTGTTCTCACTGACAAGTACTTTTTAAGCATAGGGATTACATGCAATGAAGTATTTGCATTAAAATTTTGTATACCGTTTTGGGGTAAACTTAGGGTGTTTAGATATATTTTGGGCTCTCACATATTGGAGGCAATAGCTAAGTTCAGGTGCTTATCATTGAAGATGTTATAATCTATGAACCAATTGCGTAGCAATGCCGTTCCAACTTTGCGAATGTCCCTCTAAAACGCAATTTTAAAACACACCAATCAAAGAGAAAGGGCGTGTTTCATGCAGTGCCGTGATCTTCTGGAAGTAGAGTGGGCAGAAGTGAGGTGGCATAGCATGGACGTGATGCACTTGAAATGATAACTGGGTGACTGAATGAATCATTGGGGCGATGTTAAAAATGTTCTGGTTCTCTGTCAATTTAGTAGTAAACTCATCACAATGGTCCAGTATTTGAATGCAAATGAACATGTAAGCGTCATCATTCTAACTTCAATGTAAAGACAAGGAGTTAGTCATTATCATTACCAGTTTTCAAAAATGAATGGGAAAAATACAAGTAGCAGGAAGTAGCTTACTTCCGTAAGATTCACAGTCATATTATAAGAACAGATGATTCACATTGACTTTAAGAAGAAAACACTTATACATACTGTCATGCACCAGCCTATTCGAGGTCTTGGTTAATGGATTGCACAAAATTCCCTAGAGTGATGACAAATCCTCTGCTTGTCACTGTGGCTGATCACCCACGAGTGAAGACCAGAACGCAGAAAGTCTGCGAGCAAACATTTTAAAACTAAAAACTCAGGGAGGCAGGTAGTTTAAAATTAAGCTGGTCAGTTGATACTAATATAAAATAATATCGATCCTGATTGACTGTACACCTCCTCCCCAAATACCACAAATTACTATTTAAAAATGAAATAAAGTTACTGAGAACAAGTCAGAGAACTGAAAGTGTTATCAAATTATAAACGGTTGCTATTGAGGGATTCTAAATCATGGAGACCCTATAGCTTAGCTGCTACCTGCAAGGTCATCCGTTTAAAACCACTAACCTCTGCATGGGAGGCTTCCTTCTCCAGTAGAGCGATCATCACGGAAACCACAGAAGCAGTTCCACTCTCTTCCAGTGCCTCCAAGGCGTTGACGTTTGTCAGATTAGAAGTCTTTGATTGCTTCATTAAAAAAAAAATTCCATTCTGTTCAGATGAGAGTTTACAATCTCTTCTGTTTAATTCTGAGCAATTGGGATTAGAGGACGCAATCATATTTGCTCAGATTCTCTGCTTAGGGAAACAAGAGTAGATATAGATATCACATAGCTTTCTTTCTCTCTTTTTAAAGCATTTTATTGGGGGCTCGTGCAATTCATATCACAATCCATACATATATCCATTGTGTCAAGCACATATGTACATTTGTTGCCATCATCATTCTTAAAACATTTGCCTTCTACTTGATTCCTTAATATAGGCTGCTCATTTTCCCCTTCCCTCCCCACTCCGCCTCCCTCATGAACCCTTCATAATCCATAAGTTATTACTTTTTTGTCATATGTTACACTATCCGATGTCTCCCCCCACCCCTTCTCTGCTGTCCACCCCCCAAGGAGGAGGCTATACGTAGATTCTTGTAATCAGTTTCCCCTTTCTCTTCACCCTCCAGGCATCGCCACTCTCACCAATGGTCCTGAAGGAGTCATTTGTCCTGGATTCCCTGTGTTCCCAGTTGCCATCTGTACCAATGGACATTCTCTGGTCTAGCCAGATTTGTAAGGTAGAATTGGGACCACGATAGTCAGGGGGAGGCAACATTTCAGAGCTAGAGGAAAGTTATAAGTTTCACCGTTGCTACCCTGCACCCTGACTGGCTCATGTCCTCCCCAGAATCCTTCAGTAAGGGGGTGTCCGGTTGGCTACCGATGGGCTTTGAGTCTCCACTCTGCACTCACCCACATTTACAGTGATACTATTTTTTGTTCCTTGATGCTTGATACCTGATCCATTCGACAGCCTGTGGTCACACAGGCTGGTGTGCTTCTTCCATGTGGGCGTTGTTGCTTCTGGACTTGATGGCTACTTGTTTATCTTTGAGCCTTTAAGACCCCAGATGCTATATCTTTTGATATCAAGCCACCAACAGCTTTCTTCACCTCATTTGCTAATGCACACGTTTGTCTTTATTGATCATATCAGGAAGGTGGGCACCCACTGATATGATTTTTAGTTCTTTGATTTCTGATAACTAGTCCCTTCTACACAGTGTGGTCAGACAGGCTGGTGTGCTTCTTCCTTGGGGACTTGATGCTTCTGAGCTAGATGGCCGCTTGTTTATCTTCAAGTCTTTAAGACGCCAGACGCTATATCTTTTGATAACCGGGCACCATCGGCTTTCCTCACCACGTTTGCTTATGCACACATTTTTCTTCAGCAGTCATGTCGGAAAGGTGTATCACATAGATTTCTGATATGCTGACTTGTAAGTCTATACCTGGGGACCAATTTTAGGCTTTTGAGGGGAAAAATTGATATTTCGATAATTTTAGCAATGATCAAATTTGATCATTTGAACAATTATCACATTTTCATAGAGGAAATATGTGTCAAGTCTTTGTCACTTTAGAGTTAAATGCATGGCTTTAGAATTTCCAAGTTCTCTGCTTTATCATACATCCTTCAAGAATATTTTTTTAAAACAGAGTATTCTGTTACTTCTTTTTTGCATGGACATGGATCCACTCACAAAACAATTTGTCTCAACTCATATTAATCATGCTTGCTCCTATTCTAAGGCTGATCCACCCCACCCCATCCCTAGAAAGTTAGAAATTGTATATCATATCTTCAGGTTAAAAGAGGATATGTATAGTCTTAAATGTCCATAAGACAGATGTTGTCTCTAGTAAAATGACAATACTACACTAATCAGGCCATAGTAGTTAAGATTTATTTAGACGTCACTGTTTTCCAGATACTGCAGAAAATTTATAATTTTAACCCATTTAGCTATAATGGCTTTTAAGAACGGGGGTTTATTATCACTGTCTTTGTGGTCAGGAAACAATCTTAGTGTCATTAACTAGCCAAAAGGAATATAAGAACTGGGAATTAAAACCCACTGACTTTTCTTTTCTAGTCCACCTTGAAAAAGAAATGATGAAATTAACTATATCTAATGTAAATCTATTTGCCGAATGCTTATTATGTATAAGGTATTATCCTGATCACTGGATAAACATAAGTAAACAAATGAATTATTACTACATGAAACATGTTTTTCAACTTAAAATGATATGTCTGAAAGTCTGAACAGATAGACCACACTGGATTATTAAAATCATTTACCAAAGGTTAATGGAATAGCTATCGGACACTTTCTTTGGTTACATATAATTTCCTGAAAAGAGGTCAATATGCTAGGAAGGAACTTTTGTTTTTCCTCCTAATTTTTTTGGAGCCTTCAGAGGATTAAACCAGATATATTATGTAGGGTTTCTATAGTGATAAGAGCAACCAGGAGCTTTACAAACATTGTGTACATCAGGGACAACACCTTCTCAGAGGCAGTTCCATTATCTCATTCTGTGGATGAGGAAGTGGAGGCACCATGAGGATGCCTCACTGGACAGCTCAGGACAGTTTGGAGGTCAAATCCACTTTCTCTGGACCTCACCCCCGGTTGCCTGCATGACACCATGATGAGGATAAAGCACACATCCTCGTACACACCCCTTGAGCTGAGAGTGTCCTCAGACAGGCTGCTCCAGAGGCGTTCACATACTGCTGTTCACGGTGCTCGCACCAACTTCTCCTTTTTCTGATCCTTTAAACGTACATGCTTCTATAGAAAGTCTAAGTAAGAAGAACACTCCGGTGTTAATCATTATTCTGTGAGAACCCTGACAAGAAAATACTACTTTAAATTTAGTGTGGGGGGATATTGTTTAATTTGATAAAGCTCCTGATAAGAATCCAGGAATCTGTATGCAATCTATAACTAGCTAGGAAGGAAATCTTAAAATTTTACTAGCATGTCTGTATCCCTTATGTAAATAGCCATTTTACATTTAGAAATCTCATGTGGCTATGGTGCTGATGTATTAAAATATCATATGATGTATTGTGAGCTCAAAAAGTGTTTGCGTGCCTGTAATGTCCTTGATTCCTTTGTGAGATCTCTTGAGGTTTTTATACTAAAGAAGACAACGTTTGCAAATGTTTCCACGGAGATCATTGATTTGCAGAAACCCATGAATTTTCTTTTACTACAATCTTAGTTGTATGTGTGTGTCCTGTCATTCAAAATATGATCTGATTTTCCAGTTACAGAGTTCCATAGTCCAGTGCAATGACCACAAAGAATTTACACACAATAAACCCTTTATGACTAAAAGGTTTATTAAGGAAGCTAGCAGGTTGCAGTGCAAGTGAGAAACGCTCCATGTCATGGCTCATGAGTATACGTTACAGAGTCCTTTCAGGGCTCCTAATAAATTTCCAAAGGTCCTGCCACTCATGTATAATCCTCAATCTGAAGGCACTCAGCTTAGGTTTTGTGAGTCGGTGAACTCAGATCCCTGAATTAAGTTCCAACAAGCAGTCCATTGCACAAGTCAGCCTCCTGTCCAACAGCACTCGGCTGTATTTGTTCTGTGGACTGGCAAGTCCAATACTCTGTTTCATCTTCTGGGTCCTGGTTCGGCGGATGCTCCTCTAATATCACAGTTGTGTTCTGGATAAAAGAGGTTCACTGTGCAGGGATCTCAGGATCCAGAAGACTTGCTCTACTCCTGGTTTTTTGCTGGCACCAAGAGATTCCCCCCTCCTGCTTCTCAGGGGAGTCATTTTCTATGCAGCAGGGTGGCACGCCGATGAATCCTGTAGGTAACCATTCACAGGTGAATCCTATTGGAGTCTCCCCATACCTTTTTCCTTAGACCCATGTAGGGGAAGTTCCTTTGTTGGGAGCAACAGAGACTTTGGCGAGAAGAACCACATTAAATAATTCACTTCCTTGCAGTGTGTGCATGTGTGTGATTTTTTTATTAGCATCTATATGACTAAAACTAGAGTAGGATTTATCCTGATACATTTTTTCTTCCTTTATTCTCCCTTTAGGCTTCTTATCATAGATTCTATTTGCACAAATTCACCCGCATACCTTTAAAATTCTCTGGATGGATTGATTGTTCGCTGATAATGTCAGAAGAAGGAAGTCAGGAAGAGAAGTTCAGTTTTTTTAAAAAAAACATATGTTGTTTGTCCTTTTCTAATTTACTTCAATAAATTTAAAACTTATTCTACTATCTACCCAAAGCAAGAGGTAATGAAATGACTTCCGGATTACTATATATATAATCATCATCCTAGAGCTCTGGGCAAGGAAACCATTTACATACTCAGAGGTTAAGTATGAGTTCAGCCGGAAGGCAATGGGAGAAAAATGTCTGATGATTGATTTCAGAAAAATATCAGCCACAGAAAACCTATGGAACACATGAATATTGGTCAACATGGACTCAGTTAAAGTCCAAGTCTGCTTGATAACAACTGATTATTGATTTTTTTTAAAACGTAATAATCCTGAGAACAAATTTAGTGACCTAGCAAAATTCATCCCAAAGTCTCTTTTCCCAAACTCCTACACTGACCATTCTAGCCCTCAGATGCCCTCAAACATTGGAGTTTCATTGTTGCTCCTCTGTTTCTTCATCAGCAAACGATTCAGGTCTCCATCCCGCTAAGCCAGGAAGGCTATGCAGTATGCATATTGCAGGTTGGTGATTAGTCTTCCTACAATCTCGATGTCATGTTCTTTTACAATAGTCCCATTTTCAGATTATTTTCCAGCCCACAGAAAAAGATTACTTATCCAGTATACAAATTGAATAAGTACGGTGAAAGAATACAATTCTGACACACAACTTCCCCGATTTTAAACCATGCAGTGTCCCCTTGTGCTATTTGCCTTTGTATTAGGACATTTTTGAAGAATATTGGCCTTGGAGTGCCAGAAGGAAAACATATCTGTCTTGGAGCAAATAGATCCCAGTTTCTCCTTAGAAGTGAAGACAAGGAGACATTATCTTATGTACGTTGGGTATGTTATCAAGAGGGATTGGTCCCTAAAGGACATCGTACTTGGTACAATGGAGAGTCGGTAAAGAAAAAGAAGGTCCTTAACAAGACCAACTGGTTACAACCATAGTCCTAAGTACAATGTCAAGTGTGAGGGGGACACTGGGCCAGCAGTGGTTTGTTCGGTTGTACAAGAATTTGTTGTGGGTTGGAAAAGGCTCAGGTGCACCGATAAACAACACACCTCTCGCCTCAGCCAATCATAGATTGTATTAAGGGATCAAGGGCGTGTAAAGGTGTTCAGGTTAAAATGCTTACTTTAAACTTTCCTTCATGTCTTGATGAAGCTTCAGTAGAATTTAAAAATTGAAGTAGAGTAAGGCAGAAACAGAACCGTGCATAAGGACCATATACCCAACAAGTACTCATCTAGAGTACTGTAATCTTGTGTGTGAGTCTGGGTAGACTAGAGAAACAAATCCATGGACACACATATGTGTAGAAGAAAGAGTTTTACATACAAGAGGAATTGAGCATTGAGAAAACATCCCAACCCAGTCCAGTCCAAGGCCATATGTCTGATACCAATTTATAAAGTCCTCTTCAGACTCACGAAACACATACAATGAACCCAAATGCAGGGCAATCACAAGCCAGTGGGTAGAAAGTCTTTGGGTCCAGTGGCTTGCAAGCATCTCAGCGCTGGCAGGGGTCTCTCTGTGGCTTCTCTGGCTTCAAAAGTCTGGTTGCGTCTATGTGACTTGTCTTCTGCAATGTCTACCATGGAGTGACAGAGTGAGAGTGGTGTCTTCTGCCTCCAAGGAGGAAGTACCAGATTTCCCAGAATTCTCAGGAGAAGGTCATGCCCACACAGAAGTCTCATTTGCTATCTCCAGATTGACAGCCTAGACTCCACCCCTACACACATAATTCTTACATTGACACCAGATTGGGTGAATGCCACACCTTGGCTCCTCCTACAAAAGAAATCCATAGTTGTAAGTGCAATTGCAACTCACCGAGACCATGTAAGACAGAGTAGACCCACTCCTGACTAGTTTCCAAAATTATCATCCATTTCTCCCCTAAAGAAGTTAGTAGGTTCGAACTATTGACATTTTAGTTACCAGCAAGGTGTTTTCGTTTGTATACCAGCAGGGCTTCTAAGCATTCTTTAGGGTTTTGGTCCCATTAAATACATCTCCAAACCAATGAATGTGTGAAATTTAGGCTTGTGTAGAAAACAGGCGAAGTGCTACCAATTCTATTCGACACACTTTCAAAAGGGCAAGGGGAACCACTGTCAACTCTTTCCTACTCGGGCAAAAGTTCATGTCCAAGAGGGTTGGTGGGTATATAAGAGTTTTTCTGACCTTGTTTCTGCTAGTCATTACTGAACCACTTTGGACCAATTCAAAGCCCTACCACTAGGTACTTGTCGATTGATTTTTTTTTTCCTTTGTACTAGGAAGTACTAGAAAGTCTGGTGGAAAAGCTGTTAGCTGCTGAAAGGAAAGGTTACACGAGTGTTTGCTGTGTGTCAATGTCTAACAATAATTGAATTTCAGAATTTAAATGCATATTAGATTGTTTCTATTCCAATAGCAGCATGGTAACACTGGAGGATTATCAGTGCCCCAACGTGATCAGTGTTATGATCTGATCTTGCTACCAGAAAACAGACGCTTTATTTCTGGTAGAGCCTGTGTTTCTTCGTCCAGACTTCCCTTCTCCATCATCATGCACCAACTCAGGCACTTGGCACATCTCTTCGTATTCACATGGCATCAAAGCACTCTTTGGCCTAGGGAGCTTGAGGATTGAAATAAGTCAAGTTTTTAAATGGCTCACAAACATCAAGAGGATTTTATGAGATCCACACAGGAGAAAAACCAGAGGAAAATGCTAAAGGCTCTGCCAGAGAAAAGAAATATATTTCTCTGAGAGTTTAATGGGGCTACACCCACTCTACTTTAAACGTGATTTTTGGCAAACTTTGATAAAGAGATACTCCAGTGAGTATCTCTTTCAACATGAAACACTGCATGGTTAGAGAACAAACGTGTGGGTGTCAAGAATCTAATCAAAGTGGCTAAATGACTTTGTTGTTTTCGTTTTGGATTTTGTATATCAGTTTGAGAGGAGATGACACCCCTCTTCCTCTCCCCCCAAGGACATTAGGTTTGAAACAAAAAGAGTTTGGGATGAAAAGTTGTTTAGGAGGCATAGCATTTTAAATAAGTGTGGGAGTTTATAGCAGAGTAGTAAACTCTTTGGGGTTTATTTTGTTTAATAGTTTCATTTTAGTACTCTTTGAAATCATATCGATGAGATCTGGAATTATGTCAGAGGACTACAATTTCATTCTCTCTGTCCAATACCGAAGAAGAAACTTCAAATACTTTATGGAAACATTCCATATCTTGTAATTGCATTTCTCCACACATTTTTTGAAAGCCCTTAGTAAATGCGTACCTTTTCCTCTCTCATTCTGTTTGAATGTGGTGTGAAGGTGTCTTCAAGTCTTTGACATTCAAATGGAGAGAAAACACTGCTTTGTTTTCAATCCAGAATCAAAGGGTTCCCTGCTGGGATTTGATTACCTTGTTTGCTTTGAAAGGATTATCTTCACCTCAAAGGTTGCACATCATTTGAATACATCTTTTGCATACTAGTGAGTTTTCCAAAATTTCCATATGGCCCAAAGCAAAAAGAGTAAGCATTAGACAGCAGTTTCCAATTTACTTTGTTCTCTATATGCCAGTGGCTGGCTGCTCACAGCGCTGAATGAGTTCAGAAAGAAGCTTGCTTGGAAAGAGATGTGGTGTCAGTGTGTTGGGCATGCGAGGAAGAGCTCTGTTCAAAATGAACATATGATGACCATCTCTTATGTAGTCAGAACAATGCTGCATATTTTACAAGAAATACTTCACTGCCGTCTTACAGTGACGTAATTAGTAGAATGATCTGTTCAACTAGTAGATTCCTGAATGTCTCCTAAATCAGAAAGTAAATCAGAACCACTTATTTGAATTTAATCTGGTCTATTTTATTGTACCCAGTTTCATTTTTTTGCAAAACCTACATTGACCATGTTTATATGAAATTTGCGAAAATAAAAACAGAGCCCTCAAACTACAAACATGGCACGTGCAAGGATCTCCTATAGAGAAGGGACATTTATAAACACTTTTCAAAAAATTATTTTACAGATAGGCGCTAGTTTTCAGATTTCATAGTATTCTATTCTATTGTAGCATTCTCATTTTCTTTTTACAGTGGATTTTGTCTCCTGGTTCTCTATTGGTACCCTTGTAACATCTCTGTGTTGAAGGTTTGGTATTTCCCACCATGCCTTAACATGTTTGTACACATTTAATATTTACCTGCACTCATTTACTTGAAAGAACTGAGATTGTTGAAACTGGTACCCGCAAGTGAAGATAAATAAAGCTTATCTTATTCACTCATATGTGTACAAGTGTCTCCTCTCAGTTTAAATGAGGCAGGAATGAAGGCAAGTTGAAAATGCTGATCAGTCCCTGTCAGAGAGGAAAAAATCGAGGTGGCTTTTGTCAGTAAGAAGGCTTATATTGTGTTCAGAGAAGGAGCATAAATAATCTTTTATTCCTTAATTGAACAGAAAAATGCTTCTTTTTTTCCAGATTATTTTGCTGCTGATGTTGTTGTTGAATCACAGAACACCTTACTTCCCTAGAACGTAAATCCCAATGATGATTTTTTTGGCATGTGTAATAGCCAAAAATAAATAAAATCGCATCTTAGAGATGATTGAAGCATTCAAACACAATAAAAGTTTAGCTGTCACTAAATATATAAATTGTCTACAAATGGAAAGAATTGTGACTACAGAAATGATACAAAGCAAAACATTCACTGTTTCTGGAATCAACATCACATTTTTACTGTATCTTCCTCTCTCTGTATTTCTATTACTCTTTTGCCTACAGCTATTCTTCCACTCATAAAGTGATATTATGGCCAATTTTGTCATTCTCCACAAGAAGAAAAAATGACCCCTGAAAATCGTGAACTGGATTTTTGGTTGCTGGTCCTTCCACATACTTGCATGCTCACAAATCAGCCAACTGTCATGCACTGCATTTAAGAAACACACTGGTGCCCAGGTGATGATGTGCTTACCACAGAGAGAATAAATGAATGAGATGATGTATTCTGCATACAGTGATGATTATCTTGACTATTGAGCAATATTTGATGATAAAAAGCAATAAAAATTGAAGCTAGATTGTTGTGTATTAGGTCTTTTTAGTTGATATAGTCTAAAAAGGTAGTATGCTTAAAAATCAAATAAAACTGAACAGATACATGCTAGAAAAATGAGATATATTTTATATAACTCTTGATCCTTATAAAATGCAGTAAAATGTAACTTAAAATGATAAATATGTTGTAAATAAAATTAATTGCTACATTAGTAAATATATGATCACAGAAAAAAATCATAACATGGCATTAGGCATAATAATCAATTTAATTTTTGATGATTTCAAGAACATCAATGACTGGTGTACTGGAAGGCACACTCACATGGATTGAATAATTGGGTGGCTGCGTTTTCTCCCCCTTCTTGAGTTCTGTTATGTTACTGTGGCTGTCCATCACCATCCTTACAAATGTTGTCATTTAGCCCATTTTTACAGTTTCTGTGTCAATCCATCTGCTTAAGAGCTTCTTTTTCACTCACCCTTAACTTTTGCAAGCATGATGTATTTCTCCCAAGACTGATTCTTCTTGATAATATATCCAAAGTATTTGAAACTTAAATCATCATCTTTGCACCAAAGAACATTTTAAACTGTGTTTTCACAAGATGAATTTGTTCATTCTTCTGGTAGTCCACAGTATTTTTATTGTCTTTGTAAATATCATAATCCAAAAGCATCAATTCTTTCCCCACATTCCCAATTCATTATCCAGCTTTCTCTTGTGTGTGAAGTGATTGAAAATACAATGGCTTTGGTCAGGCACACCTTGGTCCTGATGGTGACTCACTTGATTTTGAATGCTTTAGGAGGTCTTTCGCGGTAAACTTGGCCATTGCAATAAACCTTTTGAGTTATTGGCTGTTAATTCCACAGGTGTTGGTTGTGGAACCAAGTAAAATCAAATGATTCACTATTCTAATCTTTTCTCTATTTGTCATGATGTCACTTATTGGTTAGTATACTAGGCAGGGTTCCCTAGAGAAACAAAACCAGGGAACTTATGGTTTGATAGATAGATAGATAGATAGATAGATAGATAGATAGATAGATAGATAGATAGATATGAGAAGGAATTTAAGAGCTAATAACCACATAGCAGTACAGAGGGCTCAGTTCAATTCATATTTGTGAAACAGTTGATATACTGAAAGTCCTTCAACTCATAGAGGGGGTTTTGGTCCAAAGCCAAGGAAGGAGACAGTGAAATCTTCCCTCAGGTAAAACAGGCAAAGTCTGTCCCCAGGCAGCAGACAGTAGGGTGGGTCAGTAACAGTCAGCATGCCTGAATAGGATATTGAACTTAAGCAATGCAAGGAGACTGTATCCACCAGCCTCAAGCTCAAGCAATGTATCATGTACCATGTATGCACTAGCAACACAGCGAATCCGGTTCTAAGGAGCTTCAATCTCTGGCAACATGATCCAAGGATTGGCTTGACCCACAGATAGTGTGGCACACAGCTTGAGGCAGCGAACTAGCTAAAGCAGCATCATGCTGGTCCATCACCAGAAACCAAGAGAGACAGGGGCGGCCTTTCCAATCCATTTATCTCTTGATGTCTTTGCCCTCCAATCAAACCTTGACCTTGGTATTCTGTCAATTTTAAGAGTCTTGTTTTTCAACAATCCTTTCAGTGCAGCTTGGAATGCTTCCTTCAGTGTCATTGGTTTTTTATCATATGCTACCAAGGTCTCTGACACAGTGACTTTATATATTTCTTCCCTCTTCTTTTGATTCTTCCTACATCATTTCACATTTTGCCCACAGAATCCTTCAACATTCCAAGTTGAAGCTGTTAATTTATCTTCAGTTCTTTCAGCTTGAAAAATGCTGAGCATTTTTTCCTTTTTCTTTTTTAACTCTACTTCTATTGCGATTTTTAATATAATATGTTATCTTTTCAAACTGCCCTTTGTAATCTTCTGTTTAACCCTTTTCCTCATTAGTCTTCCATTTTTTTTATATAGGATAGTTTTCAGATGATATACATAAATATTATATAGAGTTTAGTTGTCATTCTTTGGAAAAATGGCTTCTGTTATATACTCAATAAATAAAGCCTTCACAGCAAATAGCATTCCCCAAATCTAAAATTACTGATACCTGTTTAATTCTGCATCTAAACAATGATGTGAGTACAAAATATAATAGTAGAAAAATAATAAAATAGTACAATGAAAGGATTACTGTTTGGCATTTAAACTGGTTGAGTAGTGAGAGAAAAAATAAAATAATGCTCAAATGGATCCCTAGTGGCACAACGAGTTAAGAGACAGGCTTTCAAATTGCGAAGCTTGTGGTTAATGCACCAACCCCTCCTTGGGAGAGAAATGAGGTTGTCTGCTCCTCAAATGATTTCCAGTCTCAAGAATTCTTCCGAACGTTTCTATTCTGTCCTGGATGGTCACTGTTATCTCAATAGCAGTGAAATGATTAGCTTTAGAGGAATTCTAGTAATATGGAAAATATATACAGCAATTATTTATAAGAAAATATATAATGAAAGGATTAATAACATAATAATATATTAAATCTCGATCTAGAGAGTTTAATAGTAAAGACAAGAAATAATTGAGAGGAAAATGTAGTACTTTGTATATAATTCCCCAAACCCCATATTTGTATTAATTTCAAAAATATGGGCAAGAAAAATTTGGAATTATAAACATTTATGCTTTGGGTTACATTTTTTTCTAGAGAGTGTAAAATAAACTTCTAGAGATTTCATTATTTTAGTCTTCAATATATCTCCTCACTTTCCCAAATAGTCTAACCCTTGGGAAGTAAAGAAGACCAGATTAATTAAATAATTATGACCTTTTTCTTCTGAATCCATTAGGTAATAGATGTTTTATTTGTTTTGAATTTAACAAGGCTTTTTGGTACCTATTTTTTACATTTGTTAAGATCAATATGTAGCAATATGTACATCAATCAGATGACATTTATTTAAATATGGAAGAAGATAAAAAAGACTCTTTATTACATAGATCAAGATGTAGTTGTTTGAACACAACAGGGAAAGCTGCCCAGTTTAAAATTAGGAAAGATGTATGTCAGGGTCAAATCCTCTCAATGTACATGTTCAGCTCAAGAAGCTGGGCTACATGCAGAGGAATGCAGCAGCACGGTGGGAAGGATTCTTATTAACAAAGTGCAGAATTCAGATTAAATAGCCTTGCTTTCTTAAAGAGAGGAAGACTAGGAGCATTTGGTGATGAAAAGGAAGGATGGCAGCCTTCAGTATGGATTACAACTTACTTTGAAGAAAAAGTATCACCCCAACTGAACCAAAAGCTAAGATCATTGAAATCAGAAAAGATTGAATTTGTCGAGGATTTTATCTTGTTCAGTTTCCCCAATACACAGTCAGTGGTCCAGCCAAGAAATTAAGTGTCACATAGCATTGGCTAAATGTGCTTCCCAAGACCCCTTTAAAGTGTTGA
Organism: Tenrec ecaudatus; assembly: GCF_050624435.1. Taxonomy (NCBI): domain Eukaryota; kingdom Metazoa; phylum Chordata; class Mammalia; order Afrosoricida; family Tenrecidae; genus Tenrec; species Tenrec ecaudatus. The sequence goes on from NC_134543.1 coordinate 19,370,555, forward strand.
AAAGCAAGGCTGTCACTTTGCGGAATATGGCGTGCCGGACCACATGATGGCATTTCACATACCATGTACACATGAGAAAGTTGGACATTGAATAAGGGAGAACAGAGAAGAACTGATGCATTTGAATTATGGTGCTGGCAAAGAATAGTGAACGTTCTTCAGACTGCCAAAGGAAAACTGGATCCGTCTTAGGAGAAAGCCATTCAGAATGGTCCCTGGAAACGAGGATGGTGAGACTACATTTCACATACTTGGAACATGTCATCAGGAGAGCCCACTCACTGGAAAATAACGCAAAATAGAAGGTAGTGTAAATGAGAAAAACTCTTGGCTAGATTTATTGACAGAGTGGATGTGTAAATGGGTTCAAGCCTAACAGTCATGTTTGCAGCACACAATGGGTGATATTCCATTCTCCTGTACACAGAATTACTATGACGGGAACTAACTCCAATACCCCCTTATACACGAGCAACAAAAACTCGCCAATTTCATTTATACACCTGGATTGAGGTTTTAGCCCATAAATTCTGATCTAGATTTTTGAAGGAAAATTTGATTTATATTTATATCATTTGCTTCCATATGAATACATTGTTTTATAGGAATGAGCATTTCTTAAGACCGTCAATATAATTTTTACAGAAATTATAGTTTCTTCTTTACCTCATCTTCAGAGTTCTGTGTGGAGAGCATGTTTGGTTCTCATTACTTAGTTTAATCCCCTCAAACCTCTTTAAATGGATTGCGAGATTACTTGCTGATAGAGTTTGTATGATATGGTAATTTTGTTAAGATTAGTTGTTTTCAGCAACTTTATTGATCAAGATCTTAAGATTTCTTCCTAATGAAGAATTGGGGAGAATGTGTGAGTTATAGAACTTTAATATGCTGTAAAACACTTACTGGACAATTATATTTATCTCATAAAGCTCAGAGGTGACCTTTAGTTCTTTCCTGAGAGACCATGTTCCCTTCCTGCTTACATTAGGAGCCCTCGTATTAATTAATTTTTAAAAATCTCTGTCATTTACAGCAGATGGTCAAGATAGTTCTCTCTAGCTTTTACTTGATAGAAATGTCAGGCGGATGTCAAATTCATCCCTCCTTTCACTGGGGTAAAGCCTGCAAACAACACTATTTCAAGACACGTTAAAGCTTCAGAAGAACTTGAAGCCACGTCTGTGAAGTTATCTTCATGAGTGGATTTTATAGACAGGGAGGTAGGAGAGAAATTGCATCAGTAACTTGGTTTCTTGTTTCAGCTTTTCCATTTTTGTGCATTTCATTTGGATTTAATTCTTTCTGAGTCAACTGAGAAGTTAACAAAAAGAACAAGGTACATAGATCTGGTGGTAAAACAAGAACACAAAACATATAAATGACACGATTCATAAAGTTGGACGGTGGAGGCAAGAGCCAGCATATCTGTTATGGCAAAACGTAATATAAAATCTCTGTTTGGAATGAAACAGAAAGTCTTCTATCTGCTCCTTTAACAAATGTGCATCTAACAATAAAAAGGACAGTAAAAGACATTTTGGCAATAGCAAGGAAAGGGAGGAGGATGGTGAGTAAAATAATTCCATATAAAGTGGATTTCCAGGCAGAATTATTAAGCAAACAAAAAGTAAATAACACAGAGCTCATTTATAGCCATATAATGTGGAATCCACAATAAAAACATAGATGTCATGAATTTTTTTGAATCAGCCAACAGAAAATCAATATGCTATGAATTTGTTTTGAAGAAAAAACTGAAATATGATGAAGCCTATAGAAAAACATATAGTAATAGGATACATAAGTGCATAATTCCTACTTGTGGTGCAAACTGTTAGAAAATGCACACAAGGAGCTATGCATTTCAAACACAAGGGATCTATGGATCTAGTTAGAGGAATACAATGTGGTGGCTCCATCGTGTGAAATTTCGTTTACATCTATGAAGACATGAAACCAGATATAAATGTCTTATTTCCTTACCAAACTATAGAATAAAACAATATTGCAAATGTTATGTAAACAAAATACCAAAGTCAATAAGTTGTTCACTACAGCCACCTCTAAGCTGAAGAGTAGCAACATTATTCACATGTTTTAGGTTTCCTTCATTACTGAACACTTGGATTTTTAATTTAGTGGTCGGTCCTTGATATTACTGATACCATGATTGAATTGTTCAGAGCCCAGCGTCTATGAAATGAGAAAAACACAGCTCAAATGTCACTCTCTTACTCATGAAACACGGCTGGAACTTCTCTAACTTTCCGACGAGTCAATTGTTTCTCTGTGGAAAGGAGCTCATTACAGCAGCTACTTCACGGGACGATTGCTCATCTCATACGTTCAACAGCATGCGGTGCATAGTAAATAGCATGAACATCTCTTTCAGGTTCCTTTTTAAATATTTATGTATATTGTCAGCCAATCATTTGACTTGATTTTACCCAGTAGTTATGTATGAAACCAAATAATCTTCTTGAAGATTTGGCTAATCTATGAGCATACATTCTGCTAATGAACTGCTGTGAATTTATTTGTGACTCTAGTTTAACAAATACAACATCAGTTTTCAAAGTCACCCACCCTCCCTGCCCCCACTTGCTGCAGGTCAATTTAGACAATATTCTTATATTATGGAAAACACATACTGAAATTTCCTCCTCTGTTAAGAGTAGAAATGCTTTTGAAGCCCAAATTTAACAATGCAAAAACAAAACTTTTTCTTTTCCATGGTGTGAAAGACCTTAAGGAAAATACAAACTATTACAGTTCTTATTTTTGCATAGCACCGATTCATTGTCAATTACTTTTTATGTTCCATATTAGGAGATAGTGAAAATGAAGAAAAAGATATAAAGTTTTTAATCTTAAATGAGAAAATATATATGTATATTACAAAGAAAATTAAACAAGTGGGAGAAATGAATTCATTTCTAGTTGATTGTGCAAAGACTCGGTGAAACTATAGTGGAAAGCTGACAATGCAGTTGAATAACAAAAATTAAAAACACAGTGGCCATAATGAAAACTGATATGGAGCTTTCACAAACGTAACAATGAAACTTTCATTTAATTTAGCTTAAAAAGGCTTTCAACCATTTTTGAATAAAATAATACAATTATATGATATTTTAGACAACCTTTAGTTTTTAACAAAGAAGGTCCCCAAGTCAAATACTACTCTGGATGGAGCTTTGGAAAGGCTGGCTTATTTTACACTCAGTAATCACTTACGTAGCTAGGAAAGCAGAAGTCATTATTTGGACCATCAGATCTCAGTAGTCAGTGCACCAACAGAACACCTCTGGAGGCCATGACAGATACTTTCCCTGGATGAATCTCTAGTGTGGTCCAATTTAATATGCTGTAGAGACTTCGCCTGCAGGTCACTGGCAATAGAAAAGCCACCAAGACGTCTGTCTGGGTCTTACTTATGAAGCAGATTCTTTAGCTGGGAAACAGGGCCAAGGATGGGACAGGCTGTGGAAAAACAGGATGTAAAGATTAAGAGCCATCCACAGTAGGATGGCCTGCCACCGAGTTGTAGTGTATAATTTACTGCTCCTCATGCTGAACAGAAAACAAAAGCTCAATATGTTTTCTGGGTTTTTTGTTGTTGTTTTTTTAATGGCCAAAAATTCCTGAAGCCATTTTACTGGGTGGGATGACAACCTCCCGTTGTGGGTTCTCAGGCTTTCCCTCTTACTTCTTTATGTAAAACTGCAGTTCAAAACACTATTTCACAGGCCAGGACTGAGGGCTTTGCTTAGCCAGGGAAAAGTGTTAGGCCCTTGTTTATTTTTCTAAATCTCAACGGAAAACACATCTTTTCACAAATGTGATTTTAAAGTATTTACTGTGTGCACATAAACTATCATTCAAAGAATCAGAATGAGATCTTGTGCCAACTGTAAAACTTAGCACTGGATTTTGTAACAAAATGGACAATTTTTGCTTTCCTTAAAGTCAAAATATTTCAGATGATATCATTTTGATATAAGTGGTACTATGACATTAGTTTGTTTTACATAGTAAATTGAGGTGGATATAAAAAGCATGCAATGTTAAAATATTCAGAAAAAAGATGAAAACAAAATGATACAAAATTGAAAGGGAGTTTTAGGAATCAAGTTTAAAAAGGGTGGATGATTGTGTTACCACCAGTTTTCTGAGAACCACAGCATACAATGATTTATACAATATTTCAAAATGTGAGAGAAAGATAGATGGTTGTTTTAAATAAGTTGATTGTCTTCAATAATCATTCTAAAATTTGAATTTCTCAGACCGCTAAAATTTGTAAGATGTTCTTATTTTATATTTAATATTTAAAAAATCATTTTATTGGGGACTCGTACAATTCTTATCACAATCCATACATACATCTATTGTGTCGAGCACATTTGTAAATGTGTTGCCATCATCATTCTCAAAATATCTTTATTATTAAAGCAAATGCCAAGTGGTAGTGATATTACTCACTCTCTTTATTTTAGAGATGGAAAGAAAAAAGATTTCTATTGGGTTATTATTTGCTTATTCTCACAGAATTCATAAATCATAAAGCTGGTACTTGAATTATGTGTTGTGTGCTTTCTTAACTACTGCACTTTAAATATAATTTTAAAATCATCCAATACAGTATATATTGTATGGTAAATTTATGTAAGTAAATAAACATGTATTGCCTGTGGTTAAATGTGTGCATATATATGTAAGATAAAAATTAAGAATGAAGGCAAATTTGTACCTGATTAGGAAGGAAATAAGAGTTCTTGACTATTTAAAGAGCATGTGTGTTTCCTTGGATGGATTCTTTACCAGTCAAATTAGCTATCTATAGCTTTCACTAGTCCTTTTTGTTGTTTCCAACAATCAATGTTGGTTTTCCCATAACTTTTAAGGTTGATCTATAGTTCACATATACAATTTACCTGTATTGAACTTACACAATTCAACAGTTTAAGCGAACCAAGAAGGCCTGTGCAATCATCACCGCAATTGACTTTGGAACCGTCTCTACTTTCTCTCACACTTGGATATTGACTCCCCATTCTCCTACCCTCCAAGTCCATTCCCCCAGGGAAAAATTAATTCCACTGCCATTTTTGTAATTCCACCATACAGGGAAACAGTGACCATTTATAATCGATAGTGACCTCAATCAAAGAGAAAAAGGAGACTAATAAAAAGTTAGAATCCATTCACTTTGGGTCCATAAGGAAATCAAATGACAAAATGTTACCTTTCTGTCTAAGTACAGTTGCTAAAACCCACTTTACCAAGCCCTTCATCTGATGCTTGACCTGCTGACATTCCTCGCCCATGTGCACTGGGGATTCACAGGAGGCTCATTCCCTACAGGGACCCTACAAATGAATGTGGGGCTTCAACTATCAACCATAGCTTTCATTCAACTGGGTGTTTGGGATTTATACACTGTAACAGTTCTCATATGCAGCTTTGGACTTTACTATTGGCTATCTTTGGATCACACAGACTGGTGTGCATCTTCCATGTGGACTTACCTAACTTCTTATTTAGATGACTGCTTGTTTGAGATAAGCCTTTAAGAACCCAGAAAGTATTATTTATGATGGCTGGACACTATTTAGTTTCTTCACCACACTTTGCTAGGGTACTCACATGGGTAGTGAGTATTTCATGAGGGCAAGTACCAGGCAAGGTAATGTCATAAGAATGGTATTATTTCTTGTACTTGGGCTATGCTCAAATGAGAGCTTATAATGCATTCTTATAACTATTATTTCTATAAGCTCCTGGTACAATTTTAGAGAGAACATCATCATTTTGTTGCAGTCTCTCATAAATCATCTCCATGTGTTTTAAAGTAACATTAGTCAAATGTATAGCACTGTTGAGCCAAACATTTCATACTGTGTAGGATTTATCAGACTCCATTGCACAAACAACTTGTATATATCCAAGATGTGGATGACTGGATACACATGTTGGGAGGATTGAAGACAAGGCAGTATTTTTTGTAACCCTCACTTAATGAAGGTCAAAGGGCTAACAAACACCTGAGGAAATGCTCATGCTCACTAGCCACCCAGCCAATGTAACTCAAAGCAACAATGAGATATCACCTTACACCTACAACTGTAACACAATTTTAAAATATTTATAGAATAAAAGACCCAACAGAGATCAGCAAACTCTAGAGCGGGTGTGGAAAATGTGCAACTCTAATGAACTACTGGTGAGATTATCAACCTGTATAATCATTATGGAATGTTTCATACGACTACCTGAAACAATGGGCAGGAGAAATACCGTATGAGCCAGCAATACCTCTGTTGAGCATAACTTCAAGGAAACAAGAGATAGAACACAAGCCGACATTTATTCCCTCATGTTCATCACGGCACAGTTCACAAAAGCAAGAAGCTGGAGACAACCCGAATTTCCATCAGTTGAAGAATGGATAAAGAAACTATGGAACATACACATAAAAGAATTCTATGAATCCCTAAAAAAATAAATAGTTTTGAGCACATGAAACACCTCATGACATAGAAGAACCTGGAAACCATTATGCTGAGTGACCGTAGTAACCATAAAAGGTCAAATATTGCATGAGTCTACTAGTAACCTGATAAAGACCAAGACAAACACAGTGCTAGTTCCTAGGCCATTTAGGCTTCTAATCTGATCCCCCAACCAACAAGGTGTGCCTTCCTGGTTGGAAGAAATGTTATATGACCCAGTAATTATTGTACTTGGTGCATATCCTAGAGATACATAACCCGTGACACAAATGGTTTTAGGCATATCCATGTTAATTACAACTGTATTTCAATAACAAACTCTTAAGTGCCCATAGATAGAAGAATGGATAAACCAACTATATAAATGTGCATATGAAATACTATGCAACATTGAAGAGTACTAGTAAATTCATAACACAAACTAACCTGAATGAACCTTGAGAATATTACACTGAGTGAAATAAGTCCATAACAAAATGACAAATATTGTATAAGACCACTATTGTAAAAGTCAAGAAAAGGTTTTCACCCCAAAAGAAACATTCTTCAATGGTTAATATGGGTCGAAGGAGCATCGGTGCTGAGAGGATACTAACGCAGCTAAAAGTGAAGGCCAAAAAATAAATTAACTAATATAAAAGAAAAATCATGTTAGGTACTACTAAAGGGAAGCAGAGGATATGATTGTGGGGTTTGTACATAGTTTGAATATATTTAGAAAAATCATATAGCAAAGCCTATTTGATTGTGTCAACAAAAATTTCACTGGGGACCCCTTAATTTTTACTCAATTTGTAGACTGTCTTTTCTTGATGTGACTTTGCGTGTTCTCAATGCCTTCTTGGATGCTTAGAAGCTAGTTAAGGAAATGAGTGTGAGGAAGAGAATGCTTCTCTGTGTTTAATTTTACAGCTAGGAAGATTAAGGAACCTAAGAAATAAAACCATCAGTGACTTGGTTAGGATCACAATCCAAAATGGACTTGACGCGTGTTCTCCTCAGTCATTTTTAGCCAAATGAATTACCCTTAGATAAATATGTTAGAAGGATATAAATTCTTTTTTTCCCAACAGGAAAGCTATCTGTAGGCATCTGTCTTTTTCAGAGACAGAGGGGTGTGTGTGTGTGTGTGTGTGTGTGTGTGTGTGTGTGTGTTCTTACGACAGAAGGAAAGGCATCTTTTCATCACTAGACATCTTTAAAAATGCAGGTCACTTAAGAGGGCAGTCAGCAATCACAATTCACATATTTAATTCAAATAACCAAAAGCTATCTGGTAGGAAAAAAAAAAAAGAAGTGCACTTACAAGGAGATTTAACGTTTTTCAATTTATATTTCAATATTTTCTAAGCAAAGAGAATATAGAAATAAAATGATGAAGTCCAAAACAAGACCTAAAATTTCAGCCCTCATTTCAGATTTTTTTGTTATATGGGCATCTTCCCAGAAATCTCTTAAAGTAAATGTTTGTGAATACTTTTCAAATTTCTATGGGAAATAAATATATTTAATTATAAGATAAGAATCTTCCTCCCATGCATTACTGTTGCAGAATAGAAGATGTTGACATCAAAGACATTATTTAAGAGAATATTGCAATAGTTAAGGCAAGTGTTTCTTTCATTTAATCAATATTTATGCATTACCCCTCTGGCTGAGGAACTGTGCTGGCCAATATGGATGCATAGGTGACCCAGAAGGAACTAATCTGGGTCCTTAGAGGGCTTGGTAAACTGAACAGTGATCCTAATAAGGTTTGCTGAGTATGGTTCATAGGCTAGGGACACAACCTAAAAGTCTAAATATTCCTTGACCAATAGTGATGGGGAGATTGAAAATAAGAAATACATTAAAGAGATAGATATAATGTAGAATAAAAACAATGATTATAGAAATGAAGGGAAATTTCCTAACTGATACATCTCTCCTCCTTTAATTGCAAACTGCTCCCAATCGAAAATGTCCTAGATAATTTGGAGCACAGAGACCTGTGGATATAATGGAAAGCTAGCTTTGGGAATTTAGAATTTTTAAGGATGCGTCTAGATTCTTTCTCAATACTTTTCTCACTAAGTCTAGATTCTATACAAATGCCTACAACTCCACATGAATTTATGTAACCAGAAAATATATGCAATGCAACTTCTAAGCAGTGGGAATTCATTTGTCACAATAGGTGTGAATTCCTCTTCTTATTGAGGTTGCATTGTAGCGGGAAGTGATTGACAATGGAAACAGGAATTGATGTGTTTGTTCTTATGATAACAAATAGTACAGAGAAAGCAATATAAGGTAATGGAGAATCAAACATATAGAAGATCACATTTTAAACAGTGTTTCACTCACTGAGATGGTGATATCAGAGAATGGTTTTAAGGAGATGTAGGCGTGGTCCCTCTGAACATCTAGAGCCCGGCCCTCCAATTAGATGACAGAAGCACTGGATCAGACTTCATTGGTTTAGGCAATGGTGAGGATGTCAGTAACCATGAAGTTGTGTGGCTGAGGAAAGCATACTAGGAGAGAAGTTGGAGAAGTAATGTGTGTGAATATTCTATAAAAACAAAACTCAAACCCAATGCTTTAGAGTTGATTTTAACTCATAATATACCTATAAAGAAAGAGTAGAGAGCTGTATGTAGCTTCCAAATGTGAGTTTTTATGGTAGTAGATTGTCTTATATTTCTTCCAGAGTAGCTAGTAGGTTTGAACTGTAGACTCAGGGATAGAAACCCATGACGGAGGGCCCCATGTCACTATTATGTTGTTGTTATTTTTGTTGGATACTATATATTTAATTCCAATTCAGAGCATGCCTGTGCACAGCAGAATGAAACACTGCTCCATCCCTTGTCATCACCATCATTGCTACACTTGAGCCCCTTGTTGTGGTTACTCCATCCTTTCCTTGACACTCTACTTGGAGCTCCATAAAGGAAGGATAAGAATGGGAATCCTAGGCTATTTAACTGTGCTTCTGTGTAACCTGTAAATGGAAACTGACATCATTCGACATAACAAAGGAATAGTGCATGGTTTGAAATGAGGAAAGATGTGCATCCGGGTTGTGACCTCTCACCATAATTATTCAATCTAGATGCTGAGCAAATAATCTGAGAAGCTGGATTTTATGAAGAACATTGCCTCAGAATTTCTGGAAGGGACATTAACAACCTGCAATATACAAATGACATAATCTTGCTTGCCGAAATTGAGGAACTTGAAACAATTGCTGATGAAGATTAAAGATCGCATCTTCCAATATGAATGACAACTCAATGTGAAGCCAAAACAACATCACAAGTGGACCAATCATTGAAGGCAGGATCAAAGTTATTAAAGGTTTCATCTAGTTAGAATCCACGGTCAATGCAGATGGCAGTAGCAGCCAAGAAATCAAGTGATGCATTGCATTGGGTAAATCTGCACACAATCTCTTAAAAGGGTTGAAGAGAAAGGATGTCACTCTGGAAAAGAAGGTACACTAGACCCAAATCACTTCATATGCATCTGAAAGTTGAAAATTGACTAATTCTCTGCATTTGGGATGTTGGTTGTGGTAAAGAGTATTGAAGGTAAAATAGATTTCCAAAACAAACAAATCTGGAATGGGAATAGTATAGCCAGAATGTTCCTTAGAAGCAAGTATAGCAAGACTTAATCTCAGTTACTTTGGGCATGTTATCAGGAGAAACAAGTTCTTGGAAAAGAACATCATGTTTGGTACAGTAGGGAAGTGAAATAAAGGAAGATCCTTGATAAGATCTATTGACACAGTGTTTGAATCAATGAATTCCAATCTAACAAAAATTCAGTTGTGCATAAGGTCTCCATGAGTTGGCATCAACTACACAAAACAGCAACAATCAGAATAATTATGTGACTACTATTTGTAAGGACAGCTGAATTCATTGTCATAAAGTTGAGTCTGACTCATAATGGCTTTACAGGAGAAAGTAGATTTGACACTGTTGATTTCTGAGGGGATAAGTCTTTATGGGACCAGAAAGTAGGTGACAGATCATATAGTGGCAAACCAAGGAGACTGATTGCGGGTTAAATTGTGAGCAAAAAGAGTCAGTCGATGATCATTAATGAGAAAGTGGTGTCATTAGATTCAGATTCAACAGTATCACTTTGGTTTTTGGTTGAGTATGGTGTGTGTGGTAGTTACATATTCTGGTGTCAATTTGGGACTTGAGAGGATTAAGAGTGAAGGGCTAAAATCTAGTCTGTCAATTGGGTGATAGGCCTCTGTGAGCATGGCCTTCTCCTGAGAATTCTGGGAACTCCTGCATTTTCCTCCTTGGAGGAGGTGAGATAGTTAAGGTTTATTGTGCCAACCTGGCCATTAAACACATGTAGTGTTAATTGAAAGGCAGAGAGATAAACGGCGTGGTAAGCCTTGCTTTCTGATGGTCGGACCAAGATCTCTTGCTTTCTGATGGTCGGACCAAGGTGCAGCTTGCCTTAGTCAGTTCCCTGCTTCAGCTGGCAAGGCTCACTTCCTGCAAGACATCCCCTAGGAGAAACAGCATGGACCTACCCTGATGCAGCCCGGGGTGCTGGAGCAATGGTGTGGATACCCCTGCCAGGGCTGATGTGCTTACACACTCACTGATTTGGCTTTCTTCCTGCAGTCGTAGGTGTCATTGTGTGTGTTTTATAAGATGGAGGAGGACTTTGTAGATTGGTGTCAGACATATGGGCTAATGTTGGACGTATGTGATTTGACAGCGCTGGGTTGGGATGCTTTCTTAATGTGAACTTGCCATTTATATAAAACTCTCTCTTATACACATACGTTTCTGTGGATTTGTTTCTCTAATGTATCCAGACTAAACACAGATGGAAACATTTCTCTCTCGGCTCACTCTACTGAGACACTCTACTGACAAGACACATGGCACTATGCTGATAGACCCCATATCCTGGGAGCTGGAGAAGCCATGTGGAGACCCCTGGCAGCCAGCGCTGAGATGCTCACAAAGCCACTGAGCCGACAAAACTTCCCACCCACTGGCCTGTGATCTTCCTGCATTCAGCGTCACTCTATGTGTTTTGTGAGTCAGAAGATGACTTTATAAATTGGTATGGACATATGGGTTAATATCAGACTTACGGACTTGATCTAGACTGGTGATGTTTCCTTAATATTCAATGGCTCGTGTATATAAGTATTTTCTTATACACATGAGTGTGTCTATGAATTTTTTTCTCTAGTCCACCCAGAATAACACATAGGGGTATTAAATCAAACATGAAGAAAGGCAACTAATTAGGGAACTATTAAAATTATAGGTCCCTAGATAGTGGTGTCAGTTAAACCTCTGAATCCTAACCACAGAATCTACTGTTCACACCTACCAACTGGGTATAAAAGAACGATGAGACTTTCTGCATCCATCACAATTTGCACCCTTGGAAACTCTAGGTAAGATCTCAAACAAGGATTTCAAGAAGGGAGATAATCTGGGTAAATTGTGTCTCCCCACCCCCCACACACATGTGTACACTTTATAGAAGGAATTCCTTTTGGTCCTGGGTAATTTCTAAGATCTTCATGCATTACATGAGGCACAGAAAGACTGTGGCACTTTGAATCAGTGCTGATGATGCTTTCTGAGGCTCAATATGGACAAATGTTAAAACCTGGACGAATAGCAAGGTCCATAGTGTAAGGAGCAGACTTCAGATTGATGGACTGACACGGAGGAAAGGGATTCATACAGGAGTAAAGAACAAGGAAGAGAAAATGATCATGGAAAGAAATACAGAATTCAGTTAAGAAATCTAACATTAATATGATTGGAATCCTAGAACACCATAACAGTGACAAAGGCTTTGAAACTGATTTCCAAGAGTTAATTTAGGAGAATTTCACAATCTTAACAGAGAATCACGCCTGAAAATAAAAATACAAAAAACTTCATTAACCTCAACTAGATGAGATTAAAAGAAGAAAAAAACTCGCTCCATGTCATATCATAATAGATTTCTTTCAAAACCGAGATAAGGGGATTATTAGGAAGCAGCAAGAGAACAAAAGGCCCTGGCATCAGTTCCTCATTTTCCCCTCTCCCCCCACACCCCCTCCCTAATGAACTCTTGATAATTTGCAAATTATTATTTTGTCATATCTTACACTGTGTGATGTCTCCCTTCACCCACTTTTCTGTTGTCCATCCCCCAAGGAGGAGGTTGTATGTAGATCCTTGTAATCGGTTCCCCCTTTCTACCCCAACCCCTCCCTCCCAGTATCACCACTCTCACCACTGGTCCGAAGGGATCATCTGTCCTGGATTACCTGTGTTTCTTGTTCCTATCTGTACCAGTGTACATCCTCTGGTCTAGCCAGATTTGTAAGGTAGAATTTGGATCATGATATTGGGGGTGGAGAGGAAGCATTTCAGAACAAGAGGAAAGTTGTATGTTTCATTGTTGTTACACTGCACCCTGAATGGCTCATCTCCTACCCGTGACCCTTCCATAAGTGGATGTCAAATTGCCGACAGATGGGCTTTGGGTCTCTACTCCGCACTCCCTTCCTCATTCACAATGTTGTTTTTTGTTCTGATGATGCCTGATACCTGATCCCTTCGACAACTCATGATCGCACAGACTGGTGTGCTTCTTCCATGTGGGCTTTGTTGCTTCTAAGCTAGATGGCCACGTGTTTACCTTCAATCCTTTAAGACCCCAGACACTATATCTTTTGATAGCTGGGCACCATTACCTTTCTTCACTACATTTGCTTATGCAACTGCTTTGTCTTCAGTGATCACATCGGGGAGGTGAGCATCATAAAGCACCAGTTTAATAGAACAAAATATTCTTGCCTTTAGAGAGTACTTGAGTGGAAGCCCAATGTCCATCTGCTCCTTTAATACTAAACCTATAAATATATGCACATAGATCTATTTCCACATCCTTATATATAAATATATTTACATATGTACATGGCTGTATTTAGACCTCTATAAATGCCCTTTGCCTCCTAGAGCTTTCCTGTGTTTCCTTTTACTCTCCTCTTGTCCCACTATCATGTTCACATCTGATCATTCTTGTTTAATTTGGCAAAACTGTGCTTGAAGTTCTAAATTCAGTAGGATATTCCCAAGATCTCATTTAGACTCTCATAATTGTTTTCTTATTTTACATCATTAATAAAAACGTTCATAAACAATATACAAGGCACACACTACATGTAAGGATGAAGCATGGTACAGTATGCATATAAAGGCCTTTCCATTAAGAAATGTTATCCTTGACAGTGGTCACACTATTTATAAAAAGATTATTAGTTTAGAAATTTAAACTTATGCAAATAAAAACATTAAATACTTTTTACAAATTAATTGTTGGAAGATTCATGCAACAAATATGTTTCTTCAAAAGAAATAGTTAATGTGCCTGCAGTGATAAAATAAGTTTAAACATATTATTTTCCATTATTACCAGTCATACTCTGCAGTAGTTTGTCAGGGTGATGCTAACTAAAAAAAAATAACACTTTAGAATAGCAGTCTTTGAAAGAAGATTATTGAAATACTATTGAAATATCAGCTCAAAATACCCCTAATATGCTATAGCATTAAGGCAATATATGTCATCAAGAATAGGTTTTCACCTGAGTAAACCCACATGAACCGATCACATTGCTTACATAGAATCATATAGCAAATACTAAAACCTAGAAGAATAGCAAGGGCCACAGGGTGAGGAGAGGACTTGAGGGTGAAGAGGAGGATGGCTGACACCAAGGAAATCAACACACAAAAGCAAAGAATAAAGAAGAGGAAACAAAGAGGGAAGGAAATACGTTTTCTTTGGAACTAAAATTATACATATTTAAGAATTTAACACAGTAATATAAAAAAGCATAGATTTCTGAAGATTTTAAAATGTGAAGATAAGAAAGAAAATACAAGATGATATTTATATAAACTTGCAGAATTAACCATAGAAAACTCTTTAAAATAGACTGTAATTAAAGTATTAAGTATCTGTGAGTTATAAGAATCCTTTTATACCTGCCCCCAAGTTCCTCCTCCTTGCCTCCACTATGTTCTGTCAATACCTCTCTTCAGAGAAAGTGTTGAATAGCTAATTAAAAAACAACAACATTAAAGACCATTAGCACAGAAATACAGTTCTCATCAGCCAGACTGAATCTCAAGAAAAAGTTACCAAGACACATAATTGTCAAATTACCCAACTATGAGGAAAAGGAGAAGATCATAAAAGCAGTTAGGGAAAGCAAACACTCATGTATAATGGTGCCCCAATAAGAGTATGTTCAGATCTATCAGTGGAAACGATGAACAAGAGGAGGGAATGGAGTAACATATTCCAAAAATTGAAGGAAAACAATGCAAATCCAAGAATACTCTACCCAGCCAAGCTATCTATTAAGATAGATGGAGAAGTAAGAGTCTCCCCAGACAGGGACAACCTCAAAGAATACATAAAAAGAAACCCAGCCCTAAAAAAGTATGTGCAGAAGATCAACACTCACAGAGGGCAAATAAGAGACCATCACACAGAACAACTCTACCCATAGGGCGACAAAGAGGAAATAGCCCCTAAGATAGCATCAGTTCAATAGTGGAAAGAAGGCAAACATAAACCACACACACAAACAAGCAGATAAGACATGTAGGTAGGAAATATCCAACACAAAAGGTACAAGATGGCATCACAGAATCCACAGATGGATATAATAACAGTGAATATCAATGGCCTGAATTCAGGCATTAAAAGGCAGAGGCTAACAGACTGGCTCAGGAAACATAACCCATCAATCTGCTGCCTCCAGGAGACTCATCTCAAGCTTATGGACAAAAACAGGTTGATAATTAAAGGCTGGAGAAAATTATACAAAGCTAATGGTAATGCAATAAAAGCAGGGGTAGCGATCTTAATATCTGACCAAATTGACCTCAAGATACCGGCCATATCAAGAGAAAAGGAAGGGCACTATATAATGCTCAAGGGAACAATAGACCAAGAAACAGTGAGCATAATAAACATATATGCACCTAATGAGAGACCTGCGAAATTCATAAATCAAACACTCCATAAGATGAAAAAAGAGACCCCAGGCTCAACAATTAGAGTTGGTGACTTTAATACACCACTCTCTGAAAAAGACAGATCATTGGGAAGGAAACTCAACAAGGAGACTACAGATCTAAATAGCACAATTGGATGACTTGATTTGATAGATATTTTCAGAGTTTTTCACACACATGAATTCTACCAAGCATTCAGGGAAGAGCTTACACCAATCCTATAAAAACTCTTCCAGAACATAGAAAAATATGGAAAACTACCAAACTCTTTCTATGAAGCTACTATAACTTTGATACCTTAAGCGGGCAAAGATGTCACAAAATCAAGAACTATAGACTGATATCCCTAATGAACATTGATGCAAAAATCCTTAACAAACTACTGGCCAATAGAACACAAAAGCATATTAAGAAAATAATTCGGAAGACAGCTTCCGGGCTCCCGATCTTCTGGCTTCAGTGCCAGGCTCTGTCAATTTCTCCTGGGGTGATCTTGGGCGCACTGAACTCTGAGCCTTAAAATCCTGACCCATGGGGAATGGAGGAAGATGGCCGACAGGGACACCCGCATACTCTGAGAGCTCCTCCAAACAAAGCGGGATTGGCGACCAGGTAGCTGAATAGTAAGAGTCTGGTGAGTGAAATATCCCCCTGGGACAGCACCCCAGTCCTACCCCACGTATTTGTCCGGAGCAGGGGTCTAGGTCAATGAGGACCGGAATAGTGGGACATCTCTGGCCACTAAGCTGCCGTGAGCTCACTGGCGACCGGCTTAGGCTCCATCCCCAAACGGACGGCAGCCCAGAGCCACTTGCCTGCCCTGCCTACTCCAGCGGCCCACTCCCCACTCCCCATACGCGGATCTCCACTGGGAGAGAAGCTTTCCTCTCCCGCAGTTCCCCTCTCCCCGCAGGGCAGCGATCTGCCCTCGGGCCCACGTCCCTCCCTCCATTCATCCAAGCTCAGGGGAGCGGACCCGCGGGTTGTCTGGCGACCCCCACGGGGGACCATCCACGGACCTCTCCACCTGCCCTCTCCACCTGCCCTCCGTGCGCTGGCCTCCCACCCCCGCCCGCCCCCGCCAGCCCCTGGCAGCCTAGCGCCAGCTCCACTCCTGGCCGGGACCCTGCGCTGAGCACTTCCCGCCAACAGGAGCCATAGCCCAACCCGCGCCTGTCCCGGACTCTGAGCTTCCGCGGAGCGCCGCGCCCCGCGCTGCTGAGTCTGCCCACCAAGGGCCCCCCCCTGCGCAAGGCACAAGAGTAGGTGCCCTCCCCAGGGTGCTGCGGGGACCCCGGCGGCCTCGACTCTGAGCCTGAGCAGAGGAAGGGCGCCATTGCCCCCTGCGGTTTCGCGCCAAGCCTCCTTTGCCGGCGCCATTACCCCCTGCGGTTTCGCGCCAAAAGGGCGGAGAGCGAACACCATTGTTCCCTGCAGTGTCCAGCCCGGGCAGATCAAACACTCCACCTGCAGTCTAGGCTTTGCAGTCCCTGAGGAGCCCTCAGTGAGCTCCAGCCAGCTCTCACCACCTGGGGCCCTGTTGGGTCCCCAGTGCCAGCCCTAAGCCTGCCGCAGCCCGCCCCAGCCACCCCAGGAGACGGCACAGTGGCCTGAGCCTCCACACAATAAGGTTACTCCTGTCTCCCAGAAGCATGGGGCCTATTAAAGGATCAAGGAAAAATCAACAGACCACATCACTCCCAACAAAAAAATCAGAAAAACGAGGCACTTTAACAGACCTAACGTCACTCATAGAAGAAACAGATATAGATCAGCCACAAAAGGAAATCTTCAGAACTCTGCTTGCAGTAATACAGGAGATAAGAGAAGAAAACCAAAATAAGGATGCAACGATAGAAGGGATGAAATGCACAATAGAGGGGATGAAGTCCACAATAGAGGGGATGAATACTATCCACCAAAAGGAACTGCAGAAACTAACAGAGGAGGTAGCAGAGGCCACACAAAAGGTCACAGAAGCTATATCTAGGCTTGAGGAGGCTGAGAACCGTATCAGTGAACTCGAGGACGCTCAAAACAAACGAAGCAAGCGAGAAAAACAATCAGATAGGAAAATTAAAGAAACAGAAGACAGCCTGAGATCAATGACAGATGCTATGAAGAGGAAAAATATTCGAATAATTGGTCTACCGGAACACAACATAACACACAAATCGACCGCCAAGATAGCAAAGGAATTCCTGGAAGAAAATTTCCCCAACCTAACAAAGGAGAATCCGACTCTCATACAGGAAGCAGAGAGGACGCCGGCTAAGCTAAACACCAAGAAGAACACGCCAAGGCATATAATTGTAAAATTATCCAACTTAGAGGAAAAAGAGAAAATTCTACGAGCATCAAGAGAAAGGAAGACAGTCACATACAAAGGAGCGCAGGTAAGGGTATGCTCAGACTTATCAGCTGAAACCATGAAGAGGAGGAGAGAATGGAGCAGCATCTTCCAAATTCTGAAAGATAAAAATGCCTCCCCCAGAATCCTATACCCTGCCAAGTTATCCATTAAGATAGAGGGTAAGATAAGGGTCTTCCAGGACAAGGAAGAACTCAAAAAATATACTGCAAGTCACCCGACCCTGCAGAACATACTGGCTGACTCACTATGGCCAGAAGATCAAGCTCCAACTAGAACCTCCAGGAGACCACCATATATCCCATCTCCATCTAGAAGCCAACATGCCAGCAACACGTACCAGGACAACACGGTCTCAGATGGAAAAGAGGACAGGATAGAAACCCTCCACTCAAACGCAGTACACTGATATGAAGGAAGATAGGCAAAGACCCAAAACACAAAACAGAATATGGCAACCATGAAGCCAGAGATTGTAATAATCACTTTGAATACAAATGGGCTCAATTCATATGTTAAAAGAAAGAGGCTGGAGGATTGGATTAGAAAACATAACCCATCAATCTGCTGCCTGCAAGAGACACACCTTAAGCAAGCAGACAAGCATATGCTGAGAATAAAGGGCTGGAAGAAAGTTTACCAAGCAAATGGTAACTCCAAGAAGGCAGGAGTGGCTATCTTAATCTCCGACAAAATGGATCTCAAGATCCAAAACATAAAAAGAGACAAAGAGGGACATTACATAATGCTCAAAGGCTCAGTAAACCAGGAAGCAATAAGCATACTGAATATTTACGCACCTAATAATGGTGCGGCAAATTTCGTCAAACAAACTATTAAAAAAATGACAGAAGAAATCACGGAAACAACAATAATAGTGGGGGACTTCAACACTCCACTATCAGAGAAAGACAGGTCACAGGGAAAGAAGCTCAGCAAAGAGGCCAGAGAGCTAAACAATGTAATTAGGCAACAGGGCCTGATAGACATCTATAGAGCCTTTCATCCAAAAGCAAAAGGTTTCACATTCTTCTCCAATCCACACGGATCTTTCTCAAGAATAGATCACATGCTGGGGCACAAGGCCAGCCTGAGTAAATTCAAACACATAGATATTATCCAGACGTCTTTCTCAGACCACCATGCCATAAAGCTGGAGATTAATAGAAGGGCACCCAGAAAAGCAAGGGCCACCAATTGGAGAATAAACAACGATCTCCTGCGACATGAATGGGTTAAGGTCCAGATCAGAGAGGATATCAGGAAATTTCTAGAAACTAATGAGAACGAGCATACAACATATCAAAACTTATGGGACACTGCAAAGGCAGTTATCAGAGGTAGCTTGATATCACTGAATGCATACATGAAAAAAGAAGAAAGGCGTATGACAGATATGTTAACACAAAACCTCCAACAACTAGAACAGAGTCAACAGAACTACCCCTCCAATAGCAAGAGAAAAGAAATAATAAAAATCAGGGCGGAGTTAAACCAGTGGGAAGACAAAAGAACAATGCAAAGGATTAACGCAACTAGAAGCTGGTTTTATGAACGAATTAATAAAATTGACACTCCCCTGGCAAAGCTTACCAAAGATAGAAAGGAACAATCATCAATAGCCAGGATGAGGGATGAATCGGGGGCAATAACAACAGACCCCAATGAGATAAAAAGGATAATCACAAAGTACTATGAAGGTTTGTATTCTAATGAATTCAGAAACCTGGAAGACATGGATAAATATTTAGAAAAACAATCTATCCCTAGATTATCTGAGACAGAGATCAAGAACCTCAACAAACCCATAGCGAAGGAAGAAATAGAGAGTGTCATCAAAAACCTACCAAGGAAAAAGGCCCCAGGGCCAGATGGCTACACAGCAGAATTTTACCAAACATTCAGGGAAGAGCTGACACCGATCCTCCACAAAGTATTCCATAACATAGAAAAGAACGGCAAGCTCCCAAACTCATTTTACGAAGCCAGCATTACTTTGATACCCAAACAGGGAAAAGACCCCACAAGTGTAGAGAATTATAGACCAATATCTCTAATGAACATAGATGCAAAAATCCTTAACAAAATATTGGCCAATAGAATACAAAGGAACATCAAACATATCATTCACCACGACCAAGTAGGATTCATCCCAGCGATGCAGGGATGGTTTAACATCCGAAAATCCATCAATATCATACACCACATCGAGAAGAAAAAGGATAAAAACCATATGATAATATCCATAGATGCAGAAAAAGCATTTGACAACATCCAGCATCCATTCCTAATCAAAACACTCATGAAGATAGGATTGGAAGGTAAGTTCCTCAAGCTCATACAAGCTATCTATGAAAGACCAACAGCCAACATCATAGTCAATGGAGAAAAGACAAGAACAATACCACTGAAAAAGGGTACAAGACAAGGATGCCCCCTGTCCCCTCTTCTATTCAATATCGTTTTGGAGGTTCTGGCTAACAACATAAGACAGCGGAAGGACATCAAAGGGATCCAGTTGGGAGAGGAGGAGGTGAAACTATCGTTATTTGCAGATGACATGATCCTATACATTGAAGACCCCCAAAACTCCACAGTTGGAATACTTACAGCAATAGAGGAATACGGAAGAGTAGCAGGATACAAGATCAATAAACAGAAGTCGGTAGGGTTTCTATACACATCGGACAGGGCCATGGAAGAGGCGATTAAGAGGGAAGTACCCTTCACAGTAGCCAAGAACAAACTGAAATACCTAGGAATATACTTAACAAAAAATACTAAAGACCTATATAAGCATAATTATAAAACCCTATTACAGGAAACCAAAAGTGACCTTCACAAATGGATGAAGCTCCCCTGCTCATGGTTAGGTAGGCTGAACATAGTAAAGATGACAGTTCTTCCTAAAGCACTCTACAAGTTCAATGCTATACCAATCCAATTACCATCAACCTTCTTCAAAGAATTGGAAAAACTGACCACCAACTTCATATGGAGAGGGAAGAAACCCAGAATTAGCAGAGAACTCCTCAAGAAGAAGGACACAATTGGAGGACTCGCCCTGCCTGATTTTAATGCCTACTACACAGCTACAGTGGTCAAAACAGCATGGTACTGGCACAATGATAGACACTCAGACCAGTGGAAAAGAATAGAAAGCCCAGGAGTAAAATCATCAGCATATAGACAACTGATCTTCGACAAGGGCCCCAAAAACGTCAAGTGGGAAGCAGATGCCCTCTTTAATAAGTGGTGCTGGAAACAATGGATATCCACATGTAGAAAGTTGAAACAAGACGTCTACCTCACCCCATGCACAAGAATACACTCAAGGTGGATCACAGATCTAGAAGTCAAACCCCAAACCATCAGGACCATTAAGGAAGGAATTGGGACTAATCTCAGAGCACTGGCCCAGGGAGCACATAGGCTCACTGCAACAGGGAAGGGGACACACACAGGTAATCTGGAAATCGACAAATGGGATCTAATAAGAATAAAACACCTGTGCACCTCGAAGGACTTTGCCAAGAGGGTGACAA
The DNA here is from genome assembly GCF_050624435.1 of Tenrec ecaudatus. Classification (NCBI taxonomy): domain Eukaryota; kingdom Metazoa; phylum Chordata; class Mammalia; order Afrosoricida; family Tenrecidae; genus Tenrec; species Tenrec ecaudatus. The sequence continues at coordinate 19,392,063 of NC_134543.1, forward strand.
GGCAACCCACAGACTGGGAGAAGATTTTTAGTAATGACACGTCAGACAAAGGGCTCATTACTAAAATCTACAACACCATCATGACCTGCAAAAAGAGGAAAACAGTTAACCCCCTAAGGAAGTGGGCAAAAGAAATGAGAAGAACTTTCACTAGAGAGGAGATCAATATGGCCAATAAATATATGAGAAAGTGCTCGAAGTCCCTTGCCATAAGAGAAATGCAAATCAAAACAACCATGAGATACCACCTAACACCCCTGAGGCTAGCCCAGATCAGTAAATCAGAGAGCAACAAGTGTTGGAGGGGCTGTGGTGAAATAGGAACCCTCCTCCACTGCTGGTGGTCGTGCAGATTTGTACAGACACTGTGGAAAGCAATCTGGCGATACCTAAAGAAAATGGAAATCGATCTACCTTACGACCCAGCCATCCCTCTACTGGGCATATACCCGGTTGAAGCAGCAAATAAAACACGACCAGTCATATGCGCTCCAATGTTTATTGCGGCACAATCCACAATAGCAAAGACTTGGAAACAGCCTAAGTTTCCATCGATAGACGAGTGGATTAGCAAACTTTGGCACATACACACAATGGAGTATTATGCAGCATTGAAAAGCACCGATGAGCACATGAAACACGTTATTTCATGGGAAGAGCTGGAAGGAATTATGCTAAGCGAGGTAAGCCAGTCCCAAAGGGACAGGTACAACATGAGTCCCCTGAGGTAAGTACAATCAGCATGACAGAAATGGGGCATTAATCCACCCAAGGGGAGGGTATTGTTTATATCTCCACAGGGAAAGTGGGACCAGACTTCAACCCAGTGTCGCAAGGTGTGAATGCATTATCCCGGCGTGGAGGACGGAACCGGTGGAGAGGTCTGGGAGGCAGGCCCCAGCACCATAAATTAAGTGGATTCCTGCCCCTCCCCCGAAAAGAACTTGTTCCAAAGGACGACATTGACCCTGCAGCTATGGGAGATGGTCATATTTGACCAGAGCACACGGGAGCAGATGAAGGGGCAGGAGGAGAGAGTGGAGCACAGCCTGGCCCACCAGGCCGTGATGATGATGTTCCTGAGTAGAGCAGCCAGTCCACAGAGAGAACAACATGGCTGGCCCTACTATGAGACATGATGCCCCTCAGTGACTAAGGGCGATACAGGGGACAGCACCGGAGACACAGTGTGGGAATTGCACCTGACCTGATCCCACCACACCGAGGCAATGCACTGGGGGAGTGCAGCGGAACAGCAAGGGAATGGAGTGGCAAGGTCCCCAGGGAATGCTGAAAGTGGACTTTGGGGCCAGGGCGTGGTGCCCCAACAGACTGGACTGGAAAACGCTCCTAAGGGCCAGCAAAGATCCCTGAACTAACTACAAGCTTTTCTCTTGTGAACTGTTTTGTTCTGTTCTTTTTCAGTGGTTTGTTTTGGTTGTTTTGTTGTCCGGATATATACTGTTGCTTTGTGTTCCTCTGTCTAGTTTTCGTGCATGTTAGTGACTCCACAGGTCTGTCTGAATAGGACAGGCTGGATGAACTATCGGGAGGAAAAACAACGGGACCGACAGTTCCGGGGGGACTTGGGGTGGGGGGTAGGGGGGGTAAGGAAGTGGTGTTAACAAACCCAGGGACAAGGGAAAAACATGGGACCCCAAAGGGTAGAGAAGGGGGAGTGGCAGGCCTGGTGGGAAATGATCAAGGGTAAGGTTGATTAGAGAAGAGGTATACTCTAGCCCAGGTGGCAATGAAGCAGGGTAGTAGGGCAGGAGGAAGGTCAAGGGAGATGGAGGAAAGAGCTAGGAGTCAAAGGGCATTCATGGAGGTCTAGACAAAGACATGTACATGCAAATATATATAGGAGGTTTGGGAAATAGATCTTTGTGTCTATATTTATAGATCAAGTATTAAGGTGGCGGAAGGACCTTGGGCCTCTACTCAAACACTCCCTCTATGCATGAATACCTTCTTTTATTAAATTGGAACTCTATGATGCTCACTCTCCCGACACAACAGCTGGAGCCTACATGGGTGAACAAGTAAATGTGGTGAAGAAAGCTGATGGTGCCCGGCTATCAAAAGAGATAGTGACTGGGGTCTTAAAGGCTTGAAGATAAACAAGCGGCCATCTAGCTCAGAAGCAACAAAGTCCACATGGAAGAACACACCAGCCTGTGTGATCGAGTGGTCCCAAAGGGATCAGTTACCAGGCATCAAAGAACAAAAAATCATATCATTGACTGCACACCTCCATGATAGGATCGCTGAAGACAAATGGGTGCATAAGCAAATGTGGTGAAGAAAGCTGATGGTGCCCGGCTATCAAAAGAGATAGTGTCTGGGGTCTTAAAGGCTTGAAGGTGAACAAGCGGCCATCTCGCCCAGAAACAAATAAGCCCACATGGAAGAAGCACACCGGCCAGTGCGATCACGAGGTGCCCAAGGGACCAGATATAAGGCATCATGCAAAAAAAAAAAATATAAGTGTGTGTATGTATGTGTATTTATGTGTATATGTATATATGTATGTGTATATATATATTATATTAAATGAAGGGGGAAGTGCAGAGTGGAGACCCAAGGCCCAAGTGTCAGCCAATGGAGATCCCCTCATAGAGGGGCTTAGGAGAGGAGATGGGTTAATTAGGGTGTGAGGTAGTATCGATGAAGAACACAGCTTTCCCCCAGATCCTGGATGCTTCCTCCCCCCAACTACCATGATCCGAATTCTACCTTGCAGGGCTGGATAGGACAGAGGCTGTACACTGGTACATAGGAGGGTTGGAGATACAGGGAATCCAGGGTGGATGATACCTCCAGGACCAAGGGAGTGAGGGAGAGTGGAGGGTGAGTGGGTTGGAAAGGGGAAACTGATTACAAGGAGCCACATGTGACCTCTTCCCTGGGAGAGGGACAGCAGAGAAGGGGGGAAGGGAGACCCCGAATAGGGCAAGATATGACAAAATAACGAGGTATAAATTACCAAGGGCATATGTGGGAGGGGGGAAAAGGGAGGGAGGGGGGGAAAAAAAGGAGGACCTGATGCAAGGGGCTTAGGTGAAGAGCAAATGCCTTGAGAGTGATTGGGACAGGGAGTGTATGGGTGTGCTTTGTACAATTGATGTATGTATATGTATGGATTGTGGTAAGAGTTGTTGGAGTCCCTAATAAAATGTAAAAGAAAAAAAAAAAAAAGAAAATGATTAGGGCAAAATATGTACAGATGTGCTTTATACAATTGATGTATGTCTATGTATGGATTGTGATAAGTGTTGTATGAGCCCCTAATAAAATGTTTAAAAAAAAAAAAAAAAAAAGAAAATAATTCACCACGACCAAGTGGGATTCATACCAGGGATGCAGGGGTGGTTCAACAAATGAAAGATCACCAGCATTCTTCACCACATTGGCGGGAAAAAATTATAAGAACCACATGATAATATTGATAGATGCGGAAAAAAGCCTTCTACAACATCCAACACACATTCCTCTTTAAGACACTTAAGAAAATAGGAATAGAAGGAAAATACCTCAATATCATACAAGTCATATATGAACAAACAACATCTAATGTGGTAGTTAATGGAGAAAAGACAAAAACAACTCCACTGAAAAAGGGGATGAAACAAGGACGCACCTTATCCCCACTCCTATTTCACATCATACTGGAGATCCTAGCTAACAACCTAAGACAAAGGAAAGATATTAAAGGTATTCAGTTGGTGAAGGAATAGGTGAAATAATCGTTATTTGAAGACGATATGATTGTATATATTAAAGGTCCTTTAAACTCCAAACGCAGAGTGTTGGAAGTAATAAAGGAATGTGGTAGAGTGGCAGGATACAAAATCAACAAACAGAAGTCTATTGGACTACTCTACACATCAGACAAGATCACAGAAGAGATTATTAAAAACATAGTACCCTTTACAGTAGCCGAACACAAATTGAAATACTTGGAATATACCTGACTAAAAAAACAAAAGATTTGTATGAGGAAAATTATAAAACACTACTTAAAGAAATCAAGAGTGACCTCAACAAATGGAAGAATATGCCATGCTCCTGGATTGGCAGACTGAATATAGTAAAAATGTCAGTACTGCTCATGGCACTATATAAGTTCAATGCTATCCTGATATGAATACCACCATCCTTCTTCAAAGGATTGGAAAAACAGATTACCAACTTTATATGGAGAGGGAAGAAGCCCAGAATTAGCAAAGAACTCCTCAAGAAGAAAGACAAAGTGGGAGGGCTTTCTCTACCTAATTTTAACATGTACTATAAGACACACTGTCCCTTAATGGTCCAGGGTCCTAAGGGGAACAACACTGAAAACTCAGTGTCGGGACCAGCCCAGATTGAACCTGTGACACTGAGGCAAACCACTAAAAGTGTGTGGCAGAGAAACCACGGGAGCAGAGCAGGGAGCCCCCGAGGGAGTACAAAGGACAGGGTCTTGGGGCAAAGCATGGTACTCCATTGAACCTGACTGAAGGACACACCTAGAGATAAAAAAGTAGACCTTGATCTATTTACAGGTTTTTCTTTAAATTTTTTTTCTTTTAATTAATTTATTATTCTATGGGTAATTGGTTTCCTTTTTTGTTGTCATCGCTGTGTTCTCACTCATCACCTATCTTGCTATGGCTTGATTTTTGGTGCATATTATTATCTCTATGGATCTATCTAGATAAGACAGACTAGATGAAAAGTCTGGAGGAGAAAACAATGGGACCAATGGTTCTGGGGGGACACAGGAGAGGGGTAGGAGGGAGTAAGGAGGTGGTGCTGATCAACCCAGGGACAGGGGAGCAACATGTGGTCCAACATCAGTGGCAAGGAGGGTGTGAGAAGCCTGGTAGAGATTCAGCAAGGGCAAGGTAACCAAGAGAAATTACTGAAACCCAAATGAAGACTGAGCATGATAGTGGGACAAGAAGAAAGTAAAATGAAATAGAGAAGAACTAGGTGATAAAGGGTATTTATAGAGGTCTAAAGACTGGAATGTACATATGTAAATATATTTATATAAGATCATGGGGAAATAGATCTATGTGCATATATTTATAGGTTTAGTATTAAGGCAGCAGATGTACATTGGGCCACCACTCAAGCACTTACTTAATGCAAGAACACGTTGTTCATTGAATTGGCATTCCATGATGCACACCTTCCCGACACAATTGCTGAAGAAAAATGTATGCATAAGCAAATGTGGTAAAGAAAGCTAATGGTGTCTAGCTATCAAAAGATGTAGCGTCTGGGGTTTTAAAGGCTTGAAGATAAACAAGAGTCCATCTAGCTGAGAAGCATCCATCAGAGCCCACATGGAAGAAGCACACCAGCCTGTCTGACCACGAGGTGTAGAAGAGACCAGTTATCAGACTTCAAAGAACTAAAAATCGTATCAGTGGGTGCCCACCTTCATGATACTATCAATGAAGACAAACGTGTGCATAAGCAAATGTGGTGAAGGAAGCTGATGGTGCCCGGTTATCAAAAGATATAGCGTCTGGGCTCTTAAGGCTTGAAGGTAAACAAGTGGCCATGTGGCTCAGAAGCATCAAAGCCCACATGGAAGAAACACACCAGCCTGTGTGACCACAAGCTGTCGAAGGGATCAGGTATAAAGTATCAAGTAACAAAAAATCATATCATTGTAAATGTGGATGAGTGCAGAGTGGAGACTCAAAGCCCATAGGTAGCCAACCGGACATCCCCTTACTGAAGGATTGTGGGGAGGAGATGAGCCAGTCAGGGTGCAGGGTAGCAACGATGAAACTTATAACTTTCCTCTAGTTCTGAAATGCTGCCTCCCCCACACTATCATGATTCCAATTCTACTTTACAAATCTGGCTAGAGCAGAGGATGGACATTTGTACAGATAGCAACTGGAAATACAGGGAATCCAGGACAGATGACTCCTTCAGGACCAGTGGTGTGAGTGGTGATGCCTGGAGGGTGCAGGGAATGTTAGGTAGAAAGGGGAAACTGATTACATGAATCTACGTATAGCCTCCTCCCTGGGGGATGGACAGCAGAGAAGGGGGGGGGAGCATCAGACAGTGTAACATATGACAAAATAATAATAATTTATGAATGATGAAAGGTTCATGAAGCAGGGGAGAGGGGGGAGGGAAGGGGAAAATGTGCAGCCGATATTAAGGGCTCAAGTAGAAGGCAAATGTTTTGAGAATGATGATGGCAACAAATGTACATACATGCTTGACACAATGGATGTATGTATGGATTGTGATAAGAATTGTATGAGCCCCCAATAAAATGATTTAATAAAACCCCAAAAGCAGTGCTTTATGCAAAAAGTAAAACTGCATTAAAATATTTTACTTAAAAAAAAAAGAAATACAGTACCCTTATTGATATATTCAAAATAATTTAAAAACAAATTCTAAACTCGGGTTAATTCTAGAAAAATGGATACATATGCAAAATAGTTTATGGGTAAATTTTATAATATTTGTCTTTACTTTTCATTAATATGCAAATTATACTTTACTATAACACTAAAAACATTTGATGGAGTGTTATTTTATTGGTTATTAAAGTAGTATTAGCTACTTTACCAAATCTGTTACATATAAATATCATTAAATTTGTAAAATGAAAGCTTTTATTTGCAACATTTTAATAAAAGTATCTATATTGCATGAGTGTTTTGACTTAGTCACAGATGTGCTATTCCAGAGAGGTTACTATGTCCACAGGCAGTCATGGCTTCGCATTGCGGCTTTATTTCTCATTTTCAGCAACCATATGGTCAAACAACTTTTCTCCGTTCCTGTCACCTACAAAATAGAGGGAGTGGGCAGGAGCCGAGGACTTCTAGCTGCCTGTGCATGACAAACACCTCAGGAGGTTAAGAAAGCTACAATTTACAGAAACCTTGCCACTGATTGGGAGGGGCTCTGGGAAGTGTCTCTCTCTCTTTAACAATACTTCACATGATTTTACTGATGAACTGAATTTGAAAGGTACTGAACTAGGAAAGTATCCAAATTTCGGCTTTCAAAATTCATAGCACCTCTTTAAAACATACTATTTTGAAAGCAAAAATTAGGAAATAAACAAGGATTATTTTTTAATTACATATTTGATACAATATACAAATAATTTGAAATGGTCTTGTACTTCCTCCATTTTTATTGCTACTTACAGAGGTGAGAAGTGCACATAGACTTGACAATGAAGTTGTAAGCATGTAAATTTTCACAACCTTGATAGAGAAAAATTTGTCAAAAATGCTAAAATAGTCAAAATGTAGAGCTGTTTGTACAACTGATCCCAATTATTTGAATTTTAACTAAGAAAATAATCAGATTAGTATGCAATGAATAAATATAACAAATATTGCAGTTATTTATAATAGTAGAATAATGAAATAAAATATATTATACAACACAAATTAATATAACTGCTTTCCAATCACTTGAGGACTAAAAGGAGAGATTCTGAAGACTTTTCTAAAGACACAGACACTGTATATTCAGGAAAAACTTGTGACTTATATCTTCAATCAGTTATCTTATTGTTATGATTGGAAGGATTTCAATATCATTCTATTTACTAAGAGATATTAAATAAAATGCAATTTAGCACTTAGGACAATTATACCTATATTTATATTGCCATGAAAACTTTTCAACACTATTTTAAGTACTTGAGTATGATTGAACTGGTTTAAGCATAATGAGATATGAATTCATTGGGAGAATCTGGAACGCTTAAGCAGTGTTCTCTCCGGTAGGCTTGAGGGAGCTATTTGTTCTAATTTCTTTGTGGCTTGCCTGGCTAAGAGTAATTTTTCAACAACCATCATGCACGGCTTATGAAATTAAAAGAACATGAAATCATAAGAACAAAGGTAAGAAGTATCTTCTTACTGCTGCACAGTGTGAGGGGAGGCATTACTTGGAAGATTCATTAGATGCAGGATAATGAGACCAAGAGTAGAGGGTCAGGGCACCCAAACGGCCCTTCATCTACTTCCCCTGAGTGCTGCAGGCAGCCCATGCTCTGATTCTTCCATTTACATCGATGTGTTCTCATGAAAAGTCAGCTCTGCTTGTATCTGAAAAAATGCTTTTCCAGACACCCTGGAGGCAGTTAGACAGAGGGGTTCAACTCCGTCAAAGTAATAAAGTTCAATTTGCATTCTATTAAATTAGTACTTCTTTGGTAAATATGTGGATGTAAATCTTATTCCTGCAAGGCAGTATCTAAAAATATGGTTACTTAGTCTTTTGCTTTTTAAACTTGTTTCCATTTGTTTGGACCCAAATATAGAAAGAGAACAGCTGAACTTCAGCCCAGCGCACATAATGACCCTTATTACACCAATTCAACCCAATGAGGGCTTCTAGTCAGTTTCCAGCGAACCATTTTTCCCCTAGAAAGAATGGAAAGAAGCTTATTTGCATTAGAAAGAAAGGCTTTGATGGATTTTATTTTCTACAGCCTTGTAAAATATTCAGTTATGCCCCCCAAAATGTAAAGATGAGTGAAACCCTTCTGAAATGCATCTGTTGTAAAACAAAATATTTTGGCAAGTTCCTTTTAAGGTACAGAGATTAACGACATACTTTTGAAAAATGCTTTGAAGATAAAAGGCATTTTCTAAAAGCTTCGTATTATTATTCTAATTATTATTATTCCTTTAAAACATTCATTAGAAACAATCTCTATACATATTAACCAGCTTAGTAGCAGGCATTTATTTCCCCCCTTTTAACACACAGTAAAGCAGGTGACTGCATCTTGAAGCGTTTGCTTGCTTTCTTCGCGGAGCTCTGTAACTGCTTAGGATTTTAGAAACCTTGTGGACATGGCATTGGAGCTCCAGCACAGAGCCAAGTCCAGCTTTTGTTATAAACTTGTACTTTGCCACTCTGCACATTTATTGTTGTATCTCAACTATTTTTCTTTGGAAGTTTAACCTTTTTAAACCTACTAATATAAGATATCCCAGGCACTCACTGGTGGTTCCGCTAGCATTAGAGTGAATATTTACTTAAAAAATATTAGATCACAAGAGATTACTTTGGACAAAAATAACTCTTGAAGGGTAAGGGCCATTTGTATTTCTTGATAGGTTCCATGAGTCTTCCTGACTAATCTTGACAGTAACAAAAGGAAATGTTGCATAGTCCTGCACTCTCCTCACCATCATTGCTAAAGACTTGACTTCATTGTTGCAGTCGCTGTGCCAATCATTCTTGCTGAGAGACTTCCTCCTATACCCCCACCCACCCCCGACCCTCTATTTTACCTAACATGATGTCCTTTTCCAGGACCAGGTCGCTACTGGTAACCTGTGCAAAGTACTTGAGATGACATTGTACCATTCGCCCTGGTATGGAGCATTCTGGCTGTACTTTTTCCTAAGCGGGTTTATTTATTCTTTTGGCAGTCCCTTGTATTTTCTATATTCTTCACCAACATGAGTGCTCAAAGCACTGATTCTTTTATGATATTCTTTATTATTCGCCAATTTTCCATGCATATGAAGTGATTGAAAATGCCATGGCATGAGTCAGGTGCACGGTAGTCCTCAAAATGACATCTTTGCTTTTTACCACGTAAAATATATCATTTTCAGTGGATTTTCCCAATGATGTACATTGTTTGATTTCTCTCTGTAACTTTTATTGTGAAGGGAGTGAAATCTTATTAAGTAATCAGTTTTGCATTAAACAATTCACATTGTTTAATTCACATTATTTGCATTAAGCAATTCACATTAAATGTGCATTTCATGCACATTTTCTTTCATTACATGCATCACTTTCTCTCTGCTTTTTGTGTCCACCCCTCTTTATTAATCACACTGAATTTAGTGCTTGAGTTACTGCTTCTTCATTTGAATTTTTGACTGTGGCTTCTAAAAGCATTTTGGGTGGGTCCAAGTAAAATAAAATTCATAGCAACATCATCGGTGTTTTCATGAGCTGTGATGTAGCTTATTGGTCCAGTTATGAGGATTGTCCTGTACTTTATATTTACGTGTAATATATACTGAGGCTGTGGTACTTGGTCCTCATTAATAAGAGGTTCAAGTTCTCTTTGCTTTCATTAAGCAAGATTGTCTCATCTGAATATTATAAGTGGTTGATAAACCTTTTTCTTATCCTAATGTCAAGTTCTTCAGCATCTCCTACTATTTTCTCACCATAGAAAATAGAATAACTATGGTGAAAAGATATAGCCCTGTTGCACATCTTTCCTGATTCCAAACTGTGATGTATCCCTTTGTTGTGTTTGAGCAACTGAGTCTTATTTTATGTACAAGTTTTATGTGGTCAAAATTAAAGGCTGTAGAATTCCCAGTTTTGTAATGTTAACCATAATTTGTTAAGATCTACACAATTAAATGTTTTCATGTAATAAGCCACAGATAAACATCTTTCTTGCATTCTCTTATTTCAGTCCATCTATGGCATCAGCATTGATAGCCTGTATTCCAGATTCTTCTGAATATGGCTAGGATTTCTTATAGCTTCCTGTTGATGCAGTCATTTATGAGAAAGACATAATGGATGGCAGAGAGACTTCAGAGCTTGTTCTTGAAGGTAGAGTAGCCAACATGAATGGAAGAAAAAAACTTAGGAAAGTTTCCAAAAGGAAGTTGAAGAATACAAATTAAAATACAATGAAATGTGCAGACAACTCAATTGGAAAACCACAGCAAATGATGTGCTCAGAACTTACTGTTGAAACAATGTTGGCTCATACTATCGGCAAAATATTGAGTGGCATAGGAAGCATCAAGAGAAGATGAAAGGATACACAGGTGACCAAGCTAGAGAGAATCGGTTGATATTTTCCCATCTCTAGAGGTAGCATATAATAAATATCTGATGTTACTGAAGGAGGAAGTCCAAGCTTCACTGAATACATGGACAATAAATGAAATTCTACAAATTGAATCAATACCGATTTAGATGTTTCAACAAAGAGATGCAACACTAGAAGTACTTAGTCCTCTATGTCCAAGAGATGTGGAAGAGAGCTACATAGTCAACCAAATGAAAGAGATCAGATGTGTGTACATTTCCAGGAAAGGTGAACTAGTGGGATGCAGAGATTATTGAACAACCTCATGGATGTCACACCAGAATAAACTTTTGCAGATTGTTTGAGAAAAAAAAAGTTGCAGCAACACATCAATAGAGGACAGGGAACACTACTTTCATGGAAACAGGAAGAACATCTATGACTCAATCTACTCTTCCTCTCTTGTGATTGGTCTGTCTTATAGAATTTTTCAGGGATCTGAAGTAAACATATTTCTAGGTCAAATATAAATTAATATGAGAAGTGTGATCTTTGTTCCCAAAGTCATCAATCATATTTAACTAACATAAGAAATACTTACGGCTATAAGTCAATAGAAAATTGTCAAGGAAAAGTCGTACGAGGATTTTTCAATGTAATATTATATTGACTTTGGCAATTCTATTAGAGAACTGGACTGTCATTTTATTTAATGTTTACAATTATTTCATCCTTAGATAAAATAAAATATAACCAATTATTTCACTTATAGTGCAAACCCAAAGGAAGTCCAATTTAAGAAGTCACAATCAAAATAACTAAAGGCTATTCCAGTAATCTTGCCTCAGAGATTGTGATACAGTGAAGTTTTATCATGTTTTTCTCTACCAGTGTCCACATTTCAAAAATTTATGACATACCTTTTCCAGGACATATCTCTGCCCATATTTCATTTGACTGGGGATAGCTTCATGGCATCAATAATAATAATAAAGTAATATTGGCAATCAAATAAAAAATTCAAGAGGAAAAAATGAGTTATTTATAAAATGCAGCATGTGATAAGATTATTTAGGAAAAGAAAGCCAGGGCAAAATGCCAGACAAAACAAATCAGTGTTTGGGGGACTATTATACAAATTCTGCATATTTTTATGTGCTCACTTAATTTATATTAATGAATGTTAATTATATGCTAACACTATGCCAGCAGGTGACAATATTAAGTCATCCACCCTTGGATTAAACCACTCAGAGCGAGACACACTTGCACATGCAAACACACAGATATACACACACATGCACCCACATGAATACACATTCCAGGGTATATTAAAACTGCAGATTTCATAATAGAGGCAGGATCACAGGTTTTGTGGGTTCACTAACGGAGGAGTGATTTACTCTGCCTAGAAGCTGGGGCAGTTTGTAGAGGAATTAGCATTTTAAATATCATAAGTAATGGACAAGATATTTTTAAAGATCCATTCCAAGTTTTTTTATACATATAGAAATGAGAAAAGAGAACTTGACAAACTTATATAAAATACACCCAAAAATCAAGGCGCTCAAGAGCTTGATCTCAGTAATTTTACACTTCTCCAGAAACATAACCCCTATTCTTTATTTTTTAAATCATTTTATTAGGGCCTCATACAACTCTTATCACAATTCATACATATATCAACTGTGTAAAGTACATTTGTACATTTATTGCCCTCATCATTCTCAAAACATTTGCTCTCCACTTAAGCCCCTGGCATCAGCTCTTCATTTTTTCCCTCCCTCCCTGCTTCCCCTCCCTCATGAACCCTTGAAAATTTCTAAATTATTATTTTGCGATATCTTACACTGTCCGACGTCTCCCTTCACCCACTTTTCTGTTGTCTATCCCCCAGAGAGGTGGATATCTGTAGATCCTTGTAATTCATTCCCCCTTTGCAACCCACCCTCCCTCCAACCTCCCGGCATCACCATGCTTATCACTAGTCTTGAAAGGATCATCCACCCTGGATTCCCTGTGTTTCCAATTCCTATCTGTACCAGTATACAGCCTCTGGTAACCCCAGATTTGTAAGGTGGAATTGAGATCATCATAGTGGGGGGTGGGAGTGGGGAAGGAAGCATTTAGGAACTAAAGCAAAGTCTTATGTTTCATCTTTGCTACACTGAACCCTGACTGGCTCGTCTTCTCGCCACAACCCTTCCATAAGGGGATATCCAATTGCCTACAGATGGGCTTTGGGTCTCCACTACGCACTCCCCCTCATTCACAATTATATGATTTTTTGTTCTGATGGTACCTGATACCTGATCCCTTCAATACCTCGTGATCGCACAGGCTGGTGAACTTCTTCCATGTGGGTTTTATTGCTTCTGGCAGCTTGTTTACCTTCAAGCCTTTAAGACCCCCAGAAGCTATATCTTTTGATAGCCAGGCACCATCAGCTTTCTTCACCACATTTGCTTATGCACACATTTGTCTTTGGCGATCATTATCAGGGAGGTGAGCACACAATGATATGATTTTTCTGACACCAGTGGTGTCGAGGAATTTTGAAAATTCCACTTGGACTACCAGAAAGCAAAGCAAATGTATCTTGGCAAAAGTATAATAAAAAAGCTTCTAAAAAAAAAAAGCTTCTAAGAGCTGTGATGGCAAAATTTTTGTTAAGATTTTATTATGCATGTTTTCAGTAGAGATCAATTTCAGCAAAAAGACATCATGCTTGGTAGAGGATCAATGAAAAATAAGAAGACCTTCAGGGAGATAGATAAAGGGTCTGCAACAATGGACTTTAGCATAACAATAATTGAGAAATGGGCAAGACCAAGGTAGTGTTTTGTTCTGTTGTGCAAAGTGTAGATATGAGTCTGAACCAATTTAAGGGCACCTAAGAATAGCAACAATATATATGTATCAGTGGGCCAATCCATGGACCTGAGAAAAGTTTGGGGAATATTTCAATACTGTCCTTATCATTTAATTAATTTTGATTTATCATACTATAAAAGTGATTTATTATATATTGTGCAGTGCTCTGAATTCAATATATATTTATAAACTTATGTAGCCATGGTCACAGTCAGGATATAATACAGTTTCATTGCCTTCTCATATTTTTCTTGGGGTCTTATTTCAAAACACCTTATCTTATACATACATGTTCACACACACACACGCACACACATACAAGTCTTAAGCACTAATAATTACTATACTTTGTCTCTTTAAGAATGGAACATGAGAAATATAATAAAGTAAGAAACCTATTGAGACTAGGTTTGTTTACTTTCCATAACGCATTTGAGATGAATCCAAATGTTGCTTATCAGTAATTTGTTCCTCTATATTTCACAGTGATATTTCATTTTGAATATTCACCATATTTTATTCCCTCATTGAAAAAGAATATGTGGATTCTTTCCAGTTTTGTGTAGGGGATAATGCATTTGGAGTTTGTTCCATCAGATCAGACTGGTAATCAAACTTTCAATTCAGAGGTTCTGAAAAGATTTTGGAACAGTGTGAGACAAAGACCTGATCTGTGGCAGACAGGGGACTGGTTTTGCCACCATGACAAGGCAATTGCTCACATAGTCATCTCAGTGCTCCTGTTTTTGGGAAAAAAACAAACAATATGCCTCCCTTATCCCACGCACCTGATCTTGCTCTGTACAACCTCTTTTTGTTTCCTCAAATGAAGAGGCACATGAAGGAACAGCGATTTGACCACATAAAAGAGGTGAAGAAAACTTGAGGGTGCTGTCAGTCATCAAAGCAAATGACTTTGAAAACTATTTCCAAGCATGGAATCGCAGATTTGACAAACGGATTCAATGTAATGGAGAGTTCTGTGAAGGTATAAGGTTGTTTTGTTTTAAAAAAATTAAATCCATAGCTTTGAAAATAAAATCATTTCCCTCCCGTTTTTGGTACTTACCTGTGTGTGTGTGTGTGTGTGTATTCCTATGGCCCTGTGGTGCTGTGGGATGGACATTAGACTTCAGACATCAAAATAAGTGACTAAAACTCACCACCACCTCATGGGGAAAGGGTGAGGTTCTCTAAGCTTGTAAATTGTACACTCTCAGTAATGGTATCGGGCATGAACCTAAACTTATATTTTTCTATGGCATATAGTTTATAGTGTATTTATACTGTGTTTATTTAGCTTTATAAGAATGAGTCAAACAATCATCCAGGATAGTTTTGTTAAACTTGTTTCACATAGTTTTAATGTCTATTATTTGTTATACTCACATTTTGGAACGCTGACATTTCCTTAGTGAATTATCCTTATACCATTACACATCTGTCATTGTCCCACACTATATCTTTTGCTTATGAAATTCTACTTTCTCTAATGTTAATATCATTTCAGATTACCTTTCATTAGAATTTGAATTGAATTTATTTTTCTATCACTTTATCTTTATGTTACCTATAATTGTATATTTCATTGTGTTCAACTTAGCTAAGCAAACAAACAGAGACTCCCTTCCATCAGGTCAATTCTGATTCATAGGAGCTCTGTATGGGAGTTCATAGGCTGTAAACCATTGCCAGAGCCCATACCCTTCTCCTTCTCCAGAGAGATGGTGGTAAGTTTGAATGGCGTCATTTGTCAGTGCTTCATTGACAGTGTCAATCCTTTTCCCACAACACAGTGTACTTAGATCAATTACAGCCATTTTCATCTGTTTTAGCATTGTGTTTCTAGACCGTTTATATTTAATGTAATTTCAAAGAGTTTGAAATTATGTCTATTGCATTATGATTTTTTCTTTGTTTCTATGATCTCCAAGGAGTCCTGGTGGCATTATCCATGGGCTGCTAGCCCCATCTTCAGCAGTTTGAAACTCCCTGTGATTCCCGGGGAGAGAGAGGGAGCGTTCTTCTGTGAAGAGTTCCGGTCACAGAAACCCGCAACAACCGTTTTACTCTATCTTGTTGGGTTGCTCGGAGATTGAATCGACTCAGTGCAGGTGAGTTGTTTTGTTTCCTTATTTTAATTATGTTTTTAATTTCATGTCTTCCTTTGGACTATTTGAGCTGCTTTTCGTATTCTATTTTTTTTTAACAGGGGAGAGAGCGAACGCAGTCCCCCACTACCACAAATTATGCAGTCGAGTTTCCCGCATTTGGGGAAATCGCAGGGGTCAGCACACCCACAGCGCAATGGGTGAGCATCGCCCTGGGAAAACCACCTTCATGATCATGGTGTCTTCCCTGCCATGTAAGTATTCGTATTCTATTTTTATATAATACAGTTTATTTTTGTTTTCTTTTATTATACCTCTTTGCATAGTTATTTTTGGGTGTTGCTTGAAGGGCTATAAATAACCCTGACATAGTAATGGGGAAAGTATTAACCTGCCAAAAACAAAAATCACATCAGTGAATTGAAGCAACCAATGAGTCCATGGGAATAAGATGGAGAGTCTGCTTCTGCAAAGATTACAGACTTGGAAATCATATGAGGCAATTGTAGTCTATCCTACAGGATTGATAGAAGTCAAAATGCAACTAGGCAGTGTCTATTTGTATTCCTTTATGGATTATTACATGTATACTTATACTTTTCCCATTCCAGTTAAAAACTGCTTTACCATTTAAAATGAAATGTAAAAAATTTCCTTTATTTTCTCCTTATGTTATTGATGACTTATATGAAGATTCAATTTAAAATATTGCTACTAGATTTCTATTTCATATATGCATTAGTTTATTCCACATAAAACATGTTTAAAATTTCCTCTGTACACACTGCCTGGCTACAGCCAAGTTCTCTCAGTAATATATTGTGAAGTCCCATTGTTTTAGGTGCTAACAAATCAATTCCAATTGATGGCAGCACTTTGTACAGTTGAAGGCAGCTCTGCTTAGTCCTGTATGATTTGTGAGGATTGCGAAACTCGGGATATGATTGAGTCCATCATTACAGCCATTTTGTGAATACATCTCCTGGGAATTCTTCCTCTTTTTCTCTGATGCTCTCATCTACCAAGTATGATACCAAGGTCTTATTCTTTCCTGATAACATGTCCAAGATCAATCCCTGATATCTTTGCTTCAAAGGAATAGTTGGGCTGCACTTCCTTCAAGACAGATGCTCTCCCCCCACCCTATTTTTAACAGTCCATTTTCCTTTCAATATTCTTCACCAACACCATATGTCAGATAAATTAACTTGTATTACTCTGGATAGACTAGAGAAACAAATCCATGGACACACATATGCATATAAGAAAGAGATTTATACACAAGAGGAATTGAACATTGAGAAAGCAGCCCAACCCAGTCCAGTCCAGTCCAAGTCCCTAAATCCGATATTAGCCCATATGCCTGATATTAATCTATGAAGTCCTCTTCAGACTCACTAAGCACATGCAATGATGCCGAATGCAGGGCCATCACAGGCCAGTGGGTGGAAAGTCTTTAGATCTAGAGGCGTTGTAAGCATCTCAGCTCTGTCAAGGATCTCTACGTGGCTTCTCTGGCTTCAGAGGTCTGGTTGCATCAGGGTAGTTGCCTGTGTCTTGTCAGCTGCAATGTCTCTCAGGGAGTGGCAGAGAGAGAAATGTCTCCCGCCTCTTAGGAGGAAATACCGAATTTCCCAAAATTCTCAGTTGAAGACCATACCCACACAGAGGCCTCATTGGCTATGATCTGATCGACAGGCTAGACTCCACCCGTACATTCTTAATCCTAAAATTGACAAACGATTATATATGTACCACATAATTCTTCTCCAGTCGTCCTTATTTTTTGTCCAACTTTCACATGCATATGAGGTGACTGAAAATAATCTCGATCTTTAAGTCGTCTTTTTAAAATATCCAATAAGAACAGCGACTTTCAAGAATATCTGATAGAAAAGTGGAATTCAAGACAGAGAAATGACTCAGAAGATTATGGGGACTCTTTTCTTTAATATTTTGAAGGAGGACTCCACAGAATTTCTCAGAGAAAGATTACAGGGACTTATTATGGTGAGGTTTTAAGAAAATTGAAAGCTGTATTAGTAAGAAAAATGGCAGTAAAATAGAACAAAAAATATTCCCCGATCCCATGTTCATTTTTTATGGATTGTAATAATTGGGAAATCTTACCCCATCGACCCTAAAACCTTGATCTTGCCCCAACGACATCATTTTGCTTTGCATACTCAAATAATATTTAGAAAGGAACACACGTAGAGTATCTTGGGATTTTGAAAAATGTATATAATAATAGGTTTTATGATTTTTGTACTAGTGATTTATCAATTCCCTGTGTCTATCTTGCATATAAATGCAACAACAACTACGTAAGAATATACATTTTTTTCATTTGTTTTAGATAGACTTACTTTTTGAGAGCAGTTTAGGTAAGAGAAAAACTGCGCCTAAGCCACAGAGTTCCCAATAAGCAGCACACTTTCACCTTTGTTTAGCATCCTGATTTTAAGTGGCACAAAATGATGGAATTAAGGACTCCTAGAGACATATCTTTTAAACTATGATTAATAGTTTATGTCAGAATTCATTCTTTGTGTTTAGGACCCTCAGGTGAATGAAGCACATGGAGAGCATATCTGAGCTCCTTTGGCTTCCCTCTAGTCACATGACACAGGTCAGACAGGTCTCCATCCTTCATCCTTGCACCAATTCTGACACCAATTTTTCATCCCATGGCAGTCAACTGTCCTGACAGTTCAATAATTTGTTGCAAAGGCCATACAAACTCACAGCTAAAACAATTAAGAGAATTTATTAGGATAATTAATAGATCATCACATTTCAGGATCAATGAATAGTTATTGTACTTAGCTAGGTTCACTGGTAACATATATACAAAGAGATAATTTCTATCCATAAGCAATTTTATATCATATAATTTTATTAAAATGTTATATAACTTTATAAACCCAGTCCAACTCAAGCCAATGGGTCTGATGTTAGACAGAACTGTCTTCAGACTTACATAGCTGCAGGCCAATGATTCTGAGATGTGAAGCAGAGAGTAGGGAGAGCCCAATTTGTGGTATAGACTCACCTGGATCTAAGGTCCATGTGAAAATGGCAGGGCAGAGATAGATCCAAGGTTGGTACCCAGCTCAGCTGCCCACATGGAGCTACACCTGGAGGCAGAAACTGACTCTCAGCAAAGAGGAAGGTGAAGGGCCCGAGAGAGAGGAAGGTTGTCACAGTCTCTTTTATAAACAGGTCTCACTCCCAAGGGGGCATCAACAGACTGTGACATGACTGAGAGTGTGAATTCTATCCATAAAAATCTAACTGGCACCATAATTATATGGTCAAATATCCACAGCAGCGCCTCTCTTCAGCTCTGGTAGCACTCACTCATCAATGCCAGGAAATTTGGAAGAGAACTGCTTGACCAAATAACTGGAACAGATCCATATTTGTACTCATTCCAAAGAAAGGAGACCCAAGAGAATGCTCAAATTATAAAATAATATCATTAAGATGACATACAGTTAAAGTTTTCCTGAAGGTCATCCAACAATGGTTACATCAGGACAATTGACACGTTACTTTCAGAGGTTCCCACAGGATTCAGAAGAGGATGTGCAACAAGGAATATGATTGATGATGTTAGCTGAATCTTGGCGGAGAATAAAGAATACCAGAAAGATATTTATTTGTATTTCATTGACTCTGCAAAGGCATTCAACTCGGTGGATCATAAAACAAAACAAACCAAAAAAACTATGGATAGGCTTAGGAAAAATGGGAATGCCAGAAATGGTCATTGTGCCCATGCAGAGTTTGTACATGGATGAAGAGATAATTATGCAAACAAAACAGGGGAATGCTGCATGGTTAAAAATGAGAAAAGGCATGTGTCAGGGTCATATCTTCTCGCTAATATTTATTCAATTTGTATGCAAACATAATCAGAGGAGCTAGATTAAATGTAGAAAAGTGTGAAATCAGAATTGTAGGAAGGCTTATCAACAATCAGTGATAAGGAGATTACACAACCTTGCTTACTAAAACGTGAAGAGTATTTGAGCACTGGTTGATGAAAGTCAAGGATTTCAGTCTTCAGTATTGATTACAACTCAATGAAAAGAAAACCAAAATCCACACAACTGGACCAATAGATAACATCATGCTAAACAGAGAAAGAGAAATTTTAAGGCTTTAATCTTGTTTGCATCCACAATCAATAATCCTAGTCCCAGAAGTCAAGAGATCAAACCACACATTTCATTGGGTTAATCTGCTGCACAAGATCTCTTTACAGTGTCGAAGAGCCAGGACATTATTTCAAAGAGCAAGGTGCACCTGGTTCAAGCCATGGTATTTTTGACTGCCTCATACACATATGGAATTTGGATATTAAATAAGGAAGACCAAAGAAGAATCTATGCATTTGAATAATAGTGGCAAAATAATATTGAAAGAACCATGGGCTGTCAAAGAACAGACAGATCAGTCTTGGAAATAGTACAGCCAGAATATTCCTTAGAGGTACATCATGTCCAGCGAACATCATTTCATGTACGCTGGACATGCTATCCAGGAGATACCAATCCCTAGAGAAAGGTAGCATATTTGGTGATTTAGAGGGACAGGAAGGTGGAAGCTCTTTAACAAGATGGATTGACACATGGCTGCAACTATATTCTTAAAGATAAGAACAAATGTGAGAATTGCACAGGACCCACCATTAATTGGTCTGTTGCACACAGGTTGCCATACATTCGAACCAACTTGAAGGTACATAACAACAACATGACAAACTCAAAAGGAATTGTGAATTAGAAGGAAATACCAAGTGCCATAATTCAATTGGAATGTATTTACAGAAGGATACATATCACCACAGTTACTGATGGACTCGTTTTGGAATGGGATGATATACATCTAATTCCATTATGGAAACAGGGCTTCAATGAATCATTGGTTTGTGCATAGCACTAGCTGTTATGCAATTGTAATGCTCTCTATCTGTGGATGTCACATCTGAGAAAATAATCTAGCAAGCATCCTAGACTTGATGACAGATCTAAGACTTTTAAAGGGGGGAGGGAGGGAGAAGTGACAAAATAAAGAGATGAGAGAGAGAGAAATTTCATGGAAGATTGAAAAAAATATTGGAATTATAAACTATTCTACACATTTATGTCTTAATTATTTTATGTCCTTTACTTTTCTGAAGTTCTTTCCTGAACATTATTTTTGTCCTTATACGGAGGTTCCATTTATTTTGCTGATAGGGATTAGGCTTCCTTTTATCCTGTATTAGGATGTAGTTGATACTTAGTAAAACAATTTCAATTAGAAATGGATGGACAAATACACTAGTCTGGTGTATATTGACCCAGAGAAGAAAACAAAGCAAAAAAAAAATGTCTTTAGCAGCCTCCATATTGGTCTGAAGAAAATATTCATTTTTAAGTTAGATAGCCAAGTACTGATGGCTGGGAAAGGTTAAAAACAAAATAAAAAAGCCTTACATATGAACAAAGCTCAACTAGATGTAGAAATTTCCTTTGGAATAGAGCGCTTGTTTTGGACAATTACAGATAATTAGTCTATGTCAAAAAGATAAAAAGATTCCAAGACTGTGACTACGGACACTAAACAGACAACACACTGAGCACTTACACTTCAATGTTTAAAGAATAATCAGGGAAATCCATTGCTCCTAAGTTATTCATGAACATTATAGAAATACTGTTAACAGGGCTTTCTTAAAATGGCAAAAAGGAATATGTTGTACAAAAAAAAACAACCAAAAAATGCCTCTGTTTTTCAACTATGTAGACTGAAATCACACAAACTCAGCTTTTCACATCCCTTTATTCCTGTGAATTTCCGAATTTGTTCATAGTAAAATACCGTACCTTGTAGCGAGACTATCACAAGTATTCTTTACAGTTAACAACCAAATGTGATGTTTCCAGTCCTAGATAAGAGCTCACTGTCTAGTATCAACTCATTCAACATATTTATCCAATTCTTTATTTAATACAATATAACAGGCACTGTGCAAGACTTCAGGAACTCAATAGCTATCAAGGTATATAATGAGATTTTATGGAATTAAATTAATTTCTGCATATGTACTTAAAGAAATAACAACATGTTGTTGTTATTATGTATCATTGAGTTGGTTCTGAATGTTAGTGACTCTATGCACAACAGAAGGACACACTGTCTAGTTCTGGGTCATCCTTACTACTATTGTAGCGTTTGAGCCCATTGTTGTAGTCAGTGTGTCAATCATCTTTGAGGGACTTCCCCCTTTTTATGACCTGCTACTTTACCAAGTTTGATGTTCTTTTCCAGGGACTGTCCTCTCCTAAGAACATGTCCAAAATATGTGTGGGAAGGCTTCCACTGCCATGTCCACAGAGCATTCCAGATGTACTTCTTCTGAGATTGATTTGTTTGTCCTATTGGCAATCCACATGTTTCTCAATGTTCTTTGCCAAGATTGTAACTCAAAGGTATAAATCTCTCATTGGTCTTCCTTGTTTATTTTCCAATTTTCACACATGTATGAGTCGATTGAAACTATTTTAGCTTGGATCAGGTCACATCCTTGCTCTTCAACCATTTAAAGAGGATGTGTGAAGCATATTTACCCAATGCAATATGTCATTTGATTTCTTGACTGCTCCTTCTCTGCGCATCAATTGTGGACCCAAGTAAAGTGAAATTCTTAACAGCGTTGATCTTTTATTCTAATGGTAATTGGGAGAGTTTGGGTTTTCATTAAATTGCATTGTAATCCATGCTGAAGACCACTGCCCTTGATCAGAATCAATAAGTGATGATGGTATAAGATATGATTATGTATGTGATAGGTTACATTGTCTAAAGAAAAGATAAAAAAAACAGTGCCACTCATCTATATATAAGAAAGAGCCTTGTATTAAGAATTATTTGTATAATAAGGATGGAAACCCAGCTCAGTCCAGTTCAATCCATAAATCCAATGCTAGTCCATAAATCCCACTTCAGGCTCCTATAGCCATAGGCTGTTGATGCAGAATAGTGAGCCAGGAATTAGGAAGATTACAGGTTGCTAGGTGCAGGATCATATGGATCCACAGTTAATGGAAACATAGCAGAACTCCCACAGCTCTCAGTTTTGGCAGCAGAGTACCAGTATGCAGGGAGACAAAGGGGTAAGAGAGAGCGGGGAAATTCCATGCTTATAAGAAGATCACACTCCCAAGTAGGCATTGTCAGGCTCTTTCCTGATTGCCAGATGGACTCTACTCTCACACTTTCATAAAAACTCACCATCTTTAGGTTGACCTAAACTATCTAACTACCACAATGCAATGAAATTAAAATAATAATAAATAAATAAGTACTTACCAACTGATATTAACAAATATCCATTTTATGCTAATTAGGTATAGAATAGTATAGAATATTGAATAATATAAAATAAAATTCACTGTGCAAAAATGTTGTATCTTCATACACATTTCCTTGAGTCAATTTCAACCCTAGAAGACAAAGCAAAACTTTTATGTTTAAATCTTTATTGGAGTAGACCACCTCATCTTTTTCCAGCACAGCAGCTTGTGGGTTTGAACCACAGAACTTACAGCTTTATGTATAAGTCACTGTGCAACCAGATCATTATTATTCTCAGAGATAATTAAAAAATAAAATGATTGATGTACAATGAACTTAGATAATACATTAATAAACAAGTGTTATCCTATTTTTTCTAATCCTTTGAGGGGTATTAATTATTAGAGGCAGTAAATATTGCATTTAGCAATATGAATTTAGCTTGGGTTCAAATTTTTAATCTGCCACTTATCTAATGTAGTATCTTTGACAGTACCATGTACATTGAGTGTTTTAGTTTTACCATCTGGCAAATGGGTATAGTAATAATGTTACCTACACCTCTTAACCTCATAATGTTTTGATAAGTGTAAAATGTTAATAGATTTAAAAATTAATAGGTTTAATTTTTTATTTAAATATTAAAAAATTAACAATAGATTTCCTATGCCTTTTCAATCCTTATTTTTTAATGTAGGAAACAAGGAGAAAGAATATATTTTTGTTTTGTTTTTTTAAGCACCACATCAGCAGTTCAAGCCCACCAGATGCACTGTGAAAATAAAGATGAAGCTGTCTGCTTCCTAAAAGGTTTACAGTCTCAGGAGCCTGACACAGGTTCACTGGGAGTCAGAACTGACACCAAAACATTGGATTGAGAGTAGTCCTAAAGAAGTAGGATGTAAGCTTTTGTTGCTCCAGCCTTAAATAAGTCTCCTGGTCTGAAAATACTTACAAAACAGTATTTAAAAATATTGTCAGGAAAAATTGGTGAAAGTTTTAACTATTTAACTGTCATTAATACATATTTTAATTCAAGGCATATGAAATATAACTTGAAATTGGTTTTTAGCATGCATGTGATGAGAAGAAAACTTTCTGTTTTTATATTCTAAGAAAACACTTGGCAAAAACAAACTATTTGAAGAACTAAGCTAGCCTTATCCCAATAATTCTTAGTGATTTGATGGGACGCAACACTTTTCATTTTATATGAACAATTGAAATAAGCCACTGTTACTCTGTCACTTTGTCATACTGTGGTGGCTTACATGTTGCTTTGATGCTGGAAGCTATGTCACCAGTGTTTCAACCATCAGCCGTGTGAAGAATTAGGCTATTCATTTCTGAGGAATTAGCAGCTGAAAACCTCATGAATGGCATGGGAACATTGGCAGATATTGTGCTGAAGATAAGACTTTCATACTGGAATGCACCCAAAATCCATCATGCAGGCGGCTGCACAATCGAGGAGCCACTTTAAATAACAAATTTGACACCTTGCACACTAATGTCAGAAGACCTGACAAATGGTTGATGACATCAAGTAGTTCATATATGAAAAAATCAAGAGGTCTCTTAAATGACAGGAAAGAAATTAAAGACAAAATTGAATATCAGAAGAAGAGACTCTGAAACGTGCTTTTGAACATAGTGTAGCTAAAGCAAATGGAAAAGACTGATGAAGTAGAAGGAATGAACAGAAATTTTCAGAGGGAAGCTCAAGAAGATAAAATCTTGTAATGAAATGTGCAAAGACCTATAGCTAGAAAGTCAAAAGGTAAGAACACGCTCAGTGTACCTCAGGCTAAAAGAACTGAAGAAAAAAAATTAAGTTTCAAGTTGTAATATTGATGGATTCTAAGAGGAAACATTGATGGTGCAGGAAGCATCAAAAGATGAAAAGGATACACATAGGCACTGTGGCCAAAATAATGGGTTGATGTTCAACCATTTCGAGAGGCAATATAGGATCCAGAGCCCATGCTTTTGGAAAAAGAAGCCACGCTGCATGAAAGCATTAGCAAAACACAGGCTCCAGGATTCGACAGAATGTCAATTGGAATAGTTCAACAAATGGATTAGTGCTCACCTATGGCGTAAATGTTTGAAGACAAAAATGGCAAAGATTCATGTTTGTTCCCAATGCATTTGAATTTTGGTTCCAGAAGGAATAGCGAAAGCCGCATAAGCTTCCAGAAGAGCAAGTAAATTTACCTTGAGAGACGTGTGCCTTAGCATGGTCCTTCGAGGGAAGGGTGACAAGACTCGATATCAGCCCCTTTGGTCCACTCATCAGGAGAGACCAGGCTTTGAAAAAGGACATTATGAATGGTTGAATGATGAATCAGTGAAAAGAGGAAGACTATTGATGGGTAGTTTGAGATGGTGGCTAAAAACAATGTGTTCAAAATAACAATAATTTGGAGGAGGGTACAGGACCTAACAATGTTACCTTCTGTCACACATAAGTTCCTCTGAGTTGGAACCCACTCCAAGGCACCTAACAACGATAAAAAGAGAAAATAAAGCCAACCTGCTGAGCCTATTTTATTTGGTTGGTTTTGGTTAGTTGTTCTTTTTGTTGTTGTTGTTGTTGGTATGTTATGTTTTTGTTGTTTGTTGCTGTTAGTTTTTTCCTGGCCAGGACCAAGACTCAAAATATCACATAATCAACTGCATGTTTAACCCATGGTCAACAATGTCTCCTAATTATAGAGTATCATGCTAAAAACGGAATTTGTGACATATAATACATTACAGATTGATTTCCATAACTCGTTATTTACAACTGAAAAGTGAAAATTGACTTTGGTTCTAGAAGTTGCTATGTTATTCAAGGATTTCTTCAGCTAATGTCCAGTTTCATTAGAGTTTCTACATTATCCCAGTCTTAAAGGATTTATATGGACCTGGCCTATGGCTTTTCTTACATAAAGGATCCAGTGAAGGCTAAAATGGAGAATTAAAGATGACTGCATTCCGAGTATCACTAGCTGATGTGTATATACTGCCTCTCCCATTACTGTACAATTTTCTCTTGAAGCTTCCTAGTAAGCAACCATCCTTCAGAGATGCTTCTATTCTTTGTCTAGCAGTTTAAATTGCAATGCTTTTTTCTGTGAATTCTTCTCCTCAAATCTTGAAGTGCCAGCCACATATGATCGAAACCCAACTCTCTTTATCTGACTTTTAAAAGAAAATTCTTCTAGCCCCTTATTCACTAATATAATGAATGCTCCTTTAATAAAATTCATAGGCCATAAGAAATAATGCTGAGGGAAAAGGTACAAACCTATGTGCACATAGAACTTTCCTATATACACACCCAAGTACACATATAACTTGACACATTGGTATGTTTTGTTCTCTAGAATGATTTTTTCTCAAAGGGAATAGATGATGGAAATTCACCTTGTGAAAAAGACAGTGCGATAAGGTGGTAACGCAAAGCCCTGAATAATGTATCCTTCTATAGATATAAATTAAAAGCAATGTTCTTTACATTTGTATATATTAAGGATTTTTACACACTCATTAAATTCCATTGTTGAGGGTCCATAAGAAGGAACAGTATGACTTTAAATCCACTACCCCCACCCAGTCACTGCCATCTCATCCATTCTTCAGAGCCATCCTGTGGAACAGAGTAGAACTGCCCCGTTGGACATCTAAACTAAACCTGTACATCTTTCCAGCACTAGATAGCCTCATCGTTCATCTGGGGAGCAGCTGGGGGGTTCCACAAACTCACATTATGATCTATCAGCAGCCCAAAGTTTAAACACAATTCCTTACGACCTTCGAGGAACTGAGTTAGATCACATAAATGTCATGCTGATTTTGATTTCCTACTTGTTTACTGATAACCTCTCTAAAGAAGGTAATGGGTTTCTTTTAAAATAATGAGGTCTCCAAAACAGTGGCAGCAAGTGGGAAGGGAAGGAATAACATTTTCTTTTAGTTTTGAGAAATCTGAATCTTGAGTCTCTCTCAGAACGTGGATCTACTAAGCATGGAAGTCATTAAATGAACAATGCGTCTAAATTTAAGTTGCCCCTCAGTTACTTACCATTTAAGCTATCGTGTGAGGCCAGTGGTCACTTTCTTTATTGTTTAATGCATTACTGATCTGAGGAGAATAGAACAATAGGTTAAAAGCTGCTTTTAAAATACATCAAATTAGCTATGGTTTGAGTAGTTTGAATTCAAACAATTTTAAACATTGAACATGGCCATTGAATGAAAATGTTGGTATTACAAGATAGAGCTAAACGGGAGGAGGCGACAGTGAGGGCACAGATCAATCAAGTGAAGTGGCACCTATCTATAGTTCTTAACCAGAAGTGCACTTCAGGATCACCTGGGAATCTTGTGCAAGTGCCCGTTGACTGAAATTCTGAGTCATAGATCTGCAGTGGTATTCAGCATGTGTATTTAGAAAATCATTCCCAAGTAAATGGTATAAATACTTGTGAATTAAGAATGACAATCTAAAGTGTGTCCTTATAAACTCATTGGATTACTTTAATCGGAAGGGCTGTGTTAAAAATGTCCATTCCAGTAGATCATGATTAAGTATGGTAAGAATGGACCAAGAATCTCTATTTTTTGCAATTCCAAGAGATTGTTATGCTTGCTGAAGTTTCAGCAACTAGGGGTCTCCCTTTAAATAAACATTGAAGGATCTTGGCTTCATTGTTCTTTATGAAATTTAAATTAGTTAAGATATAACAGTAAAGTCACAAGTATTACTGATCACCAGCTATAAGATTTTGCACCATGATATACTCAAGTTAAAAGCAGATATCTGAACAGATCAGACCTGCTTGAATACTACTGTGTATTGATCCCAGTTTCATAGTGTGTCTTTAATAATACTAGTCATCCAGCTGCCTCGATATCCATTCATATTAAAATAGTCCATTGACTTCTTGGTAGAATCCTTTTACTTAAAAAAAATTAGAAAATTTAATTGCCTTTTAGGGAAAAGTTTATATGGCAAATTCATTTCTGAACCAGAATCTAAAAATAAATTCTTTTAAGATAATGGTTGTGTTCTCCTTGGGGTATTCCAGAAGGACTTGACAGAGGAAGAGTTGGAAGAGGGGAAGAGGGGAGGGAGGGGGAAAATAAGAGGAGCTGATGCCAGGGGCTTAAGTGGAGAGCAAATGTTTTGAGATTGATGAGGGCAATAAATGTACAAATGTGCTTACATAATTGATATATATATGGATTGTGATAAGAGTTGTATGAGCGACTTATAAAATGATTTTTTTTAAAGAAAGTATCAAAGAATTAACTAAAAGATTTCCCAGAGGGGGTAAATCTATTACTTTTATCATGTATTTCTTGTCAATTTTCTTTTCCATATGATGGATAATGTTGATGGACTTTCAGATGTTGAACATCCTTTCATCCCTGAAATGAATTCCACCTGTTGGATGATATGCTTTATATACATTTGTAATCTATTGGCTAATATTTTGTTAACAATTTTTGCATCAAGGGATCAGTAGGAAGTTCTCTATTCTTGTAGGATCCTTGCCTGCTTTAGGTATCAGTGTTACACTAGCTTCATAGAATGAGTTTTGGAATTTGCCATTCTTTCTATGCTCTGGAAGTGTTTGTGTAGAATTGGTGTCAGCTTTTCCCTGAATGCTTGGTAGAATTCTTCTCTGACGCTGTCTGGCATGGGGTTTTTTGGTTGGCAGTACCTTGACAACAGTATCTATTTCTTCTATTGCTATGGGTCTGATGAAGTTCTATATGGGATAAATTAGGGAGGAATTGTTTTCCAAGTATTTGTCCTTGTCTTCCAAGTTGTTTAATTCATTAGACTACAGACATTTATAATACTGTGTAATTAGCTTTTTTAATTTCGTTAGGGTCCATTGTGATTTCCGCTTCATCCTTATCCTATCTATAGATGTGTGTTCCTTCCTTTCTTTGGTTAGGTTTACCAGTAGCATAGGGTGACCAGATGTCCTGCTTTGGGCGTGACGGTCCGGATTTTTAACAATTTGTCCCGTGTCCCATGGCGTTTTAAAAATGTCCCAATTTTTGGAAAGAATGTGCAACAAGCTAGGGAACAGCGAGAGAACAGGAAGGGTATATATGGTTTATGGCTGCCATGTGGCTATTTCTCCAGGATATGAGTTTTATATTATTTTTATAAATTTTATAATGTTAAACTTTAAAAATAACAAATAATTGTTGAGAACTGATTATTGAGAACTGCTTATGAAAGTTCACATTGTTGATCAGTTGTTAGAATTCGACCACCATTGTTTGGACTTAATGAACAATGGCATTTTTTGGCATTGGCAATGACGAAAACATCTTGTAACTGTCTCTCAGACCATACATAGCTGCATGCTAGCACTAGTTGAACAAGCCATGTCAACAAATCAGCTATTCAGATATTTTAGGTAAGTAATTTACTTATTTATTTCATAAATACATACATTTTTTTGAATTTAGCAGACAGTACTCATATTATTTATATTTCATAATGGCGGCAAAGAGTTTAGCACTGGTCTTGAAAGTGACACTTATGATTTACGTTATGACAAATTCAGAGAAAAAATAATACAAGTTAGTATTGTTAATATTTAGAAAGAAATATAGGATTAAAATCAAAATAAAATTTAAAATGTAGTTACTTTATAACAATCAAATTCATTTAATTTATAAACTAACAATAAAATATGTTCGTGTAACTATATACCTACTTGCTGTTTTTAAGCAATATGTATATAATAATTTATAATATAATTAAATTATTTTTTAGATTTTTAACATAATGAGTAAGAAAAGAGGATGCAAATTCAAAGATGATCTAAGAAGTGAATTTCCTTTTATTTAAAAAAAACCAAAAGTGATTACATGGTAAAATGTGAGAAATGTAATGGTGAATTTTCTATTTCACATGACGGGAAGAATGATATTTCAAAGTACTTGGAGACACAGAAACATAAAACTATTTAAATACTGCTGCATCTTCCTCCAAAATACAGGAATTTTTTTCAGAAAACAACTTATGGAGATGAAGAAAAGAAATTAGCATTAGCAGAAGGACTTATGTCTTTCTATGCTATTAATCACAATCATTCCTTCAGATCTATGGACTGTACATCACAAACTGTCAAATAGTTAATCAACAAAAAATTTGCCTGTGCTAGAACAAAATCCGAGGCAACTGCGTGCAATGTGCTTTCCCGTATGCATTTTCAGAATTAAACAAAAATCTAGAAAAAATTAATTTTATATCCATATATTCT
The DNA here is from genome assembly GCF_050624435.1 of Tenrec ecaudatus. NCBI lineage: Eukaryota > Metazoa > Chordata > Mammalia > Afrosoricida > Tenrecidae > Tenrec > Tenrec ecaudatus. The sequence continues at coordinate 19,422,482 of NC_134543.1, forward strand.
GACTCATCTAATCATAGGGATATAAAGTTATTTCCAACTATTATTAGATTTTTAAATTTTGAAATGAATAAAAATTAGAATTTTATATTTCATTTCTGTGCCCAGCAAAACTTCTGAAATAATTTTCAGTTCCCTTATTAATAATTTGGAAATAAACAATTTAAAATATAAACTAATTGCATATTGTGCAGACAACACGATGCAAATTTTGGAGGAAAAGAGAGGAGGTACAAATAATATTTCTTTTATAAATTAAACAAACACCTTAATCAAAACATTATTGGTGTTGGTTGTGCAGAGCACATAATACATAACACCATTCAAACAGCTGCTGATTTGTGGCCTGTACATGTGGAAAATATTGTTATTAAAATATATTCTTATTTCTATATATACACTGTGCACGTTGAAATGCTTAAAGAATTTTGTGAAACTGTGCAAGTCGAATATCAGAAAATACTTGGATACAATAAAACACGCTGTTTAGCTCTTTTGCCAGCTGTCAAAAGAATTTTGAAAATATATGATCCTTTGAAATCCTACTTTCTATCACAGGATAAATGTCCTAGAATTTTAGAAGAGTGTTTTGAAAAGGAAACTAGCTAGAGTTTGTACACAATCAAGCAGCTCTTTTTCAAAATGCTGTAAAACTTATTGAAGGTGACAAAATTTTGGTAATCGAAGTAGCAAATGAAGTTAATAATTTAAAATTTCAGTGTCAAGAGTGATTAGAAAATAATTTTCTTCCATTAACTATGCGTAATAATATAAGTCAGCTAGATGATTAAGATGCAATAAATTGTGAAGATATCATGAATCAAGTTAAAAGGTTCTATAGTAACTGAATAGATTATTTAGAAGAGTGGACAGTACATTACAATGATATTGAACATTTTCATTGGGTTACATTGAAACAAGAACTTAACTGGAATGATGTGCAAAAATCATTCGATCATATTACTCAAAATTTCCCATATAGTAATATTTCAAAAAATGATATTTTAATGAGGTACCAATATTAAAAATATATATTGATAAGGAAAAGGTTAAATCTAGGGCATCAGCAAAAATCACAATAGAGAACAAATGATTAGAAATATTTCATCATTTTGAAACAAACCATGTTCCATACAATAATGCACTAAAAATTGTGGAATATGCACTGTCCTTACCAGGAACTAACGCTGCGACTGAACATGTTTTTTCTACAATAAATAAAGTGTGGACATCAGAAAAATCACAAATAAGTGTTGAGACTTTGAAAGCCATTTTATGTGTGAAATATAATTTAACAAATTTGAAAATTTTCATGACCTTTTAAACAATGACAGCAATCTACTAAAAATCACTCAAATTAGAACTATGTCAAAGAATAAAATAATACTATACATATTTTTTAATGTATTATATTTATAAATTGCACTTATGTTGAAATTAAACAAATATATTATAATACTATTTTTGCTACTCGATATAGACCAAATTTTTAATGAAGAAACCATCCCCAGTCCCCCGCCGACCCTGGTCAATGGTGTCCTGCTTTACCAATGTTATAATCTGGTCACCTTATAGTAGTAGTCTGTCAATTCTGTGGATCCTTTCAAGAACCAGCTTTTTACTTTTAATTACGCTGATTTTTTGCATTGTTTTCTTATTTTCCACTCATTTATCTCTGCCCTGATCATTATTTCATTTATTTTGCTATTAGTGGGATTATTCTCTTGACTCTGTCCGAATTGTTGGAGGTTTTGTGACTGTGTATCAATCATAAGTCTTTCTTCCATTATCATGTGACCATTTACTGCTATCAAACTTCCTCTGATAACTACTTTTGCTGTGTCCCGAAGGTTTGATATGCTATACTCTCATTGTCATTTGCTTCTAAAAACTTGATAATTTTGTCTCAAATCTGGGCCAGTACCCAAGCATCTTGCAAAAGAGAGTTATTTATCCTCCAATCATTTCCCTTGTTTTTTAGATTGTCCTTTTGTTGATTTCCAGCTTTATCAAATAGTGGTCATCTGAAAGGGAAGTCTGAATAACTTCTACGTGTTTGTGTCCCTCCATGTGCTCTATTTTCAAATATGTGCCATGTGCACTTGAAAAGAATATGATTTTTTTCTTTTTTGCATTTTGGAGGAGAGCGATAAAATTGTCTATCAGGTCGAATAGCCTAATTGTAGAGTTTACTTTGTAGCCTCCCTGTTGAGCTTCTTTCCCAGGGATCTATCCTTCTCAGAGACTGGTGTATTAAAATCACCGACTAGGATTATTGAGCTTGTGATTTCTTTTTTCATCTTTTGAATAATTGGTTTTCTCATTGAGGAAGTTGAGGAAAGCTGTTGTCTACATGGATGTACATGTACAAGTCAAAGAGCCCTGGGCTTTCTCTCTGGTAAGCTGGTAAGAATGCTCCTGTGGACTGTCTGTAGCCAACAGCACTGGGAGATGGAGGTACTGCTTTATCTCAACTGGGGGTCTCACTCTCTCCCTAGAATATCCCAGGATATTCTTTTTGGTAAGGCAGGTTGATGGCCTTCTCAGGGAATGCAGGCTGAATGATTGCAGGCTGTGAGGGTGGGTGGCACTGTGAAGGCCAATCAGGCAAGGTTCCATGGCAGCAGGAGACCTTGGAAGGTGGGTTGAGGATGGCAACAGTAGGCAGGTGGTGAGGCCAGGCCTGGCTGGCAGGGGTGTCATAGCTCATGGTCATGAAGCAGAGAGGCCAGTCCTTTGGGACAGGCAGTGGGGAAGCCAAGAAGACAGAGCTGGTTGGCTGGACCGGGTCATATCAATGTGATGGCCATGAAGCTAAGGCTAGCGGGTAAAGGGGATCATGAGGTCAGGGTAGGCTTATGGAAGGGGCCTCAGGACAGGGATTGTCTGACAGGGGAACTGTTTGTCTGGGCCAGTAGTTCAGCTGGGGGCCAGAGGACAAGGGCTGACATGCAGAGGAGCCATGCTGTTGTGGGTGGTCTGGCAGGGGCACCGTTACATCAGGAGTCACTTGGTGGGCTGGCCAGGAGGCTGAGGAGATCCTGCAAGGGAACTTTGGAGTCAAGGAAACCTGGCAGGAGAGCAGTGGAGTCAAGATGAAACTGCCTTGGTGCCATGGTGGCGGAAGCGACACAGCTGGAAGTGCCATATGCAGAGGGTGATTGGGTTCTGGCCATGGCATCAAACATCATTATCAGACATAGTGGAAAGGTCTGGTCTCAGTATTAAGAGTCTGTTAAAATGTTCAGGTTTTGGTAGGAGTCCACTCACGGTTGTTCAGATAGTTAACGTTTATTGTGCTAACATGTCCAATGAACACATGTGGGATTAATTGAAGTGTAGAGAGATAAATGGCTCGCTGAACCTTGCCTCTCTTGTCTCTTGCTCTTTGATCATTGGACCAGTGTGCGGCTGTCTTGCTTGTTCTGTGCCTCAATTTGAAAGCTATGCTACCTGTGGGGCACGTAACCCATGGATGTGCTGCTGTACTTTGAGGTTCGTTCAAGACCTGCTATTCCTCACTATTGGAATTTACATCTCTTAAGCTGGGGACGGTCAGACCCTGTGATCTAGCTGACTGTTGGTGATCTGCCTTGCTGTTTGCTGCCTGTGCCAGGATAGCCTGAATTGCTCTACAGGGGACTACCTGGCGGCCCTCAAGACTTGAAAGACTGCCAGTGTTTCCCAGCTGTCTCTTGGGATTAAGTTGCATTGAGCCATTTGTACTGCTCTATAATTTAATTAACTGTTTATTTCTTATGTTATCTATCTACCTATCTATATAAATACATATAAAATTATTAGCATTCTGGTTTTGTTTCTCTAAAGAACTCTGTCTAACATAGCTGAGGAACCTGTACATGGATGGCTGGTGAGCTTTAACTGTGGCTTCCCCAGCTGTGAACAGACTCATACTGAAGCCTGAACATTGTCACAGATTGAACGCTGAAATCAGATACTTTCATAGGTACTAGTCATGGCTGCAAGAGCCGAGGGCAGACAGCAGGATGGTGGTTTGCGCAGAGGGACAAGCATCTGGTGTATGGCCGGAGATTCCTGGGCAGGGTGGAGGGAGGCACTGGCAGATGCGAGAAGGTTGCTGGACATGGTGAGAAAGGCCCCACATGGATGTCAATGGTGTGGGGATCAAGTCATAGCTGAAGGGGCCCCCGATTTGGCATTTGGTGGGATCCAGACAGATGCCTGGTGGGTGCTGACCTGGCTGGGGCTGCATTGGCACTGGTTGCACAGGCTGGGTATGCCCTGGCACTAGGCTGTAGATTTCTGGGGCTCCTCAGTAGGTAAGTATGGAGAGGAAAGGTCAACGCCCAGGTTGAGGAAGCTCTCTTGAGTTGCTGCAGTGGGCAACTATCATACCCGGATCCTCTACTGGGCTTCTGAATCCATTCACTCACCGTTCGCCAAAGAGCCTCTAACTCGACCTGCGTACCTCAGTGCCATCTCGCTGGAAGTCCTGCAGTTAAGCCTCTCATAGGATGGCTATTTAGTTGGCTATTTCATGTGTTTGCTTTCTGTTTCACAGATTCATCAGTGAGCACTAAGGTGAAACATATAAATACCATACTCATTTTATGTTAATTTTATAACATAAATCACATTAATAAAGAAGTAAGAAGAGTGAATTATTTGTATGCATCTTTTCTTTCATTTACCCGCAAAAGTTGGGATAATAGAGGTATAATTCGAACTGCTAGATATAATAACTAATACATATAGCTTACTCTTATTATGCCTGACAGTATTCTATGTACTTTAGATATATTTATTTAACACTTCGAATAGCTCTTGGAGCTTAGTCCTTGTATAGTCCAGTTTTTTCAGATGAGTTAATTGATGCCCACAAAACCCACTGCTATTGAGTTAATTGTGACTCATATCAGCCCTGTAAAACAAGGTGTAATTGTTCCATAGTTATTATGAGACTGCAAATCTTTATGGGAGCAGACAGTCTATCTTTCCACATCTCTTCGTTTGTATCACCTACTGCTGTTAAATGCTACCCAGTCCATTCAACCCTAAGTATCCTACACACGAGAGTAACAAAAAGGTATGGTTCCAGTTCATATATACATGTGTGTGTGTGTCTGCAATCAGTGGGTGGCTACAGACACGTTAATAATATACTTGTCTTGGTCTCATTAAGTTACTCTTAAAAACAAAGATGTATTTTGTTCCATGGGAACACTTATTTTGTGGTCAGGACTAATATCAAGTTTTTCGTACAACTCCAGTGAAAATTTCCTGCCAATCACTGCAATCCGTCAGTCAATTGAAATTGCTGGTCTTCTTTCTCTCTGACCCTTTACTTTCCCAAGCATGGTATTTCTCTGCAGGCACTGGTTCCCCCTGATTACACGTTGAATGTGTATGAGATTAAATTTCTCTATCTTTTCTTTTAAGGTGCATTCTGGCCGCTCATGCAGCAGATTTTCTCAGTACGATATGTAATTTAATCTCTTGATTGTTGATTCTATGGACTTGAAGTGGATTCAAATCAAATACAATCTCTCACAATGAAGAGTTTGGTTTTATTTGTCACCCCTCCCCACAGCCCCCAACCCGTGTTTATCATGGTGCTGCTTTCTCATCCAGTTGTGAGGATTTGTGTTTTCTGTACTTTTAAGAGTAATGCTTATTGAAGGCTGTTCTTTTGATCTCCACTGGCAAGTGTTTAAGTTCCTGTTTGCTTTAAGCAAGCAAGGCTTGGTTATTACATATCTTAGGTTGTTTATAACTCTTCCTCCAACTCTGATGCCAAATTCTTCTCCATATAGTCCAACTTTTGATTATTTCCTCATCAAACATATTGAACAAATAAGGGAAATGATATTACCCTGACACTTTCCGAATTTTAAGCCAGGTATTATTCCTTTGTTCTGTTCAAATGAATTCCTTATGGTTTATATCGAGATTCTATATGAACACAGATAAGTGTTCTGAATTTCTCATTCATTGTATTGTTATCCATATGTTTTTATGATCCATAGATTCAAGTGACTTTGCATAGTCAACAAAATACAGGTAAAACTCCTTATGGAATGCTATACTTTGAATCATCTATATCAAACATCTGTATCACCTACAGTCTAAGTCTTCTCCCACTGAGCTGATTCCAACCCATAGGGACACTTTGTTGATTTTACCACTCTCAGTCTATATAGGAGTAAATAGCCTCCTCTCTCAGCTGGTGTGTTTGAACTGCTGACCTTGTGAGGAACAGTCTAGAACCAAACTCCAGCACTACAAAGATCCTTTCTGTACCACCTAGATCTGTTTAAATAACCTACACGACTAATTAAGTAATCCTGAACTCATCAGCATGCATTTTTCAGCACTTTCAATTATGAAATTATAATAATATATTAAATACCTAAACAAATTGTTACAATAAACATGATGATTCACAATTATATATAAAATATTCTGGAAAAAAATTCCAGAAATCACAAGTCATATACTTCCCCAAACAAACAAGGAAACAAAAATACCTCTTTAGTACCAGAGTAAGCTACCCGGGAAACAAACTAGAATAATGAATAGCAAAATTTCCAATGTTATGTGGAACAACAAATCAATAAAGTATTTTTTTACACCTTATCCTTCATTCAAATACTAACATAAATGTGGTGAAAACGAAATGTAAGGTCATGAGATCCAGATAGTTTGAGTGATGTGAGGATCAAGATTACCATCAACCCAGCTAATCTTCATCACATGATTACATGTCAATACACACCATTTTGAATTGCTGATTAATATATACACTCTTTGGGACTAACATTGTTTGTCATCTTAATGTTCATAAAGTTTTACTTTGTACTAAATTTTTGACTGTTTTTGATTTAGTAATAGACTGTTTTTGTCTCCTTAATACACATTCAAGTAAAAAGGCCCAAGATCTAATAAAAAAATAGCTTTTCTCACTGGCTAATAGAAACCTCTGTTAGAAAAAAAATTTATATAAATTAAATGGGTTCAAAAGATGTAAGTGGAACTACTTGAATTGAAATGTCTTTTTCTGAGACCATGGGGCAACATTTCAACCTGGATGAATCTGATAGCTTTTTATCCTCTCTACAATGGGAGTCAAAACATGTGTGATGTATTGCCTATATCAGGTCCAGAACTAGGGAAAACAACAATCCCTTTTTCCAAGACTAAGGAATTTCCATGAAACACAGTTTTAAGTGTTTAAATGGCACAGCTTAGGCAAATCAGGAGAGTTGGTGACTCTGTGAATGAGTCTCAAGTTCATTCATCAAGTTTGTGTCTAGTCAAATGACTAATGTTATTATACTTTCATCCTAAATCATTGGCATGAAGCTTGGATGCTTCTACAGCTAATAGCAACATTACCATCCCATTCTCTCTGGATCTTTCAGGCATTATGGATTGTCATGGATTAATTGCATGGAAATAAGGATTTCCATAAGAAGGAACAGTAATGGTCAAAATTGGCCCGATGAGCAATATCAACTGGCTTGTGTTTTCATCACTGATAGTTCCTTGGAAATCTCTAATAGAATGTGAGGCCTGACAAGACGTAGAATATATAAAACATATCATCATAAATCAAATGCATTGGTAATTATAGATTTCTGTGCTCAATAGAATTTGAAAAAGTGATCAAGAATCAAGGCTTTCTCTGAGTTTAAGCTTAATTTCACATGTTGGAGATATAATTCTCTGATCTCACTCGTATAGGTAGCTGATTCATATTCTCTGTATGTTCTTGAGTAAATTCTGGGGTGCGATGGATATTCACTTAAGATCCTGATTTATCAAGTTAAAAGCTTGATTGTATTCATGGTGATTGTGTTTGTCACAAAATAGTTCCAATAAATCCAATTCGAGTATATGAAAGAGTTCTAGTAGTTTGCGTTAGTATGAATTCTGTTAGAGAGTATGAGAATCTCACACCAGTGCTATGAAATCAACATGCTATGCTTCCCCAAAATCCCAAACTGCACCACAAGTAAAAGATGGATCTATTCCCACCTAAACCTATGACTCATCCTGAGAGATTACATTTTATTGATTAGTATTTTTCCAAGGTCAATGTTTATACCTCCAAGAAAGAATACATAGAGGTTCCTATTGTAACTTAGAAATATTTGGTTCTTTTTTTAAGGTGTTTATTTTCATTCTTTCTTCCTTTTTCATGTCTGTAGCCAACTTATGACAACTTAAATTTGAGATCCAGATGTATTATTATACATGCACTTATATGTAAAAACTGACTATAAAATATTGTAGATTCTTGCCAGAAATATTTGACAACTTTCTGCTAACTTTAAAACACTACCTGGCAGTATACTTCTTGCTAGACAATTATCTCCATTAAAATCTGCTGTAACAGGAAGAATCATTCTGGACCAGCTGAAGCACCCACGTGTGACTAGGCAGAGATCCATTATTTCTGGAGCTGATACATTGCTTAGAAGCAAGAGAAAAACTGCTCTTTTCTACCAATACCATATATAAGGAAGTTTTAAAAAGTTTCTAGAAAAACTGAATTAAAGATAATGGAATTTTTTCACAAATGTTTTGGAGTACCTTCATATACATGCAAATATATATGCATGTTTATCTTTGAGCAAGAACATACACTTCTCCGTTTGTTTGGCCACCTGCCCTCACTTGACAAGGTGTTTTCATAATCTAGTGTTGTAATTATTTTTGAAACAGAGTAAATAATTTTCTAGCTCATGTAAAAGATACCTATGTGGGAGGGGAGTGTGTGTGTATATATATATATATATATATATATATATAACATGGAGTAAGAAATATGTATATATGTGCATATACACATATGCACACATTACAAAGGAATGTCAATTCAAAAGTTCTTGAGAAAAATTCCATTATTTTTCCACTTTAATTTTCTATAAAATTTTTAAGCCGCTTGAATATAAGGCCCTCTAATAGTCCAGTGCTTAAGGTGCTCGGCTGCTGAGCAGAAAAAGTTGGCTCTTCAACCCCACCATCTCACCAGGGGGTAAAGATGAGGCTGTCTGTTTCCATATAGATTTAAAGTCTTGGAAACCCCCGAGGGAAATTCTACTCTCTCCTATAGGGTTTCTATGAGGCAAAATCAATTGGAAAGCAGGGGATTATCCCTATATTTTTAATATAAGAGGGGCATGCTTAGTTTTAATTTTGCATATTTAATCTTGGAGATGACAATAACATAAACAAAAAGTAAGAGACAAACATCCTTTTGACCATTTTAGGTTACATCTAGAACCTTCTGTTATTCTAAATTATTTCTCTGTGATGTCAAAGAGGGAAGAGGTTTGTTGAGCTTTGCATATTTATTTGTGAAACAGGAATCCTCTTTTTGTAGACCTCATTGCTCTCTGATAGATTATATGATATCTGTACTTTCTAAGTAAATTAACCTTAAGTACAACTGATGAAAAACAAATGGGTAAAGCATGGAAATGTCAGTCTTGCATGTATTATTTGATAACGGGAAATGCACATTTCAGGAAAAGGCAGCATGTCTAGACAGTCATTGTAAAACTCCCCTGCTTTTCTTTTGTCCCGTATGTGTAGTCTGTCCTTAAAAAATAAGTCAAGTGTTCTTAATTCTGAGTATACGTCACCTTTAAGTAGTAGAGTAAAATATGAAAAATAAGTTTATTATATTGCAATATATAAGTCATTAACCTATTGCCTCTTATGGAATGTTATTTTACACTGCTTTCATTGCTTATATGCCTCAAGTCTTATTTCAGCTTGAACAACTGAGATTAAAGCGAAAACAAATCCCAGAAAACATATAGTAGTTTAAGAATAAAGAAAAGAGTGGAGGGCGAGTGGATTGGAAAGGGGGAACTGATTACAAGGATCCACATGGACCTCCTCCCAGGGAGATGGATGGCAGAGAAGTGGGGGAAGGGAGACTCCGAATAGGGCAACGTAGAAGCCCTATTGAGCAGCTCTACTGTGTCCCTCTGTCCTATAGGTTTGCTATGAGACAGGACGAAAAAGCAATGGCCGTAGAGTATATTGTGAACCGAAGCAAGAAGGAGTTCGTTTTGAGTTGGCTTCCATCATAGCACCCCGTCGGTGGCAGTGTGGAACTGTGCTCCGTGAGGCTGTCAGGGCTGTGATCTTGTGGAGGCTGATCGTCAGATCTTTCTTTTGCTGTACCTCTGAAAGGTCTCAACAGTCCAACTTCCTTCATGTAAGACTCCTTAGGAGATCGTTTGTTTTTACATAAAATGCTGTTAGGCAAAGTGTGCATGCTCAGTACAGTGTGATCTCTAGTTTTCCTATTTTGGCTGATCACACTGTACAGAAAACCTCACATCCTTCTTGACAATCTGAACCTGCTTGCAGTTGGCAACTTCTTCAGCTCATTTTCTTGAATAAAAATAATAGTTTCATGTCTTCTCTCCTTTTATAAAATACATTGGAGTTACGTGGGTGGCAGAGACATTTTGTACTTGGTGGATAAACGAAATCTTAGCAGAGAAAGAGAGGCTCTGATGCTTTAAAGATTATACCTGTAAAACTCAATGGGGCAATTTGATTTTGTGAAGCACAGGGTCATGTGGCAGAGAACTGACTAGATTGGCACAAGGCAACAACATCTACTTAAATCCCACTATGCATCTCTCATGTAGTCGTACTGTGGTGGTTGGTGTGTTGCTATACCACAGATATTTAAACATCTGCAAGGTCTTTCATGGTCAGATGGTTTCACAGAAGCTTCCAGAGTAAAGCAGAATAGGAAAAAGAATAATAGAGCGACAGGAGACTTCCAAAAATTAGTTAAAATCCTATGCATAAGAAAATATAGATATTTTCTGACTGGACTCAACACATCAATGATCCTAAAGCTGGAATGGCACCAAGCAATCCTTTCTTCTTTCATACATAAAACACATGGAAATGACCACTAATAACAAAGCACACATATTTATAAATCCAGTTTAATTCAAAATATGTTTACCACCTCAAAAACTCACTGCCATAGAACAACCCTATGCTTATCATAGCCGACCTTATTTTACCCTCCAAACCAAACCACACTCATGGCCATTGGGATAGTGCTGACTCAGAGTTTCCTTCTTCGGACAGAGTAGAACTGCCCCTCTCAGTTTTTGAGACTATAACTGTTTACTGGAGTAGAAAGCCCTGTCTTTTTCCCAAGATTGGCTGCTAGTTTCAAACTGCTGATATCTTAGGAGTGCAGTCCAGTGAGTAAGCACTATACCACCAGGGTGCCTAATAAATTACCCTATGCGACATATAATGAAATATGCAAAAGCCTAGAGTTAGAAAACAAAACAGGAAGAATGTACCCAGCATATATTAAATTGAGAGGATTAAGGAACAAATTTGAGTTTTGAATTGTGTTATTGAAATATCCTACGGACAAAATGTTGAACATAGTAGGAAATATCAAAGAAACATTGAAAGACTGCCCAGAGTCACTGAACCAAAAAGTATTGGTTTACATTCAACCATTACAAGAGGTAGGTAGCAGATGATTAAGAACTATTGGTACTGAAGAAAGACACCGAAGCTAAAATGAAAGTATCAGCCAAAATGAAGTCTCCCAAAATGGACTACCAATTGAAACGTTTCAACCAGCTGATAAAGCACTGGAAACACTCATTCATCTATACCTAAAAAATTGAAAGACAGCTAACTTGGCCAATTGATTGGAAGATAATATTTGTACCCATTCCAAATAAAAATGAGCCAACAGAATGTGCAAATTCTAGAACAATATCATTCAGAGCACACACAAGTACAATTTTGCTGATAGTTATCCAACAGGGTTACATCCAATATTGACAGGAATCTGTGAGAAATTCAGACAGGATTCAGAAGAGGACATGGAACAACAGGTACCATTGTCAGATGAATCTTGGCTAAAATCAGAGACTACAAGAAGCATATTTACATGTGTTTCATTGATTATGCAAAATCATTAGACTATGTGAACCATAGCAAACTATGGTCAGCATTGAGAAGAATGATAATTCCAGAACACTCCATTCTGCTCTTTTGGAACGTGTAAATATATCAAGAGGCAATTGTGACAATAGACAAGGGAAGTATGGCATGGTTAAACATCAGGAAAAGCGTGCATCAGGGCTGTCTTGTCTCATTATACTCATTCGGTCTGAATGATGAGCTGGATTAGATGAACAGGAATTTGGTAGCATCAGCGTTCAAATGGCACAACCTAACTTTTCTAAAAGGGAGGAAGACTTAAAGAACTTATTGATGAAGAGCCAACATTATAGACTTCTGTATGAATTACAATTTAATATAAAGAAGATCAAAATCTTCACAACTGAACCAATTGTCTTTGTTAAGTGCCATTGAGTTGGCTTTGCCCCATAGTGACAACAGAACAAAACACTACAAGGTCCTGTGCCACCATCACAACTATTCCTCTGCCTGGGCCCACAGACGCAGCCAGTCTATCAAGCCATCTCATTGAGGGTCTTCCTCTTTTATGCTGTGCCTCCACCTCAGCAAACATGATGTCCTTCTCCAAGAGTGGATCTCCCTGACAACATGCCCAAAGTATGAAAGACACAGTCTTGCCATCCTTCCCTTTAAAAAGCACTCTGGCCTAACTTCTTCCAATACAAATAGCTTCGTCCATTTAGCAGTGCATGATACTTTTAATATTCACAATTCAAATGCTTCAATTCAGCCATAGATGGTCAAAGTGACAAACAAATCTATCTTGGCAGAAACACAGCCAGAATTTCCCTTCGAAGCAATAATTATGAGACTTCTGTATTTTGGTGATATTCTCAGGACAGAGTGGCCCTTGGATAAGGACAACATGCTTGGTAAATAAGAGGGGCAGCAAAAACCAAAAGAGGAAGAACAAAGTCAAGATGGATTGACACAGTGATGGAAACAATGGGCTCAAACCTAAGAACAATTGTGAGGTGGACACAGGTCCTGCCAGCGTTGGATCTGTTGTACGTAGGGTCATTATGAGTCAGAATGGAGTCCCTGGCACATACCAACAATATTCTATGACAGTTCTTATGTGTCATTTCAAATTTGGGGATGAATATTTACTGCATTAAGAGCCCTCTAGTTTAGAATAAAAGAGCCACACTTCTAAAAAATTGTTCCTTATAAAAATTCAACCTTAAAAAATAAATATAGAAAAACTGAACCTTCTAAAGACATCGATGGTTTGTTTGGTAGCTGGGGATGACTGCTGTGGTGAAGAAATCGCAGCTCTAGCATCAGTGAGTGATTCTTAGCGTTGGCATAAGGGGCAGGACAATTGTGGCAGTTTCCACACATCGATTATGGGAAAATGCAGCATAGTTTTGTCTCCTGAAACATAATCCTTTAAAAAGTCTACAATTATGTAGACGAATGTGTTTATCAAGAGCCCTAGAACAATGTTTACATTTAACCGGTGGCAAGGAAAAGGTTGGAGAATGATCCCAATGGGTGCCCAGGACATGGGCTCAGAGAAACTGAAGCCTGGGCCGGGGTCACAGAATAGGGTTTTATTTCTCTTCCCTTTTTTGCAGAACATATGCAGCTACGATGCTTAGCCTTTCATTCCCTTCAAGTTAAGAGGAGGCCAGACAAAAGGGGGAAGAGAAACAGCCCAGCTCTGAGTAAAGGTTACTTCCGTAATGTTCCTTTCAGCCGTGTCCCTGAAGGGCAGCACTTTCGCATCTGGGCTTAGCTTTGTGGGTTTTCTGAGCAATGTTTAATGAGTAGCTTTTTGTCAGACTCTAAAAGGCACTATAATGAAGTAACTTTCTGCTTCTCGTGTGAAGTTTCTGGAGTCCTCGGTGGGAAACTCAATACATTGAAATAAGTAAATATAGCTTAACGTGAGAATCACAAATGTCAGCTGCCTTCCTGGGAATGCATCTTAACTGGAGCGTGTCCTTTCACAGGTATTAGTCGCGCAGTTTCAGTCGCCCCCTCCCTTGAGCCTTTATATGGCATCGCTGCCTTTGATTGCCAGCAAGAGTGGACTGTGCAGTAAATCGAGTTGTCCAGTTAAGCCAATTTCTTCCTGTAACCCTCTAACCATTCTATTCTGTTTGCAGGCTCTACAATGTCAATAAAGGACCAAAGGGAACTGGGCACATGGACATACTGAGTCCAACTATCCAGAAAAGCATGTCTCCCCTTTCTCCTGCATCCCACTTATTTTGGTGTTCTTGTCTGCCACTAAGTCAGACTCCTAACTCCTGGGGGCCTTATGTTACAGAACACAGAATGCCTAGTCGTTCACTATCCCCTGATCAATTTCAGATTGTTGCCTTATGACCCATATAGGGTTTTCACTGGCGGATTTTTAGAAATAGACCACAAGGCTCCTTTCTTTCTTTCTTTCTTTCTTTCTTTCTTTCTTTCTTTCTTTCTTTCTTTCTTTCTTTCTTTCTTTCTTTCTTTCTTTCTTTCTAGTTCATCTTATTCTACAATCAGCACTAAAACCTATTCAGCGTCATAGCAAGGTACAATAGTTAAAATAGTTCTCCACTACTCAAAGGTCTGTGACTGAGCAGGGGGCTACCAGTGAAGCACAACCAACATGAATCACGCCCATGTCTCCTATGTGGAAAGCACCAATTCTACCAATGGAAGCATCTGTGCTCCTGAGGAGACATTTATAAACTAGAATAAAATATACTGATTAATTCTTGCATCTTTGGGGCTTTTTTTAGACTGGGCAGTGGGGGAGGTATTTGGAAAGTGAACGACAGAATCTTATGACTCCATGGATTTCCCCCTCTCCTCTGCCTTTCATTTGTTCTCCCCATCTTTCTTTTGACTGCTTTCTGTCTTGTGGCATACTTCATCTTGAAACAGGGAACAGACACTTCACCAGATTTTACACAAGACACAGATGACTTTTATAAATAGTATTTGCCAATTATTATAACAACATTGAACTTAAATCCTCTTGCTTGAGAAATGGTTTAGAGACATTGTCCTCTGTTGTCTATATCTATAAACGCATTTGCCATCCCATTGTTAATGCATCCCTAAAGATGCATTTATTATATTAGTCAAATGTATTCCTTGATCATTTCTTGTATTTTAACTCCCTTCTGAGACACAGTGTTTATTCATGCACTGAGGATATCTGTTATTCTGTTTTTCATCTCTAACACAATATTTGGGGAAGAGAGCTGTATCTCCAATGTTAAAACAATGTTGCTGTCCTCTGGGTAACATTAGAGATGCTAAGTAACTCTACAGGTTTCTTATTTTATTTCTTTCAATTCAATTCAGTAAGATCTTTTTGGTAGTTACTAAATGCACATTAAAAATTATTTTCAATTTTCTTTTAAGGTGAACTTTCAGTTTGTGTATTTGTGTGTGTGTGTGTTATAGAACCACAAGTATCACATGCAAGCAGGAGTTCCATTAATTACTATAATTTGATCAAAATGTTCAATAAGAATTTAAAACACAGTATGCAATTAAGAATAAGCATATCTACCTTTAAGAATTATTGTGTACCATTTTATAAATGTTTTCTTAATACAAAACTTTGAGTTACTTTTCATATCTTTCAGGGGAAAACTTCAAATGATATCAATACAATTTTTATTAAATTGATTTAAGATAGATTTTATTCCTTTCAAGTCTTTTATTTTTAAATAAGCAATGTCTTTGCAGACAGATACCTCCAATAACTCTATTCATGAACATTTCTTTCTTTTTGAGAGAGCATTTTTAATTTAAGCTTCTTATAATTATACAAATGGCCAAATGTGACTTTTACAGTTATTGAAAGTATTACTATAAAAATCAATTACTATTTTTATCCTATTAAACAAATAAGAAAATAGAGAAGCTCCATATCAATCAAGGAAAAGATAGGGGCTGATGGAAGAATAGACAATTAATTACTAGCTGAAAGAGAAGCTGAAGGAAAAAAAAGCAATTTGAAGAGACCTACACTATAGCCACAAATACAACCTTCCTAGGAAATGAGATGCTATCCAAGGACATTTTGAACAGTAATGACCACAGACTGGAAGACTTACATGGAGGACAGCAGAACACCACATAGGAAAAAGTCAAAGGTCATTAAAAAGTTAGAGAAAAAATATAAGACAAAAATCATGTCCAAAGTCCTTCTGGAATATACACTGAAGAAGAGTGAAGACAGAAGCTGGAGAAAGACTTCTCTGTAAGCCCAGGAAAGCCAAGAATTGAAGGCATCACTAGAAGCTTACATACAAAAAGACAGACGGCATTCTAGCGCTATGCCCTGGACTCTAGCCTCTTGAGCTATGAGAAAGACAACTTCTCCTCTTTAGTGTTTTTATCTCCACTCTGTCGTTTGCTCTGGAATGTAGAAATGGAAGAAATGATAAACAACTTGGACCATACATTTCAAAGGCTACCCCAGACAACAAGGAAAAGAATTATAAGGAAATGTGCAAAGACATGTAGCTAGAAAATTAAAAGAGAAAACACTCACTTTCTCTCAAATGGAAATAACCAAAAGGGAAAACAAAATGCAAGTCTCAAGCTATACTGAGAAACTTTTCTGTGGGTAAATAATGTATTGATATAAAAATATCATAAAATGGAATAAAGAGAGCGAACATGAGCTATTTGGCCAACCTACTGGAAGATACCCATATCTGTGTGTATTCCAAAGAGGGTGTTCAAATAGATAATATCACTAATATAACCATCTGACAATATTACTAATATAATATGCTCACAAGTTTTTACTGAAGAGAATTAACATAAATGACTGTGGCCTTACATTGTTAGGGAAGTGCCAGAAGTTAATTTCAAATTCAAAAAGGGATTTGGAATTAGAGATATTTCTGTGGATATAGAGATCTTATCCTAAAGCCGATATTACTAGAAATATATTTACCTTTTTAAAAACCATAACAAATTACAAATGCAATATGAAGTACTTGCATTCCTGAACATTTAAATATGCTCATGAGAAACCTTTAAGGGGATCAAAAAGCAGATATTTGAGCAGAACAAGTGGTTACTATATGGTTTCAGATTGGAAAAAGAATATAGTAAATTTTTACTCTTTGAACTTATTTATTTAACTTCTCTGTTAAAAAAATAAGTGAGAAACTAGACACGTGCCACAGAATGTGGCACAAGTATTGGATAAAATATATTGACAACCTGAGATGTGCATATGATATGACTTTGTTTGCTCAAAGTGACGAGGACTTGAAGCACTTATTGATTTGTCAAAGTTAAAATGTGTGTGTGTGTACACAAATTTTCCCAAGGGGTTCAATAAATAGGATCATTATGAATCAAGAAGGAATTGAAGTTACTCATGAGTCAATTTTATTTTAATCCATAATCTACATTTCAACATCCATGAAATCAATTATCAAGAAAGCAAACAATGTACGGTATTGAACACATCAGGGGCAAAAGACCTCTTTAAAGGGTTAAAGCTCAGCTGTATCATTATGAGAAAGAAAGTGTTCCCTTAGATATATTGAATGCACCATGTACTGACAGAAGAATGAACAAATCTCTCCTGAGAAGTGGGGGTGCCGAGTCCTCCTTTTGCTTCCCCAGTTGGATCAGCAATTTAAACTCAGGAGTCTTTCCTGGGAGGACAGACAACAAACTGCTTTCACAATGATTGCACCCTAGGAAATCTTAGGGGTCATTTTACTTTGTCCTAAAAGGCCACTATGAGTTCAAATCAGCCCAATGGCTATAGGATTTATGTACATTAAAAAAAAAGACAAAAAGAAGAGGAGCAATCCCACAGAGAAACAAATAATGAAGTATAATGCCTTAGTATGTATGATTAAAAGAACATGAGAGATTATAGGGCAAATAAAACCTCATGAATATGAAATTTCAAGTCTAGATGAAAGAAATAATATCCTAGAAAAATGCATATGAAACAGAGAGTATTGTTAAAAAATTTCAGCTTAACACACACACACACACAATGGAACTGAATGGCTTTACAGTGAAATCCTAACAAACTTTCTTAGCCATAACATAATTTGATAGTGTTTCAGATTATTTATAAGGAGCCTGGTGTTCAATAAAGCCCACATAGAAGAAGCACAACAGCCGGTGCGATCACAAGGTGCCAAAGGGACCAGGTATAAGGCATCATGCAAAAAAAAAAAAAGAATTATATATATATATGTGTGTGTGTATGTATGTGTATATATATGTGTGTGTGTGTATATATATATATATATATCATAGTGAATGAAGGGGGAAGTGCAGAGTGGAGACCCGAGGCCAGATACCCTCATAGAGGGGTTTAGGAGAGGAGATGGGTCAGTCAGGGTGCGAGGTAGTACCGATGAAGAACAAAGCTTTCCCCCAGATCCTGGATGCTTCCTCCCCCCAACTACCATGATCTGAATTCTACCTTGCAGGATTGGATAGGACAGAGGTTGTACACTGGTGCATATGGGAGCTGGAGGGACAGGGAATCCAAGGTGGACGATACCTTCAGGACCAGGGGTGTGAGGGGCAAGTCTGGGAAAGTGGAGGGTGAGTGGGTTGGAAAGGGGGAACTGATTACAAGGATCCACATGAGACCTCCTCCCTGGGAGATGGACGGCAGAGAAGGGGGGCAAGGGAGGCTCCGGATAGGGCAAGATATGACAAAATAACAATCTATAAATTATCAAGGGCTCATGAGGGAAGGGGAGTGGGGAGGGAGGGGAAAAAAACGAGGACCTGATGCAGAAGGGCTTAAGTGGAGAGCAAATGCTTTGAGAATGATTGTGGCAGGGAATGTGCAGATGTGCTTTATATAATTGATGTATGTATATGCATGGATTGTGATAAGAGTTGCATGAGCCCCTAATAAAATGTTTAATTAAAAAAAGGAGCCTGGTGGCATAGTAGGCTAAGCGTGGGGCTGTGAGCCTCATGGTTGGGAGTTTGAAACCACCAGCAGCTACACAGGAGAAAGACAGAGTTTTCTCCTCCTGTAAAGAGTTACAGTCATGGAAACCCAAGAGGGGTTGTTTTGAGTTAACATTGACTCATTGACTTGATGACAGCAAGTAAGTTTTTTTGGTTTTCAGAATATGTGTAGGAAAAGAAGTAGTCTTTCATATTTTAAAAAGGAGTAGTTTTGACACCATAATATGATAACATATAAATATAAAAACATAGTGAACTCATTAATATCAATACAGTATATAAAATCACAGAATGCACAAATAGTCCACGAAAATAATATACACTGAACAAGTGGGGTAATGCCAATGATCCAAAGGTGATGCAGAAAATTTAAATAGAATCTAACGTATCAGTTGATGTGTAGAGAAAATACATAGAGATATTAAATAGGGTTTGAAAAAATTTAACAAATCATTAGAAAGTATTGCAAAAATGTAACAGTTTTCCCTAGGGTGATTTACACACACACACACACACACACACAACAGCATGTATACACACATGTACACACATACATATACCCATGTGTGTATATAAATATATGGGTACATGTATGTGTATTATATCTTTGGTCATATTTTCTGGAAAGATCAGTCCCTGGAGAAGAACATTCTGATTGGTAAAGTAGAGGGGCAGCAAAAACAACAAAGGATCTTAAGATGAATTGAACATGGCAGCTCAACAACGGGCTCAAACAAACATATGGGCGATTTTGAGGACTGCACATCAGAAGGCAGAGTTGTTTCTTGTACACGGGACTGCCATGAGTCAGCATGGACTTCAACAACTATAACAGCAATGATCAGAGAGACTTGATTGAAGTGGGCTTAGCTGGTTTGAGGTATGGAAGTCAACATTGTGGTACCATTCCTGTGCTCGAACCAAAGAAGCAGACCTCACTGCAACTTCCTTAGACAGGCTGCAAGTCTCAACCTGCCTGCTGTACAGTAGAATCGTTACTGGAACAATCTCTTCACAATGGCAGTAGCAGCTGTCAGAGGAGTTCTTTGCAAAGCATATTCCATGGATGATTTATACTTCCTACATTAATAAGGACATTTTCCTCCCCTCGTTGCTAACCTTTGAGGAAATCCTTGATTAATTTCAAACTCAATTCAGCAGACATGAGGGACATGTCTGATTAAACAGCCACAACACAGGTCCTTCTTGTAAATACCCTTGAGGTTCATCCTTGGGAATCAGTACCTGTGCCTGTGATACCACTGCTGAGACAAGAGAGTAGGCATTTTTAAAACCTTCATGCCCTCTATACTAGGTGCATCTCAGGCATGAATATTGTTTATTTATTCCTCCTTGGACTTCTTGGAGTAAAAACTGACAATTGTACCAGAATATATAATGGTTTAAAGTTGTTCAGAACTTCTTGATGGCCAAAAGCTAATGAAACAAACAAACAAAAAAAAGCTTGACCTAGATAAACTGATACCCCAGATATTTCATGTCATTTTAGTTTTAACAATAATAGTATTAATTGTAAGGGGTTACGAGCATATTGATACAACTACACATAGAGGACATGTATAATGCATGGGCATAACAGATATTTGGCTTTTTAGGCAGTTTCACATTCTTTGGGGATAGTTGGGAATGTATAGCCTGAAGCTAACATTGTGAACCAGGATAACAATGATATTTATATTTAATTGCTAATGAAAAGGACTGTCAACAGAGATTATCATTACTTGATCGGTGGTTTGTGTAAATTTATAAAATGAGTTATATTCTAATTTGTTTTAGGTATAATATTATAACAAGTATGAAAATATTTTCTGATAATTTAAGAAAATATAGATTTTACAGGTATAGACTGTATAATTTAAATAGAAATTTCATTTGTTAGAATTTCCTAAGACATTTCTCATACTAAATTTGAAAAATTTCCACAGTTCAGTTTTACATATTTAGTATGATTATAATATAGCTTTTGCTTTCCTAGGATTCAAATGCATGTAATAGAAAGTTGTGCTAATCTGGGTTAACTAGAGAAACAAATTCATAGACTAATAGGTGTGTATAAAAAAGAGGTAGTGGTAGTCATATAATCTGTTGTCAATTTGAGAGGATTAAGAATCAAGGGGTGGAGTTTAGCCTGTCAATCAGGTGGCAGCTTGATGACCTCATTTGGAGGCACTAAGGAGATAAATAGCTTGCTTGAAGTGGGACACAGGCTCATTCCAAGTGAGACATCTCCAACCGAGAAGACACAAGGACCTACCCTAGTACACTGAGTAGAGGAGCCACATGGAGACCATTGAGATGCTTAAACCACCCCTGGATCTACAAGACTTCACACACACTGGCCCGTGATCTCCCTGCATTTGGTGTCATTGCATGTGTTTTGTGAGTCTGAAAGGACTTTATATATTGGTAGCAGGCATATATGTTAATATCAGATTTATGGACTTAATCTGGACTGGTTTGGGATGTTTTCTCAATATTTAATTGCTCTTGTATATAAACCTCTCTTTTATACACATATGAGTGTCTCTCAGGATTTGTTTCTCTAGTCAACCTAGATTAACACAGAGCTGTATATGAAGAATAATTGTATATTAAGAAAATATCCAAGTCCAGTCCACATCAAGTCCATAATTCTGATATTAGCCAATATGGCTGAAACCAGTTCATAGATTCCTCTCCAGACTCACACAACACATGCAATGATGCCGAATGCAGGAAGATCATAGGCATGTGGGTGGAAAGTCTTGTGGATCCAGTGGCAGTAGAAGCATCTCAGTGCAGGTGTGGGTCTCCACATGGTTCCTTCAACCCAAGTGCTTTGGCTCCATCAGCATAGCTCCATGTGGCTTGTCAACAAGAATGTTTTGTGTTATTGAAAAAATATATAATTGCAATAAAGTCATTGTTTTTGAAAATGCCCATCATGAGATTTACAACTTCATTTCTATCAAGGCCAGATTTTCCAACTACAACCCCTTCAAATGTTTCAAATGTTTGCATTCCAGGCATGAGTTCTTCCCCAGCACAAATAAAGGTCTTGGAAGATCTATTCCATCCATGTCACTGAGGTTGACTCCACTTTGAGTAGGCCACTCTTCTACAGTCATATCTTCAGTGCCTTTCTAGTTAAGGGACTCATATTTGGGCACTATATCTGAGAGTGTTTTGTTACTTTTAATAAGATGTTATGCAATTATTCCCTCAGAAATTCTCCCAAGTCTTCTCTTAGTCTGGAAAACCAGCTGTGTGGAAGTTACATCATTTTTTAATTAACAATGGTTAAGAAGTATGGTGCCTCCTTGTGGGAGGGTACCCTCCTTGTGGACCCACAAGGAGGGTCCTGGCCACTTCCTCTGTCTCTCTCTGCCTTCGCCTTCCTGTTGATGAGCCCTGCTGAGACCTGTGTGAGCTCCGTAATGCAGCCACTGCCATTGGATCCACACAACTCTTGTGCTCACCAGCCTGTGATCTTCCTGCATTCTCTATCACTGCTTGTGGCTGTGTGAGTCTGAGGAGGGATTTATAGACTATTCTCTGACTTACAGACTACTTTCAGACTTATGGACTTGAGTTGGACTGGGTTGGGATGTTTTCCTGATATAAAATTACTTCTGGATATAAATTCCTTTCTTATACATATTTGAGTGTCTCTGGATTTGTTTCTTTAGTCAATCCAACATAACACAAGCTGATATAGGTTCACCTTAAGTGTCCCTGTTGGTTGTTAAAATATCAGTGACACAGATTTCAGGATCAACATAACACACAAGCCACTGCATAGTATGACATAAGAACAAATAAAAAGTTTTTAAAATGTTAGATGGATCAAGTGATTTAAGAATATTGAGAAGACATCACATCTGAATTCAAGAAAAATAGTTTAACTCAGATGATTTTCAAAATTTTTTTTCAGGATTTTAAATAGGCAGCTGTAATAGATGTTTTTCAATGGATAATCATGATGCTCATTAGGATGAAATTTTAAGATAATTGAAAAACATTTTAGTTGTTGAAATGCCAGGGAAGTTGCATTAAAGATTTTTTATGACGTCAAAACACATTTGCTCATTCTTCTTTGAGGTGAACATGGGATATCCCATGAGAGTTTTATTGAGGACCTTCCACAACTCATCCATGAATTCTGGTTTTATCCCCTTTGGAGTTCTGTTCAGATAACCATGATTTGAGTCCATGGGAGAGGTAAAAACTGCCATTTTTAGGTACATTAAAGATTGTATAATTTATCAAGGAAGGTTTGGATACAAAGAACCACCACCTTTAGAGGTATATAGAGTAGGTGAAAGATACATGGAGGAAATATAGTTTCATATTTTCTGTGATAGGTAGGTTTATTGTGCAAACTGGGCCAATAGGAACATATGGGATTAATCAGGTCACAGTTTGATTAGAGGGCAAAAAGAACAGTGGCTCAGCAAGACCTGCTCCTCGCTCTCTTGATCTATGGTGATCAAACCAGTTGCGGCTGCTTTAGCTAGTCCTCTGTCTCAACGTGTGAGCTACACTACCTGTAGGACAGCCAATCCATAGACTGTGTAGCTAGAGCTTGAGGTTCCTTTGAGACCTGCTTTTCCATGATGCTGGTGTATACTACATTTGAGCTTGAGGCTGGTGGATCCTTTCATCTTGCGTTGCTTGAGTTTGATATCCTATCCAGGCCTGTTTTCTAAGCTCTTGAGCTGCTGACTCTTGGTGACCAGCCCTCCTGTTGGCTGCTTGTGGGCAGACTCAGCCTGCATTTCCTGAGGGAAGACTCAGCTGTCCTCTTCCTTAAACTTGGACCTGGCAGAGAGGACTTCCAGTATATTAACTGTTCCACAGAAGTGAGTTGAACTGAGCCTTCTGTATTGCTGTGCAGACTAATTAGCTGTTATATTCCTTTCGGCTTTATAAATGTATCCATACACATACACATACATATATACATACACACATATGTATATATATATTTATGTGTTCTGCTTTTGTTTCTTTAATAATGTGTCTTGCGATTTTAAAGCAATATATTAGATTTATACTCATATGTGCATTTTTAAAAAATCACAGCTAAATTATTACTGGCACATCTATGAAATGTCTGCCTTTGTTGTCTATGAAATTGTAATCCCTGGTACCTGTAAATGTGCCTTTGTTTAGAAAAAGGATCATTGAAAACAGTACCAGTTAATTGGTCATACTGAGATCATACTAAAGACATATTTAAGGTAACATTTAATCTGAATGAAGTCCCCAAGTACGAGGATAAAACACACAGAAAGAATTGTCATATGAATTGCTGTGACTACCAGAAACTGAGATTTAAGAGAGAAAAAAATAATCTTCCTTTAGAAACATTTAAAAAGGTGCTTATCAAACTTTTTTGACCTGGAACCTCCAGAACAATCAGCCAATGCATACCTGTTCTTATTTAAAATGAAATTCATAAGTACTATCAAGACAGACTTACCTTTGTCTTGCATTTTAGTGTTTTTAAATACAATTAATACTTTTAAATTTGAACATGCTGTGCTACATTTCTTGAGAATATTCAACTCTGTTTTAAAAGAGAATATAAATGGGATGAATAAAATTGATAATGTAAGATAATACACTGCTATTCACAGCAAGACTTACCCAAGAGTCAAAAATTGTAAATGACTTAAATATCTATTAACAGATGAATGGAAAATACAATGTAATACATACATATAGATATATGTATATCTGTACATGCATATGTATGTAGACACACAATAGAATATTACTTTGAAATAAATAATATTTAAATTCTATCATATGCCACAAGAGGCATGAACCTTGGAAAAATCATTCTAAAGGGAAATCAGTCATAAGAAGACAATTAAATATATCACACATGTAGAATAAGCAAACATATAGAACCAGAAATTATTCATGTTTACCTTGGGTGGAAGAAAGCCCTGCTGGTAACTATGTTGTGGAATGAATTCAGTGACAGGAGCTTGGTTCTGGATCACAGGTGGGAGGGAGTTAGAAGGGGAAAATATTTGCTTAGGTGGTTTAAGACTATGTTAACTATTGTAGAATTATTTCATAAAGAATTACAATAATGAGCACAAAACTTGAAGAATCAAATCATTGTCAATGTCATTTAAATATATAAATTGTTGAGATGGTATAACTTCCATTAGATATATTTCCATCCGAACTAATAAAATAATTTTTAAAAATAAAGATGCAATAAAAATTAATTATAGAATTGAGCCTGAGATGTAGGTATAAATACAGAAATGGATGGATGCATCTCGACGAAGAGGCACCTGGTATACCTGAATTAATGAAAAGCAAGTATAGTTCATAAGTAATTAAAAATACCCAGGATTCTGAGTCCTTAAATATTTTTGATACACTATGCAAGAAGCACAAAAGGCACCCAGTATTCATTGGATCTTAATTCAGATTTAAATTGACGACACCCTTTTCCACAAAGCATGCATGCAATCCAAAGGGTAGTCGATAATGAAAACTTTTAGTGTTTCTTAATGAAGATAAAAAATTACCGTTCAGGATATGGATTACAATTCTATGTGAATGAAACCAAAATCACCACAATTTGACTAATATGTAACCTCTGAGAGATGGATAAAATATTGAAATTTTCAAGGATTTCATTTTGTTTGAACTCATAGTCAATACTCATGGAAGCTGCTGTGAAGAAATCAAAGATCATTATATGGGCAAATCCCCTGCAGTGTTGAAAAACAAGGATATTGCTTTGAGGTATAAAGTGCTACTCAGGCCACACTATTTTGAATTGCCTCCTATATAAGTGAAAGTTGAACACTGAATAAGAATTATCAAAGACAAATGGATGGGTTTGAATTATGGTGATTTTGGTGTTGGCAAAGATTATTAAAAGAACCATGGACTGCGAATGTATCAGGTTGCTAATGAAATTTGCTGTTACTATCCATATCCATTTGATATCTTTGTTCTTCAGTAAGCCTGAATCTCTGATTAATTTATCAGAAAACACATTGAAAAAATACCGTGAGAGAATACAACCCTGACATACACCTTTTTTAAAATTTTAAACCATGCAATATGCCCTTCCTTTGTCCCCACAATTACCTTTTGATCTATGTACATGTTCCACATGAGCACAATTATGTGTTAATGAATTTCCATTCTTCTCAAGGCTATCCCTAGTTTGTTATGATCCACAGAGTCAGATGTCTTGGGATAGGCAACACTCATAAAACACAAGTAAACACTTTTCTGGTATTCTACCCTTTCGGTCTGGTTTCCCTTGATGTCAGCATAGGTGAAGAAATTGGAGCGGTTGACTGCAGAAAGTCAAAAGGACAAACCTGACTTGAATGGTTAAAACCTTGTCAATTGACCCCTCCCCCCCGACGCATGATAAGCCTGATCTGGTTTTCAACATTGTATGTTTTGTTGTAGTTGTTTATATTGGGGTTTATCTCACATGTGTTATGACATTGGGAGTCACCCTCCTGAATTTTTGTTATATGTTTTCCAGTATTTGGAACCCAGGATCAGTGAACCCATAGGGACATCAATAGAATAATGGTTTTTGGTGGGTACAGTGGCATTGGTATGTGGGTGGGGTAAAGGGGAGCTGATGTCAAGGAAAGAAAGAATGTTTTAAAACAGATTGTGATAGCAAATGTACAATGCTTCTTTATGTGATTGAACTATGGAACAAAATGATGTCTGTATTAACTCCCAATAAAATGGTTTTTAGAAAAGAAGTCTTGAATAGCAGATTTACCCAAGGCAAAGTGTCCTTTGATCTATTGACTGATGCTTCTGTGACCACTGATTATGAATCCAAACACGATGAAATTGTAGAAAATTTGCACTCTTTCTCTATTTTTTCTTGATGTCACCTTCGGGTCCAGTTATGAGAATTTGGATTTTCTTTACATTGATTTGTCATCCACATTGAAGGCTACAATCTTTAATTTTCATCAGCTAGTACTTCAATTTCTTCCCACTTTCAGCAAACATGGTTGAGTCCTCTGCAGATCACAAGTTGTTAAGACTTCTATTTTTAATACCACCTTCTTCTTTTAATCCAGTTTATTTATTATTTGCTCAGCATGCAAATTAAGTATGGTTAGAGTATTTAACCTTGACAGAAACTTTTCTTGACTTCTTTTCTCTTAATTCACATGGAGGTTTTGCATGAGCACAATTTAGTGTTCTCGGATTCCCATTCTTCTCAAGTCTACCCACAGTTTGCTATGATCCACATGGTCACATTGTTTGGTATAGCAAACTACAAAAACATCCCTCCCCCTGCCAAAAAAAGCAAAACATAAATGAACATCTCTCTAATTTTAATCAAGATCCATTTGTTATCAGAAATGAAATGCCTTGTTCCATGTCTTCTTCTGAATCCAGCCTGAACCTTTAGCAGTTCTCCATCAATTCACTTCTGCAACCATTGTTGAATGATCTCCAGCAAAATTTTCTTACATGTCATATCAATGATAGTGGTTTATAATTTGCATGCTCAGTTAGATCACCTTTCTTTGGAATGGGTACAAATATGGATTTCTTCCAGTCAGTTGGGCAAGTAGCTGTCTTCCAAATTTTCTGACATACACCGATAAGAGTTTCCATTGCTTCATCAGCTTGTTAAGATGTCTTATGTTTGGTGCTACACCATTTACTGGAGATCTCAGAAATCTGGAATGTCTTTCAGTGTCAAGGGTTCTTGATCATATACTACCTCTTGAAATGGTTGCATGTCAAATAGTTATTTTTGGCACAGTGATACTGGGTATTATTTCCATCTTCCTTTGATGTTTTCTGCATCATTCGATAATTTTCTTACAGAGTATGTCAATATTGAATGTTGAGGCTTATATTTCTTTATTGAGTTCTTTCATTTTAGGATAGTCTTAGTACGTTCCTTTTTTTCTAACTCTGGATCTGTGCACATTTCATTACACTTGACTTTGTCTTCTCTGGCTGCCCTTTGAATGTTTCTGCTGTGTCCTTTCCCCTCATCATTTCTTCCATTTGTCTTAGCTACTCTTCAGAGTCCCTTTTGCCATTGACTTCTATCATTTCTTTCTTTCACATCTTTTGGACAATCTTTTGATTTCTCTGCTGATGGTATTATTGATGTCACATAAGCACTTACCATGTTTAGTATTAATTAAATTTGTTTGGAAATATACTCGAAATGCAGGTGAGATCCTCAAGTTTGTATTTTGGGTCTCCTGGACTTATTTTAATTTTTTTCATCTTTATTTGAACTTACATATGAGCATTGAATTGTCTGTTCCACCGTTGGTCCCTGGGGTGCTTTACTGTACTATTTTGTACATTTCAATTTACAATTATTGATAATGGTTTGCAGATGCTTTTTGTTCATTTTGAGCCAGACCCCATTAGGAAATGAAGATCCTGAAGACTTAACTCCTTCCATGCCATTATGGTCCCCTCTACTTTGAGAAGGCAGCTATTCCACTGTCACGTTTGAGTGGCTTCTGACTCAGGAAGCTCATCCGGTACTATGTCTAGGAATGTTCTATTTTCAGTATTTGAAAATGTTCTACCGCTATTCATAAGGCTTCAAATGGCTAATTCTTCAGAAACAGAAGCCTCTTCCTTCAGAGATTGCTCTTAGCTTGGAAGCTTTGGTGAAACCTGTTGACTTTGGGTGTCCCTGTGGGTACTGAAGTAACAGCAACATTGTTTACAGCCTCACAGCAACAGCGAAGCCACCACAGTGTGACAAACTGACAAAGTAGTGATTGCTTTTTAGTCTGGTGAAGAATTATAGTCAAGAAACCCTTATGTCAAAAATTGCACATATTAAATTTAATGATCCTACTTGCTTTTATCATCTTGTGAAAACATCATTACTGTTCCTTCCCTGCTTTATTTTCATCATTCTCTACAGTAACTCAGTGGTGCCCTCCTTCCAGTGAATCCCTCCTTTCTTTTCCCTCTCATACATGGTAACCACTAGTAGACTGTGGTTACTCTGTATTCGGCCACATTATATATTGTATATTGAGGAGGTAATATATTTCTCCCTTTGTGATTGACTTATTCAGTATAGAATTTTCAGGGTCGATCCATAATACAGCCTATATTGAAATTGTTTTTTATTGCAGAATAATATTCTACTACATATACTACATGTTATTTATCTATTAATATATTGATTATCAAGTAAAAACAACCTAAATGAATATTACCAAGCTAATAAGTGATAGAATAGGAGAATTTTAATTATTTGTGTAAATGTTTTTGTTTCTCCACTCTAGAATAATTTGTCTAATAGTGTACATACACATTACCAGAGTATCCAGTAAATTACCTACACAGCATAAATCATTTGTAATCCAACTAAAGTTTTACAGTTATGAAAATATCTATGAGTGAATGTTCTTTGGAATTATTCACATGTTTAAGTAAATGTTTGCTCTGAAATATTTTTCTCTGGAGTGAACAGGTTAGAGTGAAATTTAGAGGTGCGAAGAATCCTTACCGCTTGCTTTGAGTGTTTCTGTGATGGAAACTGAAGTGAAATAAACTTCCTGGATTATCACCTTATAAAAATGTTCATTTGACTATAACTAACTTCAAGAGACAGTTGTTGATTTACAGATGGTAACTTGAAGACTAAGAGATGTTGTGATGATCATAAACACATTGAAACAAATTGTGATAGTTGAAGAGTCTATCAAGAACATTTAAAATTATAACAACAGGCTCTTTCTTTGACTTTCACTAGGGATATCTGAAAGAAAAAATGTTAAGATCCCCTTAGGAATATGTATTCAGCGGGTCTTACCTCAGAAGAATCCACAATTGCAATGCATTAGGCTTTTCATGCTGATTCAGTTGAGCAGGAGGCTCTATTGCCTATGACTTGAAGTGGGTAAAGAACAGCAGTGAAGCACAGGAGGAGCAGGTGTACAAAGATGATAATGTATACAAGGTGTTATAGGGAATGCAGGATTGAGGGTGGGCAATAGGGTAGGGAAAAGGGATTGGGGAGTGGACAATGAGGGCCGCAGGCGGAAGGGAGCACTATTACTGATCCTGATTGCACACTTCCGATTGAAGGCCATGCTGTTGGCAGTGGACAGTGCTCTGCAATATATGTGGGGATTGTACAATTCACCATGATATGATTGAACGATAGAAGTACTCAGTTGTATGATATGTTAATTTTGTGTCAATAAAACTCTTTGGAAAAGAGAGAGAGAGAGAAAATATACAATTAAGGGAAACTCAAAACAGAGTTGGTTTGGAGGAAATATTATGAATAAATTAATAGAGCAAAGAGATTAAATATTTTTAAATGGAATTAGCGGGGGAAGTTCCTAAAGGAAAATGAATGTGCCTTAATTTTAAGTTTCTAAAATTAAGTTTTATGCCTGACAAAGGAGAGGCAATCAATTTATAATTGCTAATCAAGAAAGTATGCATTGAATTTTTACACACACACACACACAAGTGATCAAACAAGCACTGCCTCGGATAAATCTGCTGTGAAAGACATCTTCAAAGCAAGGAGGTTACTTTTTAAGGACCAAGGTGCACCTATCCCAAGCCATGGTGTTTTCATTTGCCACATATATATGTCAACGTTGGACACTAAATAAGGAAGATGAGAAAATACTAGATGCATTTAAATTATGATATTGGTGAAGAAAATTGAAAATACCATGAACTGCCAAAAAAATGAAGAAATCTGTATTGGAAGAAGTACAGGTATGGAGGGGAATGGGAGCCAAATAGCCATCTGCAGAGAAATCTTGTCAGATTAACACTCTGGCAGACCCCATCTAGTCACAGGCAAGGGTTTTGGATAGCTTTACCATCAGATAGAGATCATTATAATTGTGATTATATGGACTGAACTGGAAAGTTAGTGTGTTAATCCAGGTAGACTAGAGAAACAAATCAATGGGCACACATATGTGTATAAGAGAGAGTTTTATATAAAGGATAATTATACATTAAGAAAGCATCCCAACGTGGTCTAGTCCAAGCCCATAAGTCCAATACCAGTCTATAAAATCCTCTTTAGAGTCACAAAACACTTGCAATGACACCTAATGCAGGATGATCACAGGCCAGTGGCTAGAAAGTCTTTGAATCCAGTGGCAGTGTAAGCATCTCAGCACTGGCAGGGGTCTCCATGTAGCTTCTCTAGCTCCCAGGCACTGGGTCTATCAGTGTAGTGCCATGTGTCTTGTCAGTAGAGCATCTCCAAAGGAGTGGGCAGAGAGTCTCTCCCACCTCCAAGAAGGAAAAAGCAGATTTCCCAGAATTCTCTGGAGAAAGCCAGACCCACAAAGAGGCTTCATGGTCCATGATCCAATTGGCAGACTAGACTCCACCAGCTCACTCTTAATCCTCTATGTCCCAAATTGACACCAATTGTAACTACTACAATTTTTCAGTTGACTTCCATCTTGACCCAACCTAAAAATGTTCTAGGTGCAAGTATTTCTTGCTTGCTCCAAGACAAAAAATTCCTCTCTGGCCTTTTAAATATTCATGGTGGTCTTTTTCCTTTCTACTTCATTCTTTGTATTATTATCTCTGTGGTTATTTTTAATGTTTTTTTTTTTACTGTTTCTGCTGGATTTTCCAGTTTGTGAGACACAGAAGTAGATGCACAGAGATATGGACCGTTGGGAGGGGTTATAGGGGAGCTTGAGAGGAATGGGGGTGGTAGATAAAGAGAGCAAAGCGGTTGGGGGAGTAAACAATGTATGTGGGAGGGGAGGGAGAGCACGGGAACTGATGATGATTACACAACTAATTTTCAAAGCGATTTAACCAAAGGAGGTGGGGAAATGTTCTAAAATTGATTGTGGTGATGATTGCACAACTCTTCTTTATATGATTGAAATATTGAATTGTGTTATATGTGGAATAATGTCAGTATAACTATTTAAAAAGAAGACTGAATATATATATACACACACACCTTGTCTTTTTTAACCATTCACAATAGATAGACATTTTCCTCCCAAAACCACATTTTTGTCTTCTTATATGTGTTCCACCCCGCCAACCCTAGCACTTCACCACTGATCTGATTTCTCTGTAGCCATGTATGAAACATGCATCTGCTTGGCTCCTAGATAGTATTTGGGTTTGCATAAAACCAGGTCTGAAAATGGGTGCATAAGCAAATGTGGTGATGAAAGCTGATGGTGCCTGGCTACCAAAAGATATAGCATCTGAGGTCTTAAAGACCTGAGCATAAACAAGCAACCCTCTAGCTGAGAAATAACAAAACCCACATGGAAGAAGCACATCAGCCTGTCCTGATATGATCGCTGAGAACAATGTGGGTTTATGAGCAAAAGTGGTGCATGAGCAAAAGTGGCTACAAAATGATATAGCATCTGGAGTCTTAAAGGTTTGAAAATAAATAGGTGACCATCTAGCTAAGAAACAACAAAGTCCACATGGAAGAAGCACACCAGTCTACCCCGACACAAATGCTGAAGACAAAGCAGGTACATAAGCAAATGTGGTGAAGAAAGCTGACGGTGCCTGGCGGTCAAAAGATATAGAATCTGGGTTCCCGTAGGCTAGAAGATAAACAAGGAGCCTGGAACTGAGAAACAACAAAGCCCACATGCAAGAAGCACACCAGCCTGTGAGATCACTTGGTGTCGAAGGGATCAGGTATCAGACATCAAAGAGAAAAAAATATATGTCATAGCATTCCAAATATATATATATAAATATATATATATATATATATATCCATATATATCATAGCATTGTGAATGAGGGGAGTGCAGGGTGGGGACTCAGGGTTCAGGGTCCATCTGTGGGAAATTGGACATCCCCTTGCAGAAGAGTTCCTGGGAGGAGATGAGCCAGTCAGGGTGCAGTGTAGCAAAAATGAAATATACAATTTCCCTCTACTTCTTGAATACTTCCTTCCCCCACTATCATGATCCCAATTCTGTCTTACATATCCGGCTGGCTCTGAGGATGTACACTCAGATAGACCCCCTCAGGACCAGTGATGAGAGAGGCAATATCAGGAGGGTGGGGGGAAGGTGAGGGAGAAAGGGGGAACAGATTACAAGGTCTATATATAACCTCCTCCCTGGAGGATGGACAGCAGAGAAGTGGGTAAGGGGAGACATCGGATAGTGTAAATATGACAAAATAATAATAATTTATAAATTACCAAGGGTTCAGGGAGAAGAGGGCAGAGAAGAGGGGAAAAATGAGGAGTTGATAACAAGGGCTCAAAGAAAAAGTAAGCGTTTTGAGAATGATGATGGCAGCATATATACAAATATATACAATTTATGTATGTATTGATTGTGGTAAGAGTTGTATGGGCCCCTAATAAAATGATTTAAAAGGAAAAAAACCAACTCTGAGAAAGCTGTCACCATAATCTCTTGGGTAAGATTAAGTCTAGGTCCTAGTGGGCTCTTGACTAAGTTGGTTAATTATAATACATCACTGTTGGACCATTCACATCCTAACTTCCCTCTTTTTCAACAGTTGCAAGCATTCTACTTTAGACCTCTCTGTCAGGGTGCTCAAGATTTAATAGGCCTTAGTCCTGCTGAATCCATGCTGAGAACTGCCATTAATTTCAATTTACAGGTTCATGTCCATACACAATTACTCAAAATGTTCTAAAATGTTAGCTATGGCTAACAACATAATGGACTACGAACATACTTAACATGAAAACATTAAAATAATAAACATATTAAGAAGTAAATGTCATCCTTTAAAGTTATTGTCCTCACATGTATATTATTATGGAATAGGACTATATTGTTTTACAGTTGTTATCTCATTAAAATTAATCTTGCCATGCAAAACATTCTGTATTTCCTGATTTTTGTTAGACACTGTTGTAGCTGCAGGCTTTATGACTACAGATCTGAGTATTTAAAGCCGAAGACTGATTTCTTTAGAGTTGCCAAAAGTTATAATATTAGTAAATTATACAATCCAATGTTGACTATTTTATTCAATGGGTTTTAATGTTTTATTTTCTTATTATATCTTAACATATCATCTAATTAAGCATATATGTCAGCCTATATTTAAGGATCTAAAAATAATGTCAGTCAAAATATCACATCATCTCATAACTCACAAAAGAGAAATTATTATTTAAACTGGGTTATTTGAGTTACTAGCTCATTTCATCCTTATTTTATAAAAATTAGTTATTCTACCTTACAAATATGGCTAGACCAGAAGATGTACATTGGTACAGATAGCAACTGGAAACACAGGGAATCCAGGACAGATGACTCCTCCAGGACCAGTGGTGAGAGTGGTGATGCCTGGAGGCTGGAGGGAATGTGAGGTAGAAAGGGGGAACCTATTACAAGAATCTACTTATAGCCTCCTCCCTGGGGGATGGACAGCAGAGACAAAGGCGGGGGAGACATCAGACAGAGTAATACATGACAAAATAATAAAATTTATGAATGATGAAGGATTCATGAGGTAGAGGGGAGTGGCCAGGGAGGGAGAAAATGAGCAGTCGATGTTAAGGGCTCAAGTAGAAGGCATATGTTTTGAGAATGATGATGGCAACAAATGTACATATGTGTTTGACACAATGGATGTATGTAGTATAGATTGTGATAAGAATTCTACGAGCCCCCAATAAAATGATTAAATAAAAAGAATGAGTCAAAAATCAAATACTTTGGTTTGTTTCTTTCTCATAAAACACTAAAATATAATTCGACCCATCCTTCATAAGGGAGTTGTAACCTTTCCCCAGTTAAATCATCAATATATTCAGGTTAGATAGTCCCACTCCCCCTCCCCTTCCCTTCCTTGTCCCCTTACTGATAGAGATCAGCCTTAATGCAGCTGAATTTGCATTGGGCATACCAGTGTTTCAATTAGCAGATATGTGAAAATGGGGTACGTTTGGTGGAAGCTTCCAAGAAGATATGTCTCCATTATAATAAGGGGGGTGCTGGGGAATGGAGAAAATAATTCTTCTTTGGCTATTGTTTTAGGAACTTCAAGCTACTGCAACCTTTTAGAACCATAAAAGCAAGTCAAGTAAGTCATGAGGCATCTAAGCTTGAAAGTGCCTACCTGATGAATTGACCAATACAAGGACTTTCTGAGTCTTTTTCTTGCTGGCTACTGCTATTGCTATCACTGTTGTTTATCTTTCTGTTTGTTTGTTTGTTTGTTTGTTTCACTTGTGTCCTTTTCTTCTATTTATCCTAGTGAAAAAAGCATAGTTAGTAAAAAGATTATCTTGGAGAACAATGGAAACTTTAAGGACAGCCAAAACCCCTGTGGAAAAAAACAGTTTTACTTTATATTGACTCACGGTTTATGTATGTGGTGTAAATGCGGGATTTTGATGCTGGATCACAGGTATTTCTGTTAACCCACTATTTTTCTGAACTGCTTCATATAACTATGTAGAAACTATGGTAGATGCACTAATTGCAGCCACATTTTAAAATTATTGTCAATATTATCCTAAATAAAGAATTAACATTCAATTAATAGACAACACTTTCCCTAGGGTAACAGATGAATTTGAATGGAACAAAACACATTCAACAGACACAAAAGACATTCCTCAGGTCCCTTTATATTTTCTTGATTACTTTGTTCACTTTCATATCATTTTCACTCAGCATGTGCTTACCTGGGTCCTAGGTTAATGGATTTCCAATTGGGAAAGTGCAATATTCAGCGCTCGCTGAAGCAGGCTGTTTTCGGAGATTGGTGTTGGAAGGTTCCACTTATCATCCTCCAATCATGGAAATATGAATGAGAGTGATGTAAAGCCCCAGTGACAGCTATTATTTCAGTGATTCTCTATGACTCTCCCTCTATTCAGGGCAAAGTGAACTGAAACTCCATCAGAGAAGAAAATAAAGGTCATTCTCAGCTATAGAGTTCATTACCATGATATTTTTCTGTGCTGTGTTTAAATTGTCTTGGTGGATGGACCTGAATTCATAAATTCTTTATATAATCCTGGTTCACTTTAGTTATTTCAGATCATTTTAGCATGAGGGTCTCAGACCCTTAAAATCTATTCAAATAAATGGAAAGTGCTGGTTGCAATATGAAAATAAATCACTCCCTGGAGAACATAAATGGAGGCAAACCAAGAGAGTTAGCTTTGTATATAGAAATATATATGTGTGTGTGTTACATCATTAAGGTAATAGTAGTTATAGTTATTTGAATTGAATCCTTGGCTCAAAAAAACATGTCATGAACAATTTTCTAAGTCTAATTTTATTTATCTAAAAAAGGGGAGATTATAATATTATCCTAGATGATTGTTTGATGCCAAAAATAAATGACTCACAGAAAAGTATTTTATACGCATTATGAAAACTCTCCATAAAACCATCTAATGTTTTAGCAATTATAAAAATTTATTCAGTTTCAAATTGTGTTAGTAGCAATTTTGGTGGAGCTATGAATATATGTTGAACAACTAAGTCAATTCAGAAATCTATATCCACGTTGGCAAAATAATTATACATTGGAATAAAAGGTAAAATCATAAAGATTAACTCAACAATTAATTTGATTCACATGATACATCTTCAAGTGATCATCAGTATTTAGTAACTCCATAAATGATTTGAATTATCTAATAATCTTCGTTTACTAAGTAAAAGCTGCTTACAGTTATTTTTCGCTATTTTACTTAAATTTTAATTACCCTTCATGAAACATAGTTGTATAATTATGATGCATGAAAATATATAAAGGACATGAGCTAACAATTTATTATGAAAACTTATAATTATTCAAAGGCTATTCGAGGCAGTGCCAGCAGTACCAATCTCATAAAGGGAAGCAACTCACCTAAAGTAGAGGCTCATCCAAAAACAGGAAGACCCTCAATGAAGTGGACGGGCACGGTGCCCACAACAATGAGCTCATACAGGACGATTGGGCGAAGGGTGTGGGACCAGAATGTTTCTTTATGTTGTTCATAGGGTCACTGTGAGTTTGAACAGACACAGTGGCAGCTAACACTAAGAATGAATCACGTAGAAACGCTGGTGTCATGTGTTAGTACTCAGTTGTTCTTCTTTTGACCCACTGTCTATTCAATGGAGGAAAATTTTGTCATTCTGATTCTATAAAGATCACAATCTTAACAACTCCATGTGGCAGTTGACTTGGGGTTGGTTATAAGGTTGCTATGCATCAGACTGGATTGTATTACAATGTTTTTTATAATTTGTTTTTGTTTGTTTTATTTTTCAAGAAGAAACTTGAGTCTCTAAATGATATAAAAATGTACTTGGCTATAAATCTAAGAGTTGGAGGTGTAAGTATACCCAGAGGTGCCTCAGAAAACGACCTGGTGATCTACTTTCAAAAATTTAGCCTTTGACTGAATCTGCAGCTCTGGGAGAGGGACATATCTGATCAGAGCACATTGGAGCAGATGGGATGGGGAGAGAGTGGAGCACATCCTGGCCCATCAGGATCAGACTATGTTCCCAATTAGAGCAGCCAGTCCACAGAGGGGACCACATGGGCAGCCCCACTATGAGACATGACGTCCCTCACTGACCTATAGCTCTAGAGGGGAAACACCTGAGACACTGAGTGGGAATTGCACCTGATCTGATCCCGCCACACCGAGGCAAAACACTAAGGGGATGCAACAGAACAAGGGAATGGAGCAGCGGGGTCCCCAGGAAATTCTGAAGGTGGACTTTGGGGTCAGGGCATGGTGCCCCAACACACTGGACTGGAAAACAATTCTAAAGGCCAACAAACAATCCTTGAACTAACTACAAGCTTTTCTTTCTTGTTGTGTTTTGTTTTGTTTTTGTCATTGGTTTGTTGTTGGGGTGGTTTTGTTGGATATTGTTGTTTGGTTTTGCTATGTCTTATTTGTGCATGTTATTATCTCCACAGGTCCGTCTAAATAAGATAGGCTTGATAAACAATCTAGAGGAGAAAACAATGGGACAGATTTCCTGGAGGACATGGGAGAGGGGATGTGGGGGAAATGGTAGTGGTGTTAACAAACCCCGGCACAAGGGAATAAGAAGTGATCCAAATTGGTGGCAAGGAGGGTGTAGGAGGCCTGGTGGTAGGGTATGATCAAGGGCAATGTAACCAAGAGGAATTACTGAAACCCAAATGAAGACTGAGCATGATAGTGAGACAAGAGCAAATTCAAAGGAAATAGAGGAAAGACCTAGGAGGCAAAGGGCATTTATAGAGGTCTAAATCAAGGCATGTACATATGCAAATATATTTATATATGAGGATGGGGAAATAGATCTATGTGCATATATTTATAGGTTTAGTATTAAGGTAGTAAAAGGACATTGGGCCTCCACTCAAGTACTCCCTCAATGCAAGAATACTTTCTTCTATTAAACTGTCATTCTATGATGCTCACCTTGCCGACGCAACCGCTGAAGACAAAGTTGGTGAATAAGCAAATGTGGTGAAGAAAGCTGATGCTGCCTGGCTATCAAAAGATATAGCGTTTTGGGTCTTAAAGGCTTAACGGTAAACAGGAGGCCATCTAGCTCAGAATCAACAAAGCCCATATGGAAGAAGCATACCAGCCTGTGCGATCACGAGGTATTGAAGGGATCAAGTATCAGGCATCATCAGAACATAGAATCTTATCATAGTGAATGAGGCAGGGAGAGCGGATTAGAGACCCAAAGTCCATTTGTAGGCCACTGGACATCACCTTACAAAAGGGTCTCATGTAGGAGATGAGCCAGTCAGGGTATAATGTAGCAATGATGAAAGATACAACTTTGCTCTAGTTCCTAAATGCTTTCTCCCCACCTCTATCATGATCCCAATTCTACCTTACAAATATGGCTAGACCAGAGGCTGTACACTGGTATAGATAGGAACTGGAAAAATAGGGCATCCAGAATGGATGATCCCTTCAGGACCAGTGGTATGAGTGACCATACTGGGAGCATAGAGGGAAGGTGGGCTGGTAAGGGGGAACTGATTACAAGGATCTACATGTGACCTCCTTGGCGAATGGACAACATAAAAGTGGATGAAGGGAGACCTTCGACAATGCAAGATATGACAAAATAATAATTTATAATTTATCAAGGGTTCATGAGAGAAGGTGGAGTGGGGAGGGAGGGGAAAAAAGAGGTACTGATGCCAGGGGTTTAGGTGGAGAGCAAATGCTTTGAGCATGATGAAGGCAATGAATGTACAAATGTGCTTTACACAATTGTTTTACGTATGGATTTTGGTAAGAGTTGTATGAGCCCCTAATAAAGCGATTAAAAAATAGCCTTTGAAAACCTATGGAACATTTATGGACTCAGATACGCATAGAGGGAACATGATGGTACTTGACTTGATGGTATCAAGTTTTTAAAGGATTAAAAAATAGCTATAAGACACGTTATTTTAAGGACAATGCATATATATATATATATATATATATATATATATATATATATATATATGAAAGTGCATAGTTGTTGTAATGTGCTGTGTAGTCATCTCATTTTTGACTCGTGGAAACCCATTGTTGCAGTCACTGTGTCAATGCAACATGTCCAGAATCTTCCTTTTTTCACTACCCTTCTAAATTACCTGGCAGGATGTCCAAAGTTCATGCAATAAAGCTGCACCATCCTTGAATCTAAGGAGCATTCTGGCTGTACTTCTTTCAACACAGACTTCTTTGTTTGGGGGCAGTCCATGGTATTTTCAATTTTCTTCGCCAACATCATAATTTAAATGCATAAAATAATTTTCTGTCTTCCATATTGAATGTCCATCTTTGACATAAATATGTGGCAAATGAAAATACCATGGTCTGGGGTAGGTGCACCATGGTCCTGACTTAAAGTAACCTTCTCGCTTTTCAGCAATTTAAAGAGGTCTTGTGCAGCAGATTTACCCAATGCAGTGCTTGTTTGATCACTTGTGTGTGTAAAAATGAAATGTACTTTATTGAGCAGTAATTAAGAATTGATTGCCTCCATTATGTCAGGCATAATAATTTTAGAAACATAAAGATAAGACACATCCATTGTCCTTAAGGAACTTCCCCCCTCCACTTCCTTTTTCATATATTAAATCTCTTTCTTCTTTTAATTCACTCATAATATTTCCCCCAAATGACTCTGCTTTGAGTCTCCCTTAATTGTGCCCTTTCTCTCTCTCCATTGCGCGCTCTCTCTCTCTCATCTATCTCTTTTTCCAACAGTGTTATTGGCACATAGTTAACATATCATACTACGGAGTACTTCTATCTCTCAAGCATGTCCAGGGGAATTGTACAGTCACCATCACATCTATTTTAGAGTTACCCCCCCACCCCCGAAACACACACCTCCACCATGGTAGAAAGACCTTCAATAGGAGTTGTGCGATTGAAATCAGTTCTAGTGCTCCTCCCCCCTCATTATCCACTCCTCAAATCCCCTTCCTTCCCTATTGCCCCCCCCACCCTTGCATTCCCCATACCACCTTGTGTCAGTTATTGTCATTAGACACATACTCCTCCTGTGCTTCACCACTGGAAAACCCAACAGAAAATAATTATGAAAAATGTAACTGCACTAAGGTGGTAAGGTTAAGATCATGTTAAGACAAATACAGAAATAATGTATGAGAGGGAGAAGAGCCCCATCAACATTCAAAAGGCCAGGGAAGAAATTTCTGTCATGAAACAACTCAGAGATACTTTCATCCAGAACAATTTCAGATCGTCTTTGGGGAGGTCAACGGGCCAACTACCATGTTTGATTCAGCATCATCACGATTCCAATGGTCTCTGCCTGGTAGGTTATCCGGGACGCTTGCCCTTGGCTACAGTGTATCTGGCAGCTGCTCCCACTGGCCTCCACAGTCTTTCACAAATTGGATGTTCATAATTCTAGCCCTGATACTTTTCTCTTCACCAGATTTTAATGGTATAATGTCATCTTTGGATCACACAAGCTACTGCCCTTTTGTGTGGACTTGGTTGACTACTTGCTTAGATTGCTACTAGTTGGACTGCAAGGCGTTAAGACCCCAACATTATTCCCTTGGGTAGCCGGGCACCATCTACTTTCCTCACCACATGCAGGTCTACGCTGACACATATGGGATCAACACTCGTTGGAATTTCCTAGCCTCTCTGAAAGCAAATAAGACCTGTTCACTTCTATTCACCTTGGTGGGCATTGGTGGTCCAGTAGGAAACCCTAGGTTGGATTCTCGGCAATGTATCTCTTGGACACCTACCACGTATCTACCAGAGCATCTTGCTACACTGCTGAACTGCTGTCAGTGATGCTATCAGATTAAGAAAAGGGTCAGCGGAGGAAAATACTGTTGATCACAATAGAGTGCGGTTCTGCTGTGGTTAGAGTTCCCAGGAGTCCTGGGTTGGATGGAAGCAGAGTACAACCTACCCCGTCTCCTGTTCCAAGCCAGCAGGAGAAAGAGCACGAAGCCCGTCGTCAAGGGCAAGAGATAAACACAGCATCTAGGGTGACGTCCGTTCCCAGCCTGTGCTTAAGCGCTGCCTTCAAGGTCTTTTGTGTTTGCTTTGGCAAGTAGTGAGCAAACAGAGACAAAAGCAATAAACCAAAATGCATAGTGCTTTATTCTTGGTTGTGTTACTAATTTTTCCCTTGGAGCAGCCAAAGGTGCTGCAAATGCAAGATCATCAAAGCACTTGTTAAACTTCTCTACAAAGGCCAGACACTTGCTGAAATAATTTTCAAATGATGCATTTTAAGTGGTTTCAACCTAAAAATAAACTGGTAATTTTCCATTTTCTAATCACATTACACCAGAATAGGAATAAATTAACTATAGTTAGCTATGAATATAATCCATAATTATTTTTCATAAGTATTTAAAATAAAAAGCATAATTCCCTTTGAACTATATAGGGATTAGTTTAATTTTGTATATTGAGTTAATAATTTACTAGAAAATATTAGATGGAAATATTTATAAGTAAAGCAAATTTATATTAGGTGAAAGAGCATCGAGTAATATTTTGAAAATCATTAGCAAATCAGATATATGCTTATTAAATTAGATGTATCTTCATAGAAAAAGGAAGTGATTTCCTATAGATGATTGACTATGTTAAACCTCTAAAACACAAATGATAAATTATAAATATTTACTGTTCTCGTGTGGCTTTGAGTCCTTACTGACTCCCTGTGACATGATAGGACTTTAAAAGCTCCAAATATTTCCATCTTTTTCTCTGGAAACAGCTGAGTGCTTAATCACTATACCTCCAATGCTCCTTTAGAATAAATGTGTACTGAATATTGAAAACGTTACTGTACTTGCACCTGTGCCTTTCGGGTGCTGAAAAAAAATGTACCTTTCCTTTTTCTTTTGACTCATGATTTCTTTGACATTTAAGTTATAAAGATCAAATTGATGCTACTCAGTTCATGATATTGCATTTGAAAAGAAAGGTACATTATATATAATCTACAAAAGAAGTCCTATGTGTCATTTTTAATAATTTTAGTAGAGTTGTTTTTAATTAATCAAAAGTGGAATCATTAAGTACTTTCAGCATTACAAATCCCCCTGACTTTTATGAGGTATGAACTTCTCTACAATATCAGTTAACAATAAATTGCTTAAACAATACATGATGTTAAATAGAAGTTGTAATTTAATAGGTATGCAAATCAGGAACAGGAGAAATGTTTGTCTGTAAGAGTAATGTGGGAAATATTTGTCAGGGTTTCTTGCAAAAAAACGATTCCACTCAAAGTTACCCATTTCCTTTTCTGAAAGTTATCATAATTAACTAAAAAAAACACACTAGCATCATTTTTTGGCAATGGTTTAAGCATATTTTTAACATATTCATCACACAAAATGAGCTCAGGGATTTTCCTCAAATGTTGCGATTAACATTCACCTTTTGATGAACCTTATGTTTAGAAAAATATCAGAAAGAAAAATTTCAGGAAATGACAGGAACACAACAATAGGTATTTAAAGTCCCTCTGCATGGGGGCCTTACTTCTGTCAACAATGTGATCATCAGCCAGTATTATCTCTCAGGAGACCCTGGTGCTGCTGAGTTCATTGGAAAACAGAGCTGCTTTCAAAGATCCAGTCCACTTCTCACCTTGGGAAAACTCTTGCTGGGAATCATGGTTTCAAAAACAAAGCTTTTCCTTTGCCTGGAAATCTATTTTATAACACATGCCTTCCAACGGATCATATATTCATAAATATTCCGGTCTTGGTGGTTAAGGAATAACCAGGATAGAATAAAAATTTTAAGCGCCGCTATGCCTAAAACTAAACTTTAATTTACTTTCAGCCAAGCTTGATCATTTGTAGGCATACATGCCAAGATAATAAATATTAATTAACTTAACACCATGATGTGCATCCATTCAGACTATTTTATGTATTTCTTTAAACATGTGGTTCTAAAGAGACCCCGGTGCCACTGAGGAGAAATGAAGAGCAGATGTCGGCGGGGAAACGTGGGGGGATACTGAGAAGGGCAGAAATGGAATCTGCAGGCCTTTTCAAGATTTCAGAGTTTTGCAAGCTGCTAATTCCAAATGGAAAGACAGAACAGAGCACATTTGTTCTCTCCTGTAACACAACAAGATAGTCTGCTGCTTCAGAGGTCTCGACTGCTGCTTTTTGTGTCTTTTACAAACACTCATGTCCACCTAAGATAGTTTCCATTTTGTTTAATTTGTTTTCAGCTGGTTCAGAAACTTATCAACCCACTGTCATCCCGCCAGTTCTGACTATCCACCACATATACAGAAATCAGAAGCTCCAAGTCTTTATGGGAGCAAATAGGCTCTTCTTTCTCCCAAAGATCAGCTGGTAGGTTTGAACCTCTGAACTTTCAGTAAATAGCCCAAGACTTTCCAGACAGATCAACAGGGAGCCTAGTAGTAACCTAATCACAGTACCCCAGGCGCATTACATTCAGGAAGGCTGGGATTTGGAAGGCCATCAGAGAATCCTGCCTACCACAAAAAGGGAGCACTATGTGGGGAAGAATTGTCAAGAGATTACGTTTTGACATAGACGCATCTGACCAGAGACTTGAATAAAGTGACTGGTGGTTTTGAACTGTGCACCTTGTGGCTCTCTGGCCAATGCCTAGCCACTATACCACCAAGGTTTCTCATCTTTTGCTTGGGGGACCATAAATTATCAGTAGTATTATAGCTAAGTTAATACATGCATGTGCATTTTCAATTTAGTCTGCTGAACTAGTGTATAGTCTACTCATTGATACTACTCACAGCCTGTGACATAATCCATCTGGTACTTTTAACAAACTTGATATTTAGACAATATTTTGTT
This sequence comes from Tenrec ecaudatus, assembly GCF_050624435.1. Lineage (NCBI taxonomy): Eukaryota > Metazoa > Chordata > Mammalia > Afrosoricida > Tenrecidae > Tenrec > Tenrec ecaudatus. The sequence continues at coordinate 19,466,753 of NC_134543.1, forward strand.
ATGCATTCAATTTCTCTGATTACTAGTGAATTTCATTATAATTTCATGAATTTATTGATCATTTCTATTACTTTGTTTTCAAATTAATTCTGCACACATCTTTTCCATTCTTATTTTAATTTTCCACTGCCTATTTTATTGGAGGTTTTTAAAGACCTGCCTCTCTATTGAGTGCACTAATGATACATTTGTCTAATAATTTGCAAGTATTTTCCAATTTATTTATCTTCTTCATGTTTTGTTGGAATATATTTTCATGAATTCTCCAAATCTACTGCCTTTGTATGTTAAGTCTTTCTTGACCATGTCATTATGTAGTGCTTGACTCTGCTTGACTCACAACTTTTCCAAATCATCATCTTAGGTTAGATTTGTTTCCACAACCACACAGAGAGCAAAGCAGACATTGGATCCTTCCTTTCTGTTTCCTGGAATAAAGTACAACTGAGGAAAGTGATGGGAAAAGAATTCATGTGGAATTTTTGATATAAGTTTATCAAAACTAACTTAACTAACTAAATAGGAAGATCAATCAATTGGCAAAAAAATAGCTAACTGAATACGTAAGTCAATCAATTGACAAATCATTGGCATGATAGAAAGGCCTTTAAATTAAAAGCGAATTTTGAGAATGATGAGGGCAAAGAATGTATTAGGGTGATTTACTCGATTGCTGTATGGGTGGGTGGTGATAAGAGTTGTATGAGCCGCAATAAAATGATTTATAAAAGAGCAGTGTGTCCATAAGGTTACCCCCAAAATATTCTGTATGCTTAAATGTTATCCCAATGAGGACAAACATTTTCTGTCTCAAATGAGATTACTTGGTGAATTTGAAATGGAAGTAAGGATGCGCATACAAATGTAGACACCACTGCTAACAGGGAATGAACTTAAGGGAGATATCAGCACACAAAAAAAGAGCTTTCCGTAGACTGACCCTGGAAAACTGGTGCATTTGTGGGTCAAGAATGATGTAGCACATTTCTGTCCCACTGAGACCATAACATGTATTAGGCATCAGATGTCTAAACAAATGATGGGGCAACATTCTAAGGGCATTTCTTAATTAGTGATCTGCCATTATTTACTTATTTTGTTCTGTTTATAGTATTTGAGAAACAAGGGGTTCAATACACACACACACACACACACACTTTTAAAATTATCAAACCCCAATGGGTCTTTTAATTGCAGTTGTCAGAATTTTTCTTCACAACAGGGACACAAAACCTAAGCTGTTTTCATCCTTTCCTTTAACCTCCATCAATAAACAGAGTAATAGAAACTCCTTTACAACTTAATAATTGCCAGGCTAAATTAACAAGCTGCTGATGTTTTGATTTACAAATTGGAGGCCCTTTTGCCCTGTCTGGCCTTCAGGAAGATTGAGCTGTCTCTTCTGTTCCCTGAAAGTAAGTAAATGAGTGTTTATTCATTTCCTTGATTAGAAGGCTTCCCTCCAGCCAGATTTAAAAAAATGGGTTCCATAATAAATGTGAGACACCCATGTTTTGTTTTGCTTTCTGGATTGAGGACTAAACATTAAAAGGAATTTGAGATTGATTCTGGTTTGGGGATCAGTGGCAGATAAAACAAGGAATGAACAAGCTGACTGGTTTTTAGACACAAGCTCCTGTATCTTGAGGCGACGGTTACAGTTTTTATATAAGTTCAACTGGGTTAGTCCAGGTATGTGAGATGTGGTGCGTGTATATATCACAGTGGGAGGCATATGTGCTTCCACCCGCAGCAGGACTTCTTTTTTATTATTAGTAAATCTTTTTATTGGGACTTATACAACTCTTATCAAAATCCATACATACCTCAATTGAGTAAAGCACCCTTAAACATTCGTTGCCCTCATCATTCTCAAAATTCACCTTCCACTTGGGTTCCTGGAATCAGTGCAGCTTCCTTTTTTTTCCCTCCCCCTTTCCCCCTGCACCCTTAATAGTTTATAAATAATTATTTTATCTTATCTTACACTGCCTGGCGTCTCTCCTCACCCACCTTTCCATTGCCCATCTCCCAGAGAGGAGGTTACACATAGATTCCCCAAGATCGGTTCTCCCTTTCTACACCCCCTTCCCTCCTGGTGTCGCCACTCCCACCGCTGGCCCTGAGGGGTTCATCCGTCCTAGATTCCCTGTGTTTCCAGATCCCTACTGCACCGCTGTACATCCTCTGGTCTAACCATGTCCACAAGGTAGAATTGGGGTCATGATAATTGGGAGGGGAAGAAGCGTTCAAGAACTAGAGGAAGGTTTTGAGTTTCATTGTTGCTACTCTGAACCCTGAGTGACTCATCTCCTCCCCACTACCCCTCTGCAAGGATGTCCAGCTGTCTACAGATGGGCATTGGGTCCCCATCAGGCACTCCCCTTAATTCACGGTGATGTGATTTCTGGCCCCCCCCCCCGCCTTTGTTGTTTGAGACCTGATCTCCTCTGTCCTTCACGATCACACATGTTGGTGTGCTGCTTCTCTGTGGGCTTTGTTGCTTCTGGGCTAGATGGCCGCTTGTTTGCTTTCAAGTCTTTAGTCCCCAGACGCTATATCTCTCAATAGCCGGACACCATCAGCCTTCTTCACCACACTTGCTTATGAACACTTTCGTCTTCAGCGTTTATGTGAGGAAGTTGATCACACAATGATTGTTTTTGTTCCTTGGTGTCTGCTACCTGGTCCATTCAACACCTTGTATTCACTTAGGCTGTGTGCTTCTTCTCTGTGGGTTTTGTGGCTTCCGAGCTAGATGGCCGCTTGTTTGCCTTCAAGCCTTTAAGACACCAGACGCTATATCTTTTTGATAGCCGGGTGCCATCAGTTTTCTTCACCACGTTTGCTTACATACACGTCTGTCTTCAGTGATCATGTCGGGAAGGTGAGTATCATGGAATGACCATTTATCTGGGCGAGGTGTTATTATATTGAGGAAGTACCCGCAACAGGACTTCTTACATCATTACCTCCGGTGGTAACTGCTATTGTCAGAGGTCACAAGTGAATGCAGCTGCACCAATTTCTTTAGGTATTTCACAAAAATATTCACTTTATATCTTTTTATTTATTCCTTTTCCCCCAACAGGTTTGTTGGCGTGTATTTCACATATCATATCATTTGAGAGTTCAATCCAATCAAGATGAGTTGTACAATCATCCTCACAATCTAGTTCAAAACATTTCTTCAATCTTGTACTCATTGTGATTCACTCTCATGTTCTCCCAATCTGAACTTGACCCCCAAAGTACCAACAGTCCAGTCAATGCTCCAGTAGATTTACAGATCATGGATTTCATATACAGAAAAATATTTTTTAAAAACTAGCAAGTAAAAAAAATCTAACAAGCTATTTCCTTTTAATGAGATCTTAAAAAGAAAGAACTAAAAAGGTGAGCTGAAGGAACCATATATAATTTATTTGCAAACAGATTTTTTACACATCAACCCCCCCCCACATACACACACATACACATACATACACACACACTGCACACAAATACCTGTAGAGGGGCTAGTGGGCTTTATTTGTTTTTTAATTTTGTCATTTTTTATCTGCATCACAAATCAGTGTCTTTGAATTCATCTCTTTCTCGCCTCTTGGCTGGGGGATGATATGTCTTCGTTGTCTTATAATAGAAGTGCTATGCTTTCTCTCGATTGCTGACAAATTGGGCCAATAATGACAGTAATGGATGTAACAGTCTTTTGCCTCATCTGAGCAATTTACAGGTCAGGCCTAAAATGACTCCTCTTTCTAATGATAGGTTCACAGGACCTTCTCAATGCAGTTGCTAATGGAGATGCTAATCCAAGTGCCTAAAGTCAGGGGATCAATAAATAAAATTATTTCAGTTGATAAGAGTATTGCTACACTTTGAACTACGTGGGGTGGTGGGGAAAATGGTGGAATAAGAAGGGCAAGAGATGAATGTAATTAATTCTAGATGGGTTCAAATTCTCTTTTCATGTGAAGCAGCGACAGACCACCACTTGGATGTGCCATTATAGGTTGTGTAGCACCAAAAAGCCGATTTTACTCGCTTTATAAAATATTCAACACGAGCCCACCAGGCCGTGAGGACGATGTTCCCAATTAGAGCAGCCAGTCAACAGAGAGGACACCATGGCCGACCCCACTATGAGACATGACGTGCCTCACTGACCCATGGTCCTACAGGGGACAACACCAGAGACACAGTGTGGGAATTTCGCCCAATCTGATCCCGCCACACCGAGGCAAAACATGAAGGGGGTGCAACGGAACAGCAAGGGAATTGACCGGCGAAGTCCCAAGGGAATGCTGAAGGTGGACTTTGAGGCCAGGTTGTGGTGCCCCAACAGACTGGACTAGAAAACACTCTTAAAAGTCAACAAACAATCCTTGAACTAACTACATGATTTTCTTTCTTGTTGTGTTTTTTTTTTGTCATTGGTTTGTTCTTGTTGTTTTGCTGGATATTGTTGCTTGCTTTTGCTCTGTCTTGTTTTTGTGCATGTTATTATCTCCACAGGTATGTCTAAATAAGATAGGCTGGATGAACAATCTAGAGGAGAAAACAACGGGACCAAGAGTTCTGGGGAGATATGGGAGAGGGGAATGGGGGTGGGGGTGGAGGAAGTGCTGTTAACAAACCCAGGGACAAGGGAACAAGAAGTGATCCAAATTGGTGGTGAGGAGCATGAGGGAGGCCTGGTAGGGCATGATCAAGAGTAATGTAATCAAGAGGAATTACTAAAACCCAAATGAAGGCTGAGCATGATAGTGGGACGAGAGGTAAGTAAAAGGAAATAGCTGAAAGAACTAGGAGGCAAAGGGCATTTATAGATTTCTAAATAAAGGCATGTGCATATGCAAATATATGAATATATTAGGATGGGAAAAGAGATCTGTGTGCATATATTTATAGGTTTAATATTAAGGCAGCAGAAAGACATTGGGCCTCCACTCAAGTACTCCGTCAATGCAAGAATACTTTCTTCTATTAAACTGCCATTCTATGATGCTCACCTTGCCGACAAAACCGCTGAAGACAAAGTGGGTGAATAAGCAAATGTGGTGAAGAAAGCTGGTAGTGCCCAACTATTAAAAGATACAGTGTCTGGGGCCTTAAAGGCTTGAAGGTAAACAAGCGGCCATCTAGCTCAGAAGCAACAAAGCCCACATGGTAGAAGCACAGCAACCTGTGTGATCACGAGGTGATAAAGGGATCAGTTATCAGGTATCAAAGAACAAAAACTCATTCCATTTTTTGCTCACCTCCATGATACGATTGCTGAACACAAATGGGTGCATAAACAAAGATGGTGAAGAAAGCTGATGGTGCCCAGCTATCAAATGATATAGTATCTGGGCTCTTAAAGAACTGAAGGTAAACAAGTGGCCATCTAGCTCAGAAGCAAAAAAAAAAAAAAAAACACATGGAAGAAGCACACCAGCTCGTGCAATCATGAGGTGTCGAAGGGATCAGTTATCAGGCATCATCAGAACAAAAAATCTTACTCTAGTCAATGAAGGGGGGAGTGCGGAGTGGCACATTTGTAGGCCACTTGACACCCCTTACAGAAGTGTCTCGGGAAGGAGATGAGCCAGTCAGGGTGCAATGTAGCAACAATGAAAAGTACAATTTTCCTCTAGTTCCTAAATGCTTCCTCCCCCCTAGTATAATGATCCCAATTCTACCTTACAAATATGGCTAGACCAGAGGATGTACACTGGTACATATAGGAACTGGAAACACAGGGAATCCAGGGAGGATGATCCCTTCAGGATCAGTTGTGTGAGTGGCAATACTGGGAGGGTAGAGGGAGGGTGGGTTGGAAAGGGGGAACCAATTACAAGGAACTGCATGTGACCTCCTCTCTGGGAGATGGACAACAGAAAAGTGGGTGAAGGGAGATATCGGACAGGGCAAGATATGACAAAACAATAATTTATAAATTATCAAGGGTTCATGAGGGCATGTGGAGGGGGGAGGGAGGGGAAAACATGAGGACCTGATGCCAGGGGCTTAGGTGGAGAGCAAATGTTTTGAGAATGATGAGGGCAATGACTGTACAAATGTGCTTTACACAATTGATGTATGTATGGACTGTGAAAAGAATTGTATGAGCCCTTAATAAAAAAATAATTTTAAAAATTCAACATGAGAAAAAGAAGGAAAAGGATTTTCAGTGTAGGAAGGTAAACTTTACAGTTTTCAGTTTGTTTTTTTTTAATTCACATCTACAGTGTAATAGAGATATTTAGGTTTGTTTTTGCTCAAAAATGTAGGTCTACAATATGTCACTTGCAGGAAACTAACGTCAACTCTCTAAAATCAAGTGTCTTTCACTGTACTTGTTTCTGTACTCATGGCCTGATAATTCACTCAGGTGTCCAAAGATTCACAAGCCACACAGTAATGCTCCTGTAAGATGTCTGCAGGGAGAAGAAAATGCTCAAATCAAGGATTTAGTTATTCATGTAGGCATTCCTGTGGACAAAGGATGCAGCAGAAAAAAATGTGGTGACAGACAGTGGGCAAAAAGGGGTTTCATTTCTTTATTTCTAAATTTTTGATGTCCACATTGTTGTTGAATAAACAGCATATCACTGTATATGTCTCGTGTTACTCAGTTAATTTATTGAGCCTCCAGATTTCATGTTTTATTGTGTTATTACAGATATTTCTTCAGCATTATCTCAAGTGCTCGTATTAGTTAATTCCTTCCATAAATACTTATGGAATGTCTATACTGCTCATGATGCTTTAAGTGCAACTGAAGCACAGTGGGCAACAGAAGGAAGCCTCCACTCAAGAAGAAAAGAAAGAGAATTTCTGATGTTTGGGGCTAGCTCTAAGTATTTAAAACAGTGCCATCAATTGAAATTCCAATGATGGGGAAACGCATTTCCCCCATGATGGCTAACAGTAGTGGGGATATATCAATATATAAGGACTACTTATATATGTTTTAAATGTAACAAAGTGGCAAGCCACAAGTATAAGGAATGCTAAAAAACTAGAAGAGTGACCTTCATAAAGTTTGTGGAAATTCCCATCATCTTTTATTTCCGTTTTCTCATTAACTTCCTGAAGATCTGCATAGTTATCCAAAATTTCACTACTTTTTATCATGTATAAGTATTATGGTTAAATCCAGTTTGTATCTTTATTTTCCCTAAGGTTGTCATCCCCTCTCCATTTACTTGTCTTGTTGAAAAGCACATATCAATGAACCACAATATTAATATTTTACTATTTCTCCATATGGGGGATTTTTTGGAACACTTTTAACACTTACCCAGTTAAACTTATCATTCATGTTTCCTAATAAGTAAATTATAGGGATGGGATTATTTGTACTCATTTCTGATAGTTTATGTGACTCACTCACGCACCCCTGCTGCGAATTACACCTCAAAGGAACCCTCTTGGCCAGTGCATAACTGCCCCTCTGAATTCCCGAGAGTGTAACTCTTCACTGGCCTAGAAAGCTCTAGTTTTGCCCCAGGAGTGGGTTAGTGAGTTTAAACTACTGAGGTTGAAGATTTCATCCCAATGAATAACCATGACACACTCAGGGCTCCATCTTTGACTCTAGAATACGTATTTTTAATACTTTCTTTTCTTTCCTTTTCTATATTACTTAGATCCGTATCCACTCATAATTTAAAATCAGGAAAGGTATGTGTCAGGGTTATATGCTTTCTTTATACTCGTTCTATCTGTATGCTTAGAAAATGTTATGAAAATGCATACTATATGAAAAAGAACATGGCATCCGAATTAGAGAAAGACTTACTAGCAACTTGCGACGTCAGATGACACAATCTTAGCTTCTGAAATCAAGGAAGACTGGAAGCACTTGCTGACAATCAGAAACTTCAGCCTTCAGTGTGGATTACAACTCAGTGTCAAGAAAACCAAAATCCTCAAAACCGGCCCCATAGATCACATCATAACACACGAAGGAAAAATTGAACTTATCACGAATTCCATGGAAGCAGAAGTCAAGAAGCCAAAGGATGCAATACAGTGGACTAATTTCCTACACAAAATCAAAGTGTTAAAAAGCAAAGATGACACTTTAAAGAATATGGTTCCCCTGACCTAAGCTGTGTATGGTATTTTCAATTGCTTCATATGCCTGTGAAAGTTGGGCAATGGCTAAGGAAAACCAGAGAAGAATTGACTCACTTAAATGATGATATGGGCTATCGAAAATACCGTGTGCACCAGAAGGACTCTGCCCATAAGACTCTGCCTCATGCACTTTGGCCAAATTTTCAGGAGAAATGAGACCTGGAAAATGGTGTCGCAGTTGTGAAGCAGAGGGTATCGAAGAGAAAAGGAAGGACCCCACCGACATGGATTAATACAGTGACTGCAAAAATGCGTGTAAGTCCAACATTTTGAGAATGGCTAAACACTGGGCAGTGCTTTGTTCATTTTGTTTTGTTTTGTTTTGTTTAGTTTGGCACCTATAATAACCAGGACAACATCACAACAACATCCACACCTTATCCAACAAATGGGATAACTTTTGGAGGTACATGTATGATATCGTATGCCAACTTCAGAGACGTTCTACAGGGGGAAACAGAGCAGCTCCATGAAAATGAGCCTTCTTTGAAAGAATAGTCAGAATATGTTCTTCCAGAAACTGCCACCTAGGCTACCATGTCACAGTCTTACGGCTATTTATCTGCTACAAATTAAAAAAATGAAACCTATCATATTAGAGCAAATGATTCTTTTGAAAAATTATGTGATACATATTCATGCACGCAGTGATTTCACAGAAGGTTTGTGGACAATTTACACAGTGTTTTTGAGATCAGTCTCTAGGAGGGAAGTTTTTACTGAATGTACCTCCTTCAGGAAATGGTATGTTAAAGCTCTGTGGGGAAGAGCTCATTATACCCATGGTCACTGTTAATAAGTCATGACTCGTATTTATTAATGGAAACCACTTAATGCCATAAAGATCATTTTAACAAATATACACTTTCTGGAGCCACAGAAGTTGGATTAACCCCCAAAACATATATTATCTGCTGAAGTAGTCTCAAAGTCAAACGATAGATTCACTAAATGAAAAGAATGGCTGCTTGGAACACGGTGCTCGTTATAAGATCCATCTATATGCGATCAAATGATCTTCTTAAGATCTAGCCGTATGAGACCGAATATCACATAGGAAATACAGGGGTAATGAATGGATGTGTGACACCCCCTGATTGTTTTAGAGCTATTGGGTAAGACTGCTAACCAGAAAGTCTGAGATTTAAGCCCACACACAGTAAAGATTTGCAGCTAGGGATGCTATATTAAGTCACTATGAGACCAAAACGACACAAGGGCAATGGATTTGGTTTGTGATTTCTGCTGTGCATTTGTATAAGAACCAGGTGGCAGAGTGGGACACAAATCAGGCTGCTATTCATAAGGTTAGCAGTTCAAAGTCACCAGCACATCCACTGGAGAAAGAGGAGGTTTTCTACTCCTATAAAGATTTGCAGTCTCAGAAACCCTACTTCTATCCTGCCTGATTGGGTCTCTCAGTCACAATGGATTTGATGGCAGAGAATTTGATGTATTTATATATTCTCAACCACAACCACACAATGAATTATATTAAAAAGTACCTATTTAAGAAGCCTAAATGGATATGTGGTTTCTGGTTTATACATATATCAAAGCACATTCTTGTCTTATCAGAGGAACTTCAAATATACACATTGATGCGTTTTGTTTTGCTTTAAATTGGTCAGTGAATGTATGAAATTATTTTAAACTATTTAAACCAGTTTAAATTATTCAGTGAATATATGAGAGCTTCCTCCCATCTACAGTTTTAAGATTTCTGGCTGGAGAGGAGTGGGGAAGCATTCTGGAGGCTGGAAAGTGTCGGGGAAATATTTTCGACTGGGCCTCCACTTCTGCAATGGGAGGTGCACTTCTGAGTGTGCAGCTTTGGTTTTCCAAAGGCGAACCGCGCTTGGAAAGCTGGTGACTCATTTAACTTTATATATTGGTATACAAGTCCCCAAAGGACTGTTATGCCTAACTGTTATTGCAAATTGTATTTTACAGTTGCCCAAGGTTGTGTTAAAGAAGTATTTTTGTTGTTTTACTTGAACATGTTATCTGAAATATGTTATTTTAATGATTCACAAATGTCTTGCAAGCTGAGAGTTTTACTATCCATGTCACCTTTAAAATATATTCCTTATCATACTTCATTACAGGTTTGAGTTCTAAACCTGAGATCTGGCTAAAACGAAGGCAGGAGAAATATCTCCTAGCTGACTCTGTTTTTGTAACCCTGAGCTATACATTTTTGTATGGATAGTTCCTCTCATTTATTTGTCAAGCTTCTGTAGATGGTCCAAACCGCAAACTTGATTTTTGTGGAGCGAAATATTTCTAGATGCACTTTCCTTTGAATGGATTTTCCTTTACAGGTAACTTAGAAAACCAAGATGCGAGCAAAACAACTTGCCTTATATCAAATAGAGCCCATGTCAAACAACACCAAGCAATGAAAGATGCTTGTGATATATGTCAGTTAATAAAATATATATTTTGTTTTATGAAGTTTTTGATAATTGTCTTAGTTTCCTAGGGTTGCTGCAACAGAAGTAAATAGACGTGAATGTCTTCAATGGACAGGAACTTATTTTCACACAATTAGGAGATTAGAAATTTGAATTCTGGTCTCCAGTTCTCGGGAATATCTCTCCGCCAACTTTGAGGGAAAATCTTTGTTACAGCTTCTCGTCGACCTGTAACCTACCATTTCCCAGTGTATGCTTCCTGGTTTCAGGGCCTCAAGGAGCCTTGGGGATATATTGCTCTGCTAAGATTATGGACAGCGGTTCTAAAACATCACCTGCTCCATGGGACAGAGATGAGGTTTCCTACTTCTGTAAGGACTTACAGTCTCAGAAACCCACCCAATAGCTCTGCTCTTTCCTGTGGGGGCTCAAAATCAGAGAAGACCTTCTGGTAGTGAGTGCATTCTTGCCTCGGGACCTACTCTATTATTTTAATATTAAAAGGTGACAGTTATATGCTCTCATTAGTACAGCAAAGAAGACTCTCTTCCCACACAAGGGCATATCCACGGCTCTTGTTGCTAGGTGCCATGGTGTGGGCCGGATTTAGAGCGACCCTATGTGAGACAGAAGCAGATAGTGCCAGGCCTTATGCCATTCTCATCATTGGTTTTCATGGTTGAGCCCACGGATGCAGCAACTGTGTCCATCCATTTTGACGATGTCTTTTCGCTGGCCCTCTCCTTTACCAAGCATGATGTCCTCAGCTGGAGACTGGTGTCTCCTGATAACAGGTCCAAGGTATGTGAGACAACATCTCACCATCTTTGCCTCAAAGGAGCCTTCTGGCGCCATCTCATCCAAGACAGATTTGTTTGTTCTTTTGGTAGTCCATAACACTTTTAACATTCTTCACCCACACCATAGTTCAAATGCATTGCTTTTCCTTGGTCTTCCTTATTCATGTTCCAACTGTCACATGCACACGAGGTCATTGAAAATATCCTGGCTTAGGTCAGGGGTACCTGAGTCATCCAATTAGCATCCTTACAACACTGTAAAGAGATCTTGGGCAGCAGATTTAGCCATCATTGGTTCTTGACTGATAGTTGCATGAGCTTAGATTGTAGATCCAAGTTCGACAAGATCATCGACAACTTCAAGCTATTCTTTTTTTTCAGATGTTGCTCATTGGTCCCTTTGTGAGGAGTTCTGTCTTCTTTTAATGGAGTTTTAATCCAGACTGAAGGCCGCCAACTGCGAGCTTCCTCAGCAAGGACTTCAAGTCCTGCTGACTTTCAGTCTACATATAGTAAGTTATTAATAAGCCTTCTTTCAATCCCGATACAGCTTTCTTCTTAATATATCCAGCTTCTCTGATGATTTTCTCAGAATACAGAATGAATGATTGTGGTGAGAGGATATACCTGGGTGTACACTTTTTCTGATTGTAAACCATGCAGTATTCCCTTTTGTAATTCAAACAATGGCCTCTTGACCCCTGTATGAGTTCTGGATGAACACAATTAATTAAAACAGAAGTAACCATCTTTCTGGTATATTCTGCTTTCAGCTAAGATCCTAATTTACATATGTTAAGTACACATTCCAATCCAAAATAATAATTTAGATAAGACTTTGACCATATGATCATAAGTGGTCAATATGATGATTCAGATATATGTCCAAAATCTCTATCCTCATATTATAGTTGATGGAATTCAGAAAGATAAGTCTAGTAAATGATGGAGCTCCACTCATAAAACAGTCTTCTCTTCTTTCAGAGGAGTGTCCATTCGTAGGCTATGAGCCCAGGAATCATGGAAAATGTTTGCTTTTCATTCTTTGTAAGATTGGCTTTGCGGTAATACTTAATAAATAGCTTTAAGGTAAACATGATATTCCTGCATCTTTATTGTTGTAGCTATGTAGAAGACTTACCTTCCATAATCTTTAGTACATACTACATGTGAAGTACAAAATGAAATATAACCTTAAAAGGAAACCATATATGTGACCACAAAGCTGATAGTCATAGAGGATTTACATCATAATGATATATTATGGTATATTTTATATGCTGTTATATTCAAAACTAATTTTTACCAATATGCAGAAATTATTGCCAGGAAAACAAGCAAACAAACATTATTTCAGTACATTTTTTCTAAAAAGGCATGACAAATATGATTCAAAAATAAATATGAAATAAGGGCTGGGTTGAATTATCCATATTCTTTATCAGAAACATGATATCTTTATATCTGTAATCCAACCGTGAAATCTTGAAGGATTAGTATATCCTCTTGGATTCATAGCCAATTTATCTCTTATCTCCTACTTTTATAAATTCTATTTATACTCACTCTTTTTTCATTTCTGTATACAAATAAGTCAATGTTTTAATTATTGTTTGTAGCATAATCCATGACTCATGCAATCAATCCAACATACATACATGTATATATTTCTCAGACAAGAATTTTCCCAGATATTTTTCTTCATTAATATTTATTGCAGCAAAATTGTTTGCATTACTTTTTTATAATACATGCAGAAAATGATAATGCAGAGTAAAATGACATATATACATATATTTGACTTGGTATATAAATAAATTATTTTATATTGCATACTTAAAATATATATAAGAAACAGGAATATAGAAGGTATGTTTTGAGTGTACCTAAAATTTTCAAAGGAATATTTTCAAATTATAAAGTGAGTTATATGATTATTTTTCATGAGTACTTTAATTAAAAAAATACTTTAACTGAAGTTCTGATAAAGGTTATTGATAATAATTCCTCTGTTCAATGTCTTCTCAAATAGGAAAAAAACATTCACACTTGTAGGACTTAACAAAGGGAAAAAAAAAACAACAACCCCAAATTATACTTTAGTCTAATTCAAAGAAATTTATCTTTAAAATTAGGAAATATTTTTAATTCATCACTAAATTTTGTCAAAAAAGGTGCATTGATTCTATAAATATAAAGGCTGTTCCTTTTAATAAGTTGACTAATGTTGAATTTTCTTATATAAGTTCATTTGGATGAGGAATTTAAATATTTTATATGAAATATTTCAAAGTATTAATAAAATATTTAATAAATTAACTAATGACATATTCATTTAACAATTTGTATGATTTAAGTCAGAAAGCAAACTGAAGAATACTGGGTATCTTTAACTAAACTATTCTCTTAATGATAATTATTTATTTTGTTTGGCATTCACAAATTCTGTCAATTCAGTATTTTGAGCAATTTATTTAAAAGTAAGTTCTTTACAGTTTTTAAATTTTTTCACTATACTAGTCCATTTGGTACAGCAGGATAGAATACTCTTCAATAATCTGACAAATCATAATGATACACAATAATTTTACACACAATATTTGTTAAATCTCTTAGATTTTTCATTTTGTCAAAAGGTTTTAGACACCCAAACCACTCACACTAAATAAAATACAGTGATATTTTCACATGAACCTTTTCATAAAATCAAGCAAAACTACAGTTCTCAATGAGCTTAATTGGACTCATAGCGAGCCTACAGGGCAGAGCCACCTGCTCTGCAGGATGTCTGAGGCAATACATTTCTACAAAACTGGATTGATCTCTCTCCTACAGAAAACCTGGTGGTTTTGAACCACCAACCTGACGGTTAGCAGTGCGGTGCTTAATTCACTGTCCTATGAGTGCTTTCTTCATTTCATAGAGTAGAAAAAACAATACCTGCTTATATCGCTGTGTTAATATTTTAAAATATTACCATCATCAAAATCACCATTTTTATGGCATCATTTAACAGAGAACTAAATTTACAGGGAAACCATTGTACACTGCATACTTTCCTTTTAATTCCAGACTTTTCATATTTAAAACAAACGAACTAGGTCAAGCAAATAAGGGGTCTTCAAAAAGTTCCACGAACTTTTAAGTGTTTATTGTGAATTAGGTGACGATCATCAATTTTCTACTGGATAACTCATAGACACCTCAATGCCCTCTATACACCACCACCTGTTAGACGCTTTCTCTGTGTGCTTTGTTTCCATTCCTGTGACTTTCATAAGCCTCAGCACTTCATCCTTGGGCAAATGCTGCACATCTGATCTTAAGCGGTACATTAGTCCTTGATAGCATGGCTTCCATTTCTGATTGGACAAGCCAGTGAAGGCCATAGCCCCGGTGAGCTCTTGGATCAGCAGCCTGTCTCTTGTATTTTGGGGTCGTGTTCCACAATGCTCCTCTAATTGATCAGAAATGTAGTTCATGGTGGTAGCACAGTAGCATCTCTCTCTGGTCTAAGCTTTGTGGAAACCAATAGTTGTGCATTCAATTATTCTACTGGGCAAACTGGTCCCATATGTCTCTTGACTTTCAACACTTTTCTTTCCTTGAGAATAAGAGAGATCAATGGCTGCACCTCAAGTGGCTGCTCAAAAACTAAGCTCCTCATTGCCCCTCAGCCAAGCACAATACAGAACATTATATTGTCCTGATGGGAGGGAGGGGAAAAATGAGAAGCTGATACCAAGGGCTCAAGTAGAAAGCAAGTGTTTTGAGAATGATGATGGCAACGTATTTACGAATGTGCTTCACACAATGTATGTATGTATGGATTGTGATAAGAGTTGTACAAGCCTCCAATAAAATGACATTTTAAAATATTGTAATATCCCTGGAGAGTATGGTCCTGATTCCTCAGACCCAGCAGGTTAGTCCTTCAAGGGCTTAGCTTAAGTCTAGGACGTGTCCATATTTTTCTTCTGTGTACTCCACCACATTCTCAGCTATTTGAAGCAAAGAAAAATACACACATAGAAGCCTCTGGAAAATCTGTGTCTATATATTCCTGTGTACACTCCAACTCTTCTTTTAACCACTCTGCAGTTTGCACACCGATCGAAGCATTTACATGAAGCTCAGCACTATTGCAGAACGGCATATACAACAGTGTTTACATCTGTTGGTGGCAGCTTTTACAAACCTCCTGTGTTAGACTGAGTTTCCTAGAGCAACCAAACAGGTATACTCATAAATGTATAGAAATAACTTTAAATCAAGAAGGAAATTTATATGCAGGAAGCAGTGCTGCCCAATCTAACCCAAATGCATAAGTCAGTTGCTAAATGGATCCCCCTCCAGACCCACATACACAATTTCTGATAAAGCAGGAAGGTGACCCAAAATGTAAGGAGGTCACTGGCTGGTGGGTGCAGAGTTGCATGAATCTAAGGTTGGCAGAAACATGCAGGGCACCAGAAATACACACGGATGGCAGGCCACTGCCATCCTAGGAAAGCAGGAAGTTGAAGAAGGGAGAGAAAAGAGAAGAGGAGAGAAGAGGAGAGGAGAGAAGAGGAAATATTTTTCAGATCTCCAGACCATCTCTAATAAAAAGCTCATACCCTGAAGGAGACTTCATTAGGCTACACACTTATTAATAGACTTGTCTTTGCCCATATCTGCTTATATGTGCCAACTTGGCCCACAATCCTGTCATACACCCTTATATCATTTTCTGACAAGATCATATCATCTTTTGCCTTCCTCCCTCTGGTCAAACATTGTCGTGTCCTTCACTCAAGTTAACACCTATGTACTCTTTAGCCAGTGACTTCCCTCCTCTCCCTTCCCCTCCAACCCTTGGTAACAATCAAAGTCAGTTTCTTTAAGTGTGAAAATCTTTCCTTGCTATATTAGAGTAATTAATTTGTACAACGTTTATTCTTCCAGGATTATTTTCACTCAACATAACGTTCTCTTGGTTCGCCCATCTTATGATTCACCAGTATTCTTTAATGTTTGTGATATTCCATTACTCCATTATGTGTACATATTAAAGTGTATTTATCCAGTCTTCCGCTGATGGTCATTCAGATCACCTCTATTGTGTTTGTGATTGTTCGTAGTACTGCAATGGACAAGATTGTGCACGTTGCTATTCATGCTGCTTTCTTATTTCCACAGGCCATAAAAATACAAGGATCATTGGGTTATATGGTGAAAAATTCCATTATCTTTTAATTAGTTTTGTCCATCAACTTTCAAAACTCCCTCATATAATTTATGTGAGCTTTAGTAGTGATCTTAATTTTTGCATCTTATTTTTCACCGAAGATAGTTATCATATATATATATATTTTATATACAGTTTCATGTTTTAAAATAATTATGTCCATGAAAATATTTATCCCAGGTAGTAGTTTTTTAAACGTTTTTACAGAAAAACAAATATTCACACACCTTTTCCCAAGAATTTCTCTTCATGATTTCTAACTGAAGAAATATAAGCTTTTTACATTTTTCTGAATTTAAGTGGTAAAATAAATAACTTTGTAAGCTACAAAGCATTTTTGACTTCCCAATCGCTTGTGAGATGTTGTGACTAGCTTTTTAAATATGACCTCATACTGCTGGAACTAATCTCAAGGGTTGATTTGTTTCTCAGTTTTAACTTCCAGACATTTAAAAGAGTGAAAATCTTTTTTCAGCCCCCTATAGATATTTTGTTTAGCGAGGTGTCAGTATAGTTAGCTTAGCAATAATGTTTGCTTTGGAAAATTTTGCAAGCAAGTAAAACATTTAGGCTTAGGGGAATAATCAAAGGGAAACATGCATGTAAATGTATGATAATCATCTTTATATAGCTTAATTAAGAACTTTAAAAATGAAACAATTCTCTCTTAACAGATTAGGTAACTGTATATCCTCAAACTAATAATAACTCATCATGGTATAAAAAGAGTACCTCTTTACATTTTTAATAGGTTCTGAGCTAGCCATTCAGCAATACATAGAAAAATACATTTTTATAGTAATATGTTTATTGAGAAACATTTTGCAATTATAAAAGTGTAAGAGTTTCCCATTTACCTATAAAATAAAAGACACAATTCTTATTTGGAAATGCAAAGTCTGCATGGTTTGATCCCAACCTCACCAAAAGCAGCCAGTTTATGTTGAGTTGATTCCAGATCATTTTGACTCTGTGTGTTTCGTCAGTTTTCAACTGCGATGGTCTGTGGGGTGTCTAAAATGAGGTCCTTCTTCAGAGCATTCTCTCAATGGGTTTTGTTTTGGTTAGTTGTCAAGTGTGAAAGTGTTTTGTCATCCAAAGAACTAGTATAAAAGATAGCATCTCTTGAATGCCATATAGTATAATAGATACCATATATTTTATGTCCTTAAATAACTTCAGTATACTTCTCTTTAGAAGGCTCTTAAGAAGTGTTCCATCTGAAAGTAACAAACAAAAATAGTGAAAGATATTGAGACGTGGAATCAGCTGAAAGAACAGAGGGAAAATTATTCTAGAGTTTGAAATCTCATAGAGACCTATAGGACAGGTTAGAACTGCCCTGTGGGTTTCCTAGACTCTGTTTACAGACTTCGAAAGCCCCTCTTTCTCTTGCTGAATGTCTAGTGGTTTTGAATTGACAATCTTTTGGATCGCAGCCCAACACATTACCACTATGCCACGAGGGGTTGCTAAAAATTGTCATTGACTCAATGGCAGTGAATTTGAGAGTTGCAATATTGAAACATTTTACAGAAAAATGTTCTATGGGACTAGGATCAACACAAAAAAATGGAAGGAGCACAGAGTCATACAAATAACAATTGGTTGGTGTTCAAATATTTCAGGCGCTGATATATGATCAATAACCAGCAGTACTGAAGAAAGAAGACTGATTAGCATTGAAGATAATGACAAAAACAAAGCTATGGGAATTAATGGAATAGCAATCATAATATGACAACAAATGGATGCTACACTGGAAATGCTGACTCATCCAAGTGAAGTACTTTGGAACGCTGTTACCTGGCCAGTCAACTAGAAGAAAGCCATGTATGTGATCATCCTAGAGAAAGAGTTTTTCCATCAAATAAATCATTTTATAGGGGGCTCTTATTTATATTATAACAAGCCATACATCAATTATCTCAAGTGGACATGTACAATTATTGGGATCAACAATTTCTAAACTATCTTTTTTTTTTAGTCCTTTGATATCAGCTCTTCTTTTCCCCTCACCCACCCTGCAGCCTTGTGAACGCTTAAAATATTATATATAGTTATTATTATTTATACGTATCTTGCACTGCCCATTATGACACCTACAATCCTGGTGTCCTTCCCTGAGGAGGTGTTATTTTGCCATCATTGCTCTCCATTCCCCCTTCCCTCTCCTCCTCACCCTTTCCTTCTCCCATCCTCCTAGAATCATTGCTCCCATTACTGTTTCTGAGAGGGTATCTCTTTCCTGAATTTTGTATATTGAAAGCTACAGAACGATATTTCAACAGATTATGGGAAATATCATAAGAACACAAGCAAGTACATTTTTATGGAAATAATTTTCTTAAAGATGTAGCAGGACAAGACTAAAGAACCACCAGACATTTAAGCAGGATTCAGAAGCGCACTTGACACAAGAGATATCATTACTGACATCAGATGACTGAAAGCAGAGAATATGAAAACAATATTTTCTTATATTTAATTGTTTGTTAAAAGGCACTCGGACTGTGTGAAAGAATACAACAATGATACACAAAATATTTCTTTGTTTTGGTCAAATAAGTGACTCGGCCCACGTAAATGTTTTATGAGCATAGTGAAGTGTTTTAGAATTCTCATTCTTCTCAATGTTATCCATAGCTTGTCATGATCCACACACTGGAATGTATTTAAAAAGCAATAAATTACAAATAAACATCTTTCTGATGTTCGCTGATTTAAGCCAAGTTCCAACTGATGCCAGTATCCAGTATTGATCTCGTTAGTGCCAAGAACTCTTCTGAATGCAGCTTTAATCTTTAGAAGTTCATTATTGATATAGTGCTCCAATAAGTTTTAAATTATTTTCAGCAAAAAATTTACTTGCATGCAATGTTAGTGATATTGTTTGATAATTTACTTATTGTATAGAGTTCTACTTCTTTGGAATCGATATCTATCTATTATCTATCTGTCTACCTCTCTATCTATCTAGATCTTCCAGTCAGGTCACTGTCTTCTAAATCTGTTGACATAGGTGAGCAAATGCTTCCAATGCTTCATTAGGTATTCGAATGAGATCTTTCCATTGTTATTCTGCCGAGGAAAGACTCTCTTCTCACTGTCGTAGAATTGATTCTGACCCATAGCAACCCTACAGGACAGAATAGAGACTCTTTGGGCTTCTGAGACTAACTTTTTACTAAAGGAGAAGGCATCACCTTGCTCCTGGGGAGTAGCTGGTGGCTTTCAACTGCTGCCTTGTGATGAGCAGCCCAAAGCATCACCCACTACACCACACGACTCCTTTATTGGAAGACTGTCAAGCAATGCGTGGTAAAACTGCTAAGAATTTTTAAATCTCTCATTGATAATTTTTGAATGATTTGTATATAGAAAATATGAAAATTAAAATCACCAGAGGGATTACTTCTAGAATACTCATAATTTGTGGCATCTAGAATTTACTTATAGATTTACTTTTTGTTAAACTATTTTCATAAGATCAATACCATGTCTTGGTGCATGTAAAAGAGTATAATAGTATTATTTCATATAAGATCAGTTAAAGTAAATATATTGAAAGTAAATGCAGTAAATTAGTTTAGAAATATTCTAAAAAATGAAATCTGTTCTTTTTCATTATTTGGAAAGGACTATTTGATTTTTGCTTCTTTTTATTTATTTATTTTTATTTTTTTAAATCATTTTATTAGGGCCTCATACAACTTTTATCACAATCCATACATACATCAATTGTGTAAAGCACATTTGTACATCTGTTGCCTTCATCATTCTCAAAACATTTGCCCTCCACTTAATCCCTTGGCATCAGCTCCTCATTTTCCCCATCCCTTCCTGTTCCTCCCCTCATGAGTCCTTGATAATTTATAATTATTATTTTGTCATATCTTACAATGTCCGAGGTCTCCCTTCACCCACTTTTCTGTTGTCCAACTCCCAGGGAGGAGGTCACATGTAGATCCTTGTAATTGTCAAAACATACAACTTCCCTCAAGTTCCTAAATATGTCCTCCCTGCCCCCACTATCATGACCCCAATTCTACCTTACAAATCTGGCTGGACCAGAGGATGTACACTGGTACAGATAGGAACTGGAAACACAGGGACCCCAGGGCAGATGATCCTTTCAGGACAAATGGTGAGAGTGTTGATACTGGGAGGGTGGAGGAAGGGTAGGTTGGAAAGGTGGACTATTTGTTTTTGATGAATCTCATGATTATCTCTCATTACAGTTTTTGCTTTTTCCCCATTTTGAACATATCTAATGTCCTAGTGAAAACTGTTTTATTACAAAATCTATTGTTTTTTAAGACTCTAAATATTTATCTTAGATATTACAAATATGGAACACAATTTCGCAACATACTTTCATTAGCATCAAAATTACTCAAAAGATGAAGATACTTATTCAGAGGTTTGAGTAGATGAAAATTGCTAATTTTGATAGAGAAAAATAAGTTTCTAAGGTACAGCTTTTACAGAAAAACACGTTACTCAATCCCTATCTTACAAAAAATTTCCTAAAATAATAATAATGGTGAAATGATTTAACATAATTTAGAAAGTGCTTAAATGGTAGAGCCTTACAAACTGGATGACCTTAAATAATTTATTTAAATATTTCATTTCTAGTGTTATGTCATCTTTGAAACAGATAATAAAGTATTTATATAATATAGGAAGTAGAATCAAGATAAGTCCATTACACTATTTGAAAGCCCATTACATTATTTATACTAAATTGTCACACTCATTCTTCCAGACAAATAGTTTCTCTGACTCTATTATAATCCCATTTATTTTTCTATATGCAGAATATCAAAGGCATTTCATAAATTAAGGTTTTAACCAAATATATTGAATTTAATTTAAGATTAGTTACCAAACGATATCAAAAGTTTCTATAGATCAAATACCAAATGACACAGGAAGAATTTTAAAAGATGTAAAATATACACAGAGTGGCTGTACAAACAACAACAAAATTCACTCCAGGAATTGATGGCATACCAACTGAAATGTTTTAACTGATGAACAATAGAAAGAGCTTACTGAGGTCTTTGCACATTTCCTTATAATGCTTTGTTTTGTCTCCTCGAGCAACCCTTTGGCATTTTCTCTTCATCTCATTTTTACATAATCATTTTCTATAATCACTTTACATAATTATTTCTTCCATTTACTTTTGCTATTCTTCTTTCAAAGGAGCCTTGGCCCGATACTGGTTACACACCGGCCTGCTCTCTGCAAGGTCAGAAGTTCTACACCACCAGCAGCTCTGCTGGAGAAAGAGGGCTTTCTACTCCCATAAAGAGCTGAAATTCGCAGAGACAGTTCTACTCTGTCATGTAGCATCACTGTGAGTCAGCATTGACTTGATGGCAGTGAGTTTTGATATTTTTGATTCAAGTCTCATTTGAAATCCCTTTTGATCTTTCTTTTTATTTTTTTTAAATGACCTTTTAGTGTCTTGATGTATTGGTCATCTCACAATTTACCTGGAGTTTGTTCACTAGTGTTCACCAGTCTAGTCTTGTGATGGTCTGTAAAAATGGTTGGATTATAACAAAGGTCATGTTTTTGTTACCACGCCCATGTTTCAATTTTCGTCAGCTACAGCATCGACTTGCATATGTGGTCTGCTTCATAACCAGCCAAAGCCGTGTTCTGACAGATGCTACTGAGGATCTCCAATCATTTCTCACCATAGATGTAGTCAGTATGTTTCCTGTGCATTTCATTAGGTGAGGTCTATATGTAGAGTCGCCATTTGTGTTGTTGAAAAAATGTATATGTGCAGATAATTGTGGATTCAGAGAAATTCTGTCATGTGATTCCCGATCTCATTTCTATCATCAAGGTCATGTTTTCCAACTAAAATTTTTTCTTTGTTTCCATTTTGTGCATCCCAATCACCAGTAATTATCATTGTGAATTGCTGGCATGTTTGATTAATTTAATACAGCAGAAACTTGTAAAAATTTTCATTTACTTCATCTTTGGCATTCATGTTTTGTGTGTAAATAATAGCAATAATCTAATGAGCTTGTCTTCTTTGTGGGTAGGTGGGTATTGTTCTGTCACTGACATTGCTGTGCTCCACTGTCAATCTTGAAATATTGTTCTGGAAGATGAACATGACACCATTCCCCTTCATATTGTGATTCATGCCATAATGGACTATCCAATTCTCTCATTCATAACGACTAATGCAGTCCAGGTCGGGACAGCTCATTAAGCTTGGATATTGATCTTTATGCATTCTATTATATTTGGATTTCTTCTCATTTTCCTAGTTTCATATTTTGAACTTTCCATGTTCTGATTTTTAATGGATATTTGCAGTCTATTCTCTCAGTTTCTGTTGTACGACATCAGGAAATGAAGGTCCAGAAAGCTTTACACCATCCATATCATTGAAGTTGATTCTTCTTTGAGGAGGCCATTATTTCCCAGTTATCTTTTGAGAGATTTTGAACCTGAAGGGCTCGTCTTATGTCACTATATCAAGCAGTGCTCCTGTGCTATTTCCAAGATCTTCACTGGCCGAATTAATTATTTTCTTTGAAATATACAGGTTGGTCCATCATCATTCCTGTCTTATTTAGAACTTCTACTGAAACTTACCCAACATGGGTGAACCCACTGGTATTTGAAATACCTGTGGTATAGCTTTCCTTATGGCAGCAACACACAAGCTACCATGATATAATAAATGGACAGACTAGTATTGGTGCCTAAAAATGCCTTTCTAATATGCTGATTTTATGATTATGGAGAGATACAGATAAATGGTTTGTATTTTAACTATGGCATACATAAGGATTGGGTCTAAGACACAACCATATTGTCAATAACAACAAAACAGGAAACAATTCGAAGTGTTAGTAAATGTAAATATAATAATATTATTCATGCTTTGTAATACAAAGCCCTCTAGTGATATACAACATGCCTTAGAGCACATGCCATTGTCTAGAAAATGTCTTCCACTCTGTAGACAATTAATCATTCTCATTTCAATTTATTAAGATTTATCAAGAATACAGGCAAAAAAATGGGCTCCGATAGGGATTTGTTAAGGTTCTTAGAAATCTAATAAAAAAGAAATATCTTAAAGAGGGTTTTATTGTACTTAAAAGTTTACTTCACACACAGAAATCATACATGTACTTAGTTTTCTCCCAACACTAGAAAAAATAAAACTTAAAATTCAAACTAGGTTAAAATAGAATTTTAATCAATATAATGTGAAAAGTCAGTGAAATGTAAAACTTACATAGAAAAATATCACTTATAAATTATCATTTGAATGTTCAAATAACCATAATAAATAAAAAAGAAAAATAGGTATTTCTATAAATTTTAAATAATTATCAATTTTAACCAAAAACCTTTAAATTATAATTCTTTTCACTTATTAAAATGTGGATATTCATGGAAGTATCATGAAGTAAAGGTAGGGGTAGAAAGATAGGAGGAGGGAAAAAGACTCATCCATGCATCAAAGTTCCATAACACAATTGTCATTGAGTAAGAAGTATAGAAAAACCAAGTGTATGGAGAAACCAAGTTATTATAGGGAATGCTGTAAGGAGGTTGATCATAGTTACCGTGTGGCCAAGGAAGACCGTGCATATAAATTATGACAAGGGCAACCTTGTCAAGTGCTCTAAGAAACCAGGTCTCTTGAGGGAATGGAGTGGCAAGGTCCCCAGGGAATGCTGAAAGTGGACTTTGTGGCCAGGGCATAGTGCCCCAACACACTGGACAGGAAACCGCTCCTAAGGGCCAGCAAATGATCCTTGAACTAACTACAAGCTTTTCTTTTGTGAAGTGTTTTGTTCTTTGTCAGTGGCTTGTTTTTGTTGTTTTGTTGTCTGGTTGTATACTGTTGCTTTGTTTTCCTCTGTCTTGTTTCCGTGCATGTTAGTGTCTCCACAGGTCTGTCTGAATAGGACAGGCTAGATGAACTATCTGGAGGAAAAACAACGGGACCGACAGTTCCGGGGGTACTTGGGGTGGGGGGTGATAGGTGGGTAAGGAAGTGGTGTTAACAAACACAGGGAAAAGGGAACAACATGGGACCCAAAATGGTAATGAGGGGGGAGTGACAGGCCTGATGGGGAATGATCAAGGGTAAGGTTGTGCAGAGAAGAGGTATAGCTGTAGCCCAGGTGGGGACAGAGCATGGTAGTGGGGCAGGAGGAAAGTCGAGGGAGATGGAGGTAGGAGCTGGGAGTCAAGGGGCTTTTATGGAGGTCTAGACAAAGACATGTACATGCAAACATATATATGAGGATGGGGAAATAGATCTAAGTGTCTCCATTTATAGGTTTAGTATTAAGTTGGCGGAAGGACCATGGGCCTCTACTCAAGCACTCCCTCAATGCATGAATACTTTCTTTCATTAAATTGACACTCTATGATGCTCACTCTCCTGACACAACTGCTGAAGCCAAAAAGGGTGAACAAGTAAATGTGGTGAAGGAAGCTGATGGTGCCTGCCTATCAAAAGAGATAGTGACTAGGGTCTTAAAGGCTTGAAGATAAACAAGCGGCCATCTAGCTCAGAAGCAACAAAGTCCACATGGAAGAACACACCAGCCTGTGTCATCGAGTGGTCCCGAAGGGATCAGTTATCAGGCATCAAAGAACAAAAAATCATACCATTGGCTGCACACCTCCATGATAGGATCGCTGAAGACAAATGGGTGCATAAGCAAATGTGGCGAAGAAAACTGATGGTGCCTGGCTATCAAAAGAGATAGTGTCTGGGGTCTTAAAGGCTTGAAGGTGAACAAGCGGCCATCTTGCTCAGAAGCAACAAAGCCCACATGGAAGAAGCACACCAGCCAGTGCGATCACGAGGTGCCAAAGGGACCAGGTGTAAGGCATCATGCAAAATATATATATACCATAGTGAATGAAGGTGGAAGTTCAGAGTGGAGACCCGAGGCCCAAATGTCGACCACTGGAGATCCCCTCATAGAGGGGTTTAGGAGAGGAGATGGGTCAGTCAGGGTGCGATGCAATACCGATGGAGAACATAACTTTTCCCCAAATCCTGGATGCTTCCTCCCCACAACTACCATGATCCGAATTCTACCTTGCAGGATTGGATAGGGCAGAGGTTGTACACTGGTGCATATGGGAGCTGGAGGCATAGGGAATCCAGGGTGGATGATGCTTTCAGGACCAGGGGTGTGAGGGGCGATGCTGGGAGAGTGGAGGGTGAGTGGGTTGGAAAGGGGGAACTGATTACAAGGATCTACATGTGACCTCCTCCCTGGAAGATGGACGGCAGAGAAGGGGGAGAAGGGAGACTCTGGATAGGGCAAAATATGACAAAATAACAATTTTTAAATTATCAAGGGCTAAGGAGAGAGGGGGGAGCAGGGAGGGAGGGGAAAAAAAACAAGGACCTGATGCAGAGGGCTTAAGTAGAAAGCAAATGCGTTGAGAGTGATTAGGGCAAAGAATGTACGGATGTGCTTTATACAATTGATGTATGTATATGTGTGGATTGTGATAAGAGTTGTATGAGCCCCTAATAAAATGTTTTAAAAAATAGAATAATATTTTTAAAGCATTTATGCTCCAATAGGAGCCGTGGTGGTGCAGTGGCTTCAAGTTGGGCTGCTATCCCAAGGTCAGTAGTTCAAAACTACCAGCAGCTCATTGAGAGAAAGATTAGGCTTTCTATCCTGTAAGTGGTTCCAGTCTCAGAAACCCAAAAGGAGGCCACTATGAATCAGCATTGACTTGAGGACATGGAGTTTTGTGTAATTATATCATCTTCCTTCGTGTCTGGTTATGGGAAGATGAGAGGTCAAATTGTCACTGTTAGGCCAGTAGTAATTGTGTAGATGGCTATCAGGGGTAACTGGTACTAAGTATTAGGGCATATAAAGATCAGGAGAAGAGAAAGCATAAAAATCTAAAGTTTGTATTTGTTGACTCATATAGTTTGATTAGTTTGTTTATCCAGTATCCAATATTCAGTTGTCCAGTGGGAAATAGTGAGCACACACATGCGTGTGTAAATTCTCCTTTTCACTTTCAAACCCACATATTTTTCTTTTAATAATACTCAGAGTACTTCATGGTGATTAATATATATACTGCATTTTGATGGGGAAAATGGTAATAGGGTAACAAGTTCAAGGTCTGAAACATTTCAATGTTCTTGGTTTCTATTGCATATACTAGATAAATATAAATGTTCTTAGTGTGACTGTATTTGATCCCTGCATGACCTCAACATTTTAAAAGGAAAAGGAAAAGACATAAACTGTACTCAGACAGGAACACCTCCCAGACAGACACACCCAACATCCAACAATGCTTCGTAAAAACAACTCACAGATTAAAAGAGAATGCATTTTTAATTCAAAAATAACAAGTATATGTTACTGTATCTGCCATTAAAAATACTTTTGACTTACTTCAGAGACAAAAAGGAGAATCATGGAAACGTTCCATATCTTATTTTTATCATCCTTTTGAGAAAAGTGTTTTATCTCTTTGTTCTATAATGGAAATTAGGCAAAATGTTTACTGGAGACATTGAAACCATGGAAAACAAATGTGCTCATACAAATGCTTTCTATTTTCAATTAATTATATGACGACATGCAGTATCTTGAGATTTGTTTATTTACATGTCACTTTTGTAGTGATATTTATCTTTTCTTATTTTACTTAGCTAATGATGTGTTACTGACTTCCACTTCTTAAAAAAATAAAATAAATGAGATTTCCTGAGTGTCATGTTGTTGGCTGCCCTTAGGTTGGTTCTTAATCAGAATTACTCTCTGCCCAATGGATTAAACCCTTACCTGCTCCTCTACCATCTGAAGAATCATTGGTATGTTTGAGATAGTTGTTGAAGCCACTGTGTCAATCATTTTATTGAGGATCACCCTCTTTTTACTCATTCTCTGCTTCACCTCCCATGAAGTCTTTTTCTAGGGACTTGTCGCTCCTGACGTCATGTCCAAAGTATCACAGCCGCTACTATCATAACTTACATTAAACATCTGTGTTGAAGAATATTAAAATCTGCTTTTCATAAACATGGGTCACTTTATCAGTGAACAATAAAATTCATCCACAGGCCCTTACTAAGGAGGGAACGTAGAATAGAAAATTAGACACATCTTTCTGACCAGTAAAACCATTCCCACATTGATCACAGAAGGAAACTTGGAAGGTCACTTGAAGGAGTTCAAAAGAATGAGTTTTGTCATAGATGTTTGCCCTGGAACTTGGGTACAACATTCCACAGTGATTTAATCGATTTTCTACCTCTGCTTTCAGAAGAAACATGATGAGCAATACATACTTACACATGCATGGAAAAAATCATTCAAAGTATGTTCTGCATTTCCATCAAAATTTAATTTGAAAATCTGGGGAAAATGTAAAAGGCTATCACTATATCTATTATAGAAGAGCAAAATTTGATACCTCACTTTTCTCAAGCTATTCATAAAATCAACAAAATAGTTATCTTAATAAGTAAATACCTTAAAAGTATAGTTTTATTGGCTGAGTTAGGTTTTAAAAACAATGAGAGATTGATTTAGCAGAGGGAAATAAAATAATGTAATTTAATACACTAATTGATTTAAAGGAAATATTATAGTCATGTGTTGAATAATGCCCATTCAGGTAACATCAAACCATAAAAATGTTCATGCATAGTCCCAGCCCACATAAAGCCAATTATATTAAAATCAAAGGAAAAAATAGTGACACACAATAGCATAATAGCATAGGTGCTTCTTTTCAATGTGCACCAAAGCATTAGAATTTTAGTGCTTATTTATAATTTTAAGGGACTATGGCCTATTTATACAATTGATGTATGTATATGTATGGATTGTGATGAGTTGTATAAGCCACTAATAAAATGTTTTTTAAAAAAAGAAAGAAATCAAAAGCAAAAAATAAAGAAGTAACAAGCTACAACTTGATATTAAAATCTTGAGAAAAAAAAAGAAATGCTTCTTTCTGTGTTTGTGGGTGCCAAAAAGTTTATTATTTACTATATACTCAATTGCAAAACTCTTTGCCATCCACAGTCTGTTCTGTGACTCATAACAACCCTGTAGACTAAGAAAGATACTTTATAAGTTGGTGATAGATGCAAAGCATATTATTTTTCTTTTTTGTTAATAACCTTTTGCTTCCTCGTGTCTGTTGTTCTTCATGTCATCACAGGGTTGGCCAGGTCTTCTCTTACTAGGAGTGGTCTCTGAGTCCAATATTTGCAAGAGATGGTCTCTAAATTCAGCTGCGATATACTCATGGTTGTATTTTGGCTTCCATGGGTTTGAGGCACAAAGCGGATAGGTAATTTGCTGTAGCTTCTGCAAAATTAAGCGGTAAACCTGGGTTTCAAATGCAGGTATGCTTAATGGTCTTCAACTTCAACCTGGCCTTTCATAGCGATCACGGACATATAGTCAGTCCTAACTTGATTTTGCTGATTAAAAAAACAACAACAAAACTTCTTCAAAAAAAAAAAATCAGTTTTGGGAAAAACAGGGAATCCAGGGCAGATGATCCCTTAGGGACCAGTGGTGTGAGTGGCAATACTGGGAGGTTAGAGGAAGGGTGGGTTGGAAAGGGGGAACCAATTACAAGGATCTACATGTGACCTCCTCCCTGGGGGACGGGCAACAGAAAGGTGGGTGAAGGGAGACGCCAGACAGTGCAAGGTATGACAAAAGATATTTATAAATTATCAAGGGTTCATGAGGGAAGTGGGAGTGGGGAGGGAGGGGAAAAATTGAGGAGCTGAGGCCAGGGGCTTAACTGGAGAGCAAATGTTTTGAAAATGATGAGGGCAATGAATGTACAGATGTGCTTTACACAATTGATCTATGTATGGATTGTGATAAGAGTTGCATGAGCCCCTAATAAAATGATTTTAAAAACCAGACGCTGACAAATTCAGTTGGTGATTATTTTGCCTTTTGAATGGAAATCACCAAGAGCTCATTCTCATAGGGTCCCAGTTACATCGCAGCGCTAAGTGACAAAACTCGGAACGCAAGCTTGAAAATCCATTATCTGTTGGCTATGCCACAAATGCTCACTTGATGGCCTAGGAGAAAGTGTTCGAAGCCGTTTGATTCGCTGTTTGCTTATTCCCATTACTTTAACATTCATATATGATGATACTCTGAACAATAGAGATCCCATTTGTACTCAGAGATACCGCAGGGAAAAAGCGGCCATTGAAATGCTGTGGGAACACCAGTTCTAATCTGACCCTGAGAATCATCATGCTTCAGAACAACTCAAGATAGGACACCGTTGGCTAATATTATTCATTTATTTGGTAGTCGTAGTGTATTACATATGCAATTTGAAAACAAAACAAAAAAGTGAATGCATCTTTTCTAAGTAGAGTTCAATAAACCTTGAAATATTTTCACTTTAGTGTTCTAACAACATAGTTCAATACAGGAGGGAGACTGTGGTGGACCCAGGATTCTTATCAGGTTCGCACCAGCTTCACAGAGCCAGCAAGTCACTCATCCCACCAATGAGGACGCAGTGATATCCTTAAAATCTAACAAGATATTGTAGCAGAAAGAACTTTTAAAACCTTATAAGGCCAATAGAGTTATCATTGCATGCTTGTATGGTGTAAAACATTCAGTTTAATGAAAAACTCATGATTTCACGACACAGGGAAATCAATATTATGTTATTTTAAGCTCTATCCTTGACTGATCTTCTTCTCAAAGCACAACTTCAGGAAGGAAAGTTAAGCTTCCTGCCCTTGACTTTTCTTTGTTAAAGGCATGTCCAATGCTTTTATTTATCGGAAAACTGATTTAGGATCATTGCATTTAAGGCAGTGGTGCAGAATATTATTACTACAGAGAATGGCCTATTTCAGCCCACAAGACTGTAGAAGAGGACATATTCAAATGAGCTATAGGTCAAACACATGCACTAAACAGGCATACAGGTTTCTTTCTTCTTTTTGGCTAATTCTTTCAGGGCAGCATTTTACATGACTTTGTTTCAAAGTTGGAAGATACTGGGTTAGATGCTAAAAGTAAAATTGAAAACTTTTTACTCTTTTAAAATGCTTACACTTATAAGGTCTACCACTTTGAAGGTGAAAAAGTACTGGAATAAAGACTACATGAAAGAAGCTTAAGCCCAGGCACCGGCACCGAGAAAAGAGAAATGCCGGGGACCAAGTTGTTCAACACTGAAGGGGGTGTTTTATTAACAAAAAGCCCTGTCAATGGTCATGGCTGATTGATTCCTTTATTTCTTTATCGCCAGCCATCTCCATAGTGATTAGACCCCAAGGCCAGGAAATTAGGAACATTTCTTGGCAAGACTCAGTTCCTATTAATTTAAAGGCTTTTTTTTTCTTTTTTAAATACAAGCAGGCCCTGGCCATAGGTTTAGTCTTTCTTTTCACATCTCATCTCTTTTGATCTCCCTTTGTATATCAATTGAAAACTTCAGTTTCATATTAAATGGTGATTTTTGTTACTATGTTTGGATTTAATTTTGATCAAAGTTTTTTGTCCAATTTGCCTGTGTAACTTAAACATCAACTATGAAAGAGTTGCTGTCAATTATGAAAAATCAGTTGTTGACACAGCATCCTGAAAGATAAAGATATGTTTCATAATAGTGGAATTTTAATTCTGGCCATTTTCTTTTTAGTGAATGTGAACATTTTATTACTTTTACTGGTAAGAGGGACAAAAAGGACAGATGGCACAGAAATAAGCCTAAAATCTGCTGCTGAAGAACGGGACCTAGGGAAATTGCTTACAGTGAAGCCAATTTTAATACCCTGCCTAATAAAGTCCCCTCTATACATATGGACCTTTCCAGGGAAAAGGGGAGTAATTGTGCATTTTGTCCAGGGATTTTTAACTCTTTCTATACCCTGGGGCACTATACAGTTCAATAAATTTTACGAAAGAGCCTGAAGAATTAACACACTTGCCAAGTCAAGTCTTTTATTTCTTTTTCTGAGTACCATCAAGCAATTGATCATAATAGAAGGTCGAACCAACTCCCACAGGCTCTTTCCTTTTATGACAGAGCCAGCCAAATGTGACAGTTTTCTTCCTTTGACTCCAATAAACTTTACAAGACTTACTCAGCCTCACCCACCTTAATCACATACTGACAAATGTATAATCCAATCGTGTTCAACCATTGAGTTGGTTGTCGGCACTTCTTGCTAACTAAACATTATATATATATATGTATATATTCAAACTCTGCAAGCCCCTTGGTTATCTACCACTCCTGTTGTGGAACTTTACCATCCCAAATTCAGAGAAAAACTTCATGTCCCCTCATCTTGCCCTTAATTATGTCTTTCCCCAATAGGTCTTGTAAAATGGGGAGCCAGTCAAGCTTTTTTATCTGACCTTAGGGGGTCTAAAGAATAGGAAACCTGTCACTAATTCCTTTCACCTCACAGGCAAACCTCCTTCACCCAATTAACTACGGCCAGGTGCACCCTCCAATGCGTTCAAGGAATGCAGAAAGCTCACAAACCCTGCTTCCATCTCGGCAGAAATGAGCCCAGCCTGCACCTGATTAGCAAGCTTTGCTGGGACTGCAAACCGTGTGGGTAAATGGATAGCTATTTCCCCATGAAATCTGGGCAAAAGCATAGGTGTTGCAGTGTAAATAGTGAGTTCCTTGGTCAAGCGATCTCCAGAGCACTTTATGCATTAGCACACGGCCCTTTATTTTAAACTTGTTTATCAAGACAGACAGGTGACAGCCACCATGCAAATCCAGACCCAGCAAAATGCTGAGCTAGTGTTCTGACCCACCTAGCTTTTAACAAATGCTGAAGCTATAGTTGTGGTAGATTCCTGAATGTTTTGAATTGTGAAAAGAAAATATGGACTTAGAGGTTGAATGATGGAAAAGTAGACACAGAAGGTGCAGAGGATGAACATCCTGATTTAGAAATGATGTTCACGATATTAAGTTATGCAAGGGATAGCAGCAACAGGTAGTGGATAGAAAGGCAGACAGTGGAGTCCACAAATCTGCATTCGAATCCCCAATTGGACTCTGAACTCACTAACTGCAGAAATTTGCATAAACCCTTAATGACTCCCAGATTCATTTTCCTTATCTAGAAAACTGGAAAACAATTAATATAACTGTTCATAAGAGCAGGACCTACCTTATAAAGTGTTGGTGCATATTGAATCAGATACTATAACCATGGCTTCGATGGGTGGAAGACACATAGGATATACTTAGTAATTATGACCTTTTATTTTGATGTTTGAAGACTTTTAATTAATGAAAGCAGAAAAATAATCAAATTAAAAATATTTTCTTTGTCTCATAAGGCAAGTCTACTGAATGAAAAGTTAAAATCTTGCCTAAAAATTTAGAGAAGAAAAAAAGAACTGCTTGGAGCTCAGAAAATTCCAATGGAATAGTTCATTGCTGTGATTTCCAAAATGCCCTCAGCCAGATCCTAAAGTGCTTTGTAGGGTACCTGTGGGTTCGTGTGGGCTCCCAGGGTGGCACAAGCAGTTTGTGTGTGACTATGAACAGAGAAGTGGGCTGTTGTATTCCTTCCAGAAGTGCTGCAAAAGAGAGGCCTGGCGATCTTCTTCAGTAAATGTTACAGCAAAGAAAACCCTGTGAAGCTTAGTTATACTTGGACACTCCTGGGGTGTCCCTAGGCAGACTCAAGTCTTGGACCATGTATCCTATTTTTACAATGACTTCATGTGTTCCACAGGTCACCTAGGCGGGTGGGAAGAACTATCCAGGGATTTTTCTGCTCTTGCTTCAGAAAATAACTCGTTTGCTTTTATCTCTTTTGTGCATTGGATTTAAAATTGTTTTCTTTGCATAAATCATTTGTGAAGCTAAAAATGTGACCTGCATAGTGTAAGTTGAAGCAGTTGTTACTGAGAAGCTCGGTGCAACAGTCACATCTAAGGCCTTGTGTTTCCTTTCTTATCTTTACATAACCATTGGACACCTCCCCACCTGCTGTGCTACGCTGAGTATTAGTGAACTAGCATTCATGTTCCACCATTAGCATACAATTATACCACTTTAACCGACACGGGATGAGATGTCTCTTGTCTTAGCTTGGGATGACACTCCACCAGGGGCGACAGAAACCTAATTGATGAAAAGATCAATGAGAACCACGGAAATTGTGTTCTTTGCTCAAATGACTGGGAACCACCTTATCCAGTGTCCCTCATTTTTGGCCATCAAAGGGGCATGGAGACTCTTAGGAAAGCATGTTTCTACGGCGCCGCGGAAATGTCCATTTCTAATTTATAGTTTCACTAGAAGCTTTTTAAGTTACTCCAATATTGCAGTACCTTCAGATAACACCACCAAAGCCTTCTCATGTCCTTTGGGCATATAGAGGAGGAGTCAGCCTCTGGAAAAAGTAAACAAAAACAAATCTCGCTGCTAACACTTTAAAGAGCTCTTTCTCTCCCAGATATACCCAGTGAAATAAATGCTTTTCTTTCTTGATCGCTGCTTTGTGGGATGTTAACTGGGGGTCCAAGTACAATGAAATCATTGACACCTTCAATCGGGTCTCAGTGATTGCATATTGTTCCTTATTGGTACATTTGTACTGATTTTAAAATGTTTTCTTTACGCTGAGATGCAATCCATTCTATAGTCCCTGATATTAAGCAAATGCATCAACACCTCTTCACTCTCAGCAAGGTTGGTGGTGTCATCTGCACATCAGAAATTGTTAATGAGTCTTCGTTCAATATTGATTCCACATTCTTCCTTAAAATCATTTGCTCATTTTTTTAAGGGCACATGAGGGAGGGGGGGAAGGGGAGGGAGGGGGAAAAAAAAAGAGGACCTGATGCAAAGAGTTTAAGTGGAGAGCAAATGCTTTGTGAATGATTGGGGCAGGGAATGTGCGGATGTGCTTTATACAATTGATGTATGTATATGAATGGATTGTGATAAGAGTTGTATGAGTCCCTAATAAAATGTAAAAAAAGAAAAGAGGAGAAAAAAATGACTAGGGCAAAGAATGTACAGATGTGCTTTATACAATTGATATATGTATATGTATGAACTGTGATAAGAGTTGTATGAGCCCCTAATAAATTGTTAAAAAAAATCATTTGCTCAGATTGAATAGTATAATGAAGTTTATAATCCTCCTGTTCCCTGGTTTTGAACTATACATTATTAGAGAATGAAAGGATGGTCATGAATCATGGTGCCATGCAATAATAAAATATAAAACAAAACCACCCTGGAAACCTTTAATAACAGCCCTAATGCCTGACACATGAAATCTATGTGATCTAGAAGTCTTTGGACTCTCTCGTCTCGCTTGGTCTTGCAAGTTTTCTGCCTTTGACACCGTCCCATCGCCCTTTTCTGACTCTCTATGTAGGGGCACATGCTTAGTTACCTTGCTCTGACAGGCTTCTGATGCACCTTGTTCAGCTTTCCCAGGTTTTGCAGTTTGTAGTGGACATTTTTTCTTCCCCCTCTTGCAGCTAATATACAGTTTCAAACAAGAATAAAAACTTTCAGTGGAAGAATTTGTCTCTCACTGTATTAAATAAAAGTAATAGGGTCAATCTTGATGTAATAGAATGTAACAAAGAAAGTGACATTTTCTTATTCATTTCTAAATCCGAAAACATCTGGCCTCTTGAGGCTTGCATTTTGAGGTAAATGTAAATCCATATAGAGTTTAAAGGAATATAAAGAAATGTACATTGTATACCATTCACTTATTTTGACAAGAAGTAATATTTTTATATCTATACTAAAATATTCCAGTAGGAACATGTCATTTGATACATTTTTAAAACATTATTCAGATATTATCAGCTGGATATGCACTCATTTAATCTTTTTTGTGTTTGTCTAGTTAGATACAATTATATTGCATGTGTAGATGCATGTGTGTACTTCTACATACAAGATACAAAAGAATACCATGGAAAGAATCACTCTATGCGATTTTTACTAAAAATATAACCCCCCCACGAGGTCCTCACTCCAGATTATCCAACTTCCCCAACCACTATACTGTCACCATTTCTTTCCAAAATGCATTTTCAACAAAGCCATACAAATGGAATGCCACAGAATATTATTGAGGTCTATTTCACTCAGTGCTCTTTCTTTTTTGATTTATTTACATTGTTGCCTTTACCAATAGCTTGCTGAATGATGGTCTGTGACAGTAATTTACCACAGTACATGTTTTATACAGTCACTTGTCTTAGGACATTTGCGATTTTCCATTTGGAGAATATTATGAATGATGCTGCTATAAATATTAATGTATGGTCATTTGTGTGAACATAAGTTTTTATTTCATTTCATGCCTAAGAGTACAATTTTGGGATGTTATGAGAAGCCCCTATTTAGTTTTGTACACATTGCTGTACTCTTTTACCTGAGTTGCAGTACCATTTACAGTACCATTTACATTTCGTGGTTCTCAACCTTCCTAATGCCACCACCCTTTAATACAGTACCTGATGTGAGCCCCCCAATCATGAAATTATTTTTGTTGCTACTTCTTGACTGTATTTTGTTACTGTTATGAAGCGGGCAACCCCTGTGAAAGGGTCCTTTGACTCTCAAATGGGTCACGACCCACAGGTTGAGAACTACTGAAGTAGAGGGATATACTTTCTCAGGAAACTTACCTGTTGATATTATTTGGCCATTAGGATAGTCTTGTGTTGTTATCTCAATGGTGTTATTTCATTTTCATAACAGTTGATAATCCTGAAAATTGTTATGTGCTTATGTGTCATCCGTGTACTCTGGCCATCGAAATAGCTATTTACGTCTTTTATCCATTAAATTGTTGTCATTGTTGAACTGTGAGATTCTTTCTTTATTCTAGGTTCAACTTCTTTGTCAGATATGTTGATTGCAAATATTTACCTTTCCCTTTCATAATTTGTTTTATTTTATCTTTTTCAAAGGCTCAGTGCAGTTTGGGGAACATCTGGATATTTTAAACTAGCTAAGACAAGAGCTATGATCAAATGGGAAAAACTTAAGGATATTCCGCATTTCTGACATGGGATTCCCATGAAATAGGCATCCAGGTTCCTTTCAGTATGAGGGCATTTGCAAAACTATGTGCTGCAACTATTTGTGTACAGGTTTGTGTGTGAGTTGTTGGCATAAAGAAGAGAGTACACAGTTCATTGAACAGTGTGTCATACTGGCCTTAAAACAAATAGAAATACTGAATCTCAACAGCTTCTGTAAACTCCCCTAATAGACCCACCTAAATATCCCATCCCAATTCTTTATTCTGGAAATCCAGAAGAAATGTTAGGTTCAAAAACAACACACACACACACACACACACACACACACACACACACACACACACCTAGATCCCTTTTTCTTCTTTGCCAAACATATTCATGACTTGTTTCATTTCCTGAGATGGCACCGTGTTGGGCACTATCTCCTTCTTCACATATGTAATGAATCAGAAGTGGAAGTCCCTAATAGCCCATAATGTGTTTGTATTACCAGGTCATCTACTGCTTTCAAAGCAGGTACTTCTCATTGACATGTTTACATTTGGTGTATAAATAGCTGAAACTTATAATCAAATGTTTGGGGGAAAGTCAAAACCCTGGAATGAATTAAATAGAAATGATTGGTAGCACGTGTTTGTCATTTGTATACTTTTTACACTGTTTCTTACAATTAAAACAGTCCAATCCTTAGTCTGCCTTTGTTTCCAGTTTCCCATAGGATTATACCAAACTCCTCCTGTTTCCCATTCCAAAAATAATAATATACAATTTTATGCCATTTTCCAAACCTGGTACTATAAACCAACAAAGAGCTGAAATTTTGGAAATGATTAAATCACTCTGGCCATACCAGGCATATAAAAATTTCCCTCTTCTTCTAGACTGCATGCTTTTTCCCCACAAAAAAAATGTTTTTCATTAACTAGCTAGATATTATTAAGTATAACTTTCCCAATAATTTTACCCTAATAAATCAAGGGGAAAATGAAATTAATGAAAAGTACTCTATGAAATGGATAAGTCATATATATAAATTTCCTCTCTAAAAATGTTAAATGTGTTTTCTTTAATGTCCATATTGCAATAAGAACATGGTCAAACAGAGCCAAGGTTTGAAGAACACTAGTGGATGCGAAATTTGATATCCGTCAGTATGAGGCTAAGGCCGGATGCAGAATAATAGTGATCTAATTCTCATATTTCCTCGGACACAATTGGGTGAGTCTGAAAAGAAATATGGACTGCACTTTTTCCTCTTCTGGCTTTTTTCTGCCATCAAGTCAAGTTCATCATTTTAATCTACCCTCATCATCTCTCCCAAACTCTGTTTGGGAACCAGTTTATTCTCATCGCTCAGTTATGGTTAAAGGAAAATCACCGGAGGCGTATTTCCTGTGTGGGTCTTGCACATGTATTTTGGACTAACACTGTCATCTATAGCCTTCTGCAAACCAGAATCTTATAATTTAATTTCTGATACTATTTCCTGCTGCAGCTTTGGATTATATAATTTTGCAATCCTTTGGTCTCTTGTGTGGGCGTGCTTCTTCCAGGCAGACTTAGTTGACATCTCACTTAGATGGCTGCTTGTTTGGAATCAAGCCATTAAGACCCCCAGATGCTATTCTATCTGATAGCTGGGCACCATCTACTTTCTTCACAAAATATTCCTATACCAAACATATTCTCTGTGCTTCCTTGACTGCAGCCAGGATTAAGTGTGAACATAAAATTCATCCCTGACTCTCTGCTTTCTATCTGCCTCTGGATCCACGTAGAGAGTAGAAAATCTTATGGATCATCTCCCTGGTGCATAAGGATCTTCTGTTAACAGTGTCATTAATTAGTCCGGGGTACTAATTTTTAAAGCACTGTTGAAAGAGGGATATATCTGCCCCCCCCAAAAAACAAACCAACTGAAATTGTACTGTGTGGAGCAGAACTTTCTTTTTTTTTTTCTTTTGTCTTTTTTTTTTTTATTTTAACAATTTATTGGGGCTGATACAATTCTTTTCACAGTTCATACATATACATACATCAATTGTATAAAGCACATCTGTACAGTCTTTGCCCTAATCATTTTTTTCTCTTTTCTTCTTTTACATTTTATTAGGGACTCAAACAACTCTTACCACAATCCATACATATACATACATCAATTGTATAAAGCACATCCATACATTCCCTGCCCCAATCATTCTCAAGGCATTTGCTCTCCACTTAAGCCCCTTGCATCAGGTCCTCTTTTTTCCCCCCCCTCACTCCCCATTCCCCCCTCCCTCATATGCCCTTGGTAATTTACACCTCGTTATTTTGTCATATCTTGCCCTATCCGGAGTCTCCCTTCCCCCCTTCTCTGCTGTCCCTCTCCCAGGGAAGAGGTCACATATGGATCCTTGTAATCAGTTCCCCCTTTCCAACCCACTCACCCTCCACTCTCCCAGCATCGTCCCTCACACCCTTGGTCCTGAAGGTATCATCCACCCTGGATTCCCTGTACCTCCAACCCTCATATGTATCAGTGTACAGCCTCTGTCCTATCCAGCCCTGCAAGGTAGAATTCGGATCATGGTAGTTGGGGGGAGGAAGCACCCAGGAGCTGGGGGAAAGCTGTGTTCTTCATGGATACTACCTCACACCCTAATTAACCCATCTCTTCTCCTAAACCCCTCTATGAGGGGATCTCCATTGGCCGACACTTGGGCCTTGGGTCTCCACTCTGCACTTCCCCCTTCATTTAAGGCGAGCATTGAACAACTCCCTCTGAGTTAGTGTCACCTAGGAAGCTTCTCTCTGGTTCCAGGGAATTTTTTCATAAAAGCAGTTTCACTCAAACCTCATTTTTTGTGATGGCCAATTTAGTAGAACAGCATGAATCTGTGAAATTTTGTTTCCTTCTAGGGAAGCATGCTTAGCATGCCTAGAAACTATTGTGATGTTGAACACAGCTATCAAGTACAGCACTAGGGTAAAAACTCAAGTGTATGTGTGGTTTTCTCATTAAAAAATATGAAATGTCAGTTGATGACAAATCTCATTCTAGATGTCCATCAACTTCCCAAATGTATGAAAATGTTGACATAGTAGTGCATTTGGAGTTCATTCCATCAGCTCAGACTGTTAATCAAGATTTCTATTTAGAGGTTCTGCTAGGATTGCATAACAATGTGCCACATAAAAGCCTGAAATGTGGCACACAAGGACTCGTTTTGCCAATATGATAATGCACCTGCTCACACAACCATTTCAGTTCGCCAGTTTGAGGCAAAAAAACAGCATGCCTCTCTTGCCCCACACACCTTACTCACCTGACCTCACTGTTTGCAACTTCTTTTTGCGTCTGTGGATGAAGAGGAACATGAAATAATGGTGATTTGGAAACGTGGAAGAGGTGAAACACAACAACAACAACAAATGAGGGGGATGCTGTCAGCCATCCAAACAGATGAGTTTGCAAAATTTTTCCCTGAATGGAATTGTAGGTTTGTCAAATATAGCATGTATAATGGAGAGTACTTTGAATGTTATAAGTTTGCTTTGTAAAAAAAAATTAAACACATAGCTTTTAAACAAACCCTGAGTTTTTTTTTTGGGGGGGGGTATTCTCTCATTGGTTAACTACGTATCACAATACTTGAATTATTCATTTGTACAGAATAGATTTTTTTAAAAACTCCTGTTTATTTTTTCTTGGTACCCCCTCATAGGCTAGCTACATATCACAGAACTTGAATTAGTCATTTATTCCGGATAGATCCTTACGTGGTTAGATACTATTTACTTAGTTATCAGGCAAAATTTATAATAATATTCACAGACAATATCAAACACAGGTCTGCCAAAATTATAAATATCTTAATACTGTAAATAGGACATTGATGGATTAAACCAATGTCAACCACCTACCAACAGTTCAATACTCTTGATACGTTGTGTCTTGCTTTTTCATACACCATGTGATTTCAGTCGTGAATCTTCAAGTTACAGGTGTGTTTCAAGCAGAGTCTCAATCATCTACTGGAGTATTCCTCTGGTATGGGGCTTTAAAGCATATTTTGTGCCTCGAAGATCCAGGATTCAATGCCCCAGTGTTCTATAGCACTTGGCCCGGATCCTCAGAGGATGGACAGAAAACCAGGCCAAAGTAGCTGATTAGCTGTATATTACCAAGTATTACTCCCCCACCCCACCCACCCTTAGGATCCTTAGGAGTATTGTTAGTCATTTTTGCCCCATTTGGAAGTTGGTTCTTCCTCCTTTTCTACCAACAGGCACACGCTTGTCTTTCCGCAGATTTATGTGCTTCCTGTCCCCCTCCTGAGTTGACTTTCCCTTCAGTATCACTCATCCTGATAGGAACGTCTGTAAATCCTGAGGAACCTCATCTTTGCATGGCAACCACTGAGCTGTCATCCTCCCCTCCCCCTTCCCCTTTTTTGATAAGAGGTTCCCAGCTGATGTGAGGACCCCTCCTCCATGTGTCCTTCAAGATTCACAGCTCGAGAGAGGATGGTGCAGGATCCATCGGCACCAGTCAGGCTCTCTACCAGGGTCTCAGGGTCTCTGTTGTTATCCAATGAACAGGGTGTACTGCCAGCCTGAACCTGCACCCATCCTCTTGCTTGTCCCGAAAGGAGTGGATTCACACAGGATTTGTCATTTTTTGATTGACTAACTACACTCAACATAATATTTTCCAGCTCTCACCCTGTAATAAGGTGTTTCATGGTTTCATTGCTGGTTTTCAGAGGTGTGAAATATTCCATTGTGTGTATATACTGGTTTGTTATTATTGTTGTTGTTGTTGTTTTAATCCACTCTTCTACTGATGGGGATTTAGGCTGGTTTTCAACTTCTTCCTATTGTGAAATGTGCTGCCATAAAAACGGGAGAACATCTATCTGTTCCTGACTTGTCTCTTATTATTTGGGGGTATAAGCCTAGCAGTGGTATTACTGGGTCACATGGTATTTCTATTACATCTATTTTAGGAATTGGCATATCACTTTCCACAGCAGTTGTATGTATTTACAAGACCACCAACAATGTATGAGGGTTCCAATCTCTCCACACCCTTTCCAATATTTGTTCTTCTCTGTTGTTGTTTTTTTAATTGTGCTACAGTTATGGGTGTTGGATGATATCTCACTGTTGTTTTGACTTTCATTTCCTTGAAGGCTAGTGGAAGAGAACTTTTCCTTATGTGTTTCTCAGCCATTCAAGTGTTAACCATTGTAAATTCTCTATTCATGTCCCAGGCCACTTTTAAGGGTGTTTGTTTTTTTTCTTGTTGCGGTTTTGTTGTATTCTGTAGATTTGGGTAAATTAGTTCTTTATCAATTGTGTTATTGCTAAATATCTTTTCCCAATCTGTGGGCTCTAATTTTACTATTCTGATGACATATTTTGATGTATACGGTGTTTTGTTTTTAATATGTCCCATTCATCTATTTAATCTTCTACTGTGTATGCTTACTTTGTAGCTTGCATATGCCCAGCACTAGGGCCCTGAGCTTTGTACCAATTTTCTCTTTGATGATCTATATAGTTTCAGTTTTTCTCTTTAGGTCGTTGATCCACCTTGAGTTTGTTTTGTGCATCGGGTACGGTATAGGTCTCATTTCACCTTCTACAGGTGGATTTCCAGCTTTTCCAGCATGATTTATTTAAAAGGGCATCCCCTTCCCAGTTTTTGTTCATTTGGACTTTGTTGAAAATCAGTTGTCTGTAGGAAAATGTTTTATTTCTGGATTTTCCGACTTGTTCCATTGGTCATTGTATGTATCTATCGTTATACCAGTACCAGCCTGTTCTGATGATGGTGCTGGGTAGTAGATTTTGAGGTCAGGTAATGCCAGACCACCAAGTTTTGATTTTCTTCATGAAAAGTTCTTTGCTTATACTGGGCTTCTTTCCTCTCTATCTGAAGTTCATTATTAGTTTATCCATTTCTTTAAAGAATGAAGTTAGCATTTGAATCAGGGTGGCATTGAATTTATAAATTGCTTTAAGTAGCCCTGACACATGATTACAGTATTGGGTCTTCCTATCCATGAACATGGGTATACCTCCTTTGTGTAGGTCTCTTTTGGTTTCTTATAATAACATTCTGTAGTTTTCTCTGTCTAATTGTACTATCTTAATTTCTTCAAGTTGTATCATAATTCTTATTCTTTACCTTATTTAGGTGATGCATTACATTAATTATTTGTTTTTTATGATTGAACCATCCTTGAATCCCTGGTATGAATTCAACTTGGTTACAATGTTTGTTTGGGTTTTTTTACATTGTTTTATTCTACTGGACAGAATTTTGTTGTGAAAGTTGGATAAAAGCCTGTAGTTTTCTTTTTCTGTGGGGTCTTAGCTGAGTTTTAGTAACAGGGTTATACTTGCTTCATAGAATGAGTTTGGGAGTCTGTTATCCTTTCTATATTCTGTAATACTTTGTGTATAATTGGTGTTAGCTCATCTCTGAATATGTGATAGAATTCTCCTATGGAACCACCTTATCCTGTGAATTTTTTTTGTGTTGGGAGTTTCTTGATGATCTTATCTATTTCTTCTTTTGCTCTAGGTCAAGTCCATAATATCCATCTGTATTAATTTGGGAAGAGAGTCTATTTCAAGTTATTTATCTGTGTTATCAATATTATCAATTTTGGGGGGGCTACAGTCTTTGATAATACTGAGTAATTTTTCTTTTTATTTCATTTGGATCTGTTGTGATGCCACCTGTTTCATCTCTACTTCTAGATCTTTAAATCTGCTCTTTCTTTTCCTTTGTTACAAATGCTATTGGTTTGTCAATTTTGTTGATTCTTTCAATGAACCAACTTCTTGCTTTGTTGATTTCTTCCATTGTTTTTCTATTTCACAGCTCCTTTATTTCTCCTCTAATTTTTATGAATTCTTTCCTTCTGTTTTTGGAAGGTTTATGCTGTTGCCTCTGTTCTAATTGTTGGAGGTATTGTTTTAAAGTGTTGAAAATGACTTGCTCCTCTTTTTTATGTGAGGTTGTACATTTTATATTTCTTTATATTTATTGTTTTTAAAAGATTAGTTTGAAAAACTGAGGTGTTTTTGTTATTTTTATTATAAAGTTATCATAAGATACAAGTAGAATTTATTTAAATTATACAAGTAGTAGTTTAACTTGAGTCATATTATATGTTAGACATTTAGAGTATTTTTACCTATGTATGCCAATACAGAACATATACACCAACACAGTTAAGCAATATTTTAAAAGCTAAATTAGTCATTTCTTTATATGCTTCCAGAGATAAAAATATTCAATTTCCCCTTATTTCTCTATCTCTGTGTTAACTATTTTAAAAATATCATTAAATTCAGTTTCTTATAAAAAAGTTAAGTGATGTTGGGATGACTTAAGTACAGAAATACACTTTTTGAACTTTAAGTTTTATAAAATCAAATAAACCTTTCAGATGAAAATTTACCATCTAAATTGTAATGTGAATATAGAATACTTCTTGGATTTTAAAGACTTATTAAGAAAATGAAATTGAGATTATAGCATTTTTAAAATAGGTTATGCTTAAACAATATTGTTTTTATATATAGTGGTAACAAAATATATCCTTAAATTAATTTCATCTGCTTTTTCTAAATTGCGGTTGCTAGAAAACTTTACATTATATTTTTAGTATGCATTGTATTTCTGCTTGACTTAGCTGGTCTACCTTTCAACTAATATAATCAAAAGGAAGTGAGCATCACATACAAACTTTAAGTTTAAAAGGATATAGCATAAAGCCCAAGGCTATATATAAAACAAGGAAAGTGATTTGTCTTTTGTTATTATA
Source organism: Tenrec ecaudatus (assembly GCF_050624435.1). Lineage (NCBI taxonomy): Eukaryota > Metazoa > Chordata > Mammalia > Afrosoricida > Tenrecidae > Tenrec > Tenrec ecaudatus. The sequence goes on from NC_134543.1 coordinate 19,511,249, forward strand.
GTTGTTACTATTGTTATAAAAGGCAATAGAGCACTGTAATAATTTCTTGTTACCATAAATATTGATGTCAAAATGTTTGTATTAGAAGGTTGTATTGATCCTACCAGCTCAACAAAATTTAAAATGAAGTAAATAAGGGTCCACTGTCCCCAATGCACCCCTACACAATCTACATTAAATTACATGATTGGTGACCTAATCATAATAGTAAACCAGTCACTTAACAACCTCATGGTTTCTACAATTCCTTCCTTACAATGAGGAGGTGAAGGCAGGGAGGATGAGTTTCCCAGAGCTGTTCTTATGAGAAGGCTACATCCGTAAGGAGGCACTATCAGGCTGGGATTTGATTGACAGATTGAACACCACCCTTACATTTTTATATATCTTCAAGTTGACCTGAAATTATGTAATTAAGGGGAGCAAAGCAATGAAGTCTCTGAGGAATACCAAAAATAGAGTTGGGGGCTAGGGCAGGGCACCCCATCAGACTCAACTGGAAATCACTCCTAAAGGTCAACAAACAGAACTGGAACTATTTATAGGCTTTTCTTTTTGTTGTTGTTTTTCTGTGGGTTTTTGTTTTGTTTTGCTTTGTCTTGTTTTTGTGCTTATTATTGTCTCTACATGGCTATCTAGATAAAATAGGTGTGGTAATCAATCCGGAGGAGAAAACAATGGGACCAACATTTCCAGGGGATACATGGGAGAGGGGGAGGTGAGGGGAAAGGAAGGGGATGTCAACAGCCCAGGGACAAGGGGACAAGGGACAACATGTAATCTAAAAATCAATGAAGCGGAGGGCATAGGATGCCTGGTGGGACTTGAGAAAGGGCAATGTAGCCGAGAGGGATTACAGAACCCAAATGAAGGCCAAACATGATAGTGGGACAAGAGGAAAGTAAAAGGAAATAGAGGAAAGAACTAGAAGACAAAGGACATCTACATCTACGGAGGTCTAAATATAGGCATTTACATATGTAAATATATTTACATATTATGATAGGGAAATGCATCTATGCAATATATTTAAATGTTAAGTATTAAGATAGCAGACATACATTTGACCTTTACACAAGTACTCCTTCCATGCAAGAACACTTTGTTTTGGTAACCTGGCATTCTGTGCTGCTCACCTTCCCTGACAAGATCGCTGAAGACAAAACAAGTTCATAAGCAAATGAGGTGAAGAAAGCTAACGGTGCCCTGCTATCAAAAGACATACTGTATATACTTGAGTATAAGCAGACACAAACAACAGCCGAGGCACCTAATTTTACCACAAAACCTCCATTAAAAATGTGCTGAGGAACTCAGCTTATACACGAGTATATACAGTAGCATCTGGGCTCTTAAAGGCTTGAAGATAAACAAGCGGCCATCTAGCTGAGAAGCAACAAAGTCTACATGGACGAAGCACACCAGCCTTTGTGATCCTGAGGTGTCAAGGGGATCAGGTAACTGGCATCAAATTCCCAGGGGGAAAAAACTCATATCAATGCGAATGAGGGGAAGTGCAGAGTGGAGATCCAAAGCCCCTCTGTAGACAATTGGCTATCCGTTTACAGAAGGGTCACAAGGAAGAGATGAGCAAGTCAGGGTGCAGTGTAGCACTGATGAAATATATAACTTTCCTCTAGTCCTTTGGTGCTTTCTCCCCTACCCCCAACTACATGACCCCAGTTCTACCTTACAAATCCAGTTAGACGAGAGCATGTACACAGGTACAGATAAGAGCTGGAAACAGGGAATACAGTACAGATAAATCTCTCAGGAACAATAATGAGAGTAGCAATACCAGGGGGAAAGAAGAAGGTGGGGGTAGAAAGGGGAACTGGTCACAATGATCTACATATAACCCCCTCCCAGGGAGACAGACATAAAAATGTGTGAAGAGAGACAGTGGTTGGTGTAAGACATGAAAAAAAAATTGATAAATTATCAAAGTTTCGTGAGGGAGGGAGTGTGGAAGAGGGGAAAATGAGCTGAGAACAAGGGCTTAAGTCAAAAGAAAATGTTTTAAAAATGAAGTTGCTTGACAAAATGGATGAATGTATGGATTGTGATAAGAGCTGTCAGAGCCCCCAATAAAATTATATATAAAAGAAGAAATTATGTAATTACCACAAAAGCTTAAGCTTTCTCCCAAGGAGCTGTGGTGATTTCAAACTGCCATCCATGCAGAAAATAGCCGATTGTCTAATCACTGCACTACCAAAGCTCCTTTTCTTGACTAAAGTAAGAATAAAGCAACAGTACATATTGTTTGGTGCCATAGAGTTAACCGAATGAAGTACTAACTGATCATGATCATCCTCACAATTTTTCTTATGTTTGAGCCCATTGTTGCAATTTGTCCAACTTACTTACAAATTCTGAACAGCACACTTAGGAATGGACCATGTTTTTAAGTTCTGCTGCAGGAAAATAAAGATATAAGTAAGTAATCGAGTTTCTTTGTATCTGGAGGGATAATTCTACAAAGCAGAAAGGAGATTTTTCCAGCAGAAGGGGTACTTTCTTCACCTACTCGGGAAGTAGGAAGGGAATTTTACTTCAAATGTGGGACTTGTAAAGAGAAAATATTTGCCATTCAATGAATATTATTTCCCATTCAATGAAGATACAGCCAAATGATTTCTTAAGGTGTTGGGAGATGGATGGGTGTGAAATGGTTACCTAAGGCAATGAGAAAATGAGTCCACTAGAGAAAGTCAGATTGCTATATGTTGTTTAACATACACTTGAGCTTTAGTTTAATGAATTTATGTAAAATATGTCTGTTTGGTTAAATAGTATTTAATATAAGATATAATGACTAATTTGGGTGTATAGAAAGTAGATGAATGGCAAGGATATTTTCTTCTATTAAATTAGAATTCTATGATGCTCACCTTTCCAACACAACCGCTGAAGACAAAGAGGATGAACAACCAAATGTGGTGAAGAAAGCTGATGGTGCCCGACTATCAAAAGATATAGCGTCTGGGGTCTTAAAGGCTTGAAGGTAAGCAAGCGGTTATCTGGCTCAGAAGCAATAAAGTCCACATGGAAGAAACACAGCAGCCTGTGTGTTAACGAGGTGCCGAGGGGATCTGTTATAAGGCATAAAAGAACAAAACATCCTATCATTGGGTGCTCACCTCCCTGATACGAGCACTGAAGACAAATGGGTGCATAAACAAATGTGGCAAAGAAAGCTGATGGTGCCCGGCTATCAAAAGATATAGCGTCTGGGGTCTTAAAGGCTTGAAGGTAAACAAGCGACCATCTAGCTCAGAAGCAACAAAGCCCACATGGAAGACTCACACCAGCCTGTGCGATCACGAGGCGTTGAAGGGATCAAGTATCAGGTATCATCGGGACATAGAATCTTATTATAGTGAATGAGGCAGGGAGTGCAGAGTGGAGACCCAAAGCCCATTGGTAGGCCGCTGGACATCCCCTTACAGAAGGATCTTGGGAAGGAGATGAGCCAGTCAGGGTGTGATGTAGCAACGATGAAAAATACAACTTTCCTCTAGTTCCTAAATGTTTTCCCCCTCTTCCCCCACTGTCATGCTCTGAATCTAACCTTGCAAGTCTGGCTAGACCAGAGGATGTACACTAGTACAGGTGGGAACTGGAAACACAGGGAATCCAGGGCAGATGATTCCCTCAGGAGCAGTGGTGTAAGTGGCAATACTGGGGCATAAGGAGGGTGGGTTGGAAAGGGGAAGAAATTTTAAGGATCTACATGTGACCTCCTCCCTGGGGGACAGACAATAGAAAAGTGGGTGAAGGGAGACGTGGTACAGAGCAAGATATGCCAAAATAATAATTTATAAATTATCAAGGGTTCATGAGGGAGGGGGGTGTGAAGAGGGAGGGGAAAAAATGAGGACCTGAGAGCAAACGTTTTGAGAATGATAAGGGCAACGAAGGTACAATTGTGCTTTATAAAATGGATGGATGTACGGATTGTGGTAAGAGTTGTATGAGTCCCTAACAAAATTATTTTTTAAAAAGTAGATGAAGATTCATTCAGATTTGGATTGTTGCAAAGGAGAAAGCAAGGACAAAGGAAATGATTATACTGAAGGACACAATTTGATTTGGTTGGAAAAGGGTTTAAGTCAAGTCAGGAATAGGAAGCAGGGCATAGCAAAACAAAGCCATGGTTGGAGATGTTGGTGGGAACCCAAAAACAGTGAGAGAAAACATGCGTTGAAGATGTAGATGAATCAAATAATTCTAGTGGGGGAAAGCAAATAGCAATTGCACCCAAAATATAGAAAATTTCCCTGACAACTAGATATCTGAAATCAAGAATGCAAAGGCATTGGTTAGTCTAACGTATCAAGATCCATCCATCCACCCATCCATATGGTGATGGGCTTATTTGAACTGGTTTTAGGGGAACTAAGTTTATGATAAGCCTGTTTGGGGATCTATTAATAATAAAGAAGCTAGTATTCTTGATAATGAACAAATAGTTTGTAATAGTCAGAAAAACATCATCTATAATGAATAGAAGGGATGATTAGTATGTTGGCAAATGATAATAATCTGAAGAGTACAGAAAGAAAGCATCTCTTTTGGAATAATTATCAAGGAACATTTTTCTCAATAGGGAAGGGAAGTCATAACATAAGAGGACACGGTGCATTCAACTCAAGACTTGAAAGCTTGTGGGTTAAACGGGACAGTGTTCCTGTCGAAAAGGAAGGCTGGTCTTCAGTGAAGTCCAGGAAATTAGGATTGCTCTGGGAAAGTGTGGAGGTATAAGGGTGTGCTGAGTAAAATCAACATGTCCAGATATATTGACAGGATATTTTATGAAAAGGGAGATACAGATCATTTAATTGGGGCATAAATAAGAGTAGTATAGGAATGAAATTTAAAAGACCATATACATAGATTTCAAAACCTTATATTATATTATCTACATGTTTTAAAAGTAAAACATTTTATGCATTCATATTTGTGGTTATATGTAAAAGAAAATGGGAAAACCTATCATGTACATACTCCCATTTAGCTGATTTAAAACTTTAATATAATCTCATTTAAGCTAACTTATAAGGCAAATAGACTGAAAATGCTTTTTATCTATGGCATATTCAATATGGTTTTAGAGCAGTTTACTCTTTGATGTACTGTCAACAGTAAAAACTATTACTTTTCCCTTTTTTTCCTCTAAAATTTCTCATTTTAAATGCATGTTTGAGGCATTAAACTTTTTAGCTAACTGTCATGATGTTTTGAATGTAAATCCTTATTTATGGTAAGTAGTTCAAATGTGTTATAAATAGTTAAGATTCCCATTTTTAATTTTCTGTGAAATGGCATTTTTCACCTACTTATCTGTTCTATGTAAATTATAGCATCCATTTCAAATTTAAAAAATGTGGTAGATCTTGGCTCCTGATTTAATAAGTTAAGTCATTTCCTTCTCCTACATGTCTTTCTACATTTTTAATTCAGCTTATGACAAGTCTACTGTTATTTTTATATCGCTAAAACTATGACTATTTAAGTGTTCTATGTTTTATAAACATGTCTAAGTGTGCTATGTTTTGTCTACAAGTTGATTATAAATATTGAGAACCAAGTATTTCAATGGCCTCTTTTGCACATGAAATTTGCATAGGATGAATAAGGAAGATTGAAGAAAATCTATGCATTTGACTTATGAAGCTGGTGGAGAATATTGAACATACCATGGAATTCCAGAAAAACAAACCAGTCTATTGGAAGAAGTACAGTCAGAATGCTCCTTAGAGGAAAGGTTGACCAGACTTGAACTCATAACTTTGGACATATTGTCAGGAGAGACCTGTCCCTAGAGCAGAACGTCATGCTTGGCTAAGTAGGGGACAGTGATAAAAAAGGAAGACCATTGGCGACACCGAGTGATACAGCGGTGCACTGATGAGCTCAAACATAAGAACAGTGTGCAGATGGCACAGGACTGGGCAATGCTTCCTTTAGTTTACAGAATCTCAGAATAAGTAGCAATGGACTGCGTGGCACTTGAGCACAACACAGTACTGGGGGGTTGGATCCGAATGGTGGAGGGTGGGGTTTGGAGAGTGGGGTGAAAATAGGGAATCTATCACAAGGATCTACATATAACCTCCTCCCTAGGGGATGGACAAGAGAAAAGTGGGTGAAGGGAAACATCGGACAATCCGATAGTGTAAGATATGACAGAATAATAATAATTTATAAATTTAGGGTTCCTGAGGAAGGGGGATCGGCAGGGAGGGGGAAAATGAGGAGCTGATACCAAGGGCTCAAGTAGAAAGAAAACATTTTGAGAATGATGATGGCAACAAATGTACAAATTTGTTTCACACAACGGATGCATATATGGATTGTGATAAGAGTTGTATGAGCCCCCAATAAAATGATTTAAAAAAATGAATATTGGAAGTACCATTTACTGCTAGCATAACAAGCAAATATGCCCTTGAAGAAATAGAATGAAAATGTTCCTCAGAGAAACTACATCTCATGTAATTAGAAACATTATCCGGAGAGAAGGGTCTCTGAGAAGGACAGCATGCTTTATAAAATGGAAATTCAGAGAAAAAGCGATGGATTGACACAATGGCTGTAACAATAGGCTCAAGCATGACCATAATTGCGAGGAGAGGGCAGGACTGAGCAGCCTTTTCTGTTGTACATAGGGTTGCTATGAATCAGAGCCAGTGGAACAGAACCTAACAACAAAAGAGATCTAGTGGTCCTGGGTTAGTCCTAGGGGTTTGACTGCAATGATTCAAAATGGAAGTTAAGGCTGGCTGCTTCCGTAATGATTTATAGCATTGGGAGCACTGTTTAGGTTGCTGTCTTGATGGTATTTTTTAATATATATAATGCTGTAGAGGAACCCTGGTGTATGATTGAGCTGTCATCTAAAAGATGGGCAATGGGCACCCGCCATCCGCATTGTGGGAGCTTCTGTAAATCAAATTAATGACAGAACCTGGTGAGACTACTAAGTCCATAGGTATTGAATGTGTCCTCGTGTTCTTAAATGTATTGCTCCAAAATGAATACCCGAGCAGCAATTTTAAAAGCATTCTTTTTAATACATTGAATCAATTTCTCAAAATCATTCCACCTTTCAATTTGCTTTAGTTTTAGAAGCCGTACCTTTCGTATAAAATTTGAGTTTTTTTATTTCTCTTGAGATTTCTAATTTTCCTTTTTCATGTTCATTTCAAGGCAATAACTTTTTAATGTTTTTAAGGTCTTAAGGAAAAAAACTTTAAGTTTTTAATTGGCTGACTCTCTAGGAATCTTTCCCAGGAACTACCCAGGACTTCCTTTTCCTTTGAATTGTTGGATTTTGTTAGAAATGTGTCTCAAGCAATGTCTTTCAGAGAATGTTATGGTGGGCACATTTTTATTGGCATTTTTGACATTCTCTTATTTAAAGATAATTTGATAAACAATTTAAGTTCAAAATCATGTTCTCATAAATCATAAGCTTTATTGGTTTAAATTATTTTAACATCTTGTTGCTGATGAGAAACTGATGTTGGTTAGAGTCCAGCTCAGTTGATGCAAATCTATTTTTAACTTTACACATTTTTACACATTCATTTTTGGTTTGTGTAATTTCCCAAGGATGTGGCTAGCTATATATGTGTCTCTCTCTCTCGATTTTTAACTTTTGTTTTCTTGGAAAGAAAAAAACCTCTTTCATTCTGAAAATATACAGTCTTCTTCAGCTTTGAGAAATTTTACTCTATCAGTTCTTTCTTAGTTTCTTTTCCTATCTTTTTCTCTTTGCCCTTTTCTAGGAATCGCTTAGATGGGTTCTGAAAATACTCAATATTTCTCCCTCTCCCCTACTCTCTCCCCCAGCCCCACCCCTACACACACCTATCCAAATCTTTATATTCTATTCCTTGTATTGATCATGTTCTATGTTAGTAAAAATAATTAAATTATTGATATTTTAAAATGTCTATTCCATTTGATATCATTTATTTACATTTCTCATCAGGATAAACAAGGGGCTCTCTGTACCACCAACAGTTCAGGCCCAGAAAATCATAGGGGCAGTCCTACCCTGCCCTATCTAGTCTCTATGAGTAGATATTGAGTCTACAGGAGTGAGTTAGGTTTTTTGGTATAGGCTTTGAAAATATTGATTTTTAACAATTTATTTAAGTTGCTTAAACCTTCCCATAGTTAACTGCGAGTTGAGTTGCTTTCTTTCTTCCTCCTAGTCTTTCTGTGTTGCTGGATTTCATTCAACAACTGGTCTAGTGACCAAGGGATTCGAACTCTCAGCTAGCCTTTTCAAGAGAATATGCTGCATAGATGATATTTGGTTCAGCACACATAAGCACACAAATACCAACAGGGTCACCAACGGCAGATAGGTTTCAGCAGACATTTCAGACTTTGGCAGCCAGAATAACAGTTTGATTATTCAATTCCAAAATGTAGGCAGTAAAAACCCTAGGAATCCCACAGAGTATTATTGTATGATATAATTCAAGAACATGAGAAACCTTGATTTAAAGGAACTCAAAGTATACCAGGTATGCAAAAATGCACCCAAGTAGACCATCACTGGTGACTGTGGTGCAGGGCTGGATAATGTCCCAGTCTCTCCTAGGTGTGCTTGCCAAGAGTCAGAATCAAATTGATAGCAACAAAAACAACAGATGTTTCAAATACTTTGTACCTGTTTCTTAAGTGTTTCCTGGTATTGTCTCTGTGGGGGGTGGGGAAAAAAAGAAAGAGAAACTGACAAGTTTCATGCTTCATATATGTGGATTGGACATGCGTAATAGTAAGCCTCATTATATATATACTATATATAGTGTGTATATATATATGTGTGTGTATATACATGTGTGTGTGTATATATATATATGTATATATGGGAAATGGAAGATCAGGCTGCCAAATTTCATTAGAAAATTGTTAGGCAACGTGAATTGTGTTAAAGGTGAGTTACACCCATGGAGGGAGGCTGACATAGCCAGGAGAGGGAGGTGAAGATCCTGACCCAGCTGCTTACTGTGCTATTATAGGATAAACACCCCCTCCTATTCTCATTTTATCAACCTACTGATTCCATAGCACTACATTATGAGAAATTCAATACTGCTTCCACCTCAGATTGTACTTACCTGGATTCAAGCTAAATGATAGCTCTTTGTGTCCTGATGGTTTTCCACAACACTGGATCCTCTTTCAGTCCTATCGCTCACCCCAAGCACTGCCATGGTTACAAGTTTTCTGCAGACTTCAAACTGTTTATTTAATGCTAATGTGAAGTGTTTTCACTTTATATCCTAATCACACAAATGTATATCTTTATATGTCAAGGCGTCTATGACATGGACTGGAGTAACCTCTGATGTGTTCCTTAAGTAACCTGAATTAACTTGCACCCCAGAATGTGGCAAGTCTTAATCCCTGTTATTGTTAGATGCCATTGAGTTGGTTCTGGTGCATATGACCCTATTCACTGTCCTGTTGTGCAACGTTCTCACAAGTGTTCTTGTGCTGTACACCGCCCACAATTGCACCACGCCCTCAGACTGTCTCCTGGAGAGTCTTCCTCTTTTTCACTGCCCTCTATTTTACCAAGCATGCTGTCCTTCTCCAGGGATTAAGTTCAGCTGACAACGTGTCCAAAATATGGAAGATGAGCTCTTTATCCCTAGTATCTAGGAATGTGTACGTCTCTGGAAATACCGTCTTTGATGATGTTTCCAATTAGGTTAGCCTAGAGAAGCTGCTAATTGAGGATTAGTGATGGCATATAAAAGAGGAGAATAAACATGTGAGGGAGGAAGATAGCTAAGAGGAGAACAGAAGACTATCAAGAATCATCAGCCATTGCCAGACAGCAGTAGAAGGATGTGGAGTGGAATCCTTCTTGCTAGATTTCAAACTTTGAGCCAATGTATCTATGTTGTTATACATTAGCCAGTTAGTTTTATAATTGTTGTGATCGTTGTTGTGGCCCTAGGAAACGATCACATAGAAACAAAATTGGTGAGCTGGAATTCTATGGTTTTATTTGGTACCTCAACCAAGAGAATGTTCTGGAATAAAGTTAGGCTCCAGTGCCGTGTTCTTAAGGCAAATGACTTGTCAGTGTGATGATGAGATGAGTCTGTGGCAGATAAGGATGCTGTATGGAGTCTGGGAATATATTATAAGAAGGGAGTAGGGTAACACTATGGTTCTAGTATTTTCAACTTAGAAAATGTTTCTCAGTTTGAACAAATTGGTCTTATAGGAACTGTGTCAGGCCAACGGACACCAAATGATATGTGATTAGAACTACTTATCATGAGCTGGATACTACAAGATCTACTAAATCGTAAGGTCATACTGACATAGTGGTTCTTTGGAGCTCAGGACTCAAAAGGCCATTAATATTTCTTGTACTGAGCCTCTATGTTGTTGTAGTTAGGTGTCTTTTGTTGGTTCTGACTCATAGCAACCCGATGATGCCCAACTAAAAGAGACATTACTTTCTTCTGCAATCCTCACAGTTGTTGATAGGTTTGAGTCCAATGTTGCAACCACTGTGTCAGTCTTCTCAAAGATCCTCCTCTTTTCTACGGCTTCTCTACTTGACTGAACATGATGTCCTTTTCCAGGGATTGGTCTCTCCTGAGAACAGGTCGTAGGTACATGAGACAAGATCTCCCAATTCTCATTTGTAAGGAGTATTCTGATTGTACTTCTTCCAGGACAGATTGTTTATTGTTTTGGAAGTCCATGGGAGTTTCAGTGTTATTCTCTGACACCATATTTAAGTCTATTGGTTTGGTCTTCTTTATTCATGGTCTAGTTTTATATGTATATGAGGAGACTGAAAATATTGTAATTGGTGTTCTATCAATTCCTGGGCCCTCGTTTTTCTCCCATTGCCTTCCATGGAGTTTGCGCTTGTTTTCATACTATTGGTTCTTATCAAATGCTATGGTTTCATGTTGACCTTTTTTATCTGGAACAATAACTCAATCAATTCATTATATCATCTCAAAACTCTATTAAAATTTTAGTATAGTACAAAAGAACTTATGTATCAAACTCTGGTGTAGTGTTTATTATGATATCATAAGTATTTTTACTTGGGATCTACTTTAGTTATGTAAGAAAAGGGGAATTTTTCCATATGCTTAAAAGTAATTAAAGTGTATATCAAGAACCATTTTCATTTCCCAAAGAAAAGTTACTTGAAATAAAAATCCGTGATATTTGAAACTATTTAAAATATTTATTTTTCTTCTACATTACATTCATTCCTAGCCTGTCTCTACCACGAGCTATACAGGCTCTTGTCCCAGTAAAGAAAGGAGTGACACTGCAAAGACCAATTGGGACACCAAATGTTTCTAGGTTTCACAAAGAACTCAATTTCAAAAGTGACATTATTTAAACCTATGATTTGATTGGACATAAAATCCATATCTGTATTACTTGACTTACCACTTTTCTAGAAAGATGTAATAATTGAGATGTAAAAAGTTTGTTTTGTGCTTTTAACAACAGCCTTTTCCCCTGTGGCCAGAGTAAGAAAGACATTTTATTAATGTGTCATATCTCACAGAATCCACATATGTGTTTATATAGAGATGCATTAAAGCATACTTTTGAGGTAAGACTTACGTTTACTACATATTAATCATACTGATATCTTCTATTCTGTCCTATTTCATTTTTAAAAATTGAATAGTCACACATGCAATCAACCAAACCTTGGTCACAAGTAAACACATTTTTCAACTCAGTAGTGTGTCCCAACCCATGATTTGAAAAGCACTGGACTATAATGTAATTTGACAATCTTATAATTGCTGTGACTGGAAAATTCAGAGTTTCACGCAGAGGAAACTGAAAAGGCACCCTTTTAGCTCAGTATCAAAAGTTTCAGAGAGCGAAGTCTGAGAGTTCAAATGCAGGAGCCTTTCTCTTGGTGGCATTTTTAGGTCAAACTATGCAGCATCCTCTGGCAAAACTCCTGGTCTTCAAATCATAGAGATGATTTGTCTCCGTGTATTTTACAAGGCTCTGTGATTAAAGTGCTCAGCTGCTAACCAAAATCTCAGGTGTTGGAAACTTCCAAGCGCTCCGTACCAGGAAGATATGGCGATTGTCTTCTGTATACACATTACAATCCCTGAAATCTCCATAAGATACATAGACTCATTCCTATAAGGTTTCTCTGAGGTGGAATAGACGTGACACTAGTCGGTGTAAGATTTTGGTTCCGTATTACACAATGGTAGAAATCAAATTGCAGAGGGATTAAAGGACTTTTAAGTAGTTGTAGATTTGGGGTCATTCGGTGACAGTCAGGTGCTAAAGCATGTAATTTTGCTAGCACACCACACCTTCTTCTTGTAGACATTATTTTGAAAATTAGATAGCCATTCCTCGCTCTTTAATATGTTATTTAAAGTAAATGGCTTGTTCTAAAAAAATGTGACTTCAAAAGACCGTATCTAAAACATCTGCATCTGGCACATGTTTCTAAAACATAAATTCTACAGGTCTAAACTTGTAAAGTCTTAGACATGAAAACACAAGCTGAAATGAATGATGGACTGAAAATGAGAAAGCGACGCAGTGCTAGCCACCGCGACTCTGATGAAGTCACGAGGCAAAATGGGTGCCACGTTTAGCTGCCCTGAAGTGGTTGGATCTTGTGCCAGCTTGAGATGGTTATAAATAGATACTTAAAGTGTTGTGGTTAATGTCTCTAAAGAATGTGAACATTGATTTAAATAAGTTTCCAGAAACTGAACTGTTTATTTCAGCCATCTCCAAAAAGCTTTGATATGTAAATCAATGTGGAAACAAAGATATTTTTGCTTCTTAACATTTCCATCCTCTGTGTGCTGAATGGCAACTTGGAATACGTTCTCTTCATCTAAAAAATGGGCCCCACTTCGATTTTGGGAAAGAGATGAGTTACAAGATACTTGGCATATGAAATAGGAAGTTCCAGAGACAAGATCACATTGGTTTAAATTCCTGTCTGCCAGTGTGCATTAAGTCAAGTTAATTAGCCTCCTGGGACCTGAGTTTCATTGCCTATGAAGTAAGGACAGCACCATTTATACTTTGGGGGGATTTTGGAGAAAATCAGCTGCTGAAGACTAATCTCTTGTGCCACCTAGGAACATTGAAGAAACAGACACTGAAATAAACTTTAATATTCTATTTAAAAACTCAAGTTTAATATTCTGCCATTATCTTGTCTATGGAACTGATTATTCTCTTCAACAAAGCGTGTTGCTCCAACATATGTTGGAGTTGTCATATGTGCGCACAACCATGGAACACAGAGTATTCATTGGTTGCTTTTTCAGATGTCGATTGCTAGGGTTTTCATTTAAGGGACCTCTGAGGAGATGCTGACTTCTAATATTTCTTGTAACAAATGAGCCTGCCAACCATTTGCACCAGGAAGGGACTCTGAGATAACGACAGAAGAGCAATTTCAACATTTGAATTTTATCTTGTGAATTTCTGAAGCCTAATGAACCAGTACTACTTTCCCCTTCTCTTTCCTCTGGTCAGAGTCACATGTGTCTAGTACATATCGGGAAAGTGTGATTGCATTATGTAGTGGATGCCCTATGTGATCCTTTCGTGCCTTAGGTAGTTCAACTATCACAACAGGGTCTCTGCCATTTTATGAGATTATTAAGAAAATGCAGTGCAAGGATTCTATGACAGATGCTGAATTAATGCAATTGTTTTCTTACTGTGCATGTAATTTCCTTGTTTTCAATGAAAGGATTCATTTACATCTCTTGGTAGGTAAATGTGTTTTGAATATTGTCAGAAATTGCCCTTCTCTAAAACAGACAAAATAAATCATATCATACTTTTGCCTACCAAAGAAATAAAGAATACACATTTTTTTCTGAACCTGGTAGGAAGGCAATTTGATTAAGTCCAGTTTGGTCTCCCCAGTTTTTTTCTATTCTGCCTCGGGAAACACTTGCCATATGACCGACAGCTGTGTTATTTTTTAAACAAACAGCTTTTCACTAAAAATGTCAGCATTGGCATTTTAAAACAAACAATTAAATTTAAAAATTGACAAAACTATGGGGAAAATACTGTGGATTTTTAGAAACAGCATCTTTCGCCATTTCTAGTCAGCCTTTAGTTGTCATAGATGTCAATAAAAATTGGTTTTGCATGCTGATTACTTACTGTTTATCAACAAGACAGGAAGTGTTATGATTACTGATACTTTTCATTCCTATTCCGACACCAAAGCTGTCTTGTTGACTAATGATTGCCAAGAATTTGGGGGAAATTGTTTAAGACATCTAAGCAAGACCATAGAATTTCAAATTACCCAGGAAATAGTATACAGTCATTTTAATTACAATGCTTCATATATGTTCCTTAATAATGTATTCCAAGTACAAAACCAGTTAATAAAGATTACGAGTTTCATGAGAAAAGAGAAATGGAATTAGAGGCACATCATTTAAAATCTTCATCCAAGACTCATGTTACCCAGTGTTCTTGGGGGAAAAGAGAATCAATGATCTTGTGGGTAAATTCTCACTCAGAGCAACCCTGTTGGACAGAGTAGAACTGTCCCTTTGGGCTGCTGAGACTTTTTAAATCTCTACAAGAGTAGGCAGTCATCTTTCTCAAGGGAAATAGATAGGTTAAAATTGCTTACCTGTCATTAGCAGCTCAGTGCATGACCCACTACACAAGCAGAACTCCTTTAAACAGCTGGGCTCTCAAATGAACTTGAACTCACTGTCATCAAGTGGATTACGACTCACAGTACTCTATAGGATAGGGTAGAACCCTGGGCCCAAAGAGGGTAACCAAGATTGTACTTCTTTAAAGGAGTAAAAGGTGCCTTTTTTCTCCCAGGAAATGACTGGTGGTTTCAGACTGCTGAACTTGAGGTTAAGGGAAAACAAATAACACGCTATTGTACCAAGATGCGTCAGAAAGCTCTACTCTCCTGCCTTGCTGCTCTCAAGAGGAGTAAGCACAAGCAGATCATGTGTCATATGCCTGCCCTACGTTCATGAATGAACACTCATAAATCTAGCAACAGACATCTCTGTGGTTGGTTGGTTTGGGCATTTTTCTACTTTCTCTTTCACCTGTTTTCTTTGTTCTTATTAGTTTACTAGGTTCTGTTTGCTAAACCTCCTTAATGTGTATCCATTTTTTCCCCTTTTATTTTTTATCATTCTTCCCCTGGTCCATCTGGTAAGAAGAAGACATTATCACATGAATGGCACCATGGCTACTAGTTGGTCTTTGATCCGCAAGGTCATCTGTTTGAAACCACTAGCCACTCTACAGGAAGAAGAAGAAGCTTTCAATTCCGTGGTTAGTCTCAGCCATGCAAAGGGACAGCTCTACCCTATTCTGCAGGGTCACTATGAGTCTGCATCAACTTGATGACAATGATTTTTTTTAATGAGCCATACAATACGGAGAAGCTAGACTATATGCAGAATAATGTGGCATCAGGATTGGAGGAGGGCTTATGATTAACATCTTATATGCATATATGTAGAAGAAATAACCTTGCTTGTTGAAAATTGAGAAAGACTTATAGCACTTGCTGATGGAGAGCCAGGATTGCAGCCTTCAGTATAGATTGAGTATCTCCATCAATTCCTGCTTAAACGTCTTCCTTCCTTCCTTCCCATTGACTCTTGCTCATATGCTGCCTCCTGGAATGGTGGGATGCTAACTAGTTCTTCTTGGTACAGTCACTCCGTGTATTTGTCCATCTTCTTTAGTTGCTTCCCACATTATTCAATGTTTTGCCCATAGGACCTTTCAAGATTGCAACTTGAGGCTTGCCATGTTTTCTTGAGTTCTTTCAGTTTCAGATATGATTACTTTTGTATTGATCAAATCCAGGTCTTCACACATTTCATTATAACATTGGACTTTGTCTTTTGGAGATAACCTTTGCAATTTTCCCATCAGCTCGTTGACTATCGTTTCTTCTATTTGCCTTAGGTACTTTACAATTAAGGGCAAGCTGCGGCGTCTCTTCTGGCATCCATCTTGTTTCTTTCTTGTCTTGGTCATGACCTCTTGCTTACTTCATAGGAGACTTAGTTGAACACTGGTCATGAGTTGTGCTGCAGTCCTCAAGGTCAGCAGTTTGAAACCATCAGTCTCTTCTTGGGAGAAAGCCAGGACGTTCTACCTCTGCCTTACAGCCATGGAAACTCACAGAGGAAGTTCTGCACGATCCTACCTGATTTCAATGAGCTTGCATGGACTCAATGGCAGTGAGTTTGGTTTTCTTTTTCTTTTTTATTTACTTCATGAACGATGTTCTTGATGTCATCCTACAGTGCACCAGGTCTCCTATCATTAATGATAAATGCATAAAATCTGCTTTTGAGATGTTCTCAAAATACAGGTGGTCATACCCCCGTTGATATCTTGGGTCTCATGAACTTATTTGAATTTCCTTCAGCTTCAACTTGAACCTACTTATGAAAAATTAGTGGTCTTTTCCAAAGTTATCTCTTGGACTGATTTTAGCTGCTGATAGTGAACTTCCCCGGCATTGTCTTCTCACTGAGGAAGTCAATTTGATTGTTGGCTATTCCACGTAGGTCAGTCGATGTCCCCCTTTTGTGCTGTTGAAAAGTTTTTGTGAGTAACAAGGTGTTGGTCTTGCAAATTTTACTATGCTGTCTCCATCTTCATTTTTATCACCAAA
Source organism: Tenrec ecaudatus (assembly GCF_050624435.1). Lineage (NCBI taxonomy): Eukaryota > Metazoa > Chordata > Mammalia > Afrosoricida > Tenrecidae > Tenrec > Tenrec ecaudatus. Next base: position 19,527,978 of record NC_134543.1, read on the forward strand.
ACTATATGTTCCAACTTCTGTTCCTTCCTCTTTGTTTCCAACTTTTGCATTCTAATCACTCAGAATTATCAATGTATTTTGATTATATGTTTGATCCATTTCAAAGTAAAGATGGTGGTAGAATGCTTCACGGTCCCCATCAGTAGTGTTAGTTAGTGACTGGTGAATAACTCTTAAGTAATAGTTTATTGATTGGATTTCTTTCAAGGCAGATAGATATAATCATATCAAAAACAGCATTGTACTTCAAAGTAGATCTGGAGGTATCCTTGTGAAAATGAATGCGATGCTACGCCTCTTGATCTTATTATTCTCATCATAGTAAGTTATATGATTTTCTGATTCAAAATGGCCAATATCAATCCATTTCAGCTCATTAATACCTAGGATATTTGACTTTATGTGTTTTATTGCATTTTTGAAAATAATTTTCCAAGATCAAAATTTTGTACATTCCAAGTTCAAATTGATAGATTTTCTTCAGCTGTTTCTGCTCAATTTTCCTTGCACCTGATCAGCAAATGATTATCCTGAATATTCCACTCTCACAAACTTTACTCCACTCAGATCACCATCATCAGTTATAATTTGAGTCAGCAGCTCTTACTCAATCTCATATAAATTGTCTTACAACTCAAGGGCCCCATCTTTGAGGACAATCTCTGACAATGTTCTATTAACATTCATTAGGCCTTCAATATGTAACAGTTTGCATTCTATACAGTGACCACATCCTCCGAAGTGGGCAATAGTTTCCTTCTTCATAGTCTATTGCTATTCTGGAAGCTCCGCTGAAACCTGCTCACTTTGAGTGACCCTGCTGGCATTTGAAATACCAGTGACATAGCTTCCAGTGCCACAACAAAGCACAAGCCACTAAGTATGACAAACTGATAGACAAGTAGTATATTTCTTTCTCTCAATCTTATTCTCTCTTGCACACTCTCTCTCTCAGCCCACATGGAAGAAGCAACCAGCCTTTGTGATCATGAGGTGTCGAAGGGATCAATTATCAGGCAACAAAAAACTAAAACTCATATCATTGTGAATGAGAGGGAGTGTGGAGTGGGGACCCAAAGCCCATCTGTAGTCAATTGGATATTCCCTTATAGAAGGCTCGCTGACAGGAGACAAGGCAGTCAGCATTCATTATAGCACTGATGAAACATTCAACTTTTCTTTAACTCTTAAATGCTGCCTCCCCACCACTATCATGATCCAAATTCGACCTTACAAATCCAGCTAGACCAAAGGGTGCACACTGGTACATATAGGAACTGGAAACACAGAGAATCCAGGATAGATGAACCCTCAGGGTCAGTGGTGAGAGTGGTGATACCAGGAAGGTGGAGGGAAAGTGGGGTAGAGAGAGGGAACCAATTAAAAGGATCTACATATAACCCCCTCCCTGGGGGACAGACAACAAAAAGCGGGTGAAGGGACACATTGGACAGTGTAAGACATGAAAAAATTATAATGGTTTGTAAATTATGAAGGGTTCATGAGAGAAGAGGGAGGGAAGGGAAGAGAAAAAATGAGGAGCTGATATCAAGGGCTCAAGTAGACAGTAAATGTTTTGAGAATGATGAGGGCAACAAATGCACAAATGTGCTTGATACAATGTATGTATGTATTGTGATAAGAGTTGTATGAGCCCCCAATAAAATGATTTTAAAAAGAAGTACAATAATACTATTTGTGAACATCCATGTCGTATTGTTAGGTGCCATGGATTTGGGTCCAATCTATAACAACGTTAGGCAGGACAGAAGGAAACGCTAACCCTAATCCTAACCTAATCCTAAGAAAACGCTGCATGGTCCTGCTCAATCCTCAGAATTGTTCCTATGCTTGAGTTCATTGATAAAGTCACTGGGTCAATCTAGCTCCAAGAGGGCCTTCCTCTTTTTCACTGTTTTCTACAATCATGATGCTCTTGTCTAGGGACTGGTCTCTCCTGACAACATGCATAAAGTGTGAAAGACAAAGCCTCACAATTCTTGCTTCTAAAGAGCTCTCTGGCTGTTCTTCTTCCAAGACAGATAAATATATTTTATTAACAGTCCTCGGTGCTTTCAATAATCTTCTCCAGCACCACAATTCACATGCATAGACTCTTCTTTGGTAGCCCCTATTCAATGTCCAAATTTCGTATGCATATGAAGCAATTGAAAACACCATGACTTGGGTCAGGCACACGTTAGTCTTCACAGTAACATCCTTGTTTTGCAATAATATAAAGAAATCTTTTGCAGTAGATTTACTCCATGCAATTCTTCTTTTGATCTCTTGACAGGTGTTTCTATGACCATTGATTTGTGGATCCAAGCAAGAAAAAATTCTTGACAACTTCAACGTTTTTTCATTTACCGCGGTGTTACCTTAATGGTCCCGTTGTAAGGATTTTTATGGGGATTCATACTGTAAGAAAAACCCTGGAGTTTTCCTGTGGATATGAAATTGTTAGCAGTTCACAAGTTATTATAAGGTATTGGAAGAAGTATTATCTGACATTAATAGCAAGCTGTATCACCAATAGTGAATGGATATGGCTCATAACTCACAGGGTGACCTGAGCTACCTGGTAGATGCTTAACTATAAATTTTGCACATTCATACATGGCTGAGTTCTACTGGGTTCGGTGCTTTACATTTATCTAGTGAAATTGCACATAAACAATAATGAAATTTGGGTTATGCTCAAATGTCTCCGAAACATACAAATCACTTGGAACAAAATGTGTTTCCCAAACAGGCACGATAGCAACACTGCCTATATAATAATCTCATAAATTACATGTCTGAAAAGTTAACCTTTAAAATATATCTTTATTAAGTCACATTCCAAATGTTATAGAACATCCATTAAGTAATCAGTAATTGACTTAAATTAATTTGAATGTGAATCCTTATTTTTGCTCTCTCTATTTTCCAAATGTGTTTCACCTCTGGTCTCGGTTTCCTAATTTGTGGAAGAAAGTTGAAGAGTCTACCTTTATTTATCTAAATCATTTTATTAGGGGCTCACACAACTCTTATCACAATCCATATATGCATAAATTGTGTCGAGCACATTTGTATATATGCTGCCATCATCATTCTCAAAACACTTGCTCTCCACTTAAGCCACTGGCATCAGGTCCTCATGTTTTCCCCTCCTTCCCTGCTCCCCCTTCCCTCATGGAAGCCTTGATAATTTATAAATTATTATTTTGTCATATCTTGCCCTGTCCAATGTCTCCCTTCACCCACTTTTCTGTTGTCCGTCCCCAATGGAGGAGGTCACATGTAGATCCTTGTAATCAGGTCCCCCTTTCCAACCTACCCTCCCTCTACATTCCCAGTATGGACACTCACACCACTAGTCCTGAAGGGATCATCCGCCCTGGATTCCCTGTGTTTCTGGTTGCTATCTGTACCTGTGTCCTTCCCTTGGTCAAGCCAGATTTGCAAGATAGAATTAGGATCATGATAGTGGAGGGGGGAGGAAGCATTTAGGAACTAGAGGAGAGTTGTATTTTTCTTCATTGCTACATCGCACCATGTTTGGCTCGTCTCCTTCACGAGAACACTCTGCAAGGGGATCTCCAGTGGCCTACAAATGGGCTTTGGGTCTCCACTTCGCACTCCCCCCCTCATTCACTATGGTAAGATTTTTGGTTCTGATGATGCCTGATACCTGATCCCTTCAACACCTCGTGATCACACAGGCTAGTGTGCTTAATCCTTGTACACTTTGTTGTTTCTGAGCTAGATGGATGCTTGCTTACCTTCAAGCCTTTAAAACCCCAGAAGCTATATCTTTTGATAGCCGGGCACCATCAGCTTTCTTTGCCACACTTGCTTATGCACCCGTTTGTCTTCAGCGATCGTATCATGGCTCTGAGCACACAATGATATGATATTTTGTTCTTTGATGCCTTATAACTGATCCCTTCAGCACCTCGTGATCACACAGGCTGATGTGCTTCTTCCTTGTGGGCTTTGTTGCTTCTGAGCTAGATGGCCGCTTGTTTACCTTCAAGCCTTTAAGACTCCAGATGCTATATCTTTTGATAGCCGGGCACCATCAGCTTTCTTCACCTCATTTGTTTATTCACCCACATTGTCTTCAGCGGTTGTGTCGGGAGGGTGAGCATCTTAAAATGCCAATTTAACAGAAGAAATTATGCTTACATTGAGGGAGGACTTGAGTGGAGGCCCAATGCCCTTCTACTACCTTAATACTAAACCTATAAATATATGCACATAGATCTATTTCCCCATCCTCATGTATAAATATGTTTGCATATATACATGTCTTTATCTAGACCTGTATGAATGCCCTTTGCCTCCCAGTGAAGAGTCTACCTTTTAAGGAATGCAAATTCTTTTAATAGTGTTCATTAAAAAGAAAAAGTATTTTCATAAAATTATAGAAACCTTTGTTTAACAAAAATTTCAAAATGGGAAACTGTAGTTTATTGATATAACCTCCATCTAGTTCTGTGTATTTTTTGCTGGCAACATCTTACTTTTATTTATTTATCTATTTATTCTTTCAATTGAAAGATAATTTCATTTTGGGCTCTTATACCTCTTATCACAATCCATACATCAATTGTATCAGACATATTTGTACATATCTTGTCATCATTCTTATTTAGACATTCACTTTCTATTAAGGCCTTGGTATCAGCTCCTCTTTTCTCTCCCCCAGACTCTGCCCTTGTGACCCCTTGATAATTGATAAATTATTATTATTTTCATCTCTCACTCTGACCACAATCTCCCTTCTCCCATGTTTTTTTGGTGTTCTTCCCCCTGTAGGGGTGTGTGGTTATGTGCCAATCATTGGGATCGGTTGCCCTTTCCTTCCTTCCCTCCCACCCTTCCACCTACCATTTTGGTATCACTGTTCCCTTTCCTGCTCCTGGATTCCATGAGCCGTGAGCTTTATCTTTTATCCAGTCCTGAGTGAGAAGCAGCAATTCATGACACGTGGGGTGAGAAAGCCTCAAGGAACCAGAAGAATATTGTGTGATCCATCAGTGCTCTACTGCACTCTTGTTGACATATCCCTTCCCTGTCACCCCTCTGTAGGGTTAGGGTTCCATTGTCTACAGATGGGCTTTGGATTTCTGCTCTAGCCCCTCTCATTCTCAACAGCATGTTTTTGTTTGTTTTTTGTAATAAATCTTCTGATGCTTATTACCTGGGTTCAAACACACCTCATGGTCACACTGGCTGGTGTGCTTCTTCCCTGTGGGCTTGTTGCTTCATTGTTAGATGGCCACTTGTTTCACTTCAAGCCTTAAACCCCAGATGCTGTATCTTTTAATAGCCGGACACCATCTGCCTTCTTCACCACATTTTCTTATGCACCTGTTTTGTCTTCAGTGATTGTGTGAGAGGGTGGGGGTGGGTGGGAGGGAGGCAGGGCAGTGTGAGGGGTGTGTGCAGAGCATCACAAAATGCCAGTTTGTTAGAACAAAGTGTTTTTTTTTAATTGAGGGAAGGTATGAGGTGAGGGCCAAGATCCATCCAGAACATCCAGAAATCCAGTATATTGCCTTATAAATATATGTACATGGGCCAATATCTCTATTTTTATGGGGTAATTGCATATGTACACACATCTGTCCATACCTCTATCAATAGCTTTGCTTCCTAGAGCCTTCCTCTGTTTCCCTTTGCCTTCATCCTACCTCACTATCACATTTCCTCTTATTCCACCTCTTGGTACTGCCCCTCAGCTAGATTGCTGTTGCTCTAATGCCCACAGGATCTCTAAAAACTCCTTATTGGTTTTAATTCCCTAGTTGTTCCCCTGTCTGTGTTTGCTCACCACACGCTTTCCCCTGCCATCTTCTCTTTGCAAGACCTTCCAGGGATATTACACTGTTGCTTTCTCCTCGAGCTTTCTTTCCATGCCTTTCGTACATAAGTAGGCAAACCAACAATGTCATAGAACAAACAATAAGAAAACAAAAATTGTAAAAGGGAAAGGAAAAAAGAGAGAGAAAGAAAATGCATAGTTCTAGGTCTAGCCGCTGACCTTTATGACTCTCTCCCCCAGGGTCCTGGGGGAGTTCAGGGAGTTGTTCTTACTAGACTGAAGTATATTTGGGGGAATCTTTAGGGGCATTGTGGTTTGTTTGTGCTCCAATTGCTGATCTTTATACTCGCTTTTTGGTTTGTCCCGCTGCAGGGGACACAGACCACACTATCTCCCCTCCTTGTGTCCTCATTATTGTCCTCTATCACAGTGCAATCCAGTAAGGGGACAGCATATCTTAAGTTGTTGTCAGTCCCATAGTCCTTAATGTGCCTTAGCAGCTCTGTGCAGGGCCATCACCCTCCGGACTTGGCATGCCAATATGGAATCTTTGTTGACTGTCCCTTTTTCTCCTTTTCCTTCTTGGTTTTCTTCCTTGTGCGCATGGTAAGTCCCCCATCGGGTAGCTTATTGTATTTCTCTGTCACACATACTTCTATGGAGGGTGTCAGTGTGGCTCTGGTTGGGGTCCAATCTCTATCCCAATCTGTAGCCTAATCTTTCCTGGCATTCTTCCATGTGGTTATGTTGCCCTTCTGTTTGGTGTGCTGTGGTGGTGTCTTCATGCACACTCCCAATTCTGTGGGGACAAAACCAATGCTCTCCCACTGGGTGGATTAGTGCCCTGCTCCCCCATGCCATCATCTCAGTTTCCCCCTCCTCCTTTTCTCCCATGTCCTTCCCTGCTTTTCCTTTCTTTGTGTTGAATTCGCATGCACTTCCTTGGGTATGGTCTGACTCCACCTGGCTGCCTGTGCCTCCACCAGTATATTGTGAGATAAGTGTTTTCTTCTATACCTACTGTGCCGATCATACTCATCTCAAGGGACTCATGTTATACTTATCCTTTTCTGATTGGATGACCTGGCTTAGCATAATTTCCTCCAGCTCTTCCCATGAATCTATGTGTTTCATATGATCAGCAGTGCTTTTCAGCGATGTATAGTACTCCACTGTGTGTATGTGCCAGAGTTTACTAATCCAATCATCTATAGATGGAAATTTAGGTTGTTTCCTACTCTTTGAGATTCTGAATTGGGGCATGGAAAACTGCTCATGCTTTATTTCTTACCTTTTCTGGATACATGCCCAGTAGAGGGATAGCTGGGTCATCAGGTAGATTGATTTCCATTTTCTTTAAATATCACTAGATCGCTTTCCCCAGGGACTTCGCATACCGATGCTACCACCAGCAGTGGAGGAGAGTTTCTATCTCTCCACCTCCCTTCCAGCATTTCTTGCTCTCTGATTTTCTGATTTTGGCTAACTTCAAGGGTGTTAGATGGTGTTTTGTGGTTGTTTAATTTGTATTTCTATGATGTCTAATGATCGGGAACATTTTCTAATATCGTTGGGCAGGTTGACACAATAAACCTACCTATCATAGGGCTCTTATCGAAGATCAGTTGTGTGTATGCTGATGGTTTTATTTCTGGGTTTTTTGTTCTTTTCCATTGGTCTGAGTATCTGTCATTATGGCAGGACTATGCTGTTTTGGCCACTGTGGCTGTATATAAGGTGTTAAAGTCAGGTAAAGCAAGGCCTCTGACTTTGTCCTTTTTGAGGAGTTCTCTGCTAATTCTGGGCTTCTTCCTTCTCTATATGAAATTGCTGGTGTTTTTCAAATTCTTTGAAGAAAGTTGTTGGTATTTGAATTGGTATAATGTTAAATTTATGAAGTGCTTTGGATAAGATTGATATTTTCTCTTTGCTGAGTCTTCCAATCCATGAGTATGTGATGCTCTTCCATTTGTGGAGGTCTCTTTTGGTTTCCTGTAGTAGGGCCTTGTAGTTATCCTTTTATAAGTCTTTGGAAGTTTTTTGATTTGGATTAAATATATTACTGGATATTTCAATTTTTTCTTGGCTATTGTGAAGGGTACTGCCTTCTTTATCTCTTTTTCCATGGTCCTGTCCAATGTATATAGCAAACCAATAGACTTCTGCTTGTTGATATTGTATCCTGCCCCTCTTCCATATTCCTCTATTGTTGTCACTCTGTTGTTGAGCTTTGGGGATTTTTAATTTACAGAATCATGTTTCCATTTGCCAGCCTTTTATTCTTAGTTTACTTTTGTCTGTGTGCTTAAGATGTGTCTCCTGCAGGCAATAGATTGATGGGTTATGCCTTTTTCTTTTAATGTATGAATTGAGGTCACTGGTGTTCAGAGTTATTATCATGATCTGTGGATTCATTGCTGTCATATCATGCCTTGTGTTTTGCATGTTTTCCTATCTCCCTTAATATCAGTGTGTTGTGTTTGTGTGTGGAGGGGGGCTTTATCCTTGCCTTCCTTTCCCTCTTAGGCCACGCTATCTTGGAAATTGTTGTTGGCATGTTGTCTTCTGGATGGAGTTGAGCTATTTGGTGGTCTCCAGCTTGTGGTTGGTGGATGCTGGTCTGCTGACCATAGTTAGTCATCGATGATGTTCCACAGAGTTGGGTGTCTTACGGCTTATTCTTTGAGTATTTCCTTGTCCTGGAAGACCCTTAAGTCTCTGTTGATCTTAATGGATAATTTGGCAGGGTACACGATTCTTGGGCAGGTGTTTTTGGCTTTCAGCTTTTGGAAGATTTTACTCCACTCTCTCTTCCTCTTCATGGGTTCTTGCTCATAGGTCTGAGTATATTCTTACTTGAGGATCCTTGTATGTGACCATCTTCCTTTCTCTTGCTGCTCTTAAAATTTTCTTTTTTCCTCTAAGTTGGATATTTCAACTATTATATGCCTTGGTAAATTCTTCCCAGTGTTTAGTCTAATTGGTCTACTCTCTGAATCCTGTATAAGTATCTGATTCTCATTCATTAAGTTGGGAATATTTGCTTCCAGAAATTCCCACAATAATTTATCTGTTGACTTGTCCATTTTGTCCTGTTCCGGTATACCAATTATTCAAATATTGTTCCTATTCATAGCTTCTGTCATTGATCTCAGGTTTTCTTCTGCCTCTTTTAGTATCTTATTTGACAGTCTCTCTCATTTGCTGAAGTCTGTCTGATTGTCTCTGAGATCACTGATTTGGTTCCCTGCCTCCTCTAGTGTATTTATAAAACACATGATCTTATGTGTAACTTCTGTTATCTCATGCATTAGCACCTGCATTTCCCATTGGTGCATGAGCTTCATCCCCTCTATCATGGATCATAATCCCCTCTGTTGTGGACATCATCTCTTCTATCATTGTGTTCTTATTTTGCTTTGCTTCCCTCAACTCCTGTATTACTCCAAGCAGCCTTCTGAAAATTTATTTATTTATTTTTTGTTGTTGTTTAACTATTATCCTTTATTTTTTAAAATTAATTTTAACAATTTATTAGGGGCTCATACAATTCTTATCACAGTTCATACATATACATACATCAATTGTATAAAGCACATCTGTACAGTCTTTGCCCCAATCATTTTTTTCTCCTCTTTTCTTTTTTTACATTTTATTAGGGACTCATACAACTCTTATCACAATCCATACATATACATACATCAATTGTATAAAGCACATCCTTACGTTCCCTGCCCCAATCATTCTCAAGGCATTTGCTCTCCACTTAAGCCCCTTGCATCAGGTCCTCTTTTTTTTTTCCCCTCCCTCCCCATTCCCTCCTCCCTCATGTGCCCTTGGTAATTTATACCTCGTTATTTTGTCATATCTTGCCCTATCCGGGGTCTCCCTTCCCCCCTTCTCTGCTGTCCCTCTCCCAGGGAAGAGGTCACATGTGGATCCTTGTAATCAGTTCCCCCTTTCCAACCCACTCACCCTCCACTCTCCCAGCATCGTCCCTCACACCCTTGGTCCTGAAGGTATCATCCACCCTGGATTCCCTGTACCTCCAGCCCTCATATGTACCAATGTACAGCCTCTGTCCTATCCAGGCCTGCAAGGTAGAATTCGGATCATGGTAGTTGGGGGGAGGAAGCATCCAGGATCTGGGGGAAAGCTGTGTTCTTCATCGGTACTACCTTGCACCGTAATTAACCCATCTCCTCTCCTAAACGCCTCTATGAGGGGATCTCCATTGGCCGACACTTGGGGTTTGGGTCTCCACTCTGCACTTCCCCCTTCATTTAATATGGTATATACATACATGAAAATTTCTTTTTGTGGAAGATTCATGGCTTATTTTTCGATGAACATCAATAGCTCTGCTGTTGTGTTTTGTCTTTCTGGTTCTTTTGTTGAGAGTGATGCAGTAAGCTGCTACTTCTGTCTTTGTAGAGGTGGGCACCATGTGTCTGGGAGACTGAGGGCCCCTGAGCTCTTTCTCTGTGTTACTGAAAAGGGTGTTTCCCGGGGCTGCCTGTGGCCTACTATGGAAGTGGGTCAGACTGCTGTGTAGACAAGTTCCATGGTGATTCAGTGGCCAATGGCTGTGAGGAATCTCTGACTGGAGTGGCACTGGAGCCTGTATGTATATGCCCCTAGACTGCTTTGAACTGGGCTGTCAAGCCACAATTTGCAGACCATTAGAGGGGTGCTGATAGAAGGCAGAAACAACCCCACTGCTGCTGGTGTGGGTGCTGGGGGAAAGCCCCCACAGGGTGGAGTTCGCTGGCACTCGTGGGGGCAGCTATCACTGCCACCAGCAAGGAGTACTGTGCTGGCGTGGGATAGGCCACTGCTGTTATGGGTGGCAGGAGGGGAGGAGATCCATGTGCAATGATAAGGCTGAGGGGGGAGGGCAATCGGCGGGTGTTTTCCACATTGGGGTCTGAGGTACTGTGACTGGAGTGGACCAGGGAGCCCCAGGACATGGGTCATTAATCCCCTGAGCTCTAAAGACAAGCTATCTGTGGGGGATATGTTCCCTTCAGACCAAGGATGCACTCTCCCTTGCTCCTCGTGGGTTGGGGATGCTAGTGAAGTGTTGATCTGTAAGCACTGGCCACTACAAGCATAGGCACTGTGGCACCACAGATCCTCTGCAGAGGTGGAAGGGTCCCAGGCAATGGTGGGTACGGGGGTTGTAGGGGCACAGATGCAGGTTCATCAACCTTCTTCAGGTCAACTACAGGTCATTTCCTGAGGCCCTGGTGAATGGAGGGAGGAATTTGAGCTTGGTGGTGATTCAGTCACCCCGTGGACAGAGGAGAACTGTGGCAGAAGGAAGTAGCTCCCCTAGGGCAATGCTGAAAGTGGACAGCTGCTATTTAGGGGGTCCCGCTGCAATTGCTGTGAGAGCCTTGTTAGGGCAGCCAACTAGGTCCTGGCATGGCGACCAGGCCGAGGGCTTAGGAGGGGAAATTGATGTGTGGTGACTGTGGCGTCAGCAGCACTCAGGAGCAGCCAACCTAGGAAGTCCCAGGAATCGGGTCCCCAAGTCTTTGACTCAGGGAAGATATGTGGGTGGGTCACCTCAGGGAGGGTGGAAGCACTGCAGGTTGCCGTGGGAGTCCCTTTACTCACCAGAATCCTCCTACTATTCATCCTGGACACCAGCACTCAGTATGTGCTGCTAACCTGAGCTCCATCTTGACTCCTCCCCTCGTTCTATGTGTTTTTTAAAGTAATGTTTCCATACCTCTAACCTTATGTTCTCTTTCATTTCTGCGATGTCAGATTAGCAATGTGAGTATGCTGGAGGAATGTGGGAGTTACATAATCTGGTGTCAATTTGAGAGGATTATGAGTGAAGGGGTGGTGTTTGGCCTGTCAATCAAGATATAACCAATGAGGCCTCTGTGTGGGGATGGCCTTTTGAGAATTCTGGGAATTCCTCCTTGGACACCTCTCTCTCGGCTCACTCCCTGAGAGATGCTTTATTGACAAGACACATGGCATTACACCCTGGGAGATGAAGAAGTCACATGGACCTATCCTGATGCAACCAGACCTCTGGAGCCAGAGAAACCACGTAGAGACCCTGAGATGCTTACAATGCCACTGGATCCATAGGACTTCCAACTCACTGGTCTTTAATCCTCCTGCATTAGGCATCATTGCATATGTTTTGTGAGTCTGAAGAGGACTTTATAGATTGATGTTGGACATATGGCTAATATTGGACATAAGGCCTTGATCTGAACTGGGCTGGGACATTTTCTTAATATTCAATTGCTCTTGTATATGAACCTCTTTCTTATATACATATGAGTGTCTATGAATTTGTTTATGTATCTCGTCTGAGTTTTAGGATCCAAAAGAAGTCTGATCGGGCAAAGTCAGCACAGTAAGCTGGAAAGGGTAAAGTTTCTTAATGAAATTTTAGTAATACTGCTTTTGCTACTTTCAAAGAAAGAGCAAGGACACTTCTTTTATAGCAAGAAACAAAATCTCAATACAACATTCATGGCCTTTTTTCTCACCAATATAGTTTTCAATTTTATAAAAAGGTCTGCATAATACGCTCCTATGATCTCTATGTGTTTGTATAAAATATCAAGATTACTCCTTGGGAATTCTGAAACAGAATTCTGAACATAGTTCTCTCTGACAACCATGTAACCATCCCACTAGATTTCTTCAGAAACTACTGTTTAAATTGGCTTTTCAGAAAAGACACTAACAAGATATACTTAAATACGTATTATGTGGAAGAAAATGGTCTATGTACCAAATGGAAATCTGGTAACTGCTTTTTGAATAAGCATTCTATGAAGTACTCAGGACATGATATTTTGAATATGCTTATTCAAATAATGTAGTATTTTTCCTAAATATTTTAGTATTTATATTAAGACTCAAAAGTAGTTATCAGTAATTATTATTTTTCATGAATCCCTTTCAGGCTGAGTTGAAGATATTGCTTGCTTTTGTAGGTAGAAATCATCTTATCTGAGTAAAGGATTGTTGACCTTTGATATTAAAACATAGCATCCACCATTGAAAATATATTGGATTGTCCCTATAAATGTACAGTTATGGTTCTGTGTGTGGAAATTGTGATAATCATATCATTAGAATCACAATCCTGCTGTATCTAATAATGTGGAGCTAATAGAAGAAAATGTCCTCCCATATTCAATGTCAAGTCAATTCTGACCCTGGAGACACTAGAGAGCAGGCTCGATCTGCCTCTGCAGGTTCCTGAGATTTCAGCTTTTCCTTTTTATGTGTCATCCACTCTGTTCAGACTCATAACCCATCAAGCAGACAGAGACTGCCTGGTCCTGTCACATTCTCACAATCATTCTTCTGTTCTTGTCAATCATATAGCCACTGTGTTGAGAGGTCTGTTAGGCCAGGTTGTCTAGAGAAACAAATCTAGGAACAAATATATACATATAAGAAAGGACTTTATATCAAGAAGTACTTATATGTAAAGAAAGCATTTCAGTCTGGTCCAACCCAAGTCCATGCTATGCTAGTTCATGTGTCCCTTTTCAGGCTCATGTAGCTATACGCTGGTGATGTGAACCTGAAAGCAGAATGTAACAGGTCATTGGGTGCAGAGTTGGGTGGATCCAAAGATCGGTGGAAGCATGGCAGGATGCTTTCAGTCTATAGCTTTTACCATCAGTTTGCCCACATGGGGCCACCACTGGAGGCAGACATAGAGTCCCAGTGAAGTTCTAGTGACTAGGAAAGCTAAGTGCCAGAGAGACACTTCTCTGTTCACCTTGCTTTTATACACATGGATTCTGACATCAAGGAGGTGTCATCAGGCTGCTCCATGATTGGTAAGAGACTCCCTTTGTTCTCTGCCCCTCTATTTACCAAGCATGACATCCTGTTCCAGGTTCTGGTCTCTCCTGACAACATGATCAAAGTTCATGAGACCAAGAGTCCTTGCTCCTAAAGAGCATTCTGGCTACATTTCCTTCTAGACAGACCTGGTTTGGGTTTGTTTGTTTCTTTGTTTTGGTAGTCCATGATAATTTCAATATTCTTTGCCAGCACCATAATTCAAGTGAATCATCTCTTCTCAGAACTTCCTTATTCAGTATCCATTTTTCAGATATATAAAGGCAACTGAAAATACCAATGTTTAGATCAGGTGCACCTTCGTCCTCAAAGTAATATCCTTGCTTTTCAATACTTTCAAGAGGACTTGTGCAGCAGATTAACCAAGCGCAATGCATCATCTGATCTATTGATTGGCGCTCTTTTGCACATTGACTATGAATGCAAGCATGATTAAATCCAAGACAACTTCAATCTTTTTTTTCCATGTATTATGATTTTATTTGTTAGTCCAGTTGTGAGGCTGTTATGTTTTTTTACATTAAGTTGCAATACATACTGAAGGCTTAAAATCCTTCATCTTCAATCAGAAAGTGCATCAAGTCTTCACTTTGAGCAAGTATATGCCAGTTTGTGTGCGTGCTTTCCTCCGAACCTGATGCCGCGCTCTTCTTCACATAGTTCAATTTATTGAATCATTTGCTCAACATATAGATTGAATAAGTATGTGAGAAAATATAACCCTGATACAGCACACCTTTCTATATTGTAAACCATGCTATATTCTGTTCTGTTTACACAACTATTGATCCACATAGAAGTTCTGCATGAGCACAACAATGTACTGGAATGCTTATGCTTCTCAAGCTGTCCATAGTTTGGGATTATCCACACAATCACATGCTATTGTATGGTCAATAAAACACAAGTAAATATTTTCCTTGTATTTTCTGTGTTGAGCCTAATTCATCCAACATCAACTGTACCTTGTTCCGTACTCTCTTCTGAATCCTGCCTGAACTCTGGTAGCTCCATGTTCATGTATTGTCCCAGATGTAGTTGAATGATCTTCAGTAAAATTTTTCTTTCATGTGTTATCAATGATATTGTGCAATAATTTGAAAATTCTGTTAAGCCACCAAGAGAATTTGGGATGGAGACAAATATTGATCTCCCCTCCTCAGCTGGCCAGGTAAATCTTCCAGATTTCTTAGCATAGGTGATTGAATACTTCCGGTGCTTCATCCACTTGCTGAAACATTTCAACTGCTATTTCATCAATTCGTGAAGTGTTGCTATTGGGCTTCCACTTGAATTGCTTTCTTTAGCTCCATTGGTTCTTGCTCATATACCATGTCTAGAAATGGTGAAATGTCAACTAGTTCTTTTTGGTACAGTGACTCTGTATTCTTTCTATCTTCTATTGATAATCTCTGCATCATTCTGTACTTGCTCATAGGATATTTTAATATTTTAACTAATGGGTTGAATATGTTCTTGAGTTCTTCCAGCTTAAGATATGCTAAATGTACTCTTCTCTTTCCAAATCGTTGTGCATCTCCTCTAGCTTCCCTTTGATATTTTATGTATAGATCTTTTGCTTCATCATTTCTTCTACTTGCCTCAGATACTTTATGATTAAATTTCAGTCTCTTTAACATCCACTTTGTCACGTACTTCTTTCCTGTCTTTGTAAGGACTTTTTGCTTTCTTCAAATATAATATTCTTGATGTTCTTCAGGTCTTCTATCTTTAATGCATTAAATTTGTTCTTCTGTTAAAACTGAAGTTGGTTATATTTAAGGTAGTATTTGTATTTGTTTTAATTTTCTTTAGCTTTAATCTGAACATTATGTAAGCAAATGATGGTCTCTTCCACAGTTGGCCCCTGATCTGGTTTTAGCTACTGATATTGAGATTCTCTATCAACTCTTCCTACATACTTGGTCAGTTTGATTTCTGTGTATTCCATCTGGAGAAGTCAACATGTGAAGTGGCAATTTATGTTGATAAAAAAAGTTATTTATAATAATGAAATCATTGATATTGCAAATTTTTATCTTATGATTTCCAACATTGTTATTCTCACCTAGGCTATATTTTCTAAGTACTGTTCCTCCCCTCTTTGTTTCCAACATTGTGTTCCAATCACCAACAATTATCAATGCATCTTGATTGTGTGGTTGATCAATTCTAGACTGAAGACATTGGTAAAACTCTTTAATTTCTTAAGTACTAGCTTTGGTTGTTAATTCATAAGTCTGACTAGCAGTGCTACTGACTGGACATTCTTGCATGTGGGCAGACAATATGCTATTGCAGAGAGCATTGCACTTCCAGATAGATGTTGAAATGTCCTTTTTGACCATGTATGTGTCGTGACACCACTCTAATTTTTCATCCCCAGAATAGTGAACCTTATCATTTTCTGAAACAGCATGACTAATATCAGTCCATTTTCACTCACTAATGCCTTGGATATTGATCGTCATAAGTTCCATTTCATTTTAGATGACTTCCAATTTTCCTAGATTGATGTATTTCACATTCCTAGTTTCAATTATTAAGATGTGCTTGCAGATTTTTCTTTGAAATTTGAGTTCTGTCCCAAAAGCAAATGAAAGTCCCAAAAGCTTTACTCCAGCTGCATCATTATGGTGGACAATTCTTTGAGAGGGCAACAATTCCACAGATATATTTTGAGTGTCTTTGGACTTGAAAGTCTCATTTTTGACATTCTATCTGGCACTATTGTGCCTTCTGTTTGTGAGGTTTTAAGTATCTGCTGGTGCATCCCTCCCCCTTGCTATTTATAAGATTTTAGTTCCCAATAAAAGATGGAATAAATAGTCACTGCACTAAAAAAAACTAGTTGACATTTCACCATATTAAATTTATATTTATTGCTATTATTCTTACTATTATTCATTTTCCTGTTTTTGTTCTTATTCATTTTTTTTGTTATTTCTCTTGTGTCTCCACTTCATTCTTCTAATTCTTCTTTTCATTATAGACAGCTATTTATGTATCTATAGTGAATTAGTGTGTTTTTGTTCCTTTTCAGGTAACCTACTAGGAGATAGCAATGCCAACATCAAAATTCATGGTTTTCCAACATACAACTTGATTCATACAGAAAAAGGACTATAGTGAAAAAATCATTATAGTTATTTGAATATGGATAAAAGTGAAAAATGGGAAAAAATGCACTGAATTGGCCTAGCACAACCTTGGAGTAACTTAACTGGGACAGTTGATAAGCTCCCAAATATATGATTATTTAGTATGCATGGTTTTTAAAGGGTACATAAAGGACAATAGGTCAGAAAAGCTTTCCAGACTGAAGGATTAGCACTCCAGAGCATGGTGTAACTTGAAGGATCACTCATTCCTTATTACTTGAATATCACTGAGGAGGGGGCAGTGTGAGTTATATGTGGGTACAGGGTTAACTCTGGATGGACTTCCACAAATGGACTTTGTGATTTCACAGGTTAATCTTTCAAATTTGAATCCCACATTTAGAAACTACAATGTGTGCTTGACAGGGTTGTGCCAGTGCTTTCAGGAGTATTTTGTGTTTATTTCTTTTGAATCTAACAAAATTCTAAAACTGAAAGTTAAGAGATGAATCTTGAGCCAACTAGTGACTAGCACACTAG
Organism: Tenrec ecaudatus; assembly: GCF_050624435.1. Classification (NCBI taxonomy): domain Eukaryota; kingdom Metazoa; phylum Chordata; class Mammalia; order Afrosoricida; family Tenrecidae; genus Tenrec; species Tenrec ecaudatus. The sequence goes on from NC_134543.1 coordinate 19,545,297, forward strand.
AGATTAGCTTGCCACTTCTAGGGAATGTCCAGCATAGTACAAAAATGACTTTTCCTGGAGGATTTCCAGAGAAATTGGGAAAGATCAGAGCAAAATGCATTCACCTTTGTCAGGTGAACCTAATTGGAAATACAAAATGTTCTAAGGCGTGATCCTCTTATTTATTGCCATCAAGTCGATTCTGCCTCATAGAAACACAGGAAAACTAAAGGACAGAGTCAAACGTCTGTTGTGGGTTTCCAAGGCTGTAAATCTCAATGGGAGCAGAAAGATTCCTCTCTCTCCTGCAGAGTAGCTGGCGGCTTTCATTCTGTTGAACTTAGTTAGCCGTCCAATGCTTGTCATCCACTGGGATGCAGAGTTACTTTGAGTCCTAATTGGCTTTTTAGTTACCCAAATACTTGATTATTTCCTAGAAGGGTCTCTTAATTCCTTGTGGGCTCTTACCTATCAACTTTATCCTCCTTTCTTCTAGGTCTATCTTCTCTATAAATAATGAAATATTCATGGTTTTACCAGTCTTATAAATTAATAATAGTAATAATAATATTTACTTGACCCAGCTAATATATCCTATGATTTTTTGGTTGTACTGACATATTTTTTCATTATTAATCTATTAAAGTTTAAGCTATTATTAATTAATCTACTGTCTATAATCCTGTGTCTTTTTAAGTGTCTGCTATCTAAATTACTGAATCACCATCCTTATGAGAGAAATCCTTGAATGACCTCACATGTTTTTCTATTGGTAAATCTAATTACCTTTCTCCTTCTTCTTTTCCTAATTTATTCCACATCACATATCCAAACCTGTTGTATATTGGATTTTATTCTTTGCATCTGATGATCATCTTGGTTTTAAATGCTGTGTCTTATTAAGAAAATACTTTTACTCCACATACCAAACTCCAACCCTTCAGTAGTCCTCAATTATTCCAATATGAGATTAAATCCAAATTTTGGGATTACTTGGAGAAATTATGACATTGGGTGGCTATCCAATGTTGACTTTTTTAATAAAATGGGTTTTAAGTAGAAGGATTTAATGCAGACTATGGAAATGAAGTATGTAAGAATGACATACATTAATAAATATAGAATGCATCATATATAGTTTTGATAGCATTAGCTTAAATATTTCTGAGATAATAACTTATACTAATTCATTTTGCATAAGCCAGGGATCAAAAAAATCACAGATTCATATTCTCAAGTTTTGATAACTGGTTTTTGTAATGAAGTATATTTAAAACGTGGAAAAAATGAAAGTTTAATCCTTTCCTCATTGTAATTCATTTTTGTTAGAATTTCTGCTAGAAATCATGATACATTTATGTTACTGTCATTGTTTGGTTTCTTTTGCTTATATTGGTTTCGAAATCACAAAATATTTACAAAAAAAGTTAAATTCCTAGGATTCTCAGTTATTTAGGAATGAAATAAATGTCTGTTATTGTCATTTATCAATAGATCATGATCTTGATGGAGTATTTGTTGAAAAATAAAGTTTGCATTTTATTAGTTGTCTTTGGACTTCATTTTTAAAATTTGATTAAAATGAATTTTTAAATGAAAGGTTCCTCATATAAGACTGAGTTTAAGAAAAGTCATTATCGTAAATTTATACATGTACTGCTAACTTTTTGTTATAAATTATTTTATATAACTTTAATTATATTAATTTAATTAATCTATAACTTTAATCAAGTTACTGTATTAAGTAAGTTAATACTCATTTTTCTATTAATTTACTTTTTTGATCCATTTACATTTGTAATATGTATTATTTATTGAAAATTTAAAAGGCTGATGTATAGTCAATAGAATGAATTTCTTTATTTTTATACTGAGCATATTGAAGTTATTAGAGAAAGTTTGAATAAGTTTGGTATATTCTGTTCATGAAAATGAGGGATCTATGTACACTAAGTGCTAATCTGTATTCTTAGTGATGTTAGGTGTCATAAAGTTGATTTTGACCCATAAGGACCACCCTGTCTACAACATAACAAAACACTGCACAGTCCTGTTCCATTCTCACAGTTGTTCCTACACTTGAGCCCATTGTTGCAACTGGCCACCAATTCCATATGGAGAGGGAAGAAGCCCAGAAGTAGCAGAGAACTCCTCAATAAGGACAAAGTTGGCTCACTTTACCTGATTTTACCACCTACTGCCCAGTCACAGTGTTCAAAAGAGCACAGAACCGGCAAAATGACAGATACTTAGACCAGTGGAAAAGAACAGAAAACCCAGAAATAAAACCATCAGCATATAGACAACTGATCTTTGACAAGGGCCCCCAAGGCATCAAGTGGAAGGTGGATGTCCTCTTTAAGTAGTGGTACTGGAAATGATGGATATCTACAAGTTGAAAAATGAAACAAGATGTTTACCTCACCCCATGAACAAGAACAAACTCAAAGTGGATCACAGACCTAGAAGTAAAACCCCAAAACATCAGGACCATCAACAAAGGAATTGTGGCAAACCTATGAACCTTGGCCCAGAGAATACAAAGGCTAACTTCAATAGGAAAGGGTACATGCACAGATGAACCTGACATCAACAAGTGGGATTTACTAAGGATAAAACATCTGCATGTGTCAAATGACTTCACGAAGCAAGTAACGACATATCACAGAGTGGGATTTTAGCAATGACACAACAGACAATGGGTTTATTACTAAAATCTACCATACCCTCCTGGCCTTCAAAATGAGGAAACAGTTAACCCCCTGAGGAAGTGGGCAAAAGAACTGAAAAGAAGTTTCACTAGGTAGGAGACCTGTATAGCAATAAACATATGAGAAAATGCTCTGGATCATTAGCCATCAGAGGAATGCAAATTAAAACAACCATGAGATACCATCTAACACCCTTGAGGTTAGCCCAAATCAGGAAATCAGAGAGCAAGAAATGTTGGAGGTGATGTGGCTAAATAGGAACTCTCCTCCACTGCTGGTTGTCTTGTAGATATGTACAGCCTCCGTTGAAAATGGTCTGGTGATATTTAAAGTAAATGGAAATCAATTTACCTTATAACCCTGCTATGGCTCTACTAAAACATGAGTAGTCGTCTGCGTTCCAATGTTTATTGTGGCACAAGTCACAATCTCAAAGAGTTGGAAACAACCTAAATTTCCATCAATAGCTGAATGGATTAGTAAACTCTGGCTGGCACACACACACAATAGAGCACTATGCATCACTAAAAAGCACAGACGATCAAATGAAACATGTAGTTTCATGGGAAGAGTCAGAAGAAATTATGCTAAGCGAAGTCAGCCAATCACAAAAGGTCAAGTACAACATGAGTCCCTTGAGTTAGCACAGTACATATAGAAGAAAAGCCACTTATTTCACAATATACGGGTTAAGGTACAGGAAGTTAGGTGGAGGTCAGACCAAACACAAGGAGGTACGTATTAATCCAATACAAATAAGGGGAAAGAGGGGGAGGGGAGGAAGAAAAGGGGAGAGAGGGAGATGATGGCACTGAGGGAGCAGGGCACTAACCCACCCATGAGGAGAGTATTGGTTATTTTGCCACAGAATTGGGAGTGTTCATACAGACACCACCATGGTGCACCAATCCATGAGGGCAACATAAACACCTGGAGGAATGCATGAAAAGATTGGGATACAGGGATACAGACCCCCTCCCTAGAAGTTTGTGTGACAGAGAACAACACTAAACCTACAGGTTGGGGTGAGGGGCCAGTATACCACACCCGCATGGAAGGAAAAAGAGAAAGGGGCTGTTGGTCTAGATCCCATATTGTCACAACACTCCCAGAGGATGGCATCCCTGCACGGAGCTGCTATGACACAGAGATGACTGTAGGGCTGACAACAGCTCATGACATGTTGTCCCCTTACAGGAGCACACTATGACAGTGGACAATACTGGGGATGCACAGCAAGAAGGTTGTGCCATCTGAACCCCTGCAGCGAGGAAAATCAAGAAGAGAACATAACAAAAAAGCAACTGGATGAGAGTAAAGCCACTAAGCCCCTAAAGTGCCCCCCAAAATAGGCTTCAGGCTAGGAGGGATAGCCCCGGAATTCCCCCAGGACCGGTAGGCAGATAGTCATAAAGGTCAGCAAACATACCTGGAATTGTGTATGTTTTTTCTCTTTATTTCTTCTTTTATTTTTCCTTCCTTTTTTCAATCTCTTGTTTTCTTTCTGTTTGGTCTATGCCACTTTTGCTTTGCCTAATTACATAAGACAGACACGAGAAGCAAGCTGGAGGAGAAAGCTATGGGACCAATGGTCACAGAGGGACTTGTGGGAAGAAGGGAACAGGGTAAAGGTGTGGTGAGCAAGCAATTCCACAGACAGGGTAACAACTAGGGAATTCAAATCTATAACAAGGAAGACAGAGAGATCCATGTGGTATTGGAGCAACAGCAATCTACTTGAGAAGTACCATGAGGCAGACATAGGGAAAGCATGATAGTAGGGCAGAAGAAAGGCAAAGGGAAACAGGAAGATATAGGAAGCAAAGCTATGGATAGAGGTATAAGCATAGGTGTTTGCATAAGTAAATACATTAATCCATAAAAATAGAGGTATTGGCCTATGTACATATATTTATATGGCAATTCAATGAGGCAGTAGATGGACTCCTGGCCTCTGCTCATACCCTCCCTCAATACAAGAACACTTTCTTCTAACAAACCATCATTCTGTGATGCTCACCATCCTGGCATAAATTCTGAAGACAAAATGAGTGCATAAGCAAATGTGGTGAAGAAAGCGGAAGGTGCCCTGCTATTAAGAGATATGGAATCTGGGGTCTTAAAAGCTTGAAGTGAAACAAGTGGCCCTCCAGCAGAGAAACACCAAGCCCATATGGAAGACGCACACAAGCCTGTGGGATCATGCAGTGTCATCGTAACTGGGTAACAGGCATCAGAACACCCACAACAAACAAACCATGAAAAAACATATCGTTGAGACAGAGGAGGGTGAGAGCAGAAACCCAAAGTCCATCTGTAGACAAAGGAACATCCCCTCACAGAGGGGTCACAAGGAAGGGATGAGTCAACTAGGGTGCAGTAAAGCACTGAGGAAACACACAATATTTCTCTGGATCCTCAAGGCTTCCTCAACCCCCACTGTCATGATCCCAATGCTGCTTTACACTTCGGACTAGACCAGAGCATGTGCACAGGTATAGATTAGAGATAAGAGCTCATGACATAGGGAATCCAGGAACAAGAATTGGAATAGCAATATTAGAAGGGTAGGGAGAAGGTGGTGACATGGGGAGGAAGGAGTTTCAATTGCAATGATCAACATATAATCACACATACCCCTCCAGGGGGAAGAACAACAGAAACCATGGGGGAAGAGAGACAGTGGTTGGTGTAAGATATGAAATTTTTTTTAATTTTATAATCTATCAGGGGGGTGGGTGCATGAGGGAAAAAGAGGAGATGATACCAAGGGCTCAATAGAAAGTAAATGTTTAGAAATAAATGATGGCAATATATGTACAAATACGCTTGATACAATTGATGTATGGATTGTTATAAGAGTTGTAACCCAATTTGGATCCTATATTGTTCCCTTGTCCCTGGGTTTGTTGAGGGGGGAGTGGCGGGCCTGGTAGGGAATGATCAAGGGTAAGGTTACGTAAAGAAGAGGTATAGCTATAACCCAGGTGGGGACGGAGAATGATAGTGGGGTAGGATGAAAGTCAAGGAAAATAGAGGAAAGAGCTAGGAGACAAAGGGCGTTTATAGAGGTCTAGACAAAGACATGTATATGCAAATAGATATATATGAGGATGGGGAAACAGATCTATGTGTCTATATTATAGGGTTATTATTAAGGTGGTGGAAGGACCTTGGGCCTTTTGGTTATGTTCTCTTCTTGATTTGCCCCACTGCAGGGGTTCAAGCACTCCCTCAACGCATGAATATTTTCTGCTATTAAATTGGCATTCTATGATGCTCACTCTCCTGACACAATCACTGAAGCCAAAATGGGTGAGCAAGCAAATGTGGTGAAGAAAGTTATTGAAATGCAAATGTTGAAAGTAAAGTTTTGATATTTTAGAGATATAATTATAGTTATAGAAAAAATTGAGAGAGTGTAGATCGAATTTTACACCAATATTTTACTCATGCATATATATATCCAAACATCTAAATGGTGACTATATAATTGAATCTTTCCAGATGTAATGCACAGGAATCAAATTGACTAAATTTGTGTACAAACTTGAATGTATCCCATTTGAATTTAGATATCATCTTAAGAATAGATTTACACATTGAATGCTAATAACCAAAAACTGGATGAGCTTGGGAGTGAAATTGCAAGGAAACTAAAAATGCAGGAAAGCCAGCCAAGACCAAAATGAATGTCAGAAAGGTTGATGTTTGCTCTTGACATAGAGTAGATAGGATATAGAGAAGAAAAAATAAATTAAAGAACTGAAGAAAATTTTCAAAGGAAAATTCAAGAAAAAATAAAGTATTATAGTGGAATGTGGTAGTTACACAACTTCGTGTCAACTTTATAAAAGAATGTAGTGGAGTCTAGTCTGTGAATCAGGTTGCAACCTGAAGATCCTTCCTTGTGGGCATGGCTTTCTCACAAGGACTCTGCCATCAGAAGAGGTGGGCCACATCTCTCTCTGCTCAATTGTCCTGTTGAGGAGTCATGTGGAGATGTTTCCAAATCCATTGGACCCACAGTTTTCACCACCAGCCTGTGATTTTCCTGCATTTGGCATCATTGTATCAGACATATGGGAGAATATCTGGCTTATGGGCTTGATCTGTACTGGGCTGGGATGCTTTCTTAATATACTTCAATTACTCTTTGATATAAAGCTCTCTCTTACACATATTTGAGTGTCTCTGGATTTGTTTCTCTGGTCAACCCTGCATCAAACTTGGAACCTGAAAAGACATGGAGTTAGAAAACCAAAAGGGAAAGCGGCACCGCATTTTTCAAGCTGAAAGGCTACATATATTATTCAAGCCTGGAGTTGCAATATGGAAGGATGCTCTGGAAAAGAATATTGAACGATGCTTAAAGCATCAAAAGAAGTTGGGGGAATTCATGAAGTCATTGTGCAAAGAGAAAAAAAAGATGGACATTCAAACATTTCAGAAGGTAACATATGATGATGAACTAATGGAAAAAGCCAAAGCTGCATCTAAAGTATTTGGAAAAAACAAGAGTTCAAGATTTATGAAATGTCATTATAGAATACCATGTAATAAAGTGAAGCAACTCTGGAAGCACTAACTTGTATATGCCTAGAACTTTAGAAGACAGTTTTCTCACCAACTGACTAGAAATATTCCATATTTGTGCCTATTCCACAAAAGGATGATTAAACAGAGAACTGCCAGAAGTTGTACCGAGTTGTAAAAGAAGTTTCAAAATGAGGAATATCATTCCCAATAGCCTATGAATCTTGGCAGAAAGCAGAGAATTCTAGAAAGATGTTTGACTGTGTTTCATTGGGTACGAAATGCATTTGATTGTGTGGATCATAACAGGTCATGAATAACATGGGAAATAATGACAGTTTCAGAAAGTTTAATTGTGCTGATGCAGAACTTGTAAGTAGACCAAGAGGTAGTTATTCTATCAGACCAAGAGAAAACTGTGGAGTGCCACACCAGGGAAGGTGTTTTCCAGACTTAGAGTTTTTCACTGTATGATGAAAAAATAAGAAGCTGGACTATATTAAAAACAATGCAGCAACACGATTGGAGGAAGATAAATTAGCAATCTGTATTATGCAGGTTAAACAACCTTGCTTGATACCAGCAAAAAAAAATTTTGAGACCCGCTCGGACCCACCGACGGCCAGGGGCGGCACGCGGCTGCCCCCGGAGCCGGCTGGGGCCAGTAGACAAAGATAAACTTCTGAAGAGGACATGTGATTAGAAGTTGTCTCTTTGCTGAAGTGCTGGGAACTCAAACCTCCGAAGTTTCTGAGAAACAATTACTCACCTTAATCAAGGTGAACCCCTGAGCCGTTCATTATGACTGATGGAGACTACGATTACCTCATCAAGTTTTTAGCTCTGGGAGACTCTGGAGTAGGGAAAACGAGTGTACTTTACCAGTACACAGATGGTAAATTTAACTCTAAGTTTATCACAACAGTGGGCATTGATTTCAGGGAAAAGAGTGGTGTACCGAGCCAATGGGCCGCATGGAGCTGTCGGCAGAGGTCAGCGAATCCATCTGCAGTTATGGGACATTGCAGGGCAGGAGAGGTTTCGCAGCTTGACAACAGCGTTCTTCATAGATGCTATGGGATTTCTTCTGCTTTTTGATCTGACAGATGAAAAAAGTTTTCTCAACGTCAGAAACTGGATAAGTCAGCTACAGATGCATGCATATTGTGAAAACCCGATATAGTATTATGTGGAAATAAGAGCGATTTGGAAGACGAGAGGGCAGTCAAGGAAGAGGAAGCCAGAGAACTTGCAGAGAAGTATGGAATCCCCTACTTTGAAACGAGTGCCCCCAGTGGGATAAACATAAGCCAGGCCATCGAGGTGCTCCTGAACCTGATCATGAAATGCATGGAACAGTGTGTGGACAAGTGCTGGATCCCCGAAGGAGTGGTGAGGTCCAATGGCCACACTGCCACAAATCAGTTAAGTGAAGGAAAGGAGAAGGGGGGCTGTGGCTAACAAGTCCAGCGAGCAGCCCAGTCACTCCTGTGGCCTCCTCTGTGGTTAATGCGTGGCTCGGCAAGCGATGAATGGACACCGGGGATGGACTGCTTCTCACTGCACCAATTAGACCTACTCATCAAGCATCCATTTTCAGCATTGATTTATGGGTGTTTTGCCAATATTTGTTAACAACGAGTTGGTCCAAGAGTGAAGAGAAATATTTCATGGAGCCAAAAGTGCCTTAATAAACTGTAGCTGATGCAACAACAACAAAAAATTTTGAAGTACAAACTGAGAAAGATCAAAGCTACAACCTGGATTATGGACATCACCTCAACGAACAAAGCCCCCAAATCCTTGCAATTAGAACAACAGACGAACCTTGTGATAACTGGTGCAAAGATCAAAGTTTAGGGGGGTTGATTTTATCCAGATCCATAATAAACCCTCATAGAATTTGCAATCAGGGAATCAGACAACTCATTCAGCAAATTGTTTCCAATAGACCTCTTTAGCATGATAAAATGCAAAGATGTCACACTGAAGAACAGTGTATTCCATGGCATTTTTAATAACCTCCTATGCATAAGAAAGCTGAACAATGCATAAGCAAAAATGGAGAAGAATTGATACTTTTAAAATGTGGTTTTGGCAAAGAATGTAAAATATATACCTTGGGCTTCCAGAAGAATGATTACCTTGGAAGAAATAAAGCTAGAATACCCCATAAAATTGTAAATCTTTGTTTCAATAATTTTAAACATTTTATCAGGATGGATCTGTTGCTGGAGATGGACATCGTGACTGATTAGGTAGAAGATCTGACCTAATAATTAATAATAATAAAAGACTTCCACCCACTGACCTGTGTCTTCCTGCATTTGGCGTCATTGCATGTGCTGTGTGAGTCTGAGGAGGAATTTATAGACTGGTATGGTACATATGGACTAGTATCAGGCTTACGGACTTGATCTGGACTGGGCTGGGATTTTTTTTCTTAATATACCATTACTCTTTGCTATGAAGTTTTCTATTACATGCATATGAATGTCTATGAATTTGTTTCTCTGGACTAACACAACCACTAACACCACAACAAGGCTAACAACCTACTGACATGAAACAATTCTAATGCATAGCAACCATATATAGGATTTCTAAGGCTTGGAATCTTTATCGGAGCATAAATTCTTACCTTTTTCCCCTGGAGCTGATGAGATCTATTTGAACCACTGATCTTACACTTAGCAATTCAACACTAACAGAACAGTACCACCTGTGTTGCTTAATATTTTCTACCATATTTTATCTATTTGTTCCTATGTATTTGTGTTTCATAGGAATTAATTAGTATTTTATCACTATGGACTCCAATTAACTTTTTTATTCATTTATGTTTCAAGCTTTCCAGTATTGATTTCCTATGCCTGTAAAAGTACATTCTCATTATCTTAATTTGTGAAAATAATTTTACACACAGATACAATCTACAACTTAAGTAAAGGGTTTTTAAGAGCTAATACTAAATACTGTGTTCATGCAAATATTGTTTAAATACTTAGAACCCTGTTTCAAAGTAAAATATCCCTTTGCAATTCCTTTTCATTCAATTTAATTTCTAAAATACAGCTAAAAATGGAACGTAAATGTTTCTAATAAAATTGAAATTTGGGCTTAACTATCAAAATGGTTTTTCCACAAATGTAAAGATGCTTCCCTCTGACTCCTGTCCTAAAACTGGCAATCTTTGACACTTGGAAGGTGAGCCTTTCTAATGTTCTATTTTCCATCTTTACCATTAAGGAATGATATATGAACAACTTATAATAATATCCTTTTATATGTCTCTTCTATATCTACATAGCATGTGCATGATTCATAAGAAAGAATTAAGGGATTGAATGTCACGATTAATGCAATTTTTAAACTTTACACCCTACAGTACACAACATGTTGGTTCAATTTTAACTCTGCAAGCCCACGATTCAATACCTTTTTCCCTCTGCCCATATTGCATCCTAATAATTCTATGGTTATTACCTATATGAAATGTCAACTGTGTGTATCTTGGTTATTACAAACTAGTAAACAAACAAGATTTCAGTGGCATTAAGGTTTTGACTTGAATTATATTACTATTTTATTAGAAAATAAGTCATATGTGGATGATATAAACAGAAAAATGGAACAAAGTAAGCATTGTCATTGTGAAATGACAAATAAGACAGGAAATTCCACCTTTGACAATTCTTAGACAAGCAGCTTTCATAAATGGGAATCAATATGTATTCTCCAAAATAGGAGGAAATTATTTACCTTGCATGGTTTAAATGGGAAAATAAAACCCAGAAGTCACCTGTTATTTCTGGCACATGAAAATTGCCCCGTGTAATAGTTTTAAAGATTAACAATTTTATTGCAGTCAATATTCAAATTGCACTAAATATTTTGAATACACCCAGCAGCTCTCAGGATGTCTAACAAGCAGCAAAGTGACGGCAGAAAGAGAGAGGCTGGACTCCAGAAAACTATATATTTCCAAGTGAGATCTGATGACCAGATTGGCAGGCTAAACCTCACGCCTACTATTTTATATACCTTCAAGTTGACATGAAATTATGTCACACCCACAGTGATTTCCATGATGGAATTTTCTGTGAAGCAGTAAAGCTGTTGTGGGGGAAATAACCAAAAATGACTCAACTCATGGTCATCCAGTAGATTTTGAATCAGAGCTACCCTATCAGACAGAATGGAACTCTATCGGTTTCTGAGACTCACTTTTCAATAAAGAAGAAAACCTCCTTTCTCCCATCGAATAGCTGACGGTGTCAAATTGCTGACCTTGCAGTTAGCAGCCAAATGTTTTACCACTACACCATCAGTCTTAATATGATTGAGGGAGGTTTTATTCAGAGTGGGGCCTACTCTTAGCACACATTGACAGTGTGAGTAAGGCAATAGACTTTGTTACTGGATTTGGATACTGCATCTGGTTCATTAATCCACTGTTAAGTTCAAGTCTATTTTAACTCATAGTGAACCTATGCTCAACAAAAAACCAACGCTGCACGATAAGATCCTATGGCATCCTCACAAACGCTCCTATGCTTGAGTCCATTGCTGCAGCCACTGGGTTAATCTATTTCCTTGAGAGCCTTCGTCTTTTTGGCTGCACCTCTACTTTACCAAGTATGATGTCCATCTCTGGAGATTTGTCTCTCCTGTCAATGTGTACAAATTACTCAAGACAAAGTTTTTCAAAAGAGCACTTCATCCATTTATCTTCCAAGACAGATACGTTTGTCTTTTTAGAAGAACTTTCAATATTCTTAATCAGCACAAATAAAATGCAATAATTATTTTGTGGACATTCTTATTCATATATCCAACTTTCACACACATGGAGGGAGTTGAAAGTATTATGGCTTGGGCCAGGTACAATTTATTGCTTAAAGTAACAGTGTTCCTTTTCAGTACTCTGAAGTGGTCTTGTGAAGCCCATTTACCCAAGGAAACACATTTTTGATCTCTGGTTGCTGCTTCTATGTGCATTTATTGTGGATCCAAGCAGACAAACTCCTTGACAATTTCAATCTTTATTCCATTTATCATGATGTTACCTGTTGATTCAGTTCTGAGGATTTTTGTCTTCTTTATGTTGAATTTTTATATTGCCTGTCCATTCTAGGAGCATTTACTGTCAATCTTGGATTCATTCAGCTGATCTAGGACTCATTTAGCTTATTATCCATCAGTTTATGCTCTTCTGCTTCATCTTCCTGCTTTCTGTTCATCAGTTCCTGCAGCTACAGGAGTCAGGAGAAGCCTTTAGTTTGCATTTGACTCACAGATTTGAACCCGACTGGATGTACCCAGGTCTTGGAACTGAGGCCCATTTCTTCACATAAATCTCTTTCTTTACACATACCCATACAAGCATCACTGGTTTCTTTCTCTAGAGAACCAGCCTAACACAAAAATTATGAGGCTCAATGTTATTTGGGAATCTCTTAAATCTCTGTTTCCTGGTGTACTGTTCCTCTCAGATAAATGTGAACTCTACACTTCCCACTCTGTAAATGCACTCTTGCCTATAAACAAATAAAAAAATGACCTAATTCTCAATGTTCTTCTCTTTTTTTTGGGGGGGGGTGAAAATATGGACTGTAAAATAAACAAAACCCATAAAAGGGAGACTTCCAGGAAGATGGTGAAAGAGTAACACATTCCAGAGGGACTCCACAGAAATCAGTCAGGAGAGTTACTAATAGGGAAATCCCACACTGCCAGGGTGCAGGAGGAGCATTAGAAAGATAAGTAGACCCAGATCCACTAGGTTTTGAGGACTTGGAGGGTTTTGGCTTACCATAGTGGAGGCCGAATAGGGTTTGACTTTAGTCCCGCCACTCTCTCAGCTGGAGCAAGGATCATTTGGAGAGAGGAAAGTGGTTTTATCTCAAGACAGCAACAGCCTGCTGCCACCTAGGGGCAGGGATTAAACCCTTCCAGCCCCACGGTTAGGGATCAGGGCTCAGCTATATTGTTATTTATGTTTCCCTCTTTCTCTGTATCCCTCCCTGCCCAGTCTCAGTGGGCTTAATTTTTTGTTTGTTTGATTTTCTTTATCTCTTTCCTTTTCTCTCACATGCCACTTCTAACCTGACCTCCAGACCACTCCCCATAGCCCAGGGAATTTACGCCTGCCCTCCACCCAGGTGGGAGAGCTCCACCCTCTGCATTGTAACCAGAGACTCGGGAAAGCCCACCCACCATCCACCAGGGGATATCCCACCCAACTTGTTCCAGAGGGTATCCTGCCCACTTTATTCCCAGGGAAATTCCACCGACAACCCCCCCCCCCCTGCCATGCCTTCTGCAGTACTTAACACATGGCTGGGGAAACTACGCCTACCTTATTTGGGGAAAATCCTGCCTGCATGACTGGGGGAGCTCCAATCTGTCCTTTGTGGTCCCACGTGACTGAAGGAACTTTCTCCCGCCTGCCGTAGCACCTTACATGGCCTAAAGCAGATCACTCAACACCTCCATATTCCATGCTATTGCAGGAACCTCTGCCCAAATTCTGCAGTGTTCTACCTAACCAGGACAATTCTGTCCACCATTCACAGTGCTCTACACCAAAGCAAACAACCCACCAACCTTCTGTGGCAGCAGGCATCACTGCAAACTGAGGTTCCCCAAGCTGCTGTGGGGCCCATCATCACGGCTTCTAGTGAGATTACCCGGTACAGCAGATCCTTGTGGCCTCACAACAACCAAACCAGTGTCCCCTGGGAGGACAATCCAACTTGCTCTCCAAATAACAGAACACTGGTTGACTAGGGAAAGAGTGAAGCCAATGGAGGATAAAAAGGGAGGCCACATCTATAGTGAAATTAGCTGCAGACAGTTCAAAGAAGCATTCCTATGAGTCTCCAGAGAAGGCCAGTACTCTTTGACTCCCTGGAAAATGGCACCTGGCTCCTCTAAAACAATGCATCCGCCCCAACGACCTCAATGAAAAAAATACAGGAGAAACAAAAGGCAGTGACATTAGATGTCCTGAACCTAACAACTTGCATAGAAGAAGCAGACATTGATCTGCCATAATAAGAAATTTTCAGAATGCTGCTTCAAGTCATACAGGATATGAGGGAAACGAGAAAGAAAAAGAATGAAATGATAGAGGAGATAAAGTCCATACACCAAAAAGAAATACAAGTGGTAGGAGACAAGATATCAAAAACCAGTAGCAGGCTCACAGACTTTGTCAATCAACCGGAGGAGGCAGAGAAGAACCGTGCCAGTGACCTAGAAGACGGCCAAGCAGACTAACAAACGTGAACAGACATCTAATAAGATCATCACAGAAGCTGAAGAAAACTTAAGAGCTATAGTATGATGCAATGAAGAACAACATCAGAATAATTGGATTACTTGAGGAAGACACAACAAGTAAGTCATTCCCCATCTTAATGAATGAAATCCAGGCAACCATTCAGGAAAGAATACCAGCTACATTGAATCCCAAGAAGAAATCACCAAGGTACATAATAGTTAAACTATCCAAGTTTGAGGAAAAGGAGAAAATCATGAGTGCAGCTAGGGAAAAACAATCAATCACATATAAAGTTTCCCAAATAAGAATATGCTCAGACCTATCAGCAGACACTGTGAAGAAGAGGAGAAAGTGGAGGATACATATTCAAAATATTTAAGGAAAATGAAGCAAACCTAAGAATATTTTATCCAGCCAAATTATCTATCAAAATTGATGGAGAAGTAAGAGTCATTCTAGACAAGGAAACACTCAAAGAATACGTTAGAATAACCTAGTCCTGCAAAGGGTCCTAGCCAACCCAGTATGAACAGAATAACAACACTCACCAAGCATAAATAATAGACTGCCACATAGAACAAAAACACCCAGAAGGCAAAAAAGAGAAAACAGCACCCAAGAAAGCATTGGCTTAAGGGTGAAACACACACAAGAATGAAGCACACACACACAACATAGTGATAAGAAAGGGAGGCAGGAAAACAACTGACACAAAAGGTCTAAGATGACATCACAGAGTTAACAGATGGAGATAATAACCTGAATATCAGTGGACTGAACTCAGGCATTAAAGCTCAGACAGTAAAAGACGGAGACTGGCAGACTGGCATAGAAAACACAACCCATCAATCTGCTGCCTACAGGAGACACATCTAATGACTACACACACAAATAGGCTGAGAATCAAAGGTTGGAGAAAAGCATACCAAGCAAACAACAATTCAAAAAAAGCAGATGTTGCAAACCAAATCTCAGATGAAATTGACCTAAAAGTGCAAACCACAAAAAGAGGCAAGGAGGTAAACTATATAATCCTCAAAGGAACAGTAGACAAAGAACCACTAATTATTTTAAACATATATTCTCCAAATGAGAGACCTTGTGAATACATCAAGCAAATACTCCAAAGGATGAAAAAAGAAATCACAGCATCAATAATTATAGTAGGTGACTTCAATACACCACTCTCTGAAAAAGATAGATCACAGGGAAAGAACCAGAATGAGGCTAGAGGTCTAAACACTACAATTAGACAATTTGACTTGATAGATATTTATAGAACTTTTCATCCAAATACACACACACAAAAAATCACATTCTTTTCAAGCCCACATGTTGCATATTCTAAGATAGACAACAGGCTGGGACACAAGATAATCTGCATAAATTTAAGCACATTGATATTATTCGGACATCTCTCTTCTATCACTGTGCCACAAGGCTGGAAATCAACAAAAGGAAGATGAGGAAAACAAGATCAAACAATTGGAGGATGAATAACTATCTCCTGCAAAAGGAGTGTGTATTGGCCAAGATGAGAGATGAAACTAGAAAATTTCTAGAAACCATTGTGAATAAGAACACAGCATCCCCAAACTTATAGGATACAGCAAAGGCAGTGATCATAGTTGCATAGCAATACATGCACACATGAAAAAGGAAGAGAGTCTCATGATTGATATGCTAGTACAAAATTGACAACAACTAGAGCAAAGTCAACAGGACAATCCTACTAATAGTAAAAGAAATGAAATAATACAAAGAGGGCTGAGATTCAGGAGAGGAAAAATAAGAAAACTATGGGGGAAATTAATGCTGCTAAAACTTGGTTCTTTGAGAGGATAAACAGAATCAACAGACCACTGGCAAACCTAACCAAAGAAAGGAGGGAACAAATTTTAATAGCAATGACGAGGGATGAAAGAGGGGACATTACAACAGAACCTAATGAAATCAAAAGGATAATTACACAGTACTATGAAAGACTGTACTCCAATGAATTCTACCACTTGAAAGAAATGGGCAAATACTTGGAAAAATAATCCTTCCCTAGAAAATCCGCAAAGGATATCAAGAATCTCAACAGACCCAAAGCAATAGAAGAAATAGACAAGGTTATGAAGGGATTACCAACAAAAATTCTCCTGGACCAGATGGCTTCACAGGAGAATTCTACCAAGCATTGGGGAAGAACTGACACCAATCTTACACAAACTCTTCCAGAACATAGAAAAAGACGGCAAACTCCCAAACGCCTTCAAAGAAGCTAGTATAACTCTGACAGTGAAACTGGGCAGGGATTCCACCACAACTGAGATCTACAGACCAATATTCTTAATGAACATTGATGCAAAAATCGTAAAACACTTGCCAATAGAATACAAAAGTATATAAAACAAATAATTCACCATGACAAAGTAGGATTCATACCAGGGATGCAGGGATGGTTCAACATACAAAAGACCATTAATATAATTTGCCACATTGACATGAAAAACTATAAGAACCATATGATAATATCAATAGATGTGGAAAAAATCATACAACATCCAACACTAATTCCTGTGTAAAATACTCAAGAACGTAGGACTGGAAGGAAAATTTCTCAAGATGTATGTATGAAAACTATGTATGAAAAACCAACTATGTATGAAAAACCAACTATGTATGAAAAACCAACAGCCAAGGTGGTCGTTAATGGAGATGAGTACAATCCCACTGTAAAAGGGGTCCAGACAAGGATGCCCCTTGTCCCAGTTTTATTTCACATCATACTGGAGGTTTTAGCTAACAGCATAAGGCAAAGAAAAGATATCAAAGTTATTTGTTTGGGGAAGGAAGAGGTGAAACTATTGTTATTTGCAATGATATGATTTTATAGATGGAAAATCCAGAAAGCTCCACATGGGGAGTACTGGAAGCAATAGAAGAATATGGCCGAGTGGCAGGATACAAGATCAACAAACAGAAATCTAGCAGACTGCTATACACATCAGATAAGATCACAGAAGAGGAGATTAAAAAAAGGTATTACTCTTCACAATAGCCAAGCACAAATTGAAGTATGGAGGAATGTACCTGACTAAAAGAACAAAAGCTTTATATGAGGAAAACTACAGAACACTATTACAAGAAACCAAGAGTGACCTCCTCAAATGGAAGAATATACCATGCTCATGGATTGGAGACTCAATATAGTAAAAATGTCAGTTTCGCCCATGGCACTACATAAGTTTATTGCAATCCCAATAGCGTTACCCTCATCTTCAAAGAAATGGAAAAACTGATTACCAAATGTGTTAGACAGGGTTCCCTAGAGAGACAAAACCAGATTGCTCATAATTTTATATATATATTTAGAAAGGTAGATAGATAAGAAATGAACTATTAAATTATATACAGATAGATATATAATACAAGATATGAACAGTTAAATTATAAAGCAGTACAAATGGCTCAGTGCAACTCACTCCCATGAGAGAGTTGTGAGACACTGGCAGTCCTTCAAGTCTTGAGGGCCACCAGGTATTCTTCTGCAGAGAAATTTAGGCTATCCTGGCACAGGCAGCAACAGCAAGGCAGGTCACCAACAGTCAATCCCCAACTCCAGAGACGTACATTCCAATTCTCTGGCAAGGCAGGTCTTAAAGGGGCCTCAAATTACAGAGACACAGTCCATAGGTTGGGTGTCTCACAGGTAGTGTAGCTTGCAAATTGAGGCACAGGACAAGCAAGGCAGCCACACACTGGTCCGAATAATAAGAGAGCCCACAGTTGGGAAAACATATTTATCAATGACACATCAGACAAAGACCTTATTACTATAATCTACATGGTGGCCAAAGGACCTGAACAGAAATTTCACAAGGGAAGAAATAAAAATGGCCAATAAGCATATGAGAAAATGTTGCCGATCATTAACCATAAGAGAAATGCAAATTAAAACAACTTTGAAGTACCACCTAATACCCTCAAAGATAGATAGCCCAATTGAAACAAAATCAAAAAGCAACAAGTATTAGACAGGCTATGGTGAGATAAGAACTCTCATCCACTACTGGTGGACCTGTAGTTATATACAACCACAATGGAAATCAATTTGGTGATATCTAAAACAGACAGAAATTGAGCTACCAAACGACCCAGCAGTTTCCCTACTGAGCATATACCCAGAAGAGGCAAGAAACAAACCACAGCCAGATATCTGTGCTCCAATGTTCATGGCAGCACAGTTCACTATTGCAAGGAGTTGGAAACAACCCAAATTTCCATTAACAGATGAATGGATTAAAAAAAAAACTGTGGTACATACGTACAATAGAGTACTATACATCACTAGAAAGCACTGATGAACACATGAAACATCTTGCCGCATGGGAAGAGCAGGAAGATATTATGCTAAGTGAAGTAAGCCAAGGACAAAAGGACAAGTACAACATGAGTCCACTGAGGATAGCTCAAAAAAACGCAAAAGGGAAATAGGGAAAAAGTTACTGTATACAAACATTATTGGGGTGAGGTCGAGGTAGTGTGGCAGGGGCCAGACACAATCCTGGGATACACATTGTAGTCAACTAAAAAGGAAGGGGGGGGGAAGCAAAGAAAGGAAGGAAGGAAGGAAGGAAGGAAGGAAGGAAGGAAGGAAGGAAGGAAGGAAGGAAAGAAAGAAAGAAAGAAAGAAAGAAATGGATAGCGGGGGAACAGGACACTAACCCATCCGAGGGGAAGGTATTGTTTGTATCTCCACAGGGGAAAAAGGACCAGACTTCAACCCGGTGCTCCAAGATGTGAAGATGTGAGTGCAACTTACAGGCAAGAAGCAGGGAACCAGTAGAGAGGTCTGAGGGGATGGCCCCAATCCCAACTGCGTGGACAGCTGCTCCCCTCCATTCCCCCTAAGAAGAATTCACTTCAGAGGACAGCACTGAAGCTACAGCTCAGGGAGAGGGACATGTCTGATCAGAGCACAAAGGAGCCAATGAAGGGAGAGGAAGAGAGAATGGAGCATATCCTGGCCCACCAACTTTTGAGGACAATATCCCTGCTCAGAACAGCCAAGGCACAGAGAGGACCATATGGTTGGCTCCACTATGAGACATGACATCCCTCACTGACCCATAGCTCTATGGGGGACAACACTGGAGACACAATGTGGGAATTTTGCCCAATGTGACCCCACCACACTGAGGCAAAACACTAAGGGTTTGCAACAGAATAGCAAGGGAAGCAGAGCAAGGAAGTCCTGAGGGAATAGCAGAAATAGACTTTGGGACCAGGACGTTGCACCCCATCAGACTGGACTGGAAAACACTCCTAAGGGTCAACAAACAGACCTTGAGCTATTTACAGGCTTTTCTTTTTGTTGTCTTTTTTGTGTGTGGTTGTTTTGTTGCTTTTTTTTGCTCTGTCTTGCTTTTGTGCATATCATCTCTCCAGGTCTACCTAGATAAGATAGGAAACATTTCATAATTCTGATTGATGGAGTGTGGGTTACAGTTTGTTACCTGGTCCTAAAAGCTGCAATTCCTCTCATTGGCATCTTAAATTCTCTTTGCATTTCAAAGACATAGCAGTCATTTCTTAAAAGTTTGTAATTATCATTTTCTCAGTCTAAACACAATTTACCTGTGGGCAAATGTAGTAAACAGTTCTCAAGTTCTCCAATCTTTTGAAAATCTAAGGAAACTTTTTTTATCTTGAAAAGCAGAACTATTTCATTTCAATCTCACTAATCAAATACCTGTTATTCTAAGGAAGGAACCAAGATGGAGAAAATTTAATTTTTTTTCTTTGGGGGGAGGCTTATATGAGGGTAAGTCTCTATATATTGCTACTAAGGAATCAATTCATACATGCCTTTTTTATTCAAGCAAAGCATTTAAAAATGTCTCTATGATCAACTGGTGGCTACAGCAGACCCTCTTGGTAATATATTTGTCTTAGTTTTGATAGTGTGCCTTCACAAAATAATTTTTGTGACATAGAAAATTAGTTTCAGGTCAAACTAATGCCAGATTTTTAACTAAAGTGATGTTTACAACATGTAAAATAATAAAGCTTTACAAGTTTACAGAAATGCAGTCTAATAGAAAATAATGGATTTGGGATTTGCACAGTAATCTTGTTTTATTCATTTTACCTTTTAATTGTGAATTAGGAGAAGATTTACACAGTATAACATCAGCTTTACATTCAACACGTTATACGTATATTTTTTTACTTATCACTGGTAATTCCCACAATGCTCTATCACTTGTACTCTTTCCTCTGTGTCTGTTTCTGACTTTCCTAATACTTCATCTTTGGGAAATAGTGCCCTTTTTATTTTAATTCTTGATCATTCCATGATTTAAGGGATGAAATCCGTTTCAGGCCAGAATGGTGACTGAAGACCATAGTCTTAGGAGTCCCTCTTGTTTCTCCAACATGCCTGGCTTATTTTATGATTTTGAGTTCTGTTCAACATGTTTGATTCATTTTAGCCACTACCCCTTTTATCCGTGGCCTGGCTATCTTCAGTGCAGTTGTGCTGGGTGCTCACCATCATCTCCTTCTCCAACCTCAGGGTTTGAAGACTGATATTTACACATTTTAGTCAATTGAACTTTTGATTTGTATCACTCTTCTTTCTGCCAAATGGAGAAAGCAAAAGTTATACCGTAAATTGCTGTTCACAAACTTTTAACTAAGGTTATGTATAAAAACTTCTCATAACTTTGTTCCTGTATAGACCACTGCATTCATTTTGCAACATAGGAAAATACACATAAACAATAGACTTTCAGCAAAGGTGTATATACAGAGAGAAACCATTTGTGATATATATATATATATATATATATATATATATATATATATATACAGAGAAGAGATGGGGGCTCACAACACATGGAATCCAGGAAAGGGAGTGGGAATAGTGATAACAGAAGAGTAGGTATAAGTGGGGGGGAAAGTTATAGGGGGAACCAATCGCAATGATTGACACATAACCATACACCCCTCTCTAGGGAGAAGAACAACATAAAACATGGGGGATGGGAGATGGCGGTCAGTGTAAGTACTAAAATAATAATAATTTATAATCTATCAAGGGGGTATGAGGGTGGTGGTGAGGAGAAGGGAAAAATGAGGAGCTGATACCAGGCTTCAATAGAAAGTATGTGTCGAGAAATGAATGAAGGCAACATGTGTACAAACATGCCTGATGCAATCAATGGATGGATTGTAATAAGGGTTGTAAGAGTCCCAGCAAAATGATCATTTAATTAAAAGGAAGAAAAAAAAAGAATTGCAATGGGGGTTCCAGGTTGGGGAGAGCTATGTCATCGCACCAAAGAGAAGACATCATAAAGTGTTGGGTATGTGTTGTGAAGCAGTCCCAAGAATCATCTGTGAGAAGAACGTCAGATTGTTACTATTTTAGAAACTATGACATTTAAGTAAACATTTTCATCTAATGAGTTTTATCTTCTTTGTATGATACCTATTTGTTTCCTACCTCTTAGTGGAGGATTTAAAAAAGGACTTTTCTTGAAAAATAAGACCACTGTAGTTTATATAACTGGATTAATTCCATGCAATCTTAGTTTTAAAATGAAAAGGTCAGTGGAAAAGAGGCAGGCTTTATTGAGAAGCTATAGATCAGTTAGGTCTGTGAAGACAAACTGATACCAAAAACTATGTTATAGAAGAGGGTTTATAACATTTTATTCCTTGAGATGCTACATAAATTTTTCTTTAAAAATAACAATTCAATAAGAATATAATCAAATATGTTATGAAGCGGTGCAAAATAAAGCCCAGCTAATATGACTAACTGAATTAAAATCTTAAAATTAATATAGTAAAATTTGTAGTGAAAAAAACATCTTTTCTAGATATTTATAGAAAAGGAAAGCTTACTGCAGTGAAGGCGTGAGACTAACTACAGCAACTCACTGCTTCATACCGAACGCGGTATTCTTTCTTCATTAGTAACTTTACTCCTAGCGAGAAAGGCTGTGTCATAGTGTATATCAAGTGGTCTTTGAGTTTTTCTCTAATCATTCGTATAGCTCAGCTTCTCCGATTATTTTAATTTAGTGAAAATATAAAACCCTGATGCAAACCTTTACTGATTTACTCATAATCCCATTCTTCTCCTTAGTCTATGTTCAATTGCCTGCCGTTCTATATATATGTGACCAGGGTGAACCAGTCCCTGAAAAGGACATTGTGCTCGAGCAGAATTACAAAGAATTCCAATTTGTCGCAGGCGATCATGAATGCAATTCTGATTCTTAGCTATATATAAGTAAGCACATCGGCAATTAAAGTTTTACTTTTATGGGATGTGGGGATTAATCTTATAAAACTCACTCCCCTCAAGTCTATCTGACTCATAGCAGACAGAGTAGAACTGCTTCTGATGTCTAAGACTACAGCGGCTTACAGGAGTAGAAAGCCTCATCTTACTGCCGCTGATTGGCTGATGGGTTCCAATGGTCGACATTGTATTAGCAGCTCACCTCATTACTCACAAACCATCAGGTCTCCTCCTGTAGGAATTGCTAACAGTTATTATTTTTAGTAAAGAGGATGTGATAGAGATATTGAGCTTTAGAAAACATTGTAGGGGGACAGAGAAAAAAATATAAAATTGTTGTCTGAGTTCAAGGTATAAAATAGTGTCCTGTCACATATTTACTATAATAAACATGACATAGCTATTTATCAAACCAATTTTATTTTCCTCATAGGTTCTTAATCATAATATTTTATCCCTTATCTTTCCAGATACGTGTCATGTGATTGAGTTCTTACCAGCTCAATGTGACTGTATATGAATAATGATATATACACATTTTAGGCTTGAATGCTAAATGTTCCTTGTGATTCCCTATATCCTACTACCCATTGGCCCATTACAGAGAACCCCAAGCACCTAGAGGCCTGCAGTATCACAATGTGGAAGGGTTCTTGGTTTTGGAATTATATTGAAAGATGTCTAATGAATACTTCAACGGTTCCATGCATGGAAAATATAATACCGTATCGACTTGTGCTGAAGAAGATTTGGAGGTGTTTCCGCTGACCCACCAGCTCTCAACCTGTGGGTTACGACCCCTTTGGGGTTGAATGGCCCTTTCAAAGGGGTCCTACTATTCATAACAGTAGCAAAGTCAGTTGAGAAATAGCAATGAACATAATTTTATGGTTGGGGGTCACCACAATATGAGGAACTGTATTAAAGGGTTGAGGCATTAGGAAGGTCGAGAACCACTGCTCTAACCATTAGTCCACTTTAATGGATATAGAAATTGGTATTTAAATTGGGAGATCCTATTTAAAAGCTTCAAGTGTGCATGACTCAGTTGAGAGGTAGTAATGGTCAAGGGACAGCAGAAATAGGAAGACTGTAGCTCAAGTGTAGTGCATATGGGTCATGAGACCTTAGCCCTAGAGTCAGTTATTAAATTTATGAGATTGGTAGTATATTGAAGCAACTCTGATGGCATAGTGAGCCACACACTATGGGCTGTTAACGACAAGTGGAGAAGCTAAAAACGGAGATTCTACTGTAGCAATTTTCTGCCTTGGAAATCCATAGGGACAGTTCGACTCTGCGATCTAGGGTGACTGAAGTCAGAATTGAAGTCACTTGGGTGATATATTTTAATGTTTGGAGCTTTCTTGTCAAAGTATCATAAAAAAGAGATACAGTTGAGAAATATCTGATTTCAAAGACATGGAAGAATAAAGGGGGAAATCTGAAGATCAAGGGACTGAGTGCATAGGGAGACCAAATGTTTTCCTGGAAGCAAAATAGTGAGACAATAGACAAAAATAAATCTTTAATATCCATAGTAACTTTTCTGTTGAAGAAATGCCAAAAATCTATGTAATAGTGTTACCTTCATACTGAGTGCATTTTGAAACAGTATCAAAGCAATCACCATTAATTTGGTTAAACAATTTAATGTTATACTTTATGTTTGGACAAGAAATTTGTATGTGATTACTGCTACTTGAACTTATTGGATGAAAAGTAGCCTAAGGTTTTTAATTAAGAAAAAAGTTGTATCACAAAGAAACAAGAAATGCAAACACATGCCTCACAGAAAACAAAATACCCCAAACATATCTGTTTTAAAGTATTTACAGTGTAAGATATGGAAAAATAATAATAGTTTATAAATGAGCAAGGGTTCATGAGGGAGGGGGCAGTGGGGAGAGAGGGGGAAATGAGGAGCTGATTCCAAAGGCTTAAGTAGAAAGCAAATGTTTTGAGAATGATGCGAATAAATGTACAAATGTGCTTAACACAATGGATTATGATGTGTTGTATGATCCCCCAATTAAATCCCCACAAATGGACCAATAGGTAACATAATGATAAATCAGAGAAAAGATTAATGTTTCAAAGATGTTGTCTTGCTGTGATTCACAATCAATTCTAGTGGAGGCAGGGAATTGAGAGACCAAAGGAGGCATTACATTGGGTAAATCTGCTGCATGAGGTCTTTGCAAAGTGTTGAAAAGTAAAGATGTTATGTTGAGTGTTCAGGTGTGACTGACACAAGCCATGGTATATTTCATTACTTCATGTGTATGAAAAAGTTGAACGTTGACTGTGGAAGACCCAAGAAAAATCAATACATTTGAACTATGGTCCTGGTGAAGAACATTGACAATGCCACAGAGTGCCAAATGAACAAATGCCTCTGTCTTGGAAGAAGAGCAGCCAAAATACTCCTGAGAGGCAAGGGTTGAGGCTTCATTGCAAGTGGTTTGGACATGTCGTCAGGAGAAATCAGACTGTGGAGAAGGACAGCATACCTGGTAGAGTAGGGGACAGTGAAAAAGAGGAACATCCTTAACAAGATGCTTTGACAAAGAGGTGTCAACCATTGCCTGAACATTAAGAACATTTGTGAGGATAGTGCAAGACTGGCATTTGTTTCCTTCTGTTGTATACAGGGTCACTACAAGCTACAACCAACTCAATGACATGTCACAACAATAACAGCATATACGCTCTAAAGGCTAAACTATCCAATTCCCATTATACATATGGCTATGAATCGTTTAAACATATTTTCTATTGCAAACAGGCACAAATCATCACCAAGCATCTGTACTGCATTTTAATACAAGCTTTAAAGGAATCTCTATAGTGTTAAATTTTTGAAATGTGGAGGTCATTGTAAAACCAGCTGAGTCTGACCAATACACTGGCTTGGTGACCCTCACAATCCACGCTCACATTGGTTTCACTTTACTCACCTAGAAGACAAAGACAAATAATAGCTGCATAAATGACTGAATTCATGTGGAGACTATGTGCTGAAATGTTAAAATAAAAAAAAAACAGTAAATAAGAGTAAGAATAGTATACTGCCAATAACCATAAAAGCAAGGAGAAAAGATAGAGAGAACATATCTACTAATCTAATATTGTATATTACTCCAGATTTCCCCAAAGCAACAGGGAAATTGAATTATAGCTGTGTCTAATGACTGGTATCCTTGGCTTAGTAATGAATTATTTCTTTAACAAAACTGAATTTGTTTTTTCCCCTCTATTCCCATGATGTCCTGGATTGTGGGGTCTTCCTTACACTTTGTTGCCATGTTAGAGAAGGCTGGTGATGGAGTGGGCTGAGCAATGAACTGCTACCCACAGACGTCAGTGGTTTGTTCCTACCAGTCTCTCCGCAGGAGAAAGATGAAGCTTTCTATTATGGATAAATTCTCAGAAACCCAAAAGGTCAGTCAGACCTCATCCTATAGAGTCACTGTGAGTCTGAATCAACTCAATGCCAGTGAATTTGGAATGTATATTATAGTGCCATTAGGAGTTAGAATTGACTCAAGGTCCCTTGATTTGCTTTTGAATTTGAAGGAGTTCTTGTAATGCAATGACTAAAGAACTCCACAACCCAAAAGGCCAGCAGTTAGACCCCACTAGCTGCTCAACAGAAGGAAGTTATGACAGTGTGTTTTATTAAAGATTGCAGGCTTAGAAATAAGTTCTACTTTTTCTGTTGGATTGCTATGAGTCAGAATGAACTTGACAATAATGGGTTTGGTATGGGTTTTGTTAGGTTGGATAAAATTAAAAGAAATGCTTTCATCTTTACTAAATTAGACCATTTATAGCAATAGGAAAGGAAGAACTAACTGGGACATTTTAGCCGTATGACAAATGAGTAGAGCCTACATAAATTAGACTGAGAAATTAGGCAGCTGTGTGGACATGCGACTCTTGAATGGAGTTCTTTTCAATTTCCTGTTTCAGTGAGTGTGAGTTGATTCTCTAGTTCGTAGTAGAGAAATCATGGCAATAGGACTGAGCAGAGAATGAAATCAAGTGTGTTTCCCTCTTTTGATCGTTTCATGAGCATTTTCTTGTCATCTTATTACATTCCTAACACAAAACAACAGCAACATTGATATTCATATTATTGCTTAATTAATATTACATATGACTTTTTTAGGCATGATGTTAGTTCTCAGAGTTTGCTTTTATCTCTAAAAACAAAGCCCCAAACACATTTTCCAAATAAATTTTGATGTTGTAGTATCAAAACATAAGTATTAATTAATAGTTATTTTCAGGGCACTATAGGAGACTGGACGTTGCTCACTCATCTAAACAAACTAGGAAGTAGTTTGGGAGATTTTTATTATGTCACAACTGAATTTAAGGCACGATATACAAAATGACCGAAGGAGATAATGGAAGTAAATGATCGTCCAGTAAGATTAGTCAAGAGTTTTCCTCAAGATGCTACAATGAAGGAAGATTGGATCTAAATAGTATGCCGACTCCTTTCCACTTGCTTCACTGCTCTTCCTTGAGTGTGAGCTGCCTGCTGCAGTTCTGAGATACTCATAACACTGTATGCAGAAGGCTTTGGGTCGACCTAGGTTTTTTTCTGGTTTTGCCATCTATAATGAATGTATCTACTAGATTTCTCATTTACTATTAAAGATTATATTCATTCATTAGTGTGCTAGGTGGGAAGTGTTACCTGATCAAACTAAGCTGATAAAATTTGTAACTTCCTAGATTAGATCTATGCATTTGGTTTCCCTTTTATTTTCTTTTTAGGCCCTAATTATTCAAGGACAACAAAATAGTTCTGATTCATTTTGAATACATAAGTACTGGTGGAACACATGGAAACTATAAAGCTGATAACACCTTTTATTGTGAGTTTTGCTTTTTAAGAAACAAAGTAGTTTAGAGGTGAGAAAAATCCAGCTATATATATATATATATATAAATTCATTCTTCACAATAGCTGATGCTGAAGACTATTATTACCTGCATTCTATGGATGGCAGAAAGCAAGGCAGTGAGTCCATCATCTAAGGCGGTAGAAATGAACTTCAGATCTATATCTGTCTGACCCCTACACTGTATGTGACTTCTACACTCCTACACTTACTTCCACAATATAGTTAAAATAGCTAATATTTTATATTGTCATACAGTTTGAAAATTATTTTTTAGCGATTCTCAAATTTAATTGACACAGTATTTCTTTGAGGAAAGCGTTAGAAGATTGAGGGTCTTTTATGTAATTTGCTGAAAATATCACTGCCTTGGATCGGAGGTTGAGATTAAAGTCTAAGTAGAGTTTACTAAGACATCTTTATTTCTCTGCCTCTCAATCAGCACTACACAGAGACTTTTTAATCACATCATGCACATGCACACATGTATATATTCCCAGCGGCCTTATACAAATCAAGAATTCTTCATCATTACAAAAGGAGTGGATGCAAACACCAAGCTAATGAGATTTGAACTGAGAACAAACATTATCGGGATAGCTATATAGTCTGGCTAAATAAAAGCAACACAGGGAATTATAAGAGGTCTTGCCCAGGAACTTCAAAGGAAAACCCCCGTCCCTATTAAGAGCTTTTAATGCAGTCTTATCCGAAACAGAATGCCCGCCATGGGAATTTGCTATGCCACGCTCATTCACATTGCTGCCCACTAGTCACTCTCAGACACAAGGAAAAAAAATAATGGAAATTTCAGGTGTTAAATTAGCCACCCTGGGGCACCTCTATATATTCCCTTGAATGCAGTAAAGGAAATATATGGAATGTGACAAAGAAAATTAATTAAAATGAGCAATAAAGGCTGCCAAGTTCAAACAAACTGTGGCCCCGAGCACATACCAATCCTATACCTGCAGGCCAGACTTCATGAAATCCAGACAACTTAGAGCATGATTTCATACTTTAATGGGAAATGTAGTCTTTCACATTTCTGAGATACTTAAAAACCTGAACTGACCACTTTGCATTTGAAAATTTTAAGGAGGAAAATGTATTGAAGTCTTTAAGCCTTCTTCTCAACAAATACTGCAGTGATTGATTGATTTATTTGCCATTCCAGTTTGGGATTTTCCAACAAGAATTCTTTAAGTGATTCAAAATTAATATTGTCTTTATTGCCCTATGAAAATGGACATTCTTCTTAGGGCTCTTGGCAAGAGGTATTATTCATAAATTTCAACATTAGCTTAGATCTTTTTTTCCAGTCTGATTTTATGAATGCTATTTTAATCTTCTTCTTTTCTCCATAGTATTTTCACATCTACTGCTCAGAAATGGCCACAGGCACCATCTTTATTATGGTAATGTACACGCAAACATATTTCTTTGCACCATATAGTAGCGAATGCGGTTGTAGACATCCATCAATTACTCTATACTTCGATCTTCCATGTAAACTATTTACAAATTCCCCCTATTTACCTCAGCTCCTGCCCTCTGATGCTCCACTAGCCATTTAGGGTAAGCTGACAGCCCTCCAGCGGCAGTGTCTGTCATTCTGTTGAGTGAGAAAGTATCGCTGAGCTGTCACTTTCAAGACTGTTTCTGTGCATGAATGAAACCACATTTATATTGATCAAAGTGACGGGTTTGCAGAATCGAATAACCTGAAACATCCATATAATTTATGGCTTGTTACGTTGCGTGATAAACAGGCATTTTAATTAAGGTTGAGATTGAATCTTTTAAATGTTCCTGTCTGAATTTTATCACTCACAACAGATAAGATGAAGAAAGAAGCAACTTGACCAACACATTCTGTACAGGTGTCAAAGGTGCAAGTGTTTATACTGTTTATGTGCCATGAGACTGTTAAATAATTTATCAAGAGGTCCTATAAACTCATAAATGCTATCTGCAGAAAGCCTCACTGCAGAGTAACTCCTTTCCTCCTCTTTTTTCAAGTTCCCGAGACCAGACTCATAGTTTCTTAAAGGCATAGGTGGGGACATGGGGAATGAAGAGTAATTCCTATACATATGGTTTTGGGGTTTACTTTGAATAGAACCATCAAAACTAAAAGGACTCAGTTTCTAATCAAAAAGCTCAAAAAGTTAGTGACTCTAACCCACCTCACTGCACTTCAAGAGGAAGAGTTGGCAATTTGCTTCTATAAAGATCACACACTACCCACTACGATTGAGTAATTTCTAAGTAAAACTGCTACATAGGATTTCAAAAACTATAAATATTAATTGAAGCATATGGCCTCATTTTTCAAATGGGTTTTGATTGATGAATTTAAACCATGGACCTTGCAGTTCTCAGGTCAAAGCAGGCTTCTGAGCTACATTTCTACTCTGTCCCATGAGGCTGTTATGACAGGTTCAATTGATAACACCGACCAATAGTAATGATATATATAAACGAAACTCCAAACTCACTGCCATTGAGTCGATGCCAACTCAGAGTAACCCTTTAGGAGAGGGAGGAACTGTCCCTATGGAAGGTAACTGTTCACAGGAATAGGTAACCCTGTGTCAGAGGAAACCAGCCTCTCACAACCAAAGGGTCCATAGGCAAAGTTGTATGCCAATAATATATAAAGGCTATAGTAAAGTCAAAGAAGATAGAGAGAATAAAATAAAGGAGTCAGACACATTTCATAGTAGCATGCTCAACTCTGGGATGGCAATGACCTCAGCAGCCAGGTCTGTGCAGGGAAAGGGAATATATTTCCAGTCTCGGCATATATACGCTTTCAGGGACATTCATGCCTCCCTGATTACATCATAATGGGAAGGGGTTTTACAACCAGAGGGGTCAAGCTAAGGGTATACATTCAATCAGAAGGGGCAGCACTAAGGGTACACATGGAAGAAGATGGGCGGATCCTAAGTTCAAGATCGCAGCCTCACCTTGGTCCTCCTTAAGTTGGTTTGCCTTGTCTCTGGGCTCTCCTTCAGGGAAACAAGCCATTATCCTTAAGAGCTGGGAGTAGGTTCTACTTAGGGTGGGACAGACTATAGAGTGTGATTGCTCTAGATGGCTGATACACTCAAGGAGATAACCTGTAAGCAGCTGACCTGCCAAGTGTAGTCACCCACTGCCTAGACCCTGAATACAATATAGGGGACAACCTGGGGGAAACCCTTCCACATTCCACAATTACCCCTTTTGTTTCATGAATTAAAGTCAAAAGGACTACCAGGGCAACTTTTGATACGTTGAAAGCTGTCAAGGCAAAATCAATGACAATAAATTTGAGCTATGGCAAATATTTTTGAGTCCAGGCTTGGGGACATGGGGCGGTAAAGCCCCTAGCAGCCCGTCCACTATCGGGGCAAGGTATCAGAGGGCTTGGATGACATGGTGGAAGAATTAGCACCAGGATGTCTGCTTCTGTAGGGAGATAAAATCAACCATGTGCTCACTTTAAGGCAGCATAGCTGTTAGGGGGAATTCTGTGGGAATGATTTTTAAAGCAGGATAAAGTACTTGGACTTCATCTCTAACTTAACCAAAGTGGTGGTTCTCCCCCGTGGAATACACGCTTTCTAGATTCCCTCTGCTGTAAGTTAGGGAATATCGTCTTAGTCATATTTCCCTCAGTTAGGTTTTTCATATGCCCCCTTTCTGTAGCTATAGAAGCTACATGGTTTCTTTTGATATCTTTTATCTTCCCATCGAAGCAGCATGAGACTGCGTGCATCAACATTATGATGAACAGCCTCAGACTAGAACTTAAGCGATGTGAAATATGTGGAACCCAAGCACGTGGGTCCAATCCCCCTATGCCATCTACCAATTGTTTAATCATGCCAGAGCTAGGGATGTCTTAAGTCTATCTTTGAATGTATAGAAAAGATCCTTTTTAGTTGATGAACATCCAATGAAATATTTCCCTTAAACTCTTGAAAATGTTTTCTAATCAAATCCTAATTATGTAAGGTTACATGTATAAAATGGAACATTCTAATACAATTTAACATCAAAGGATATTGAAAATACACATTCTGATCTTCCAATAAATATAGTCCAATTGTTTTTTACACAAAAATGTTCAGTTATGATAGAGTTTTAGAGTGTCTGTCTGAAAACTGTTTGGGCCGGGTGCAGACCATCTAGCTGCTTCCCCCAGCTCTCCCAAAAGATAGCCTGCTGGACTGTGTGGCCCCTTCCCCAAGCCTCTCAGGGCCAGAGGTAGACTGTGTAGTCCCTGCCTCCAGCGTTCCAAGGAGCTTATCTCTCCAGGCTGGGTCTGTACAGCCCCTTCCCTAAGTGTTCCGGGATGATTTACTCACAGACCACATCTTGACTCAGACCCTACAGCTGCAGCACCAGAAGGCCCTCCTTCCCCTTACCAGTACATCCATCCTCGGCTCAAGTCCTATATATGCCCCACTGCCTCATTGCCAGGCACGATTTCCCTGACATAACTCATTGGGTCTCAGAACTCACCTGGGGGCTCAAGATGCCCCCGTCCTTCTCTGCTTTCCCTTCCCTCCCAGGAGTTCTTTCCCAGCCCCAGTAAAATCTTTCTCAACTCTGTTCCACTCCTCCATCTCCAGCCTCTCATCTTGGTGCCGAAAGACCCAGGACCGACAGGAGGGGCCTCTGTGCTGGCCTGGCCTTCCTGTGGCCAGTACACAGCCTTGTCCTCCATCTTTAACCTCTCAGGAACATCAGCAATGGTGGAAATGATGATGAGTGTCAGGATGACAGCAATTGACATTCTCACGAGTCTGCTAGGTCTTCTTGATGCTTTGGGTAACTTCAGCAACAGGACAGGGCTCTCTGGGGCTGTTTCCACAACTCCCAGATCACAGCACCAGCTTCCTTTCTTCTGGCCCTTGCTGGCTGAAAAGAACTCTATCTCCTTTGCCTGTGAAAATATAAACAAACAGCCTTTGGGCTGTAAGCAACCTGGATCCCAGACCATTGCTCTCTTTCCACCAGATCTTCTCAGGATCAGCTATCTCTGTAGGGGTAAAAACATGTTTATCTGCACTAAGGTAGAGCTTTTAGTAGGGAGAAAAATTTTTGAGTTAAAAAGACTAAATAAAGTTTTTCATGTATAGACTCACCCTTTGTCTCCCACTTCTGTTTTAATAAATAAGATTTTAGAGTACCATCTGCCCATTCAACAAGGACCTGGCCTTGAGGGTAGGTAGGGATTTCTGTTACGTGATAAGTACAAAGCCTGTGAAACCCCTGGCTTGTGTAAGCAGAGCCATCGTCCATTTACAGATGTGTTGGAGTGTCTATCACAGTGAAACAGGACAGTCAATGGCTGATGACATGCTTTGCCGATTCACCGGTCATGGCTGACGCCCATAAAAATAACTGACCAATGTCAGAGTGCAGATCTGACTTCAGCTTCCCTGCTTCAAAAGAAGAACGTGCCTGTACTGTATACAAGGCATCACTGAATATACTGATAGACCCCTTTACATCTTTGATTAGCAGAATGAGAGCAAACACTTCTGTTTTCTGAGCAGAAGGATAAGTTTGAAAGAGTTGAGGGGAAGGAGCCCAATAGCCTGCTGTGCCGTTACTGGAGTTGTCTGTAAAGTAAGTGGTGGCTTGCTCAAGCTGCTTGTGGGATGAGACGAAGATGCATGGAGTTCGTTTTAGGAAGGCCCAGAGCTATCCTGGAGGATAATGACAATCTAATTTTCCATAAACTTCCACTTGCACTATCTGAAAATCTAGAAGATTCCAAAAGAGTTTTTATCTGAGCTGGGTCCATGGCAAAATTATGATTAATGGATCATACCCACACACATGTTGGCAGTGATATTGGCCTTTAGCAATCAGCTGACTAAGTGAAGGGGGGCCTGGTTGGAGGGTCCACATGAGCTGTACAATCAAATTAATGGCTCTTAAATCTATGAGCATATGCCAATTACCAGATTTCTTCTTAATTACAAACACAGAGGAACTCCATTAGGTGAGAGTTTCTTCCTTACAACCTTCTTTTATCAGCTCTTGAACTAGCTCATGCAAAATGTGCACTTTCCCTTTAAGAAGGAACCACTGTTCCACCCATATCGGGTCATTGGACTTCCAAGACGGTCTACTGGGTGCTGGCCTCATAACAGCATTCCTGATTAAAAGATGTGGATTTTCTAATCCACAACACTTCTATTTAGAAGCAACCTTGATTTGGAGGATGACCCTGTTATTTTTTCCGAGGTTTCTCCCTTTATATCCAACGTTCCTTCTCCTGTTGAAATCAGAGGTAGTGAGCACAGCTACAGGCTTGATTAAACCTGACTGCCTTTCAAACCCATTATCCTGTAGGATTTTATGACTGCTGTATTTTTTCCTGGATAACGTCTTCTAGTCCCTGTATGTTGGAATCATGATGCCGTTTTGAAAATAGTGGCCACTCATTAGACCATTGTTGGTGTCTCATGCTTGGGACCTTAGCTCCAGAATTAAAAATTCCTAAAAGCTTTTCTTTCCCAATCTCTAAATCCATGTGGGGACACTTTTGCTTGACCATGATGGCATCTCCAAATATTCCATGACCCATGAGGTCAGAGTGCTCAGAAGTTTGTTCCCAACTGGCTTCCCTTTTACTGAGAGAAATGTACAGAAGCAACATTAACCACCCTGGCGGTAATCCTGAGCGTGGGTCGGGGTAAAAGTTAACTGTCAGAAGTGGTAACCCCGAGCCACATTCAGAATTACACTGCAGAGAAGTCCCTTAACAAAATTACTGACATAATTAGACCGCCAGAGAGATTAAAGTTTATCATACCTGAAATGTCTACTAGAGAGATTAAAATGAGTAATTTCTTAAGAATTACAAACCTACAATATAAGACAACGAATTTTATACAAAACAATGTACCGTATTAGGTACAAAATTACTGACATAATTAGATTGCCAGAAGGGTATTAATTGACTTATGCAATCTACTTTCTTTATTGACTAAGGTACTTCAGATTTGATCACTATCCTAATTTCTCTTTCATAATCCGGATCAAGAAGTCCAGTAGCAATCTGAACTCCTTGAGAATTTAGGTTGGACTTTCCTAATAAGTGCCCTATAGTTCTTTTTAGGCAGAAGACTCCAAATACCAGTTTTGGGCTTCATTACAACTGTTTTCTTTTCCTCACAACTTTTAATAACTACGGTACCAATTTGAATGCCTTGGGGACTTCCTAGGAGAGGCTCCCAAGATTCCATTTTAACAAGCTGCTGGGCACTCTTTAACCTTTCTTTGGCTAGTTGACTTTACATCCACATGGGCTCAGCTCTGGAAGGCAGCTTCTGGACCCACCCCCTGCTGTGGGTTGTTGCCCACACTCCTTTTGAAAATGTCCAGATTTAACACAACAAAATGTCAGATCTCTCTCGCGGGAGAGGTATACATCAGTGCTTGGCTCCACATGAGAAAGAATTCACGCCAAAGCCTGGTTTGTGATCCAAGTGAGTTTTATGAAAGGTAAAAGAAGCTTCAGGTTTGCACAGGCACCTCAGGGCACTTCACACCCACACATGGAGTCCGAGCCAGAGGAGATTGCTGTAGGACCTCTGAGAAGCAGCTCTGGATTTTGGCTTTTCAGGTCCTCCTCTGGGAGGCATGTTCGATGATCCTGGCCGACCCCATTGGCTCAATTGAATTCACCAGGCCCAAATGGGCCAATCCAGGTATAACACCCACCTAGGTGTCCCACCCCTTCCTGGCCCGAAGTCCACACCTCTGATCATGCGCAATGGATGCCCCTGTCCCTATGCTAGCTACTTAACAAAAAATTTCCTTTAGGTTCAGTTTCTAAATTTTCCACTCTGCTACTTCTCTCTCTACTTTTGAAAGCAAGGACTTGCTTGCTGGCATTGTTCAATAGCCTCAATTTTAGTTTTAGAATTAGCTTCCTCTAATCCTTTATCAACTTTATGCCTTAGGAGGCCACCGTCCCCCAAGGGCATAGAGGCTTTGGCCTTGAGGTTTTGTTTAGAATTGGAGGCCTTAGATAGCAAATCAGTTCCTGCTTCTTCATCTTTCCCTAAAGTCTCATCACCTAATTCATACTCATTTAAAGAGACTTTAGCTTGCTTTTCGAATTTGGATAGCTCACACAAGACTTCTCACTAGACTGATAATCCTCTTTCTCTCCCTCTTGCAAATGTTGTACAACCATCTTAGCTTGAGCCCACAGAGAACAGCTTCTAAGGGGATACCCAGCCCCTTTCTGTGCACGTACTTTTAAGTTTGTACCAACTTCCTCCCACGTTCCTAGATCTAAAGTTCCTCCCTCTGGGAAGCATGGATTATACTTTTTTACTACCTGTAGGAAACCCTGCATCTTTCTGTTTGTTACTTTTACACCCTGCTTTTGCAGTAGGTGGATGAGCATAATAGCATATGTTTCAGGTTTACTTTTACCTTGCCCTATTGTCCTCTTTAAAATTCTTATGCTATTATAATCACTATTTCTACTACTTATATGCCAATTCCCCAACAGATCTTCACTTCAAATAATTTCCCGGATTCCCTCTATGTCCCATGGGGTTACCCAACCCTTGCATGGGCTAATTTCTCCTCTGGGAGACATTCCCTGTCCCAGTTTGGGTGCCATATTGTGGGGTACCAGCCCCCAAGTTGAATGGGTCAAGGGGCTGTTGTGTCAGACTATAGAGTGTGATTGCTCTAGATGACTTTTACACTCAGGGAGATAACCTCTAAACAGCTGACCTCCAAGTGTAAAATCACCCACCATGTGTGAGCAAGCAGCATCCTAGGCCCTGCATACAATATGGGAGACAACCTGGGGAAAACCTTTTGCATTCCACAACCCTGTCTTTTCCCCTTGGTTTCCAACTGCTGACCTTGTAGGTAGCACCTCCATGCATAACCACCATAGCCTTTTCTAAAGTGTCTGCACATGGAACAATTTGTCTCCAAACCACTGTGATACCTATCTAATGTATCAACTGTGCCACAAATGGTGAACTGGAGCAGAGTACTCGAATGCATTAAAGCAGTGATTTCAAAAAATGTCTTCCTTCACTGGCTACTGTGAGATTTGACCTGTTTAGGCCGAGTTCAGGGGCTGAAGCAGTGGAGAAAGCTGTTTGTGTATTCTTGATGGAATATTTGAAAGCTTGGAGAGCTTGGATCAGAGAACATGTTTTAACTATGAGTGCTATGGAAGAATATGCTGAAATGTTTATCTTTAGCTGTTTTTGAGAGGCAAGAGTGGGGATACATTTAGTTTATAGATGCAGTAAAGATATGAATACAATACGCACACTATTTTCATGAATCTGGTATAGTAGAACTAGAATTTTATAGAAGGGTGAATTATCGAAAATTTAAGTGAGGGCTATTTAATAGAGAAAGTTGTACCTTCTATAACAGCAAAAAAGAACATTACGGCTTGATCAAATGTCATTGATGAATAATTTAAACAAAATTAAACGAACAGAAACAACAAGAGTTCACAGGGTCTCAGAGATCGTCAATCTTCATATTAATAGATAGATCAATATTTCTCCCCAGAAGCAGCTGGCTGTTGTGAACAGCCAACCTTGGAATTAGGACTCAAACCCTTAAAATGACAATGTTACCAAGACTCCTAAATAAAACAAATAGCTATGTGCCCATTTTTTAAAAAGATGAGCCAACAGAAGGCAGGGACTATCGAACAATATCACTAACATCATGTGCAAGAACATTTTTGGAAAGATAATTCAACAACATTTGCAGCAGTACACTGACAGGGGGCTACCAGGAATATAACTGGATTCAGAAGATTATGTGTCATGGTGGTTATAATTACTAATATCAAATGGATGTTGGTTAGGCAAAGAATGCCAAAAAGTTATTTGTGTGTGTTTTATTAATTATGCAAAGGTATTGGACTGCATAAGTCACTACGAACTAAGGATAGAGTTAAGAGTAACAGAAATTCAGTACATATCATTGTGCTCATGTAGAATATTTATGTGGACGAAGAGTCAGTCATTCGAAAGGAACACAGAAATGCAGCTCGGTTTAAGGTCAAAGAAAGGAAAGTGTCAGAGCTGTACCTTTTCACCATACTTATTCAATCTGTATGCCAAGCAGATAATCTGAGGACCTGGCCTATATGAAGAAGAACCTGACATCAGGATTAGAGGAAGGTTTGTTAACAACCTGCAATATGCAGATGACAAAACTTTACATGCTCAAAGTGAGGACTGGGGGCATTCTCCATACAGGTTCATGAAGGTCCAGATGGATCACTCAGAGACAGTGCAGGGAGTGGTGGTTCCCTGAGGGTACAGAAGGAGAGAGGGGTGAGGGGAAGGTAGAGGGAAGGGGATCAGATAGAACTGATGATTTGATAACACCATCCAATTGGTGGGGTTACTGAACAACAGAATTTTATGTGAACGGGTGTATTGCAATGTGTAAGATACATCAATAAAACTATTATCAAAACAAAGCAAAAGATCAAGGACTGCAGCCTTTGGTAAAGAATCCAATTCTGTGTAATGAAAACCCAAAACCTTTACCACTGGTCCAACGACAAAATTATAACAAACAGAGAAATGATTGAAGTTTTCAAGGATTTAATTTTACTTGGATTAACAATCAATTATCATGGAAGGAACACTCAAGAAATCAAAGGACATGTGGTATATACTCAAGTATAAGCCAACCTGAATATCAGCTGAAGTACCTAATTTTACCACAAAAACTGCATTTAAAATGTGCTGAAAAACTTGGCTTATACTTGAGTATATACAGTACATACTTCACTGGGCACATGTGCTGTACAAAAGCTCTTCAAAGTGTTGAAAAGCAGTGATATCATTGTCAGCTTAAGAATGTGTCTGATCCAAGTAGTAGTATTTTCAATTTTCTCATATGAACGAGAAAGTTGGTTGATGAATAAGGAATCAGTGAAGAATGAATGCATTTGAATTATGTTGTTGGTGAAGAACATTGAAATTACCATGGTGTGCCAAGAGATCAATCATTTTGTCTTGAAATAAGTAAAGCCAAAATGCTCCTTAGAAGGGAGGATAAAGAGGCATTGTCTCACGTACGTGGGGTGGGACATATCATCAGGAGAGGTGTCTCCCTGGAAAATAACATATGCTTTGTAAAGTGGAGTATTAAGAAAAGAGAGTATCAAGGAGATGGATTGAGGCAGTAGCTCTAACAATGGGCTCAACATAGCAACCATTGTCTGGAAAAGTTCCGGATGAAACCATCTTCTCTTATGCAGAGGATCGTTATGAGCTGGAACCGACCGGGTGCCACTTAACAGCAACAACAAGTACAAACACAAACTGATATTTATTGTACTATAATTTCTAACTAGTTAAAAATGCCTTATCTGCCACAATACACGTGTGTTTATTCGTTTGTATTCAAATGAAAAAGAGTGCTTGCTTAACATATTCCTTATATGGACATTCACTGCACAAATATGGAAGTCTGTTCTCACCTCTTCTTAACACTTTTTCCCCTCTTTTCACTATTGTTTTGTTTTGAAAAAACATTTCTATTTCCTGAAAACATATTATCTGTTACCGTTTAATGGGTTATCAATAGTATTTTAGTTCTGAACATTTTTTATGCGAGGTAACCACCAACAAAAAGCAATAAATATCATATAAATGTCGATATGTATAACCTGTAGGAGATTTCATTGTCTGTGAGCCTGTCTCATTGCAAGATCAGAATACAATCATTGGAAACTTATTTT
This sequence comes from Tenrec ecaudatus, assembly GCF_050624435.1. NCBI lineage: Eukaryota > Metazoa > Chordata > Mammalia > Afrosoricida > Tenrecidae > Tenrec > Tenrec ecaudatus. The sequence continues at coordinate 19,584,811 of NC_134543.1, forward strand.
AATTGCAATTTAAGTTGAAGGCATTTTAATATTTTTGCTTTAGTTATTTCATAGTGATTTACAAAATAAGTCACAGTACCTAAAAATACATATTTATTTAACTTTAAACTCTCCATGCAGCTGATTCTACAACCCTTTAGCCCCACTTCAAGCATCTAATAACGGTTTCATAAATTCATTGGGGAAAAAATTGTGTATATCTTTTCGCACTCGTCTGTTTATTAATCACTAGAGTCCAAGTTTTAAAACTGTAATTTACATAAGTATTACCATTAATTGTGTACTCTTTCGATGTTTGTAATGACTAATTAGTTAGAAATTAATCATGGATTTTGGACTGACATTGTACAACTGTTAGTATCATATGCTGTTGCTGTTAGGTTCCATTGAGTTGGCTCCAACCCATAGTGACCCTGTGCACAACAGAACTAAGCATTGCACCGTCCTGTGGCATCCTCATAACTGTTCTTATGCCTGAGTCCATTGTTGATGCCTCTCTGTCAAAGCATCTCATTGAGGACCTTCCTTATTTACAATGTCATTCCTCTTTACCAGAATGATGTTCTACTCTAGGGACTGGTCTATAGTATCACAGAGACTGGAGTTATTCCTAGCAGATTTATTTGTTCTAACAGATTTTTTAGAATAGATTTTTCATGTATGAGCTCTACCAAAACTTTAAAAGCTATTTTAAAATGGTTTTGTGTAAGATAATTTCCTGAGTATAAATTTTATAAAATGTTCTTTACTTAACTATCATTTCTGAAAATAAACACTAAAACACTATCAGTTTATTGATTCATCAAATATCTTAATTTTGAAATGTTAATAAGTTTACCAGCTCAATTAAATGAGTTCGATTGCAAATCCCATGATTCTGTGATTTGGACTAACTCTAGGGCATTTAATTTTGGAGTTATATTTGCACCCTTCATCACAGTGTTTTCTTATTTTCTGCACCCAACTTACTTTGATGGCTTGCTAACAGCTCCACCATCAGCTTTTTAAGCTTTTTACTCCCCAATATATCCAATTATTCACTCTGACACATCTTGGCTTGTCAGGAATTTGACAAGACAGTTGACCTCTGCAACTGTATGAATGACCTTGGTTCATCCCCTGTCCCATCTTTCCTTTGGTTAAGGTGGCATGTGGGTAAGAGATAAGAGCCAGCCCATCCGACAGATAGGCTGCTCAGCTGTCAGTGAATGGGGATGGTAATGGCTTCAGGAAACCTGAGCACCTGTCTTCAAATGGGGCTGGAGTGAAGCCATATAATGAGGTGACACAGCAGAATATTGGAGACAATACGGGATTTGATGCCGTGATTGCTGTGATACATTCACTTTTCACTGCAAAGGAGTTGTAGGAATTGAGTTGTCTCATTTTTGCTGACAGTTCACGTCAATCCGCATCAGCATATTGATGCAAGTATTTGTGCTGACAGTCAACTTCTAAAGCCGTAATAGAGGTTTCTAGTGACTATCAAAGTGGTGTGCAATACAAAAGAAGTGCAAGAGGCTCTGGGACAAAAGAATACATATAGGGGTGATTTTTCATTGTGGTAGTCTAAATAATAAGAGCAGTTTGATGGAATCTAAGAATTGGTGTTGAGAGCTATCCCAGTCCAGTGATGGATAATGTATTAGTCAGCTTGGGCTACAATAGCAAAATATACTACAAATCAAAACAATGCAATCCATAGTTTGCAGAGGGAAATTTCAAAGTATTTTGTTTGGAATAAATATGTGTAGCCATCATTAGATCTCTTGTAGCACCACTTTGTGACTCACCACTGAATTCCCATGAATAAGTTCAGTATCTACTATTTCTTAATATTAATTTGGACTAAATTCATATTTCTTAATTTTGTATAAGAAATTCATTTGGGAAAAAAATTCAGGAGACAAGTCTTCTTAGATCAAGGAGTAAACCATGTTGATTTTTTCTGGGGCTTTGAGAGAAGATGGATTCCATGATTTTCTCCGAGCTTGTCATAGCCCCAGGTGTTTCTTGATTGCAGCTGATGATCACAAAGTAATTTTCTTATCTCTCTGGTTCTATGTATCTTCTCCTATTGTATAATTTCATCAGGCATATAGGATTGGGAACCTAATATGAAGTAGGACTTCATATTAATTAAACCAACAACATCATAAAATACTTTATTTTCAATTAGGCACACACATATATAATTTTTGTTATTTCTTTAAGGAACTCTAGTGGGAAAAAAAGTTGTAAGAAGCCATCTGTTGATTGCAGAAGTGGGTTCCAATGTTTTTGGTTTGGAATAAATTTTTATGGATGTGAATTAGATTCTCTGTTTCATTACTTTTTAATTTACCCTTGTATTCTCTTAAATGAGTTCAGTACCTAACATTTACTAAATATAAAGTTTGATTGGCTAAATAAACTTAGTCATAAAATTAGTTTTTGTCTTTTCCTAATGCAGTACAAAATGTTGTTGGTTTAATTAAAATGAAGTCATACTGGCAAAAGGAGGTTCCCGATCCTATAAGGAGAATTAATGGGAAATGAATTAGCTATAAGTCAAGAAACAGGAGCAGGTAGTTTCATCGTTCTCCCACGGAGTAGTTTAAGATATGAATGAAGGGTAATGTCATCGCTAGAGATCACTACTCTTCCTCCATATTTCAAACTATTTCCCTACTGACTGCAAGGTTGGTGGTTTAAACCTACCAGCCACACCATAGGGTAAAGTTGAGGCCACCTGCTCTCCTAAATATTCACAGCTTCAGAAACCCAACCGAGGGACATCATGGATTGGAATCCACGTGATGACAGTGGAATTGAGCGGGATTCTTTTTCTTACCAATCATCACCATCTAAATTGGTCATTGGTGTGAGGATTATGTCATCAATAGCTTTGTCAGATAAAGCCATCTACATGTATGTATGCATGCATGTATGTATGTATAGAGATGGAGATAAATATCTGGCAGGCTATGAATCAAAACATATAGAACAAGATGAAATGAAAGAAGAATGCAACTATATAAGAATCACTGTGGTAAGAGAATGAGAGAAATTATCAAGGTTTCATGTCTGAATTGTGATTAGGAGCACTGGTATTGATAGTGTATGAAAAGTGGATATCAATAGAGAGGCTGACCGTTCATACTCCCCAGTGACTCTGTGGAAGTAAGAAGAAGTTGTCTGCTCCTGGGAAGATTTAAGCCTTGAGAACCATATTCAGGATCATGATAAGCCAGAATCTATTTGAAGCAGTCTTTTATTTTGAGGTTTTATTCTTAATATCTACTATCTATTTCTGTCTTCATCATTATATACTTGGTAATATATTAATACACTTGCCCATTTATTTACCCAACAATCATTTATCTTTGAATCTCTAATGCCTCACCAGATTAATATTACTAATGTCATTTAGTTAATAAAAGACTTACTCCAGATCTTGCTATCTACAGCCAAAATATCCAGCAAGAAAATTATTAAAGAATAAACATCTTTATGTATAATACCTTATACATTAATATGTTAAAAAGTATTAAAGAATACAAAATACCCGAAGAAAATATCCAGCAAGACAAGTATTAAAGACCTCTGTTTTGGCTCTCAGTGTGCTATCAGAGAAGGGAGAAAAGAGAGCGTGTTGTGAAATCAAGCAAAACTGAAATAGTATTGATGAGTTTAGGATATTTTTATATATTTTTCTCTTGTTTTTCTAATAGTCTTTTGGAAAAGACAAGGTACCTATCATCTCAATAACACATTATGTTTACCCGTATCTCCTCTCAAATAATTCTCAACTCTGAGTTTACTGTCCCTATTTTGTAACAAATAGGTAAACCCTAAGATAACAAACACATTATGCTAACAAGTAGTTTATTCCTACAATTCAAAAGGCGCACACACCTCTTGCTTGAAATCCACATTCCAAAATGATCTTTGGACCCAGTCGAGTGACTCTTTTTGGGGTGGAAATGTCTGCACAATTTACTGAGACTTTAGGCAGGGTTATGTTGGTCTAGCAGTTAAATAGTTATGTTAGGAATAAAAAAGTATTTAATGGTTTATTGGAAAGTCAATGGCATAATGTGTGAGGTGCCTCTTTAACAGTATACTAAAAGTGTCAGAATTCTGTGCAATTTTCCACCATAAAAATGGTATAATGCCCTACAGGTGTCAACCATTTATTTCCACTTGCTCTGCTCATTAGTGAAATATTTCAATGCATAGACTTCTGTATCTTCATCAGACATATCCTAAGGAGCAGCCCAGCTAAGGAAACAAGATTGGTCTGAACATATTTGGAGTTCTGAAAGTGCACTACAATTCATATGAAAATGTTATATTATTTGTGGCTACTTTCTGTGACACTAATTTTGACTTGGTCTGATACAGTATATTGTAGAATGTAAACTACATTAGCTAAATCTTTTTTTACAAAAATAATAAAGATTATCTAGAGGTCTTTGTTAATCACTTGCGAGTGAGAATGTCTTTTTAATTTTTAAAACTATAATTAGTTTCTTAGTGGATGTGTATCATTAGAATTTACATTTTGGTATATTGAAGCTCATATTCCATACAATTTCCCAAACTCACACTGGCACAAATAACCTCACAGCAGGATATTCTAAAACATGTGATTTCCATAACACACTTAAAATATTTCATTTTCAAATAAGTAAGATTATAATTATAAAGAAATTTGATATTTCAAATATATTTCACTTGAATAAAAATATGAAACCATATATTGTGAGTTTATATGGATTATCTCACACATTAAGTGTATATGTGTGAGTAAGTATATTTGAGTATAAATATACAATGGATATTTGTTTTTAGACATGTTGTTGATAGTTACTATCTAGTCAGTTTTTTATTTATGGTTATTCTCTGCACAATGGTAGAAAATTCTGCTCTACATACATGATCATGTATGGATCAGACCATCATGACCCATAACAATGCCATTAGCAACTTTGGGGGAGGATTGCCTTGCATTTACTTATAGTTCATCTTAATTTTCCAGCTCTGAAATCTCTTTAGCATCATGGAAACATGAAAACTTCCAATGACTGATGGTGCTGAATGAACAGGACACGTTTTAGTCCAGAATAGAATTCCTGTCCCTTCCATTAAATGTGAGAATTCCTCTGCCGACACATCTCTAGAGATGATAAAGATATGATTATACACGTACATGACAGTGTAAGAGTAAACACACAATGTGGATCATATGCCAGCAGTTATCTATACAACTCACAAAGTCTGTGTCTGAATTAAATGGACTATATGTTATTTCAGTAAATAAGTAGCTATTAGATAAGACTTTGTTTAATTTACTTTGGACATATTTTCAGGAGAGACTTGAAGCATCATGCGTGATAAAATAAAGGGGCAGCATAAAAGAGGAGGTCCTTGAATAGATGGATTGATACAGTATCTGAAACAATGGCATTATGTACAAGAACAATTGTGAGGACCAGGCAGTGCTTTGTCTGTTGTACAAAGATTTGCTGTAAGTCGGAACCAACTCGACTGCACCTAACAACAACAATACAATGTATGTGTGTGTATATACATGTGTGTGTATAAGTATAATGTGCATATATATGAGTGTGTGTATATATGTGGGTGTGCATAAGTGTAATGTGTATATATTGTGTGCATGTAATTATAGATATAAAATCTACTAGGGAAGAACAAAAACAAGTTATTGCATGCATTATATTAGGGGCCTCCAAATTTTTGTCAAAATTGAATTATATGATAATGGAATTTGTACAAGGCCTGTTGAAGGCTGTCTTGTATGGCATACACATCTGTCATTATATTTATCAAGCAGGCCATAACTTCCTTTAAAATCATGTAAAAATAAGAAATACATATAATCATGAATAAAAATTATGATTTGCATTATTGATGCCTATAGTGAACTACTCATTTTTTCTGAGGTTTCAAGGTATTTTTCTGTTTGTAAATGTATATGGTCAGTAAAGTAATAACTCTTCTACCATATATCTAAATATTTTATTTTTGATTCAGGTTAAATATTTTTCCCAGTGTTAATTTCCTAGGACTTCTAGAACAGATGACTAACAGTTGTTGTTAGGTACTAGCAGATGGCTTAAAATATGTACATTTATTGTCCTACAGTTCTTGAGGGTTCTTGTTTTTAGTTTCGAGTTGGTTGTTGTTGTTAGGTCCCAAGTCAGTTCTGACTCATGGAAACTTTATCTACAACAGAGCAAAGTAATGCCTGGTCCTGCAACCAACCTACAATTTGTTATGTTTGGGCTTAGTGTTGCAGTTACTGTGTCAATATATCTAATGGAGGATCTTCCTCTCTTTTTTTAATGTTCTTTCATCTTACCAAGCACAACATCCTTTTCCAGAGACTTCTCTCCTGATAACCTCTCCAAAGTAAATGAGGGGATGTCCTGGTTTCCTCGCTTCTGAAGAGCATTCTGGCTGTACTTTGCAAGACAGGCTTTTTTTTTTTTTTTGGCACTCATAGCACTTTCACTAATTTCTATCAACATTATAATTCAAATGCATGGTTTCTTCTTTGTTCTCCTTACACAATGTCCAACTTTCACAAGTATAGAAGACGATTGAAAACATCATAGGTTGGGTCAGGTACACCTTAGTTCTCAAGATCACATCCTTGCTGATCAACCCTTTACAAAGATCTTGTGCAGCAGATGTACCCAATCCAATGGGTCATTTGATCACTTGACTGATGAGTTCTTGAGTATTGATTGTGGATCAAACAAAACGAAGTCTTGGACAACATCCAACTTCTCCCTCTATCATATTGTAACTTGCTGGTCCAGTTGTGATTTGGTTCTCTTACATGGAAATGTAATCAATATTTCAGAAGATAATTATTGATTTTCACCATCATCAAGTCCTCCTCACTTTGAGTTATGCTACCGCAGATGCCATTCACAGACCATTAATAAACTTCTTGCAATCCTTTTGCAGACCTCTTTCTCCTGTTGTAGTTCAGTTCTCGAAATGTTTTGCTCAGCATACATATTAAGTAAATGTGGTGAGGGGACAAAACCCTGACCCACACCTTTCCTGATTTTAAACCAGCAAGTGGTCCCTTTTTCTGTTCAGAAGTATGCTTCTCGTGCTCTGTACAGGTGTCCCACAAGCACAATCAAGAATTCTGAATTCCCTTGCTTCTCAATGTTATCCACAGTTCGTAATGATCCACACGGTCAAATACCGTTGCCAATTAAACACCACTAAACATCTTTCTGGTGGTCTCTACGTTGAACTAAGACTTATCTGAGTTGATATAGCTTTTGCACCAAGATATCTCTGGTATCATGTCCTATTTGAATACAGCTTGAATTTCTGGTGACACTCTGTCTAAGCACTACTGAACATGTTGTTGAATAATCTTCAAACAAAATATTTTACATATTATATTGATGGATATGTTTTCTAATTTCTGCATTATTTAGGGGTAAATTTCTTTGGATTGGGCACAAATATGGATCTCAGATTACTAGGAGGCTGTCTTCCAAATTTCTTGTCATAGACCGGTGAATGCTTCTGTGTTTCCTAAGCTTGTTGAAACATTTCTTGTGGTATTATGTCAACTCCTGCGGCTTTGTGTTTGGATATTGCCTTCAGTGCAAACTGGACTTCTTTCAGTACCATCATTTGGTACCATTTACATTGGTAGGATGGTGATTGAGTCTCTTTGATTCAGTGACTCTATGCATTCTTAACCTCTTTGAGGTTCCCTGGGCCATTGACTATTTTATCAGTATAATCTTTCAATATTGAAAATCCAAGCTTGAATTTAGTTTCAATCCTTCCATATTATGATATGGTCAGTGTGCTCTTCCCTTTTGGTTTGGTAATGCCAGATTTTTATATATTTCATTGCAATACTCTATCTTCTCAAGCTGCCCTTTACATTTTTCTGTTGAACTCTTGCATTTCATCACGTCTTTCATTGGCTTTTTCACTGGCACTGAGTCAATGATGACGCATATTGACCCTATAGGACAGGGTAGACCTGCTTAGCGAATTTCCAAGACGGTAACTGGTTACATGGGTAGAAAGCACTATCTTTCTCCCAAAGATCTGCTGGTGATTTTAAACTGTCAATCTTGCAGATTGTAGCCCAAGGCATAACCACTGTGCCATTCTAAAATCAAAGCAAGTTTCAGAGACTCTTCTGACTCTTCTGACATTCACTTTGTTATCTTCTTTATTTCCTGTCTTTTAAATGCCCATTTATTGTCTACATGTATGATATTCTTGATGTCACCCCACAGCTCATAAGATCTTCAGTAGTTTTCAATGAGTCAAATGTATTCCTGAGGTGTTCTAAAAATTCAGGTGTAATGCACTCAAATTCCTATTTTGCTTTAATGAACTTCTTTTACTTTTCTTTAGCTTGGTTCTGAACTTACAGATGGAAAGCTAATGGTAGCTCCACAGTACATCGCTTGTCTAGGGCGGGCTGCTGCTACCGAGTTTCTCCCTCATTTCTTCCCACATATGTAGTCAATTTGATCTCTCCGTATTCCATCTGGAGAAGTCAATGTGTATAACCACTGTGGGTGCTGTTGGAAAATATATTTATGTGATGAAGTATTTGTTGATCTTGAAAAATTCTATCATGAGACCTGCTTCAAATCTATCACCAAAGCCATATTTTCCAGCCATTGTCCCTTCCTGTATGCTTTCCCCTTTCACCTGCCAACAGCCGATACTCTTTAATGCATCTTCTGGAGGGCTGCAACGGGAAGCTAAGGGTTTAGCAGGAAGGGATCTCTTCTTCCTTCCCCCTTCAGGTGGATGGCGGCAATCTGTAGGCATCCTTTATTTGTGGCACCGTTAGGCCAATCATTGGCTCCACCTTCACATAGCTGTCTCACCTAAGTGTCTGTGTCCAAATTCTCCTCTTCTCATAAGAAAATGAATTGGGATGTCAAGATTACCTCTAAGCAAGTACAACCATAATTTCTTAGGCTATCGTCTCTTTCTCTATGACTCTTGGCTTGGTATGTTACTCCTTGAACAGACTTTCTATTATCTAAATCTTCCATTTGTCCCTTCTTTTATGACTCATCCTTCCACCATCTAAATAAATAATCTATCTTGAATATCTAATGATCAGCATTGTATAGCAAAACCATTCTGAAAAAAATTAGTGTTCTGCCTAAGCCAGGTTCGAAAGACAGGGGATCAACCTCACTGGCATCCAGTCTAGTGCTGATACAGAGTACCCCAAGGTCAGGGAAGAAGTGCCCCTGTGAGGTTTTGAGACTATAAACCTCTTTTCTAGAGTAGAAAATCCTGGTCTTTCTCCTGAGGAGCAGCTGGTGGTTTACAACTGTGGTCCTTGGAGTTAGCAAACACATATGCCACCAGGGCTCCCTGACCATACATCAGTGCTTCTTATTCACCCCTGATCCAAATGACTGGAAGTGAACAAATTATCTGGTCCATTGTCCTCCTGAGTCAATTTAGTTTAATTTATTTTTTAACAGTTTTTTTGGTACTTCATCTATATATCATACAATTCAATAGTTTAATCATATCACGAAAAATTGTACAATCTTTACCACATCCATTTTAGAATATGTTCTTCCTTGTACTCATTGTATTTTTATGTATTTTTTTCAATTTGGACAATAATATACACAACAAAATTTTCTCCAATTTAACGACTTCTACATGTTTAATTCAGTGCCACTGATTTTACCTTTGTGCTGTACAACCATCATTGATATCCTTCTTGAAATGGTCCCATCACCATTAAAATAGACTCAATGCCCACTAAGCAAAAGCTCTTCCTTCTTCATCCATGGCAACCATTGGTAAAGTTTGGTTTCTTCCTCTTTTTGTTTTTATTGTAATTTTCTTGATACAATATTCACATATCATACACTTCCATAGTTAATTAACTTTTTAAAAAGAATTGTATGTGTATATATATAAATATATATATATATATATTTACACACACACACACAAATCTATATCTAGAAGACATCCAGGAGAACATGATTCAAAAGTCAGATATTCCTTGTAGACAGAGAAGAGTTAAAGAGAGGAATATGGGCAGAGAGCAGTCAGAACCCCAGAAGTCTGGGGAGATAAAAGTCTCCGGTACTCATCTATTGGGAGTTCCACGTAGTTTGGTCAAGAGATCCTGCACAGCTCCTTGTCTGTACTGACAACATTCCTTTCTCTTCTCTTGCATTCAGTGTCCACTTAATTTTAATTGTTCAAAACATAGACCATGGACCCATAGGTTTTGTGAAAGGATAATTTAATCATAACTTGTTTACATCTACACAGAGCTTATCTCCAAGATCTCATTTATAAGGTTCTAGGATTATTACTTCAACACATCATTGGGGTGTGGGTGTGTCACAGGTCAACCCAAAAAACTTACAGTTCAAATTTTATTTTAATAAGGCAAGCAATTTATATAGAAGGTAAGGGTTCTCTTTCTGTTTTAAATTATAGTTCTGAGAATTTTAAGAAACAAATATGATAAAATAATTCTATGTTTAATGATAATTTTAGAAATCAGGGACCAATGACTATGATCTGTATTTTTAGATTGGGAAATACATCCTTGCCGTTTCATATTTACTGAACCATTAATATTTATAATATTAAATTATTCAAATTATAACATTATTTATTTTTTAGTCTCATTAATCAGTCTTGCCCTTTTTTCCTGATTAGTCTTTTCAAGAGTTCATTGAAAGTGGTGAAAATATTTAACTACTTCTATTACATACCAACTCAAGCAATATTTTATGACTTTGGTCTGTATTTTTCAGGCAAAGCATTTCCCTCACACAACAATAAAAGTAAGGGTTTCTACAGATAGATATACCATCTTTCTCTCTCTAGACTGTAGCACAGGGAGAGTAAACAAATCAAGCCACTGTCACCTCATTCTCTTGTTTACTTCTCTTCTTCTTATCCCTTCTCATCATCAACTACCATACAAATACACAAACCTTTAAACCCAGAAAAGGAAAGAAGAAGAAATACTTAGGGGAAGGGGAGGTCTGTTAAATTTAAAGTCATAACTACAGGACTTGAGCACCCATTCCTTTCGTTGAAAACGGAAGGGGCCTCACATCAACCCGAATCAGCAGCTTGTAGAAGATGGTAATATCCTAAAGTTAACAAATATCAAAAAATGTGAAATTTAGTTTTAGAACCCTGTGCTTGGGAAATCCTAGAACTAGATTAATTTCCATATAATTCTCTGCTGAACCCCTGATTTTAGACTTTATAGACTCTAAATAGAGTAACCAGAAAACCCCCTCCAATGAATGCACTTCAGAGGACAGCCCTGGGGCTACAGCCTGGGTAGAGGCGCCTGTCAGATTAGAGGACACTGGAGAAGTGAAAAGGGATGGAGGGAGGAGAGAACATCCTGGTCCACCAAGACCAAAGATGATGCTCCTACTCTGAGCAGACAATGCAAGGGCCGGACCTTAGGGCTGGCCCTACCACAGGACATAATGTCCCTCACTGAACCATGGTGTGCAGGGGACAGCACTGGAGACACAGTGTGGGAATAGTGTACGGTCTGGTCCCATCACACTGGGGAGAAACACTAAGGACATGCAACAGAGCAGCAGTGAGATCAGAGTGATTAAGTCCCCAGGGGAATACCAAATATAGTCACTGGGATGTTTCTCCAGACAACCCAACCTAATACACACAATGAAGACAACATTCTGTACTTAATCATAATGTGTCACTCTTTGGTACTCCCAACTCCCAGTGGGCAGAGCTTCATGGACTGATAAAACCTGCTCTCCAAGTAATAACCTTTTAATGAGTTATACATAGTAGGTAATCACTGGTATTAGGAAAGGTCTTGGCCCTGCATCACCAATGGGGAGATTTTGGCAAGACCGGTTTGGTTTTCAGGGACATCTGAGTATAACCTGCCTCCAAATCCTAGGATTGAAATTTCCTTCTTAACTATTGTGGAGACCAAAATATGCCTCCTGAGTCATCCTTTCAACTAGATGCTAGGTCACCCATTCAAGGTTAACTTTATCATCATCATCATTCCACTATAAGATCAGGCTTTACAAAAATCCATCATCCAAAATTAACCTCTAGGATAATTTTTATTTTTTCTCTATTCTCCCCTCCCCCCTCCGAATACTCAATGTGCAAGCTTTCTTCATCTATCTTTGTGGAGTCCTCAACTTGTCGGTTTTTCATCATGTAGTGGCTTGTGTGTTGCTGTGATGCTGGAAGTCATATCATCACTGATTCAAATACTAGTAGGGTCATCCAATGTGAATGGTTTTCATCAGGCCTTCTAAACTAAGGGCATTGATGAACACAAGGTTGGCCATAAGATTGCAGGATTGGGGCTGTAGATCAGCGGATGCCCGAAGGGGCAAATGAATTCAAGGTTGGCAGGTGAGAATTCGGGTCCAATGAAAGGGTGTTGATGGCTCACTAGGTTGACAGGCAATATGGTAGACCATTGACTCAAATCCAAAGAACCAGAGGTCAATGAACCAGATACAAGATCTAAACCTAGCAAAACACCAATCTTTTCCATTTACCACATCCCTGAAGAGACTTCCTTTATATTACATCAAGGCTGTTACCTGAATTAGAGGGCTGCATTCTAGTATAATCTCCTTGTACATGATTAGCTGCTGACTGCAGATCCCATTTTGGTGTTGATCGTATTGTGTTAGGTCACATCCTGGTTCATTACTAGGCTTTAATAGTCAAATCACTGAGAATCCTGGTTCAGCCAGGTTGACCGGAAACCTAACTATTGAAGAGTTTAAAAATATCATGCCATCTTGTATGAGTCACTATAAAATACAGTTATGCCTTAGAACAATGGAGGGAGGAGATGGGACAGTATGGGAGATAGAAAAACCTTTGAATTGAATCTCAAGCTACTGCCCTATATATGTGAATAGAAGAGGACCAAAATAAAAATTAAAAAAAGCAAAAGTCCAAACTCACTGCCATCAAATATATTCTGACTCAGTTACCTTACATCATAAGATAGAACTACCGCTGTGGGTATCTGAGAGTAGAAAGCCTCAATGTTCTCCTTCACAGCGGGTGGTGGTTTCAAACTGCTGCCCTTGCAATTAGCAGCCTAATGAGTAACCATTCTGCCAATCTAGTTCCCTAGAGAAGGGGAAAGAGGGAGCAAATTTTTGTTGCTATCAATCCTTATTTACAGGCTTATATGAAACTGTGATCCTGTGAAAATGTATTAGTTTTTACTGATGAAGAATTCATTCTTTATACATTTCCTTGTCTCTATGGCAAAACCAAAATTTAGAAGATTCTCTAAAACATTTTAATAGGTTTAGAAATAGAGAAAAGAATAATTGTATATCCAGAAAATGAAATAGAGATAATTTTTGTAAATACATATTTTTGTAAAATTATTTTATAAAGCACATATTTTGTAAATATAATATTTTAATTACAAAATGGAAATCTTTTTTATCATTCTTTCTTCTTTTTTATATCATTTTATTGGTGGCTCATACAACTCATCACAATCCATACATACATTCATTATATCAAGCACATTTGTATATTTGTTGCCCTCATCATTCTCAAAACATTTGCTTTCTACTTGAACCCTTAGTATCAGCTTCTCATTTTCTTGCCTCCTCTCCAGCCCCCCATGATCCCTTCATAATGTATAAATTATTATTCTTTTGTCATGTCTTACACTGTCCAAAGTCTCCCTTCACCCACTTTTCTGTTGTCCATCTCCCAGGGAGGGGTTCTATGTAGATCATTGTGATCAGTTCACCCCTTTCTACTGCACCTTCTCTCACCCTCCTGGTGTCACCACTCTCACCACTGGTCCTGAAGTGATCATCTGTCCTAGATTCCCTGTGTTTCCAGTTCCTATCTGTACCAGTGTACATCCCCTGGTCTAGCCGGATTTTTAGGGTAGAATTGGGATCATGATAGTTGGGCAGGGAGGAAGCATTTAAGAACTAGAGGAAAGTTGTATGTTTCATTGTTGCTATACTGCACCCTGACTGGCTTGTCTCCTCCCCACTACCCTTCTGTAAGGGGATGCCCAGGTGACTACAGATGGGCTTTGGGTACCCACTGCGCACTCCCCCCCATTCACAACGATATGATTTTTAGTTCTTTGATACCTGATATCTGATCCCTATGGTACCTTGCAATCACACAGGCTGGTGTGCTTCTTCCATGTGGGCTTTGTTACTTCTGAGCTAGATGGCTGCTTGTTTACCTTCAAGCCTTTAAGACCCCAGATGCTATAGCTTTTGATAGCCGGGCACCATCAGTTTTCTTTACCACATTTGCTTATGCACCTATTTGTCTTTAGCAATTGTGTTGGGAAGGTGAGCATCATGGAATTCTAGTTTAATAGAACAAAGTGTTCTTGCATTGAGGAATTACTTAAGTAGAGGCCTAATGTTGAAAGGAAATCTTAATGTAAATATTGTCCTGAATTCAAGCTTAGACTAATTATAGCTTTCATACTTATATTATTTTGTACACCAAGGCAATAATCAGTCATAAAGTTACAATAAAATAATTTTTATTGATTGTCAATGTATCAGTTTTATGTACTAATTATGTATTTTGGCCAATAAACAAATAAAATATAATTATATATTCTAAAACAATAAAAAATTTTAAAACAGAACTTATGATCAACAAAATTAGAGTGCATCTTATGTGCCAAGCATGATTTTTTTATACTTGGGAAAAAACAGTGGGAAAAATAAGATACTTACCAACTTAGAAATGTATAACCACATATACATGTGGGAAATAAAAAGGCCTTTCCTTGGCTTGTCTCCCCCAAATATATGCCAGACCTAGTACATGGCTTGCAACTAATTGCAAATGATTGTCTAGTTTTCTCTCTGAAGGCATCAGCCATTCAGAGCAAGCAGACCCTATTGTCTGTCCCGCCATACATGGGGATCACTCCCTGATATTAAGGACAGTGGATTGCTTTCCCTGAGGATTCAGAATAAATCAAAGCACCAGATCTAGGACAATCAAGATTAGGCTCCATCATGAATCTTGGATCCGCCCATCTTTTCACATGTGTACCCTTAATCCATCCTCTTCCTACAGCGTGTACACTCCTAGATAGTCTCCCTCCCATCGCTGTATTGCCTATGGTACAACCTCTTCCTGTGACATAGGTCATTACCTGGAATCAGGGGGCTTGCATACTCCAAAATATATATAAATCTTAGTTAGAAATAAATCACTCCCCCTTTCCCACACCACCATGTGGACAACCAAGGGAGGCTGAGGTCAGCATGCTATGACAAAACATATCTGACCCCTTTATTTTATGCTCTCTATCCTTTCGCTCTTATTTTCTATGACTTTTCTGTAATCTTTATATATTATAGCTGTACAGTTGCACTTACCAGACCCATGAGTTTTTGTTAGGGGCTGGATCCCCTCACATATACATATTACATTAATGAATTGTATTAATTCAGACTAAAAAGCACAAACAACTGAGACTGATCTATAGAAATCATATTCCTCACACTGTGAAAATAGCCAGTCTCCCTGTGAGAGGGGAATATATCAAAAGAAATATGTTTCCATTTTTGCTTGAAAATTTTTCCCTTTATTACATACTTAATTGTCTATCTCATCAAGGATGTTCACAGGAGAGCACACTGGTATTTTCATGTCATTTTTCTGTATGTGAAACCATTTATATTAGTAAGCACATATTTATTTTAGCTTTACAACAAATAAAATGTATAAATATAAAAGGAAAAAAATAACACTAATAATCAACAAAAATAGAATACATGTTACATTCCATGGAAAAAATAATAGTTAACAGTCAGATAATATACTTTTAATTTTAAATAATCCTCTCTCACCTGTTTTGGAAACTTAAAAGACACATATTGCCTTTAGGGGTTCCCATGGGCTAATGTAAAAGGAAAGAAAGAAGTAATAATGAGGACACATCTACTTATGACACTGGGGATATGCACGATCTTCTGGCATAGGTCCAGGAGCTATATTTTCATTAAAAATACTGAACAAAAACTAGCAAGCAAGAAAATTGTATGGGAGAAGAAGCAACCAGAGTCAAGACTAGCTACGGAATAGAATTAAACAGCCTGTAAGAAGCTGAGAACGTTTTATTGACTATAAAAATACATTGGACTATGTGAATTTAAACAGAATATCAATAACTTTGTGAAGAGTGAGAATTCTGAAACACTCAACTGTCCTCATGTAGAACCTGTATAAAGATCAAGAGGCAGATTTTTTAATAGAATAAGGGTATACACCATGTTTTACAACCAAGAAAGATGTGTACCAAAGTTGTATTATTTCACCACTCTTACTAAATACGTAAACTGAGCAGAACCTTTGATGCTAGACTATATGAAAAAGAACACAGCATCAGGGTTACAGGAAGGCTCATACACAATCTCCAATATGCAGATGACAGCACCTATTTGCTGGAAACAAAAGAGGACTTGAGGTACTTGCCAGTGAAGATCAAAAGCAGCAACCTTTTGCAAGTGTTACAACTCATTGTAAATAAAACAAAAATTAATCCTAATGGAGCAGGAATCAGTATAATGGTAGGTGAATAAAAGTCTGAAGTTGTCAAGGATTTATTTTTCTTGAATCCACAATCATGGAAGAAGTCAGGAAATTAAATTAAATACTACACTGGGCAAACCTGCTAATATGACATCTATAAAATATTATGATCAAATGTATTATTTTGTGGAGTAGTATACACCATTACCTCCTATGCTTGTGCAAGATGGACGGTAAGTAAAGAAGACTAGGAATGGGTGCACTAGAATTATGGTGTTGGTGAAAAATGCTGAAGACACTTTCTACTGCTAGCAGAGGAACTAAGTCTGTCTTGAACGGTGTACAGCCAGAATAGTCCCTATACATGAGGATGGTGATGCCTTGTGCTGGGTCCTTTGGGTGTGTTATCAGGAGAGACCATCGCTTGGGAAAGGACATCAGGCTTGGTAAAGCAAGGGGTCAATGAAAAGTAGTAAGAGCCTTGACCAGATGAACAGGTACACTGGCTACAACAATGGGTTCAAAGACAACATTGTGAGGATGGCACAAATGTGTGTGTGACCAGGCAGGGTTTCCTTTAGTGGTCTATGTCATGAGATGCGTGATCAGTAATTACTTAACGCTCGTAGACATTTTCAAACGCTCAGTTTATTCACTGCAAACACACACCAAACAATCTAAAAGAAAACTCAAATGAGCACAAGGGCATAATAACAGTACTCTTGACACGTATCATTCTAGCATCATAGTCCCAACAAGCACTGTCTCATTGGAGAACTCACCCCGGGGAGAGTGGGAGAGAGCAGGAGCTGATGTCCTTGGTTCCTCGCTCTCTGAAAAGTCAGTGTCCCACCCGGGGTTAAATGGACAGCTTGGCTGGCTCTTTGACATCTTCACAGTCCCAGTCAAGTCTTACCGGGTTTCTCCACACTTTAGGAGGTTTGGCTGGCTTTGGGCATCGGTCAGGTCTCAGTCAAGTCTTATCAGAGTTCTCCACACTTTTGTGGTGGCTCCTTGGACCAGCTGCTGATTCTTGGCGACGGTCCAACTTCTTGGCTGGGCCCTAATGTCACACATTATTTCTTCTCTAAAGTGGAGTTTCTTGTGTTTGTTTCTTTTGAGGTGACTCAACATCTTGCAAGCAAGTTGTATGATGCTCTCATCAGTCCAGAGGGTCTCTGTGAGGAGGAACCAATGTAACCACATCTAACTACAGCAAGAACCATAATCCGGAGGCAAGGGACTTAGAGAAAATTACAATTTGGTGTAGGAACCATACGGCTGATCAAGGTGTTTACTAATGGGTGACTATTTAGTCCCCTGCATCTCTGTGTCTCTGCAGACAAGCATTGCAAAATGACTGTTGTTCTTGACTTTGCTGCTAAAAGCATTGAGGGATAACTCAGTTATTTAGGATCTCTTTGAGGCTTTCTTGAATCTTGCATATCCCTGTGATTGTCTTTGAACCTAGTGCTTTTATTATTCTAAAGTTAAGAAACTGTGACTAGTTAAGTAACATTTGCATAGGTAAGAGTTTAGGAATGTTTAAGTTCTTTGATGTTTGTTTTGTAACCAATTCCCTTGTGTAAGAAGAGTATGTATACCAAGCTTCAAATATACTCCAGACTTCAATCCATCAGATTAGAGTCCTCTGGATCCCAAGCTTTGTACATAGCTCTTTATTTTCCTATCATCCGCATGCCTCAGTTCGAACCCAGCTTGATGCGGGATAGCTGGTCCAATCCCCTGCAGTTTGGAATTAGCATGTCCAGGGGAGCGAAAGACCCCTGGTGACTGGTGTAGATTATGAGGAAGGATTTTATCCCCTGATCTACCTGCTCAGGTAGAAGTAATCTTTCGAGAATCACTGGCAAACCAGCTATGACAGTACTCTGGTAGAGTAGCCACTCAAACATAGTTCAAATTGCTGCTACTGGTCTTCCTCCAACAGAGTTAGAATTTCTTATATATGTAAGATAGATAGATAGATCTTATATATGTGACGAAGTTTCAAAAGGTTGTGTGTGAGAGAGAGAGAGAGAGAGAGAGAAAGGGAGTTTACCATATGTTTCCAATAGTGTAGAACACACCAGCTGCTGGCATAGCCTGTGAATACAGTATGCTTTTTGATTGATTTTTAAACTATATTGCCAAGAGATGCTTATGAATCTTCTTGAATGTGTTTCCTGCTAAAATATACTTATTATATAAGCATAAAAGGCATTGCTTCCTCCATGTTATGCACCCCTAACCAAAATAGTCTAGAGTTCCCTTACTTTGAATTATCAGCCAAAATGACTTCACTCCGAAAATTTTGGAAATATAATAATTCCAAAATCCAGATATGCTCAAATCCATCTTCACACCTTTAAAAAAGTACTCAGAAAACCTTAACTTTCCTATGTGCACCACTATCATGTTACAGAAAAAGTTGTTACATTACATGAAAAGAAATACCTAATAAGTATGATTAATTATAAACTAGAAAACATTTTTCAGGGGTCAGGAATCAAATATTTCTGTCAATGTATCAAATAAACCTGAAAATATGTATTGCAGCCCTTGTTTTGTTTTAAATTGTGCCAAAAGGCCAAACATGTTTTCCGAACAAGACAGAAGAAAATTATTCTTCTGGGCCTTCATTTTTCAAAGCTTTACTTAGTAGTTGAAACTGATCGACAGCCTCCCTCAGCATTAGTAAGAGTTTCAAAGGCAAAGGCAGACGTGGAGTTTAGCCCAGGTGGTGGTGGTAAGTGGCATCCAGTCAGCTCCACTCAAAAGCTAACCTGTACACAACAGAAAGAAGCTCTGCACGGTCCTGCGCCACACTGACAGTTATGAGACTGCCCGTGTCCCTCGGGGCAGCCACTGTGTAAATCCGTTTCTTCTAGGACCTTCTTTTATTTATTTATTTATTTTTTTGCTGCCTTCCATGTTACCTTACATGATGTCCTTCTCCAGGGACTGGTCTCTCCTGACAATATGTATGTAGGACACTCTTGCCATCTTTGCCCCCAAAGAGCACCTGGCCTGGCTCCTTCAAGTACAGAGAGCTGTGTGTCCTTTTAGAGGTTTACAGCACTTTCCATATTTTTCTCCAGCCCCATAATTCAAATGCATCGATTCTTTTTTGGTCTTCCTTATTCAGTGTCCAACTTCCCCATGTATATGAGCCAATGGAGAATACCATGGCTTGGGTAAGGCACACCTTAGTCCTCAGAGTAACATCCTTGCTCTTCAATACTCTACAGAGGTCTTGTGCAGCAGATTTACTTAATGCAATGTGTCTTTTGGTCTCTTGACTGCTGTTTCCAGGAACATTGACTGTAGCTTCAAACAGAATCCTTGACAACTTCAAACTTTTCTCCATTTATTAGGATATTACCATTTTGTCCCGCTGTGAGGATTTTAGTCTTCTTTAACATTGAGTTTTAATTTATATTGAAGACTGCAATCCTTGAAGTTCATCACCAAGTCTTTCAATTCCTCCTGATGTTCATCAAGCAAGGTTGGGTTATTTGCATACTATGAAATTTTAATAAGCTTTTCTCCAATCTGCATGCCACACTCTTCTTTATATAATCCAGCTTCTCTGATGATTTACTCAGCATATAGCTTGAATAAGTATAGGGAGGGAACACAACCCTGATGGACAGTTTTCCTGTTTTTAAACTGTGCAGTATTCCCTTGCTCTCTTCTCACAAGTAGACAATTTAGCATAGCTCGCCAATTTAAAATAAAGAGGAAGGAATGGACTTGCCCTGAATAATTTTGATACTGTTACATTGATCACTGTTACATCAATTAAACTCTCCTATCACAGATCTGCATATGCCTATGTGTCTAGACACTAGATTTGTTAGCCCATACTTAGAACCAATATCTAGTATGCTTAGCACCGATATCCTTTTCCAAAAGTAAAGATGTGAGAAGGGGTAAAGAAATTTTATCAAATATATTATTCTTCATTGTTACTGCTATTAGCTGTTGTAAAATGGTCCCCTAATAATGCAACTCATGCACAATGAACCCCAATGATGCCTGGTCTTGCATCATCCTGAGACTCTTATTATTCATAGAATTTTCATTGACTGATGTCATCCTGTCCAGATTACTTGGGGAATTATGGCTGAGACTTGGCATCACATATTACCTAACAATCTTTCAGCATATTAAGCCATTATCAACTGAGTACCCTTCTTAGGAATTGTTAATACTTGAATATTGGTTCCTGGAAGGATTAAGATAGAATTTGTAGACAATAGCTTACTTAAAACAGATAGGAAATGTTAAAGATTTTCAAAATCCTAAACTTACCTAATTATTCTTCCCTTTTGAAATTCATATCCAAAATGTCTTCTGTCATACTCTATAGTAGGCCTTGGAGTTTTATGATGTATTTTCTCTATCTTTTGTTAAGAGTTGTAATGCTATTTTTTTTTTTTATTCTTAGACTATGTTAAGTCTCTTTCTGGAAGAATGTTGCAGAGACTACCATCAATAACAGTTTAAAGTCTTTGAGCCTTAAATGAAAACAAGTTATTTATCTGGTAAAGCTTTAATTCTTGAGCCATCTGTCATATTCATGTGTCTTTATTTTACGGGAACTATAGCGCTGCTACTTAAATGAATGCTTTGTTCTTGTTTGTTCTCCCCAGATTCTTGCATTCATTTTGAGAACTTTAAAACCAATTGAAATGAGCTTGATTCTTTCAATCCACTCACAGGGCTAGGATTCAATCTTACATCTATTTGACTGAGTATTATTATATAATGACACTGAAATGGATAGCCACTCATTCCCAGATGTGTAAGCCATAACGTCTGAGGATTTTCATATCACCAGCCAAAGACTACCCAAAACACATCTGCAGTTAAACAAAAGTGTTTCATTTATACCAATAAGGGAGACCACAGAGCATGGTAACAATTGCACATCTTCATACAAATCTATGAGGATGATCTGTTATAGGCGTGCTTGGGTTAGACAATTTGCTTAGGGCATTAGGAAGGAAGGTTTCTCTTTGGATTGAGTGTTGCCAGAAAAAACAAAAAGCGTATTTAGTGAGATAGTAGACGGATAATAAAGCAATCTTCACATCTCCCATGCGTCCCATTGAAAAACAGAATCCCACTCTTCAGTTCCCAACCAAATCACCCATTTTCACGTCCCCCTTCAAAGGGTGCTACAGCATCTTTTATGGTTCAAAGATGCCTTTGACCATCCAGGAAGCTCTCAGAACTCCTGTGCTTTGAGCATTGTTAGCTTCCTGACATAGTCAGCTTGGGGCCTTATTGAATATGTATAAGTACATTGAGGGCGTAGACTGAATAGCAACAGGTTAAGTGGCTGTGATCAGGAATCAGTAATGTTTTGCTTTGTCTGCCTTTTATGTTCTATTTTCATTTACCAATACACCTCTTTCAAGAATTCATAACTGTCCTTGGATTCCTTAATGTCATCTTCCTTTTAAATTTTCCATTTAGGACATGGCTCTGAAAACCATCTTCTAACTAGCCTCCATTTAAAAGGATGATCTCTTTATTGCACCCATTGTATCTGTTAGAGCACAGATAATCTGAGGTAACAGGCTGCATTTATTTGCTCACAACTATACCCCCAGCCCCTAGGACAGGTTATGGGCCAATGCAACACATTTCTGATAGATGACATGGAAAGTTATTAAGTGGATACTTGCCTTTGTGTTAAACAAAAGAGAATAATGAAGTACAAAGAATTGCATATTTTCTCTCAAATAATTTTTTATAGGAATGCTATATGCTACTAACTCAAAAGTGGGTACCATATATATTCGAGTATAAGCTGACCTATCAGCTGAGGCACCCAATTTTATCATGAAAACTGCATTAAAATAGAATTATACATGAGTATATATGGTAAATTTAATCCATTATAATTGTAAAGGGTTTTTTGGGGGAGGGTTAAATTTACCATATATACTCGTGTATAATCCATCTTTTTTAGTTTTTGTTTTTTCTTTTTATGCTATGGAAAACAATGTGTCATATATCGGGAAGTAAGTAGACATGCTTTATTCTAGTTCTGAAAAATATCAACACTTCTTTTCAGACAACTTTGGTAGGACATCACTGTCTCACCTCTCCTCAGGAGGTAAGAAACTGCTATGGTGGGAAATCTGACATGTCGACCGTAGAGGCACATGGAGAGACTTATTTGCTTTTCAAGGTAAGGTTTAGGGATTCAAAGCTGCTGGCAACATAGCACACTTAGAAAAGCAAAGGCTGGTGATCAATATGCAACCAGATGAGTCTGAGGTGTCTGAACAGGACAGCCCCTTTCCGGGGGACTCTAGGCACTGCTGTGCAGGGGGCAGTGACTGAAGTTAGACTTTCCTCTCGCTCACCTGGCAAATGCAAGATCAACTTTCAGTTTCTACCCCTCAACATCATTAACTGGTCTTAGTTATTCATTTACTCAGGGTAATTGCAGTGTCTTTGAGGATTCCAAAAGAAATCCTTTACAAAAAGTTTGCAAATAGTTCTTCACTATATAAATATTTAAATGTAGATTGTTTTTGCTACTATAACATTTTAGTTCATTTGCTTCTTAAAATACTACTGTGAACCAGGCAGAACAAATAATGATATTCCCTTCTGACAGATGGGAAAACACTAAGTTAATCTCCTGAGTACCCATGGAAGACATCACTGATAAACCACAGACACTTTTTTTAGAGTTGCTCCAGCCTACATAGAGCTTGTCAACAAAGTTATCTGAGGAATGCTTTATATATTGTCATCATCTGGGGATCCATTTGTCCAAAATGATACTGTCCAGGAGTGAATTTGAAGCCTCCAAAGTCCCTGAGGCCATGTACATTTTTAAATATCAGGGAAGATAAAAACAACCAATTGTACACTCTTCTCCACTCCACTCCATTAAAAAATGCTAAATTCTCTGGTTTGTATTATATTTCACATTGTTTAAAAATGTACCACATCTTAATGTTAAGCTCTTGAAGAATAAAGGAGCCAGGAAGCTACGAAGAAAAGGCTAACAAACTGCAGGAAATTCTGACTAGATTCATCAGAGGGCAATGTCAGTGCTGATGTCTGATGGGTCTGGCTCAAAGCAGAGAACACCAGAAATGGGTCTACTTGTGTTCCATTGACTAGAAGAAGGCCTTCTCTGTGTGCACCACAGTAAACTGTGCAGATGAGAAGAACTGTGAAAGAGTAAAGCGATGAAAACGCCGCAGTCCAGGGACAAGAGTAACTGACAGAATGACTGCAACGGTGGGCTTGAAAGTAAGCATGATTAGGAGGATGGCACAGCACTGGGCCGTGTTCGGTTCTATTGCCGATAGCTAGGGTCACTGGGGGTCAGAGCCCACTCTATGGCATCTGACAATCAAAAAATGAATAAAGCTAACATCTTGCAACACTATTATGAGTAATTTACTTATGGCATACACGAACAGTGAAAAATAAATTTCATAAAAGCATATGGCGGAAAACCAAGCGAAACTCATTACTATTGAGCGGATGGAGACAACGGATGGCATAGAGAACAGAGCAGTACTGCCACGAAGGGCTGCTAAGCTTATAATATTTTAGGAAGCCAACTGCCTCATCTTTCTCCCACTGAGCAAGTAGGGGATTCAGGTGGCCTACCTTTAACTTAGCCTCCCCAGCCTTAGACCGGTACATTATCAAAGCTCCCTATGTGGACAATAGGATTACCTTACTTTATAATGCTTATACTTTCTTAAATCGAGTTTTTTATGTTTTTGAAAAATTCCTAATCAAGTAGCTCAGAGTTTTTAAGCTCATTGGTCATTGAACTTATAGGCTTAAGTGACTTCATTTCACAACAAAACCTGTTTTGCATATATCATTACTATAAAATTTTCCTCTTTATCCATCGATCCATCTATTCAAAATCGCATGTTTTATGTCTACTGTGCTCAACAGGCCTCTATGACTTATAATGGTCCAGATAGCCAACAATCACAACGTTGTTCTGCATACACTCTTTTGATCTATTCTGTAGAAATGGAGTTACTGAAAATCATTACTATATTTCTATAACCTATTGTGTATATGCACACTCATTTTCGAGATGTCTTTTCAAACTCGGTGCTCAGGAGTGGGTTAAACCCCCCCCCTAGGACTCCTTAATTAGAATAGAGCATTTTTGTTTCTTGGGTCATCATTTCATATGCTTAGATAGATGTTCTCTGCAGTGTGCAATTGTCCTTAAAGCACAGTGAGCTTCAAGACAGTGTAAATCTTGGAAACAAAACAATGTTATAAACACAACACGTATACAAGTGCTTAACAGATTCAAATTAGAGCTGTCTTCAGCCCTAGTATATTTAAGTACAGAAATCACTGACAAGTTAGTAACCGAAAATAATCTGAGTAATGATACCTGAGTGGTCGTTCTAGATTATATTGTCATGATCTTCTATGACGCAATCAACTTCAATTTTAAAAAATTAGCCAGAGAGAATTTCACTACTTTGTTGTTTGTAGAGGAGGAAAGAAGAGCAGGAAGATGCAGGGCAATGCTTGTCAGACTGTGGCTGCTGGACCAGGGGACAATCTTTCTTCATTGTGTATGTTTGTTTTCACTTTAGCTGTGCAGTCAGTGGTAATTTATCATGCATATTATCATAAGTATATTTCAAGTAAGTTGGATAACTACATTTTATCTTAATAGAGACACTTAATTTTAATGTCTCAACTTCATTTGTGGTTTTGTTTCTATTGGCATATCAACCTATAACAATAGTATTACTTTTGTCTTTTGCTTATTTCATATCTAGTGGCTGATAGGGTTGCATAGACTATCTGTTTATATTTATAAGAGTTTGAATATATTATGACTTTGTTCAATTCATTGACTATATGGAAAGTTAATTTGATGACATAACATGCCCCTGTGTAACAGAGGGTCTCTACATGTCCTGAACATTGGCAAGAATCATGTCCCCAGAACTAGGTGCAGAGTATCATAGGCTTATATAGATTTGACAAATATAATTAATTTGTTTACACCACTGTCTCTACACTCACTCTCTTTTGTAGAGCCCAATTTTACATTGAGACGTAATGTGAGAGACTTGTTGCCATACAGATACTCTGGAGTCCTGATTGTATTCAGACTTATGGTGATACACTGGACTGCTATCCGCAAGATAAGCAATTCCAAACCACCAGGCAACTCCACAGGAGAACCACAAGGCTTTCTTCTTGAGTAAAAGAGTATAGTTTCAGAAATTCACAAGGGGCAACTCTACCCTGTCTTATAGGATCTCTATTAGTCAGAATCATAAAAGTTTTATTTGATATGTTTTATCTTGGAAGTGCAAGAAATATTTTCCCTGTAAAACAAAAAGTTTCTCTGTTTTGAAGACACAATAACAAGACTAAGATAAATATATTATTGAAATTGTTTATAGCCATCCACTGATTACAAATAAGTTTATATAGCTTTTATTTTCAGTAAACCTGTGCATGTATTAATGAGAAACCTAGTAGGAGTAATTATTTTTGGTCAACGCACATACACACATATATGTATGTATATGCTTTTATATAGGTGTGTTTATGTACACATGATGTCCACATTTCTTTCATGTAGGTCTAACTAATTGTTGTTGGAGACTGTGTAATAAGACGAGCCCCATTATTTTACGTCTTCCTTAACCTCATCAGAGTGGCTTATCTTTATGTGAACGTGGACGATAGTGTTAGCGTCAGAATCATGTTCTCAATCAAGCAAAGGTAATTATTAAACAAAAAGGAAGAGGCTATTCTATGAGTATTCCTTTGAATTATCAGATGTAAAATCAGTTTTCACCAAAATTTATCAAAATAGAATATATTTATTAAGACAGATATTATTGACAATGTAATGAATGGATACATTATTAAAACAAACAAACTCACTGTCATCAAGTCGGTTTTGACTCATGGCAACTCTATCGGACAAGGTTGAATTCCCCTTGTGGGTTTCTGAGCCTACTTCTTTTCAGAAGGAGAATGTATCAAATAGACATTTTTCTTTTACTTATGATAATTTTGTCAAGTGTATCAGAATCTCTGTAATTGAGCACAAATGTGAACCTCTGGTAGAAGAAGTGAGTCTGCCTGTGTTTTATGTCATGGACTTTGTGTATTTCAACATATCAAAGAAAATCTTTTAATACTAATTTTCTTGCTGTGTCAAAGTCTGACAATTTCAGACACAACAGCATGCAAACTTTTTATCAATACTGTAAAAGAACCTTAATAAGCGAGTATGATGGTGCTAACAATCCTACATATAGTCATCAATAAGTCAGTGAACTATCAAATAACCTTCTGTAAAATTGTCACCATCTATATACCACAACTTCATGCTTAACCCACATAAATAGCACACAGACATATATCATGTGGACAGCATTGATGGGCTCAGGAAACTAATGTTTAAGAAATTTCACCGTTAGTAAAAATCTGTATAACCTGCGCAATATTTGTGTAAAACTATTACGTACGCACACACGTGCGTGTGTATGAGCAGTCCTCTTGCAGGGGCTACGCATTTCACTATAACTGAAAGCTCGATGTGTACATGCCTTGAGACAGTTGACAGGGAAGAGATGTGGCAGTCTGCTTCCTTAAACATTAGAACATTGGAAACCTTTTCGGAGCAGTTTTAAGAAATCAAATGGCACATTGCACTAGGCAGATTCCACAAGGCCTTTCCAGGAGGTTACAAGACAAGGGTGTCCCTTTGAGGACTCACGTGTGGCTGACCGAAGCCATGGCACTTTTATCACCTTACATTCATGTGTAAGATGGACAGTGGATATGGCATAGAAATGAAATCAGGTGTAAAATTGATGCATGTGAATCATGGAGTTGGTGAAGAATAATGAAAGTACCGTGGACTGGCAGAAGAACAAGTGAAGCCATTCTAGGAAAAGAGCCAACACCACACATATGATGGCATCATGACTTGACTGCTATGAGCGCAGCGAGCCTTCACCTGAAGGACCCTGACATGTTGTCAGGAGAGGCCAGTCCCTGGAAAAAGATAGGCTTGGTAAAGTGGAGGGACAGTGGGAAACAGGAAGACCTCAAGGAGGTGGCTTGATACAGTAATTTCAACAATGGGTGGAAATAAAACAACAATTCAAAGAATGATGCAGAACTGGTCAATGTTTTCTTGTTTTGTACATAGATTTGCTCTGGGCCTGAATGGACTTTATTATACCCAACTAGATTGTTTATTTTATTGTTGTTTTAAGGGTATAATACAGAAACATGATGTTTTATATTCAAAAAGATGGATAGCTTTTTACAAATTTAGGAATTGTGAATTTTGCCAACCTTAAAGATATTTTTAATTTAAATTATAGGTTTCAAAATTTTCACAGGCTTACCTAAATTATAATGAAAATTAAAGGTCCAAATTTTGTGGAGTAATGTGCTACTTATATTTGAAAGTAAGTGAAAATATATTCAGAAGCAAAAATACAGAAGTGTTATCATTGCACTCTCGAAAGCTCATACACAACAATGTATGCTTTGTGAATGGAATTTTTTAGGAAGTTTTCATATATAGAAATGGCTATATAACTAAGTTTATCAAAGACCAGCTAAGTAACATCCTAAGACTAACAACCACTAGGTTTGAACTGTGAGAGGCATTTCATTCCAGATAATAATAAAATAAAAGAAAGCACAAAAAATAGCATATTAACCTAAGATTGTTTTATAGACATTAGTGCTGCTTACATTTAATACATGCATACATTTAATTTTTATAATTAGATTAAAATAACAACAAAGTTAATTTTACCAATACATTTGGGTATGATTAGTTTTATATTAGATGCTATTTTGGAGCTCCTGTGGGTACTTTCTGTGCCTACTTATAATTTTGTTTTTGTCCAAGTATGAATAAGAAAACAAAAATAATGCAGTATAAATCAGAGGGTTGAGCTGGAAAGACCAGGAGACTGGTGTGCCTTTGGTCCTGTAGCTAGTAAGTATTATGACCTCCAATAATTAGTTTCTGTCCTCATTTCCCCTATAACTGTGAAGATTATCTTTTCTCTCATGAATAGTTTCAGTTATACGTGCCCGTGTGTGGAGCAATTACTTAAGTACCCAAAAGACTGTGAGTTCAAATGTATCCACAGCATTTGGGAAGAAATCTGCCAAGCCATTCTGAAATCTTGTGGAAACTTTATGGAGTTCAATTCTCCTCTGAAACATATGGGATAACCACCAAAGGGAATCAGCGCTATAGCGGCAAGTTTGATTCTTTATAATTAAAGAAGTGTACACATAATTATCTAACTGCTGTGTCAACCAGTTCTGCGTCTTACAGGGCTCATTTTCCTTTGTGCATCTTGTCAAAGTCTAAGAGGAGTGAGCTTCTTATTTTGCTTTAACATCCAAAGAAGTTAATGTTTCATAAACCCACAGAGTTGGTTCTACTCGGTTCTGCAGGGTTGCTAGAAGTCAGAATAGACTTGATGGAACAGAATTTAGAGTTTGGGGAGTGTGAAACAAGATCCTTAACAATACTCACAAGTTGTCTTTAAGTGACTCTTCTCTATTATCTCTAAGGCAGACAGAATATTTATTATGAGGAAGTTCACCGTAAAATTATACAAACCAAAATTAGAATATTAGATGAGATAAATTAACTAGAATAATATATTTTCTATTATTAATTAATTTATCAATGTTTTGTTCTTATTGTCAATGCTAGGTGACATCAAGTTCTGATGTATAGGGACTCATGTACAATGCACCAAGTGCTGATGTTTGAAGCCGGGAGTGCAGATATGGTGCCAATCTACCATGGTAAGTACCTTTTTTCATTCAATGTCTTTATATGTAGCAAGCATTCTGTTCTCCAGAGACTTGTCTCTTCTGAACACATGCCCAAAGTCTTCGACATGAAGTCTCACCACGCTCACTTCTAAGGAAAATTCTGACTGCATTTCTTCCAAGAGAGATTCTTTTTTTTTTTGGCAATCCATGGTACTTTTACTATTCTTCATGGGGACTGTAATTCAACTGCATCAATTTGTCTTTGGTCTTCTTAATTCATAGTCCAGCTGTCTCTTGCATATATAAAATATAAATATTTTAAGTAAAATATAAATATATGTTTTAGGTCATACGAAAATTGTAAATTGTTTTGTGTTTAGGTAATTAGATCATGAATCATTTCTAATAGCTTTTTAACTGTTACAATGTGAAAAACCCTTCTTCCACACATTAGTCTTATTTTCACTATCCACTTTTGCAAATTGAATTGAAAGGCATTCCAACATCATTTCCTTGATAAGATTAGCTGTTTAATTTTATCTTTATAGTCTTGTTACAGAAGGTTTTTAATCTCCCTCCTCCTCCCCCCTCTGGTGTGTGTGCAGTGTCTGTATTGCTTGCCAGCCCAACAGCAGTCAAATCTCCATTGTTCCCTAGGACAGGAACGCACTGAGGAAGCCATGTGAGCTGTGCACTTTCAACCTGCAGGCTTCCTGCTGCTTTGGTCTCACTGTAATGTTGTAGAATGGCATTATCTTCTTCCTATCTGGACAGATACCAGGTTGAAAGAGCACTATTTGGCTGCCAGGCAACAGATCACCCCCTTTGTTCTAGATTGCCAAATGACAGGCTTGAGAGGCTAGGCTCGGCTCAGCTCTGAAGCCCCACTGAGAAATGGCTCTGCTGCAAGTAGCAGGCCTGAAGTCAGGATTGCTGGTCATGTATTTTGTTTGACGTGACTTTATACACAGAATAACATGCATGGCTTTTACTTTATTAAAAGGTGAATAAATAAATTATTTCAATGGATTTTAACTGAATAATTAGACAGTGTATGCACTCCCCTCCTCCATTAGCATGTACATCCTAGAGAAACTGAAATCCCATCCTAGAGAACTTATATGGGAACTCCAGAGGCTCATCTGCCCATAAAGTTCCCTGTATTTCATTTTAGTATATGTGCTGCTAAAGCGAGCACATCCCTGTACTTCGTTTTCTATCATTACATTTCCCAGCACTTCATTTCTTTCCTCTCTTTCAATATATGTTCTGCCAAATCTCTGAGAGAGGCTTAGGGAACGCGAGGTTGATCAAAGAGAAAACCTGCCAGCAAATGGCCATAGGCGGGTGGAGGAGACAGACAGACCCACAGAGTGCTAGGGAACACCTCGAGAGCCCCGTTGAGGGTGATGAGAGGCTTTTGAGAGCAGAAAACAGAACTTGGATTTTTGGAGCATTTCAGGGGAGTGAAACTGTATGGACAAGCCATTCAAAAAGGGAGGACGTCTTCAGATCTGTCTTGAAAAACCATATAAAATTTTCCCAGATACATACAGGAGAAATAAAGAAATAGCAAACGTGCTTAAAGTTTACCACGGGTGGTGACTGGCCATTACTTCTGAGTGCAGTAAGGGTTCAGGTACATTGTGCACTGTTACCATAGTTTGACTGTGAGAGTTTTATTCACATTAAAAACAAGAGTAGTCTAAATGGTTAAGCACTCTCTACCAACTGAATGGCAACCTGAAACACTGGTCCTTTGAAGTATTTTTGGAGCACAATTATTCCCTCATATACATGTTAGTCTTCGTGTAGACTAACAAATACATATTTCTAATGGGTGAAAATGTCCCTTAGGATGAAAATCTGCAACCTGCAAGAGTGATACAAATGTAGAGTTGGGTGGCTTCTTCTAGGACTTTGCTCTAGTAGAGATGGTGCGAGTTCACCTTAATAAGTATATTATACTTTCCTCTTGTCCCACTATCATGTTCAGCCTTCATTTGCATTTCAGTAATTTATCTCAGTTATATTGCCCTTGATCAAGCCCTATTAGGCCTCCTACATGCTCTTGGCCATTGATTTTGGATCACTGGTTGTTTCCTTGTCCCTGGTTTTGTTAACACCAAGTCCTTCACCTTGCCCTCTCCCAGGTGCCTCCCCCCCCCCCCCAACTATCAGTCCATTGTTTTCTCCTCCAGATTGTTTATCCTGCCTATCTCATCTAGATAGACCTGCAGAGATAATAATATGCACAAAAAACAAGACAGCAAAGCAAAGCAACAAAAGAGAATAAAACAACAAAAACCACCAATGACAACAAAAAGAAAAACCTATAAATAGTTCAAGGTCTGTTTCTTGGCCTTTAGGAGTGTTTTCCGGTCAAGTCTGATGGGGTATTACGCCATGGCCCCACAGTCTATTTTTGGTATTCCTTGCGGACTTTGTTGCTTTGTTCCCCTTGCTGTTCTGTTGCACACCCTTAGTGTTTTGTGGGACAAGAGGGAAGTAAAAGGAAACAGAGGAAGGAAATAGGCAAAGGGCATTTATCGAGGTCTAAATACAGGCATTACATATGTAAATATATTTATTTATGATAATATGCACATATTTATAGGTTTAGTATGAAGGTAGCAGATAGACATTGGGCCTCTATTAAGTACTCCCTTAATCCAATATTTCACTGACATTCCATGCTGCTGATCTCCGTGGTACGATCACTGAAGACAAAGTGGATTCATAAGCAAATGTGGCTAAGAAAACTGATGGTGCCTGGCTATCAAAAGATATAGCATCTGGGACCTTGAAGGCTTGAATATAAACAAGCGGCCATCTAGCTCAGAAGCAATAAAGCCCACATGGAAGAAGCACATCAGCCTGTGTGATCATGAGGTGTCGATGGGATCAGGTATTAGGCATCAAAGAACTGAAAATCATATCACTGTGAATGAGGGGGAGTTCAGAGTGGGGACCCAAAGACCATCTGTAGGCAAGTAGATATTCCCTCACAGAAGGGTAGTGGGGAGGAGACAGCCAGTCAGGGTGCAGTAGAGCTCCGATGAAACACAACTTTCCTCTAGTTCTTTAATGCTTCCTCCTCCCCACCCTCCCCAACTATCATGACTCCAATTCTACCTTACTAATCCAGCTAGACCAGAGCATGTACACTGGTACAGATCAGAGCTGAAAACACAGGGAATCCAGGACAGATAAACCCCTCAGGACCAATAATGAGAGTAGAGATACCAGGAGGGTAAGTGGAAGGTGAGGGAGAAAGGGGAAACCGATCACAATGATCTACATATAACCCCCTCCTGGGGTATGGACAACAGTAAAGCAGGGAAAGGGAAACATTGGACAGTGTAAGACATGAAATAATAATAAAATGATAAATTATCAAGGGTTGGTGAGGGAGGGAGAGGAAAAATGAAGAGCTGATAGCAAGGGCTCCAGTAGAAAGCAAATGTTTGAGAATGGTGATGGCACCAATTGGACAAACGTGCTTGACACAATGGATGGATGGATGGATTGTGATAAGAGTTGTACGAGCCCCTAATAAAATGATTTTTAAAATATAATGTATCAGAGTAATAAAAATTATGATTTATATAATCACATATAATCATTATAAATAATAACAGTCAAATATATTATTTGCTAATTAAATCCATGCATAACAACAATGGGGAGGCTGGTGCAGGATCAGCTAATGTTTGGGTCTATATCACATACAGGGTCCTCTGCAATGGAGCCAGCTCAGTGGCAACAAAAACAACACTAAGATCCTATTAACTAATGTACACAGAATTGGCTGAACTTCACAAATAATCATGTAAATAACTCATTTAAAGTATCTCAAAGAAGGGTCAAATATCTACACTGTATGCTGGGACTCAATATTTTAAGCCTGCCTTTGGGAACTAGACCTCAAGGGGGGGTGGGAAATGAAAGCCAACCCCCCCCCCAGGCCACATTCCCACATTTCCTATTTTTAGTCTGTGTTGTGTAAATCCAGATGTCTGGACCACTATCAACTTTAAGAGATATTCTAATCATTTTGGTTTTATCTCTAAAAAAATAGTCCAGAAGATAGATAAAATTGAGAAGGAGAACACATACACACACACACAAACACACACACACACACACATACACAGTATACTGGTTTAAAATCTAGTGGATCTCATAACTAGTTTAATTCCAAGCTTATTTAAACTTATAAATGTCAAATGAACTTCAGCATAATCAGTGCCAAGGTTTAAAGGTAAATATTCACATATCATTAAACTTCATCTAAGGTAATTGGAATTTCAGCTTCACAATTCACTTCAAATCTAGGAATAAGTCCCTTGAAATAATATCTTTCTTTTTTTTACCAAATACTATCCTTACCTCTGTATTAGAACTATGTACCACTCTTTATTTCTGAGTAAAAAGGTGATCACATCCAATGTGCCCCAATGTTTGAAGAATTGAGAAAGAAAAAAGAAATTTCAGAAAGCATTTATATTTATAGTTGAAAAATATTAAATGTTTCAGTTGTTTAAAATTTATTTCTGAGTCTTTTTTGTTTTAGACTATTTAGTATATTAACTGTAAACCAGATTGGAAAAAGAATATATATCATAAGATTATCATGTGTTCAGCAAGGAAGGAAGGGTCCTGAAAAGGTGATACATTTGCATAAATTCTCACATTGGGATAAGTTACTCGTATTTTGAAGAATAGTTCTGTGAGTTTGATAATCCCACTACTGTACACACAAACACACACACATATTCCATGTAAACGAGCAGCAGCAAAAACAAAAACAAAACACAGAACCAAGCTAAGAAGCTCAATCCTCTTTCCACTGAGAATATTATATGACCATTTTTATTTCCCCATTGTTGGAAACAATCTAGTTAAAGCTGTTAGGGGGTGCTTGAGAGTCCTGAAGAATGGAAAGATTTCACTGAAAAGATTAAGAGAAATTGGATATGAAATAATTTACACATCTTTGGAGTCATTCTTAGAAAAGCGATGCATGCCTGTTAGATCACCTGTCCAGGTGGAGCAAGCCCTCCCTTTAATCATCTGAGTGGCATTTTCTGTTCACCTGATGGAAAGGGTCACTTCAGACTTTGTTGTTTTCAGTTTGGGCAAATATTCCACCTGATGTGTTTGGAACTACATTGTTGAGCTAAGGATGGCTTTTGCCACCCTAAAGTCGGGGGAGATTCGGGCATTCTACTTGCCTGTGTTCACTCTAACTCGAAATTAAATAGCCTCTCTTCGATATTAAACATTTCCACTTCTACCCAAAATATGTTGAAGAATATATGGAAGAGTATAATTACTTTTATAAAAAGAAGATCAAAATGGAATCCATAAATATCCTCTCTGAAGGAATTACAAATTCTCTAATATCTTAGTTTCAGTTAATTGTAGTTGAGATATTATTGACCCTCTTGGGCTCCCCTGGGGAATTATCCCCCAGTTGGCAATTCTGTTCTCTTAGATGATACTTTCTGATCTTTAGAATCAGTGTTCTTTTTCAGGTTTCCATTGAAATACACTGTTAAAGTTTCTTAACAAACGCATCCATTAGTTCTGTTTTTCTGTGATTTAAGTCCCTGTATTATACTAATACAGTTCTACTTTTTGTCATGATAATTTTCTTTTAGGATTATTATTTTTACCCCTAAAATACATACTTGTCAATTAGTTAATCTTAAGTCATAAATCAATTCTGACAGGCCATTCATGATTCTTTGTTTCAAATTCTACTTAACATTTTTCTATGAGTTATTGGTGTTTAAATGCTTCAAATCAAGATTGAGCCAAAATTCAGGGTTTTTCTTTATCAGCTGTTCACTATCCTGTGACCTATTAGACTTAAAAGGAGGCAAATGTAGTTATTATTTGCTTTTAGAGTCTAATCAATGTTCAATTGAATGAGTAAAATCAATGAACCAAAATAATAAAATTGTAGAACAACTAAGTCCAGAAGTAAAGATGAAAATGTTATATGGCAATTGTTTAGCAAATTTTAGAAGAATTAAACTAATATATATTTACTTTTTCAGAACTCATTTTGCCTCATGGGATTACATAGGATTTTGTTATTCTGTGAATTCTTCTCAACACACTTCTATAGAGACTCTATTCTGGGCACATTTTTATCTAAGGAGGAAAGGTGAGAGAAGTGGGTGAGAATGGGAACCAATAATTACTAATTACATGTTTTACCCAGATACTATTCTCTGTTAAGAGCAAAATTTACTCTGAGTTTACTTGTAAAGGCAGTTGTTTAAAAGTTGGTAAGTTGACTTCAAGGATCGTCTATATTTTGTTCTCTAACTGTATTACCATCGAACCAAGATTTGAACACACACACGTCAGAAAAGCAAGTAAAAAAAAGAAGGATAAAAATATTACTTGGCAATTGTTTAACAAATATCAAATGCCAGCACGAACACGTTTTAAGGTCCTATCACTTTCCAGAAAATAAATGCTATATCATTTTACACAAAATATGTGTTTATGTAACATTGTATAAGATAAACTTGAATACTACATAACATTATTTTTTTTCAAATTCCTAATGAATACTTATTCACTGCTCACTTGAGAGCCAGTGAGGTCCTGGTAGCATTGTAG
The DNA here is from genome assembly GCF_050624435.1 of Tenrec ecaudatus. NCBI lineage: Eukaryota > Metazoa > Chordata > Mammalia > Afrosoricida > Tenrecidae > Tenrec > Tenrec ecaudatus. The sequence goes on from NC_134543.1 coordinate 19,620,880, forward strand.
GGTAGGAACTACTAGTGATAACATAGGCATTCAAAACCACCAGCTTCTCTGATGGAAAGAAAATGAAGATTACATATCTTCATAAAAATGGACAGCCTGGAAATCTCTCATAAAGTCACTATGAGTCAGAATCAAGAAGGCAGTAAGATTTAGGTGGAAGCAGTATTGCTTCAAATGAATTGACTTTGATGGAAAAAAAAACTATTTCCTTCTTATCTATTTGGTCAAGACTTAGACATGAAGTACTTTCCAGGGCAATCACAATGTTAATATACCTCAAACTAAGTGTCACATTCTTGGTTAGACCAAACAATCATTTTCAATAAAATACAGAATTGTGTAGGTTATGCAACTAGATCAGAAATTGTAGGATGTTTAAAAGCACCCCAGTCTGTGCTCAATAAATGAATATTGCACCTACTACCCATTTCCCACTGTGACACTTCAACATGTCTCTAGATATCGTTAAGTGCTATTTAGGACGTAAAATATCCACTAGTTGAATGTTACCATTCTAAGAAAGTTAGGTAGCTACTGGGTAATTTTGAACAAAGGAGCAACATCATCTGATTTTCATTTCAACCTGACCACTCTGGATTAGTGTAGAGAACAGATTGTAGGAGACAAATTTGGAAGCATGTCTACACAGAAATTCATGGAAGCAATGAGGAGAGAAAGATGGAGGTGACTTGGACCAGAGTAGTAAAGATGCTGCTCATAAGTTGGAATTTCCATGTATTAAAAAAAAAACCTTAAATTACTACTACAATTAGCTTTGGGAGTAAATATAGGATGTGAAAGAAAGATAAATCATGTGTTTGACATGCGTAACCAAGAGCATGGAGAAGATTCTGGATAAAATATCTGGAATTTCATCAAAGAGCTTGATTTGTGAAGTGTTATCAGACAGCATCAACCGGATGACAGTGGATTTGGTCTGGTTCGACCTCGTGACAGGTTCACGAACTTTCAAGTAGAGTTATTGAGTAGGAATATTGTTATATGAGTCAAGTGTTTGGGGAGAGATTCATACAGGGGTCTTTGAGCATTTAGGAGCCATACTCACATAAAATATACTTAATCAGATTAAGTCATGGAACAGAGTGAACAAGTGTGCAGGATAAAGGAAGGCTTAGCACAATGTTAAGAAGTCAGCAATATACTGTGGAAACAGCAAGTGATGATAACAAAGATGTTAGTGAGGAACTAGCAAACTCAGGAGAGAAAAAGTTTCCCTAGCTTATTTCCACTATAAATATTATACTGTAAAAGTATTTTAATTAGACTGTTTTTGTGCATTTCACACTTAAGCAGTCAACAGCAATACTTTACCTTTGTATGGTTAGTTCATTGCAGCAGGTCAAGATGCATCTGACAATTATTTTATAAAAACAACAAGGAAAAGAAAAAATAAATAATTAAGAATTTAGAAAACGTACTTTTCATTTTGTTTTTGTACAGACTAATTCATCGTCATTTATATATTTGCCTGATAGCCTTCACAGCCAACATACCTATTTTTTGCATGAGAAAAACTTGGGTTAGATGATGATATCAGAAGTTGCAATTATTGGATTTTCTCAGTTTATTTTCTCTGTCTGTAAGACACCACAATAATTAATCAAAAGTAAAAGAAAATAAACACACTGGTCAGTAAAGCATTCTAGTGACTATTGTAAGACATGAATATACTGCAGAGACAAAATGTAGATAGTTATGTATATTTTTCACTCTTTTCAGAAAAAATAGAAAAGTCTAGATCACAACTTGTCCCCAAATTAATTATGCAATTGAATCAGCATCCAACTGTAAACATGAACTACCATGATTAAATAATGAGGGTATATTTACTAAGAGAACATTTTATACATTTTAGGTGTAGGGAGCTATTACGACTTGTTCAATAACTCAGAACGAATAGTGGCCAAATTGTTACCACTCTTTGATCATATATATATATATGAAAGAGGGAGTAGGTGTCTGGATTCAAAAGGAAATAATTGTGTGGCATCAACTCTCAAGCGTAGTTTCCGTTAGTAGAAGAATATAACCAGCCAGAGGCATCAATACTGTGACCGCGCGTGCCTTCTCTAGCCTGCTCTCTTGCATTTTGGAAGGATTTCTGCCAGATTCAAACAGGTATGGGGACAGTGTATGTCGTCCCTACAATGCCGCTTTCTAGGAAGACAATAAGGTCACGTTGGATGGAGAACAAATCAAAACTCTGTGCTGACACACTGAATCTGTTTGATTCACTTTCATTTAGCCTGCTTCGTCTTGCCCCTGAAGGGAATAAAAAAATCACATCAGGTGACAAGTCTTTTTTCTACAATTACAGGTCCAACTCTCATTCATCATGGAAACTGTTCTTTAACACCTCAGCTTGTTCAGTAGTACCACAAATTTATGTTTTCTATCAATGTAATGGCATAACAAACTTACTAGTCTCTTCCAGGTATATGAGATAAAGTCACCAATATGAAATAATGACTGAATCATATTAACATTCATGTTAATTCAATTTGAGTAAAAATTCCTATTATGTTGTTTTTATTTGCAAAGACAAATGTTTCTTCTTTATGAATTTCACAAATACAAAGATGATGACAGAATTCTGAGGGGCCCAAAATAATTGTAGAACCTGCTAGTCTCTGTCTGAGAAATATTACTTGTATTGAAATTTTAGAGCTGCAACTCGAGGCTATGTTCCAATATCGCAAAATTGAAGAATCAACAAGTGCTAGACCTGCACTTTTCAAATGACTTCCACATTAGTGACCACCCCATTCCTTCTTAATTTCCCCTCTGACAATTAGACACACTTATGTTCACTTGAGGGAAATAGGAGTTCATTAATACATTCCTAGAATAAGTTTGGCATCCTTGGCGTGTTGAAGTCCAAGATAAAATAAAACACCACCACCAAAAAACCATTTTCAAAGCTTTTAGAACAGTCCCTTTTTGTTTTGGATGTCCAGGCATTCCATTCAAAGTGTCCAGGTGAAGAATGAAGGCCTTACTGATAACTCTTTCCAGGCCCCCCTCCACAAGCACACATTTCCTTATTCAAGTCGATGGCATTGCAATAACACACTGCATGATTTTATACTCAGTGGAGAATCCAGCAGCTCAGACTAAGGGAGAAAAAGGCTTAAAATGAAAGGTTAATGTCAGTTTTAACAGTAGGCTACTTCTTTTAAAAGGATTTCAAAAAAGATAGTCTCAAATGTCTAACGTTTTTTATCAGGCATGAAGACATCAGTGCCCATCTCATGTAATGTCAAGGCAGAGCGATCGCCCCAGCCCCTATCAAAGAACAGGAGCTGCCCCTGTCTCTCTCATTAAACTCACCAAACGCACAAGTCCTAGTCACTTTTACTTTTGTTACCGTTTTATCTGGAACATGAGGTCAAATTTAGAAACAATGGTAAAGGGTAGCAGTAATTTTTTTTGCCATAATGAGCAGTGTACATTTTTAACCAAATATTGTTTTTGCAACTGATCTGACATAAGAGCGGCTTTCCCTCCTCCAAAAATAATTTTTGGAATTCTAACCCTCATACCTGTGGGTATAAAACTGTGTGAAAATATGATTCTCTTTGATATATCAATTTGCTTGTACCCTACAGCCTGAATTCTAAACCTAATCACATCTTAATATTTTTAAAAAGCAAATTAGAGACATAGAGATACTTAGACAGATACCATGCTAAGATCTTCTACAAATTAAGAAACTGGATATGGCCAAGAATGTTACTTGGACTTTTAGCTTCTAAAACAATGAGAAAATAATTTATTTTTATTAATAATTTATTGAGAACTCTTACAGCTATTATGACAATCTATAATTCAGTTAGATCCAGCATGATTTTACAATTGCTACCACCATCAGTTTCAAAATATTTTTTTTCTTCTTGGACTCTTTCATATTGGCTTCCATTTCTCCTCTCAATCCCCCACCCCATCCCCAAGGTACCCTTTTATATATTATTATTATTACTATTATTATTATGTATCTTACTCGATCCAATGTATCAAAATTCTGTTGCAGTAGAACTCTTGACCTTGATGCTAATCTGTTCTAGAATGACCGTCAAGATGAGAAGCAGTTAAGTTCCAAATCAATTTCTCCCATAAGAAATAACTAAAAAAGGATGGATCTGTTCTTGATCACCAAGTTTTTACCCTAACCTTGTCGTTTTATACAAAGCATTACACACAGGTTTCAAAGTAAATAAGTTCAGAGTTAAATGATATAATTTAAATAAGAAAAACAACATTAAAATAGTTTTAACAACTACAATATGGTCCATACCTTGAGATTGATAAGGACCTGGATCTGCAGACACAGATGTGCAAAGGAGCTATGGAGTGAGAGTCATTGGATGGGGAATCCCTTCCATAAAATCAAATGGTTGCTGCTTTTCAGGAATCTTTTCCCTTCTTTGCCTTTTTTCACTAGGACCTGGCTGGCTTTCTCTAGAAAAAAAAAACTGTCTAATGTGGTCTACTGTTGGTTTTCTTAAATATTTTCTAAAAGGGTTTAGTAAATTATCATCAACAATATCGATAACATAGTTAACTAGTTCCTGATCATGATGATTTGTTTCAAAAAGCTTTTAGGATCCATGTTTTTTTTTAATCCAAAAACAGTATAAAAAGCCACAAAAAACTAATAAAATTACAGCAAAACTCTTGGAACACAGCCGCAAAAGTTTTAAACAACGTGTACTAATAACACCAGCTAATGCTAAGTGACCAAAATATGATCCACTTCTGTTTACAAAAATCAAGTGTGTTGGGTTGGATTCTGATGTTTTGTTCAAGCTCTGATGCAAATGTTCAGACATTTTGCATTGAAATTCTATTATGCCAAGTACCGATGCAGTTGAGTACCAGGGTTCTACTGTATTTGTTCCTCTTGAGTGGGCGTGTTAGTCTGGGTAGACTTGAGAAACAAATCCAGAGACACTCATATGTGTAAAGAGAACTTTTTATCAAAGAGAAATTGTACATTAAGAAGACATCTCAGACCAGTCCATATCAGGTCCATAAGTCTTATATTAGCACATTTGTCAGAGAGCAATCTATAAATTATTCTTCAGACTCATCCAAAACAAGCAATGATGCCTAATGCAAGGAGATCACAGACCAGTGGGTGGAAAGTCTTTTGGATCCAGTGGCAGTGGAGCATCTCAACACTGGCAGGGGTCTCCACATGGTTAATCCAGCTCCAGGGCTCTATGGTAGTTCCATGTGTCTTCTTAGCAAGGAGAAGAAGCAGAGACTGTTTGAGTGTCCCACCTCCAGTGAGCTATTTATCTCCATTGATCCTCCAATTGAGGTCATCCAGTTGAGACCTGATTGACAGGCTAAAGTCCACCCCTTCACAAGTTGACAGAATATTATATAACTGCCACAGTGGGGTTATACAGTCATCCTTGTGGTCACTTCCCCCTTCTTCCTTTCCCCACCCCCTCCCTTCCCATACCCTAAGAGAATCATTACTCCTGTTACTGTTTCCGAAGGGTTTTCTGATTTGGATTTCATGCATCAGAGAATCTTAATTATTCAAATGAACATACAGAGATCTAACAAAATTAATAATACAAAACAAAGATCATAATAGTAAGGGGAGCAAATATTAGAGAATTAGAGACTAGTTATGTGCTTCACCATTGCTATACCATTCTCTAGACTAATCATCTCTTCCTTGTGGTCCTTCTGTGAGGGACTGTCCAATTATCCTACAGGTAGGTTTTGGTTCTTCACTTTGTCTCTACTTCTTTGCTTCAATTTGAGTGCTTTTTAATGAACTTCTGATACATAACCCCATTGACACCTCATGATCACACAGGCTGGTGTGCTTCTTTCATGTGGGCTTTGTTGTTTCCCTACTAGATGGCTGCTTGTTTAACTTTAAGCCTTTAAGACCCCAGACACTATATTCTTTAATAGCTGGGCACCATCAACTTTCTTCATCACATTTGCTTATGCACACATTTTATATTTTGTGATCTTGCAAGAAAAGTGAGTACCACACAGTGCCACATTATTAAAACAAACCATTCTTATACTGAAGTAATATTTAAGTAAAGACCCAAAGTCTATCTGCTTCCTAGTTGTATTTATATAAGTATATATGCACAGACAAATACACTTATCTACATATACCTACTCTCTTCTTTCCTATTTTTCTTTTTCATTTCCTCCTGCACCACTATCATGTTTACCCCTCATTCAATTATCAGTAATTCTTCTCAGATACATTACAATAGATCAAATTCCTTTGATATATATTTCAATTGATCAAATATGACCAGGAATGCTGCAAGCTCTTCACTGTCAATTTTAATACCCTTTTTATTCCCCTGTTCCTGTTGTTATTGACTCACCACTCACCTCTCCCCACTTGATCCCCTCCACTCACAACAGTCCGTCCAGTTGACATCTCCTTGGTATTGCTTATCCTGTCTATTTTATATAGATAGCCACCAAAAGGCAAAGGGAAAGAAAGACCATAGTAATAGTTCCAAGCCCAACTGTTGTCCTGACCCAGAGTAGATGGGTATCTCTTTGTTAAATATGAAGCAGGACCTGTTAGAATCCATCAGTCCAGTTCTTTCTTCTTCCAGGGTTCACTCTCCCAGGACTCGCCTACCTAAGGGCACTTATACTCTTTGATTCCTCAATCTTGGTGATCGAGACGTGCACCTCCTACAAGAGCCCATTGCCCTTCTTGAAGTCAAGGTTGGAGCTGTCTAGTGCCTCCTACCCTCTTAGACCTTTAGACTTTCCATGTGGCCCCCTTGTGTTTAACACCCACCAGTTCAGATGAGATACCAATTACTGAGTCAGAAGTCTTCCATTGGGATTCTCCAGGGACCCTGTGCCCTTGCTCCTGGTGTTGATCTCTTGCACTCCTCTCTTGGTTTGCCCCCATGTGGATGGTTCACACTGGCCACAATCCCAAAACTGTAACTTCAGTTCTGTCCTCCATAGCACTGCCATCTAGGGAGGGATGTCATGTCTGGAACTGAAGGCGGCCCTGCAGTCCTCTGTGAACAGGCTGCCCCAAGCAGGAATGTCCTTCTCAAGGGCTGGTGCACCTGAATGAGGGCTACTCTCTCTCTCTCCCTTTCCTGTGGAGACATAAACAAACCCTCCCCTTATTTGGATTAGTGCCTTGGTTCCCCATTGCTGTCTTTTTTCTTCCCCCAGAGCTCTGTGGACCTTAAAGGCATATGAGATGGGGGTGGGGGGATGGGGTAGGGGTGGAGATGTCTTTCATCACAGTGCTGTTGGCATTGTTTTCATTTTTTGATGACATATGCCTCATTTGGTTTGGTCTGGCTCATGCTAGAGTATCTGACCCTCAGCCTGGGAACTATGTGTTCGGTGCCTTTCCCCTATTCCTGTTCTGCTGGCTGAACTTACCTCAGTGGACTCATGTTGTACTTGTCCTGTTGTGATTTGCTAATTTCAATCAGCATGATATCTTCCAATTTACCACAAAACAAGGTGCTTCATCTTTTCATCACTGTTTTGAGGGGATGCGTAATACTCCATTGTGTGTATATCCCAGGGTTTTCAATCCATTCATCTATTGATGTAAATTTAGGCTGTTTCCAATTTTTTGTGATCACAAACTGCAGTTATGAACACTGGAACCCAGCTGTCTGGCCATGGTCTGTTTCTTATTTCTTCTCGGTAAATGTCCAGTAATGGAATTGCTGGGTCGTAAGGTAACTCTATTTCTATCTGTTTTAGGTATCGCCAAATTACATTCCAGAGTGGCTATACATATGTAGAAGGCCACCGCAGCGAATGAGAATTCATATATCACCACTCCCTCTCCAACATTTGTTGCTGTCTGATTATTTGAATTGGGTTAACTTTGTGGGTATCAGGTAGTATCTCATGGTTGTTTTCATTTTTCATTTTCCTGATCACTAATGATCGGGAACATTTTCTCATATGTTTATTGATCATTTGGGTTTCCTCACGTGTGAATCTTCTGTCCAAGTCTTTTGCCTGCCTCCTTAATGGACAATTCATTTTTCTCTTATTTAAGTTTGCAGAATTGTGTAGATATTAATGATAAACCCTATGTGTGATATGTCATTGCTAAATAACTTTTCCCATTTAGTGGACTCTCTCATTACTGTCTTGATGAAGTCTTTCAGTGTACACAGTTGTTTTATCTTAACACATTGTGGACAGGTCCCAAGTTTACTCGTGTTTCGTGTGCCATCTGTTACAGACGGATCACGAGATAACTCGTGAAGCAGCATGAACCTGTGTTCATTTCAAGCAATGGAAAAAATAAATTTCCTACCACAGCCTGTAGAGTTTGTGCTGCCCATGAAAAAAGAAGTGAAACCAGGAATATTTGCAAAGTTTGTAAGGTACCGCTTCACAGAGAAAAACGTTATACAAAGTACCACACATTAAAAAAGTACTAGGAACCTTTGTTTATATATAGGTCCTATGCTAACGACAATATGTGAAATAATTGTAACCTTTTAGGATAAGGTCTCCACAACTAATCAAACCAAAGGGCTAGGAGATAATTTTTGCACAGTGTTTTAGGAATAATAATTGCACACTTTGTTTCTCAATGTATTTGCATAGTACAGTTGTGGAGTATGGTAACAATAGTACATTGTATCACAAAGGAACATATCAACAAATGAACACTGGGGAACAAAAAATGCATTCTTTGTTTGATATACTGTATTTATTTTTACTGTTTTTCAATGCAATATGAATTATGTTGATTATTTTTATAAGAAGTTTATAATTTCATGAAGATTATAGTTCATAAAGGTAATAATGTTCTGCATACATTGCAAAATACTGTTTCATAATGTGAGACAACAGTTTATATTAAAAAACTGAAAGTTACAAATAAATATTATAAAAAGTTGAGATGTAAACCCATTTATGGTTTAATACAAAAAAAAAACTCATAGTCGAAAAAATACCTGGCCACTTGGGTAAGATGGCAAAAAAAAAAAAATCCGGTCTTTAATTTTTTAACTATATCCCAATTGTCTATTTTACCATCCTCTGAATTGAATATGTGTCCTTCCTTGTTTCTGATAGACCATGGAGTCACTGCACTAAGACTCTGAGCTTTGTCCCCATTTTCTTATTGATGATCTGTAGAGTTTAGCTTTCACCTTGAGGTCTGTGGTCCACCTTGAGTTTGTTCTTGCATATGGAGTGAGGTAAAGGTCTTGCTTCATGTTTCTGCAGGTACATCTCCAGTTGTTCCAGCATCATTTGTTAAAGATGGCATCTGCATCCCATTTGGTACTTTTGAAGACCCTTATCAAAGATCAGTTGGTTTATGCTGCTGATTTTATCTCTGGATATTCCATTGCTATCCAATGATCTGTTGTTGTTGTTGTTTTTCATCATACCAGTACCATGCTGTTTTGATAACCGTGACCATATAATAAGTTTTAAAATCAGGTAATGTAATTCTTCTTCTTGAAGGGTTCTTTATCAATTTTTGGCTCCTTCCCATTCCACATGAACTTGGTATTCAGTTTTTCCCATTTCCTCAAAGAGAGATGCTGGTAGAAAAAATAAAATTTCATGATGTGCAGAATCACCCACTTGTGATATCTGTTTCATAACAGCACCAAGTAACTACGTAAATCACCCATGTGAAAATATTCATGATGATATTAAGATAAACTGTGTCTCCTAGTATAAGCATCGAAGAAATGAATTGCCCCAGCATAATTGAGTCCTCGCATCAGGCGATAATTACTTTGTTTTAACAGACTGCTCCTGCCATCAGAAGGAAATGATATTCATTTTGCTCTAGTCAACATCTGTGGCTTTTGAAGGAAAGGACAGTTACAGGTATGCTAGGGTTATAAAGTGGAGGGGTGATTTTTAAATATTAACGTAAGAGAAATTGATTAAAATGCAACATTTTCTAACATTCAGCATAGGTATTAGAAACCATAAAGAGAAGAAACAAAAAAATTAATATCAATGCCCCAAACTCAATGTCATTTTGGGAAAAGTCAAAATTAATATTTATAAAAGCCTGACTATATACGATTAGGGCATGTGTGAAAAATTAGTTGCATACAACCATTTTATTGAACCATAAGTTTAATATATTGGTTGGTGCACCTATTCCATTAATTTGTTTGTCTTATAGCTGCATGCTAGAATAATGAATGTGTTCTTTATGAATTGAAAAATTCTAGGCAAAAGATATTGGTTTGCCAGTAAATCGATATTTAGAAAAATATATTGGTCAGAGTCATAGGGCCACAGTGGTTTGATACATTAGCTTGGAGCATACTTTGCATGTGCATGCAATTTGTTGATTTCCTTATTAACTCTTTGTTTAAATAAGAAATATAATTGTTACTAACATTTCTTCCCAAAGGGTGGAGATTTTAAAATGAGTTGATTTAGAAGTTTACGTTGCTGACAGTTTTAGAGTATAAATGTGTGATGCAGCTTATATCCAGGTGGACTACTCACTTGTTTATATATTTTAGTCCAACACTCAAAATTTGTCCAAACTTTAAAAGACCAAAGAGAGAACTCACCATACATTTAAACAAAGTCCAGGAAGTAAAATGCACTGTTAATACCAGAATACTAACAAGTACAAAGGGCCAGTAACCAGGAGGCTGCGCTGCCAAGAAGAAACCACTCTGGACTTACAAAGCAGAGTCTTGGCTTTCTGGTGATCTCCAGAAACATGTAGACTCTTCCTTGTCACTTTTTAAAATTCATTGCAGCTCACCCGCACATGTTTCTGGGCTATATTTAGAGCCATTCACAATGATTAATTATTGTAAAATTTGTTCTGAACAAACAATATTCAATACATATGAAAAGGTTTTATGTGTACACAGGCTGAAGCCAGACTTAATGTGCTCATTGTCCAGATGTGTAACTCGAAAGGTATAATTTTCAATGAATTACTTTATCTTTTAAAATCTTTTAACAGGTAATAATTTCTTAGCTCCTGCTTTATAATAGGAACTTGTTTAAATAATACATTTGGCTTAAGAAAAATGAATTACATTTAGCAAATCATTTGTTACAATTGACTAAATGAATATTGCACATGTATATATAGATATGTATACATATAGATGTATATACATATTTGTATAGATATATAGGTGTGTATATATATGTACACACACAAACATATATGTATAGCCTGCTGTTGCTAATAAGAGTTAGGAGGTCAGTTCATGAACAAATAAAGGATTTCTTGATTTTTTTTATATATGTTGGGTAAAGAAAATATGAGCAAAATGTTGGATAAATGCGAAGGTTTGCTTCTGGATATTAAGTAGAAAAGAACTGAAAGCTATATTTCCATATGGAAATACTCTCCTCTGTTTCCATAAATGATGCATAATTCTACATTGATTGCCTACTTTCATTTTATTTTTCCCGATGTCCTTTATCTTGTATTGAATCTTCAAATTCAATTTTATTTTTAGAAAAAGTTAAATAAATTATTTTTGGTTACTTTTTTCTGGTTAATTCTGTAATGGAACTTACACTTTTGTACTAAAATCAATTTTTAAATTAAAAACAACACCCCTTTTAAAAAAGTTTAGTGCATTTCTCATAGACCTCTAATAAATCCTATATATCACAAATAAGTATATTTGAGGCGTACCCCCCAAAAAATTGTGCTGGGCAGAGTGGAGCTTTTTTAGTACCATTTTTCCCGCTAGGCGATCATCTAGCAATTTGCTCTGAATTAGTGAATCCAGTAGCATCTCCTGGGAAGATTCTCTCTGGTCACAGCGAATTTTTTCATAAGAGCAGTGTGGTAATTACATAATCATGTGTTGACTTCAGGATATTATGAGTGAACGGATGCAGTCTAGCCTATCAATCAGGTCATATCCAATGATGCCTCTGTGTGGTCATGGCCTTCTCATGAGGATTCTAGGAACTTCCTCTTTTTCTCCCTGGAGGAGGGCCACATACTCTCTCTGCTTCATATTCTTATTAACAGCCACCTGGAACCACACTGAAGTCAGGCAGAACCCTGGATATGTTTCCATTGCCACTGGACCCACAGGTTTTCCACCCAACAGTCCTATGGTCTTTCTGCATTCAGTGTCATTGCATGTGCTTCATGAGTCTGAAGAGGAATGCATGGGCTCATATTGGATTTATGGGCTAATGTAAAACTCCTGGACTTGATCTGGACTGGGGTGGGATGTTTTCTTAATAGATAATTACTCTTTGACATAATGCTCTCTCTTGTACATCTATGAGTCTCCCTGAGTGTGTTTCTCTAGTCTCTCCTTACTAACACTAGCAGTTTTGCTCAAGCTCATTTTATGTGATGCCGATTTAAGAGAACATGTGTGGTTGTGAAATTTTGTTTCCTGCTTGGGAAAAATGCCACAGAAATTGTTGTGGTGTTGAAAACGTCTTCTAAGCACAGCAAAACTCACATGTAGGAGTGTTGTCCTCATTACAAAAAGGTGAAATGTCGATTGAGGACAAACCTCATCCTAGATGTCTGTCAACTTCCAGGAAGGATGAAAATGTCAACTCTTAGGGCATTTGGAGTTCATTCCACCAGGTCAGACAGTTAATCAAACTCTCCACTGAGAAGCACTGAAAAGATTTCAGTAGAGGGTGCCGGAGCTGCGCCGGCTGGGCCGAAAAAAAAAAAAAAAAAAAAAAAAAAAAAAAAAAAAAAAAAGATTTCAGTAGATCGTGGAATTCAGAACATATAAAACCGTCAGGAAGATTAGAGAGAGTAGTGATTTCATGAGGGTAGGGGGATGGAGGAGGTCCTGGGGAAGAGAGAGAATGGGGGAACCCATCACAAGGTTGGATATATCGTCCCCCCCCTTCAGGGGATGCTGAAGGGAGACAATGTACAATGTAAGACATGAAATAACAATAATAATATATAATTGGTCAAGAATTCACAAGACGAGGAGGGGAAAAAAGAGGAGCTGATACCAAGGCATCAAGTAGAAAGAACGTTTTGGAATTGTTGATGGTAACATATGCACAAGGGTGCTTAATACTATTGAATGATGGAATGTTATAAGATTTGCAAGAGTCTTTCAATACAATTATTAATTTTAAAAAAAGAGTGTGTGTCAAAAAAGGCCTGTTTTGTGCCACCACGACAATGTACCTGCTCTCTGAGCCATCTGAGTGCACTTGTTTTTGGCAAAAAACAGCACGCATCTCTTGCCACATGCACCATAGTCATCTGACCTTGCTCTGTGCAAGTTCCTTTTTGTTTCTGCAAACGCAGGGAGACAGGAGAGGACAGCGATTTGATGACGTGGAAGAGGTGAAGGAGGAAAATGAGAGAGGTGCTGTCAGCCATGCAAACAAATAAGTTTGAAAAAAAATGTTTCCAAGAAGGGAATCACAGATTTGACAAATGTATTAAGTGTAATGGAGAGTACTTTGAAGGTGATAAGGTTGTTTTGTAAAAAAGTAAATAAATACATAGCTTTGAAAAAAAATTCCATTTTTTGTGGTGGGGTAACCATCTCATTTTTATATTTGGGAACTAAGTTGCACTTGACACAAGCCACTGTGTTACCAACTAGTCATAGGCATGTGAAAACTGATAAATGAATGAGGAAGACCACTGAATAATCAATACATTTTAATTATGATTTTAGCAAAGACTATCGAAAGAGCCATTGATCGCTGGAAGAACAAACACATCTGTCTTGAAGGAGGTGTCCCAACAGAATGCTCCTTCGAAGCAAGGCTAGTGAGGGTTGTGCTCATGGACTTGGGACACAGTACGAGGAGATCCCAGTCGCTGGCAAAAGACATTTTACTTTGTACACTAGAGGGTCAGAGGCCTACACTCAATAAGATGAAATGCCAGTGGCTGCAGTAATGATGGTGGTCCCACATCACTATGGTGGAGACGTTGCAGGACCTGCCAGCGCTTTCTTCTGTGGGGCAAGGGGTCACCATGAGGAGGCGGCCACTATACAGCATTTCACAACAAGAGCACCCTTAACACTCATCATTTTTATCTCAATTTTCCAAATGCATCTACTGTATTGCTTAACAGAAGTCTATAAATTTTACAGTTTCAAAATTAAAGTCTGACTTATTCTATTATTGATTGTGTGCCATTTTGCATTTAATTTCTGTGAGGTGCACAAAATATTATCTAACTATTGATTGATAATAAAATTTCAAATATAACCTATGTATACACATATATAATAAGCAAAGTCCGTTGGAGTAGTAGTTATGTCTTGGGCTGCTAAACTTGTGGTTAGCAGTTTGAAACAACACCTAGTCATTCCTTGGGAGAAAAATGATGCTTTCTACAGCCCTCTAGAGTTACGGTCTTGGAAACTCCACAAGACAGTCCTTCCCTGTCCTATTGAGTAGCTAAGAATTAGAAAATTGATGCATACATTTGTAATATGCTTTGTATTCAAAGTATACTAAAATATTTAAATGCAGAAAAAATACAAAAAGGAGGAGCTTCAAAAATTCATGGAAAATCAAAGATAAGAATCAACATTATAATTTTTATTTCTCAATAGTATATTCCATCAAGGTCAAGACAGTCATAGGTGTTGGTTCCACCCACTTCATGCATCCCTAAAGAACGGATGGTCCTGGCAATTTAACCGTGTCCATGAACTCTTGTCTAATTATTAACTGAGGAAAAATGGATCTCATTTTAATATTTTTTCAAAATTAAAGGGAAATTATCATGGAGACAAATCAGGCAGTAACGTGGTTATCTAAAGATTTCCAATTGAAACTCTATGAAAATGTCTCTTGTTTGATCAGAGAAATGAGCAGGAACTTTTTCATAGTAGAGAAGGATTACCTGGTGAAACTTTTCCATGTATTTTTTTTTTGCTAAAGTTTTTCCTAAATTTGCAACACACTCCCACAATAACCAGATTCTTTAATACTTTTGAGATCAAAGAAGCAAACTTCATTGAACATCGCAAAAAACAAACAAAACATTACCTTCACCATTGCACCTGAACGGTTCAATATTTTTTATTGGATCACTTCCATCCTCGTATGCATTGCTTTGACAATGCTTTGTTTTCAGGACTCTACTTGTAAACCCTTGCTTCATCTCCTGGTATAATTCGGAGCAATATTCCACGATCTTGATTCCACTGGCGTAAAATTTCCATCGAATGCTCTGTTCTGATCTACAGCAGATCTGGGTGTGATAATTTGGGCAATCATCCAGAGGAAAGTTTGTTCAGCTTTGTTTTTTGAGTGAGAATTATTTAAGATGAACCCATTTTGGGGTCTATAGTGTTGGACATTGGTTCTACTGTTAATTGTCAGTCCTTTCAGGGTAGACTCCCATGAGGGCAATGATGTCCTCACAAATTGATTTGGATGATCTGCAAGCTACAGCTTCAAAATCATCTTGTCCTTTCCTAAAATGAGTTATCCATTTGCAAACTGCTAGTTTTTGTGGTGCTTTGTCCCAGGAGACTCTTTTCAAGCCACACCATAAATTTTATATTTTCTACTCCTTCAATTTTTAAACAAACTCATGCCACTCTGATATGGGCTGTTACCACAATAATATCTTATCTTTATTATTCCTGAAACCAATTTCTATCCAGACATATTATAACATTGTAGTACAAGTTTATTTTGATGCAAAAATGAGTTCATTATTTTTTCATATATATATTGTCCATGCATCATTTAAATACTACTCATATATTATAAGGATATCACTGAAAAAACCAAAGTATATCTTCAACATTTTGTGTACTCTGAAATCTAGTTCAGCAAGGATTAACTGCGCTGCTCTGATTTGGGGCACTACAAAGGGTCTATGTTATAGCTCTTACAATAAATAGGGTTGTGGTTTTAGCACACCATGTCACCTTTGTTCAAATTGACCCACCTGTGAGGAGGAGTCCGCTTTTGGTCACAAGCACTATCTCCTGCAAGTGCCCCTCTTCTCACTGCCACTAGCCCAGGTGCCCTTCAAAATGAGAACATCAGCTAACTGCATTGATCAGACCCCGATAGCACCTAAGTGAACCTTTGCTTGTTTTGTTTTTAAGCAGATAGGTGACATGAAAAGATTTATGGGAGCACACCAATCTTTTAAGAGAGTACTGACTTGGAGTAAGTAAAGATTTCCGGTTAGCACAAAGGCAATCCTCAAGCAACTACAAGCAGCAGCATCAGGACTGCCATTTTAAACAACATCCCGTTTGCTCCCCTCTGCTTCCGCCTTAAGTGGCTCTCCGTCTATACAAAGGGCACAGCTTATTTACCACCAAAGTTAAATCCATAAAATTCCTTCAAATGGTTCAATACAAAGGGACTTTTTTTTCTTCAAAAAGACAGCCAAGTAGCCATTTATTTTTCCAGAGTTTGAGATATGTTTAAACAAACTGTGAGGTGATAGGCTTTCTTAGACTCCTCAGAGAACTCAGGTGTTTCTTGACACTTCAATTGCCTTTGAGAAATAGAGTTAGTAGATTGGATAAATAACTATAGATGAGGAGAAGCGAAGTCTAATTTGAAAGAGAACATAAATCTCCATGTATTATCCAACTCTTGCTAAGTTCAAATAAAGTTAATTTAAGGCACATGTATTCTGTCATGTTTAGAAGATATATTATAATTAGTATAATATGCATTATACTTGGAAGCAAATTACTTTACTCTAAGGATATGCCATTGGATTTATCTAAAGTAACAGGAATGCTCAGAGTTAATTAAGTTTGTCTTATGCTAACAAGAAGTTGTGTCATATTATAGAAAGATTTTAGAATACTGAGAGGTCAATCTAGAGTGTAAGAGAAAAAAATGCACATAAATATTTTATGAGGGATTGGCATTGAATAGCATGTGAACAAAATGGTAATGTGAGCCTAGTTTGTAATTAGATTTTTTTAAGTCCTGTGTTTAACTTGGTTGGGTTCAGATGCAAGTAACAGAAGACGTGCTACAGTCATTAAAAAGCACAGGAAAGTTGATGGCAAACCATACAGAGTGGAGGAGGCTCACAGGTGACGTTCTACTTAACCAAGGGGCCTGTGCTCTGTAGTTCTGATGGCAAAAGGCAGATGGGTCCCATTGTTTCATTCAGGAGGGAAGGAGAGTTTATTTTGAATGTTTTTGTCCTAAGAGCAATTAGATATTCTTTTTCCCAAATATCTACAAGAGGAAAAAGTTCATGGTTTAGAATTGCCTGAATGAAATCAAATTACCGTGTTTTTAAACCAAACCGTGCAGTCTATTGGTGGGTGGGGTGGGGGAGGGAAGCAAGAGATCATTGATTGTCTTCTTTTGGTTCCTGATGAAATCATTACAGCACAAGGTGGAAGGGTACAGTACCTTCAAAGCTTGCCCTTTTCTGAAGAGGCCAGATTCAATTTCTATAAAATACTAGAGAAATGTGTACGTCCATGTATTTGTGTGCGTTTGTGGAAGTGAAATATTCTTAATTGAAATATAAGTCAATTTTAAGGGGGGTAGAAAATTTATGGGATAAATACCTAAGGATATCTATGCTACTCTAAACAAGTGGTTCAGAAATGTTTGAAAAGGTAAACATAAGGGGAAAAAAAGAAAAGGTAAACAGTAAAAAATATTTGCCTATAAAGAAGTTCCCAGCACCAAATTCTGAATTTCTTCTAGATATCTTGGACACTGAATGTAATAAAAAATCTATTTGATGTTTCCCTGAACCATTAGTCTTTTCAGATAGTCAAAATTAATCTTGTCCAAAACTCAAATAGCCCAACCAAGCGAAACACTATCAGCAAAAAGAGTTGCTTTTCTAACCAAGCAGTTACACGCCTTTCTTATGACACAGGACAAGCAGCAACTTATGTACACTTTTCTGCCCATCCAAATGTAAAACCATGTGTTCAAACAATTGCACCATTGAAGATCTACCTAGTTTTCAACATTGATTAGTATATTTTCTCATATGCAGAATGCAAAATTATCCTTAGGTACTACTGTCATAAATTACGGAATCAGAACTATTTTTTTAATTTTTAAAATCATTTTACTGGAAACTCGTACAATCCTTATCACAATCCATACATCCATCCATTGTGTCAAGATAATATGTACATTTGTTGCCATCAACATTCTCAGAACATTGACTTGAGCCCTTAATATCTGCTGCTCATTTTCCCCCTCTTCTCCATTCCCAACTACCTCATGAACACTTCATAATTCATAAATTATTATTTTGTCATATGTTACACTGTCCGACGTCTCCCCCTGCCCTCTTCTCTGCTGCCCATCCCCCAGGGAGGAGACTATATGTAGATTCCTGTGTTCAGTTCCCCCTTTCTATCCCACGTTCCTTCCACCCTCCAGGCATCGCCACTCTCCCCACTGGTCCTGAAGGTGTCATCTGTCCTGGATTCCCTGTGTTTCCAGTTGCTATGGTACCAGTGTACATCCTCTGGTCTAGCCAGATTTGTAAGGTAGAATTGGGATCCTGATAGGGGGCGGGGAGGAAGCATTTAAGAACTAGAGGAAAGTTATATGTTTCATTGTTGCTACCCTGCACCCTGACTGGCTCATCTCCTCCCCACAACCCTTCAGTAAGGGGGTGTAAGGTTGGCTACTAATAGGCTTTGAGTCTCTGCTATGTACTCACCCACATTTACAATGATATGATTTTTGTTCCTTGATGCTTGATACCTGATCTCTCCTGACAGCTTGTGGTCACACAGGCTGGTGTGTTTCTTCCATGTGGGCTTTGTTGCTTCTGAACAGGATGGCCGGCCATATGTTTACCTTGAGCCTTAAAGACCCCAGACCCTATATCTTTTGATATCCGGCCACCATCAGCTTTCTTCACCACACTTGATTATGCAAAAGTTTGTCTTCAGTGCTCGTATCAGAAGGTGGGCACCCACTGATATAATTTTTAGTTCTGTGATGTCTGATAACTAGTTCCTTCTGTACCTTTTGGTCAGACAGGCTGGTATGCTTCTTCCATGTGGGCTTTGATGTTTCTCAGCTAGATGGCCGCTTGTTTATCTTCAAGCCTTTAATATCCCAGATGCTATATCTTTTGATAGACAGGCACCATCAGCTTTCTTCACCACATTTGCTTATGCACACATTTTTTTCAACGATCATGTCGGGAAGGCATAATTCCTGGAATGCTAATTTAATAGAACAACATGTTCTTGCATTGAGTAAGTGCTTGGTGGAGACCCAATTTCCATCTGCTGCCTTAATACTGAACCTATAAATATATGCACATAGATCTGTTTTTCCACACTCTTATATAAATATATTTACATATGTACATTCCAGTCTTTAGACCTCTATAAATACCCTTTGCCACCAATTCTTTCTTCTATTTCCTTTTACTTTCCTCTTGTACCACTATCATGCTCAGCCTTCATTTGGGTTTCAGTAATTTCTCTTGGTTACCTTGCCCTTGCTGAATCCCTACCACATCTCCTACACCCTCGTCACCACCAGTTTGGATCACTTGTTTCTCCCTTCTCCCTGGGTTGGTCAACACCGCCTCCTTCCACTACCTCCTCCTCCCTCATGTCCCCCTAAAACCATTGGTCCCATTGTTTTCTCCTCCAGACTATTCGTCTAGTCTATCTTAGCTAGATAAATCTATAGAGATAACAATATGCACCAAAAATCAAATCATAGCAAGGTAGGCGATGAGTGAGTACAGAGTGATGACAACAAAAAAAGGAAACCAATTACCCATAGAAGAATAAATTGATTAAAAGAAAAAAATTATAAAGAAAAGCCTGTAAATAGATCAAGGTCTGATTTTTGATCTCTAGGCATGTCCTTCAGTCAGATCCAATGTGGTACCATGCTTTGGCCCCAGAGTTTGTCCTTTGTACTCCCTCGGGGGCTCCCTGCTCTGCTCCCATGGTTGCTCTGCTGCATGCTTTTAGTGGTTTACCTCAGTATCACAGGTTCAGTCTGGGCCGGTTCCGACCCTGAGTCTTCAGTGTTGTCCCCCTTAGGGCCCTGAGCCATTAAGAGACGGTGTGTCTCGTAGTGTGATCAGCCATCTTTTACACTCTGTGCATTGGCTATTCAGAGCGGAGATATCGTCCTGGAGGCCTGATGGGCCAGGACGTGCTCTGCTCTCTCTTCCTCCCCCTTCATTTGCTCCCATTTGCTCTGATCAAACATGCCCCTCTCCAGTAGCTGCAGCTTCAGTGCCGTCCTCTCAAGTTAATTCTTCTGGGGTGAGGGGCAATTGTCCACGTAGCTGGTATGGGGGCCGAGCCTTCAGGGCCCTCCACTGGCTCCCCACTCTTTGCCAGCACACTGCATTCATCTGGCACTGGCTTTAAATCTGGTCCCTCTTTCCCTGTGGAGACACAAACAATACCTTCCCCTTGGGTGGGCCAGTGCCCTATTCCCCCATGAAACATCTTTTTTATTTCTTTCCACTTTCCTCCTTCCACTCCAGTTTTAGTTGGCTACCATCTGTACTCCTGAATCTGATCTGGCCCCTGCCATACTACCTGGACCTCTCCCCTGGACTGTTTGTATACAGTAGCTTTTTCCCTGTGCCCCTTTTGCACTTACCTTTCTGTTCTCTCTTTTATATATATTTACCTCAGTGGACTCATGTTATACTTGTCCTTTTGTGCTTGGCTTACTTCACTTAGCATAATTTCCTCCAGTTCTTCCCATGCGGCGATATGCTTCATGCATTCATCACTGCTTTTTAGCGATGCATAGTACTCCATTGTATGTATATACCAGTTTTTTAATCCATTCATCTGTAGATGGAAATTTGGGTTGTTTCCAACTCCTTGCGATTGTGAACTGTGCCGCAATGAACATTGGAGCACGGATCTCTGACCATAGTTTGTTTCTTGCCTCTTCTGGGTATATGCCCAGTAGAGGGAATGCTGGGTCATATGGTAACTCTATTTCCATCTCTTTGAGAAATCGCCAAGTCGATTTCCATAGTGGCTGTACATACCTATAGGTCTACCAGCAGTGGATGAGAGTTCCTATCTCTCCACAGCCCCTCCAACACTTGTTGCTTTCTGATTTTTTTGAATTGGGCTACCTTTGAGGGTGTTAGGTGGTATCTCATTGTTTTGATTTGCATTTCTCTTATGGCCAACGATCAGGAACATTTTCTCATATGTCTATTGGCTATTCAGATTTCAGATTCTGTGACACTTCTGTTCAGGTCCTTTGCCCACCTCCTCAGTGGGCAACTAGTTTTTCTCTTATTGTAAACTTTCAAAGTATAGATTTTAGTAATAAGGCCTTTGTCTGATGTGCCATTGCTAAAGTTGTTTTCTCAGTCAGGGAACTCTCTTATGACTCTCTTGGCGAATTCTTTTGATGTACACAGGTTTCTTATCTTCAGTATATTCCACTTGTCTATTTGTGACTCCTCTGTTTTTGTATCTTTCCCTATCTCTGATGGCCTATGTATTCCCTGTGTCAAGGTTCTCAGGTTTGTCCCAATTCCATCATTGATGTCCCTAATTGTTTGGGGTTTTGTCTCAAGGTCTGTGATCCACCTTGAATTTATTCTTGTGCATGGAGTGAGATAAGGGCCTTGCTTCATTTTTCTGAAGGTATATATCCAATTTTTCCAGCACCATTTATTGAAGATGGCATCTGCTTCCCATTTAATTTTTTTTGGCCCTTATCAAAGATCAGTTGCCTGTATGCTGATGTTTTTATTTGTGGGTCTTCAGCTCTTTTCCATTGGTTTGAATATCTGTCACTATACCATTACCACACCATTTTGGCTACTGTGGCCATATAGTACGTGCTAAAATCAGGTAGAGTAAGCCCTCCCACTTTGCCCTTCTCCTTGAGGAGTTCAGAACTATTTATTAATAGTTTATTTACTGGCAGACAATTTCCAAATTGCTTGAGAGATAGTTGGGAAATTTCCACATGATATGAAATCTCTAAAATATGTGTAGATGCTATCCTCCTTTCAGTTTTCCCCATTGTTTCCTTTTCTTCACTGTTAGAGCTCTCTCATAGGTTTATTTCCAGCCTCATCATTCAGTCTGAATTTTTTCTTTTGGGGAAGAAAAAAAAAGCGACTCCACAGGAAGGTGGGAAACATTTACCAAGTGCTGTGACTTACTTCGCATATATCCTTAGCCATGGTAGAAAAAATATAAATGCTATTGAATATTTTTGTCCATGTTAGGGTAGGTTCAAGTAACTGAAAAGTTAATATTCTAAAATCCTTGATATTTGGAAACTGTGACCTTTAATTTAGTTAAGCTGTAGCTAAAATTATCAAATTTCTCATGCTTGGTACATTTTTATTAATCCTACAATTTGGGGTCTTAGTTCAGTTTCTCTCAGGAAAATTACCCTTTGCTCTATGTCATAACCCTATGGAATGAGCTCACTCTCCTTCCTCAACTACCAGCACGCTATCTACCACAAGGTCCTGGATTGACAAGCAAACACAATAAAAATAGCCCGCCCACTCATACCAACCCCCAAAGTCTATAGATGCAGAAGCTCATAGTGAGTCTGTATGGCTGAGTGAAATTGTTCCCTAGCACATCAGAGTCAGTCAATCTCTCTGGAGCAGATATTCTCATCTCTCTCACAATAACAATTCTACTTTTACACAGATAGATCTGTGCATTTTTTACTACATGTGCACACACATATGCACAAGCATAACCTCGCTCATTAAAGTGGGGGTACCTCATACAACTAGATTATTTCTCAAACTTCATTCAGAAATTCACAAATCTTTAGCGTCCTCAGAGTTGGGATTAATGAACGTTTCCCCAAGTGCTCCGCCCATGTGTTTGTTGTCTTAGCATGAGCCATAAGTAATGGGCATGTACATTCAATCATTTATTTTGAATCACATATTATGGATGTAGAAGGAGAATTTTATTTTTTTCACCTAATTCCACCTGCTTCATTGTTCAAGTAATTTTCCTGCTTTATTACTTCAACATAAAAATTAACATATCATTTCCTCCATATTTCCTAGAAGACTCCCCCCAAAGATCAAACACACTGGCATCAAGTAGATGCCAGTCACAGAGAAGTATGTGACGGAGTGAACTGCCCTTTGCGTTTCTGAGATTGCACGTTGTCATGAGAATAGATAACTTCCTCGTTCTTCTGTGGAATGACTGGTGGGTGCAAATAGCAGTTCAGTGTGTAGTCCAACAAGACAGGATGGTCATGCAAAATTTACACTTCTGTGTTCCCTACTTCAAAACTCATCTGACAGGTCTTACCCTCATGCCACGCCATGCGATCTCAGACAGTAGTATGAAGCCGTGCACAATCCTTCTTTAGCGTGCTGAATGTGATGCGCTTGTATGCTCTCTGAGGTATGAGGCCGGGTGGCCCAGTCTGCCATAAATTAAGTTGATTGACTAAGTAATATCGGCAACCTTTCCTTCAGTTGTGACAATGATCAGTTAGCTACGCTCGTTTAGCCTTTGATGGCATACTCATGTAGCTCTTGAGTTTTTCTCTAAACAAGTAGCAAGGAAGTTGTGCAGTGTAAGAAGAAATGGAAGTGGTAATTGGGTACTTTAACCTCAGTGATCCATTAAACTTACTAAAGACAAGGGACTCGTATTTGAATATATTTGTATATAAATGAATAAAACATGTATTATTTGTGCTTCGTGTATGAATATTATGAAACTCATCAGGCATGGAGATATTAGTGGTAATGCCTTAAAGGAAACAGAGGCATCACATGAAAAAAAATACAAAATAAAGCATTTTGCATCATTAGTCACATTCCCTAACTCATCACTTGTTATGCTCCACCGAAAGACACTTTGAAGACGGAATCTCTGAACTTGTGGGTGGGACCCTGTATGGAAATAGCACACTTCATTTTAATGATATCAATAAGATTAACTGGGGTCATATTGCAATAGGAGAACCCTAACCCTACCTAAGTATCGCTCTTAGGAAAGAGAAGACATGGGTGACATGTGATGCTGCAGGTACAAGGCAAGGACTGACCAGGACCACCTGCTGTCAGGAGTGAGGCACAGAAGACGTTCTCCATGGAAGCATCAGCAAGACTCCTCGACTTCCAGACCTCCACGCTCATCTCAGCCCTGTGCTTCAGAGCTGGAAACAATGCACTTCTGGTTAACAAGCCGCAGGCTGGTGAGACTTCGTCAGGGGAACTCTAGTGGACTAAAACATTTCCTAAAAGTGTTCATGCACTTGAGCACGTTTCACACTTCAATCCACGTATTTGGGGAACTTAAAAAGGCCAATAGAGGCACTAAGTGATATATTTGTTTACAGGTTCTACAAATAATCTATCCCCTTTATTGAAGAACAATCTGGATTATTAGAACTGAATTTTTTGTTTTCAACAGCAGTGATGGTTGAAGTGTTTGGGAAGACACTTCATGCTATGGGAAGTTTTTCTTTTGTAAATAGTTTTGTAACACGCTGAGGTGGTGTCATATTGGAAATAAAATTAAATAGGCTATCATTTTCTAACACTGTCAAATCCAAAATACAACATAATGAAGCTTCATTTTCATGTGCTCTCACCTCATATAATCTAGCACATGCCACATATTTATTAGATTTATTTAGCACCTACTATCCTAATAGCTAAAGATATTCTTCAAAGGATATTAGACAAAGACTCTTCATGCAAACCTCCCGGATGAAGAATGAGACAAGGAGAAAAACAAAACCAAACCCGGGAATTCATGTTCACAGGATGAAATTCTTGTCAGAAGCTATGAATCAGTTTGTGCCTGTAAATTGTTTTCTTCTTATATATTCTTAGACAGTAATATTTCAAAATAACAGTTTCCCAAAACAAAACAAACCACTACCTTCCAATCGATTCAGACTCATAGCAACTCCTGTAGGTTTTCCAAGACTAAATCTTGAGACTAAATATAGACTGTCTCATCTTTTTCCCAGGTAGTGACCAAAGGGTTTGAATGACCAAACTTTGAGCTTATATCATAATGCTTAGCACACTGTGCCACCAGGATAACTTCATTTTATAGCTCAGGAACCAAAATTAAATAGATCCTATTTTCTTGGGTTCTCAATATAGTAATATTGGTTTCACATTTATTAAAACTAACAACTAAATTCAAGACATCAAAAAGTGTAATATGTAAAGTTCTAAATTACTTATTGTCTTATATTTCTTATCTTAAACATATTATACTTTCCAGTTATGAATGTTTGGAGCTAGTTCCTCAACAGCTCTTTAGTTATCTATTGAGGCGTGAAGAGTGTGGTGGTTAGACTGTCTGCCAACTTGATGGTGCCTGTGTGGAGTCTAATATGTCAATCAGGTGTGGACATTTTATAAGAGAGACTGTCAGAGCTCTTCTCTCTCCTGGCTGTATCGTTCCTTCTGGCTTGAATTAGATGGCTACCTACCAGGGCGGCCTCCTGTGGGTCACCAACCCTGAGAGTTAACAGTGCCCTGTGGTGCTACCATTCACCTTGGATCCACTTGGCTCTGCCCTCACCAACCTGTGAGCTCCTTGCTCCCAGCTTCACCTTTCTTCTCCATCAGTCTGAGGGCTCTGGCAGCATCAAAACCATACATTTGACTTGGACACATGGGTGGGCTGCTTGCTTGCTATAAAAATGACTTCTTGATATAAAGTTAACTTTTACACATATGTGCTTGGTTGGATGGTCTAGACTCTAGAGTCTCTAGACATAAAGAAACAAAACTAAGGATACTCAGACACAGCAACTATTGTGAGACTGGCACAGGATCAGGCAGTGTATTGTTTGGTAGGGCCTTGGGACACGATGAGTCTGAACATATGGGACAGCAGCTGACAGCAGCAGCTACAACAAGAACATGGCCTTTAGATTAGACCTCTCTCCCACTAAAGTTAAAAATCTATGAATAACTAACAGTTTGACATTGTTGTGGTTAGCTTAGCCCAGTGAACTTCAGTTAGTATATCTTTAACATGGGTCAGACAATTTTGTCTACCTCTTAAAGTAAGATGTGCATTTAATAATGTTAATAGGGTTAACATAATTAGTGTTATTTCATTTTGTTTTATTTTTGTCAAGTGTTTTCAGCAATTTCTTCTATTATCATCATAGTCTTTGCATCAAGATACATAACAACAGTTCGGTCAATGGGGTGAGGGCAGGAACTCAAGTTACCGTGTATACTTGAGTATAAGCTGACCAGAATATCAGCCAAGGTACCCACTTGTAGCACAAAAACTGCATTAAAATGTCCTGAAAATTTGACTTATACATGAGTATATATGGTATTTGAAACCTGGGCTCACTTCAGTGATGAGCCTGGCTATGGAAAAGTTGGTCTCTTTGTGCTTTCTGCTGTGTCAGCAGACTCAGCCCCTGGAAAATAGGACCAGGTAATAATTGCTTTGGAAACATGCACTATAAACCTAGATCACCCACTGTTAGCCACATTACAAAGTAAGAATGGCTATAAGGAAAGGATGTTTTCTTTTAGAAACAGAATTTCTGAAGCATCTCAGTTCATCATTTTTTCCCCAAATTTTTAGAGCGTGGGCAAAATCTCAACATGGATTTCAAAATGCTGTCTCTGTGTGAGGCAAGTTGCTTTGCTGAGATGGAGGATGGCTAAGATGACCAGCCTTCCCAATTAGGGCTATTGGAACCTTATTGTCCAGGGGATATGAAAATGCACTGACATTTGGTTGGTACTGACTATACTCTAAGTGGTTTCTCTAGAAACCGGCTTGTCAGGCTCTTTCCCCGACTTCAGTCAGTGGGTTATTTTTAAAAGCACTTGGGAAGTTTCTTCTCCATGTCTGCTGTGGAAAGGTTTAGAGAAGAGAAACACTAGGATAGCCATACTCCAGGACATAATGGAACATTTGAGGGTTGGAGACCCACAGAAGTGTGCAGACTGCAGCCACAGCAGCATGGCATGAGCCAGTGGGCAGAACAAAACATCCTTAGGAATGCAAGACCACCATCTCCGGTGATGTAGACCACAGCCATGAGGAAGAACCAGCCCATGTAGCTCACCAGGGTGGCCTGGACAAAGCCTTCAGGATAGTCAAGTAATTGGGGCCAAAACCACTCGAGCCAAATCCTGGGATCACTCCTGCTCTTGTCTGTTGGTGCTCAGGAGTAGCAAACAGATCCCACTGTACCACAATGACAGCAGAAATGTCCAGGACGCAGATGATGGAGAGGCAGAGAAGCCTTGGATGTCAGGGGATGATGCTCCTCAAATCAGTAGTAGAATGATCTCTGAATAGTTCAGTGTGGTAGCTACATAATTTCATGTCAGCCTGAAGATATACAAAAGCGTAGGGGTGGTATTCAACTTGCCAAGGAGATTCTAGGGGGTGTAGCAGACACAGGTGTAAACGGAATTGGCATAATAATGTAACTATAGTGTAGTGTTTTTTTATGTTTGTTTGTTTTTTTAATGAGCAACAATCCATGTGCCAGTTAAAGTGAATCTTACTGAAATCAGAAGAATCCTGAGACCTGACACTTGGATAGGAAATCTTCGCTAACCATAAACTTTGTTACAAAGGCATGGGAATTATGCCACTAGTGGCTGTTGCTAAGATTTTAGTGGCTTAACAGTGTGCATTTTTACTTAAAAAAAGAACAAAAACCTTTCTTGTTTTATTACAGGTTCTCATCACTTGTTCCCACCCTCAGCTACTGTCTTTCTGAGCATGGACTATTCAGCTCCTGATTCGCTGCTGTGTTGGGATCCTGCAATATGGGCGATGGCTCCATTTTCACCCTTTTAGCCTGGACTGGTTCTCGGGGTTTCCACCAGGTCTATTTCCCCGTTCTTTATCCTGTATGCTAATGTTCATCTCTTCTTGGTGCATGTGCTGAGCTTATTTCTGGGTAGAGCGACGTTTTTTATGTACTCTACTCTTTGTGGTCGTGTCATTATGACTTCCTAACTAACTAACTAACTAACTAACTAACTAACTAACTAACTAACTAACTAACTAACTAAGGGAAAGCTGGAAATGTGTGTGATGCCTGCACTTATGAGCTAACACCTGATATTTGCTGTTTTATATCTTACTTTTGTGACGTGCTCAAACAAGCACCCACTCACTGTCTTGCTACAGCAGATATATACCCGGTTACGATGCATCTCAATGTTTATTGAAATTCTAGGTTGGTGAGCCATATATTTGAATAAAAGAGAACGGTAGAATACTCACTCCAAAAGTGACCAGTCACACATCAAAGAAATTCAAAATTCCAGCAAGGTAGATGAAGGATGTCCTCACTAAATTGTAGAACCCTTCTAAGGACAATTGCATTATATTCATAAACATTTGTAGATAAGCAGGTTGGTCACTGCTATAATTGTGAAAATAAGCAAGGGTTCTTAGACCTCCTTCTTTGCCTTTTAAAAAGATATCTTCCCTCCCATTTTCTCCATCCATTCTAATGCTTCATCTCACTTATATGTGTAGATGAGCTCATTTCAATTTAATTATTGATTATTTTCAGTTTGGAATCCATTTGCAATGACAGCTAACATATTTTCAGTGGCTTGAGCTGGTTTTCGAGTCTGTGGGTGCAGGTATGTGCATTTTCCTTCAGAAATTGTTGATGCAAAAGAAGGGCAATTTATCACAAATTTCTGAAAGAAGTTTTGGAAATGCTTCCAAGTTTTACACACCTCTATCAGGGCCCTGTCATAGGAATAATTCAATTCAAACAAAGTTATCATTTCCTGTGAGGTAGCTATGCAGAATATTAAAATAACATAGTTTAGACATGGTTCAAGTACATATACAGTTAATTAGCATAAATATCAGCAATATATCAATACTCCTTTAACTATCATGGTAATAAAATGTTTAAATATGTATGTATATATGACTTAACAGTGTGCTGCTAGAAGCACACAGACAGAAAGAGGGGGAGAGAAAAATTCTTTTTATCGTTGAACTATTGATATACTCAGCCTTCATATCTTTATTAACTTTACAACTTGCAGCATCATAGGAAGAAGGGTCAGTAGTAGACTTAGTGATAAAAATGACAAAGGTAAATCCATGTTATAATTTTACAGCCACAATGATCACTTAGTCATTACAAATACATTTCAATGACACAAACCGTTGACTCCACATGGGAACCTTGCCAGATCTGGGGAGACAATGGAGACACCCCATTGTCAGAACAAAGCCCACTCTGAAAGCAGATCATCGTGTGACACACAAGCAAGTGGAAGCGGAAGAAAGTTAAAGCAAACCCACAAGAGAGAACACACACCACACGTTGATGAATACATATTAAGACGAGATTTGAGGCCTGGCGTGTTAATGGAGGAAGAACGGTTGGAGTGAGGACAGCATCTAGATGACAGAGTCTGAAGAAAGCCATCGATGTTAAAATGACAGTAACTAGTGAAAAGATGAGTATCAATACCGGAAGAGACTCTTCAAAGCAAAGTCGCTAAAGTGAATGAAAAAATTATGAAGTGGGACAAAAGCTAAACAAAAAAATTCCCAGGACACCTTGAGATGACAGAGGAAAATATTATCATAAAATGTGCAAAGACACGGAGTAAGGAATCCAAAAGGGAGGGGGGGGGCATGCTCACTATTTTCTCAAGATGTAAGAGTTAAAGAAAAACTCAAGCCTTAAATTGTAATTTTGTGGAATTACATAGCATCCAAATAAATGGAAGAAATACGTGGAGTCACTGCACCAAAGTAAACTGGTCAGTGTTCAATGATTTCAAAAGCTAGTTTACTAGTTTATGATGAAGAGCTGATCATTTTCATATAAATTCAAGCTGGCCCAGAGGCGTTGGTGAAAAGCAAAACTCCAAGAAATGCCTCTGTGCTAGTCTGGGGACATTAGAGTAACAAATGCACAGAAACTCATATGTATAAGGAAGAGTTTTATGTAAAGGGTAAGTGCACATCAAGAAAACACCCCAACCCAGTGCTGCCCAAGCCCACAAGTCCAACATTCGCCCATATGTCTGACACCAATCCACAAAGTCCTCCTCCATCTCACAAAACACACGCAACGATGACAACTGCGGGAGGAAAGCCTAGTCAGTGAATGTGTAAGCATCTCAGCACTGGCAGGGGTCTCCACATGGCTGCTCTAGTACCCAAGCTGCATCAGAGTAGGTCCATGTGGTTTTTCCTTGGGGATGTCTCGCAGGAAGTGAGCCTTGCCAGCTGAAGCAGGGAACTGGCTAAGGTAGCTGCACCCTATTTTGGCCATTACAAAGCCAGAGACCTGAGAACTAGAAAGGTGAGGCTCAACAAACCATTTATTTCTTTGCCCTTCAATTAACCCCACATGTGTTTACTGGCCAGATTGGCAAAATAAATTATAACTATCTCAGACCAATTGAAATATTTTTTAAAATGAAGACACAATTCAAAGGCCTCATGCATCTATTACAAGAAATTTAGAAGAGAACTACCTGACCAACCAACTTGAAAAGATCCACATTTGTGCACATTACAAAAAAGGTGTGATTCAACCCAGTGTGGAAATAAAAAAAAATAACATTACTATCACACACAAGAACCAAATTTGCTGAAGATAATTCAAAATCAATTGCAGCTTTCCATCAACAGGGAACTGTCAGAAATTCAAGGTGAATTCAGAAGAGGTCCTCTCAAAACTCAAGACCTCACTGCCATGGAGTCAATTCTGACTCATTGCAACCTTATAGGACAGCGTAGAACAGCTGTTGGTGTCTGAGACTTTAATTTATTACAGAGTGAAAGCTTCATTTTTTTCTCCCACGGAGTGACGGATGTTTGAACTGCTGATGTAGAGGTACGCAATGGAGCCTCTAACCCACTGCACTATCCGGGCTGGAGATATCCTTGCTGAAGCCCGAGATCTTGACTGAATGCTGAGAATGCCAGAAAGATGTTGACCTAGGTTTTATTAGCCCTGAAAGGGATTTCACTGTGTGGATGAAAACACATTCTGGAAAAATTATAAATGGTGGAAATTCCAAACCACATAACTGAGGTCATGCAGAGCCTGTACAAAGATCGAGAAGCTTTCATTTGAACAAAAGGATACTACTGGCTAGTTTAAAATCAGGGGAGATGTGCTTCGGTGTTGTATTGCTTATTCATAATTATTTAATCTACAAGCTATGCATATCATCTAAAAAGGGGACAATATGAAAAATAATATGGCAGAAGGATTAGAGGAAGACTCACCCAAAAGCTGTAATATACAGGTGACACAAATTTTCTTGTTGATAATAAAAAGTGACTTAGACACTAAGGAAGATCAAAGACTACCTACAATTTTCCCTATGGATTATACATCAATGTAAACACAAACCACTCTTACAATGGGAACAGCGATAGAACTTGTCAAGGATTTAATTTCATTTAGAACCACTATCGGTGCCCATAGAAGCAACAGTCAAGGAATCAAATGACTTTTTTTTTTTTAATACTGGTAAAATTCTCCTTAGAAGCAAGAATGGCAAGACTTGGTGTCACGTGATTTGGATATGTCCACAGGTGGCACCGGTGTATGGAGAGGGATATTATGTTTAAGATAGGGAGAGGAAGTAAAAAAAAGAAGGTGGGAGCCCCTCAAACAGATGGATGGACTGGTGGCTGTACCATGGGGCTCAAACATTGCTCTGCAGAGCTCCTTCTGTTCTCAGGGTGCTGTAACAGAGCCCGGTGAATTATATGACCCCTGACAACAATAAAAGCAAAATAAACCCCACTGCCTTCAGTTGATTCCCACTCAACAACGCTGTAAGACAGAGGAAAGGGGCCCTTTTGTATTTCCTACTCTTGAAATCTTTATGGGCGCAATCAACCTTATCTCTCAGCAGTGGAATGACTCATGGATTGAAACTACTGACCTTGCAGTTAGTGACTCAGTGGGAAACCACAGCTCCTTAACAACAAGAGAAAAGAACTATTAGAAATAATCCCTCTTAAAAAATATAGTAGTTTACCATTGTAGTAAGAACGGTGGGCACAGACAGTCTAAACACAAGTGTTTGCCAAAGACTACAAGATATTTATAAGATCCAGAATTATATGTATTTATTAAAATTGTTTGTATATTATACTATACAGAGATATTTTTGATTGTGTCACATAATTTTTATTGTATTTTTATTATTAATAAATCATTTTATTGGTGGCTCTTACAGCTCTTATAACATCAATTGTATCAAACACATTTGTACATATGTTGTGATCATTATTTTCAAAACATTTTCTTTCTACTTGGGCCCTTGAGATTAGCTCCTATTTTTCCCCTCACTCCTCCCCTCTCCCACCCTCATGGACCCCTGAAAAATTATAAATTATTATTTTCATATCTTACAATGTCTTCTGTCTTCCTTTGTCCATGTTTCTGTTGTTAGTCCCCCTTTAGGGTCGGGAGTGGGGCATTATATATATGTCAGTTCCAAGAACAATATTTAAAGTATATTTATTCTGATTGGTAATCACCAAAATATGCTTTGTAATATCTAAAAAATAACTCATACAATGAACTCAAAAGCAAAATGCTTTCCTGAATTTTAATACCCAAAATAAATCTCTCCATGTGTCTCTTTATCCTAAATACTCACCATTATATTCATATGTAATAAATAAGCTTTTTAAAAATGTACATTTTAATTTTTAATAAAACAATAACTCATGGTGTTTTCCATAATCTCAATGTTCTCATAGTGGCATTAAATACTAAAATACTAGCATTGCTTTTATGACATAGTAGAGTAACCTATTAATTCACCGGATGAGAATTATTTTTGCACTAGAGAAATACAGTATCCCTCGGCCACCTTTGCAATGTCAAAATTGTTCTGATTAGAAATATGCTGCCTCTCTCTCTCTCTCCTTCTCTCTCTCCCTCAGGAAGGCATAATGTCACCTATAACCCAAGCCATCCTATTTATTTATATATTGATTCATTTAATTTTACCTTCTTTGTCATGCAAGTTAATATGTGTCTATCCTTTAGTTGGTTGTCTACTCGCCCTTCCCCTTGCTCCTCTGGAATGCCCCAAATAAGCGTTCATTAAGTATGTAAACCTTTTCTTGATTTTTGAATACAGTGATCACACAAACGTTTTCCTCTTGAGGTTGACTTATTCACTCAGCATAATGCTCTCCAGGTTTGTCTACATTGTGAGGTGCTTTGTGACTCCATTATCTTTCTCTAACTTGGCATAATATTCCATGTATGTAACATAAGTTGTCTTCCATTGATGGGCATTGACTTTGTTTCTAGCTCTTAGCCCTACAATGAACATGGATGTGCAAAATATATTCATGTCATAGGTCTTATTGCTTTAAGTTTCAATGAGACATTGAAATTGCGGGGTCATATTCTATTT
This sequence comes from Tenrec ecaudatus, assembly GCF_050624435.1. Taxonomy (NCBI): domain Eukaryota; kingdom Metazoa; phylum Chordata; class Mammalia; order Afrosoricida; family Tenrecidae; genus Tenrec; species Tenrec ecaudatus. Next base: position 19,654,250 of record NC_134543.1, read on the forward strand.
GTGATTTGTTTGGAAAGCAGCAGCGAGCTCTTCCTCATTTTGCACCATTGTAAAGCCCACCAGCAATAGATGATGGCACCAGTCCCTTCTTATCTTTGCCAGCATTGGCCGGTTGGTTTGGGTTTCTTTGCCTTTTTGAAAACCTGCTATTAATGCTGAAGTGAGATAATATATCATTGCTGTTTGGATTTGCATCTTTCTAATAGTTACCAAAGGAATTCTCCTGGTGCATTGAGTTAAGTGTTAGACTGCTAACTACAAGGTCAGTGGTTCGGACTCCAAACCACTCCAGGGAAAATGATTAGGCTGTCTGTTACCCTAAAGATTTACAGCTTTAAAAAATTACATGATAACTCCCTCTTTTTTTGATCCAGAATTTTTGCTTGGTTCCTGTCCTTAATGCATTTTTATTTGAATAGTTTTGGGGTTGAAATTAAGTATATTTTAGGCTTTTTAAATAAATCATTTTATTGGGGCTCATACAACTCTTATCACAATCCATACATACATCAATTGAGTAAAGCACCCTTATACATTTGTTGCCCTCATCGTTCTCAAAATTTGCCTTCCACTTGGGTTCCTGGAATCAGCTCATTTCCCTTTTTCCCCTTACCCTCCCTCCACACTACCCCTCTCTCATGAACCCTTAATAATTTATATATTATTATTTTATCTTATCTTACACTGCTCGGGATCTTCCCCAGAGAGGAGGTTATATGTAGATCCCCGAGATCGGTTCCCACTTTCTACACCCCCTTCCCTCCCGGTATCGCCACTCTCACCATTGGTCCTGAGGGGTTCATCCGTCCTAGATTCCCTGTGTTTCCAGATCCCTACTGCACCGCTGTGCATCCTCTGGTCTAACCAGGTTTGCAAGGTAGAATTGGGATCATGATAGTTGGAGGGGAGGAAGCGTTTAAGAACTAGAGGAAGGTTGTGAGTTTCATTATTGCTACACTGAGCCCTGAGTGACTCATCTCCTCCCCACTGTCCCTCTGCAAGGGATGTCCAGTTGTCTACAGATGGGCATTGGGTACCCACCATGCACTCCCCTCATCCATGATGATATGATTTCCCACCACCACCACCTTTGTTGCTTGAAACCTGGTCCCCTTGGCCCTTCATGATCACTTATGTTGGTGTGCTGCTTCCATGTGGGCTTTTTTGCTTTGGGGCTAGATGGCAGCTTGTTTACTTTCCAGCCTTTATGTCCCCAGACGGTATATTTCTCAATAGCCTTGCACCGTCAGCCACTCTATTATTTTAGCTATTGTTAATAGTTAACTCAGTTCATTTTTAAATTGCAAAGATCTCCGAAATCACACCAATCAAAGATAGCATTTGCTATATGTAACTCCCAAACCAGTAATACCTACTATAAGACCAAGCTCTACATTTTCTTCGTACCAATTTCCACCTCATTTCTAAAACAGGCAACTCAATTCTCCTTTTTATGTTGAGTTAATTTCTCCATATTACTAAGCCAAATGTGTACTACCCTCTCCTCTAACATTAAATGACTCATAGCTAGACACCCAAATTGTCTTAAAGACGAATCACCACAACACTGAAAGAAAGAGATTCCAGATTGGTTAATTTTCTCTGAACCGATTGACAAAATTCTGAATGCATATAGTAAGCCTTCCTCACTTTTTCTAGAGGGAGCCATTTTTTTTATAAGTGAGGGCGTTTTTTTAAAGGGCCAAATGCATTTGATTACCTGCTCATTAATACAGGAAAGGTAGATAATTTTATTACAGTGATATTACTTATATTTAAAAAAAATTAAACCATAGGTCGCAGAATGACGGTGGGTACCTACACCGAGGATGCAATTCAAGCAACTTTAGTGCAATATCAAATGCCACGTTTTCTCAAAATTCGTCGTTTTTTAACAGGAACTGTGAAAAAAACAGAGTGCCAAAAAAAAAAAAAAGTTAGATCTTTGACAAATGCTCTCTGGGGCTGCAGCATCCCAAGATGCTTCAGTCAGTCATCCATCTAAAGCGCAAACAGTTCTGACACTAATAATCCAGGCAAAACATGTAGAATCTCATGTCTTTGGTATCTGCCAAGCAACAAGATCCAAAAGTTTATCTTCTTTGGAAAATAGCTGGCTCAGATGAGAAGAACTCTGTTCTGTTTGTGTTTTGGAAGGGAATGAAATGTGTGACTCACTGTGGAATCAGGGATGTTAAGATAAGAGTGGGCGCAAGAGGATACGATTCCAGAGAAGATGGAACCACAGACTTTGATCACATCATTAAGATATCTGATTCATAGTAACACTTGTATGCCTTTTGTCTGACAGAGGGAGACCGTAAATCAGAAACTGGAATGCTCATTTCTGCTTGAAGGTACTCACAGTGACTACAGGGAGAGATCAGAAACTGGGAGAAATGTCACGGAAGTGTGCATTGGACAAAGGAGACCCGGGAGAGCAGGAAACAGCTGTGATGCAGCCGACCCGGGAGACCAGGGACCTTCCCATGGGAGGAAATTATCCTTTTCCATCGACATTCCTCGTCATGCTTAGATCCTGATGCTTAGTCAGATTCTACTCTCCTTGCACTTGGAAGAGGAAACGAGTAAAAAGTAACTCTTTATGGAGTGGAGTTGAAAATGAAATCGAACTTGGGGTGTGAAATAATACCCTACATATTTTAGGTTAAAATTTTGACAAACTTGCCTTGACTCTGTTAGTTTTCATGTATTAGCTAACTTATTATGTAGGAAATTATTTGTGCATTCACATTGATTTTTTTTTTGCTGAGAATAGTTTTGGCTCCAAGGTGTATTACACACACGCGCGCGCAAACACACACACACACACACAGATATATATATAAACTTTTTTGTAATATGGTTCATTGTAATTTTTATGCAAGCTGATTTTTAGTTCCAGTTCTACTATTTGTACCTGTTCCAGCCTTGAATTCCTTTCATAAAGAATAATACTGAATTTAGGGTTGAATGGGAACTAAATGAAGTAATTTACAGAAAGCTCTCAGAAAGCATTCTGACTTGGAAATACTTAGCATATTCCAGGCACTATGGTCTGTAATGAAGACACACAATAATGCAAACATAGAAACTACTTTGGAGGGATTCATGTTCTATATGAAAAATGTTTTTTTTTTTAATTTACACTTCAAATTCATGAAGCCTTCCTTGGCTTCTCCACCCTTGGGAACTTGGTCAATACACGGCAAATACCAAACATTCATCCAGGTGAACTTGGCTTGGTCTACAGACTTGTGAGGTAAACAGAGAAATGATATAATTTTCATTACAGTGATATTCACAAGTGACAAAATGTATCTGTTGTGCCCGAGGGCCACTCAGCGAAGTTATAGAGGTTAGAAATGCTTATATATTTCTGACCTAACGGGTTTCCCACATTCAGGCTCAACATATGATTTGTTGATTTCATAAAGGATAATGAAGCAGAAAGGAGGACTTGAGCCGCAGGACGTTTAGCAGAGATCAACATGTCATCTTATCCTAATGATGGATCGCAGTAGAGAACTCCTGAAGATTAGCTTCGCCTACAAAGAGGTACACTGATTTATCTGATGGGAAAAGGTACAAAAATGTATGATAACCAATTTCCTGTCCTCCAACAGGTCATACCTGCTGGACTACTAATTAGCCTGCTTTCTTTCCCCTAAATTGGCAAAATTATTAAGACTGTATGTAAAACACAGAAACCAATATAATAATGCACCATGCCACCCAACTGATACATAAAACTTTATAAACTCTATTGCATATTAGACTTTCAATGTGTTGTTTATGGATAATAGTCATGCATATGAAGCTCTTTAAACTTTTTATGCCTTAAACAATAAAACGGCTGCTCCACATTCCATGAGGCATATAAAATGTGAGATGCAGTTTTGGAATCAGCTAGATTAGGTTGGAAGTTATTTTATATTGACTTAAAATGTGATTAACTTATGCAGAATAAAATTAGAAATATAAAGGGATCATCTTTTCTTTTTCTTTCATCAAAACCCAAACATATGACTTGATTTTATAAAGAAAAATTATGTAATTTTTTTTTTAGTTTGGTCTACATTCAGTGCAGAAACGACATGTACAATAGTCGTGATAGGTGCTGATCAGCTTCTAATTAAACTCTTAAAATGATGAGTACCTCCTTAGCTTGCTCATGCCCTTCAGAGAGCTCCGAATGAAACTTTCTTCAGTATGTGGAGGGCGAATCCAACACACTGTAAGCTTTAAGCATGAAGCGTATGCTGCGCAAAGAATCACACAAAGTATCTAGCCTCTGAATCACAGAGAATGTCATTTCTCTCTCTCTCTCTCTCTGTCTCTCTCTCTTTCTCTCCTCAGTTCTCATTTGTTCACTTTTTGCTTCTCTTTCTGACATTCTCTCTGTCTCTGTCTCTCTGTGTCTGTCTGTCTGTCTCTCTGCCTCTCTTTCTCTCTCTCTCTCTCTCTGTCAACCCTCAGCTATTTAGGGATACTTGTTAGGTCTTGTCAGCACATCTTTACAGTGAGGTTGTTCAAATCATTTCAAATAACTTTCATGTGCTTTTCAGATATGTTTATATGTAACCAGGTGTTAGACTCTACTTAAAATATATAATGAAAAACTGAAAATAATATTTCAGATATGTTTTAACCATGTGCAGAATACCATGCAAATGCTGCCCTTTTTATTCAAAGAATATATTTTCCTCCGCAAATTAAACCAGCTCAAAAGCACACTTAACATTTTTTAACAGCTAATCATACTAACTCACATAACAAATAAAAGGTTTTGGTAAAAAAAATCTACCTCATTCTGTGATATGAAACTTCTTTTCTATAACACTATGAATTATTTTTTATTTCTATGAGAATCTGAAAAATTGATGGTAAAATGGAATTCAGATATAATGAAAACTGTCTATGAACTTTGAAGTCCTCTCATACAGACTTGAAAACCAGTTAGTTAATATCATTATTATTATGAAAGTCCTTGATTGTCCCATGTATGCTTACATGTACAAATACATAGCTGTCATGGGTTTTTTTAAGCTGTCATGAAAATGGGACTGTGGTACAGTGAATAAGGGTCCTTCTAAACATACATCATTTTTATATTGACCAACAGGTGATTCAGTGGGTCCATGCAAATAGGGTGTATGAGATTCTCACATGAGGATTGCTTGATTTTACCATCACTCTGGATATAAAATGAGCTATCTCAGAAGCTGGAAAGAGGGATATTATAACCAAGAAGAAAGATAATTCAAAAGTGGAGTCTAATTCCTGGCCCTGAGTTTCTGGTGTGCTGAGCCTTTTCGATGGAGAACAGTCAGGTGAAGTGTTGATGAAGTGGCTGAGAAGCTGAGACACAGTGGCAGCAGAGATAGCTGAGCCACAGCCCAAGACAGAGGGGTGTGCTTCCAACCTGCAGAGCCAGATTTGCCCCCAGAGGCAGAGCAAAGTGCCTTCCAATGGAGGCTGATGGTGGAATGGAGTGTCCGTTGGTTTTTTATCAGTGGTGCCAAAACCGCTTTCTAACTGGTGCTTTGTGAGTGTGTCTGAAGATGAAGGAGACCAGTCATTTGGCACAGTTGAGTAAGATCACAGAGGTGCGTGCCTGAAGCCCAGCTGTTTGGACTGGAACTGCTGTATTCTGAGCATTTCTGATACTGAATTGTAACCTGTTAATTTCCCTAATAAACCCAATAATCACGAATATTACCTGTGAGTTCTATATTATCACTGCAACATATTCTTACACCCAGAAAAGAATAGTGGTCTGAGAGAGACGGTTGTTCTGAAAATATATAAAGAAAGTTGGTGTCAGAATTGGTAAAGAATTGTTGGTAGAGAGACCTATTTGAACTCCATCTTATGGGAATCGACCTTGGGCTAATAACTTTGGTTTTCCTTCTCTCCCATGGACTCAGAGAGGGTTCTATGCCATCCCTATGCCAAACAGTACGGACAAGGTTAAGAATTAGCGGACAAGGTGAAAGCCTGCCTTGAAAACTGAAACTAATCTCTTTAGAGGACATCTGAAAACACAACTCAGAAAAATGTTCAGAGCAGCCACGTTCTATGCAATAAATATTGACTGCTGATGGTAACAATGTTCTTTAACTAATTGCTTATATTGAATATTTATTTAGATCAAGTTATATTGACTGGGGCAGAAAAATGCTGCTTCCTGCTCCCATAAAGAGTTATAGTCTCAGAACCTCACAGCGGGCAGGTCTACCCTGTCCATAGGCATCAACTCCATAACAGTGACTTTGATTTGGGGTTTAGATTGGCGGGTTGTGAAGAAAAGTTCTAGTGAAAAAAAAAGTTAAAATGGCCAGAATCAAAGTTTGAGTGTGATAACTGGACAGGAGAAATGGACAGACAGTTCTTAGTTAGTTTGATCATTATTCTTAGTTATGAGAGGGGAAAATGCAGGGTATCAAGTATGCCTCTAGGAACTAAAATAGAAGACATGTCAAATGCCCTGAGAGAAGGGACTTCAAATTGCTACTGGCTGGGAATCACTGCTACAGATATCTGAAGAGCAAAATGTGAAGGTAGTTTTTCAAACCTTTCTGAGTACCTGTCTGAAATCAGAGCAGGCATTTTGTCTTTCACTCTGTTCTACAAATTCTTATTTCCTTAGCTACAAAAAGAGATGACCAAGAGAGGTTTTGTTCCTGCTTTAGCTGCAAGCTGTTCTCTCAACAAATGGGAAAGGTGTCATTCCAAAGGAATGTCTGCCAAGGTAGAGGTTCACAGGACCTCCCCGTGATATTACCTAGCCTGTAGGGAATGTGCTCAGATAGAAAGGGCGGTCTGCCATTCATGTGGCTGCATGGCGTGGAGGCTGAAACCACTTCAGTAAACACAGGTGGCAGCCATCCACCTCCCTCGGAGCTTTCACAGGGGCGTCCCTGGTTGGAAGGATTGGGAAGAGATTTCTTCCTTAAACGGCTGTTTTTTTAACAGTAGGTATCCTGGAGGAAGAACACAGGATTCTGCTAAGTCAGAGATATCATTCCTGTTTTGGGGTTTCCTTCACTCTGAAATTCTCTTTAGCATCTTTTTTTTTTCTCTTTAGCATCTTTTTCAGTTCTTTTGGACCATTAATGTGTAAGGGTCTGATGTAATCCATACTTCCAATCAGATAGAAAAGCTCTTATTTCTCTTGCTTCATTTGTGACTATGTATGTGATTGGGTGTACATGATTGTAAGGGGTGGGGTGAAGGTCAATGTTTTTCACACCAGGCTTAACACTTTATGCTTGGAAAAATTGTAGTGTTGGATAAGCATGGCAAAATAAATTTACTTAAAGACATTCAAACATGAGATGGGATTTCAAATGCTGATTTATCCTCCTAGTTCTTTTGAACATGGATGAATAATTGTTTGAATTATCCATGAAACACAGAATCTGATGTCAGAAGAACTTAGTTGTTTTTTTTTTGAATAATTAAGTACTATGGGAATCACGGGATCATGACAGATAATGAATAAATAATGAATGAGTACCAGAGGTATAATTTCCCAAACATCTATATACAATGGGTTGTTATAGACTATTTCCAATTTCTTAAAATAAATATCTTCAATATATCACAATTTCTGCCCCTCTATTGGAAAATCCAGTTTCTCATTGTTTGTTGCTTCCCTACGTCCTTTCCTGCTCCATTTTCATTGCCACCTGCTGCATGAAATCCTACAAGAGCAAATCAATATGCAGGCACCACATAGGTCCCCAAACTCTTATTCTTTAATAGTATATAAATGTAAGTTTATTTCTGCCCTATGATTTGAACTAATATATTTCTTATTTTTGTGTTTAATTATTAAATATCACAGATGGATGTGTAACATATGGGAAACATAATAATAAAATGAACACAAATTAGCTCCATTTTGAAGTTGATCAGAGCAGAATACTAGATGAACCATTAAAGAATACCAGTGATTATATGTCGAAATGGAAACTGCTCTCCTTGGTTGAGTATCTGTAAGTGTCAAATAAAGTACCATTGACTCTACTTAGTCTTCCTAAAGTTGTGCTAATATAATCAACTTAAAAGGCAAAAGCATGTATGGAAAAATTATGCTTTCAGGGAAAGCTGACATTAAATGCAGGGCCCATCATTTATTAAATGTGTGACAGTAGTATCCTAAAGAGTTTGTGTTGATGCAGCGGTGTACCTCATGGTTACTAGCTGAAAGGTTGGAAGTTCAAGCCTATCTTGGAACACCACCATATGAGAAAGGTCTTGGTTCTATAAATATTCAACTCATTGACATCAAATTAATTTTGACTCCTCACAACCCTATAGGCAGGGAAGAACTGCTCCTATGGATATCTGAGACTTTAAATCTTTACAAGAGTAAGTTGCTTCATCTGGTGACTTTGAACTGCTGATCTTGTGATTAGGAGTGAAACACACCCAGATGTCACTCCCTAAAAACCAGAGACCCATAGGGAAGCGTTTTACTTTACTGAAAAGATAAGTGCTCCTAGAAACCCCCCTGGGGCTATTCTCCTCTGTCTGTCCCATGGGGTCACTGAGCGGAATAGGAGACAATAAGGAGAAATAAGAAGAAAACCCAATTCTTCTAATCCTATTGCCTCTCAGGGTTTCTCTATCAAGTAGCCCCATCCCCCCATGCCATCACTGGAAACTCTCCTCTTCAGAGATTTGCTAAGAGGAAAATTAAAGTTATTAGGAATTATTGAAACAAATGTTTTATTATGAATAAAACATTTTTAAAATTTATTGTAAATCAAGAAATTGTAGAAGAAAATGGATTCTGATTTGTAATAGCAATTGTTTTGATATGAATTGTGTCCCCCAAAGGATATGCTAAAGCCCCTGTACTAGTGAATTTGAACTCATGTTCAAAAGTACAGAATTTTTTTTTTATAGATGCTATCAGCTAAGGAAAAGATGTCATGGCTGAGTGGGCTGGGTTCCAATCGAATCCCTCCTGAGTGACTTGTTACAAAGGAGGACAGAAACAGAAAGAGAATCCCATGCAGAGGGGAAGAGAGCATGTGAAAATCCATCCCCAAGCCAAAAAAAGCCAAGCATTGTCAGGGGCTGTGAGAAGCTGAAGGACACAAAGATGACAGAAGTAAAGTGTGTCCCTGAGTTTGGATTTCCAGCCTCCTGAACTGTAAGAAACACACTTCTGTTTTAAAGGTCACTCACTCTGTAGATTTTCTGTTTTGGGCTTAGTATCCCAAGTAACCACAAAAACCTCCTACAGCTTTGCCCTGCTCTCCTACTCAGCAGCATCTTCCCCATGTCACTGTAGGTTGGCTGGATCTAGATTGCTATCAGCTCCTGACTTTGATGTGGAATCTCCCCTCCCTCTCCCCTCCTCTTTATCTGGCTAGTAAATAATCCTGAATTCTGAAAGTCATCTGATTCTGTGTAGAGACTCCAGCCTGGGTTCACTTTTGTTTAACCATAAGAGCAAGAAAGCTGAGCTTTGAATTCGAACAAAATAAAACCAAACCAAACCAAATACAAACGCCGTCAGCTGCAAAACTTTCCCTTGCTTAGAGGCTGGAGAATAAATGCCTGCCCCTTTAAAGACCTCCATTGTCCTGACTTCACAGCATCCCCAATGGGCGGCTAATCTTCTGGAACAATACAGTACAGATGTTTCACAAGATAAGAAGGCTAATTCCAGACCAATCAGAGTCACTCCACATGTCAGCACACTAAAATAAAGTTAAACTGTGAGGCAAACAGATGCAGCCTCCACAGTCTGATCCTTTGTTGGTGGGTCATTCCACAGCACTGGACAACATCGCTGTCCTATTTAAGGGAGCTTAACTTTCTCTTCAGGAGGAATTGAGCTGCCCGTGGTGCTCTCTTGCCTTTGCTGTGTTCACTAGTTTTAGAAGTTCCTCTCCAGATAAACCCTGCAGGACATGGTCTGAACTTTTAGACCCACATCTGTCTCTGGAAATTACTGCCAGGCCCAAGAGTTAAGAAATCATGCTTCCAATTCTGAATGATAAATATTTCAGTTGTGTCTAACAATTCTAAGCAGATGAAAAGTCCCCAAATTTTCACTCTGAGCTAATGACTTATTTTCCTTCAGGGAAAAGTGTTAAAACGTTTCTGGAATTACCCAGATAAATGCTCCAGGGTACTTTGATGAGTTTGCATATTGTAAAAGCAATTTTGCCATGATTGCTAGAAACCAGCTTATGAAGTAAGTATTGTTTTAAATGAAACAAAACAAACCAAACAAAAAGACAGAATTTGAGTGATTCCTACTCATTGCAAACCTAAAGGAGAGAGGGGACTACTCCTTATGTTTCACAGAGCACATCCTTAACAGAGCCGCTTCATGGTCTCCTGCACTATACGTGAGAGTTGGTGTTGAGATCATACTCTCACCATGTCTTATATGATCTACTATATATGTTAGAGATATTGTGTTTTAAAATATATTGCTTTCACTTACAACTCATATATGTTAACGTGTTCTAAAACCCTCAGATGATTTGTGTCTGCCTTTGATTTGCACCGTTTCTGAGGCACAGCAAACAGCTACTGATCAACACTACACATAGGCCAAAGAAGAGGACCTCACGCGAGTCATGTATGGATTGTGATGAGTTGTATGAGCCCCTAATAAAACGATTAAAAAAATAGAAAAAAGAAAAGAAACAAGAGGGAAACAACAGAAACCTTTTCTTCTCTGTCTTTCTCTTATTCTGCTCATTTGGTCCACTGATGTCTTTGTGAGAATGAGGAGAGGTTCTGATAAAGAAATTTCCAATTGAATTTTAGATATTTCAAGCCATTAAAAAAGCTATTGTCCAAAAAATAGGAGGGACTTGGTTTCTTAGTGCTGCTGTAGCAGACAGAAGAACACCCTAAAGGGCCTGCGATTAGTTGAATCGCTGTGCCTATCCATCTTGAGGGTCTACATCTTTACAATTGGCCTTCTAATTTACCAAGCATGCTGTCTTTCCCATGGCCAAGTCCCTGCTGTTAACATGTCCAAAACATTGAAATGGAGTCTGGCCATCTTCACTTCTGTGGAGTATTGCTGCTGTATTCCCAAGATAGATTGGTTGGGTCTTCTGGAAATTAATGGTATGTTCAATATTTTTCATCAGCTCCATAATTGAAATGCACCAGTGCTTCTCCTGTCTTCTTTATTCATGGTTCACATTTCAGGTGAATTTAAGATGATTAAAAATTCAATTGCTTGCGTCAGGTGCACGGTCACCCTCAAAGTGACATCTTTCTTTCTGTATTTTTTTTTTAATACTTTAAGGTGGCCTGTTGAAGCAGAGATACCCAGTGCAAGAAGTCACTTGGTTTCTTTACTGTGGCTTTCATGGATAATGACTGTAGATTCAAATAAAGTTAAATCACTTCAACTCCAATCTTTATTTATCGTGTTGTTGCTCATGGATCGATCCAATTGTTTTCTTTACATTGAGATGTAACTCAAACCGAAGGCTGTACTGTCTGATCTATATCCGGGAGTGCTTCAAGTCTTCTTCAATTTAATCCTATGGAACAGTTCTATTCAGTCGTATACTTATGTTTCACCATCAGGTAGAACTGACTAGATGGCAAAAGTTTTTTGGTTTTGCTTTTTTTTTGTGCGGTTAGCATATTTATATGAAGAAGATACTCCTTAAGTTAGACTATGTTGTTTCCAGGGGAATTCCCAGGATCTTCTAAGTTTGAGCTCATGGTTAATTTGTATTCTCATACTTGAGAATGACTTAAAATTATCGAACACCTTTGACCTGATTTCTAATATGTTAAACAACTAACATCTAAATGATTGTGTACCTCTACGTTTTTTAAAATGCTTAGGGAACATGAATTATATTGTTGAATTTTGAAATTTGCCTATTGATTCAATTTATTAAACTGTCACTACAAAAACCTTTCTTTGACTCTTTGAGGGAAAAATTATATTCATAACAGATTGAAATTAACTATAAGAGAAGACCATAATCCAGAGATATCTGGGATCTTCAGAAGAGAACATTTTAAAATTTAATAAACATTTTGGGTCAAGAATAGAAAAATGATTTAATGTTTGGCACTAATAGATCTTATGACAAGGACAGATAATTTAGGATATGCAGTTCTTAAAGGAAAGCCCAGGAGATCTATACAAGAGAATTCTATAGTCTTTACATTTTAAAAAAATAAGAGGAAAATTATAATTACTAACTGATACATTAAAAATTACTCTCACTGAAATTAAAGTTAAAATATGGGATTTTTTTGTTTTCCATTGAATCAAATTGTTTATTACAAAAGAATTTTAATTTAATCTATTCTGAAAGAAATATGGATATTTTGAACTGTTTCATAATTTGGAGCTTACAAATGTTAACTTTTTCCATGTACGTTTTCTTGCTAGCTTATCTAAAGATTTGTAGTCTCATCCATCAAAATGAAGAACTAGATTTTAAACATTATGGTAATGTCCGCTTAGAATTAGAAGTGAGAGGGAAAACTTATTTAAAACAATAAGACTTTGCTGGTCACGTGCCATGTTTCCTGATTCATTGTCTTTGGCCACAGGAAACAACTTGGCATGAGCCACTAAAAAAATCTATCAGCAACTGTGTCAACTTTACCACTTCCTGAGCTCATGCTTGCAGGAAGTGGATAAAAAACAATGATTTAGAAGGAGGGGGAGAAACAGTGAAGCTTCTCAATTTGAAAAATAGAAAATATCCATTTTGCATAGTTGGACAATCTCTGTAGCATATCAACTAGAAATTTCTGTGAATGTAGGCAATAGATTATACAAAGGGGCATGAAAATGTTCTTGGGGATATTCCATCATCTTTTAATTTCATATTCTATGAACTTTTCAATTTCCTTCATATAATAGCACATCCAATTAACTTTCACTTATAATACACAATGTAAAAAATGTACTCCATATTTTTTCACATTGTTGTTGTTATAAATTCTCTTAAAAAGTTGATCTAAATGCTGTGATTTAAATTTTTGTTGAAAGGATGAGAGATGTGGTCTCAATCTCAGAAATACATTTGGTGTGGGTGGGGGAATTATTACAAAAAGAATAGGAATTTCTATTACTGCTCCTAAAGGAGATGGTAAGTAGTTCTTCTTCTTCACTGAGTATTTGCTATTGCTGTTGGTGTTATCGGGTACCACACTTAGAGAGAAATGGCTGTACGTGGATGTCTGATTGTCCAGGGCATCAGTCCCCCTAACACCATGTTACTCAACTGTCAACTCTCTGAAGTTGAACAGCACATCCCTGAAAGAGAGAACATTCACATCTTAAACCTACTGTGGTCACATCTATTCGGACTCATGATAACCCTGTAAAACAGAGCGGAACTATTCCCAGTACTTTAAATCATGATGGAAATAAACGGCCACATCGTTCTTTCCAGGAGAAAATACCATTAAGTTTGGAACCTAAACACTTTAACCACTGAGCACAAGATCTCTCTTCATATACATGTGCTCTCAGGTTTTGAGGGGAAAAGTAGTTTTAACTGCTTTATAAGGACATAATCCAAACATCATACAAATTAGTAGTTCATTCTTATCAAGAAGCATTGTAAAATCATTACAACAATCTATTTCAAAGCATTTTCTTCCTTCTTGTGCTCATGATTACCAATCTCCATTACACCACCCACCTCTATGTCATACCCTCCACGAACCCTTAATCTATTTATTGTCTCTATAGATTCATCCACCCCGATTTTCTTACACTGACCAATACAGAAAAAATACATAACAGTGCTTCCAGAAGTTTACCAACAATAACAAATTACAACAGAGATAAGCCCCAGTTTGAAAGAAAACAAATATTAGAAACCAGAACAAACTCAAAATGTGTCAAAGTGGATATCACATTATAAAGTTTTAATCATTAATGTCATATATTTAATTTTAATCTGCTATAATCATCTCTACAATGCTCTTACCTGATAGCTAAACTATTCTTATCTCTCCATTATGATCTGAGAGAAATGACCAGAGGCTTATTCTAGATGAAGTTTCTGCAAATTTATTTTTGGCTTCCTCTGTCATCTCCAGCTTCTTCAAACCAGAAAATCAGAATTTAAGATCATATATTATTCCCCCTTTATTGTTTGGATTATATAATTTACAATATTGGATCATGCAGACTTCTGTGTTTCTCTCATGTGGGTTTAGTTGATGTCTCACTTAGATGTTTCAAAACAAGCCTTTAAGACCCCAGACACTATTATTTCTGATAGCTTGGCACCATCTAGTTTCTTCACCACACGTTGTTGTAACATCTATATCTTCCATGTTTCCTTCATGAGGGCTCATATCCACCAGGGCCATATCATAGGAACTAATTGTTCTGGATTAGAGCTACAATTAAAGGCTAGCCCCCTATCCATTTCTATATCTATGCTTTCTATATGCCTCCAGTTCACTTTAGAGACATCTTGATCTTTTATGTTAGAGAACATTATCAATCATCTCCTTGGACAACGAGGTCCTTTTGTTTGTTGTATCATTGATTTAGCCCATGGTAATGTATTCAAAACATAATGGAGGAAACATAGTTAAATACGTGTAGTTTGACTACAAGTTGCTGTTCATGGATTATTGACTTGTACAGATTAAATCCTTATGTGACTAGACACTATTTAAACAAACAATGGGAGTTAGTAGTAAGGGAAACTTACAATATTGTTTTTAACCATCAATGGGCAGATGACAAATCCTTGCTTCCTGAAAATAAGGACATGAAACAATTTCTGATGAAGATACATGAGTGTAGTTTTTGTTATGGATTGTAACTCAATTTCAATAAAAGCATAATCCCCATCAATAACCAGAATGATAATGAATAGTAAAAATGATTGAAATTACCAATAATCCTATCTTGGTTGGATTCACAATCAATGCTCAAGCAAGCAGAAGTCAAGAAATCAAGTGACGCAGTGAAGCCACAAGAACAAGGATATCACCTTCCTGACTAACGTGCGCCTGGAAAACCATGATGTCTTTCATTCTTTATCTACCTGTGAAAGTTTAACACTGGATAACAAAAACTTGCAAAGAACCAATGCATTTGAATTATGGTCCGGGAAAGAATATTGAAAGTACCCCTGGTTTGTCCAAAACAAAACAAAACACCAAGCAAGCAAACAAACAAATATCTTTCTTGGAAGAATGCTCAAGCAGAATGCTCCTGAGATGAAAATATAGCAAGACTTTATATCACAGACTTGGACATGTTATAAGGAGAGACCAATCTCTGGAAAAAGACATCATACATTTTAAAGCAGAATGGTAACGAAAGAGAGGAAGACTCTCAGTGAGATGGACTGACGCCGTGGCTGCACGAATGGGCCTAAACATTACAACAGCTGTGAGGGTGGCATAAGGCTGGGTAATATCGGTGTTCCATTTGTGCCCTGGTTTGCTATGAATGAGAACTGACTTGGCAGCACCTGACAACATATCTTTTGTTTTCTTGAATACTGTTTCCCAGGTCATTAATTATGGATCCAATAAAGTCAACTCCTTTATTTTTTCCCTTGGTTTATCATGATTTTGTCTATTGGTCCACTTATGATCATTTTATTGTAATCAGTAGGGAGGCTACAAACCTTGATCTTCATCAGCAAGTGCTTCAAGGCCTCTTTGCTTTCAGTAAGCAATGTTGTGTCATCTGCATATGGGATGTTGTTAATAAGCGTTTCTCCAATCCTGACGCCATATTTTTCCTTATTTACCTTCTCTGACATTTTATTCAGCATACACTTTGGATAAGTGCACTGAAAAGATGCAAGACGATGCATACCTTCCGGATTTTAAAGCTTGCAGTATGTCCTTGTTATGTATGCAGGTCTGTCTTTTGGTCCATGGACATTTTCCACATGAGCACAATGAAGAAGAGTCCTGGGATTTCCATTCTTGTCAATGCTAATTAGGTAGCTGTCTTGCAAATTTCTTGGCATGGATGAGTGACTGCTTCTAGTGCTTTATCAGCTTGTGCAAATATTGCAATTTTATTCCATCAACATCTGGAGACTTAGTTTCGCTAATGCCTTCAGTGCAGCCTTCAGTGTCATCGACTGCTGCTCATCTGCTCATCGACTGCTGCTCATCTTGAGATGCTTGACTGTTGACAAGTTCTCTTTGCTACAGTGATTCTGTATTTTTTTCCATTATTTTCTGATGATGATTTCTTCATCATTCAATATTTATTCTTAGAATCCTTCAATATTATAACTTAAGGCCTGAGTGTTTTCTTAGTCCTTTCAAGTTGAGATATGCTAAGCATGTACTTCCTTCAGATTGACTAATTATGAAACTAGGACATAACTGTGATACTCGTCTTTCCTCATTCAAACCAGACAGTAACTTGTTTCTTGAACAATTGCACCTTGTTCTATTAATAAGTTCTACATGAGCACAATGAAGTGTTCTAGAATTTCCATTCTTTGTAATGACATCTGTATTTTGTCATGATCCATATAGTCGAATGACTTTGCTGAGTCAATAAAACACAAATAAACATATTGATGATATCCTCTGCTTTCAGCCATAATCCATCTATTGTCATCAATTATGTCATGTATTTCTCATCATCTTGCGAATCTGAGTTGAATTTCTGACATCTCACTGCCAGTATTGTGTTGCAATCACTGTTTCATTATATTCCATAAAATTCCACTTGCATGTGATTTATTGATATTATTTAATCATTATAGCATTCTGTTATGTTGTGTGTTTCTTTGGAAGAGGTACAGATGTCGTTTTCCTCTTGTGACTAGAGTCTAGTCTGTTAGCCAAGAAACTGTCTTCCAAGTTTCCTGCCATAAACTAGTGAGTGTTTTCAGAATTGCATTAGTTTTTCAACTATTTCAATTAATATTATGTTAATTTCTGGAGCTTTATGTTTATGTCTATGTCTGGAACTAATGCCTTCGGAGCAGCTTAGAATTTTTCCTTCAACACTCTCAGGATCATAATATATGTTGCCTCTTGAAATGGATGGGCATTGTCAGACTCTTTTTGGTAACACTTTAAATTACTTCTATCTTCTTTTGCTGCTTTTCATATCATTCATTATTTTCTTAAGTACAAGAATCTTTCAATATTGCTTATCAACGTCTTCATTTTCCTTCAGTCTTTTCTTGAGAAATTCCAAGCATGTTTTTTCATTTCGTTTTCTAGCTCCTAGCCTTTTCATATTATGTTATAATGCTTTGTCTTCTGGACTGCCCTTTTAGAATTTTTGTTCAGCTTTTTTTAACATTATTTTTCCATACTCATTAGTTACTCTATATTCAAGATAAACTTTTAGAGTCTCTTCTGATATACACAGTGGTCTTTTCTTTATTTCCTGTCTTCCTTCCCCCCTCATAGTTTCATTGGCATATAATCCACATATCGTACAATTCAGTAGTTCAGTCACATCAAGAATAGTTGTACACTCATTACCACTATCATTTTTAGAACATGTTCTTCATTCTTGTACTCATTATTATTAGCTCCCCTTGGTGCCTACACCACAGGGTGATGAAGAAACTAAATCGTGCCCAGCTATCAGAAATACCATATATACTTGAGTAGATACCGACCCGAATATAAGCCGAGGCACCCACTTTACCACAAAAATTACATTAAAAATGTGCTGAAAAACTTGGGTTATACACGGGTACATATGGTAATAACATCTGGGATTTTAAAGGTTTGTTTTCAAGCAAGCAGCCATCTAAATAAGGCATCAACTAAGTCTACATGGAAGAAACTTACACACCTGTGTGATTTCAGGGTTGTAAATATTTCTTCTCTTTTCAATGATCATTTGTATATATGATGCTCTTGATTTCTGATGTGGTCTTTCATTAGTAGTATTTAATGTATCAAATCTGTTCTTGATATGTTCTCTAAATGCTATTGGAATATATTCAAGATTGTATTATAGTTTCATAAACTTGTTTTAAAGTTGTTTTTTCCAAGTTGACTTGAAAATATGTACCACAGATCACCCCTTGTCAACTTTATAAATTCTGTAGCCATATATAATTTGTAAACAAAACAATGATAACATCATATTTGTTCCTAACAGGATAAAACTAAAGTGCGTACAAGTCAAAATGTGCCAGACTCATTTAAACATAATATTCTATAAGTGAACAAAACAAAATATTCTATGCTTAACAATTCCATTTATGTGAACACCTACACCATAATCCTATCAAAAATTTCCCCCACCTATGAAAGTAGGAAAGCCAACCACTCCATGCCTTTATACCCCCCATTTTGGGTATCCAATGTCTGTACTGCCCATTTATATCAACCCAGTGCTCTGAGGAGGCGAACATGTTCTTTGATGTGAAGAATCTTCATTCCAGTTGGAACCTTGTGAGTCTGCATCTATAAGCAAAGACAAATTAAAACAGGCTGTTCATAAAGTCAGCATCAATATGCATCAATTCACATGGTCAAAAATCTTATCTACATCTGGTTGGGTTCTGGACAACTCAGTGTGGGATGCTTCCCTTAGCCTCACCAAGGTGTAGTTGCTGCCTCACCTTTCAGTCTAGTCCCCTTCACAAATTCTCAACAATCCCTGCCCCTTGGGCTATGTCATGCCATAGTTCAGGTTCCACACAATTCTAGTCTCTATGAATGAGGTCTCCAGGTGTCAGTGGCCAGACTCAACCTGTCTCTCTCTTGCTGCATTTCTCTCCCTTCCACTCAACAAGTGTATTCAGGTGGTTACCTGTTGGGCATTTTAGGCTGCTTACAGGCAACCTTTTTAACGTTCAGCCCTAGAGAGGGGGGTTCCTTCATGGCTCCATATTTTTTCAGCTTCAGAAGCAAACCTCCAGTTCAAAATTCATAAGAGCCAAATGTCTTCTTTTTTTCCCTTCAGTCTGCCAACAGTTCTCTCAGAAGTCTTTTCAAATGCAAATGTCCTGAACATTTAAGGAACTGAGTGGGACATACCTCTTCTAAGCATTCTTTGCAGACATTTCATACTAATCCATTAACAGATCCAATTAAATAGCTAAAGGCAGTGAGCTTACAAACTCTCTAATCTTACCAATAGTCATTTCTATCATACATTACATCAATAAGTAGAAGAAATCTGTTTAATCCTAGTCCAGCCAGATCCCAAATTCCATTCTTAAAACAGTCAAATTTAATCATTTCTTATCTCAATTCTCCTTTTCATATGCTATATGGCTTTCGGCCTGTGGTTAC